>NC_133120.1:98920354-100345104 GCF_033568475.1 Henckelia pumila | reverse complement strand
TTATCTCAACTATGGATATGGGTTTGTCAAATATATTTGTTTTTCATCAGTGAGCTGTGTTTTAGCCTTTCATATCCAATTGGATCAGTAAGCAGTAGCCACAGTCAAGAGAGAAGCTTCTCTGCTTTCTATTTGTTTCTTGTTGAAATCTTAATCCGTGTTTCCGGCTTCTTTGCTATTGTTGTGCCATCTCACAGTTATTTTTGTTTGATCGAAACGAAAAAAAACTAGAGAACGAAGTACTCTGAATTCTGAAATTACATGTTTCTGTGGACTATAGCTGCTGTATTGTTATGTTGAATTAAGTAGTCACTGAAAAAGTTTGGTTTTTGGCTGCCTTCAGATGTGATATACGTAAAAGTTCTGTTATTTAATCGGGAATGACTTGATTGTCTCCAGCTTCAATTCTCAATGTAGTCTATGGTTTGATGTTTACTTGTTTTAAGTTTTCAAGATTTTGATCTGCGCCTTTTATTTTGTTACAAAGTTTGCGTTTTTTTTTTAAAGAAATTTCTTTTCAATATTTGATGTTGATACTTCGTTAGATGCCAAAGGTTCTAGCTGTCTGTAATTTGTAGCTTCGATGCACCATCTAGGTTATTAGCAAAACAAATTCAATTTTAGTTTTCAGTGAGGTCTTCAAAAAGTTTTCGTTCAAAGGAAGCTCAGGTTTTCCTGTCTGCAAATATTCTCGCATTTAGCTGCTTCTGCAGTCAGCAAACAAGGTATAATATTGTTACATTTTCAAATTCAAATATCTTTGCGATGGAAAGTATAAGCTCCTAGAAAGCAGATCTCTTTTTATTTGCTGTACCTTGCATAACTCAATGCAGACTGCACAAATTGAAGCAAATGCACCAGAAAGTATTTTGACTATTTTCCCCTTGCATTCTTACTGAAATGTATACACTGGTTCGCATTTGGGAATTTACGATTTTAACCTAGAAAATGCATCTCGTTGTTCCACTACCTCTATTGTTAGAAGTATATCTTCACGTATTTTACTTGCCTATTTTCAGCCCATAGTGACCAATAGAATTGACCACATAAAGTTTTGTGGAGTGAGTTTACTGTAACGGATGAGTGTTTTGGAACAGCCTTTTAATGTTCACTCCTTGCAGGAAGTTGAAGCTTTCACTGCAGTAAATCAAGCGATGGAACATGCAAGGCCGATTTCAAGAGCCCATTGCTCAGGTTCTACGCCATCAGATGAATCATCTTTGGATCTTGAGAAATACTGCTGCAATCATTCTTACCAGCCTTCATTTAGTTCACCCCTTCATCCCCATGCATCAGCTGGGCAGCACTGTGAGAGTAGTGCTGCATACTTCTCATGGCCCTGTCGAATAAAAGATGACGCTGAAGAAAGGTCAAATTACTTTGCTAACCTACAGAAAGGGGTTTTGCCCGAAACTCTGGGCCATTTGCCAGAAGGTCAGCGAGCAAATACCTTGCTTGAGCTCATGACCATAAGAGCATTTCACAGCAAAATCTTGCGTTGTTACAGTCTTGGCACAGCAATTGGTTTTCGTATTCGACGTGGTGTTTTGACGGATATACCTGCCATACTGGTATTTGTGTCACGGAAAGTTCACAAACAATGGCTTAGTCCAATACAGTGCTTACCAACTGCTTTGGAGGTAATAACAAAGATGACAAGGCTTTAGTCATCTGCCCTTCGCCTCTTCTATCGAAGTTTTTAAATGCATTTTCTATAACACAAAAGAAGATCAAAAATGAAATTTTCATGAAATATTGCTAATTATCGGTAATTTTAAATTCAAATTTTCTATTACTACTATACTTTCTTTTGGTGCATGCATCAGTATTATATAATAAGGGAGAGAAAATCATGGATCATTTTTTAGTCTCCTTGGTATGGCGTTATTTTTTTCTAAAAATATCCTCTCTTTATGCATTGATTAATCAATCGATTTGTCTTAACTTTTTAGGCTATTTGCTGTGTGTCTTAACTTTTTAGGCTATTTGCTGTGTGTGTGTGATTGTGTGAGTAATGTACATTTCTTTAAAATAATATAATACCTATTATTTTCTCGTATTTAAATATACCAGTGCTCTATTATATAATTGATTTAGTCATACGTCATGTGCATTATGATCAGTATTCGTAGAATCATGAAGCAACAAATGTCGTCTTCAAACCTCCATTTATTATTAAGGAGGTATAAAAAATTGCTGAATGTGCTGTGCTTCTCCGTCTGTCTCTTCATTGTTCTGCGTTGATGTTGAATTTACATTCACACCTTCAGGGACCAGGAGGTGTGTGGTGTGATGTGGATGTGGTTGAGTTTTCATATTTTGGTGCACCGGAGCCGACACCCAAGGAACAATTGTACACTGAGATTGTTGATGACCTGCGTGGAAGTGATCCATGCATTGGATCAGGTTCTCAGGTAGCTTGGAAGCAACTTACCATTCTTAGGTAGTGTTTGGGAGAGCTTCTAGGAAGCACTTCTCAAATTTTGTGAAGGAGAAGCTGAGAAGTGCTTCTTAGAAGCTCTCCCAAACACTACCTTAGTCTTTTCACTTTTGGAATCACCCATCTCTTGGAACATATCGTATATTTCATTCATGTTTAGCCATTTCCTTTCCACTCACAGCATCTCCACTTTTTCTGCAAATGGCAGGTTGCAAATCAGGAAACTTATGGTACCTTGGGTGCTATTGTGAGGAGCCAAACAGGGAATCGACAAGTTGGTTTCCTCACAAATCGTCATGTTGCAGTTGATTTAGACTACCCAAATCAAAAGATGTTTCATCCTTTACCACCAACACTTGGACCCGGTGTTTATCTTGGTGCAGTTGAAAGAGCAACTTCATTCATTAGGGATGACCTCTGGTTTGGGATATTTGCTGGCATTAATCCAGGTTAGTTGTATTCACTCAATTTCTTATCGGTCAAAAGATATAAAATATTGATTGCAGAGTAACGTTGGCGTAATATCAGTTGTAAGGAAATGGAAGTGTGTCTATCTTTTGCTCTCTTCTTAGATGTTAACATCCCCAATTTTCTAAGTACTGGATAGATGAAAGGCACAATTTCATAATACCCGATTGTACTTGCAGAGACATTTGTGAGAGCGGACGGAGCGTTCATACCATTCACTGATGATTTTGACATGACCGCCGTAACTACATCTGTGAAAGGGATAGGAGAGATTGGAAATGTGAAGACCATAGACTTACAATCTTCAATCGACAGTCTTGTGGGAAAACAAGTTATGAAGGTTGGAAGAAGTTCTGGTTTCACCACTGGTACTGTATTGGCATACGCTCTCGAGTACAACGACGAAAAAGGGATATGCTTTTTGACTGATTTTCTTGTCGTTGGTGAGAACCAACAAACATTTGACCTCGAAGGGGACAGTGGAAGTCTAATCATATTAAAAGGTGAAAATGGCGAGAAGCCGAGGCCTATTGGAATTATATGGGGCGGAACTGCCAATAGGGGAAGGCTTAAACTAAAGGTCGGCCAGCCTCCAGAGAACTGGACTAGCGGTGTTGATCTTGGGCGCCTGCTCAATTTCCTCGAACTTGATCTAATCACTTCTGACGAATCTCTACGAGGTCAGTCTACTTCATATCATGCACACATTCTCACATTTATTCTTCATTCGAAATGACATTTTGATCTTTTATACATGTGGAATCACTATAGTCGCCGTTCAAGAACAAAGAGCGGCTTCCATGGTTGGATCCAACGCTGGGGACTCGTCACCTCCGGATATAATTCTTCCAAAAGACAAATCCAAGCCATTGGGTTTCCAAATCCAGCACATCCCATTGGAAAATGGTGCATCCGGACCAGATATAAATTCATCACCAGTGGATACCGCGTTTGAGCTGGAAGACGGTCTCAACACTGGTCCGAGTTTCGAGCATCAGTTCATACCTAGCTTTAATGGCGATCCCATAATGCATCAAAACGACAAAAAACACAGGTTCATGATATCTGAAAATCTCTCCGAATTGAAGGATGCTTCGGATGAAGACATAAGCTTTTCCTTGCAGCTGGGCGAGAAGGAGCCCAAGAGAAGGAAATCGGAGCATGTGGCGAGGATGGATGAACCGAAATGATTCCGAACTTTTGGCGTTTTAGTTCCATGGATTTGTTCGTTCCGGGTGTCCTGTTTCCTCCGCAGGTTTGCATGTTGTAATATGTAACATAGCATCGCAACAATGAGCAGAGACATAATTAAGGTGGTTGCAATTTTCATTTATGCACATGTGAAATATTACACTTACACTTCTCTTGTTTCGTTTCTTCAAATTGTGATTTGGATTTCGTATACATATTTTCTCGATTTGTCCGAAATTCTTTTAATAATAGAAACAAAGAAGTAAGCTGAAAAATTATCGTCTATTACTCATGCAATTTTTTATTTTTATTTTTTTTTACAATTTTAATTTTTCATCGAGTTAAGGCCCCGTTTGGAATGAGAAGTCAGGCCAAAAAAACATTTTTTTTTTAAAAAAATGTTTTTTCAGCTGATAAGGTTTTTGGATGAGTAAAAAAGTGATTTTTTAAGAAAAAAAAGGGCTTTTTCAGAAGCCAAAATTTATAGCTTAAAAAAGCACTTATTTTAAAAAATGACTACAAAATTCAAACTGCTCTTACACTGTGCACATGAGCATTATATTAATACTATATTGAAAAAGTTAAGAGGCTTGAATTGAAATTTCAGAAGAAATTGGTTTATTTCAATTAACTTATATATCGTTCAAATCTAATTTTGATAACAATTTTATATATCGTCATTGACGTTAATTTATTAATTTGAAAATAATAATTCTACTGTTCAAATATTTCATATAACTTATGTTACTATTATTTATTAGGTTTTCCAATTGAAATAATAAAACATAATTATAATTATCAAAATACCAAAAAGAAAAGAAAAAGAAAAAGAAAAAGAAAAAGAAAAAAGATTGCATATAAACAAAAAAATAATCATAATAAAAACGAGCTGGAATCCGTATTCGCAGTCGAGGAGGAAGAAAAGAAGAGCTGAAAGAAAGCAAAACAATAATTTAATGGGAATTCGACTCAGTGCCATCATCCGATGATTCGAAGGTTCTCCCTTATAGCAGGATCTATCTCTCTATTTTCGTTCTACGCGATTTTTGTTCAAGTTTGTCGGAATTGGAGTTTCAGCACAACCTCAAATCCGACATCGTGAAGCTTTATTGAAGGTCCGTTTCATTTCTTGAGTCCCCGCTGGTTCAGTGATTCACCAACGTTCTTGGCGCTTATTTTACTGTTACTAATCAAGTTTCGGGGGGTGGGCATGAAAATGATATGTATTGGGTTGCTTAAAAATTATTTTCGCATTTCGTAGATGGTTGATAATTGATGCTAAAGAATGGTGAGCTTGAAACTTCATATCTATTAATTTGGATTATGGCAACTGCCAAATTGAATCTGGTGCTCATTGGACTTGTTGCTTTGCTATTTTTGGGCGAGGAATGGCAATGGGAGTGAGAACGCAATAAAAGATTAATAATCTATATATAAAAAAGCACTATATATATTTTTTATATTAGTTGTTTAATGTTGGTGGGTTTCAAAGGAATTTTAGTTAATTTCAGGGTAATTGATGCAGATTTCTCTTGGAAATCATAATCACCTATTTGTGCCTTGAGTTCGATTATCAATATTTATATCTTTCTCATAATATATATTAATTTATGCAGCAGGGAATTAGAAATTTGGTTGTTTTACTATCCTGTATAATTGGAGTCTCTGGAGAATACCATGGCAGGCAACGGCCTGCCAACATTGGGTCGAGTAAAACTTGTTGATCTAATACCGTCTGAAGGTCTTCCATCGGATGCATACAAGTTGTCTGTCTCAACTTTGTCCCAATCATTGGTTCAGTATTCAGCTGCCATTATCCAATTACCTATCCGTGATGCAGCTCTTTTGAGGTCCTGTCTCGAGTCTTCTCGACTCTACTTTCTTCATAAGCCACCCTTTCCTTCCTCAGATGTAGTTGATGATTCCCGTGAATGGTGCAAAACATCTGGTTACCATGCAGACCCTCAGATGTGGCAAGAGACTTATGATTTTAGACCTGGGGTCACTTTTATCGAACCCACTAATGAAACTGAAATCCCTCCATCTGGTTTAGTTGACATTTTCGGGCTGCTCGGAAAAGTGTGCAGGTGCGTATTGGATGCCATGACCTTTTATTTAAATCTCCGTAGTTCGCCTTTCACTGAAATACTCGATAATCTTCCATTGAGAAATCGGGAAGTATCATCATCTGTACTGTCCGTTTGTTGTCATGGAAGGCCTTCTCTTGTGCATCATAATTTAACTGCTCGAGAAGATGGACAGCTAGTTATGTTCTCTGATCATGATGAGCATCAGGTCGACAGAAGCCTATTAACTCTTATCAAGTCAGATAAGCCTGGAATGCATATAAGAGATTTTCATGGTCATTGGGTTCTTGTTGATGGCGATCTTGGGCCTAATGAAGCAATTATATTTCCTGGTCTTGCTTTATATCAAGCAACGGCAGGTTACATCAACGCTGCACTGTATCGAATAGATACAAGTAATCTGCAGGGCACTATGTATGGTCGTTGTTCTCTTGCATTCAAACTCATGCCTAAATCCATGACCACCATCAATTGTTCAGAGATGCAAGCTGCTGGCTATGGGGTTGAAGCTCAATTCCTGCTTCCTATGCCAGTTGATGACTTCATGCAGAGATCTACAGATCAACTTCTAAACAGGAACAATTTTGCATTCAATTTCCCTGCAACCCAAGAAGGTTGGACTTGGTTCATCTTCTCCTTTGCTGTCATATATTTTGGGAAGTGTAGTAGTGTTAATATCTCCGTGTGGATAAGTAAATTTTTTGTGTATGTCAAAAAGTCTATTTATTTCCCTGACAAACTCATTACTTGAGGTCTGATTTTGTAATATGTACGTGTTTTTTCTGCAAACATGAATTAAGTCATAATCCATGTGAGAAATATTGCTTGTTTGCAACAATAGTAAACAAGTAGATTCACAATCCAACTTTTTTAGTATTTTCCTCTGTTAGTTATTCACACACACATTTATGAATTTACGATTTTCCATTTTTCTTAGCTATCTGGTTGTTTGATTTAAATGGTTAAGCACAAGTTCCCACCCTTCCATGCATGATACATCCAAATAAAATGATGAACATAACATATGACTGAACTATAAATGAGGGTTAGCAAACAAGCACTGGTAGTGGTGTGTGAAGGACTTTTGATGATGATGCCTCTATTAGACTAGGCATGTGTCTGTTGGAACTTGCAAACCATGCTTTGGTTTGTATTTTATGACAATTTTGTATCATCTTAGTGTGTCTGTCTTAGTATATTAAAAGATATTTGTGTTCGTTATTTTTCCAGTTGTTAGAGTTTGGAATATTTGTAATAGCTTGAATGGTCAAGTAAAAGCAGATAAGCGCCTTAATTAAACATTTTCTGGAGTCAGATTTATTTATTCTGTTGGTTTGTATTTTATGACAATTTTGTATCATCTTAGTGTGTTTGTCTTGGTATATTTAAAGATATTTTTGTTCATTATTTTTTCCAGTTGTTAGAGTTTGGAATATTTGTAATAGCTTGAATTGTCAGGTAAAAACGGATAAGCACCTTAATTAAACATTTTCTGGAGTCAGATTTATTTATTCTGTTTTTGTAACAGTCGGGAGTCAATTGTTTTAATAACAAGAAGTGGAGATTCCCTAATTTGCATATAATTAAACAACCCGACTTTCTACAAATTAAAAGTAGTTGCCTGGTTTTACGAGCTCGGTACAATTTTCATCGTTAATGGGAGAGTTGTTTATTTTTCATCTGTTGCATCTTTAGATTTCAAGTTTAAAAAAATGGTGTGCAGAACGGCCATTTGTTGTGATGCTTCATAAACTTTTTCCCATCGCACTTGTTGCTCTCTGTACGAAGTTTATTATAACTGTTACTTGGATTGATGAAATGCTGATACAGGATCTACTAAACCAATAATGGGGAGGAAGAAAAACAATTCGAGGGATAAACCTCTTCCACCCTCAAAGAGGCTTCGGCTTGAGGCACAGAGAGTCCTAAAAGAGAGGATTCAAGATATTGCTGATAAGAAAGGCATTAAGTTAAGATTTTGCACTTTAAAGGAATGTGAGAATCACATTCAGTCACTTGAGAGTCCGTGTGCAAATATAAGGATGGAGATTGGATGGCCACCTGGAGTTCCATTTGTTCATCCACATGATCTCCCTAACAAGGCAAAGATTGGGTTGCTTGAAACCTACGAGCCTGGATGGTCCGAGACTAATAGTATTGAATAAGCTTAATGAAACGCAAAATGCCATCTCCATAACCGGTAACTTTGATACTTCTGACTTTTATTTTGTTAATTTGCTGACCATTCTATGTTATCTTCCATATCTGAGTGCATGTTTTTCTCTAAACCGTGCTTCCTGCCCCTGAAATTCAAATTGCGGTCCTTGATTTTCCCTTTGCTTACTGCTTTCCATTCATAAAAAGGCAATGTTTCTTTTTTGGAAAACATAACATGTGAATTTTGAATGGTGCTGCAGGTTGAACTTGTATATGAATGTAGAGAATGAGTTCGATGTAAGAACTTTCTTGAATTTGAACATAAGACAAGTGTCACGATCTTAGATTCTAATGAAAGCCTGTAGTGTCTTTTGGAGTTCCAGTTTCGGTAACTATTCAGACGCTGAAAGCCTGTTCGTACTTCTGCTATGAAGTTTAGACGTTAGCTCTGTTGCGTTATTCAAATGCTCATCCGGACATGGTAGGTGCCGTGATATAACACATGCACCGCGGTTGAGGGGGTTTTATCCCATCAGGATTTTCAACTCTCATTTTCCGTCGATTTGTTTTGCAGGAATTGGTTCTACTCACGGGGTCTTAGCACTAGCTCTATGCCTCGCGTCGAATCGATGAAAGGCATAAATCTTGAGAACAGAGTAGTAGAACATTGCGCTATTGATTTTGTTGGTTTCTCTTTTGCTCATACGTCCTTGAGGAGGTGTATCTCAATGCACCGCGATAAGATAGTGTCTTCTGATTGTTGAAGAGATTGGATGTGATGTGGAGTAGTGCCATGTAAATAACGATCCTTTGGTTTGAATGATAAAAGTTTACCATTTAGATAAAATATAAATAATATTTATTTGGTTTTGCTGAATAAAGATTAAGATTCTTTAAACGATACACTTTCTTTTAATTTCGGAATTCAATTTATGTTAAATCTCGGTCAGAAAATATATGTTTTCATTTTTTGATCCCCAAAATATTTTTCTGTACTCTTTTAACAAACATGTCTTTTCTTGAGAAAATCGGTTCAAAACACTGCAAATATATGATGATAATAAATGATATTTAACTACTATTTTTAGATCGAACACAAAAGATACGAGATTTGAGGATGAACTCGAGACGTGTTTGTCTCGAGTAAAGAAAGTAACTAAATTAACTTAAATAAATTAAGAAACTATTTAATATATATATATATATATATATATATATATATATATATATATATATAAACAAAAAAGTATGCTAAAAATAGAAACATGAAATTTTTTCGAACAAATCTTTACGGAAAATAGTAAACAATTATCATAAAATTAAAAAATACAATAATATATGATACAAATTTAAAATTATAAGTAGATATAATATTGAATATTTAACAAAAGATAATATTATTTGATCTAATTTTTTTTTAAAATCTATAGTATTTTCAACCGAAAAATTATTTTAGAAAATAGTAAAGACATTATCATCAAATTTAAAAATTCAAATAAGATATGATTGATTTAAAATTATAGATAAAGATAATATATGATATTCAAGAAAAATATAATATTATGATTTGAATGATTGATTATTTGATCTAAATTTTTTTAAATATATGATTTAATTTTTAATTTTTTTCATTATATATTATAATTTTTTTATTAATTTTATATTTTTTATATATTAAGTTTGTTGGTGATTAAATCGAAATTTTGGTGATTTAATTAAAAGAAAACAGATCGAACAAAACCAAGAAATAAATTGATAATATTTCCGAAAGCAGATCAAAATCAAGTTACCAAATGAAGTAAATCAATTGCTGCTATTTTCAAAAGGTTGTTGAGCTAAAAAGACAGACATTTAATGAGGTTTTGAACGTTGGTTATCATATCCAACAAAGTCAAGATTTGACAGCTAATTTATGGGATGTGTTGGCAGCTCAATCTCAGATATGTTGGTAGTTCATTTAGAACACTTGTTGGCGGCTCAATTTCAAAAAAATGCTAACAAGTTTACCGGCTATATTCGAAGGCTATATATACGTGATTATTCAAGATTCAAACAGAAGACTCTGAGCACGATAATTCAAAAAGCCTTCATTCGAAAGTTCTAAACTTAGAAAATCAAATAATCAGATCAAAGTGTCAACGCTCTGAGTTATATATTCTACCAGATCGATCGAGTTCAAAGCCATCTATATTATACCAGATCGATCCAGTTCAAAACAAATTGTAGCTTATCAGATCAAAGTTCTCGAAGCACATTTTGTGACTTTCATATGTAACTCAAACAGATTTCAATCTGTATTGACTATTTAGAGAGTGTTAGGAGTTTCTCTCAAGGGTTGATTGGATTGGATTTGTACAAATTGTTGTATAGATCAAATTCTTCTAGTGACATCCTTCTGGAAACAGAAGAAGAGAGACGTAGAAGATTCAGCTCAGAACTTCCATAAACGATATCTTGCCTTACACTTTTACGTACTGCACTTATTTTATTTGATCTGCCTATAGCTTTCCAGTTCAATTCTTTGAGAAAGATATTTTTCGTCTGATTTGATCAGATCTTTCGAGCAGAATTTAGTTTTTAAGCTAGCAACACTTCTGTCTGTCTCAAGCAGATCGAAGTTGTTATTAAAATTTTAAAACGTGTATTAATCCCCTACACTGATTTCGATCCTAACAAGTTGTATCAGAGCGGTTCTTGCTTATCACTTTAACTGTTTTGTAGAAAGCTATGACATCTTTCAGTAAAATTTCTATGTTTTCAAAAAAAGATTATGATGATTGGAAAATTCGTATGCAAGAACACTTATTTACTCAGGATGATGATATGTGGTTCGTGGTTATAGATGGACCTATGAAGATCATAAAAACCAATACTGCCACTGCTATCACTGCTGATGCTCCTCAAATGATAGAAAAACCTCGAGTTGAATGGACTTCTGAGGATAAGAAGAAATCCAACCTTGATAATGTTGCCAGAGATATCTTATACAAGACTCTAAACAAAAATATGTTTAACAAGATCAAAAGTTGTACTACAGCGAAAGAAATATGGAAAAAGCTCACACAACTATGTGAGGAAAATGATCAAACAAAGGAAAATAAGCTCATGGTAGCCATCCAAAAGTTTGACAACATGAAAATGAAGACTGGAGAAACAATCAATGAGTTCGATGAAAGATTCAATAGCATTATGATTGAAATTAATGCACTTGGGAAAAGCTACAGCAACAAGGAAGTAGCTCTGAAAGTCATGAGAGCTCTACCTCTTGAATGGCATGTTAAAACTATAGCCATGAGAGAATCTAATGATTTTAGCAAGATCGAATTACATGATCTATTCGCTGATCTTAAGGCATATGAATTCGAATTGGGAGTTTGAATTTAAGAAGAGACATCCACATCGAAGTAACCAAGGCTCTGACTACAACAGATGAAATCCCATCAATCAAGAATGCAGAACAACTCAGTAGTGATGCAATGTCACTATTTGTTAAAAAGTTTGAAAGATTCATGAGGAAGAATCACAAGAATTTCCAAAGCACAAACAGATCGAGTTTTAGACGAAAAATCCAACCAAAGATGATCAAGCTTGCTACAACTGTGGTAAGAAAGGACATTGTATAGCTGACTGTACCAAACCAAATAAATATGACAAAAGAACATCACACAAGAAGATCTCCAGAGAAGAAAGAAATAAATTCAGAAGAAAGAAAGAACAGAAAGCACTGCTAGAAGATGAATGCAAAAATAAGTGGGAAGAATCAGATTCCACCTCATCTGACTCAGAAACATCATCAAGTGGAAGTGAAGATGATGCTGTCAAATGCCCGATGGCTGGAGATGACTCAAACATTCCAGATGATGGAAAAGTACTTGACTTTACTAGAAAAGATCTTATCAATGCATTAAATGATATGGTTTACGAATATCGAATACTGTCTCATAAGTTTGAGGAAGTCAAAACAGATGGAAAGAGTTAAACAGATAAGTCATATCCAAGTATCTCTAACGAGACTATTGAATCAGACAGTCTTAAGACTCATATAAATCTGTTAATGACTAAAAACAAAGATATGAGAAGTAAGCTTGAAGTTACTTTATATGAAATCAAAGCTTAACATATCTAGTAAACTCTTGGAACAAATTATCGATTTTGTTGGATAAACTGACTGGAATGCAAAAGCAAGCTGAAGATAAAACTGGCTTAGGCTATGGCATAAATGAAAGCAGTTCAGCTGGAGACAAAATCTATTCAATCACAATTCAAACAATCAAAGTAAAACTCATTACCAATCACGATCAACTCTTTATCGGTTCTACTTCTGAACAATATGAATTCAACAGCTCTCAAATCTATAAGGAGATGCATAATTCTCAATATCAATCCTTCAAACTCAATTCGATTCTAAATCAAATCAAACTTCCAAAACTCAACAATTATCAAACCGACGACATAACGGCTAATATACGGACAACCAAAAATCAACAAACATCATCATATCTATCTAATACAACTCATAACTTCATCAAATCATCAAATTTCATCAAGAACACGTCCAAATAAAAAATCCCAGAATTTGACAAATTCGAAATAACTTCAGAAATTCGTAACAAATTCAAACGCTGTTATTTTTCCGATCCGGCTTAGATATACTATGAAGACTATCTCAAAAACACATATACCCAATAAAAATAAGATTTCAACAACATTAAAAAATCGAAGTATAAGTGATCGGAATAAAACTTACGGCAAAACAAAGCCCTCGCAGCGGTGATCGCAAATATACTATTTATTCTAAAATCTACCGGACGGATAAAAAGAACCATATAATCCAAAAGCTTAGAAGGAGTCGACTATGGCTTATCCCTTTTCCTTTCTCACGTGAAGGTGATGATGATGAGGATAAGAAATGTATACAATATATCTACAGTTGACTAGTCATAAGCCAAATTGCCATTAAGTCCCTGAATTCTTCAAAAATCGCAACTTAGTCCCTGATCAAAGTTCAATTCCATCCTCAAATTTCATAATCTCGGAATATCAATATCAATCTCAATTAATCTCAAATTAAGATAATTTTGGGGTATTACAATTCTCCTCCTCTAAGAACTAATTTCTTCCTCGAAATCGCATACGATTCGTTCACATAAGATAAAAGACAGAACAAATACTGAAATAAGAACTCACATCAGTGAAATAACTATGGAAATCATTGTCTCATATCATCTTCTGTCTCCCAATTCGCTTCTTTGACTCTGTGTCAGCTCCACTGCACTTTCACTAATAGAATTGACTTGTTTCTGAGCTGCTTCTTTTTTCGATCAAGAATCTGTATCGGTCGTTCGAAGTAGCTCAACGTCTCGTCAAGTGTTGCCTCTTCTTGCTAAAGAACATAAGATGGATCTGGTTGATATTTCTGCAACATAAAGATATGAAAGACATCGTGAATACGAGAAAGAGACGAAGGAAGTGCAAGTCTATAGGCAAGATCGCCTATCTTCTCAAGAATCTCATAAGGTCCGAATAATCTCAGAGATAACTTCACTATCTTTCCAAATCAGACAGTGCCTCTGAAAGGAAAAATCTTCAGAAATAATCGGTCTCCCTGATTGAAATACAGAGGTCTACGCCTGATATTCACATACTTGGCCTGTTGGTCTTGAGCTGTCTTCATTCTCTTCCAAATGATCTTCACTTGTTCAGCCATATTTCGAATCATATATGGTCCCAAATCAGGTGACTCAGAAATCTCATCTCAATATAAAGGAGATCTGCATTTCTTTCCGTACAGAGCTTCAAAAAAATCCATACTTATAATCGTCTGATAGATGTTGTTGTAAGAAAACTCAACAAGAGGTAAATAATCTTGCCAACTAGTGCCAAAGTCTAGTACTACGGCTCGTAGCATATCTTCTAAAGTTTGAATTGTCTTCTCTACTTTCCGTCGGTCTGAGGATGGTATGTTGTACTCAGATGCAATCGAGTACCAAGTGTCTCTTGAAACTGTGCCAAAAGTGAGAAATAAACCTAGGGTCTCGGTCTGAAACGTTAGATTTAGGCACACCATGCAATCTAACAACATTTTTGACTAAATATCGACCATCTGATCATGTCTGCAAGTCATCTTGTACGGAATAAAGAAACAAGACTTCGTCAATCTGTCAATCACTACCCAAATAGCATCGCAACCTCGAACTGATCGTGGTAGTTTCATGATGAAATCCATCAAAATGTGATCCAATTTCCACTCTAGAACAAATAAACTGTGCAACAACCACCTGGTCTCTTTCTCTTCGCTTTCACTTGTTGACAGTTCAAACATCGGGACACAAACTTCGAAACATTTGTCTTCATATTTTTCCACCAGAAATGATTCTTCAAATCATTGTACATCTTTCGGCCACCTGTATGAATGCTGAATCTGCTGCAGTGTGCCTCTCGAAAAATATGTTGTCTCAAATCTAAAACATCTGGCACGACAATACGACTATTCACAAATAAAGCATCATCACTGAACTAAAATTCAAATTGGTGTCCAGATCTGACTTTCTCTATCGAACTCTGAATACTCGCATTGGATTTCTGTGCTTCTTTGATCTTCACGAGAAACTCTGATTCGGCTTGAATAGCAAAAACTTTGATAGATCTCCTATCTGATAAGAACCCAAATTTGGATCAGTTTAACTAACTTACCAGTTTTAGTGTTCGTAAAATTTTGTGTAGAGTTATGTTCTCAAGGTCGTGGCGTGTGATGTACTTTTGACACAAGATGTTGTTTTACCTTTTCCAAGTTGTTAAACTACATGTATCGCTTTTGAATAAGTCGTTGGTTATAATATTGGTTTTGATTTCCTCTCATAGGATTTGGTTAAGCCTTACTAATCAGATTATGACTTTAGGTTGTATCAACTTTAATCTCCTCTGGAACGAACTCAATACCAAACTTATTCTTGTTTGTTTTTTCAATGGCCTCCCAACTTTTTGGAATGGTTTATCATATATTTCTCCTTTTCCATACATGACTTTACAAAGTACATATATTTACCTTTGCACATGTTCAGTTTTGGGAGAGTACTCAGCTAACCAGTGCTAGAAATTTTACTAAACCCTAGACCACTCTTGTCTCATGTAGGTTTTTGTAAACTTTGCATCTTTGCCAGAATACTTGAATATTTTCTCCATGATCTTACTAAATCATTTAATATTTGATTTTCAACTGTAATATTCATGCAATTTATCTTAATTTGCTCATTCTCAGTCCTAAGCTGAGCAATCCCTGCTACAAGATTGATCTTATCAACTGATAGTTCCCAATTGGGCTCAGTCAGAGTGTCTTGCAGATTATTTTGCTGCTGAATATTCCATCAAACTCATTCATTATTTCTCCAAACTTCATTTTTATATTGCCGAACATTTGAATAGCCACCATAAGCTTGTATTCATTTGTTTGATCATTTTCCTCGCACAGTTGCGTGAGTTTTTTCCAAATCTCTTTTGTTGTAGTGAAACCTTTGATTTTGTTGAACATAATTTTGTCTAAGGTCTTGTAGAGAATGTCTCAGGCAACATTGTCCATATTAGATTTCTTTTTATCCTCTGTGGTCCATTCTGCTCGAAGTTTTTCAATCATTTGAGGAGCACCAGTAGAGATAGCAATAGCAGTGTTAGCTTTCATAATATTCATTCATCCATCAGTAATGAAGTACAACATGTCATCATCTTGAGCAGATAAATGTACCCGCATTCGAAATTTTCAATCGTCATAATATTCTTTTGAGAACATAGAAATTTTGTTAAATGATGTCATGGATTATAAGAGTAGTTCAAGTTTTAAGCAATAACTCACTCTGATACCACTTGTTATGATCGAAATACATGTGTAGCGGTGGGTGAATACACACTTAGAAAATTATTCAAAAACTTCGATCTGCTAAAGACATATTAAAGTTTCTTTGCTTAAAAAATGATTTTGTTCTAAAGATCTGATAAGATCAGACGGAAAAATATTCCTCAAAGAATTGAACTTGAAAACTTAAGGCAGATTAACTGAAATTAAAATGCAGTAAGTAAAAAGTTCAAGGATTTTTATGGATATTCGGAGCTCAATCTCCTACGTCATCCCTTATTTCGTTTCCAGAAGAATTTCAGTAGAAGAATTTGATTTATGCAACTCTTGTACAAATCCGATCCAATCAACTATTGAAAAAAATGTTGGAAAACGGTGTTCAGATCAATTAGAATTGACACCCGGTGCAGCGAAAGTTTAAAAATTTATTTTTATTAATATGGAACGATTTCATATCTGGGTATCAAAACTTTTACGATTAAATTCATACAAGTAAAACAAATAATCACAATTAATGTTTTACCTTAAATCTCGAAACGAGATAATGGACTCCAACAGAATTTAATCTGCTCTTCTTGTAAATCCCGGGAACTGATGGCGTCACGATCAATCACCGAAATAAGGTCCACGAACAGAAAACAGAAACCCTCTGATTGACTGCACTAGAAATCAATCAGAAGTTTTGCGTAGAGAATAAACAGATATGATCTGTTAATTCAGAATTGTAATTTTTCACAAAAATCACAATCCGAATTTTCTCAAAAAGGAGCAAGGATTTTCGAAAAACCCTTAGAAAATAATATGCAGTGTTCGAAAATTAAGACTGAATCACACACAATTTTCGAACCCACTACATGTATTTATAGATAATTTCTAGACTAGGTTAAGTTATAATTGTGTTAGGACTCTAACTCCTTAAAGCCCACAATCCATAACTTAAGCCCAACAAGCCAAGCCCGTTGTTCTAAAAATTAATATAAATTCATCGTGACTCCGATTGATAAACTGATTTCACCAATGTGCACAGAAAACCATTTCTGCATCTTTTAGAGTCAAGATAATTTTTCTGAATCCGAATTCAGTGATTTCCAAAAATGCCCATCCCTATGTCATTTTAGGAAATCTCACTCCCTTTAGTTAAGAAGTCCAACTTTTCTTTCATTAAATTTAACTCTTTAAATTTAACTATCTCTACGGGGTTTTAGTAATCCATTACTTGTGTAACCCTCAATGGTTCAGGAATACAGCTAGCCGTGAGCTCACAACTCCTTGTGACTCAGAACAACAATTTCCGACTTACCCATCGAATCATGGTAAGAGCGCTTAGCAACATCGCCCCATGATTCCATAGGTATTACTGATAGTGCCTGCAAGAACCAGTATATTTTGGTTAGCGTACAGTACGGTCCCTTCATCCATATATCCCGATCGAATCAACAACCATTGGTATATCGAGAGTCGTTCGAGATTCGATAACTATGCATTACATCTTGGAGATCAAATAGTGACATCATGTGTTACTAGGATAACCAATTAACCTAAAACACATCATGTACTCTGGCCAGAGATTCGTCACACTAATATCTCCTCAGATCGCATAGGATATCCACACTCACAAGTATGTGGTGAATCCTTGACAACAAAGCATCGACTCCTATATGTGTCGTAACTGTACCAAATCCCGACACCTGATGACCCCAATAGAGTCGGTAAACGAGTCAAAGTACAGTACTAGCATATAGAGTCTCAATGATGTTTCAAGTAATAAGGACTAATGGTGTACAACCAAAACCGCGGACTTTATCCACTCGATAAGTGATAACCACTTGGAAAGTCCGAATAGGGTAGTTCGATCATTCATCATATGAATATCCATTTGCATGCTTTGAACATCTCTATGTTCCATACCAATGAAACGTGGTACTCGGCATCGCAAATGCTAGTCTCAATCTCGAGCGATCCTTATCCTTATTTGCGGACGGCTCAATTGACTAGGAACAGTTTAGAATATACAGTGACTATAAGATGTGTTTCATGATAGACATCCCCATGTGCTACCACATCGTACATACACTATAGTATATTCAAGGTCTTTATCAAAACAACAATATTATATCATAATATAACAATATGAAGAAAGATAAAGTCAATACCATTATAAACGTGTAAATTATATTAAACAAAAGATTGTTTTACATAGAGTCATAAAAGCCCTTAGCCACAAGTTGGCTAACCAGGCACCCACTCTTTCAATCTCCCACTTGCCCTAAAGCCAACTAGTCATACTACGTAATCCCATTGCTTCGCGATGTTTGTCAAACAATGGTCCTGGCAAGGGCTTAGTAAGCGTATCAACGATATTGTCTGTAGAGGCCACTCTCTCGACACTGATGTCTCCTCTTTCCACAATCTCCCGGATGATGTGGTATTTCCTCAGTACGTGTTTGGACTTCTGATGAGACCTTGGCTCCTTTTCCTGAGCAATGGCACCCGTGTTGTCACAGTACACCGGGACTGGACCAACAGCTTCAGGAATTACACCCAACTCTTGGATGAATTTCCTTATCCAAACCGCCTCTTTAGCAGCAGCTGATGCTGCAATGTATTCTGCCTCAGTGGTGGAATCCGCTGTGGTGTCTTGCTTGGAACTCTTCCAAGAGACAGCACTGCCATTGAGCACGAATACAAATCCAGAGGTTGATTTCGAGTCATCCACGTCACATTGGAAGCTAGAGTCGGTGTAGCCTTCCAACTTCAATTCTCTTCCTCCATAAAACATGAACACATTCTTAGTCCTTCGCAAGTACTTAAGAATATCCTTCACGGCTTTCCAATGCATTTGACCGGGATTGGCTTGATATCTGCTCGTGACGCTCAGAGCATAAGCCACATCCGGTCTGGTAGATATCATCCCATACATGATACTACCAATGGCTGACGCATATGGTATGTGTGTCATCTTCTCTATCTCTTCGTCAGTCTTGAGACACATAGACTTGGATAAAGAAACTCCATGACACATAGGTAGATGTCCTCTCTTGGACCCATCCATTGAAAACCTTTTCAATATGGTTTCGATGTAGGTTGATTGAGTAAGTCCTATCATTCTCTTAGATCTATCTCTATAGATCTGTATCCCAAGAATATAGGAGGCCTCTGATGAAACTTAAAATTTGTAATTATTTATATGTTAAAAAGTGTGTTTTAAAATTTAAGTTTAATTAAAATTATGAAGTTATATTATTTTAGTGTTATGTGTTTATATTTAAATGTTTTACTAAAATGTTGTATTTTACGGTTTGCGCAGGTTTGGTAAAAATAAAATTACTCAAGCTACAGAGGTCATAATGGAGTAACCTCAAAACCTGTAAAATCACAAAAGAGGCATCTTCAACTTTGTAGAAGACAAGAAATTCCAAAAACTTCATTAAGATGATCAAAATAATCAAACATCAAAATGGAGATAGATTTACTTTTACTATGACCAGCTTGGAGTAAAAATATCATAAGTATTTCATATTTTATCCAAAAGGGGTGAATGAGTTGTCCAAACACATCTACACAAAATATCCTACGTGTTCTATGTTGAAAAGAAAGGCTGAATCGGTGGTCTAAGGCATCAAACATACCAATTAAAGTTGGGTCATGGTATTGACATTCAAGGAGACAAGCACCCACCAACTTTACTATTTCATATTTAATGAGCCTTGGACTCTTGCTCTCATTTGGCCTATAAATAGATGTGTTTTATAAGCTTTGTAGTGTGCAAGAGTGTAGAGAATTCTTCATTTGTAAAATAAATATTGTGTGTGTGAGAATAAAAGTTTGAGTGTGCAAGTTTCTCAAGTTCAAGTATGAAATTTCTTTTATCTTTATTCTTGAGTTTCATGTTCATGGAAAGCTAAATCTTTTTATGTCAAGGTGAAAAGGTTTCATTGTTGGTCAAGTAAGATTGTCTATATTTTGTATATTCTTTTCTTTTCTATTTTTATTTTTACTAATTGATCTTTATTTGTAGGTATAATTTTGGATGATTTGTTGTTATCTATTTACATCAAATGCTTGGTACCTTGAATGTGGTTACCTTGATTTGTTGTCAAATATGATACAATAATTACTACAATAATTATATACTATAAATATATGTATCTATTTATAATAAAGTCATATATATTATTTAGACGATAGCGTGACACTGTCGGTTGTTCTAAATAATATATTGTGATTTGAACTAACATTTACTTTATCGCATCTAACTTTTACTTTATCGCAACTAACATTTACTTTTCCGCAACTAACATTTACTTTCTCGCATCTAACTTTTACTTTTCCGCAACTAACATTTACTTTATTGCATCTAACATAAAGTCATATATTTTATTTAGACGATAGCGTGGCTCTGCCGGTTGTTCTAAATAAAATATTGTGATTTGATCTAACATTTACTTTTATGTCAATTTATATTTATGCATTTATATATATTATGGGTACCATGTATTAAATATCGGTGGATATTAATATAGTGGGAACTATATTATATGATATACTTGTTTAAATATTTAATTGTTCTTTTTATGTTTATATTTATTCATCTATATATATATTATGGGTACCATGTATTAAATATCGGTTAATCTGATATTAATATAGTGGGAACTATATTATATGATATACTTGTTTAAATATTTCATTGTTCTTTTATGTTTATTTTTATTTTAGTTTCTTTTATTTATTTTTATTTAGCAATCTTAATTAAACCAACAATGAACCTTTGAAACCTTGACAATTTTATAATTTGTGTATTTGAAGTTTTATAATAATATTTTCATCTATAATATATTATTGCTAAAATTAAACTTACAACATCCTCTCCGTGGATCGATCTCGTACTCACGAGTATATTACTTGCAGACAACCTACACTTGGGTGAATTACAATTTAAGTTGTAGCAAGTTTTTGGCGCCGTTGCCGGGGAGGTATAAATTAAGTTTAATTTTGTTATTATGTAAATAGTATGTTGTTTTTTATTGTATGATTGTTTGGAGTCGTAAACAAAGTGGTAGACTTGTTCGAGTAACTGAAAATATTTTAAACATGGACGATAATTCTAATAATCAAGATGATAATAATAATAATAATCATCATCAAGAACATGAACAACCAAGAACACTTAGGCACCATATGAATCCAATAAGAACTAGTACACCATCTTGTTTAGTTTTTCCTCCTGATGCATCTAATTTCAATTTTAAGCCACAAGTCATTCAACTTTTACCAAATTTTCATGGCTTAGATTCTGAAAATCCATATTTGCATTTAAGAGAATTTGAGGAGGTTTGCAACACTTATAATGATCAAAATTGTAGCATGGATACTGTTCGATTAAAGCTTTTCCCTTTTTCCTTAAAAGATAAAGCTAAAACATGGTTGCAAAATTTGAGATCAAGTTCAATAAGATCATGGGAAGAAATGCAACAACAATTTCTAAAAAAGTTTTTTCCTTCCCATAGAACAAACTCTTTTAAAAGACAAATTACAACTTTTTCTCAAAAACAAGGGGAAACATTTTATCAATGTTGGGATAGATATAAAGAGTTACTTAATACATGCCCACATCATGGTTTTGAAATATGGAGAATAGTTTCTCACTTTTATGAAGGTTTAATACCTAAAGATAGGCAAATGATAGAATTCATGTGTAATGGAACTTTTGAAGATAAAAACCCAAATGAAGCTATGGAATATTTGGAGTCATTAGCAGAAAATGCTCAAAATTGGGATAATATAGGCTCAATTGAACCACCAAGTAAAACCAATAATTCAACAAATGGGGGTGGTATTTATCATCTTAAAGATGATGTAGATGTTCAAGCTAAACTTGCATCTTTAGCAAGAAAAATCGAGTCATTAGAAATGAAAAAGAGTGATCAATTAAAAAGTGTTCAAGAAATTGTTTGTCATATATGTGACACACATGATCATCTTACAAAAAATTGTCCTACTTTGCCTTCATTTAAAGAATGTCTCCATGAACAAGCCAATTATGTTAACAATTTTAAAAAACCAACATTAGATCCTTTTTCACAAACATACAATCCTGGTTGGAGAAATCATCCCAATTTTAGTTGGAGGAACGATAATAATGCACAACCTTCACAACAACCTTTTCAAAATAACCAAAATCATCAAGGTTATGCTCCTTATATCCCACCTCCAAGAAAAAATTTTGAAGATGAAATTCATGCATACATTCAAAAGCAAGAGTCTATCAATATTCAAAACATTCAATCTATGAATGATTTGAAAGAAACTCTTGCAAAATTTGCATCTGCACTTAATATTCATGAAAAAGGAAAATTTCCATCTCAACCACAACCTAATCCTAAAAATCAAAATCAAGAAAAATTTGATCAAGTAAAATCTGTTATTACTCTTAGAAGTGGTAAAATAGTTAATGATCCATATAGTGATGAAAACAAAGATCAGTCAAACTCAAAGAGTAAGGATGAAAATCTTGATACTTTCGAGAAAGATGATACTTTGAGTCCTAAGATTAAGAAAGTTGATGATAAATTATCTGAAATAATATGTGAGTCAAATAAGCATGTTCCTTTCCCTCATGCATTAGTTAATAATAAAAAACAAAAAAATGATTCTGATATTTATGAAGTTTTTAAACAAGTAAAAATAAATATTCCATTATTAGATGCTATTAAACAAGTGCCTTCTTATGCAAAGTTTTTAAAAGATTTATGTACTGTAAAAAGACAATTGCATGTAAAGAAGAAAGCATTCTTAACGGAGCAAGTAAGTTCTATTATTCAAAATAATTCTACTTTGAAATATAAAGATCCCGGTTGTCCAACAATTTCATGTATTATTGGAAAAAATAAAATTAAAAAAGCTTTGTTAGATTTGGGAGCAAGTGTGAATTTAATTCCTTATTCAGTTTATGAAAAGCTTAAGTTGGGAGATTTAAAACCTACATCTGTTACTCTTTTACTAGCCGATAGGTCAATCAAAATACCTAGAGGTATCGTAGAAGATGTGTTAGTTCAAGTCGATAAATTCATATATCCTGTGGATTTTATTGTCTTGGATACACAACCAATAGAAGTACATAACGAAATTCCAGTAATATTGGGACGTCCATTTCTAGCAACTTCAAATGCTTTAATTAATTGTCGAAATGGAATAATGAAATTGTCTTTTGGAAATATGACTTTAGAACTTAATGTGTTCAATTTATGTAAACAACCAAGTATTAATGAAGATGAAGATGATAATGCAATAGAAACAATTGTGGAAGAAAATATACACCAAGAAAACTTAAATCAACAATCTGAAGTTTGTTTAGTAGAAAGTTTTGATTCAAAAAATGTTTTTAAATCAAAGTTATTTGAAGAAATTAATGAACTTGAAGAAGTAAAAGAAAATGATCATCCAAAACTTGAATTAAAACCCTTGCCAATAGAACTAAAATATGCTTTTCTTGGTGAAAATCAAACATATCCTATTGTAATATCTTCTACCCTCTTACCAAAACAAGAAGAAGATTTAATAACACTACTTAAAAAACACAAAAATGCAATTGGATGGACTTTGCAAGATATAAAAGGTATAAATCCTTTAATCTGCACACATAGAATTCATTTGGAAGAAAATGCTAAAACATATCAACAACCACAAAGAAGATTAAATCCACACATGAAAGAAGTTGTTAAAAATGAAGTTTTAAAACTATTAGATGCCGGAATTATTTATCCAATCTCGGATAGTAAATGGGTAAGTCCAACACAAGTAGTACCAAAAAAATCAGGCATCACTGTTATAAAAAATGAAAAGGGAGAATTATTACAAGCTAGGATTCCATCTAGTTGGCGTATGTGCATTGATTATAGAAAATTAAATGATGCAACTAGAAAAGATCACTTTCCGTTACCATTTTTAGATCAAATTTTAGAGAAAGTGGCAGGTAATCCTTATTATTGTTTTCTTGATGGGTATTCGGGGTATTATCAAATACCAATATCATTAGAAGATCAAGAAAAAACTACTTTCACTTGTCCGTTCGGAACTTTTTCTTTTAAAAGAATGCCATTTGGTTTATGTAATGCCCCGGCTACTTTTCAAAGATGCATGCTAAGTATTTTTAGTGACATGATTGAAGAATTTGTGGAAGTTTTTATGGATGATATAACTGTTTTTGGAAACTCATTTGAAAACTGTCTTAAAAATTTGGAAGAAGTTTTAAAAAGATGTGAAGAAAAAAATCTTGTTTTAAATTGGGAAAAATGTCACTACATGGTTAAATCCGGAATTGTGTTAGGGCATGTCATATCTGAAAAAGGAATTGAAGTTGATAAAGCTAAGGTTGATGTTATTGCTAATCTACCATCACCAAACACGATCAAAGAAATTCGATCATTTTTGGGTCATGCGGGATTTTATAGAAGATTTATAAAAAATTTTAGCATAATATCGAAACCAATTTCAAATCTTTTAACAAAAGATGCACAATTTGAATGGACTCAAGAATGTGAAACTGCTTTTAAAAAAATAATTAATCTTTTAACTACATCACCTATTTTACAACCTCCTGATTGGTCTTTACCATTTGAATTAATGTGTGATGCAAGTGATTATGCTGTAGGAGCCGTGTTAGGACAAAGAAAAGAAGGTAAACCTTATGTGATCTATTATGCAAGTAGAACCTTAAATAGTGCTCAAATCAATTATTCAACAACTGAAAAAGAATTACTTTCAGTAGTGTTTGCATTAGATAAATTTCGATCCTATTTAATTGGTTCTACTACTATTGTTTACACTGATCATTCTGCCATAAAATATTTATCAAATAAACAAGATGCTAAGCCGAGATTAATAAGATGGATTTTGTTGTTACAAGAATTTGATCTTGTAATAAAAGATAAAAAAGGAAAAGAAAATGTAGTAGCCGATCATTTATCAAGAATAATTTCTAAATCATCTCAAAATGAAATACCAATAAATGAAAATTTTCCGGATGATCAACTATTTTATGCTACTACTATGCCTTGGTTTGCTAATATTGTAAATTTTCTTGTGACAAATAAAATGCCTTCTCATTGGAGTTCACAAGATAAAAATAAATTCTTGAAAGAGGTCAAAAAATTTTATTGGGATGATCCTTATTTGTTTAAGTATTGTCCTGATCAAATTTTTCGACGATGCATACCCGACAATGAGGTAAGTAGTGTCATTAAATTTTGTCATTCTGAGGCATGTGGAGGTCATTTTTCGTCAAAGAAAACAGCTGCAAAAATCTTTCAATGTGGATTTTATTGGCCTTCTTTATTCAAAGATACACATTCATTTTGCAAATCTTGTGAAAATTGTCAGAAAATGGGTTCAATTTCAAAACGAAACATGATGCCTTTAAATCCAATCATGATTATTGAAATATTTGACAGTTGGGGAATAGATTTTATGGGTCCATTTCCATTATCTTTTGGATTCACTTATATTTTAGTAGCTGTCGATTATGTTTCAAAATGGATTGAAGCAATTGCATGTAGAACTAATGATCATAAAGTTGTGATAAAATTTTTGAAAGAAAATATTTTTAGTCGATTTGGAATACCTAGAGCTATAATAAGTGATGGGGGAAGTCATTTTATAAATAAATCATTTTCTTCGTTGTTAAGAAAATATGGTATTACACATAAAGTTTCTACTCCATATCACCCTCAAACGAATGGTCAGGTTGAACTTGCAAATAAAGAAATAAAACAAATTTTGGAAAAAACAGTCAATCCAAATCGAAAAGATTGGTCTTTAAGATTAAGTGATGCATTATGGGCATATAGAACTGCATTTAAAACATCATTGGGGATGTCACCATATAGATTAGTTTTTGGAAAGCATTGTCATTTACCTGTTGAAATTGAACATAAAGCTTATTGGGCAATTAAAGCGTTTAATACTAATTTAGATGATGCATCTAAATCAAGAAAATTGCAATTAAATGAACTAGAAGAATTAAGAAATGATGCATATGAAAATGCAAAGATTTATAAAGATAAAACAAAAGCATTTCATGATAAAAATATTATGAGAAAATCTTTTGAAATCGGACAAAAAGTTTTACTTTATAATTCTCGCTTGCATTTGTTTCCAGGAAAACTTAGATCGCGATGGTCTGGACCATTTATTGTTAAATTTGTCTATCCTCATGGTGCTGTTGATGTTGAAAATCCTAAAAATAATAATGTATTTAAAGTTAATGGGCAAAGACTTAAACCGTTTATAGAAAATGAAGTTCTTAATGAAGAGTTTATGCCTTTATATGATCCAACTTAATTGTTACTTATATTTTTATTTTATTTTTGCAGAATTGAGTTCACTTCCCGGTTAAGTGGCGGATAACGGTACTCCGTGACTACTTTCAGTCGGTTTTATTTCAATTTCCCAAAATAATTGAATATATATATATAAATATATATTATGGATGAAGCTATCAAAAAACTTGGTAAATATTTTCCATCTGTTTCTAAAAAAGTTCTGAGAATGATTTATGAAGGCAGATGTGAAAGATTGAGAATGCTTATGCAAAAAGGAATCCCGGAGGATATTCGTCTTATAATTGAAGCCAAGGTTCGATTAGGTGGTGAAGTTCCAAAATTCTTACTTGTTCGAAATATGTCTGGACTAGGAAAAAGTACCTATGCGAAGAAAAGAAGGGCTAAAAGGTTAGATGTTTGTCATAATTGTGCCAGATGGACTTGTAATAGACAATGCAGATCTTTGGGATATGTTGCCACAAATAGAGAAGATAAAATTGATTTCATTAAGAATGGGCTGAGTAAAGAGTCATTGGATGATATCTCATTGACTCTTGAGACGCATTCTAGTGGAGATGTACAAGGTCAACTTCTCCATTTATGGAAACTATTCCAAGCGCAGCGTCATGGTGATGGTCTTGGGAATCTGACTAAAAAAGACCCTATTTGCCAATTTATAAGAAAATTGGATGGTAAGCCAACCCTCGACTCATAAATATTGAAGGAACACTGTGAGCCACAATCACATCACTGTTTATACGCATGCATGTTATTATTATATATTATTTTTTTTTTACTATTTTCATCATTTTGTTCACATCTGTATTCCTATTTCTGTCTTATTCCTTGTTTTCCTTATAAAATCACTCAACTCTCTCTATATTTTTTAAAAGAAAAGAAAAAAACATGACAGGATCTTCTTCACAAAAATTGAAAAATATTTGTGTCTTTTGTGGTTCTAATACTGGAAAGAATGAAATATTTGTTGATGCAGCAATTAATCTTGGAAAAAATTTAGCAGAGAGAAAAATTCACTTGGTTTACGGAGGAGGCAATATTGGGTTAATGGGATCTATTTCAACAGCAGCTCATCTTGGAGGTAGTCAGGTTTTGGGTATTATTCCTACAGCTTTAGCTGAAGGAAATATTACAGGTGTTACGGTTGGGGAAGAGTTGAAAGTTCCATCAATGTACGAGAGAATAACTAAAATGATAGAAAATTCTGATGCTTTTATTGCCTTACCTGGTGGTTTTGGTACTTTAGAAGAAATTTTTCATGTTGTTTCTTGGGCACAACTTAATATCCATAATAAACCTGTTGGCTTGTTGAATATCAATAACTATTATGATGGTTTGTTGACTTTTCTCGATGTAGCCGTGGAACAAAATTTTATTTCAGAAAATTCACGAAGGATGCTCATCTCTGCTTCGAATGAAGACCAATTAATTGATGATCTCCAAGCTTTTGTTCATCAACCTGATTCAGCTATAACAAAGATCAATTGGTCTCAACCAACTAGTAAGAAAAGAAAACTGGATCATTGATTCAACATGTCATGAAATGGTTTGTGTTTGTTCCTCATCTTCAATAATTTCAGGTGATATCTCTTTCATCATGTACTCTTTATTTTTCTTAAAAAAAAAAAATAAAAAATTTAAAATTTAAAAAAAAAAATATTTCTATAATAATATTTATTCAATGGCAGAGTAAGGAGTCAAAAACTCCTGACACGCATTAGTTTTTATTTATCATCTTATCACAATAGATTAGATTTTAATATTCCGTATATATTTAAATTGCAAACTACTAAGAAAATGAAGTCTTTTTGTATAGATGTTTATTTATTATTCTTTTTATCAATTTAATAAAAAATATATAATTGATGGGATATAAGTTATAAATAATATATAATTGTGTGTTTTCAAATACATATTTTTTAAAACTTTTATGAGTATATAATTAAAGTGATATTGATTGAATAAATAATAACATGTATAATTGAGGGAATTAATTTGTAAAAGTGCAATAGTTACTCACATAAATTTTGTGAGTGAGGGGTAAGAATTGAGAAAACAACTTATAAGCTTTTATTGATTATTAAGAAATGGTTGATTACTAGATTAAACCCATTTTAAAAAAAAAAAAGAAAAAAAAAATTGAAAATTGGCTGCAAAGTTGTTTGAAGTTTGATTGTAAAGATGTAGAGTATTAATATCTCTACTATAATTATTAATGTAATAGATTTACCTCATAAAAAATAAAAAAATAAATAAACTTTGAAAAAAAAATGTTACATTTTCAAAGTTTATTGGAGGTATTTGATTATGTAAAAACAATTTTGCAGCCAAGCAAAAAAAAAAAAACAAAAAAACAAAAAAACAAAAAAAATGGGTTTATTCTTTGTAAATCATCCTATCTTATTTTCAATATTAGGTTATTTGATTGTCTGCTTTACTAGCCATTTTCAAAGAGTGTATAATTTTCTTCCAACTCCACGAGTGAAAAACAGCTATATATGAAATACTTTAACCCGAGAGAATATGGAGTTGAGACTTTTACATTAATATTCCTGATGATATACATGTTATGAAAATGATTTCTATTATCCTTTTAATTATATTATTCTCAAAGTTTTTAGAAAATATTTATGTAAAAAAAAAAAAAAAAATTATATATATTTACTATTTTGATATTGTGTGAAATATATATGTATAGCCCATCCAATTACATATTAATATATTGGTTGATAATGAGATTTATAAATAAACATATGATCTCCTCACAAGTGTGTTTTTTAAAATTTTAAAGTTTGCAAATTTGAATATATATATTAAGGAATAAAAATCTAACTTGTGATTTTATGATATTTTATGATATTTTATGATATTTTATTACTAAGGGACTAGTAATTAGCCGGTTTGGGGGTGTGATGAAACTTAAAATTTGTAATTATTTATATGTTAAAAAGTGTGTTTTAAAATTTAAGTTTAATTAAAATTATGAAGTTATATTATTTTAGTGTTATGTGTTTATATTTAAATGTTTTACTAAAATGTTGTATTTTACGGTTTGCGCAGGTTTGGTAAAAATAAAATTACTCAAGCTACAGAGGTCATAATGGAGTAACCTCAAAACCTGTAAAATCACAAAAGAGGCATCTTCAACTTTGTAGAAGACAAGAAATTCCAAAAACTTCATTAAGATGATCAAAATAATCAAACATCAAAATGGAGATAGATTTACTTTTACTATGACCAGCTTGGAGTAAAAATATCATAAGTATTTCATATTTTATCCAAAAGGGGTGAATGAGTTGTCCAAACACATCTACACAAAATATCCTACGTGTTCTATGTTGAAAAGAAAGGCTGAATCGGTGGTCTAAGGCATCAAACATACCAATTAAAGTTGGGTCATGGTATTGACATTCAAGGAGACAAGCACCCACCAACTTTACTATTTCATATTTAATGAGCCTTGGACTCTTGCTCTCATTTGGCCTATAAATAGATGTGTTGTATAAGCTTTGTAGTGTGCAAGAGTGTAGAGAATTCTTCATTTGTAAAATAAATATTGTGTGTGTGAGAATAAAAGTTTGAGTGTGCAAGTTTCTCAAGTTCAAGTATGAAATTTCTTTTATCTTTATTCTTGAGTTTCATGTTCATGGAAAGCTAAATCTTTTTATGTCAAGGTGAAAAGGTTTCATTGTTGGTCAAGTAAGATTGTCTATATTTTGTATATTCTTTTCTTTTCTATTTTTATTTTTACTAATTGATCTTTATTTGTAGGTATAATTTTGGATGATTTGTTGTTATCTATTTACATCAAATGCTTGGTACCTTGAATGTGGTTACCTTGATTTGTTGTCAAATATGATACAATAATTACTACAATAATTATATACTATAAATATATGTATCTATTTATAATAAAGTCATATATATTATTTAGACGATAGCGTGACACTGTCGGTTGTTCTAAATAATATATTGTGATTTGAACTAACATTTACTTTATCGCATCTAACTTTTACTTTATCGCAACTAACATTTACTTTTCCGCAACTAACATTTACTTTCTCGCATCTAACTTTTACTTTTCCGCAACTAACATTTACTTTATTGCATCTAACATAAAGTCATATATTTTATTTAGACGATAGCGTGGCTCTGCCGGTTGTTCTAAATAAAATATTGTGATTTGATCTAACATTTACTTTTATGTCAATTTATATTTATGCATTTATATATATTATGGGTACCATGTATTAAATATCGGTGGATATTAATATAGTGGGAACTATATTATATGATATACTTGTTTAAATATTTAATTGTTCTTTTTATGTTTATATTTATTCATCTATATATATTATGGGTACCATGTATTAAATATCGGTTAATCTGATATTAATATAGTGGGAACTATATTATATGATATACTTGTTTAAATATTTCATTGTTCTTTTATGTTTATTTTTATTTTAGTTTCTTTTATTTATTTTTATTTAGCAATCTTAATTAAACCAACAATGAACCTTTGAAACCTTGAAAATTTTATAATTTGTGTATTTGAAGTTTTATAATAATATTTTCATCTATAATATATTATTGCTAAAATTAAACTTACAACATCCTCTCCGTGGATCGATCTCGTACTCACGAGTATATTACTTGCAGACAACCTACACTTGGGTGAATTACAATTTAAGTTGTAGCAGCCTCACCCAAATCCTTCATCGAGAATCTACTTGATAACCATATCTTTGTTGACTGCAACATCCCTACGTCATTCCCCATGAGTAGAATGTCATCAACATAAAGTACTAAGAATATTACCGCATTCTTAACTACTTTCTTGTACACGCATGGTTCCTCCGGGTTTTTGATGAAACCAAAATCCTTTATTGTTTCATCAAATTTCTGGTTTCAACTTCTTGATGCTTGTTTGAGACCATAGATTGATCTCTGAAGCTTGCATACCTTATGCTCGCTTCCCATGGATGTGTATCCCTCAGGCTGCGTCATATAGATCTCTTCCTTAATGTTTCCATTAAGAAATGCAGTCTTTACATCCATTTGCCATATCTCATAGTCATACCATGCTGCTATGACAATAAGGATTCTTATGGACTTGAACATTGCGACTGGTGAAAAGGTTTCATCATAGTCAACTCCTTGTCTTTGAGTATAACCTTTTGCCACCAATCGTGCCTTGTAGGTCAATACCTTTCCATCAGGCCCAAGCTTTCTCTTGTAGATCCATTTGCACCCAATTGGAACAATTCAATCGGGAGGATCTACTAAAGACCAAACTTGGTTAGAATGCATCGAATCTATTTCCGATTGCATAGCTTCAAGCCATAAATTTGAATCCGCATCAGAAATTGCTTCCTTGAAGTTTCTTGGATCACATCCAATGTCGGGTTCACTTTGATCCCCTTCAAGAAGAAGACCATATCTAATAGGAGGCCTAGAAGTCCTCTCGGATCTCCTAGTAGTAGGCGTGTCTTGTGATGATTCTTGAGGTGTAGGATCGCTATTTTGTATCTCGGGTTCTTCTCGAATTTCTTCGAGTTCCATCATCTTGCGTTTCTTATCCAATAAGAACTCCTTCTCCAAGAAGGTGGCATTACTTGAAACAAACACTTTTGTTTCATTAGGATGATAGAAATAATATCCGATTGAATTCTTCGGATACCCTACAAAATAACATAAGGAGGATCGATTATCCAACTTATCTCCCACTGTCTGCTTCACGTAAGCAGGACATCCCCAAATCCTCAAGTACGAATACTTAGGAGCTTTGCCATTCCATAACTCGTATGGTGTTTTATTTACTGCTTTAGTGTGGACGTTGTTTAACAACAATAGCGCCGTTTCAAGCGCGTAGCCCCAAAACGAAGGTGGGAGCTCAGTGAAGCTCATCATGGATCGAACCATGTCCAACAAAGTTCGATTGCGACGCTCCGAAACACCATTAAGCTGAGGTGTCATAGGAGGAGTCCACTGAGAGAGAATCCCATTCTCTTTTAGATAGTCCAAAAACTCGGTACTTAAGTATTCTCCACCTCGATCCGATCGAAGTGCCTTAATACTTTTACCTAGTTTGTTTTCTACTTCAGCCTTGAATTCTTTGAACCTTTCAAATACTTCAGTAAGGTAATGAAGTAGGTGTTGCCACATTTAGTACCAATCCTAAATGGACCGCAAACATCTGTATGGATCAAATCCAACAGATTTTGACTACGCTCAGGTTTCCCTTTGAAAGGAGATTTAGTCATTTTTCCCTTTAGGCAGGACTCACAAGTAGGTAGAGAGTTAATATCAGACATATCAAACATGCCCTCTCCCACTAGCTTGTTCATCCTCCTTGAGGAAATATGACCTAGCCTAGCATGTCAAAGGTTTGTCGGGTTTTGACTATCGTCCTTCCTTTTAATTGTTGTTACCGGTTTATCAACATAATTAATTGGAACGTCTTTTAATTTTAAGCTATATAGATCGTTTTCAAGTTTTCCATTTCCAATCAAACATTCATTCTTGTAAATATTGCAAATCCCATTTACAAAATTGCAAGAAAAACCATCTCTATCAAGCATAGAAATAGATATAATGTTTTTGACCAAATCCGGAACATATAAAACATCTCTAAAAAATAACTTAAAATTGTTCTGCAAAACTAAATAAATGTCTCCTATAGCTTTGGCTTCGACTCTAGAACCATTCCCGAGCCTTAGCTGGGTCTCACCCATCCTTAGCTTATTACTTCTTGTCATCATTTGCAACTCATTGTAAATGTGAGATCTATATCTGGTATCCAATACCCAAGAAGTAGTATTAAGTAAAACATTTATTTCAATGTAAAACATACCCTTTGCAGTTCTCAACTGCTCGAGGTATTCCTTGCAGTTACGTTTCCAATGACCGGGTTTCTTGCAGTAATGGCAAACTTGTTTAGACTTGTCGAATTTTGCATGTAACATTTGGCCTTGAGATCATGGTCCAACCATTTCTTTAGTTCGGCCAACCTTTCGGCAGTTACATCAGCCGAGGCTATTTTCGAAGAAGCCTTTTCTAACACTTAGAAAATCTTTTCCGAACTCATGACAATCTTAACTTATGGAACCATCCTGTATAGATTGCGCCAGAAAATTTGTTTTGTTCGAGAATTGAAACATGTGGATCACGAATTCATTGTAATGAAATACTGAAATGAAACAGACAATAATCGATGATTTGTTTAATTAATTTACTAAGACATAAAATATGGCGAATTTCATTTTATGAATTACACTCCCATTATTTTGACGATTTCACTACCCTCTAGTGAAAACGAGAAACATTTTCTTTAGTGGGAACATGGAGTCCAATTGAAAAACTATGGTCCCGAATAATATCAACCAACCATAATTTTCAAAAGATAGAGCCCAATTGCTTCCAAAGCAACCTCCATGTTTTTACCTCATGTCCAATAAGGGCCCAATAATATGACGCCGTTTATTGTGACATGTCAAGATGACCCATCAATATTAAGTTGTGATGGACGGTCGCCATGTGGATCCTCAATAATATGAGCCAATCCCATGGGAGTTCCACCCAACTTACAACATGTGTCAATCCAATGTACAGCTTTCCGACGAACGGGCCCCCCCCAATAATATGAGCCGGACCGTATCCGCGGGTAGCATCACATACATTGATCTTTGATGGAAGGTAGGAATATTTAAACAATATTTAAAATTCCCTTTTGTTTATCTTGATATCAATTTTAAATCATATTTAAAATGAGGGATTTTATTTTAAAAATTTGTCTCATCATGCAATTTATGTATGCTTGCGGGATTCATACAATTTATGTATATACATGCATACATCAATAATATCATATATTATTAAAGGATGATCGATCCCATTAACTATTCGACCCGTGGTTGCCAATCACGAGTCTAAGTCCAATCCTAGGTGATATGCAAGTATGCAATGCAATCCTATTACATTGTGCTTCCAATTTACATTTCTTCGGTCTTCATTGTCTGCTGGGCCCACCATTTCTTCAAATCTTTGTCTCCCACTAAGTCTAATAAATTTATAATAAATTTCGATGACAAATATGTGATACATTTTTAGGGGTGGAAACGGGCCATAAACCAGACCCACTTTTATTACATATGACAATCATATTGGGCTATAAACCAAGCCCATTAATAAACACCAACAACAATAAGACAAATGTAAATTACCTAACATACACCTAAAACATTGGTCATGGCAATCGATCATCTTTTTATCCATTAATTAATTCAATAATTAAATAATTGGATAAACATGCAATGACATCATAATTTAAAAGATAAAATCATATTTTATCTTATCCATCCATAAGATCATATCTTATCATCAATTGTACCAAAATAATTAATTTTATAAAATTTAATTTAACGGATAAAATTTATAAATTTTCCAAAAATTCAAATTTATCCAAAAATCAATTTTAAAAATTTCGGACTCGAACAATTCGATCCGATGCCTCGTGATCTAATCAAAAACAATTTTAGATCGGATCAAACACTCGAATTTAAAAAATTCAAAATTTTAAAAAATTAAAATTTTAATTTTTCGGGCCGCCCGGGACAATCCCGGGCAGCCCGTGCCCCGACCGGGGCTCGGGCTGGGCAGCGACGATCACTGCCATGGGCAGCGACCGGGCAGCGATCCGATCGCTGCCCGTGTTTTGCCCGTCAAAAATTTAATTTAAAAAATTTGTTTTGTTTCAAAAAACCGAGGCTTAAAAATTTTGTACAATCGATTAATTTAATCGTTTGATCTGACCAACCTGGCTCTGATACCACTGTTGGAAAACGGTGTTCAGATCAATTAGAATTGATACCCGGTGCAGCGGAAGTTTAAAAATTTATTTTTATTAATATGGAACGATTCCATATCTGGGTATCAAAACTTTTACGATTAAATTCACACAATTAAAACAAATAATCACAATTAATGTTTTACCTTAAATCTCGAAACGAGATAATGGACTCCAACAGAATTTAATCTGCTCTTCTTGTAAATCCCGGAAACTGATGGCGTCACGATCAATCACCGGAATAAGGTCCACGAACAGAAAACAGAAACCCTCTGATTGACTGCACTAGAAATCAATCAAAAGTTTTGCGTAGAGAATAAACAGATATGATCTGTTAATTCAGAATTGTAATTTTTCACAAAAATCACAATCCGAATTTTCTCAAAAAGGAGCAAGGATTTTCGAAAAACCCTTAGAAAATAATATGCAGTGTTCGAAAATTAAGACTGAATCACACACAATTTTCGAACCCACTACATGTATTTATAGATAATTTCTAGACTAGGTTGAGTTATAATTGTGTTAGGACTCTAACTCCTTAAAGCCCACAATCCATAACTTAAGCCCAACAAGCCAAGCCCGTTGTTCTAAAAATTAATATAAAATTCATCGTGACTCCGATTGATAAACTGATTTCACAAATGTGCACAGAAACCATTTCTGCATCTTTTAGAGTCAAGATAATTTTTCTGAATCCGAATTCAGTGATTTCCAAAAATGCCCATTCCTATATCATTTTAGGAAATCTCACTCCCTTTAGTTAAGAAGTCCAACTTCTCTTTCATTAAATTTAACTCTTTAAATTTAACTATCTCTACGGGGTTTTAGTAATCCATTACTTGTGTAACCCTCAATGGTTCAGGAATACAGCTAGCCGTGGGCTCACAACTCCTTGTGACTCGGAACAACAATTTTCGACTTACCCATCGAATCATGGTAAGAGCGCCTAGCAACATCGCCCCATGATTCCCTAGGTATTACTGATAGTGCCTGCAAGAACCAGTAGATTTTGGTTAGCGTACAGTACGGTCCCTTCATCCATATATCCCGATCGAATCAACAACCATTGGTATATCGAGAGTCGTTCGAGATTCGATAACTATGCATTACATCTTGGAGATCAAATAGTGACATCGCATGTGTTACTAGGATAACCAATTAACCTAAAACACATCATGTACTCTGGCCAGAGATTCGTCACACTAATATCTCCTCAGATCGCATAGGATATCCACACTCACAAGTATGTGGTGAATCCTTGACAACAAAGCATCGACTCTTATATGTGTCGTAACTGTACCCAATCCCGACACCTGATGACCCCAATAGAGTCGGTAAACGAGTCAAAGTACAGTACTAGCATATAGAGTCTCAATGATGTTTCAAGTAATAAGGACTAATGGTGTACAACCAAAACCGCGGACTTTATCCACTCGATAAGTGATAACCACTTGGAAAGTCCGAATAGGGTAGTTCGATCATTCATCATATGAATATCCATTTGCATGCTTTGAACATCTCTATGTTCCATACCAATGAAACGTGGTACTCGGCATCGCAAATGCTAGTCTCAATCTCGAGCGATCCTTATCCTTATTTGCGGACGGCTCAATTGACTAGGAACAGTTTAGAATATACAGTGACTATAAGATGTGTTTCATGATAGACATCCCCATGTGCTACCACATCGTACATACACTATAGTATATTCAAGGTCTTTATCAAAATAACAATATTATATCATAATATAACAATATGAAGAAAGATAAAGTCAATACCATTATAAACGTGTAAATTATATTAAACAAAAGATTGTTTTACATAGAGTCATAAAAGCCCTTAGCCACAAGTTGGCTAACCGGGCACCCACTCTTTAAAAAACTCCTAGATCAACAACTTCTCAATACAGATCAATCGTTTGTTTAAGTTACAAGTTTGAAAGATGAGTTTGCTTACGTATTTTTCATTCATCAAAGTCTTTTTTAGAGAACATAATAATTTTATTGAATGACGACATCTTGAAATAGCGTTCAGAAACAAGATAAAACCTCTCTTTTATATCACTTGAAAGGATCGGTTTGAGTGTTGAGGGGGGAGTGAATACACTTCAAAATTATTTAATGAGTGTAGGTTAGAATTCAATCGGATTAGTGACTGAATTCTTATCTTATCTTGGTGTATATGCAAATTGACAAACAAATAAAATGTGCGAAAATATGCCAAAATGCAGATTATGAACACTGATTTGGAATGTATGCAAACCTGATAAAGTAAGGTAAACTGATGAAAGGACACATTGAGATGTTTCTGGATGATCAAAGATTTCAATGACTCTTATGTCACTCATTCTTCCTCCTCAGAAGAATAGCACTAGAATACTTTGAATTTTACAATGATCTTGCAAAACCCCACTCCAAGATTAGGATTTATACACAATTGTTTATCTTAGAACTCCTAGTTACAATACAAAATCAGTCCTCGACTAATTGAAATATAAGTGTGATACAACTTAATTTAAAGATCACAAGATTGATACTTAAATAATGAGAATAAAGAACTTATGAAAGCGTGCTTCGAGTTTCTTGAACAGTTTAGCTTGTGATGATTTGAAAACTTGGAGATAATGTAATGTTGTTTTATTTCTCGGAGAGCTTCTCAACTGATTGCCTATTTATAAGCTTGGATTTCAATGGTAATAATATTTGAATATCATCAAAAATTTTTGAATTATTCTCGTTGTTTTGTTTGCTTTTGATGTTGCCAACATTCTCTGCAAAACGTACATTCTGAAATTGTGGTTATAGCAGACTTTTCATTGTACGGAAAAATTTATCCGTTCAGGTAACTGAGAATTTTCTGAGAATTAAACTGAGATGTCTTTGTTGGCAAGTAGCAGTTGATGGTAAGCTGACATGCTGTAGCGACAGTTTAAACGAGCAGCTTACTTCTCAAGTAATCGATCAGTTTAGCTGGTTTGTTGAACTGAACTTGTATTGGAGAGATATCAACTGAATGAGCGATCAATTTACTTCCGGCTTCTATCTCATTTATGCTATCAGTTTAGCAGTTGCTGAGTGATCAAGTTAGTGATTTGGGCTTTGAGTATCTCTTGTTTAGTTTAGTTTGCAAACACCGAAATTAAAGTTTTCAACAAAACATATATTGTCACTACAAAAAACCCATTGATTTAGCCACGGTTTTAAAAAAACCGTGGTTGAAAACCGTGGTTAATTAACCACAGTTTTTTCAAACCGTTGCTATTTAACCACGGTTTTAAAAAACCGCGGTTGAATAACCAGGTTTTCTCTAAACCGTGGTTATATTAGCCACGGTTTGAAAAAACCGTGGTTAATTAGCCACGGTTTTTAAAAACCGTGGCTAACATAAACCATTGTTTTTTAAAACCGTGATTGATTAGCCATGGTTTTTTAAAAACCGTGGATATTTTTACCACGACTTAAAAAATCGTGGCTACTTTACCTACGGTTTAAAAAAAACCGTGGCTAAATTAGTCATGGTTTTTATAACCGTGGATAATTCAACCACGGTTTGAAAAAACCGTGGTTAATTGTAGCCACGGTTTAAAAAATAACCGTGGCTAAGTTAACCACGGTTTTTTAAAACCGTAGTTAGTTAACTACGGTTGTTTTAAAAACCGTGGTTATGTATTTAACCATGGCTTTTAAAAAACAATTGTTATTAAATTAACCACGATTTTTACAAAATCATGGCTAAAATTAGCCATGGTTTTAATAAAACCGTGGTTAACCAATCACGATTTTAATAAAACCTTGGTTATTTATTGATTGATTTTAAGATTTTTCCTAAAATTAATTGATTGCTTATTTATTTATTTATTATATGAATAAAAATTTTTGAGTGTAAATAATACTTTCCTTATTATTATTATTGTTATTATTATTACAAACAATTCGTTCAAATAAAATACTTATCGAATATATTATTGTTATTGAGTAATTATTTTATATAATTATTTTCAAAATTATTATTACAAACATTAAATTATTATTATTATTATTATTATTATTATTATTATTATTATTATTATTATTATTATTATTATTATTCCTAATTTATTTAAAGTAAAAAATCTTGAATGTTCCACTGTATTTATTATTTTATGAACCTAAAATTTATTTTGGTACACGAACTATTGATAAAATGTCAAATTGGTACATGCAGTATTGAAAATGTCTTAATTGGTACATGATCCAACTAAGAAGTCTATTTATCCTTTTGTTTATAAAATTTTTATTAATTACATTATTTTGTTTTCAAAGTTACTTATTGATTAATTTTAAAGATATCATATTTATTTAAATTATATCATGATAAATATTATTTTCAACTCAAATTATATAAGAAAAAATATTGTATTATATCGATGAAAATATAATTAAATATAAATATATGTAAACGAAATTTGTTGACCTTGTTTTAAAACTGTTGTAGCAAATATAATCACCATTTAATATTTCGAAATCTGGTATAATTGTTATGTTAGGAGTTCAAAAAAAAATAGTTCAACAGTAAAAATTTAGATAATGAAAAGTAAATTTCATAGTAAGAAACTTCACTCATTATCTAGATTTGCGTGATTCTAATGACATAAAATTTCCTTATTTAAAAATTTAAAAATTTATATTTTTTTATCCATGCTTGAATTTAAATATAAATAAATAAATATTTATTTTATTATATTTTTAATCGGTATTAAATATATTTCGTGTATATGATTTATTTATTGTGTGTTGTTTTATAAATATATAATTTTTATATCAATTTTTTTCCAAGAAAATGGATAATTATTTAATACAAATAGAAAATATCATGTTATTATATATTGATTAATATAATTAATATATATTATATTTGAATAGTTAATTTATTAATGAGTAAAAATAAAGGGTGTTACTGCTCGAAATTGAAAATTAAATTTGAATAAAAAATTGAATGTTAATTCAGTTCAGTTTAATCGAACCGAAAAATGAATTCTACATAAGCTTTTTGAATGAATAAAATAAATAATAATTAATATAAAAAAACAAAAAATAAAAAAAATTGAATTTTTGTTAAAACAAAATTCGAAAGTTTTTTTAACCAAACCGTTAAATTCAGTTCAATTTTTTATTCGAAATTCGAACAAACCAAAAATTCAGTTAAAGTTTGGATTTTGGGCAAACCAAAAGTTCAATTCGGTACGGTAAAAATGCACACCTTTAAAAATATAAATATATTTTAAAAAATAAAAATACTTATTTCTTATAATTTTTAAAATTATATAATATTTTTGATAATTTTAATCAATAAAAATAACTTTAAAAAAAAATATGCACTCAGTTGAACTTATTAAAAATAATTGGACATAAATTTTTTTTTATAAAAGGATAAATCATCTTTTTAGTTGAATCATGTACCAATTAAGCTATTTTCAATAATTCGTATATAAATTTGTCATTTTATTCATAGTTTATGTACAAAAATATATTTCTCTTTAATTTTTATAACACACAAAAATTAAAATAAATTGACATTTTCAAATTTCAAACCCAATCAAATAACAAATACACGTATTACATATATCATTTCTCCCTCCTTCCCCACCCTCCTCTCGCGTCCCTTTTCTCATTTTTTTTCTTTTGCATTTTTCGTTCCTTTCACCGCCACTAGCTTCTCCGACGGTCATCCGATTTCAAATCCGAGAGTAGTTTCGGAATCCTCGCGATGGGAGCTAGCTATTGGTTCCCATTTTTCAAGGTTTTGAGCTCGTTTCTCCGAACCCATTTCCGGCAGCCGTGTCGTTCTCCGCCCCTCGCCGCTGCCGTTCGTCGCCTAGGCTTAGGGGAAGTTGTTCAGGTAATTTGGAAATCTATTTCGTAGCTTTGATGTATATCTCGAATTAGGGTTCATATTTGGGGATTTTTGGTTGAATTCAAATCTATGTAATTGATATGTGATTATTTGTTCGTTGTAGGTGTTAATATTTGAGCCTATTGGATGTAACGATTGATTTTTCTATTTTTCTGAAATTAATTTCGAAATTTCAGAATATATATAGGATTTTAGAAATTTGGGGCTGAATTATCGATTGTTTGGGTTTGAAATGCTTTAGAATTTGCATATAATAATAGTTTAGGAAATTGTTTGTATTTTTCAGAAAATTCAGAATTAAAATTTGTGCATTTTCGAACCCATATGCTGTTACTGGTTTCCTACATATGCATTTATGTTGATAAGGACGTGAAAAGGAAATGAGGAACCAAAAAAAAAGACAATTTGCATAATAAAAGTAATTAATGACCTGGAAGATAAATTATTTATCTGCAAGCGCAAAACTTGACTTTGTTTGCTCAAATTCAATTTTGACAACTCATGTTTCTATTTTTTTTGAGGGCTCCGGCTATAATTTAATCGAATGTACTATGTACATCTTAATTTAAATTTTAATTAAAAAGGATATTTAAAAAAATTAATATATGTTTTTTAAAAATATTTTATGTATGCGTGTAAAAAATGCTTAGTTTATTTGTAAGTATTAAAAAGCTATAACGTGTAAATCATGTGTTGGAAAATTTAGTTTTGGTATTTTCAAAACAAAGCCAAACTATTTAAAACATCTACGGAAAGCTAAACTGATATACAGAGATGATGACATCATGATGACCTACAGAGTCACGCTAAAGGAACACAATTCAGTTTACCTCGCTAAACTGAATCCATCGTCCATCCTTTCTCAACTGATTACGTCAGAGACACAAAGCAGTTTACCTTGCTAAAACTGAATCAACCAGTTTACCCTTGCTAAACTGATTGTGTCAAAGACATTCACAGCAGTTCACCGCCATACTACTTCTGGATAAGATCGTCCATACTCTGACATATCTGCAGAATGTAGTGCCGCGATACCAAGGGAATGTCGACGTCAGAAATCGTTGTTGATAGTGACAAATCCAACGGGAATAATTTAAATTCCATCTGAAGAACAACTTGAAATTATGACCGTTGCAGACCAAAGAGTATAAATAGGGATCTTGATCAAAGTTCAAGAGATACAAGTGCTGATATCTCTGTTATTGCTAAAAAAAAATCATAAAGAATCCTACGCTCAAGACTTGATCAAAAAACTCGAAAGCACAAAACATTCAAAGCATCATTCAGACCATTGAAGGGTCAATCTTTGTGTTAAAAGATTTTGAGTTGTATTATATTTCACTGTAAGATCAGTCTAGGACTGAAATCAAAGTGTTATACTAGGAGTTCTTGTTTAGGCAGTGTTTAAGTCCTAAACTAGATTGAGTTTGTGCAAATTGTTTGTATAAATCAAAGTCTTCTAGTGAATCCTTCTGAGGCGGAAGAAGGGGTGACGTAGGAGTGTTTTGAAATCTCCGAACATCCATAAAAAATTTTTTGTGTTATTTCAGTTTACCATTCAACTTTCCATCGACCCCTAAACTGATTCACCCTAAGTGTTTTAAATCTGTAGCTTGGCATATTTCCGCACACATTTTGTTTGCCAAACTATATTGGACACTAAGATAAGCCTTGAACTCATTCTTAAATCGATCGAGTTCCATTTTTCTTAGCAAAACTGCTTGAAAGTATATTTACCCCCCTCTAAACTTTCAACCGATCCTAACAAGTGGTATCAGAGAGGTTGTTATCTTATTCTTAAAGCACTTAAACAAAATGACTTCATTCAGCAAGATTCCTATGTTCTCAAAGGAAGATTTTGATGACTGGAAAATTCGCATGCAATCACATTTATCAGCACTAGATAATGACATGTGGTTTGCCATCACTGATGGACCTCTTGAGATCACAAAGGTCAATACTGCTATAGCCCTCTCTGGAGGTGGTCCTCAATACAATGAGAAACCTAGAATTGAATGGACTGCCGAAGACAAAAAGAAGGCAAACTTAGACAATGTGGATAAGGATATCTTGTATAAAACTCTTGACAAGAATACCTTTAGCAAAATCAAGACATGCAAAACTGGAAAAAAGATTTGGGAAAAGTTGATCCAACTTTGTGAAGGAAATGAAGAAACAAAGGAAAACAAGCTATCTGTAGCTACTAAAAAATTTGACAACATCAAAATGAGACCAGAAGAATCAATGACAGATTTTGATGAAAGAGTAAGCAGCATTGTTATCGAGCTCAACGGATTGGGGAAAACATATCCCAACAGGGAAGTTATCCTCAAAGTAATTCGAGGTCTTCCTAAAGAATGAGATGTAAAGACAATGGCCATGAGAGAATCAAAAGACTTGAACAAATTAGAACTGCATGACTTGTTTGCAGATCTAAAAGCATATGAGTTCGAGTTGCAGACTCGAGAGGAAGATCAGTCTACATCACAACTGACCAAGGCCTTGACAACAGTGAAAATTGAGTCACCAGCCAAATCGGAAAAATCAGTAGAACAAATCAGCAGTGATGCCATGTCATTGTTTGTAAAGAAATTTGGCAAGTTCATCAGGAGAAACCAAGAAGGATCACACAAAAGAAACTTTCAAAAGAAAGATCCAGTTGAGGAACCAAGAAGCTGTTTCAACTATGGAAAAACATGACACTTCATTGCCGATTGTCCCAAACCAAAGAACCTTGACAAAAGAAAAAGCTCAAGGAATGATAGACACATCTCAAGACAAAAGCATGAAGCATTGGTTGCAAAGGACACCAAAGCCAAGTGGGCTGAAACAGATAGTGATTCAGAAGGATCAAATGGATCCTCTAGCTCAAGTGATGACGAAGAAGAAGTCAAATGTCTTATGGCAAATGATCATGAACTTCCATCCACCAGTGAACAGGTATTTGACTTTAGTTCTAAGGAATTTACTAGAGAAGAACTAATCAAAGCTCTTCATGATATGACAAATGAATATCATCAACTGTCTTTAGCATTCGATGAAGTTAGAGCAAAGCAAAATGATCTGCAAGACAACTCAACTGAAATCTCCTTTGAACAATCAGTTGAGATAAGCTGTCTTGAAACAGAGATTGCTGTGCTCCGAACGGAGAATGAACATCTCAAGATTGATATGAGGAATCTTACAACTGAAAAACATAACATGGATGAAATAATAAGATCATGGAATAAATCTTCGAGCCTATTGACAAAAATGAATGATTCACAAAGACCACTCCATGACAAAACTGGTCTTGGATTTGGTAAGACAGTGGAAACTGGTGAATCAAGTACTCTACCTAAACTGAATATGTGCAAAGGTAAATACATGAACTTTGTACGAGCAGTTAGGGAACATGAAGATGAAAAACTTATTCTGATGACTTGGCAACAAATAGAGCAGAAGAACAGGAAGCGATTTGGTATTGGCTTCAATCCTCATGAAACTAAGGCAGAGATTGCTAAAAGTCCTAAACAGACTAATGCATATCAACCTAATCTCATGAAAGAAAATAGAAATAAATACCATAATCAACATCTAGTTCAAAAGCGATATAGAAATTTCAAGAATATTGGAAAAGGAAAAAAACATACAGTCTCACAAGCACATTTCACTCCATCATCTAGAGCATCTAACTTAGTACGTACCTATAGGAACACAAAAACTGGTAAACTAGTTAAAGTATTTCAGGTTTGGGTTCCTAAATGATTAATCCCTCGTGGACCCAAATAGATATGGGTACCAAAAGTTATTCAACTTTGTGAATGCAGGAAGCAGGTACCAAAGAAAAAGAAGAGGAATCATGGTACCTAGATAGTGAATGCTCAAGACACATAACCGGAAATAATGAACTACTATCAGAACTTGTTAAATTCAATGGTCCAATTATCACCTTTGGTGATAATTCGAAGGGTAAGACCGTGGGTAAGGGTAAGATTATCCACGACAACATTATCATTCAAGATGTTCTATTGGTTGAAACTATCAAATATAATTTACTCAGCATTAGTCAAATGTGTGATTACGGGCACTCTGTCGAATTTCAAAAAGCTAAGCTGTATTATTAAAGATGCCTCTGGTAACATCATTTTGACAGGAAACCGATATGGAAACACCTATAAAGTATGCTGGAACATTCAGTCTAGCAAACCAGTCTTCCTCGTAGCTTCCGATTCTAAGCGCAACTGGATTTGGCACAATCGACTGAATCACCTTAATTTCAAATCAATTGCCAGTCTGAGTAAGCTCGAGCTAGTAACAGGACTGCCTAAAATTGATTTTTCAAACGACAAAGTTTGCTCAGCTTGTAAATTTGGGAAGCAAGTTAGGTCATCTTTTAAAAACAAAGGTTATAACTCATCTTCCCGATGCTTGGAACTGCTTCATATGGACTTATTTGGTCCAATCCTAGTAACAAGCTTAGGGGGAATGAAATATACACTTGTCATTATTGATGATTACTCACGTTTTACTTGAGTCATTTTCTTAAAATCTAAAGACCAAACTGCTTCTCAACTCATCAAAATTTTTAAAAGATTATTTAACGAAAAATCAAGTAAGATTGACAGAATCAGAAGTGACAGAGGAACTGAATTTGTCAATCAAACTTTATCTTCATTTTTAGAGCATTATGGAATCAAGCATAAATTCTCAGCGGCTAGAACACCACAACAAAATGGTGTTGCAGAAATGAGAAATCGTACTCTTAAAGAAGCTGCGAGAACCATGTTAGTTGACTCCAAAATTTCTCAAAATTTTTGGGCAGAAGCTGTGAACACTGCTTGCTACACTCAGAATAGATCGATGATATGCAAGAAAATTTTTAAAACCCCATATGAGATCTGGAATGGCAGACAACCTAATGTATCATACTTTAAAATCTTTGGGAGTAAATGTTTCATCCACAACAATGGTAAAAATCATCTGATTGCATTTGATGCAAAGTCATATGAGGGTATTTTTTTAGGATATTCATCAATCAGTAAAGCTTATAGAGCCTTCAACAAAAGAACTCTAAATGTTGAAGAATCAATTCATGTTATCTTTGATGAAGATCTTACTACTGATGTTGTAACTAACACTCATCAACTCTCAGATCTATTTCAGGAAATTCATTTAGAAAACAGTAATCAGGATGAAAGTGAAGACGAAGCTTCACCACCAACAAGAACTCTTCAATCTCCTGAACCAGAACTAGTGGACCCAGCAGCTGTGGAACATAACATTGATGAACCAGTTGACACCCATCAAACTCATTCAGTTGAGAATATTGAAGAACATCATCGTGAAACTCAGGATCATCAAAATCACCATGAGAACCCAGAGCTTGACCAAAACAACTTGTCTAATCGAGATATAGAAGCACAAGTGATCAGTGGAAATCAGTCTAATACTAAACTGAAATGGTCCAAAAAGCACCCACTTAGTTCTGTTATTGGTAATCCTATAGCACCACTAAGGACTCGAGGAAAAATGATTAAAGAACTTCTTCACGCAACATTTATATCTCAAGAAGAGCCAAAGAAAATTGAAGAAGCATTGGCTGACAGTTGTTGGATAGATGCAATGCAAGAAGAGCTAAATTTGTTTACTAGAAATGCAGTCTGGGATCTTGTTCCAAGACCAACACATCAATCAGTCATTGGCATTCGATGGGTCCTTAGAAACAAGCTCAATGAAGAAGGAACAGTGGTTAGAAATAAGGCAAGACTAGTAGCTCAAGGATACAAACAAGAATAAGGAATTGACTATGACGAAACTTATGCACCAGTAGCTAGATTGGAAGCAATAAGAATATTCCTAGCATATGCATCATTCAAAAACTTCAAAGTTTTTCAGATGGATGTTAAGAGTGCCTTCTTGAATGGAAAACTTCAAGAAGAAGTGTTTGTTGAGCAACCACTAGGATTCACAAATCATCAATTCCCAGATCATGTGTATCATTTGAATAAAGCTTTTTATGGACTGAAACAGGCTCCTAGAGCTTGGTATGACACTCTAACCAAATTTTTTCTTGAACACGAATTTAGTATAGGCACAGTTGACAAAACATTGTTCAAATTTATGAAAGGCGATCACACTCTATTAGTTCAAATATATGTTGATGATATTATATTTGGGTCAACTAACCCCAAATTATGCACTAGATTTTCTAAGCTAATGCAGGAAAAATTCGAAATGAGCATGATGGATGAACTGAATTTCTTTCTTGGATTGCAAGTTCGTCAAATGGTGAATGGAACTTTCATAAGCCAAACCAAGTACACCAAAGAATTAATTAAAAAGTTTGGTATGGAAAATTGCATAGTTGTAACAACTCCCATGGGTGCATCGACTAAACTTGACAAAGACGAAGGGGGAATATCAGTTGATGCTACAATGTACCGAGGTCTAATAGGGTCATTGCTTTATTTAACAGCTAGTAGACCTGACATTGTTTTTGCAGTATGCTTATGTGCAAGATTTCAATCAAATCCTAAGCAATCCCACTTCATAGCTGGAAAAAGGATACTCAGATATCTAAAGGGAAATCAAAATGTTGGTCTATGGTATGCAAAACACAACTCCTTCAATATAATTGGATACTCAGATGCTGATTATGCTGGATGTAAATTGGATCGAAAAAGTACTAGTGGATCATGTCAATTCCTTGGGGATAGACTGATTTCATGGTTTAGCAAGAAACAAACATCCATTGCTACATCTACAACAGAAGCTGAATATTTAGCCGCAGGAAGTTGTTGTGCTCAACTGCTCTGGATTCAACAACAGTTGAGAGATTATGGGATTGAAGAACAGGATTCTCCAATCTTCTGTGATAACACCAGCACAATTGCAATTACTTACAACCCCATTCTTCACTCAAGAATGAAGCATATCGAAATTAGGCATCATTTTATCCGGGATCATGCACTGAAGAAAAACATTCGACTGGAGTACATTTCCACAGAGCAACAGACAACAGACATATTCACAAAACCTCTGCCAGAGACTAAGTTTTCTTACTTTCGAAATATTTTAGGACTTATTAACTTAGAATAAAATCATTTCATTCATTATAGCTTGTCTACACAGTTTAGTATGATCTAAACTGAATTCTTCGCAGGGCTGTTAAAATAACTTTATTTTGTTATTTTGATTATTGATAACTTCTTACGCATATTTTAAGGGAGAATTTTTTTTTTTGCAGGATATTTAGATGCGCATTAAACAAAATAAATTATGAACAACACATTTAAAATAAAAACTTATTATTTAATAAACTCGATTTACAATATCTATTTCTATCTCCACAGCCATTTTTAGAAGGCGAAGATGCTCCTCCAACGGGCCATCTTCCACATCTTCCAGGCCATGAAGAAGGGTTACCACTCTTAACTCCTTCTTCAGGAGCAGGATTCGTATGCCCTCACGACCAAGGACATACGCAGAGTTGTTTACTCCAAGCACTTGCTTGTACTTGTCCAAGCGACGCACTTCATCAGGATTGAGAGCTTTTGGACCTCGAAACTGCATCCGAATTAGTTTTGCTCTTAAATGAGCAACCTTCTCTTCAATAAAATCATCATGCGCAGCTCTCCAATTCTCCATTTCTCTATGCCCTTACTCTAATGTTTAGTTCTTTATATAGACTGATAGTCCGGATATCAAAGAGTCTTTCGCATTTATTATACTTTAAATATTCAGAATATAAAAAGTCTTTTACGTGTAACCTTTCACAAAATGAAGCACTGTTTATGACGTAAAAAAATATCTGAAATTTGATTGCCTATAATCATTACCTGATAACATAGTTTCTCATGCCCTTTAGTAGTTCAGTTTACCTTCACTTATGTAATTAGTTTAGATAAAAATAGTTTAGTTAAAATCAGTTTGTGAAAAATATAAGTGTAGATAAAAATAGTTTAGGTAAAATCAGTTTATGAAAAATATCAGCGTAGGAAAACTCAGTTGTCGAACAAATTCAGTCTAGACAAATTAACTCTTTCATTAACAACTTAGGAGACAAAAGGTTACAATCACATACTTTTTATTTCCCTCATCTTTAGGAAAACTTCAAAGCTCCAGCTTGTCACCCATGCTCGTAGAGGCGCAACAGTAGGATCACTTAGCTCATCAGTTGCAATGCGAACCAGTGTGATGTACTCTTTACTAAGCATCATATAGAGAACATTTTTATTCTTAAAAATGTCTCTGGGTGCAAAAGTATCCAGTGCTATCATATAGTACATTTCTCGTTGAGCTATCTCCTTAGCATCCTTAAATTTCTTGGAGAAAATTGAGCATGGTGGTACATATGGAGCTCTTCAATCTTTAGCCAGACTTTCATTACCTTTTTAAAAACACGTTCTTCAATCTTCTTCTTCTCAGCCTCAAAATAGTTCTCACGACATGCTTCACATGCCACATACGGACTCTGACCAAACCCAAACAAAGGAATATTGTTACTCATTCTTTTTGTTAAATAACTTTCATTTGATAGCTTTACCTTTTATAGGTCCATCTGTAGTATGTGAAGAGGAAAATATGTGTACTATCTCCCGCCCTTGTGTACTATTTAATTTGAATTTTAAATTCCTCTTAAAAGCCACGTCACTCTTATGTCGTATTGACCAAGTCTTATATTTTATTTTACAAACACTAAGTTCTTCAAAGAACCCTAAGTTCCCGACAAATTTTTTTTTGACTACTCTATTGATTCGCAGGAAAAACTCTCGATGGCTACTTCATCTGCAGTTTACATTCTCAACGCTCTTGCAGTTGATTTTGATTCACTACTAGGAATGGACAAACCTGAAATATCCAAGGTCTGCATTGCTCTGGAACAGTCTGGACTTCGCAAATTCTTGGATATTAAAAACTTGAATATCTATCAGAATGATCTTCTATCTCTATATCATAAATGTAAGCTGGGCGATGATGGCATTTTATTGGTATCTCTCGGAGGACACACGGTTCAGATCAATGAAGGATTCTTTGCCAGTTTTTTCAGTTTACCTACATCAGGTAACACTGATTTCAACATTATCTCCACTACCGATATTACTGAGATGCAGAATCTATTTTCGGGGTTAAGTCAACCAATTTCTTTATCTGAGCTCAAAAGAGACCTGAAGCCTGAATACCAAATGTTAGCTGACATTGTGGCCAAAAGCATTCTGGCCAAAGGAGGGTCTTTCGCCAGGCTAACAGTTGGAAAATTCAAAGTAATGACGGCCATCATGAAAGGTGTCAAGATCAATTGGAGTAACATTCTATTCAATGTCTTCGTTTAAATGATGACACCTACAAAGAAATCCTCTGGATATATTCTTCAGGCCAGTCAACTTCTTGAAAATCTCGGAGTTACTCTTCAAGTTTCTACTCAACTGCACAAGTTTAGAATTCTGAATCATGAATATCTTGCAAGCTTTCAATCAAGAGACTCCGCTGATTCAAAAATACAGAAAACCCCAACAAAGAAGGTTATCAAAAAGAAAAGAAATCTTGTCATTCATGATAGTGATGAAACTGACAGTGAAGAAGTGGTTAAATTACCTCAAACCAAGCGAACAAGAACCTTACAAACAAAGGTTGTGTCTTCACCATCCAAACTGATCATCTCTGTGGTTCCTAAATCAACTGGTTTGACCTCAACTGAAGTCACTCACTGTGTTGATAACACATCCAAGGAGGCTAAAACCAAAACTGATCCAAAGGGAAATCAACCCATGCTGATTGAACCACTTCAAAGTCTTCAACCATCTCTGGACATTCCCACACCTGAAGATTTGAGCACTATTGTTAAAACTCAGAAAGCTACCCTACAGTTTATCTCACCAATGATAGTTATGCCTCCAGCAACACCAATTGGCGGTCTATCCTCAAAAAAAATTGTTGAATACACCCATTCAGGATTGAACTTGGTTGCAGGAAGTTCACAAATAGCTTCATCTTCAGATCCTGACAGACCATCCAATGCTATTCAACTACAAATTGACCTAACCATGGATGAAGTAATTGAATATGCTGAAAAGCGCACTGCTGAAATATTTGACACTTGGTATCAATACAGGACTTCCACACTGGCTAGGCACCTCACCAAGAAAACTGAGCTGTCAAAATTTGTCAAGACTGAAGAAATTGTGCTAAGAGTTGTCAAGACTGCCAACATTCAAGACGCTTTGATAAGAAGAAAATACTTCTATGATCTTTTACGGATTAAGAAGCTGGGCGAAATTGTTGGTGAATTTCAAAGCAATTATGATCCATGCGCTAGAACTTCTTACGAAGATAGAGCCATATTCACTCAACTGCAGACTGATCTTATCCAAATCCAAACAGAAGTCAAATTATTTTAGACGAATCAAAAATTGGATATTCCAGAAGCCTTTGAATGGAAGAAACACAAAACTCATTCCTCATCCAAATCCAAACACAAGAAGAACAAAAAAAGTCATACTTCGATTGAATCCTCCAACCAATCAATTGATCAGGCGTTTGATGAACTTCAAAAAGAAACTTCAGTTGCTCCCGATACAACAATTGAGCAGCAACTACACCCTTCCGAAATTGATAAAGCTCTTCCTGAACTCCAACTTATGAATGTTGATGACGTTATCTCTCACATTGAGGCAAAGAATAACTCAACTCCTATGTTGTCAACACCAACTACAGAAGAACTCGTGTCTCCCATACTTCTTCAAAAAGAACTTGAAGAACCACAACAAGTCATCATGGACACACAATCTTCTCCAATTCTTGATCAAACAGACGAGTCATTTACTTTAACTCAAATGGAAATAGCAGAACCTCACCTGTCTCAGGTAGATGAGTTATCAAACCCCATCGAATTAGTTATGACAGAACCTCAAGAACTCAGTCAGACTTTGGACAATTCATCTCAACTTAATGATACACCTGTTCAAACGGAGTCTATTGCGGAGGAAGCACCCTCTAAGATCACTTCAACTGATGATTCTTTGGTTCCACCAGTTCATCTTGAGGACAAGGAGTTGCCAGAACAGTTGAACGAATCTTCCCCACATGAACAAATCATTATTGATTCATCTCATTCTGACAAAGCTATTGAGACAGAGACTATACCTCAAACTCTAGCAGTGATTGTCCAAACAGCTCCTGAATCATCAACTCATTTGGATAAGGGCAAAGGAAAGGTTGAGATATTCGCAATCACTCCTCCATCTTCTCCTAAAGGACAGAAGCAGGACTTTTTCAAAGAACATCTCTCATTCTTTGACAAAGGACTTCCATCTCCAACTTCAACAGCTGAAGATGATTGGTATCAAACTCTTTCTCAAATTGAGAACTCAGTTTACGCCATGTCCAAGACTGTCACCAGTCTTAAAGAAAATCAACAAACTACAGACAACATCATCTCCTTTCTAAGACAATCCATGAATGCTGAGTTTGGAAAACTTCAGGAAAAGCTTGCACTACTGGATAAGTTTCTAGCAGATTCAAATCAATCAACTAGCTCATTTTCCCATCTGCAAAATTCTCATCAGTCTTTGGAGACAAAAGTTGACAACTTGAACAGCTTTGTTCAAATCTTTCACAATTCAGTTCAGTCAAATTTTCAAGGGATCTCTCGGGAACTGAACTCTTTGGCTAGCTTATCACAGAATATCTTGCGAGCTTAACATGAATCTCAGGCTCTACAATGCTCCAATTTAGCAGCTCATCAACCAACTCGCAGTTCAGCATTTCACAGACCATCTTCAGGTCGGCGATAGTTCTTTTTCCTCCCTTATCAAGACCACTATATTATCTACTTTTGTATTTCTCAGTTTATCAAAAAGGGGGAAAGAGTTGTTCTTACGATCTCGATTAACTTTGACGACAAACAAATATATATCAGTTTATGATGATGACAATATCAGTTTATGATGATGACAATGAATATCAGCTTTTGATAAGACAAACTGAAATGTTTTGATAAACACCAAAAAGGGGGAAATTGTTGGGAAATTTAGTTTTGGTATTTTCAAAACAAAGCCAAACTATTTAAAACATCTACGGAAAGCTAAACTGATATACAGAGATGATGACATCATGATGACCTACAGAGTCATGCTAAAGGAACCCAATTCAGTTTACCTCGCTAAACTGAATCCATCGTCCATACTTTCTCAACTGATTACGTTAGAGACACAAAGCAGTTTACCTTGCTAAAACTGAATCAACCAGTTTACCCTTGCTAAACTGATTGTGTCAAAGACATTCACAGCAGTTCACCGCCATACTACTTCCGGATAAGATCGTCCGTACTCTGACATATCTGCAGAATGTAGTGCCGCGATACCAAGGGAATGTTGGCGTCAGAAATCGTTGTTGATAGTGACAAATCCAACGGGAATAATTTAAATTCCATCTGAAGAACAACTTGAAATTATGACCGTTGCAGACCAAAGAGTATAAATAGGGATCTTGATCAAAGTTCAAGAGATACAAGTGCTGATATCTCTGTTATTGCTCAAAAAAATCATAAAGCATCCTACGCTCAAGACTTGATCAAGAAACTTGAAAGCACAAAACATTCAAAGCATCATTCAGACCATTGAAGGGTCAATCTTTGTGTTAAAAGATTTCGAGTTGTATTATATTCCACTATAAGATCAGTCTAGGATTTAAATCAAAGTGTTATACTAGGAGTTCTTGTTTAGGCAGTTTTTAAGTCCTAAACTAGATTGGGTTTGTGCAAATTGTTTGTATAAATCAAAGTCTTCTAGTGAATCCTTCCGAGGCGGAAGAAGGGGTGACGTAGGAGTGTTTTGAAATCTCCGAACATCCATAAACAATCTCTTGTGTCATTTCAGTTTACCATTCAACTTTCCATCGACCCCTAAACTGATTTACCCTAAGTGTTTTAAATCTGTAGCTTGGCATATTTTCGCACACATTTTGTTTGCCAAACTATATTGGACACTAAGATAAGCCTTGAACTCATTCTTAAATCGTTCGAGTTCCATTTTTCTTAGCAAAACTGCTTGAAAGTATATTCACCCCCCCTCTAGACTTTCAACCGATCCTAACATCATGAGATTCATGATTGGTTACATTCTTATAATTAGGAAATAAGGGTTGTGTTTCCCCTCTAGATAGCATCTTCTTGGTTTTTGGTGTCTCTCCCAACATTCAAGCAACTCGAAGGTACAAATTTTAATAGTATAGAGTTTAGGTGTTGGACTTTTCATGGATTCAGATGTGTTATGTATAGGATTGATTTTTTAGGTTTCTTATTTTGGTGTAAAGAAATGTATGCTATTAGTGTTCATGGCCTTGTTTCCTTTAGGCTCTTCTAATCCGATTTTGTTGTTTCTCCTAACAATTTTGATCTCTTTTCTCTGCTGGATTCATGGTTTTCATTGCTACTTCACGTTCGAATCTCTGCAGAAGTCCATCTTTGCAAGTTGCAGAAATCTGCTCAAGGTTGTGTTGCTGCTGTGGATGATTGGTGGAGTGTTAGACGTTGTTTCTTATTGATTTAGAATGTGATTTTGGCTTGTTTTGATGACGGATTGGGGGTGGTATAACTGGTAGTGCTCGAGATGTGCAGATTGAATTCTGCGTCTGGGGTTTCTGGCTTTGGGGTTTCGACTTGCTGCTGTTTCTGAGACACTCCAAGTGCTTGTTTATATACTTCTATTGCGCTTCTGTGTTTCAGGTGAGTTGTGGTTGTGCTAAGAGTGGTTATATATTGTTTTTAAATCGTTTGTGAATTGTTTGAGGTGATTTGGGCACTTGTTTAGCAGCTGGATTGCTTCATGACGTGGGCACACTTTCTGCTCATCAAGTTTAGTTTTTTCTGTTTTGTTTATGCCAATTCCAATCTTTCATGATTTTAATCCCTCATTCTTGGACATGGCATTGATGAGATGTACATATTTTTTATGTTATAGGTTACCTTAATGCGGAGTTCAAACATATGGTGGATTACTCGACGAAATAATCAACTTTGTTTATACTCTTCAAAGACAATTTGAGGTAAATTTGCTAAGCTAAACTTATAGGCAATAATTTAGTGAAGGGACAAAGAAATTAAAAAATGTTCAAGTGAAGACATTAGTTATTTTTGATCAAATGCTCCTCTGCTCATTAACTTAAACATGACACAATAATATAAATTTTTCTTTATTTGTACATGTATATATAATGTTCATCCTCTTTTGCTAGTGGTAACTTTTTTCTATAAATTTTTTTTTACCTTCAACAGTTTGCTCAAGTTCTTCACCTTCTTTCATTTGTACTCTATTATTTGGCTTTAAATTTTTCACAAAGCTCTTGGAAAGAAGAATAAAAAACTTTCTAGGTGAGCGAATTTCCTTTTTCTTTTCATGATTAGATATATTGTTTTTGAGGGTTTATTTGTGGAATTTTGTTGTTTTGTGGTGGTTGATTAATTGCTCTAGTTTTTTGTGATGGTATCAAACCCAAATCTTGTTTAATGTGTTGTTCGACATTTGCAAAACTACTTCCAAGACTCTAGTGGAAGTAATGGTTTTATATATTATTTTATTTGTCAGCCTCTAAGAAAGATGCACAAAATTTTTCAATAACATCTATCACTGACTCTCCTATGTTGTAGTATGATGGACGAGGTTCTATTTCTGCTTGGTTTTCATCAAGCCTACGATTTTCAGCCACCAACTCTCCTGCTCGTGGATGCCATTCTCAGGTCTACAATATTTTTTGAAAATTTTACTCTATAGTATATTGTTGTGTACTTTAATCTTCTTGTAAAGTGTGGATTCAAAACCATTTAGCATTGCTTTGAAATTGATTAGAATTGTGTTTATGGTATTTGAATATTCTGAAACAGTTTCAGCTTTTTTAGCTCATTTCAACAGTGTTTGGAAATGTTCTCGCGAGCTACCACCGTCAACCATCATCAACAGCTACCAGTTTAGATCCAGCTTTTCTAGTTTCGTTCTTCAATGTTTTTAGGCTTGTTTCAGCTTGGTTGCTGCCCATTTTTGCGAGGTACTGTAGGATACCCGGAAATGAGTATCAAACGCTTTGAATTTAATTCATTTTCAACTCATTTATGATACTATATTGATGTATTAATGTCGTTTATGTTGTAGGTTATACTATCGGACGAGTTCAAGGTATATTTCGAGGATATTGTAATTTCAAGTTTTCGGTACATCTTTACATTTTAAGTTTTGTCTTAACCTTTACATTTCTGAAAGCATAACCGCTACATTTTTTTTAGACTGACTTTGCATTATGTATTTTTGGATACTACTGTTGACGCACAAGTTAGTTCTTTTGTATTCTAATTAAAGCTAGAATGTAGTAGTTGTTTTCTTCTTCGTTTTGTCACGTTTTGGAATTTTTAGGATGAGTTTATTTAATACATTTTAGTGCATGCTATGGATTTTAGGAATTGCTGGTTATCATTTTATTTGGAAATTTTGAATGGAATTAAACTAATGGTTATGAAATATAGGAATTGCTCATATTATTTTATTTAAAAAGATATTGTTGCTTCATCTCATTCACACAATAAGGTTATGGACATGTTGTTTTAGCTATGTATTTAGATTTTTAAATGTTAAATTATATAATTTTGATTAGTTTTAGTGTTTGTTGTGGGATTAGTTTTATTTTTCTTTTTTTTGATTTTGTGTTATGAAAGATATTTTTATATTTGATACACGTTTTCATTAGTTTTTATGCATTTGATCATCTGTGGCTAATTTAGATTAGCCACGATTTTTTTCATTTTCGCGGCTAATTTAGCCACGGTTTTTTCTAAACTGTGGTTAATTTAGTCACGGTTTTTTTTAATTTCGTGGCTAAATTAACTATGGTTTTTTTATAACCGTGGTAATTTTAACCACGGTTTTTTTAAAACCGTGGCTAATTTTACCACGGTTATAAAAAACCGTGGCTAAATTAACCACGGTTTTTTAAAAAATCGTGGCTACTTTAACTACGGTTTTTAAAAAACCGTAGCTATTTTAACCACGGTTTTTAAAAAAACCGTGGCTAATTTAGCCACAGGTTTGCATAAAACCGTGGTTAATTTAGCAACGATTTTTTTAATTCCGTGGCTAATTTAGCCACGGTTTATTTAAAAACAGTGGTTAATTTAACCACGGTTTTGGTTAAAACCGTGGTTAAATTTAGCAACGGTTTAAAACCGTGGATAAATTTAACAACGGTGGATTTAACCACGGTTTCAAAAACCGTGGCTAAAACCGTGGGTAAATCAATTTAGCCACGATTTTAGCCACGGTTTTGGCCGTGGCTAAAATCAAATTTTTTTTGTAGTGAAATTTAACATGTTATACAAAATAATTAATTGTTTTAATTAAATTTATTTATATAATAAATGCCAAAAAGTTTTACTTTTTGAATAAGATTTATTTGAGTGTTATCCCGGCATAAATTTTTTTTGTATATATAGTATTTTTAATAATCTTATTTTGAAATTTAAATATATTCATCATATTATATCAATAATTTTAATTAATTAAACACTTATACTTGCTAATTAAAATATTTAATTTATATAAAAATAAAAGTTGCATATATTAGTCTTATGTATAATTTTGAGTTTTATGGTAACATTAGATACATTTATTGGAAACTTTTGTTTTTGCTTCGACCAAAAAAAAAAAAAAAAGGTTGCATATACATGCCTGTATTTGTTATATCTTTCAATTTAATTTCAGTATAATTTTGAGTTTTATGGTAACATTATATCTATATATGTGTATTTATATTTCTCACTGTTGATCTCTAGAATATTAAATAAAATAATTAAAAATTTTAGCAAGTTCGTTTGGATGAATGGAAAATTTTTTGAGTTTTTGAAAAAAAAAATGCATTCATTAAAATGTTGACAAATAAAATAATATTTGAATTTATATATATATATATATATTTTTCTGTTTTTTTTAATCATTTAGCCGACTTATCAAATGCAGTGGTAAAGTAGTCGATTTAATGAAAAGAGATTATTATTCTCATTTGAATGTTATGCCATAAATGGTAGTGTCCCAAAGAGCGGTTATAAAGATGGAGATTTATCCATAATTTTTTCAGTGAATTTCACATTAATTTTCATACTTAGATGTACAATAAGAGCTTTGATGTACAATAAAAGTTTTGTTTATACAGGTAGGTTGAAATGATCCGTCATAAATATTTTTTATATAATAATTTATTTAAAATTAAATACATCTATTACATTATACCAATAATTTTTAATAAGTATTCAAATACTTATATACTTATTAATTTAATAATTAATTATATAAAATAGCACTCAATACATAACACAAATAGTCACATTCTCATAATTAATTTTATATATTCAATAACACTTCCTCGATAACGTAGTCACATCATAGAAATGTCATAACTGATCCCTGTTTTCCTCTTCATCCATAGTATCGCAAAATGTGCGTCCCTTGGTTTCCGGCAACCAAATAACAAACAATCCGCACAACACAATTGTCACCCCAAACACTCCATAAGAAATCAATCGGTTGTGTTTCCCGGCAGCCACCAGCACTGGGTTGAGCACCCCACTAAGCACCACCGTCTGCCGGACCATCGACACCGCGAAGTTCCTCACACAAGTAGGAAACAACTCCAAAGCATAAATCAATAACACATTCATCCCAGTGCAAGCACTGAAAAATGATACCAACTCCAACCCCATTTGAATCCCTTTCAATTTCACGAAAACGCAGGCAACACTACAGATTCCACTCAGTACAGTTAACCCAATGATGGATCTTTTTCTTTTCAGTTTTCCGATGAGGAAGAAAGTTAGGAATGCCGAAGGAAATTGGGATAAAGCGTTTAGTGTTGCGCCCAAGTACAGGTAAAACGACAAGTTACCGAGGCCTAATGGCATCCCGTAGAATATCATTCCTATGCCGAAGCCCGCAGCCATCACCGCCGCAACCCGCTGCAGCGCCCACCCTCTGTTCATCAACATTTTCATGGCCGATTTAATGTCTGTTTCTTGCACTTCCTCTTCCCAGTTGAGAGTTTCTTCGAAGAAGCTTTCTGTTAATAGGATACGTTTCTTGGATCCGGCAATGCTTCTCAGAGCTTGAACAAATTCTTCTTTTCTTCCCTTGAGGAAAAGCCATCTGGGAGATTCTTTAACTGCAAAATACATAAGAACAGTGTAGAAAAGTGATGGGACACTGGTGCAGAGATAGATGAATCTCCATGAATATCCTCTCAACAAATATGCCTCAGCTGGAAGAGACAAAAACCCAAGACCAAAGCAAACGAATCCCATTATTCCAGCGTTTCCTCTCCATTTCTTCCCGGCCAATTCGGTCGAAAAAACAAGCGCACATGTCCCAATACTGGCTCGTCCAAACCCACACATAAATCTAAACGCCGCATACATCCAAATGTTATTTGAAACAGCTGCGAGCACCCCGCTCAAAGACATGACCAAAGACGACAAAACCAGGGGCGTAGCCAGAAATTTTTTTTTTATCCTGGGCTGATAAACATGTATAGCATCTATTTCATTGACAGGATATTGTCATATTAGAGTACGCATTGCCGGATCTAGTTGAACATAAATACTAACATTAATATCAACTCTTTCACTCTTTGATACTTAGCGGGGTGTTCATCATGGTTTGAGATCTCATCATTACTTGGAGAATATTTCTTACAAATCGACGTGCTAGCTTTTGATTTTAAAAAAATAAAAACATAGTTTTGTTTTACTCTAAAATCACAACTACTGTACAAAATTTAATAGGGACTAGCCAACTAGCTCTAAATGGTTATTTAGTTGTCAATTGTGTAAGAACACAAGGGAGCTTGAATAATATTTTGTGTATTGCTTTCAAATTTGGTGGTTTACAAATGAGGGCTTGCACCCTTTTATAGTTGAGCTTCATACAATCTACACGATTATAGATCCTTCCTTCTACATAATTCTATACAAGTTAGATGTATATACAAGTATATTCTACAGAGTTATACACATGTCTATGACACGATTAATGTAGAGACTTCTAGAATTTATACAACATCTACCATGCTCTAGAATCCAACCATTCATGTGGAATTAGCGAGAGAAAGAGAGAAATATTTTAGTAACTCAAAAATTCATAGCTTAATTACAATTTGCTTACTTGGATTGAGATTATGTGAAAGTTAAAAAATACTCAATTTCACATCTCAAACATTTCATCGAACAACTTGAAAACAATATCGTGCTTTCTTCTTTTAAAAATCAGAATATACAATCGGGTACTAAATAATTAATATGCAGGTGTTTTTATATAACTTTAACACTTTATGTAGTTTTCTTATTTCACTAATTGAATCTTCTTATCATATTCTGCTCTGATTGATAATTTTATAGATCTAAATCTTTAGTTTGTAATTTAAATAAATCTCAATTTCAATAGCATATTTTATGATTTCATCAATAATTAAAAAATCTAGCAATATGTGGGCCGAAGAAAGAAAAACATAAAAAAAGAGCAGTAGGCTAGATCAAATATTAAAGTTGGTATGTGTTAATATAATGCTTGGAGTGGGTTGGCTAAATGTTGAAGTGGACTGGACCAAATTTTGCTAACATTAAATATCACTATACTTAATAATAATAATAAAAATTAAGCCAGGGCTAGAGCCCACCCCAGCCTTTGGGGTGGCTCCGCCTCCGGACAAAACCAACATATTCTTCCGACCCAAAGTCGAATCTGCAAGTGTCGCAAGCGCTAATCCACCTACCAAACACCCCGTGAAGAAGGACGAGGCTGGAAGACCAATAATGATAGGATTTGCGCACTCGAGGGACCATTCAGAAACGGTGGATGTAAAGGGAGGAAGGTCCCATTCCCAGGAATTTCTCGGAAACTTACAAACATTAGCGTTGTTGTTGCACGAATCGGAAGAATGTTTGCAGCTCCATTTGGGTTGTGCATCTGTGAAAACACTGATGAAAACCTGCTGTGCGTCGAAAAACCATGCAAAGGAGATAAGAATTGCTTGGAGGAGTTGACTCCACCCGAATTCGCCGATGCACTGTTCGATTGTTTCGTCTAAGGTGAGACGTTGCTGGTTTCTGGGGATATCCGGCGAGGCTGCCGCCTCTATCATTTGTGGATTTTCATCAGCCATCTTTGCTGGTTCTATGGATTCTCTAGGTTACATGAGTTCATCGACTTTATAGCAAGACTAACCAAATACTCGCAACGAACCTATGTAAAAAAAAAAAAAAAAAAAAAAGCCAATACTCGCAACAACCAATCAAATTCTTTCTATTTTAGATTTAAAATTCAACTTTGTTTTCGGATTATATTACTATCTTACTATCTTAGGAGCACTAAGTCGATAGAGATAAAAAATAACATGATATTATAAGTGATAAAATTTTTTATAAAAAATTTCTATAGATAAAAATACGATTTAATTTTAAAAAAATTAAAATATTTTTTCTCGTGATCAAACAAAATTTAATTTTTGCTTTTAGCATTGGTTGTTTTAGCATTGGTTGTTTTTTCACGTGCACCCGTGCTCAAAACAACATCGATTGTCTTGAAATTTTCATAGCAGGATCGTCTAAAAAATTTAAATCCAACGATATATCATATGATAAACTGATACACATTTCAATCTTGATAGTCGGAAATGGGAAGATGAACGAAAATTGCATTTTTCACCTGATTTCCGGTCATCTTTCCTTTTTTGACTATTAAGATTGAAATTTGTATCATAGAATACATCGTTGGATTCGTATTTTCGAGACGATTCTGCCATAAAAATTTCATGGCAATCGGAGTTTTTTTGGGTAAGGGTGCACGTGGAACCCCACGCACCCTAGGATGCGTGGCTTCAAAACTATATATATATATATATATATATATATATATATATATATATATATAAACATACAACAAATATTCAAAAAAATAATAATATTATTAGTGATATTATATTTAATCCAAAAAATTTAAATATACTTAAAAATATGATTGTAAAACTTTAAAATGGTCTTTTTTATCAAATAAAATTTAACATTTACTATTAATATTATGATTCGTTGGTCTATATGCATATATAGATATACACAATAAATATTCAATAAAATATGATATTAAGAGCGATATATTATTTAATATAAAATTTTTAAAATAAAGATAAAAAATATGATTGAAGTTAAATTAAATTAAAAATAAAAAGGTTGCATATAAATTCCTGTATTTGTTATATCTTTCAATTTAATTTCAGTATAATTTTGAGTTTTATGGTATAAATTTGAGTTTTATGGTAACATTATATACATTTATATGAAACTTTTGTTTTTGCTTCGACAAAAAAAAAGGTTGCATATAAATGCCTGTATTTGTTATATCTTTCAATTTAATTTCAGTGTAATTTTGAGTTTTATGGTAACATTATATCTATATATGTGCATATATATTTCTCACTGTTGATCTCTAGAATATTAAATAAAATAATAAAAAAATTTTAGCAAGATTTGTACGTTTGGATGAATGGAAATTTTTTTGAGTTTTTGAAAAAAAAATGCATTCATTTAAAATGTTGACAAATAAAATAATATTTGAATTTATATATATATTTCTGTTTTTTTAATCATTTAGCCGACTTCTCAAATGCAGTGGTAAAGTAGTCGATTTAATGACAAAAGATTATTATTCTCATTTGAATGTTATGTCATAAATGATAGTGTCTCAAAGAGCATATAAACATGGAGATTTATTCATAATTTTTTCAATGAATTTCACATATATTGATTAATTTTCACATTAAGATGCACAATAAGAGCTCTGACAGATAGGTTAAAATGATCCGTCATAAATATTTTTTATATAATAATATATTTAAAATTAAATACATCTATTACATTATACCAATAATTTTTAATAATTAATTATTCAAATACTTATACTTATTAATTTAATAATTAATAATTAATTATATAAAGATGCACTCAATACATAACACATATAGTCACATTCTCATAATTAATTATATAAAATAACACTTCCTCGATTGAACGTAGTCACATGATAGCAATGTCATAACTTATCCCTGTTTTCCTCTTCATCCATAGGTGCGTCCCTTAGTTTCCGGCAACCAAATAACAAACAATCCGCAAGAAATCAACCGGTTGTGTTTCCCGGCAGCCACCGGCACGGGGATGAGCACCCTACTAAGCACCACCGTCTGCCGCACCATCGACACCGCGGATTTTCTCACACAAAAAAATAATATTATTTGATCTAATTTTTTTTTTAAAAAAATCTATAGTATTTTTAAAGTTAAAAATTATTTTCGAAAATAGTAAATACATTATCATCAAATTTAAAAATTCAAATAATACATGATTGATTTAAAGTTATAGATAGAAATAATATAAAATATTCAAGAAAAAGATAATATTGTTATGATATGATATTGAATATAGTTAATTATCAAGATAAATTTTTGGTTAAAATAGATATCTCAATCTTATCTATCTACATATTTGTATCTTGTAATTGTACCCTATAAATAGGAGTTCTCAGTTATGAATGAAACAGTTCTGAGTCATTCTCGGAACTCACTTTTCTCTCTATTCTCTTCTCCTCTCTCTTTCATTATTAAATTTATAACACGTTATTATCACGAATGCTTTATATTTTAATTGTTCTCATGAAGAGCACAACATATTATTGAAAATATCATATTTATGATATATAGACATTGATGCTCCAGAAGTAGCACAATTTATAATTTTGTGTTGATGTTCTTGAAGCAACACAACTTTTTGTTTATGTTATTGCATGCTTTTGAAATTGCAAAAAAAAAAAAAAATAGTTTCATATTGATGCATGTAGCATACCATAAATTTATATTGACTATCTAGCCAGATCTATGATTTAAGATCTGAAATCTGATAATTGAAGAATATTGATTAAAATCTAGAATGATAAATTTTCCTGAAGAATGTGAATATCAAATATGATATCTATAAGATTTATAATCAAATATATTTCAATATTCCTGAAGAAAAATCAGATAAGATCTAAGATCTTTATAAATATTTTTAAAAATATTTATATTAGATCTAATATAAAAAAAATATTCCAAGAGAATATTAATTTGATTATGGATATATATTTATTGATTACTCTCGAAGAAGTTTTATATTATTTACCAATATTTTCCGAAAACTATTGCCCTTTACATCAGATCTCTCAATATTCCAGAATATTATTGATATGAGATCTATCTGTATTCGCGACGAATATTTATCAAAGATCGAAAACCTATCAATATTTTCTGAAAAATATTGATTTTATATCTAAATATTTTCTGATGAATATTGATTTTAAATCTAGCAACAATCCTGAAGAATATTGATTAAGATTTGTATCGATAAATGATATATCATCTAAATTTTTTCAATATCTTGAAGATATTGATTATTGAATTTAAATAATTCTGAAGGATATTGATGCACAGTAAATTTTTTTTTATCGATATTCTTAAATTTAGTGATATAGTGCATAAGATTTGTTAATGTTCTCGAAGAATATTAAAACAACATACAAATCTGTTAATATTCTCGAAGAATATTGATTTATTGTGAATTATAAATATATATTTATGTTGTTTTCTCGATGAACGCTTATTGTAATAAATATTTATTTATATATTCAATTATACTTCAGAAGCAGTATAATTCATAAGATTTATATCGATATAAGATCTATCAATATTCATAAAGAATATTGACATAAGATAAACAATCTATCAATATTTTTGAAATTATTGATTAGGTTTATCATTAATTATGAATAAAATCGATAAAGATATCTGTATATATTCATGTAGAATATTGATATAAAGTCTAAAGATTTATCAATGTTTCTGCAGAATATTGATACACGATCTAGTATATATCAATTTTATTGAAGAATATTGATGAAAAATAGAAGATGCATAATATTATCAAAAATATTGATTTAAACTTTATCAATATTCTTGAAGAATATTGAACTAATATGCAAAATCTATTGACATATATCATGTATGATATTGATATAATATATAAGATTTGATCGTATCTTGGAAGAATATTGATCAATGATTTAAAATTTGTTAATATTTCCGAAGAATATTAAATGTATTACTCTCGATATATTTATCAAAATTCTTGAAGAATATTGTTTGAGATCAAAATTTTGTCAATATATTTTGTCAATTTCTGAAAAATATTGATGTATAATTAACAATAGATTAGTAAATAAAGAGCGATTAATATTGAAAGTCGCCTGATTGATGTGATTCATTCCCTGAAGTGAATGAACGTAGTTTATATGTTGTGTCATGTGTAGATTAAATTTTCAAGGAATATGATTTTTTTATTTCACTAGAAGTGGAATATATAAAGATTACAAAATATTGGCATGAATATTTAGAAACTGTATGTTTCAAGTATTCTAAAAAAAATATTCATACATGTAGTACGATAAATAAATAAAACATATCGTAATCAAATATTGTACTAGATGTACATTGATTTCTCATATCCCTATTTACAGAATAACTTACCTGGAGTACGTTAAAATATTTTACAGGTTTCAATGAAATAAATTTGTGGGGCAATTGTTACATACCGAAAATAATATTTCCATCCTAACCTAAATGAATTTATTAAATGATTCAGAAGATCATTAAAGTTTTGTCATTTCAAAGAAATACTAATTCACCCGTAGTTAATTAAGATATAAGGACTCAAATGAGTCGATATTTATATTCGACATATGAGGTTTAAGAAGTTACTAAATCGTATATGAAGTACGTTAAAAGGATCTCTATCAAACATGATACACAATTTATGGAGGAAATTTATTGCTACCCAAATTATGTTTTTAAAATAACTTAACATAGATGTATTAAAGATCCAGAAGATCATTTGGTTATCATGAAAAATCATGTGTTTGATAGTATTTGAGTTTTTGGAATCCAAAGACAATATTCACTCAATATAGTATATCATTACAAAATTGCTCTAGAAGAGTTAATTTTCTTGAAGAAAAACATGACATTATTGTTAATAATGAATATTGTTCTTATGTCTCATAAATAAATATAATATCAAGACATTTGATCTAGTAGATATCAAAATAAATATGAGTGGTATACAAACTCAATTTCTCAAAAATAGTATTGTATCAATGTCAGTACGATAAAATAGACATCACAATAAACCAAGAGGTTATTGACATTTTAATTTACTGATATTGTAAACATGAAGCTTATTAATATCATAAATGAAAGTTTGTCGATGTCATAAACTTAAATTTGGTATCGCAAACTAGAAGTTTACATACCAATAAAACATATTGATACAAATACTTTCATAGTGTGGCATATTTGATTGGTTTTGACATCCCAATTATATAATAAATTATTGATAGTATACAAAGGTAATATCCAATTAACCAGAAGTTCTTGGATTAATAAATAAGATGATTCTTGAACCAAAGAACTAGATGATTCTAACATTAATTCAAGAATTCTTATGTGTTAATAGTATAGCTATCAATAGCTCAATTGGGACCGAATCCCTATATTTTGTAGAATGAAAAGTAATTATAAACGTGTGTCCATGACTCGCAACCTGATGTTTGCGAAGATTATTACTGAGAATAATTTCCATAATATACAATCAGTAAAAATGGTTTAGTTAATTAATTATCAAATGCCTCCAATCAACTAATAGACCATAGATTTTGAAAATAATGCGTCATCTTTTGGGATGTGACATGTTTCCTGCAGCAAATATTATAAATATCATGCCAACTAATTATTATTAATTTTTGACTTTGAGCCAAGTTTATGGGTTAAAAGATATTGATTGTGCATTAAATGCACTACAAGAAATCTCCCGAAGAGACTGAAGACATGTTGGAAATACTTTGATTCTTATGATTCAGTATTTCGAATAAAAAAACAATGAGATTTTATGACGCGATTTCTCAATTGTTGCTTAAGTTAAGCAATGTTTTCCAACATTGAGGGGGAGGAACATATAAGCATAATATATATAAATGAAAATGTATTGTCTTTAAACTATAAAATGAACCCGATGTTCAGAGTTTAGTTTTAAAATACATTTTCTGATGTAATGAGATATATTAGCTATTGTAATTGTTTCAGTTGAACAATTTTTGTTTTTTTGCTTTCTAATTGGTTTAAAATCTAAACCAATAACCCCTACTTAAAAGAATGGAAAATAAATAAAATTCCAAATTAAGGAGGCTGATCGTCTTGAAGATATCATGACATAAATAATAGTAAAACCCCAGAAGAGGTTCATGTATCTGAAAATTATGATATCAATGTCCTTGTAGGACCATCTTACTTGCAAGTAACTTTGAAATATGCCAGAAGCTTGGTCGACCAATTAGTTCAAATATATTGTATCTTGAGAGAAAAAAATATAAGAAACAAAAATATCAAAAACTCCCGAAGAAGTGATTTGAAAAAGGATCGATCAAATAAAATAAAAATAACATTATTCTTGAAGAATACTTATGACATCTCATTATGATATCAATGAGTTTTCATACGACAAAGGGATGTGAATATCATAAAATATAAATCTCTCTTGTAGCATGAAGTTTTTCATAAAGACTTGAAGTTTACTATGAGAAACTAGTTATATTGTCATTATTGTGTTGACTAAGTATTTATATGATTTAAAAAATTTCTGAAAGATTTTAAGTGTCAAATCACCTTATATTCAACCTCATGACTATATTTTCGATAAAACTACATAAGTTAATAAATGGATTTAAAATAATAATAATCCAGACACATGTGATACTGTAACGCCCCAAAAATTTATTACCTCTTTAATTGGCAATTTAAAATAATTATTGAGTTGAAAAAATAATTATTACTGCCAAATGAGTTATAGAGTGTATTTACAAAATACACGTATCAATTAGTCAATGAGTTTGACTATTTCTGGATATCTGGTAATATTGGTATTTTTGAGATAATTATTGAGATATCGGAATTTAAAATAATTATTTATGTCAGATAATTTTAATTGGAGAAATTAATCAGTTTAGGTGACTGGTCAAAGTCTAAGATTGACTCAATTTATATATTTGGGAATTTACTGGTCTAGTTGACATGTCAAAGTTCGTTATTTCAGATAATGTTAAAAATGCGTTAAATTATATTTTGGAGTAAAATAACACAAGAGCATTGAGATGGATCAGACCGGGTCATTTTAGGATCAATTTTTATAATATTAAGTGGTACACTCTCTCTCGCGCACTAAACACCTAAAACACACACTAAACCCTGACCCCATTCATGTCCCGCCGTCCGCCGCCTTTCGCCGTCGATTGAGCATGCCATCTTGTAGTAGCCCGGTTTTATTTTACAAGATTAAGTGATTTTTAAACATGTTAAAAAATGACATATAATTTTAAAAGTGTCAAAACATATTTAAGGAGTCCTTATTTGGTTAAAATAAGTGGAAAATCAGATCCGAAACGTCCGAAAATGGTGGGGTAGGTCCCGGGGGTCTCGGAGGACCAAAACCATTTCGGAAGCATGAGAAACAGTTCGGAGCTTCCGATCCGAGATCGGAGCTTCCGATCTCAACCAGAAACAGGTGTCAAGGAGATTGAAACATGTGGCCAGATGCAGGAGATCGGAGCTTCCGATCCTGCGATCGGATCTTCCGATCTCGGCCGTCCAAAACGTGGCAAACATGCACCGATCGGAGCTTCCGATCAGGAGATCGGAGCTTCCGATCGTGGAATATAAATAGGGGTCCGAATCCCTCATTTTGAAGTGCAAATTTCCTCTCCTCTCTCGATAATGGCTCTATTTTAAGGGCTTCGGGACTCTTTCTTTAAGAGTTGGAGTAGGAAATAGTATTTTTTATAGCGGACAGTGTCCGCAATAGCAGCCAGACGGCGGAGCTCTGGCGAGGCATCCGGGGGTCGTAGCTAGGCTATGCCCAGGCTCTGGGGCATGCGACATCAGCGGGCTGACGACAGACGAAGGTATGACTTTGGTTTCCTATAGTAAATAGAAAGTAGACTATAGTTTAATTAAGGCTTTTAGAGCCTAGTAGGTGATGTTTGGCATGCTAGGTAATGCATGGTTATTTATGTTGTAGTGTTTCATGGTAGGCTTGAACCTAGATGGAAGCTTCTAGGATCTGCATTAGAAAGGTACGGAAGTATTATTCGAGATATCCAGATTGAGTATGCATGTATTATGTGTTTGCATGGATTATGTGATTGCATGTTTATATGTCTTTATATACAGCATTTCATGACTGTATGTTGCATACATGAGCATATTGAGCCTGTATCCTTGTGATATCCGGTATTGGAATATTTACCTTGTCAGTAGATGGTTGGACACATAGGCTCGTGTCAGGTCACCAATATTAGTTGGACACATGAGCTCGTGTCAGGTCACTAATATTTGGTTGGACACGTGGACTTGTGTTAGGTCACCATCAGGGCATCTAGGTATGTCTGTCACCTCCTGTAGCGATGACTCAGCGAGGTACACACCAAGGCCCAAGTTGTTCTCTATCAGATATTCTTGACCTTGTATCTTGATACCCAGTACATTGCATTCATGCGCATATAATAGTGTATACTCATACTCTTGTACTGAGCATGTTAGGCTCACTTCCGGTTATTTTCTATTGGCTGGATGCCCTATTCCATGGGGCAGATGCAGGTAGTTCTCCCGGTGACAGGGAGGTTAGGTGGTGACCAAGGCTGGATAGCGGGGTTGACCACTAGGTTTTGCTTACCTGGTATTTGACTTACTTTAATTCCGCAGTTACTCTGATTAAGATTATTTTATTAATTAATTGCATGCTTAAGTTCTGATTAGTAGGTGATCACGGTGTGGGTCACTACATTTATGGTATCAAAGAATGCAATAAGATTCTTTGGGACATAGTATTGATTTTGGGTTATTCTTTGTAGGGTTACAAGTTGGATTCAATATCGATAGCATTATCAGGAATTAGAATAGCAAGATGTTTAGGCTTTTTCAAGATCGTCATTGCCAAGGTTGGCAGCAGAAGTTCGTATTATGTGGATCCCAGCTAAATGGAGCTGGAAGAGAAGATCCAGTTTTCAATGCCAGGTGCTTCTCCAGGTTGAAAGGAATGTGTGACATGTAGTCATCCATTCTGAGTCGACCAAGGAAGCCACCCCGGAAGACTCTCCTCTAGTTGTTGGAGAGATTGACGGGAAAATCTTGTCTCATCTGCCAGATAAGGAACCCAACAATATTGGAAGGATCCGGTAGATTAGCAAGATTTTATTCTTTTAGATCTTGCGAGAAGTTCTGCTGACATGAGTAGCAGACAGGAAACTTCATGTTCAAGATCAGTAGATGGAATGAATGACTTCCGCAGGAATTTAAATACTGTATTTCAGTTGTAATCAGATGTATTAAAGATTTCAAAATTTGATGTACTCAGTTATTGTTGTATTGTACATCTTTCAGTGTAATCTTTTGATTAAGTTGTGTATTACATGGGATTGTAATAAAGATTGTATTAGAAACTGGATTTGTGGTTCAAGTGTTGTAATCTTTGAGATTAACTTGGTTATTTTGAATAAAAGACTGATCATTGTTTTAATGAGTACTTGGGATTTTGCATATTTTAAATGAATAGTTCTAGATGTTTTACCTAGTATATTCTAGTAAACCAAGTGTTTTCAGAGATGATGAGATTCATCAGGATGCATGAATGTTTGTTCTAGAATGATTTATTTAGAGCAGTTGGCTGTTTTGATCTTTTTAGGTTGTTACCTAGTGGTGATGGATTTTCATCAGGATGACAGACTAAGTAATACCAAGAGTTATGGATTGTGACCAGTACTAGACGTGAGGAAGCGCGACCCTTAGTCGGTATTACTCTGGAAGTTTTCTTACTTCAGAGGTTGTTTTGGAGGCCTTTGTGCTCCATAGACTATATAGGGAAGGCTACTCAGTCTGGAAATTTGGCACTTTCACAGCAGGGTATGAATTTGGATAGGACAGATACCAGGTATGGTATCAAGGTTTAGTTATCCTCTGTTTGAGATACAGATGCTCCGTTGTCAGAATAGTCTTGGAATAGATTTTTCCTTGACAAGTAATTGTTCTGAGTAGATAAGTTTTGATCTAGATTTATGATTTCAAAGATTAGTTGAATTGATATTCAACAGGATTTAATTATCAGATGTTTGCAAACTCGGGATTTGAGTTGTGCCTCTACAGATAATTTTCCTTGACCAGTGATTTTGGTCCAGATAGGAATATTTCATAATATCAGAGACTTGGGGATGAGTTATGCCAAGATGCTCTTGACTATCGGGTTCCGAGATGGTATAGTAAGTGCGACCTTATGCCGACATACTCTGGAAGGATTCATTTGTTCCAGTTTGGCATTATAGGAAGGCTTACCTCAGTCTCGTTGTATGTACAGTCATAGCAATGAGTATAACTATCAGGAAAATATTCAGGATTTATTTGAGTCTTCTGAAATTGCATTTGGTGCTGGATTAGTTCCAAAGGGATTGTGGTGATTTATTGTCTGACTTTATCAGAGATACAAACTTTGGTTTCCATGGACAGAATAGTCTTGGAAAGGATTCCTTGACAAGTGAATATTCTGAACGAATAGTCCTCGCATGTGATACTGGGGGAGAACCAGGAGGTTTTACCAGTATTGTTTGATTCTATCAGAGGTATAATTAGTGATCAGGATCTTGATTACAAGATGAACAGGAAATTCTAAGTGATGAATCTACTTAGGTAAGTTTCCCTGTAAGAATTGGAATTTTATTAATGGGTTATCAAGTAAAGATGAGGACACTGGGATGACTTATACTAGGAGACGTGAACTATGATCATTGCGACAGTTACATTAAAGTATAATTTGGTGTCAGTTTGATAACTTTGAAAGGATACTCGATTCTATTGACAGATGTCATGAGCCTGCTAAGTTACAGCGTAGATGCGACAATATAATAATTCACTTGGATAATGGAAAGATGAACACTTAGGTGTTCATGTATGTTTTGAAATGGTCAGTTAAACTGGTGCAAGTTTGGTGCCCAGTGACTATTTGCAATTATTTGTCTGAGGTTGATACAGATGTTATAACCCGTGATGGGGAAACTAAATATTCTTTTGCATAAAGAATGATTAGAATTATTCACTTTTTGATAGACTGAAAAGATGAGTAGAGTACTCAGATATTCAGTTCTCAGGAATGATTTGCAGTAATTCTGGGACTTCAGTGTCAGAAATTGATCTAGCAAGCGTTTGAATTTTAATGAATACTAACAGGATAACGTCAAGTGTTTAGACATGGACAAAGGACATCAGCTGAGATCTAAGGTTATCAGATCCAGCGAGATTTTTGTCACTGATTTTTCAGGATGTCTAATGGATGCATTGATAAGTCTGATTCGATGAGATCGATTCAGGGGTTTTTGCTAGGTTGTATTGGTTTTAGAACTCTGCCTAAGAGGGATGAAACAGTTTTGTTCATCCTGCACTAATCGATTTGTTAATCAACAGAATAATTGTATTGATGTTTTCCAAGAAGAGAACCTGAGAGGTTCAAGAAATCAAGAATTGTGGACAACGACTTTGTCACAGGTGTTATGACAAGTGTTAGTCATAAAGTATGTGAATCCTTTCGGTGTAGAAAGATTTGCGTCTGAGGTTTTTTCTGGTGGAAAGGAATGAAGAAAAATGTGTATTAGTATGCTTCTATATGTTTGGTGTATCAGTAGGTCAAGGCAGATGGTAGCGCTTAATCGTATCACGCCCAAATTACCCGACTCAATCAGATAAACAAATAATGCAGTAGTGTGAGTAAGGATCGTTCCCACGAGGAAAGGCAAATTCAATGTGTTCTAAATAAATAAAAATGGGGTTTTGAGGTTGAGATTAACTATTAAAACTTTTAAACAATTAAAATTTACTAACATGCAAAATTAAATAAAAGACTGGAGAAAATCAATAGGAGACGAGACTTGGTATCGATCGACTACACCCTTGATATTCATTCATTCAATCATCGATTCTCTAAAAATAATTAATCTTATTAAATATTCATCATTGAAAATTCAATTCCTGTTTCACCGTAATTTTAGTTAATTAGAAAACAGCATTCAAAATTAACCCTTACCAATGAATTAACACGATAACAACAATCTAGATTTAAATCCACGGTAGCATTCAAACTAGTAAAACTGACGAATCTAGACAACACAAACACCAGCGGTTGTATTTAGCCTAGTCAATAATTGATCCTAACTGATAATAAATTCAACAGCAGAAATTATCACACGTAGTTGTTTCGCAAATTAGTTTATTCAAACAATTACAGATTTGAATTCTAATTTACTATCGCTCGCAATACAAAATCCTAAGATGGTCAATCCTAAAATCTCGCATACAAATATAAAATAAAACAGATCAAAGATTGATACTTAATAAAGATTAAACACTATGAATCAAATCTCATGAATAAAATATATCAAGATTTCGTCTTCCTCAACCAAATATTAAAAGGTTTAGCTATAACGATTCATCACCAAATTCACAAAAATTCAAAGAAAAGAAGAAAACTAGAGATAAAAATTCAAGAATAAAAGCTAGCCTCCAAAGTAATCTCCCAAAAGTCTGATAATAATCCTCAAAAATCGGAATAAAAGTCTAATAAAGGCTAGGAACCAAAATAACAAAGTTACCAAAATTAAAATTTTCTTCCGAAAAACGACGCCCGCTCGATCTGCAACATCCTGCGGATCGAGCGGCGTAAAAACGATTAATTCTCTGTCTGGCAAAAACAAGTGTCGCTCGATCGGTAAATTTTTGCGGATCGAGCGACGTAAAAATGTCCTTCCTGCTGTCTTCAAAGTAAAGGCGCCCGCTCGATCTGCAACATCCTGCGGATCGAGCAGCGTAAAATTTCCAGAAATGCCCATCAGATCTCCATGCCTCCGAGGTTCCATCCTAGTCCACAAAATAAGCGACCTAACCACAAAAACGAGAATCCAAACATGTAAACACGAAAAATGCATTACGAACAAAATGCTAAAATAAAACATGTAAACTAATGCAAAACAACAACAAAATGCCATTAACAAATGCAATAAAAATGTAACTATCAAACTCCCCCACACCTAATCCTTACTCGCCCTCGAGTAAATATGCAAAACAAAAAATGCAAACAAGAATCAAGAAATACTACGGAGCACTGGACTCAGTTCATTTTTCAAACTTTTCAAATCCATCCATCCAACTCACATTATTTTGAAAATTTTAAAACCAGACTGATTTCACACCACAAACTTATAAACCCCGCAACGCACGTTCCAAACACTCGCCTCCAAATCCAATTCACACATTCATAGATCATGAGGTCTTTCATGGTTTCATAGGATTACAATGAATAGAAATCAAATCAACACACTCATCATCGATTAAACACAAAGAAATCAAGTGTGTACGTGTTTTGATAAAAATCATACTCATCAATAGTGTCAATCGACAGTCCATAGGCAAAATTCGCCAACCCCTCTCCACTAGTATATTGGGCGACTGTGACTCGGTCAATAGGTCTTAATTGGCTTATAACGTAGGCTTGGCTTATAGCTACAATAAAGGAAAAGAATTCAAAGAGGGAGTAAATTATGTTTATCTTTAGAGTACACTCCTTTTCATTTAGTTTCACACCTCTTTTCACTTCATTGATCTACATTTTTTTCTAATGCTTTTCACCATTTAATTTTTTTTCTTCTTTTTCACCACTTTGTTTCATCATTTTTTTTCTATCCCCTTTTCACTACAATTTTTTTTTTTATATTTCTTCCAAGTATCATCACACCATTCCATATTAACCATTCAACGCAGGAGCATAAAATAATGTTAACATTCAACTCACTCCCTTAAAGGTAGGAAATAGTGTTTAGACTATGGGTAGTAGTTGTAAGACCTTGAAATAATGCCGAATGGGGGTTAACCACACGTTTACACGCATGCCATTAAAATTTCAATCAGGCTCAAACAAGGTACTAGGGATAATTAATAAAGTGGGTGGCTTGAAAGCTCAAACGAATTCAGAAAAATTGCCTACATCATTCCTAAGTCACAGTGTACCCGTATTGCGCCTCGAGGGGTGTTCGAACAAGTTCTAGACGTGTCTCAATTCACAATCAACTTATACAAATTTTAATCAGTGCAAAGAAGAGAAATCATCAACAGTAAACGATGATTTTGCTCAAAATTCAGAAATATGCACCTCATGTGCTCATATATATGTGAAGGCTCAAAGGGCATCTAAGGATAAAAGATTCAAGAAAATTTAGGTCCAAATAATCCAAATAATGCCTCAATCCTATCCACGTTTGTATATTTCAAAATTCAGATTTGAGTGTAATTCACAGAGTATGTAGAGTTCACTCGTCTACGGAGTTCCATCAGTGCAAAAATTTGTCAGATGGCCATGTAATACACAAACAAAGCTTCATCATCAGCCAGGCTACCCGTTTCTTTCTCAACTAAAGACAAAATGCAACAGAATGCTAAAACTCAAAAATGAACTAAATGCAATAACACAACAAAAACAACAATGCAAATGAAATGCAATGCATGAATGCAACCCCCCCCCCCCCCCACACCTAAACGAAACATTGTCCTCAATGCAAGACAACACAAAACACAAACAACTAATTTAACCAAATGCAATGCAAAAACGAAAAAAAAAACGAAAACGGACTCCTCTGGTTTAACGGTCGGCGGCATCTTCCTCTTCAGCCTCCGGAGGAAGGACAGGAGCAGCGTATTGGAACGAGAAAGGTGGCAGATACGGTAGAGCAGCCAGAACGGCATTTGGATCAAGGCCAAAGTGCAATGTCAGATTGCGCATTAAAGCATCTAAGGCTTGCGAATTTTGAGCCGCCACCGTATTGTATGCATCCTGATGATGGGCGAAGGCAGTGAGCTCACGGATGGCATCAGCTTGAGACGATGAGGAGGAGGAGGCAGCTTTTGGGGGGCTGGCGGTTGTTGGAAGTGGCCGTCCCGCATAAAATTTTTAACACGCTGCGCCCTCTTGGCTTCAATGAAAGCGGAGTCGAGTGATCGCTGAGGTTGCAACCATTATTCATCATTCCGAACGGAAACGCCGGCGCGAATGCATAGACAGGTTATGATCATGGGAAAGTAGAGACCCACTGTGACATTATGGATCGACCTGTGAATCTCACTATGAAGTACACGCCCCGCATTAATTGGTGCTCCTATCCCAAGCGCATAAAGGAGGACAGCGCGCTCTAGACTGACTTCGCTTGAATGCAAGATCGGCATCAGACGCCAAATCACAAAACCATGCCAAGCAGCAGGAAGTACACGCAAGAAACGCTCCTTGAAGTTCACGACGGAAACTGGGTCAGCCCATGTAGCTCCAGGGTATGCCAGTTGCTCAAGAAACTCGTTCTCCGAGCCGGCTTGGAGGCTTTGATAGAAAGAATCGTCCACTTTCGGTATGTCAAATAAAGCATTCAACTCATGGGGCAAAAAAAATCAGTTGCCCCCTAACAATCGCCTTGCTATCAGTCCTCTCCGCTGCATTCGCATAAAATTCACGAACAATCGGCACTACAGCCGAAGAGGGTTTCTCGCAGAATTTTGTCCAACCACGCTCTTCGTGATGACCCGAGTTCTAATCTCTCATTAATCTCATTAATCATTATTAAACCATGTTAGACAATAATCAAAGTCTAAACAAAAGAATAAAAATAAATTTTTTTTTTTTAATAAATTGCCCTGCGCACGCGCGGGCATCACCCCTCGCACGCGCACAAGCCAATGGGACCGAGGCCCCCTGGCTTGGCCCGCGCGCGCGCGAGCAGTAGCTCGCCCGTGCGCAGGCCAATCGGCCAGAAATTTGGCTGCACTCTGCTGCTGTTCAAAAATTGAGTTCATGCATCCCTTTGATTCAAGATCATCTCCTACCAAGGTATAGACATGGTATAATCAATAGCAACATCTATCATGCTATACAAGGAATACAATTAGATCACTCCAAGGCCTTAGAACATAACCAAGATGCATCAAGATACACAAGAAGCTATATACAATTCAAGTTCAAGATACATCATATTGATTCAAGGATTTATATATCTATTCAATCCCAACTACAACAAACAAGACTACAACATCATCATAATCAAGTCTTTGTACAAATATCTAAACCATAATCATGTTTAAGGCTCCATTTCACTACAAGACAGCTCATAATCATCTAAACTCGAATCATCACGCTATGTTCATCTCATTCCTTGTTCTTCATGTACGCCTTTGCCCGGTTCCACTCCCTCCTATTGCAATGACACATACAACAAGACAATAGCCGGATAACTCCGGTGAGAAATAGATTTCCCAGTAAAAGCATGCATAACAACATATATCAAGATCATGATATAAAAGTAAGTACAATGCATGTTTTCAAAACAAGGTTCATTTCGTCATTCGTCAATTGGGATCCCGAGAAGTAGATATCATAACTAATCCACCGACTCACCCGATCGAGGTGGGGTTACTTATCTTTCTTCTCTAGACTTTGAAGCAATCATATATGCAAATCAGACGCTAGGCTAAAACAACCACCCAAGGCCATACATATACGATTCCTCAAATCGTCTATTCGAACGTTTCCGTTCATTTCAAAATCAAGGAATAAGTCTTCAAGATGAATGCAACATATATCATCATCAAAGCATTCATACCATCAAAACTTATTCAACAACTCAAAGGAAAACACATAAGATCAAATAAACAAGCAAGTATGTGATTTAGGGGAACTCGATACAAACCATCTCGAGTTGTATTCCCAATCAAATAGTAGTCCACTTTTACCTTTCAAATGTGATGTCTAGAAGGTCTTCAAACTTGTCAAAATCTGTACAAGATCACACACCAAGCATAACTCAAAATCTGCTCAAGATCAACCCCAAACTTCAACAAGAATTCCAAAGAAAACTCTACCAACCTTGTTCAATCTTCTATCGGTTTCGAAGTCGACGTTCTTGAGTTGAGTTGCCCTGTTTATGCACTGAGACAATAGCATAACAAACAAGGAACCATTATCTAATAGTTCAGCAACTTCCAAAGCCAAAACAATATCAAATCACTTCAAACCATTATGCTACGGTAAAGAACAAATACCCTTCAACTCGGTGATTCCCGCAAATCTCTAAATCATTTCAAACATTCATATCACTTATTCAACCTCTAAACCAACATATCAGCAGGTGTATAGATTGAATCACAGCTAAGAAAGCATAAGAACAAGATATACAACTCAAGCTTCAATCAAACTTCAAGATTAACAAAGCTAGAAGCTCAACAACACCAAATCAAAACCAACATCTGATATCTGCCATTTTCGAAATCCCAAACCTTGATGAACAAAGAAGATACTTACATCAAATCGAAGGTCTTGGCGAGAGGATTCCAAAACATCTTTCGGAATCGAAATCGGATAATCGTAGCTCAAGATATCACAATTTGAAAGATGAAGAAAAGTTTGGAAAATTTTGCTCTCGGTTCTTCCTTTTTCCTTGTCTGAATTTTCTGATGGAATATAGTGTAGTACACGTGAACATGCTGAGGAATAACAAGTGTCCAGCTCAAAATAATGATTTTGCACTTTGGCCCCTCAACTATGCAATAATTGCAATTCAGTCCTCAAATTCTCATGTTATTCAATTTCAATCCTAATCAATTTAAGAATATTAGAATTTAAATCAAAACTCCACATATTCCCAAATTAATTATTCTCGGATTAAAATTAAATAATTCCGGGCGTTACAATTCTCCCCCACTAAGACTCGATTTCGTCCTCGAAATCTTAGTAATATCAACAAATCATATCACAGATATCAGATAACAAAAAACTAAAGGAGACTCACATCAAGAAAATAACTCTGGAAATCGTTGTCTCATATCTGATTCAGTCTCCCAAGTCGCTTCTATAATACCATGACGACTCCACTGAACCTTCACAAGCGGAATAGTCTTCGTACGAAGTTGCTTCTCTTTACGATCAAGAATCTGAATCGGCTTTTCAAAATAACTCAAAGTCTCGTCAAGTTCAGCTTCATCAGATTGAAGTACATGAGATTCATCAGAAAGATACTTTCGAAGCATTGATACATGAAAAACATCATGTATTCCAGATAACGCCGGAGGAAGAGCTAATCGATAGGCAAGATTGCCTATTTTCTCCAGAATTTCATACGGACCAATGTAGCGTGGAGACAACTTCCCTCGCCTGCCAAATCTGATTGTACCTCTGAACGGAGAAATCTTCAGGAATACTCGATCCCCCTGATCAAAAGACAAAGGTCGACGTTGAATGTTAGCATATTTCGCTTGTCTATCTTGAGCTGTCTTCATTCTTGTCTGAATAAGCTTCACTTGATCAGTCAGATCACGTATCATATCAGGGCCAGTGTCAGGTACTTCTGAAATATCATCCCAGTACAAAGGAGATCGACATTTTCTTCCGTATAAAGCTTCAAAAGGAGCCATTCCAATACTCGATTGATAGCTGTTGTTGTACGAGAATTCACAAAGAGGTAATGAATCTTGCCAACTCGTGCCAAAATCAAGCACTACAGCTCTCAACATGTCTTCCAATGTCTGAATGGTACGCTCAGACTGCCCGTCTGTTTGTGGATGATAAGCTGTGCTCAAACGAAGTTGAGTACCCAAAGCACTCTGTAAGCTATGCCAGAAGTGAGATGTAAATCGAGGATCACGATCTGATACAATAGACTTCGGCACACCATGTAATCTGACAACTTCACGGACATAAATTTCTGCCATCTGATCATGTCTGTACGTCATACGATAAGGTATAAAACACGCAGACTTCGTCAATCTATCGATAATCACCCAGATAGCATCATAACCTCTAGAAGATCGAGGTAATCTCGTCACGAAATCCATGGAAATATGATCCCATTTCCATTCTGGCACGGATAAACTCTTAAGTAAACCAGGCAGTTTCTTCCTTTCAGCCTTCACCTGTTGGCAGTTCAAACATCGAGACACAAACTCAGTGATATCAGACTTCATTGGCTTCCACCAGTATCGAGTCTTCAGATCATTATACATCTTCCTACCTCCAGGATGAATACTATAACGACTACAATGCGCCTCTGTCAGTAGTTGTTGTCGCACATCAGAAATATCAGGCACTACAAGGCGATTGTGAACATAATGAAGATCATCTCGAACCCGGTATTCAAATACATGCCCTGATCTGACTTTCTCAATTGAATTCTGTATATTCTGATCAAGTTTCTGAGCATCTTGAATTCTTACCAATAAAGCTGGTTCAGCTTGCATTTGATAGAGTCGAAGAGGTTGATAATTCGTATCAAATACTAACCCAGACAGACAACAGTCTTCAATCAAATTCGATACACCAATCGTCGATAAGGACAAAGAACATACCTTTCGACTGAGTGCATCTGCTGCCGCATTCGATTTCCCTGGATAGTACTTAATCTCACAATCAAAGTCTTTAAGCAAATCAAGCCACCTCCGCTGTCTCATATTCAATTCTGACTGTGAAAATAGATACTTCAGACTCTTGTGATCAGAATAAATCTCAAACTGCTCCCCGTACAGATAATGTCGCCAAATCTTCAAAGCAAATACAATGGCGGCCAATTCAAGATCATGAATCGGATATCTGGTTTCGTGAGGCTTCAACTATCTTGAGGCATAAGCAATCACATGTCCTCGCTGCATCAAAACACACCCTAATCCTCGATGAGATGCATCACAGTAAACAGTGAAACCACCAGTACCTGAAGGAATCGTCAAGACTGGTGCACTGGTCAGTCGTTTCTTCAACTCCAGAAAACTGGATTCACAAGCATCAGACCAGACAAATGGAGCATTTTTCTGAGTTAACTGAGTAATTGGCTTCGCAATACTGGAAAAATCTTTGATAAATCGACGATAATACCCAGCCAATCCCATAAAACTACGAATCTCAGGAACAGATGTCGGTCTTGACCAACTGATCACTGCTTCTACTTTACTTGGATCCACAGAAATACCATTTCCAGATATAATATGTCCAAGAAAGACAACCTGTTTCAGCCAAAACTCACATTTCGACAGTTTAGCATACAATTTCTCGGCTCGTAAGGTTTTCAAAACTGTTCTCAGATGTTCAGCATGATCAATCAGATTCTTGGAATAGATCAGAATATCATCAATAAAGATAATCACAAAATCATCGAGATACTTCTGAAACACACGGTTCATCAAAGCCATGAATACAGCTGGAGCATTCGTCAAACCAAACGGCATAACTATAAACTCATAATGGCCATACCTGGTTCTGAACGCAGTCTTAGGAATATCAGAATCCCTAACTCTCAGCTGATGGTATCCAGATCTCAGATCGATCTTGGAATACACAGAAGAACCCTGCAACTGATCAAACAAATCATCAATACGAGGCAAAGGGTATTTGTTCTTTACCGTAGCCTTGTTCAGTTGCCGGTAATCAATACACAATCTCATTGAACCGTCTTTCTTTCTGACAAACAGAACTGGAGCACCCCAAGGAGAAACACTGGGTCGAATGTATCCCTTGGCCAATAAATCTTCTAACTGTTCTTTCAACTCTTTTAATTCCACTGGTGCCATTCGATATGGTGCTTTTGAAATCGGTGCAGTTCCAGGCATCAGTTCAATGTTGAAAGGAGATTTAGTCATTTTTTCTTTGAGACAGGACTCACAAGTAGGTAGAGAGTTAATATCAGACATATCAAACATGCCCTCTCCCACTAGCTTGTTCATCCTCCTTGAAGAAATATGACCTAGCCTAGCATGCCAAAGGTTTGCTGGGTTTTGACTATCGATTTTCCTTTTATTTGTTGTTACCGGTTTATCAACATAATTAATTGAAACGTCTTTTAATTTTAAGTTATATAGATCGTTTTCAAGTTGTCCACATCCAATTAAACATTCATTCTTGTAAATATTGCAAATCTCATTTACAAAGTTGCAAGAAAAACCATCTCTATCAAGCATAGAAATAGAAATAATGTTTTTAACCAAATATGGCACATATAAAACATCTCTCAAAATTAACTTAAAATCATTCTGCAAAATTAAAAAATGTCTCCCACAGCTTTGGCTTCAACTCGAGAACCATTTCCGAGCCTCAGCTGGGTCTCACCCATCCTAAGCTTGCGACTTCTTGTTATCACCTGCAAATCATTGCAAATGTGAGATCCACATCCGGTATCCAATACCCAAGAAGTAGTATTAAGTGAAACATTTATTTCAATATAAAACATACCCTTCGCAGTTCGCAACTGCTCGAGATATTCCTTGCAGTTATGTTTCCAATGACCGGGTTTCTTGCAGTGATGGCAAACATCCTTGGATTTTTCCATGTTTGAAGCCTTTGTCTTGTTCTCCTTCTCGGGTCCGGTTTTCTTGGATGGGGCAGAACGTTTCTTACCCTTTGTACTTGGCCCCTTCTTAGCAGAAGAAGAGGAGCCCACCAAGAGAACCGGTTTATCCTTCTTTAAAGTGGCTTCATAAGTTACAAGCATATTGATCATCTCTTCAAGGGAGGCCTCTATCTTGTTCATATTGAAATTCACCACAAAACCGTCAAACGATGAAGGAAGAGAGAGAAGTAATAAGTCCACATTGAGTTCATGCTCCAATACCAATTCAAGCATTACCAACTTTTGAATGAGCCAAATCACGCGTACCCCATGATCATGGACTGAAGTCCCTTCACGCATGCGACATGTCATTAACTCTTTTACAGTAGCGAACCTCTCAGCTCTCGATTGAGCCCCAAAAAGTTCCTTGAGTTGTGCGTGAATGTCAGCAGCATTCACGGTATCCTCAAATCGCCTCTGGAGTTCATCAGACATCGAAGCTTGCATATAGCATTTGGCCTTGATATCATGGTCCCACCATTTATCAAGTTTGGCCAACTCTTCTGGACTTATATCAGCTGGTGCTTCTTTCGGAGGAGATTTTTCTAACACGTAGAACATCTTCTCCGAGGTCAAGACAATCTTCAACTTACGGAACCATTTCGTATAGTTTGCGCCAGTCAGTTTGTTTTGTTCGAGAATAGAGAATAGTGGATTGCGCGAATTCATCTCAATGATGTTTCAAGTAGTAAGGACTAATGGTGTACAACCAAAACCGCGGACTTTATCCACTCGATAAGTGATAACCACTTGGAAAGTCCGGATAGGGTAGTTCGATCATTCATCATATGAATATCCATTTGCATGCTTTGAACATCTCTATGTTCCATACCAATGAAACGTGGTACTCGGCATCGCAAATGCTAGTCTCAATCTCGAGCGATCCTTATCCTTATTAACGGACGGCTCAATCGACTAGAAACTGTTTAAAATATACAGTGACTATAAGATGTGTTTCATGATAGCCATCCCCATGTACTACCACATCTTACATACACTATAGTATATTCAAGGTCTTCATCTAAACATCTTATAGTATGTCACAACATAATAATATGATAAAAGATAAAGTAAAGGCATTATAAAAGTGTAAATTATATTAAACAAAAGATTGTTTATACATAGAGTCATAAAAGCCCTTAGCCACAAGTTGGCTCACCAGACACCCACTCTTTCAAGTTTCTCACTTTTATGAAGGTTTAATACCTAAAGATAGGTAAATAATAGAATTCATGTATAATGGAACTTTTGAAGATAAAAACCCAAATGAAGCTATGGAATATTTGGAGTCATTAGCAGAAAATACTCAAATTTGGGATAATATAGGTTCAATTGAACCACCAAGTAAAACCAATAATTCAAAAAATGGGGTTGGTATTTATCATCTTAAAGATGATGTAGATATTCAAGCCAAACTTGCATTTTTAGCAAGAAAAATTGAGTCATTAGAAATGAAAAAGAGTGATCAATTAAAAAGTGTTCAAGAAATTGTTTGTCATATATGTGATACACATGATCATCTTACAAAAAATTGTCCTAATTTGCCTTCATTTAAAGAATGTCTCCATGAACAAGCCAATTATGTTAACAATTTTAAAAAACCAACATTAGATCCTTTTTCACAAACATATAATCCTGGTTGGATAAATCATCCTAATTTTAGTTGGAGAAACGATAATAATGCACAACCTTCACAACAACCTTTTCAAAATAACCAAAATCATCAAGATTATGCTCCTTATATCCCACCTCCAAGAAAACATTTTGAAGATGAAATTCATGCATACATTCAAAAGCAAGAGTCTATCAATATTCAAAACATTCAATCTATGAATGATTTGAAAGAAACTCTTGCAAAATTTGCATCTGCACTTAATATTCATGAAAAAGGAAAATTTCCATCTCAACCACAACCTAATCCTAAAAATCAAAATCAAGAAAAATTTGATCAAGTAAAATCGTTATTACTCTTAGAAGTGGTAAAATAGTTAATGATCCATATAGTGATGAAAACAAAGATCAGTCAAACTCAAAGAGTAAGGATGAAAATCTTGATACTTTCGAGAAAGATGATACTTTGAGTCCTAAGATTAAGAAATTTGATCATAAATTATCTGAAATAATATGTGAGTCAAATAAACATGTTTCTTTCCCTCATGAATTAGTTAATAATAATAAAAAAAAAATGATTCTGATATTTTTGAAGTTTTTAAACAAGTAAAAATAAATATTCTATTATTAGATGCTATTAAACAAGTGCCTTCTTATGCAAAGTTTTTAAAAGATTTATGTACTGTGAAAAGACAATTGCATGTAAAGAAGAAAACATTCTTAACGGATCAAGTAAGCTCTATTATTCAAAATAATTCTACCTTGAAATATAAAGATCCCGGTTGTCCAACAATTTCATGTATTATTGGAAAAATTAAAATTAAAAAAGCTTTGTTAGATTTGGGAGCAAGTGTGAATTTAATTCCTTATTCAGTTTATGAAAAGCTTAAGTTGGGAGATTTAAAATCTACATCTGTTACTCTTTTACTAGCCGATAGGTCAATCAAAATACCTAGAGGTATTATAGAAGATGTATTAGTTCAAGTCGATAAATTCATATATCCCGTGGATTTTATTGTCTTGGATACACAACCAATAGAAGTACATAACGAAATTCCAGTAATATTGGGACGTCCATTTCTAGCAACTTCAAATTCTTTAATTAATTGTCAAAATGGAATAATGAAATTGTCTTTTGGAAATATGACTTTAGAACTTAATGTGTTCAATTTATGTAAACAATCAAGTATTAATGAAGATGAAGATGATAATGCAATAGAAACAATCGTAGAAGAAAATATACACCAAGAAAACTTAAATCAACAATCTGAAGTTTGTTTAGTGGAAAGTTTTGATTCAAAAAATGTTTTTAAATCAAAGTTATTTGAAGAAATTAATGAACTTGAAGAAGTAAAAGAAAATGATCATCCAAAACTTGAATTAAAACTCTTACCAATAGAACTAAAATATGCTTTTCTTGGTGAAAATCAAACATATCCTATTGTAATATCTTCTACCCTCTTACCAAAACAAGAAGAAGATTTAATAACACTACTTAAAAAACACAAAAATGGAATTGGATGGACTTTGCAAGATATAAAAGGTATAAATCCTTTAATATGCACACATAGAATTCACTTGGAAGAAAATGCTAAAACATATCAACAACCACAAAGAATATTAAATCCACACATGAAAGAAGTTGTTAAAAATGAAGTTTTAAAACTATTAGATGCCGGAATTATTTATCCAATCTCGGATAGTAAATGGGTAAGTCCAACACAAGTAGTACCAAAAAAATCAGGCATCACTGTTATAAAAAATGAAAAGGGAGAATTATTACAAGCTAGGATTCCATCTAGTTGACGTATGTGCATTGATTATAGAAAATTAAATGATGCAACTAGAAAAGATCACTTTCCGTTACCATTTTTAGATCAAATTTTAGAGAAAGTGGCAGGTAATCCTTATTATTGTTTTTTTGATGGGTATTCGGGGTATTATCAAATACCAATATCATTAGAAGATCAAGAAAAAACTACTTTCACTTGTCCGTTCGGAACTTTTGCTTTTAAAAGAATGCCATTTGGTTTATGTAATGCCCCGGCTACTTTTCAAAGATGCATGCTAAGTATTTTTAGTGACATGATTGAAGAATTTGTGGAAGTTTTTATGGATGATATAACTGTTTTTGAAAACTCATTTGAAAACTGTCTTAAAAATTTGGAAGAAGTTTTAAAAAGAGGTGAAGAAAAAAATATTGTTTTAAATTGGGAAAAATGTCACTACATGGTTAAATCCAAAATTGTGTTAGGGCATGTCATATCTAAAAAAAGAATTGAAGTTGATAAAGCTAAGGTTGATGTTATTGCTAATTTATCATCACCAAATACGATCAAAGAAATTCGATCATTTTTGGGTCATGCGGGATTTCATAGAAGATTTATAAATTTTTTTAGCATAATATCGAAACCAATTTCAAATCTTTTAACAAAAGATGCACAATTTGAATGGACTCAAGAATGTGAAACTGCTTTTAAAAAGATAATTAATCTTTTAACTACATCACCTATTTTACAACCTCCTGATTGGTCTTTATCATTTGAATTAATGTGTGATGCAAGTGATTATGCTGTAGGAGCCGTGTTAGGACAAAGAAAAGAAGATAAACCTTATGTGATCTATTATGCAAGTAGAACCTTAAATAGTGCTCAAATCAATTATTCAACAAATGAAAAAGAATTACTTTCAGTAGTGTTTGCATTAGATAAATTTCGATCCTATTTAATTGGTTCTACTACTATTGTTTATACTGATCATTCTGCCATAAAATATTTATCAAATAAACAAGATGCTAAGCCGAGATTAATAAGATGGATTTTTTTGTTACAAGAATTTGATCTTGTAATAAAAGATAAAAAAGGAAAAGAAAATGTAGTAGCCGATATTTATCAAGAATAGTTTCTGAATCATCTCAAAATGAAATACCAATAAATGAAAATTTTCCGAATGATCAACTATTTTATGCTACTACTATGCCTTGGTTTGCTAATATTGTAAATTTTCTTGTGACAAATAAAATGCCTTCTCATTGGAGTTCACAAGATAAAAATAAATTCTTGAAAGAGGTCAAAAAATTTTATTGGGATGATCCTTATTTGTTTAAGTATTGTCCTGATCAAATTTTTCGACGATGCATACCCGACAATGAGGTAAGTAGTGTCATTAAATTTTGTCATTCTGAGGCATGTGGAGATCATTTTTCGTCAAAGAAAACAGCTGCAAAAATCTTTCAATGTGGATTTTATTGTCCTTCTTTATTCAAAGATACATATTCATTTTGCAAATCTTGTGAAAATTGTCAGAACATGGGTTCAATTTCAAAACGAAACATGATGTCTTTAAATCCAATCATGATTATTGAAATATTTGACAGTTGGGGAATAGATTTTATGGGTCCATTTCCATTATCTTTTGGATTCACTTATATTTTAGTGGCTGTCGATTATGTTTCAAAATGGATTGAATCAATTGCATGTAGAACTAAGGATCATAAAGTTGTGATAAAATTTTTGAAAGAAAATATTTTTAGTCGATTTGGAATACCTAGAGCTATAATCAGTGATGGGGAAAGTCATTTTATAAATAAATAATTTTCTTCGTTGTTAAGAAAATATGGTATTACACATAAAGTTTCTACTCCATATCATCCTCAAACGAATGGTCAGGTTGAACTTGCAAATAAAGAAATAAAACAAATTTTGGAAAAAATAGTCAATCCAAATCGAAAAGATTGGTCTTTAAGATTAAGTGATACATTATGGGCATATAGAACTGCATTTAAAACATCATTGAGGATGTAACCATATAGATTAGTTTTTGAAAAACATTGTCATCTACCTGTTGAAATTGAACATAAAGCTTATTGGGCAATTAAAGCGTTTAATACTAATTTAGATGATGCATTTAAATTAAAAAAATTGCAATTAAATGAACTAAAAGAATTAAGAAATGATGCATATGAAAATGCAAAGATTTATAAAGATAAAACAAAAGCATTTCATGATAAAAATATTATGAGGAAATCTTTTGAAATCGAACAAAAAGTTTTACTTTATAATTCTCTCTTGCATTTGTTTCCAGAAAAACTTAGATCGCGATGGTCTGGACCATTTATTGTTAAATTTGTCTATCCTCATTGTGTTTTTGATGTTGAAAATCCTAAAAATAATAATGTATTTAAAGTTAATAGGCAAAGACTTAAACCGTTTTTACAGAAAATGAAGTTCTTAATGAAGAGTTTATGCCTTTATATGATCCAACTTAATTGTTACTTATATTTTCATTTTATTTTTGCAGAATTGAGTTCACTTCCCGGTTAAGTGGCGGATAACTGTACTCCGTGACTATTTTCAGTCGGTTTTATTTCAATTTCTCAAAATAATTGAATATATGTATATATATATATATTATGGATGAAGCTATCAAAAAATTTGGTAAATATTTTCCATCTGTTTCTAAAAAAGTTCTGAGAATGATTTATGAAGGCAGATGTGAAAGATTGAGAATGCTTATGCAAAAAGGAATCCCGGGGGATATTCGTCTTATAATTGAAGCCAAGGTTCGATTAGGTGGTGAAGTTCCAAAATTCTTACTTGTTCGAAATATGTCTGGACTAGGAAAAAGCACCTATGCGAAGAAAAGAAGGGCTAAAAGGTTAGATGTTTGTCATAATTGTGCCAGATGGACTTGTAATAGACAATGTAGATATTAGGGATATGTTTCCACAAATAGAGAAGATAAAATTGATTTCATTAAGAATGGGCTGAGTAAAGAGTCATTAGATGATATCTCATTGACTCTTGAGACGCATTCTAGTGGAGATGTTCAAGGTCAACTTCTCCGTTTATGGAAACTATTCCAAGCGCAGCGTCATGGTAATGGTCTTGGGAATCTGACTAAAAAAGACCCTATTTGCCAATTTATAAGAAAATTGGATGCAATTAATCTTGGAAAAAAGTTAGCAGAGAGAAAAATTCACTTGGTTTACGGAGGAGGCAATATTGGGTTAATGAGATCTATTTCAACATCAGCTCATCTTGGAGGTAGTCAGGTTTTGTGTATTATTCCTACAGCTTTAGCTGAAGGAAATTTTACAGATGTTATGAATGGGAAGAGTTGAAAGTTTCATCAATGTACGAGAGAATAACTAAAATGATAGAACATTCTGATGCTTTTATTGCCTTACCTGGTGATTTTGGTACTTTAGACGAAATTTTTCATGTTGTTTTTTGGGCACAACTTAATATCCATAATAAACCTGTTGGCTTGTTGAATATCAATAACTATTATGATGATTTGTTGACTTTTCTTGATGTAGCCGTGGAACAAAATTTCATTTCAGAAAATTCACGAAGGATGCTCATCTCTGCTTCGAATGAAGACCAATTAATTGATGATCTCCAAGCTTTTGTTCATCAACCTGATTCGGATATAACAAAGATCAATTGGTCTCAACCAACCAGTAAGAAAAAAAAAACTGGATCATTGATTCAACATGTCACGAAATGGTTTGTGTTTGTTCCTCATCTTCAATAAATTCCAGGTGATATCTCTTTCATCATGTACTCTTTATTTTTCTTTAAAAAAAATGTCATATTCAGGTTTGGGGGAGGGTTTATTTTAAAAAAATTAAAATTTTTAAAAAAATATTTCTATAATAATATATATTTTTTCTTTTTCAATGGCAGAGTAAGGAGTCAAAAACTCCTGACACGCATTAGTTTTTATTTATTATATTATCACAATAGATTAGATTTTAATATTCCGTATATATTGAAATTGCAAACTACTAAGAAAATGAAGTATTTTTGTATAGATTTTTATTTATTCTTCTTTTTATCAATTTAATATAAAATATATAATTGATGGGATATAAGTTATAAATAATATATAATTGTGTGTTTTCAAATAACATATTTTCTAAAACATTTATGAGTATATAATTAAAGTGATATTGATTGAATGAATAATAACATGTATAATTGAGGGAATTAATTTGTAAAAGTGCAATATTTACTCACATAAATTTTGTGAGTGAGATGTGAAAATTGAGAAAACAACTTATAAGCTTTTATTGATTATTAAGAAATGATTGATTACTAGATTAAACCCATTTTTTAAAAAAATATTGTGCATATGAAAATTGGCTGCAAAGATTGTTTGAAGTTTGATTGTAAAGATGTAGAGTATTAATATCTCTACTACAATTATCAATGTAATAGATTTACCTCATAAAAAATAAACAAATAAATAAACTTTGAAAAAAAATGTTCCATTTTCAAAGTTTATTGGAGGTATTTGGTTATGTAAAAACAATTTTGCAGCCAAGCAAAAAAGAGAAAAATAGAAAAAATAAAAAAAATAAAAAAAATAAAAACAAAATGGGTTTATTCTTTGTAAATTATCCTATCTTATTTTCAATATTAGGTTATTTGATTGTCTGCTTTACATATTAACCATTTTCAATGAGTGTATAATTTTCTTCCAACTCCATGAGTGAAAACCAGTTATATATATATAAAAAAATATCATAACCCGAGAGAATATGAAGTTGAGACTTTTACATTAAAATTTCTGAAGATATGCATGTTATTAAAAGGATTTCTATTATCATTTTGATTATATTATTTTCAAAGTTTTTAGAAAATATTTATATAAAAAAATTATATATATTTAATATTTTGATATTGTGTGAAATATATATGTATACCCCATCCAATTATATATTAATATATTAGTGTTGTGAAATTTCCTCGCAAGTGTACGAGTGTCAAGTTTTAATATAGTGATTAATTCAGATATCGATCCCACAGGGAGTAAAATGAAAATATTTAGTACTTTTAATTAAAATAGTCTAAACTTTATCTAGAAAATCAACCTTTGATAATTTTTCAAAAATAAAATAATCAGATGATTTAAAAGCACGCACACAACTTTCAGTAATAATCAATCAGAGAAAAATGGTCTAGAGGTATAGATTTCACCTGGTTTCAACAACAATCAATCCTAATTAATTAATCTTCATGAATTCCAATCAATTAATAGCCAAGAACACTTAAGTTTATTATTTCCCTCTCCCGAGCAACAAATAATGTTTATCAACTACAATTCAATTCCAATATTCCTATTAAGAATTTATTGCAGTGATCTATCACAAAACAATGTTCTTTTTAAAAGCTCTGTTAAAATCATACACTCTCCCGAGCTGTATAAATAATTAACAGTGTATTTTCTAATGTCCTATTCAAAATCCCCTCTCCCGAGCAATGACTTCAAATAAATATAACAAATCAATTATTGATCAGATAATTGAAAAGACCATCAATTCTAGAAAAAACAATTAATCTAGAAGAAATCCAATTCAATAAAATCAAAAATTCATGAAAGCGTCTACACCAAACATGTTCAGAATTAAATAAAAGATAAGAAACAAATCCGTCGTCGACGCCGTGTCCGGACTATCAAACTCCGTCTTCGTTCTTCAGATTAAACTCCAGAAATCTTCTCAGGAAAATCACACGATCAACTCTCTGATATTCTGTAGTGTACGTGTGTGGCGGCCCTTCCCCCTCTCCTATGATAATAATCTCTTTTATATCGCTCAGCAAAAGCCCACAAAAAACCCAAGAATTTATTACCCGAAATAATTAAAATTTCCAAATCAGCAACGGGGCGGGCGCTCAATAGACGGCGCGGGCGCGCCTTCAACTCGTAATTTCCAATTCTCAGATTTCAGAACTCTGCGCGTTAGCTCTTGAAGAAGCGCTAAAGATAAGCGCTATCTTTGGCCCAATTGTGAAAAGCCCATTAACATCTCCTGACTCTGTACGTTGTTTCCTTTTCTTTTCTTCTTTCTTCTTTTCTTTTCCTTTCTCTTCTAAACTTCTTATTTTTCTCCTCAAAATTCCATAATTCACAAATCTCGATAATTTCCTACAATCACAAAAACAACACAATACCCACATAAATCTGCTCGAAACAAATATTTAACAATTAAAATCATATATAAATTAAGTGTATAATATACACTTATCAAATACCCCCAAACTTAGACTTTTGCTAGTCCCGAACAAAACTATTAAATTCCAAAAAACTCATTCTCTCAAAAACCCACAAAAATAGTCAAGAAATATTATGGAACAATGGCCTCAGCAATAATGTCAAAAATATCAAATCCAATTATATCCAACCTACTAACACTTGAAAGTTTTAGCCAATCACAAAATAATAACCGCATAAACTCACAATCTCCGCAACTCAAGTTCAAAACACCATTCTCCAAATTCAATTCAAACATTCATAGATCATGAGGACTTTTCAAGGATAGCATAGGATCAAATATAGGATATTAATCAAAAACACTCACAAATAGGTAAATGCAAAGAATAATAGTGTGTGCATGTTTAGATCAAAATTCATAATCATTAAAAGCATCAATCAACAGTCCATAGGCTAAATTCTCGCAACTCTTCTCCACTAGTATATTGGGCAACTGAGACTCGGTCAATAGGACTTATTCAGCTTATAATGTAAGGCCTGGCTCATGGCTACAAATGAAGGATAAGAATTCAAAATAAGGAGCAATTCATATTTTTATGCTCATTCTAACTTCAACTCCTCTTTTTTCACAATTCACTTCTATTTCAATTCACTTCATTAAAATTTCAACTTTTTCACAACTCTCTCACAAATTTTTTCTTTCTTTCACAACTTTTTCAACCACATTTTTCAACTCTTTTTTCTACTACTTTTTTTTTTCATCTTTTCAATTCATCCACCACACCAATCCTTTTTCTCACAAATAAAACTAGGAGCATAAAAAGTTTTAGCATTCAAATTACTCCCTTAAAGGTAGGAAATAATGTATAGGCTATTCAGGTAGTCAATGTAGGACCTTGAAATAATTACGAATGGGGGTTTATCACACGTTTACATGCATGCCATTCAATTTTCAATAAAGTTCAAACAAGGTACTAGGGATAAAATAGTAATAGGTAGCTTGAAAGGCTCAAACGAATTCAGAAAAATCGCCTAAATCATTCCTAATCTCAGTTTTGCCCGTATTTCGCCTCGAAGAGTGTTCGAACTAGTTCTAGACAAGTCTCAATCCACAATTAATTCATACAAATCTCAATCAGTGCAGAAAAAATAATCATCAGCAGTTAACGATGATTTTAAAAAAAAATTCAGATTTTCTCGTACCTCAATGTACTAATATACAAGTGTAGCTCAAATGGGCAACTAAGGATAAATTCAATGAAAATTAGGCCCAAAAATTTCAAACAATGCCTCAATCATATCTATGTCTGTATGTCTCAAAAATCAGATTCAAGTATTAATCACAGAGTATATAGGAAATTGTTCATCTAATTGGTTCCATATTTTCAAAAATATTTGTCAGATAGGTGGACAATCATGAATTTCAGTTATAGCACAAAAATATTTTTCATTGGCCATGCATCCATATATTTCTCAACTTCTTTTAAATTCAACTCAACTCAACCAAAAACAACTAAACTCAACAAAAATTTTATCTATGAAATTCAAAACTCAACTTTCAACCAAACAACCAAACAACTAAATCAAACATTGATTCACCCCCCCAAACTTAATGTAATCATTGTCCATAATGATTAAAAACAATAAAAAACTCATACCTTCGACACCGAGCATCAGGACTCGGCGTCATCATCATCATCATCTCCATGGAAAGAAGGTGCAGCAGCAGCAGTATCATCAGAAGACCACTGCGGAGGAGCTGGATAAGGCACAATTGTGGGCGGATAATTCTGGGCAAGAGCGGCAGTGAAGTCATGCATATATGTCATGTGTGCTCGCATCATCTTCCACTGCTTCTTCATCTGAGAAAGCACGGCCGTAGAATCATCACGAGTAGAATACTCAGTGGCCGAATGCGTCGGTAGTGACATAGGTCCTTCCAAATGGGAAGGTGCTGGCTCAAAGTGTGGTAGTGGCTCCGAGGGTTGCGGTGGTTCAGCTGCCTGTTCAGAAGTACTGGCTGCTTTCTTCTTCTTGTCTCGTCTCAATGCACCAGTAATTCTTATAGGACCTCGAATTGGAAGAATCTGCTCCGTATCATCCCACACAACACCAGCTAACCGGCAAAGTTGAGTAATCAAAGATGAGTGGGGTAAACTGATAGTCGAGGAACCCCTAACTGCAGCAATAATAGACTCCTGAATCACCCTCCCAGCATCAACAGATTTTCCAGTGACAATGCAGTACACAAGACCAGCTCTAACCTTAGTCACATCAGATGTATGCCCAGATGGCAAAATTCTGGCAGCCACAAACTCATGCCAATTATTCGCTTCTCGTCTAAGAAAGATGGATGGAAATGTAACAGCTTCATCCTTCGCATTCCTCTTCCATTCCGCCCCATCATGACACAAAGTCTGAATCACAATATTCTCTGGATATGACTCATTCTTAAATACCTCGTACTCATCATCATGAATGTCCAAATCCGGCATTTCATAGAGACGGTTAATTGTACTCTTATCAAAAGGCACCAATTTCCCCCGAACTCGAACTTTCAGATTCACGTCTTTGACCATCAAATTTGCATAAAACTCATGAATCAATGATATAACAGCATCTGGTGGACTCCTAACAAATGTCTCCCAACCTCTTCTCTTAGCTTCAATTAACGCCGGCGCACTATGCTCTCTCAAACTCATTCCTCTTTCTTTGTGCATCCATCGCTCCATTACATCAAAACAATACTCCTCTGCTGTGGCATTCCAAAATTTGTGTCTATCATATGAAGCAGCAGAGGACGAAGAAATTGCTCCTTTCCCTTTGGTTTTCGATGGCATTGTAACTCAATAATTCAACTCAAATCAATTACAGATGGAATTCTCACAATCCCAACACTAAACTTCAACCGACTCCAGCAATGTGCAAACACAACTTTAACCCAAACAATTTAACAAACACTTGGCATGCATGAAGACAATAATATAGAAAGTTCACTGCCAAATGTTCTTCACCCCACAATTCAAACACCCAAACAGCCTCAACACACCAACTTTTATCACGGCATAAATGTAATAGATAAAATTTTAGCTTTGTACCATTCAAGAAAGAAAACGTCCCAAACCCCGGTAGATTCCCATGTTCTGTGCGAGGCGTGGATGGAGCAAGATCAAATTCTGAGAATCCCAGATTTACAATGGCCTTGTAATGAAGATCAAAATCCCAGAGATGATGATATTTTGTTGAGTGCAAGATTTTCGATGATTGTGCCAAAATGTGAGATTTAGAGCGGGACTCAAAAGAGAGATCGTGACTTTTGAAGTCTGGGCGGAGCAGATTAGGATTTTAAATCTCAGATGTTGCGCTTTAAATCTCAGATGTTGCGCGATAGCGCCTCGTGTAGCGCAGACAGATAGAGCGATAGCTCTTAGATTAGCGCGGTTGACGTGCGCGATAGCGCAAGATCTTGCGCCTTTCAAGTTGCGCGATAGCGCCTCGTGTAGCGCGGTTCCGGAGAGCGATAGCGCTTGATTCTTGCACGGGTATAGAGGGCGATAGCGCTTAGATTGGCGCTGTAGAGGGAGCGCGTTAGCGCTGTCTTAGGCGCAATTGAGAGGGCGCGATTGCGCTGGTGGAAGAGCTATCGTGTATTAGTGCAACGAAGGGGAGGCGCGGGGGCTCGAATGGAGTGGCGCGGGCACGCCTTTAAGTCGCAAAATAACTCCACTTTCATTCAGGCGGGCGCTCCCATAAATGGGGCGGGCGCGCCTCTTGCTCGAATTTGAGATTTCTGGAGCCTGCAAATTTTTTAAAATTAAGAAAAATTAGCTCAAAAATTTAAAATAATAAATAAAAAAAACACTGCTAATTAAATAACAAAAATTAAATAAACTAAAAATAAAAACAAATAAAATAAAATAAAAGAAAATGCTTGGGTTGCCTCCCAATTAGCGCTTGGTTTAAAGTCATCAGCCCGACTTTAACGGGATTAATTCTTCCCCTTCTCTTTCACTCGCCAAATAAATTCCACGAACCGCCTTTTAAATTTTGCTTTTTTCGTGGCCTTCTTTGGTGGTTTTGGCGGTCTCTTGTTCGATGAATCAAGCGCAATGTCGGCTTTTGAACGACCCTCCAAATTCATAACCGGCTCTATCAAGCATAATTTTTCAATAGGGGTGTTAGATGACTTCATGAATATATTAAAAATTACACTCTCACCGTCCACACCCATTGACAATGCACCTCTCTTCACCTCTATCTTGGCATCGGCAGTGGCCAAGAAAGGTCTCCCCAATATCAGGGGCATGTTTGCATCCTCCTCCATATCTAACACAACAAAATCCGCTGGAAAAATAAATTTATCTACTTTTACCAAAACATCTTCAATGATTCCAAGCGGATATGTGATAGATCGATCAGCCAACTGCAATGCAATCATGGTGGGCTTCACCTCACCAAGTCCTAAGCTTCTGAAAACAGACAAGGGCATGAGATTAATGCTAGCTCCTAAATCGCAAAGTGCATTATTAAAATAAGAAGAGCCAATAGTGCAAGGAATAGTAAAACTCCCTGGATCCTTAAGCTTTTGTGGCATCTTCTTTTGGAGCACCGCACTGCACTCTTCCGTTAAATTCACTACCTCGTTCTCTAGCAGCCTCCTCTTCTTGGACATCACCTCCTTGATGAACTTTGCATAATTCGGCATTTGCTCCAAAGCTTCAGCAAAGGGAATGTTGATGTGAATCTTCTTAAAAATCTCCAAGAACTTGGAAAATTGCTCGTCCAATGCTTTCTTCTTGAACCTTTGGGGGTATGGAAGTGAAGGCTTATACATCGGTTTTGGCTCAGATTCAAGCTCCTTCTCTTTCTCCTCAACTTTTTCCTCAAGTTTCTTATCCGCAACAGTAGGAATTTGAACTCCAACGTCTTTGGCACTCCGCACTTTTATGGAATTGCACTACTCCTTGGGATTCACCTCAGTATTGCTAGGGAACTGGCCGCGATTGTTGTCCTTCAGTGCGTTCGCCAACTGCCCAATACTAGTCTCCATGGATTGCAACACTGCACCCATGTTGGCCATGTGCGTCTCCAAGCTGTCAAGGCGAGACTCAGTTCTTGCCATCCGCTTACCTGATTCCTGCACAAAGGTACCAACCATATCCTCCAAAGACAACTTACCATCACCCTTATTAGTATTGTTAGTATATGAAAAATTTTCATTATTCCGCAAATTAGGGTGAAAAGTATTGGAAATAGGATTACCTCTGTACGCTCCATAACCTCGGTAGCCATTTGGATTTATATAATTGACTTGCTCTATGGCCGGTGATCCTTCAACTCCAGTTGAATCTGCAATATTAATTTTATTCAGAGAAGCTACCTGTGTAGTCAGTGCAGATAACTGAGCAGTGATGGACATGAGAGGATCCACTGCATACACTCCAGCTGGTTTCTTTACTCCTATACGCTCCGATGGCCATTGGATACGCTCCGATGGCCATTGGAAACTATTGACCGTTATCTCCTCCAACATATCATAAGCCTGAACATGATCCTTCGCAAATATAGTACCTCCAGCAGCAGAATCGACATTCATCCTTGTAGGCGCATTCAGTCCATTGTAAAACCACTCGATCTGTTCCCAATCTGCAAAATTGTGGTTAGGACAACGTCTTAATAATTCTTTATACCTTTTCCACGCCTCGTATAACTGTTCAGTGTCCATCTACCGGAAGGTGCTGATCTCGATCTTCAGTTGGGTGGTTTTGGCAGGAGGAAAATATTTTGCAAGAAATTTTTCTGCCATCACCTCCCAAGTAGTGATGCTTCCAAGTGGCAGTGATTGCAACCAACTTCTGGCTTGATCCCTGAGAGAAAATGGAAACAAGCGTAAGCGTATAATATCTTCAGGAACACCATTAAATTTGACCGTATCAGTAATTTCTAAGAAGGTCCTGAGATGCAGATGAGGATCAGCTGTGGCACTCCCATTAAATTGGTTCGATTGAACCATGTTTATCAATGCAGGCTTCAGCTCAAAATTGTTTGCATTGATAGTTCCTCGAGCGATTCCAGAATAGTGAGCCTGGATCATCGGTCTGAAGTGATCTCTAATTGGCACTAGGGGAGCTTGATTTGCTTCTTGTTCAACCATTCTTTCCATTTCTTCTCTTCTAGCTCGTCTTAAAGCACGTGCAGTGCGCTCGATCTCCGGATCAAACAGTAGAGAATTAGCACTTTGAGATCGTTGCATAGACTGCAATTAAAAGATAAGAAAGAATTAATTAGTAACTTAAAAAAAATAAAATAAAAACTCTAAATTAAAATCTAGACTAATTGGTAACAAGACTAAAAAATAATCAAAATTTACTCCCCGGCAACGACGCCAAAAACTTGTTGTGAAATTTCCTCGCAAGTGTACGAGTGTCAAGTTTTAATATAGTGATTAATTCAGATATCGATCCTACAGGGAGTAAAATGAAAATATTTAGTACTTGTAATTAAAATAGTCTAAACTTTATCTAGAAAATCAACCTTTGATAATTTTGCAGAAATAAAATAATCAGATGATTTAAAAGAACGCACACAACTTTCAGTAATAATCAATCAGAGAAAAATGGTCTAGATGTATAGATTTCACCTGGTTTCAACAACAATCAATCCTAATTAATTAATCTTCATGAATTCCAATCAATTAATAGCCAAGAACACTTAAGTTTATTATTTCCCTCTCCCGAGCAACAAATAATGTTTATCAACTACAATTCAATTCCAATATTCCTATTAAGAATTTATTGCAGTGATCTATCACAAAACAATGTTCTTTTTAAAAGCTCTGTTAAAATCATACACTCTCCCGAGCTGTATAAATAATTAACAGTGTATTTTCTAATGTCCTATTCAAAATCCCCTCTCCCAAGCAATGACTTCAAATAAATATAACAAATCAATTATTGATCAGATAATTGAAAAGACCATCAATTCTAGAAAAAATAATTAATCTAGAAAAAATCCAATTCAATAAAATCAAAAATTCATGAAAGCATCTACACCAGGTTCCATCCGACCTCTAGACTATAAAAATTAGTTCATAATAAAATTCTAAAAACAATAAATAATAAATCCAAACATGTTCAGAATTAAATAAAAGATAAGAAACAAATCCGTCGTCGACGCCGTGTCCGGACTATCAAACTCCGTCTTCGTTCTTCAGATTAAACTCCAGAAATCTTCTCAGGAAAATCACACGATCAACTCTCTGATATTCTGTAGTGTACGTGTGTGGCGGCCCTTCCCCCTCTCCTCTGATAATAATCTCTTTTATATCGCTCAGCAAAAGCCCACAAAAAACCCAAGAATTTATTACCCGAAATAATTAAAATTTCCAAATCAGCAACGGGGCGGGCGCTCAATAGACTGCGCGGGCGCGCCTTCAACTCGTAATTTCCAATTCTCAGATTTCAGAACTCTGCGCGTTAGCTCTTGAAGAAGCGCTAAAGATAAGCGCTATCTTTGGCCCAATTGTGAAAAGCCCATTAACATCTCCTGACTCTGTACGTTGTTTCCTTTTCTTTTCTTCTTTCTTCTTTTCTTTTCCTTTCTCTTCTAAACTTCTTATTTTTCTCCTCAAAATTCCATAATTCACAAAATCTTGATAATTTCCTAAAATCACAAAAACAACACAATACCCACATAAATCTGCTCGAAACAAATATTTAACAATTAAAATTATATATAAATTAAGTGTATAATATACACTTATCAATTAGTTGATATCAAGATTTATAAATAAACATATGATCTTCTTACAAGTATTTTTAAAATTTCAAAGTTTGCAAATTTGAATATATATATTAAGGAATAAAAATCTAACTTGTGATTTTATGAAATTTTATTACTAAGGGACTAGTAATTAGCCGGTTTGAGGTGTGATGAAACTTATAATTTGTAATTATTTATATGTTAAAAAGTGTGTTTTAAAATTAAAGTTTAATTAAAATTATGAAGTTGTATTATTTTAGTGTTATGTGTTTAAATTTAAATATTTTACTAAAATGTTGTATTTTACGGTTTGCGCAGGTTTGGTAAAAATAAAATTACTCAAGCTACAGAGGTCATAATGGAGTAATCTCAAATCCTGTAGAATCACAAAAGAGGCATCTTCAACTTTGTAGAATACAAGAAATTCCAAAAACTTCATTAAGATTATCAAAATAATCAAACATCAAAATGGAGACAGATTTACTTTTACTATGACCATCTTGGAGTAAAAATATCATAAGTATTTCATATTTTATCCAAAAGGGGTGAATGAGTTATCAAAACACATGTACAGACAAAGGGCTACGTGTTATATGTTTTGTACAGAAGCCAAATCGGAAGTCTAAGACATCAAACATGCCAATTAAAGTTGGGTCAATATATTGACATTCAAGGAGACTAGCACCCACAAACTTTACTATTCCACATTTAATGAGTCTTGGACCCTTGCTCTCATTTTGCCTATAAATAGATGTGTTGTATAAGCTTTGTAGAGTATGCAAGAGTGTAAAGAATTCCTCATTTGTAAAATAAATATTTTGTGTGAGAGAATAAAAGTTTGAGTGTGCAAGTTTCTCAAGTTCAAGTATGAAATTTCTTTTATCCTTATTCTTGAGTTTCATGTTCATGGAAAACTAAATATTTTAATGTCAAGGTGAAAAGGTTTCATTGCTGGTCAAGTAATATTGTTTATATTTTGTATATTCTTTCCTTTTCTATTTTTATTTTTACTAATTGATCTTTATTTTTAGGTATAATTTTGGATGATTTGTTGTTATCTATTTACATCAAATGCTTGGTACCTTGAATGTGGTTACCTTGATTTGTTGTCAAATATGATACAATAAATACTACAATAATTATATACTATAAATATATGTATCTATTTATAATAAAGTCATATATATTATTTAGACGATAGCGTGACTCTGTCGGTTGTTCTAAATAATATATTATGATTTGAATTAACTTTTACTTTCCGCAACTAATATTTACCTTTTCACAACTAACATTTACTTTCTCGCATCTAACATTTATTTTTCCGCATCTAACATAAAAAAAGGTCATATATTTTATTTAGACAATAGCGTGGCTCTGCCGGTTGTTCTAAATGAAATATTGTGATTTGATCTAACATTTAATTTTATGTCAATTTATATTTATGCATTTATATATATATTATGGGTACCATATATTAAATATCGGTTAATTTGATATTAATATAGAAAAATATATTATATGATATACTTGTTTAAATATTTAATTGTTCTTTTATGTTAATATTTATGCATCTATATATATATATATATATTATGGGTACCATTTATTAAATATCGGTTAATCTGATAATAATATAGTGAGAACTATGTTATATGATATATTTGTATAAATATTTAATTATTCTCTTATGTTTATTTTTATTTTATTTTATTTTATTTATTTTTGTTAAGTAATCTTAAATAAACCAACAATGAACCTTTGAAGCCTTGACAATTTTATAATTTGTGTATTTGTAGTTTTATAATAATATTTCCATCTATAATATATCATTGCTAAAATTAAACTTACAGCATCCTCTCCATGGATCGATCTCGTATTTACGAGTATATTACTTGCAGACAACCTACACTTGGGTGAATTACAATTTAAGTTGTAACAGTAGTTCTCCCGGAGATAGAGAGGTTAGGTGGTGACTAAGGCTGGATAGCGTGGTTGACCACTAGGTTTTGCTTACTTGGTATTTGACTTACTTTAATTCCGCAGTTACTCTGATTAAGATTATTTTATTGACTAATTGCATGCTTAAGTTCTGATTAGTAGGTGATCACGGTGCGGGTCACTACATTTATGGTATCAGAGCATGCAATAAGATTCTTTGGGACATAGTATTGATTTTGGGTATCCTTTGTAGGATTACAAGTTGGATTCAACAACGATAGCAGTATCAGGAATTGGAATATCAGGATGTCTAGGCTTTTCCAAAATCGTCATTGTCAAGGTTGGCAGCAGATGTTCATATTATGTGGATCCCAACAGGATGGAGCTGGAAGAGAAGATCCAGTTTTCAATGCCAGACACTTCTCCAGGTTCAAAGGAATGTGTGACATGTAGTCATCCATTCTGAGTCGACCAAGAAAACCACCCCGGAAGACTCTTCACTGTAGTTATAGAGATTGTCAAAAGAATCTTGTCCCATCTACCAGATTAGGAACCCAATAATATTGGAAGGATCCGCAGGAGTTTAAATACTGTATTATGTTGTAAACAGTATTTCAGTTGTAATCAGATGTATTAAAGATTTCAGTATTTGATGTACTCAGTTATTGTTGTATTGTACATCTTTTAGTGTAATCTTTTGATTAAGTTATGTATTACATGAGATTGTAATTAAGATTGTATTAGAACCTGGATTTGTGGTTCAAGTGTTGTAATCTTTGAGGTTTACTTGATTATTTTGAATAAAAGATTGATAATTGTTTAAATGAGTACTTGGAATTTTTCATGTTTTCAATAAATAATTCTAGATGTTTTACCTAGAATATTCTAGTAAACCAAGTGTTTTCAGATATGATGTGATTCATCAGGATGCATGAATGTTTGTTCTAGACGGATTTCTTTAGAACAATTGGATGTTTTGATCTTTTTAGGTTGTTACATAGTGATGATGGATTTTCATCAGGATAAAAGACTAAGTAATACCAAGAGTTGTGAATTGTGACCCGTACTAGACGTGAGGAAGCACGACCCTTAGTCGGTATTACTCTGGAAGTTTTCTTACTTCAGAGGTTGTTTTGGAGGCCTTTGTGCTCCATAGACTATATATGGAAGGCTACTCAGTCTGAAAATTTGGCACAATCACAGCAGGGTATGACTTTGGATATGACATATACCAGGTGTGGTATCAAGGTTTAGTTATCTTCTGTTTGAGATACAGATGTCCCGTTGTTAGAACAGTCTTGGAATAGATTTTCCTTGACAAGTAATTGTTCTGAGTAGATAAGTTTTGATCTTGATTTGTGATTTTGGGATTTAATCCAAGAGATTAGTTGAATTGATATTCAACAGGATTTAATTATCAGATGGTTGCAGACTCGGGATTTGAGTTGTGCTTCTGTAGATAATTTTCCTTGACCAATGATTTTGGTCCAGATAGGAATGTTGCATAATGTCAAAGACTCAGAGATGAGTTATGCCAGGATGCTCTTGACTGTCAGGTTCCGAGATGGTATAGTAAATGCGACCTTATGCTGATGTACTCTGAAAGGATTCTTTTGTTCCAGTTTGGCATTATAGGAAGTGTAGTAGCCCGTAACCAAAATCAGTAATTAAGGAATTAATCATAATTACTTGAATAGAGTTCGGAAGCTTCGAAGGTAGGATCGGAAGTTCCGAACAGGATCGGAAGCTCCGATGCAGGATCGGAAGCTCCGATCATATTACGTCATGCATGACGTGTGGCAGGATCGGAAGCTCCGATCAGGACCGGAAGCTCCGATCGCCCTATCCGAAGTCAACAAGTGATATTTTGACACGTGGCAGATCAGGATCTTCGGAAGCTCTGATGGCAGGAACGGACGTTCCGATCGAGGTTCAAACGTTCCGATCAAGGATCGGAAGTTCCGATCGTTGTCTATAAATAGAGGGCCAAGGCTTCATTTCCAATTGCCAATTCTGAGTATTTCCCTCTCCTTTCTAGTCTATTCGAGTTGTTCTAGCCTTCCTAGGCTTGACCCGGCGGTCAGCGAGGCGTTCGGTAGTCGTAGCGGAGTTGTGACCAAGTTCTGGAGGCATCGACATCAAAGGGCTAACGACGGACGAAGGTATATCTTTTGCTTCCTATAAATATTTAGGAGTATGCAATAGCTTAGTTAAGGCTTTTAGAGCGCTATAATGATAGTAGTATCATTTGGCAGTGTAGCGCGGATTATAGGCGTGGACCTAGGGCTGATAGCACTTGCCTAGTTTTGAGGTACGAAAGTACTGTTCGAGATATCCTGACTGAGTATGCATGTATTATGTGACTGCATGATTTATATGTCATGATATTATGCTGCATTCATTTGCATCTTGCTGTATCTCTTTCGAGGTGTCTGTTAGTAGGGTTGTACCCTATATTGTTAGTGGATGGAATTCCATCAATTTGGGTCCGGCGTATCCACGGTTATCTCGGTATGGGAGCCACCTCCTGAAGCGACGGCACAACGTGCTACATACCAGGGCCCGGTCTGTCTCTGTTATCTGATCCTTGACCTCGAGTTTATAGGGAGTTCACTTTGCATGCATGTATACTCATACTCTCATACTGAGCATTTTATGCTCACGTCTCGTACTCTGTGTTTCTGGACACCCTATTCCATGGGGCAGGTTTGCGATTGGACGAGGCGGATGGATCCAGGAGGGGCTAGTCAGTGGTTGGCCAGCTGGAGCTTCGTCTAGGTTTTATTACTGTTGTTTGGGTTGATACAGCTATTCGATTTGGTTGTATATTATTTGGATAAATTACAGATTCCTTTACATGGGATTGTATAATGTTTATGGTTTCCGCAAGATTATTCTGATATCTGTTTAAATTAAGTTAATTGCATGCCTAAGTTCTGTTTAGTAGGTGATCCGGGTAAGGGTCACTACATTTATGGTATCAGAGCATGCAAAAGTATTCTTGGGATTTAGTCTCATCATGAGGTATTTTTGTAGATGGCAAATCGTGATGACCGGAGTTCTCATGGCAGTATTGGTGGGCGTTGGGGTGATGCCGACCGGGAGCCTCGTCGAGAACGGCGTCATCGTCATCATGACGACGAGCGTTTCACTGTGCGTCGATTCTTAGCTATGGGTCCTAAGCCCTTAGTTGGAGGTGAGTCTCCGGAGGATGCGGAGAACTGGTTAGACCGCATGGAGATGACTTTTCAGACTTTCCAATACACCGAGGAGCAGAAGATGGAGACCCTTGGCTATCTTCTGGATGGGCGAGCCCGTAGGTGGTGGAGGTTTACTTCTGCACCTTTTGTGGCGGCGAGAGGAGTGGCCACCTGGACCGAGTTCCGCATAGCTTTCCAAAAGCGGTATTTTCCTCCTGCACTCCGTCAGTCGAAGGCTGGCGAGCTACTGAGTCTGCGACAGGGAGCCATGTCTATTGATGAGTATCAGCAGAGGTTCTTTGATCTGCTATCCTATTGCCCTGAGATTGCTGATAGCTCAGAGATGAAGTATAATCTGTTCCTTTAGGGCCTTAACCCTGAGATCCATGACCGTGTGGCGGTTGGCGACGACATGTCCTACGAGGGTTTGGTGAGCCGTTGTCACCAGGCGGAGGACAACATTTGGCGGAACAGGTCTTTTCCTCAGTCGAGGCCTGCTAGTTCTTTGGGTCCCCGTGCCCAATCTTTCAAGAAGTCTGGATCTACTTCTTCTTCCTCTGGTTCTGGAGGTGTTGTCCGTTTCAGTAAGAAGGACAAGTGTGATCACTGCGGGAAGAACCATCCATCCGACAAGTGCCGTAGAGCTTCTGGAGCTTGTTTCCGTTGTGGAGAGACTAGTCATATCCGAAGGGATTGTCCACTATCTGGGGGAGGCGGTTCTGGTTCAGGTTCAGGATCTGGTTCTCAGGCCACCGTTCAGCAGAGGTCGCAGGGACAGCCTGCTGGGAGTTCTCATTTGAGGCCACGAGCTTCTGGCCAGGTGTTTTCCCTGTGACATGATCAGGCAGTGGAGGAGAATGAGAAAGTCATCGCAGGTACATTTCTGTTTTATGGTATACCTGCTCTTGTACTTATTAACACTGATGCATATCATTCCTTCATTTCTGCACGTTTTGTTAAGAGGCATAAGTTACCATGCATTGCACTAGACGTAGTGATGTCTGTTTCTACTCCGACGGGCCAATCTGCTTTGGCTAAGCGTCTAGTAATGGGTTGCCCTTTAGAGTTCGAAGGGAACATTCTGTTAGCAAATCTCATGGTCCTGGCGATGGACGACTTTGATTGCATTCTGGGAATAGATATGTTGACTACCTATCGAGCTTCAGTGGACTACTATCAGAGATTAGTACGCTTTCATCCGGAGGGGAGTGAGAGCTGGTTTTTCTATGGTGAGGGAGCGCGACCCCCGATGCCTTTGGTATCATCTTTGAGAGCCTGTCGAGCTCTAGAGTCTGGCGGGGAAGGCTACCTTATCTATGCAGTTGATTTGTCCGCTGAGAGCATTGGGATAGAGAGAATTCCTGTTGTGGATGAATTTCCAGATGTATTTCCTGACGAGATTCCGGGTTTTTCTCCTGTTAGGGAAGTCGAGTTTGGCATAGAGTTGATGCCGGGTACTTCGCCTATATCTCGAGCACCGTATCGTCTGGCTCCGTCAGAGATGCGTGAGTTGAAGAATCAGCTACAAGATCTTTTGGACAAGGGGTACATTCGTCCTAGTGTATCTCCTTGGGGAGCTCCTGTTCTCTTTGTGAAGAAGAAGGATGAGTCGATGCGGCTGTGCATTGACTATCGGCAGCTGAATCGAGTCACTGTGAAGAACAAGTATCCGTTGCCTCGTATTGATGACTTGTTTGATCAGCTGCAGGGCACGTCAGTTTACTCCAAGATTGACTTGAGATCTGGGTATCATCAGTTGAGAGTCCATGATCAGGACGTAGCCAAGACTGCATTTCGTACTCGCTATGGGCATTACGAGTTTTTAGTGATGCCGTTTGGTTTGACTAATGCGCCGGCTATATTCATGGATTTGATGAACCGTGTCTTCAGGGAGTATTTGGACAAGTTTGTCGTGGTCTTCATTGACGACATCTTGGTGTATTCGCGTAATACGGAAGAGCATGTTTCTCACTTGCGGTTGGTACTACAGACTCTTCGGGATGAGCAGTTGCATGCCAAGCTGAGCAAGTGTGAGTTCTGGATGGATCGAGTGGTCTTTCTTGGCCATATCATATCCAAGGAAGGGATTTCTGTTGATTCAAGCAAGATTGAAGCGGTACTTAATTGGTCGCGTCCGACGACAATTGCTGAGATCCGTAGTTTTCTGGGTCTAGCAGGGTATTATCGTCGCTTCATTCTGAACTTCTCTCAGTTAGCTCGACCGTTGACGCAACTTACCCGCAAGGGAGTGGATTTCGAGTGGTCCTCCGAGTGTGAGGAGAATTTCTGTGAGCTTCGTCGGCGGTTGACTTCTGCGCCGGTGTTGGCATTACCGTCAGGATCTGGAGGGTATGTGGTATACACGGATGCTTCTCTTCAGGGGTTAGGTTGTGTTCTGACTCAGAATGGGCATGTGATCGCATACGCTTCTAGATAGCTGAAGCTTCACGAGGACAACTATTCAGTCCATGATTTGGAATTGGCAGCCATTGTGTTCGCTTTGAAGATCTGGTGTCATTATCTGTATGGCGAGAAATTTGAGATCTTCACCGACCATAAGAGTCTCAAGTATTTGTTCACTCAGGCTGAGTTGAACATGAGGCAGAGACGTTGGATGGACTTGCTTAAAGACTATGATTGCGAGATAAAGTACCATCCGGGAGCTGCTAATCTCACAGCTGATGCTTTGAGTCGCAAGGTGCGACTATCCGCACTTCAGACTTGTTCGATGTCTAGTGCGATCAGTGACTGTTGTACTTCAGGTTATACCTTCAAGCATAAGAAAGGTATGCAGAGTATCCAGATGTTTGCGATATTATCTGAGCCAGCTTTGTATTCGCGGATTCGAGATGCTCAGATGTCTGATTCGAAGACCCAGCGTTTAGCTCGTCTAGCTAACGAGGGTAGCTCGTCTGGATTTCATTATCAGTCAGATGGCTTTCTGTGTTTGTCTGGTAGGCTTGTGATTCCGCATGACGAAGTGTTGCGAGAGGAGATTTTGTCTCAGGCACATCGCACTAAGTTAAGTATTCATCCTGGGAGCAACAAGATGTACAAGGATCTACGTACTCGTTTCTGGTGAAAAGGAATGAAACGCAGTGTTTATCAGTTTGTTTCGAGATGTTTGGTGTGTCAATAGGTCAAGGCAGAGCACCGACGACCTGGAGGATTGCTTCACAGTCTGCCTATTCCTGAATGGAAATGGGAGTTTATCACAATGGACTTTGTGACCCATTTGCCGGTATCCCCGAGGAACTGTGATGCTATCTGGGTTGTGGTGGACCGACTCACCAAGTCAGCGCATTTCATTGCTTATAGCCGGGAGTACAATGTGGATCGTATGACTCGGTTGTACATTCAGGAGATCGTTCGACTTCATGGAGTGCCTGTGAGCATTGTCAGCGATCGGGACCCCAGGTTCACTTCTAGATTCTGGGGGAGTGTTCAGCGTGCGATGGGTACTACTCTCAGTTTGAGTACTGCCTATCATCCGGAGACTGATGGTCAGTCGGAGCGCACTATCCGTACTTTGGAGGATATGCTTAGAGCATGCGTCATGGATTTTGGTTCAGCCTGGCAGGATCATTTGCCATTGATCGAGTTCGCGTACAACAACAGCTATCATACTAGTATTGGGATGGCACCTTTTGAGGCGTTGTACGGGCAACGTTGTCGTACTCCACTCTTCTGGGAAGAAGTGGGGGAGAGACAGCTGAGGGACCGGAGTTTATCCAGCAGGCGATAGACATTGTTGATCAGATCAAGAAACGGATTAAGACTGCACAGGATCGTCAGGCCAGCTATGCTAATATCAAGCGTAGGCCTTTGCAGTTCGATGTCGGGGAGAAAGTGTTTCTGAGAGTGTCACCTTTCCGCAAGATTCTCATATTTGGCCTTAAAGGCAAGTTGTCTCCCAGGTTTATCGGTCCGTTTGAGATCTTGGAGAGCATTTGCAATTTGGCTTATCGACTAGCTTTGCCACCGCATCTATCCAGTATTCATGACGTGTTCCACGTATCTCTGCTGCGACGGTATGTGGCGGATGAATCTCATATTCTGCAGCGGTCTGAGGTTCAGGTAAACAAGGATTTGACTTATGTTGAGAAACCTATTCGCATCCTGGATTATAAGGATAAGGTTTTGCGGAACAAAGTCATCCCTCTGGTTTTAGTTCAGTGGTAGCGCCGAGGCACTGAGGAAGCTACTTGGGAGCATGAGGACAGGATGCGTGAAGACCATACTGAGTTGTTTCGATTTCATTCTTAAGATGTATTCAATTGCAAACTCTGTAAATGTTTGATTTGAATAAAGAATGTTTCTGATTTCTGTATTGCATTCGGTACTTAAGATCTGATTTCGAGAACGAAATATCTTAAGTGGGGGAGAATGTAATAGCCCGTAACCAAAATCAGTAATTAAGGAATTAATCATAATTACTTGAATAGAGTTCGGAAGCTCCGATCATATTACGTCATGCATGACGTGTGGCAGGATCGGAAGCTCCGATCGCCCTATCCGAAGTCAACAAGTGATATTTTGACACGTGGCAGATCAGGATCTTCGGAAGCTCCGATGGCAGGAACGGACATTCCGATCGAGGTTCGGACGTTCCGATCAAGGATCGGAAGTTCCGATCGTTGTCTATAAATAGAGGGCCGAGGCTTCATTTCCAATTGCCAATTCCGAGTATTTCCCTCTCCTTTCTAGTCTATTCGAGTTGTTCTAGCCTTCCTAGGCTTGACCCGGTGGTCAGCGAGGCGTTCGGTAGTCGTAGCGGAGTTGTGCCCAAGTTCTGGAGGCATCGACATCAAAGGGCTAACGACGGACGAAGGTATAGCTTTTGCTTCCTATAAATATTTAGGAGTGTGCAATAGCTTAGTTAAGGCTTTTAGAGCGCTATAATGATAGTAGTATCATTTGGCAGTGTAGCGCGGATTATAGGCGTGGACCTAGGGCTGATAGCACTTGCCTAATTTTGAGGTACGAAAGTACTGTTCGAGATATCCTGACTGGGTATGCATGTATTATGTGACTGCATGATTTATATGCCATGATATTATGCTGCATTCATTTTCATCTTGCTGTATCTCTTTCGAGGTGTCTGTTAGTAGGGTTGTACCCTATCCTGTTAGTGGATGGACTTCCATCGATTTGGGTCTGGCGTATCCACGGTTATCTCGGTATGGGAGCCACCTCCTGAAGCGACGGCACAGCGTGCTACATACCAGGGCCCGGTCTGTCTCTGTTATCTGATCCTTGACCTCGAGTTTATAGGGAGTTCACTTTGCATGCATGTATACTCATACTCTCGTACTGAGCATTTTATGCTCACATCTCGTACTCTGTGTTTCTGGACACCCTATTCCATGGGGCAGGTTTGCGATTGGACGAGGCGGGTGGATCCAGGAGGGGCTAGTCAGTGGTTGGCCAGCTGGAGCTTCGTCTAGGTTTTATTACTGTTGTTTGGGTTGATACAGCTATTCGATTTTGTTGTATATTATTTGGATAAATTACAGATTCCTTTACTTGGGATTGTATAATGTTTATGGTTTTCGCAAGATTATTCTGATATCTGTTTAAATTAAGTTAATTGCATGCCTAAGTTCTGTTTAGTAGGTGATCCGGGTAAGGGTCACTACAGGAAGACTTACCTTAGTCTCGTTGTATGTACAGTCATAGCAATGGGTATAACTATCAGGAGAATATTCAGGATTTATTTGAGTCTTATGGAATTATACTTGGTACTGGATTAGTTCCAAGGAATTTGAGTTATCGTCAGACTTCATCAGAGATACAGACTTTGGTTTCCATGGACAGAATAGTCTTGGAAAGGATTCCTTGACAAGTGAATATTCTGAGCAGATAGTTCTCGCATGTGATACTGAGGGAGAACCAGGAGGTTTTACCAGTATTGTCTGATTCTATCAGAGGTATAACTAGTGATCAGGATCTTGATTACAAGATGAAAAGAAAATTCTAAATGATGAATTTACTTAGGTAAGTTTTCCTGTAAGAATTGAAATTTGATTGATGAGTTATCAAGAAAAGATGAGTTTTATTAGGACACTGGGATGACTTATACTGGAGACGTGAACTATGATAATTGCAACAGTTACGTTAAAGTATAATTTGGTGTCAGTTTGATAACTTTGATAAGATACTCGAATTTTATTGACAGATGTCATGAGCCTGCTAAGTTACAGCATGGATTCATCAGTATAAGAATTCACTTGGATAGTGGAAAGATGAGCACTTAGATGTTCATGTATGTTTTGAAATGGTCAGTTAAGCTGGTGCAAGTTTGGTGCTCAGTAACTATTTGCAACTATTTGTCTGAGGTAGATACATATGTTATAACCCCGTGATGGGGGAGCTATATATTCTTTTGCATAAAGAACGATTGGAATTTTTCACTTTTTGGTAGACTGATAAGATGAGTATAGTACTCAGATGTTCAGTTCTCAGAAACGTTTCTGCAATATTACTGGGATTATATTATCACCAATTGATCTAGCAAGTGTTGGAATTTCAAATGAGTAATATCAGGATAGCATCAAGTTTTTAGACATGGAAAAAGGACAGCAGCTGAGATCTAAGTTACCAGATCTAGCAGGATTGTTGTCACTGATTTTTCGGGATGTCTAATGGATGCATTGATAAGTTTGATTCGATGAGATCGATTCAGAGATTTTGCTAGGTTGTATTGGTATTAGGACTTTTCTTTAGAGTGATGAAACAGTTTTGTTCATCTAGTAGTGCAAGTCAGATTCATCAAGAAATGATTATCCGTGACAGGATAAGCAATATCCTCATTTTCAGGTGTTATCTGAAGTTATGAGATGGATGTCAATATAAATTGGCACTAGATATTGTACTAATCGATTTGTTAATCAACAGAATAATTGTATTTATGTTTTCTAAGAAGAGAACCCGAGAGGTTCAGGAAATCAAGAATTGTGGACAACGACCTTGTCACAGGTGTTATAACAAGTGTTAGTCATAAAGTATGCGAATCCTTTCGGTGTAGAAATATTTGTGTCTGAGGTTCTTTCTGGTGAAAAGGAATGAAGAAAAATGTGTATTAGTATGCTTCTATATGTTTGGTGTATCAGTAGGTCAAGGCAGAACACCGACAACTTGGAGGATTGCTTCACAATTTATCCATTCTTGAGTGGAAATGGGAGTTGATCATGATGGACTTCGTGACCTATTTACCGGTGAGCTCGAGGAATTGTGATGCTATCTGGATTGTGGTGGACCGACTCACCAAGTCAGCACATTTTATTCCTTATAATCGGGACTACAGTTTTGATAGAATGTCACGATTGTACATCCAGGATATTGTTCGTTTGCACGAAGTTCCTGTGAGCATAGTTAGCGATCGAGATTCCAGGTTTACTTCCAAGTTTTGGGGGAGTCTTCAGCGCGCTATGGGTACTACTCTTAGCTTGAGTACAACATATCACCTAGAGACTGACGGGCAGTCAGAGCGCACAATTTGTACTCTTGAAGACATGTTGCGAGCATGTTCTATGGATTTTGGTCCAGCTTGGCAAGATCAGTTGCCATTGATTGAGTTCGCGTACAACAACAGTTACCATCGCAGTATTGGGATGGCTCCGTTTGAGGCATTGTAGGGGCGATGATGTCATACTCCACTGTTCTGGGAAAAAGTGGGGGAGCGATAGGTTGAGGGACCAGAGTTAGTCCAGCAGGCTGTTGATATTGTTGGACAGATCAAAAAGAAAATTAAGTGTTACGCAACAAAACCATTCCTCTTGTTCTAGTTCAGTGGCAGCGCCGAGGCACTGAGGAGGTCACTTGGGAACTTGAGAGTCGTATGCGTACAGATTATCCAGAGCTATTCTGAATTTTTGTATTTTTAGGTTGTAACTTGTAAAATGAATCAGTTTGAATAAAAGATGTTTATTCAGTATTTTGCTTCATTCAGTACTTAAGATTGTTCGAGGATGAAATATCTTAAGTAGAGGGAGAATGTAGTAGCCCGGTTCCATTTTACAAGATTAAGTGATTTTAAACATGTTAGAAAATGAAATAAAATTTTTAAAAGTGTCAAAACATGTTTAAGGAGTCCTTATTTGGTAAAAATAAGTGGAAAATCAGATCCGGAACGTCCGAAAATGATGGGGTAGGTCCTTAGGGTCCAAAAATGAGTTCAGAAGGACCAAAATAGTTCGGAGCACACGGACTAGTTCGGGCCCACCGAACCCGAGTTTGGGCCCTCCGAACTCAGCACAGTCCATGTGTCAAAGTGGCTCGGAAAAGTGGCAGTTCGGACCGTCCAAACTCCCGCCAGATTGAGGTGTAAAAAATGCACTCTACACGTGGGAATCATGCCCGGTTCGAACCCTCCGAACCCAGTTCGGACCGTCCGAACCCAGGTCTATAAAAAGGGGTCCGAGGCTCTCATTTTGGAATATCAATTTCCTCTCCTCTCCCGGTAATGGCTCTATTTTAAGGGCTTTGGGACTCTTTCTTTAAGAGTTGGAGTAGAAAATAGTATTTTTATAGCGGACAGTGTCCGCAGTAGCAGCCAGGCGGCGGAGCTCTGGCAAGGCGTCCAGGGGTCGTAGCTAGGCTATGCCCAAGATCTGGGGCATGCGACATCAGCGGTGTAGGGACCTCGGGTGCTAATATCATCTTAAGGGGCAATTAATGAATAAGCATCATTAATTAAACAATAATAATTTAATCTGAATAAAATTAACCAGAACATTTGGCGACTCAAAACTATACATTTGGCGATGCAAAATTACGTCGCCGAAGGAACAAAAAAAAAAATTTCAGGACACCATGCGCGCCCGCGCCTCACTTCAGGCACGCCCGCGCATGGGTTTCGGATAGAATCTGGAAAAATAATAAACATAACATTTGTAGATCTTTGTCTTAGCTTTCCAATGCCGCCAACCATACCCTAATCAAAGTTTTCAGTAAAAAGTTATGCTCATTCTACCAAGAAGGGTCGGTGCAGAAATTTACAAAAATTACCAAATGCTACAACAAAGATCACAGTTGCTAGGGCTATTTCAAATCTGAAAAATTACATACATAATCTCAACATGTCCCAAGCATAAACACATGCATATCTAGACATAAAAATAATCGCATACATGTTTCTAAGGTGCAATACAATAAACTCAATTCTAAGATTTCAAAGCTCAAACTAAATCAACACCTTCTAACATGCATTTGACAGCAATATATTCTTAGCCCGAAGTCACCACATGCTAATCTTTCTCAGTCTCGAGCTATCCAAGCCACATCTGACTCACTCATGCCCCAAACCTGATGCAATGCACACATACAAACAAAGCAACAGCCAGATAACTTCGATGAGAATAAATCTCAGTATGAACGATATGCATATACATCATTAAAGCATATTGAATCTATATGCCAATAATAATTTTAAATCATTAAACATGTAATAACATGTAAATCATAGAATCATAGTCGACCCTTAAATGCTTAAAGCATAACTATTCATCCAAGGTATTCTTATACCAACCATATAAACACATTTACATCTTGAATGGAATACACTAACATGCTAGCATTTATAAACGCATATTTTAAACCATAGAAATCTCTAGGATAAATGCAATGCATGTGTCAAAGAATAGGCTATCAAGTCTGATATCAATAAATCGTAGTTCTGGGATCCCGGGAAAATAAAATCTTTAACTAACCACCGACTCTCCCAATCGAGGTTGTGTTAAATATCTCAATTCCCCTGACTTTGGTGCACTATAGTGAGTCATCTAGCTCTGAAAATAAATCTATATTTCGTGTCATGAGTCATCTGACTCTGGAAGTAAATCTACATTTCGTGTCAATCAACTACAGTTCTCCAAACGTCATATGCACTCAAGGCCAAGCAGCCCTCTGTGCTTTACAAGGTAAGGTTCAAGATTAATGCAACATAATCTGTATGCATTAAATACTGTAAAACATCTTGAACAATCACATTACATAATCAAGCTCAGCAATAACAAACAACAAATCACATAACAATCTATAAACAAATAAGTATGTGATTTTAGGAAAACTCGAAAACGACCACGTTCTCGAGTTGTTCTACCTGGCGAAGATAATGTCAAATCATACCTTTGATCTGGATTCAAACATCTTGAATCGTTGCAAAGTTTTGCAAATGCTGATCCACTTCAAACTAGCCACATCTGTCAACAAAATCTGCTCATTTCAATCGTTGCTAATTGAATCCTGATTCAACTTCAAACACTTCAAGTCATTCGAACTCGAACTCATCGATTCGAATTCTATAATCTTCGATTCAATCTCGTTATAATGTATTCAAGTATGAAATGAAGTGTTAAACAATATCATATCAGCTCTCAAACTCATTTCAACTCATCAAGGCTTAAACAACTTCAATTGTGATTAAATGATCAAAATTCCAATCGACAACGTCGTGATTCGAAACCGACAATTCCAACAATATATCATCATCTATACATTGATATATAACTCATATCATGATGATTGAATTGCTGAAAATTCGAACTCAGCTGCATGTAATCCAAATATTCAACAAACACAAACCGACGGCGTAACGGTTCGAATTCGATATTTCCAAAAGCATAACATCAATCTTATCAATCATCTCAACTCAATACCAACATCAATTCATCAGCTCAATTTCGAAATCCCATAGCTAAAAATTTCAGAATTTCGAAAATCATTTCATAATTCAAAAACATGCTCAAACGACGATCTTTTCCCAATCCCTCTTAGATATGCTATCGTTGTATATGCTCGAACACATTTATACAATCAAATATTAATTCTAACAACAACTTAAAATTCAAACATGGTAGAACTTCATAAAACTTACGTCAAAACGTAGCACTCGAAGCTGTGATCGCGAATATATGATCAATCGAAAATTCTACCGGGCGGATTAAAAACTATCGAAGTTTAAAGGGACAAAAATGGTTTGGAAAGGTTCTTATCCATTCTCACGTGTAATATGATATTGGGGAGCTGAAGAATCTGATAATTCAACACACTACACGTATATACATATCAAGTTGCAAGGAAATTGCACTTTGGCCCCTGAACTTTGGCCTAATTGCAATTCAGTCCCCGAACAAGCGATTTAATTCAATTTCAATCCTAAATAATTTAAGAATATTAGATTTTAATTCTAAACTCTAAAAATTCCAAAATTAAATATTCTTGGATTAAAATTAAATTATTTCGGACCTTATCGCATTTTAGTCCTTGAATTGCTCAATATTTGCAAATTGGTCCTTGCCCGTATTTCATCCTCAAATTAAATCCTTGATATTTATAATCTTGGATTTCACATTTTTAAATTTCATAAATATCAATTCAAATATTTTTAATATTTTAATTTAAGAATTCCGGATATTAAAATCTTAAAATTCGAAAAATCCTCAAATTAAATATTTTCAACCCGAAATTAAATTTCTAATTTCGTAACTTCTTCAAATTAATATTTTCTCATCTTTGGAATTTAAATCTCAAATCATGTAATTAAAAACTTATGTTTTTCAGGCCTTACAAGCGGGCTGACGACGGACGAAGGTATGACTTTGGTTTCCTATAGTAAATAGGGAGTAGGATATAGTTTAATTAAGGCTTATAGAGCCTAGTAGGTGATGTTTGGCATGCTAGGTAATTCATGGGTATTAATGTTGTAGTGTTGCATGGTAGGCTTGGACCTAGATGAGAGCTTCTAGGATATGCCTTAGTAAGGTACGGAAGTATTATTCGAGATATCCAGATTGAGTATGCATGTATTATGTGTTTGCATGGATTATGTGATTGCATGTTTTATATGCCTTTATATACAGCATGTCATGACTGTATGTTGCATACATGAGCATATTGAGCTTTTACCTTAGAAGTATCCTGTAGTAGGGCGCTCACCCTACGAGTTTGTGGATGGTTGGATACGTAAGTCTTGTGTCAGGTCACCTTTATGGTTGGAAAAATGTACTAGTATCAGGTCACCATTATCCACCGGGTATATGAGCCACCTCCTGATGCGACGGCGCAGCGTGCTATATACCCTGGCCCGGTCTTTGAGCTTGTTTCTTGACCTGATAGTCTTGGTACCCAATTCATTTTCATACATGCACACATAACACCGTATACTCATACTCTTGTACTGAGCATGTTAGGCTCACTTCCGGTTATTTTATTTTGGCTGGATGCCCTATTCCATGGGGCAGTTGCAGGTAGTTCTCCCGGAGATAGGGAGGTTAGGTGGTGACCAAGGCTGGATAGCGTGGTTGACCACTAGGTTTTGCTTACCTGGTATTTGACTTACTTTAATTCCGTAGTTACTCTGATTAAGATTATTTTATTGACTAATTGCATGCTTAAGTTCTTATTAGTAGGTAATCACGGCGCGGGTCACTACATCAACCAAGCCATCAGGCTGTTCAATATAAACTTCTTCTTTCAATTCACCATTAAGAAAGACACTTTTGACATCCATTTGAAATAACTTAAAATTTCTAGAGAAAAAAAAAAGCAAGTAGCATGCGAATAGATTCTAGTCTAGCAACAGGCGCATAAATTTTATCATAATCTATGCCTTCTTCTTGACTATATCCTTTTGCTACAAGTCTAGCTTTATTTCTAGTGATAGTACCATGCTCATCAAGTTTATTCCTAACATTTAGTTCCAATAATAGATCTATCATGCGGACTAGGAACAAGGTACCAAACATCATTACGTTTAAATTCATTCAACTCATCTTGAATAGCAATAATCCATGCATCATCTAATAAAGCATCATCAATACACTTAGGTTCAATATGAGAAACAAAGGCAAGATGATTGCAAATATTATTAAGAGAAAAGTGAGTTGTTAATCCCTTCGAAAGACTTCCAATGATAAGATCCATTGGGTGATCTTTGTGAATCATACATTCCTTCGGAAGAGGCGTTTCCTCAACAGAAACATCTAAATCATTTAAGCTTGAGGAATTCATATCTTCTTCGAGTAAATCTACGTCATCATTGTTAGTGCGAGAAACTATAGACATAGATTCATCAAATATAACATGCATTGATTCTTCAACAATTAAAGTGCGTTTATTAAATACTCTATAAGTCTTACTGGTTGTGGACTATCCGAGAAAGATGTCTTTGTCGGACTTGGCATCAAACTTACCGAGGTTGTCCTTATCATTATTATAGATATAACATTTTGAACCGAAGACTCGAAAGTATGAAATGTTAGGCTTTCTCCCTCTCCATAATTCATATGGAGTTTTCTTGAGAATAGGCCTTATTGATACACGATTAATGATGTAACATGCAGTGTTCATTGCTTCAACCCAAAAATATTTGGTAAAGAATGCTCACATATCATGGTCCTTGCAATCTCTACAAATGTTCTATTTTCCTTTCAACGACCCCGTTTTGTTGAGAAGTCCTAGGACAAGAAAAATTATGACCGATGTCTTTCTCTTCAAAAAAATTTGTAAAACTCTCATTTTGAAATTCAGTTCCGTGGTCACTACGGATCTATTTTATTGAAATATTTTTCTCATTCTCAACTCGTTTTAAAAAATTTTAAAATAATCAAAGGCATCATTTTTGTGGGCTAAAAACAATGTCCATGTGTAACGTGAGAACTCATCCACAATGACAAATGCATAAAGCTTTCCTCCTAGGCTAGCATTCCTCGAGGGACCACATAGATCTAGGTGGAGAAGTTCAAGGGGCATAAAAGTTGAAACAAAATTTTTTCTTTTAAAAAATTCTCTTGTATGTTTTCCAAGTTGGCACGCATCACAAATATAATCTAATTTTAAATTAAATTTTGGCATACCAACGACTAAATCAAATGTAGCGACCCGACCCGGATCCACTACCTAATCAGAGTTAAGAGCATAATTAAGCATACATTAAATCAAATTGCTGCGGAAGACTAAATACAAGTACACCGGCAGAATACAACCGGCTAATCAAACTCGATTTATACAACCCAATCGAATTACTTTAAATAAAACCTACAGATAATCCTGCTGTCTTCAAGGTCACTGACTACTCCAGGCTCCTGGTGCTCAATCCTGCACCTATACCTGCCCCATCGAATAGGGTATCCAGATACACAGAAAATACTGGACGTGATCTCTAAGCTCAATACGAAAGCACGGATAAACATACAAATATGATGCATGCAAATGACCGGGTATCCATATCTGGGATAACTGTATACAAACTGCTCAAACTGGCGCCTGGGATATAAGCTCGTCACATCGGGGTAGCTAACCACTGTGTGCGACCACTCATTCCCGAATCTCGGGCACGGACCACGGAGTCCTCGAGGTATCAGTACCTAAGGGTACTCGATATCAAACGTCCTAACAGGGCTGAGCAACCCTAACTGGCTCATCTCGAAAGATATACAGATGTACAGGCACAAGATGATATGCACATGCCGCATAACAATAATAACATGCAAACACATAAATGCAACATATAAGCATGCATATCCGCTGGCAATCTCAGTCAGTACTTACGTACCTTTCTAAGGCAGTCCTAGTAGTCCCACTCTAGGTTCCAAGCCTATCATCAAGTCTACAATGCAAATACCCATGCATCATTCAATAAGCTCTAAAAGTCTTAACTAAGCTATTGCATACTCCTAAATAATTTAAGGAGACCATAGCTATACCTGCGTCCGTCGTCAGCCCTTTGTTGTAGATAGCCTCAAAACTTTGCCACAACTCCGCTACGACGCCTGGATTTCTATGCCACTTCCGGATTCCCCACGGGACGCCTAGAATTCCTTAGATCTGAGTTAGAAGGCTAAGGAATTGAGAGAGAAAAGAGGAATGTTGCACTTCAAAAATGAGCTCGGCACCCCCTATTTATAGACGGCGATCGGAGCTTCCGAACCGCGATCGGAATATCCGATCACGATCGGAACGTCCGATCCTGCCATCGGAGCTTCCGATCTTGCATTATCCGCCACGTGTCAAAATATCACTGGTTGACTTCGGATAGGGCGATCGGAGCTTCCGATCCCGATCGGAGTTTCCGATCCTGCCACACGTCATGCATGACGTAATATCGATCGGAGCTTCCGATCCTGCATCGGAGCTTCCGATCCTGATCGGAGCTTCCGATCTCACCTTCGGAGCTTCCGATCCTTCAGATACCAAATTGGTTTAATTAACATAATTAATCTCTTAATTACCAATTTCGGTTACGGGGTACTACATTCTCCCCCACTTAAGATATTTCGTCCTCGAAAATAGATCTTAAGTACCGAATGCAATACAAGGTACAGAAACATTCCTTATTCAAATCAAACGTTACAACCGAATACAACTCAAAACTGAAATCAAAACAACTCAGGATGGTATTCACGCATCCTTTCTTCAAGCTCCCAAGTAGCTTCCTCAGTGCCTCGGCACTGCCACTGAACTAAAACCAAAGGAATGACTTTGTTCCGTAAAACATTATCCTTATAATCCAGGATACGAATAGGTTTCTCAGCATAGGTCAAATCCTTGCTCACTTGAACCTCAGACCGCTGCAGAATATGAGACTCATCCGCCACATGCCGTCGCAACAGTGATACGTGGAACATGTCGTGAATACTGGAAAGATGCGGTGGCAAAGCTAGTCGATAAGCGAAATCGCCAATGTTCTCCAAGATCTCAAACGGACCGATAAACCTGGGAGACAACTTGCTTTTAAGACCAAATCTGAGAATCTTACGAAAAAGTGACATTCTCAGAAATACTGTCTCCCCCACTTCTTTCTAGAAGAATGGAGTATGACAAGTCGCCCGTACAACGCCTCAACAGGTGTCCTCCCAATGTTACGATGGTACCTATTGTTGTACGCGAACTTAATCAATGACAACTGATCTGGCTAAACTGAACCAAAATTCCATAGTACACGCCCAAAACATGTCCTCCAAGGTATGGATAGCGCTCTCCATCTGACCATCTGTCTCTGGATGATATTCAGTATTTAAACTGAAAGCAGTGCTCGTAGCACGCTGGACACTCCCTCAGAATATGGAAGTAAACCTGGGTCTCGATCGCTGACAATGCCCACCGGCATCCATGAAGTAGAACGATCTTTTGGATGTATAACCGAGCCTTACGATCAATAGAGTGCTCTCGACTGCTCTTCGAATACCCACTGTTCCTACGAACCTTAGTAGTGATAGTTCCTCGTCAAGTATACCACTTGATACCGACTATCCCTCTTGCTAGAATCAGTTCGTACTAACGAGAAGACCAGATACAACCAATCCCGAAAGTTCCTCGCATCGACAGACTTACATTCCGTACTTATTTTCTTCGATGCTGACTAATATTCTCAAAGAATGTCACCGCTATAATGCTGAACACATAGATGGGACCGCAACATCTACAACATTAGTAGTCTAGATTAAAGATCACCACTATCTCGTCACTCGAGATATCAATTGAATTCGCAACACTGGTTATCCAACCATAGATAACAATCCCAAGTCACACTTGACTTGCTACCAAGATGAACAAAACTAGTTCACCTCAACCCTTCGCGCAATCCATGACACATGCGGTAAACCAACGAATTTACCCGATAGATCTCGGTCGATCCCAACACCTCAATGGCATAGCACATCAGAACGTACTGGGAAATCACCGACAACAATCTCACTAGACTCTGAACACAGTCTCAGCTGTCGTATCATCCCACGAACAAACAACTGATATCGGCCTGCTAATGCTCATTGAATTCCGCAACACTCGTCGAATCACAATTTAACGAAAATCCTCCGAGAAAACTGCTGGAAATGCCTAAACAAGTATTCGGCTAACAGTTCCCAAAACTGTAATCCAATAGCATGGAACAATTCTATTTTCAAAACTGGGTCAACCATTGCTAATACCAAGCAATGTTCAGATCAATTATGTCTTCTCTTACCACTGATAACTTTACCCGAGTTATCGAACTAGCCATGACTTACCAAAGTCAAAACATGCAATCACCTCCCGTGATCTATCGAACTTGAAAGTCCAAACGACTGCACTCTGAAAATCTCAACCACCCGAGAATCCTAAATGCAAATAATTCTCTTACTGTTCCGAGACATTTACTTAAAGGATCCAAACTCATAAGCACGACGGCTTATAGTATCATCCCAAGTATCTCTCGGTTCATGATATCTTAATTACTGATCTGCTCAACCAATCGACCTCGTCGATAAGTTGTGACTATCACACAACATGTCAGTACCAACCAAAATATGGCAACCATCCGCCAGGTCTTGGTCATTTGAAATCTCACATGGCTCGATCAATAATCATGATCTCACGGCCATGCGTCCGCATATCCCAAATACTTGGAATCAAAAGAATCACAGCTGATTCAACTCACCTATCTCTGACAAAGTCAGACAATACCTATTAGTAGTCACCAGTACCAATCTCGCATCGATACTGACTCACTACCAACTATCGCTAAACTTGCTCCTGATAACTATATCTCTTGCTAAGACTGCAACAAATCGAGACTGAGGTTACTTGTCGCGGTGTCCCACCTGAAATCACCACCAAGTGTACACTGGCATAAATCACGCTATCCTCATGCCTCAAATAGTCATGTACAATCCTTAGCATCGGATATAATCTATCACTGAAGGAAACCATTAATTCTGAAAACTACTCATCTCTGAGTCAAATGTTTCAGGAATTTCACAAACCAAAACTCCTGGATAGCCCCTATCACAAGAGCATCCAAACCCCGACTAGATCCACTAGTCTAGCAGTATCCAATAGACTAAAACTATCTGTTCAGAGTACGTACTCGTCAAGGAAAATCCCTCCAAGACTGGTCCTTGTGACAAAACTGCAAACCAATATCTCTGACGACAGTCAGACGATATCTAAACCGTTGACACCTAACCAGGCATCCAATCCAATGTCATACCCCGTCGTGACTATTACCAAAACTTTAGACTAAGTAGCCTTCCCACCGCCAAATCCTGAAGCACGAAGGCTTCCAGGCATTCTCCGAAGTACGAAAGACTCCCAGAGTAACACTGGCATAGGGTCGTGCTCCATCATGTCTAGTCATGGTCATAGTCCACAACTCTCGGCATATACCCGACTTGGTATCCCGATGAAATCCCATCATCACGAAGTCTCAACCTATGCAGGTCAATCAGACTACTGTCCTAAGGAAACAACTTAGAACAAAAACTCAAAATTCCAAACAAGATCGATATTTCCATGCTCCCAGATGAATTACCTCATCAATGGCACTAACTCAGTCAAACGACTAATTAGGTCAGCCCTAGGAAGACACCTAGACTAACCCCATGTCAATCCGTTACCGTTGACTTACTCAAAATCCATGAGCTATCCTAGTTGATTAGTCAACTAATTCCAAGCCAAACTTTATAAAATTACTTGCAATCAATCACGAATTGCTGAATAAGTAACACATGTATCATTACTTCAAGTTTGTACAATTTCTTTATTACAATCCCAAGTAATATCATTAAAGTATCCCGAAATTACAAAAACATGTACATCCAATAACTTGAACTGATACAACCAAATTCTGATGATTCATTACAACTGAAATACTGTTTACAAATACATCAATACAGTATTTAAAATCATCGAACTTGTCTTCACTCCTTGAGCATGAAGCTTCCAATCGACACACGCATCGATACAAGCATACTTCCGTCCAAGTCTCTCTACATGTCCTCCAGCGAAGAACTCCGGAGAAATGGCATGTGATAGCTAACCAGCTATGCTCTGCGTCAGTGCATGTCAGTCGACTTCTTCTGCTCACGATCTACCATCAGCGTTCTTCTTGTACCCAAATCATGCTTTTGAACATGAAGTTTCCAGTGTGCCTATCGAACGCATCGATATTAGCATACCGGCAAACCATGTTCTACAAGAGGTTAAAGACCTCACTCTCGAAGCCTGTCATGCTTTAGGCACTCGAGGCATTCTCTGGTGAAGGTCTATCTGACAATCTCTCCAACTACGAGTGGAGAATCTTCAAGGACTGGAACCACATGGATTACTAAACACCATTTGTTCCAAAAAGCCCTCAGAGGTATCTGACGCGATATAATTGATCTTTTCTTCCAGTCTTCCCTGGCTGGATTCCATATGTTCTTCGATCAACATCCCAATGCATCGAATGATGAACCGTCCACAGCAGTCAGTCTATCTATCGATATGCTACTACTGGTGTTCACTGTTGCATTCCTTATAGTAAAAACTTCTGCCGCAAACCTTGGCAATGAAGAACCAAATCTTCTTTCGCTAGCCTCAATCAATCCTACAAGGATAATCAAGAAGTCTTATTATCAATTTCCTAAGTCCCTTGCATGCAGTGCTCTGATACCATAAATGTAGCGACCCGACCCGGATCCACTACCTAATCAGAGTTAAGAGCATAATTAAGCATGCATTAAATCAAATTGCTGCGGAAGACTAAATACAAGTAGACCGGCAGAATATAACCGGCTAATCAAAATCGATTTATACAATCCAATCGAATTACTTTCAATAAAACCTACAGCTAATCATGTTGTCTTCAAGGTCACTGGCTACTCCAGGCTCCTGGTGCTCAATCCTGCACCTATACCTGCCCCATCGAATAGGGTATCTAGATACACAGAAAATACTGGACGTGAGCTCTAAGCTCAATACGAAATCATGGATAAACATACAAATATGATGCATGCAAATGACCGGGTATCCATATCTGGGATAACTGTATACAAACTGCTCAAACTGGCGCCTGGGATATAAGCTCGTCACATCGGGGTAGCTAACCACTGTGTGCGACCACTCATTCCCGAATCCCGGATGCGGACCACGGAGTCCTCGAGGTATCAGTACCTAAGGGTACTCGATATCAAACGTCCTAACAGGGCTGAGCAACCCTAACTGGCTCATCTCGAAAGATATACAGATGTACAGGCACAAGATGATATGCACATGCCGCATAATAATAATAACATGCAAACACATAAATGCAACATATAAGCATGCATATCTGCTGGCAATCTCAGTCAGTACTTACGTACCTTTCTAAGGCAGTCCTAGCAGTCCCACTCTAGGTTCCAAGCCTATCATCAAGTCTACAATGCAAATACCCATGCATCATTCAATAAGCTCTAAAAGTCTTAACTAAGCTATTGCATAATCCTAAATAATTTAAGGAGACCATAGCTATACCTGCGTCCGTCGTCAGCCCTTTGTTGTAGATAGCCTCAAAACTTGGCCACAACTTCGCTACGACGTCTGGATTTCTATGCCACTTCCGGATTCCCCACGGGACGCCTAGAATTCCTTAGATCTGAGTTAGAAGGCTAAGGAATTGAGAGAGAAAAGAGGAATGGTGCACTTCAAAAATGAGCTCGGCACCCCCTATTTATAGACGGCGATCGGAGCTTCCGAACCACGATCGAAATGTCCGATCACGATCGGAACGTCCGATCCTGCCATCGGAGCTTCCGATCTTTCATTATCCGCCACGTGTCAAAATATCACTGGTTGACTTCGGATAGGACGATCGGAGCTTCCGATCCCGATCGGAGTTTCTGATCCTGCCACACGTCATGCATGACGTAATATCGATCGGAGCTTCCGATCCTAAACGAAGCTTCCGATCTCACCTTCGGAGCTTCCGATCCTTCAGATACCAAATTGGTTTAATTAACATAATTAATCTCTTAATTACCAATTTCGATTACGGGGTACTACATCAAGTTTCAAAAGTTTTTCAATGGTACTAGGACCAACATGACCTAGTCATCTATGCCAAAGAATGTTGTCATCAATATTCAAGGATACAAGGCTTTTGATATTTGATAAAGATAAATTATTTAAAAAAATCTTTTATACATTTTCACTTCTATATCCTTTGAAATTTATGGATTTGTCAGATGTGAGTGATATAGTGCAGTGTTGGGGAGTGAATTTGACTTCATAACTTCTATCGCACAATTGACTTATGCTTAGTAAATTATGCTTAAGTCCTTTCACTAGGAGTACATCATCAATCAAGCAGGATTTAGAAATACCTATTGAGCCGATTCCTTCAATAACTCCTTTGTTGTTGTCTCCAAAGGTGACAGTTTCCTTCTCCTTTGGTTTGACGGATTGGAGTAGATCCATGTTCCCCGTCATATGTCTAGAACATCCACTGTCTAAATACCATATGTTAGGAAGAATATTTTTCCTTGCAGAGAGTGTTTTTGGTACCCTTTAGTTCTTTTGGGTCCACAGTTGTTATAAAAGAGAAACATAAAATAGATTTTTAAGAGTTCAGTCTCTCATAGCAATATCATCGCCATTTTTCAATAGTGCTCCCAGTAGTAGGTAGGGTCATGGCCTCTTAAAAACCTATTTCCTTTGACAGAGCAGCGTTCATTAGGAAGACCATTCGCAAGTCAAGACAGTTTAAACCGGTCTATGATAAACTCCCTTAGATCATGACCTCGTAATGTCGACTGATGAGTTGTTAAGTACTCTTAGGCCTCCATTTCATATAGCTCTTTTGATCATATTGAAATCTTAAAGATCTAAATTTATGTCTAACATGACCAATTTTACAACAATAAGAACATGTAGGAGGTGATCTTATTTTAGCTTTAGTAATGAGACTAGTAAAGTCTATTGATTTTTTTTCATACCCTAAACCGCTTCTATCAAATCTATATTTTTGCATGCTTAGTAAGTTATTCAATTTATTGCTACTAACATTGAATTTTTGTCAAATGATTTTTCTAAGTGAGCTATTTTATCCTTTAATCTTAGGTTTTTATGCTCCTTAGATTCTAATTCATTTTTAAGGTTTTTATTTTCCTTTCTAAGAGATTTAGTCATATCATGCATGAGTTGATATGCATGAAATAGTTCATCATAGAAATGTACCTCATCATCGTCGTCGGAGACGATGTCATCATCCTTAGCCATGAGGCATATGTTGGTTTTCTCATCGTCATCATCGCTATCGCTCCAAGTGGCTATGAGTGCTTTCTCTTGACTTTGTCATTTTTCTTCTTGAGAGGGCATTCATTTGCATAATGCCCTTGTTGTTGACAATTGTAGCATATCACTTCCTTGTCCGTCTTCTTGAACTTATTTCCTCGCATGAATCTTTTGAATTTCCTTGCGAAGAGCACCATATCATCATCATCATTATCTTCAACTTGGCTAGATAAGACAATCCCCTTTGCCTTGATCTTTTCATCTTATTTGTTCGCTTTCTTTCTTGTGGATACTTCCAACTCATGGGTTTTTAGGGTCCAATGAAGTTGATCAAGATCATAGGATGCGGTGTCACCTTTGTTGGATTCGATGATGACCGTTCTCTTTGCATCCCACTCCTTGGGTAGAGCGCGTAAAGCTCTCCTTCATACTTGCTTGGATGGATATTGTTCTCCAAGTTGAGCTAACTCATTGATGATTTGAGTGAGCCTTCGGAACATGGTGTCAACATCCTCATTGACTGCCATCTCAAATGTCTCGTATTTGAGTTGGAGTAGATCGATTTTTGTCTCCTTGACTTGACTAGTCCCTTCGTGGCATATCTCCAATTTATCTCATATCTCTTTTGTGGAGGAGCGCATCGAGATCCGGTTGTATTCGTTCATATCTAAATAACAATGCAAAATATTCACAGCTTTAGCATTTTGAGAAATTAACTTCATGTCCTCATTTGAAAAGTCATCCATTACCTTAGGAATTTTAAGCCCTTCAACATCTTTCATAGGTATATAGGGACCTTTCACGGTTACTTTCCAAAGATAATAATCTACGGATTGAATATATAGGGACATTTGGTTTTTCCAATATCCGTAGTTTATGCCGTTGAAAAGAGAAGGACGATTGGTTGATCGCCCTTGAACATAATCGCTCGCAAGATTTTCCATTTAGAACCTTTTGAAAATTTTTCAAAAAGTGTGGCTCTGATACCACTTGTTAGAACCTAATAGGGGAGGATTTAGGTTCTATTGGAAACTTTAGCAATTTAAATCGATTATGCAAATACGCAAGCGGAAGACTTAAAGCAATAAAAAATAAATGCGGTAAATAAATGCGTAAAATAAATAAAGCGATAAATGAGATAGGATATGGTTATGGAAGTTCGACGACAAAATCGTCTACGTCTCCCCTTCTTGGTTAAGATCGAATAACCAAGGATACACTAGTACTTCAACGTCTTGGCCTTGATGGCTCCAAAGATATCCGTACAACTCAACACGATCACCGCGTCGATACAACTCGAACACTTGGCCTTAAGGGCTCCAAAGATAGCCTCAACACAACACACTTGGCTTCACACTCAAGTGTTTACAACGATAGCACAATACACTTGGCTTCACACTCAAGTGTTTACAACAATAGCACAACCAACTCACAAACTATTTTTACAAACACTCTAAATATTTGAATATATCACACAAACACTTTGATAGAGAGAAGATTGCTTGCAAAGGAGAGAAGAGATGAGTTGGGATATCTTAAAATGACCTTGAAAAGTCTCTATTTATAGTTGGAGATTTGAATCTGATTTGAGTGCATGGAGTGTGTGTTGAGAAGTCAAGGAGTAGACAAAAAGTGTTCGGCGCCATTGTCCCCTTCCAAAACAGCACTGTGCGGATTTTGTGGAAAAATCATATCTCACAATCTAACCGTTGGATGGATCTGAAATTTTTAATAAAGCTTTAAAACATTATATTCTTTATTTTGAATGGTGAAGATTGGATTTGGACGAATAAAAATTGTCCAGTAATTTTTGGAAGTCGCTTTATCATATTTTCGCTTTCTGTTCTGCGCGACACATTTGAAAAATTCATATCTCATAATCTATCCGTTGGATTGACCTGAAATTTGGACAGAAACTGTATAACATCATAAAATAAAATCTGATTACTGAAGATTTGATTTGGATTTCTCAAACATTCCCAGTTTCTTTATGAAATTGAATCTTCATGGCTTCGTTCCTTGCAGAAGTGGGTACTGTGCAGCATATTTAAAAAATTCATATCTATCATTATAGCCGTTGGATTTATCTGAAATTTGGAAAGAATATTTAACACTTCCTCATCTGGATTATAACTAGTGGAGATTGGATTTCAATTGATAGAAAATTCCCAGTAATTTTCGAAAGTTGCTGCTCCATACTTTGGCTTCTTCTTGTCTTTTTATTTATATCCTCATAGCAATGTTTAATGGCATCCACATAACATTGTGTCCATTATATGAGCAATATGAGACTTCATAAATACATTGATAACTTCAAAATAACTTCCAATAATTTATTTGTCAATAAATCTAATCTAAAAAATCTCACTTTAAATGGTTAGTAGCAATTAACCGAGTTTTGTAATCATCAAAACATAATATTATGAGATTTGTTAATGCATTAAAAACATTAATCTCATAACACGAGATTTGTATGCGTTTAAGGCATAACACACCTAGCCGGAGTGCCGCAGACAGGACCTCCCTAGGGACCTTCCGGTCACCCTTGACCAGCCCTAACCCAGCCCTAACCCAGCCCCAAGCCAAGCATGGAGCATCCTCACTTGCTGGGCAGACTGCACAGCCCACCTTTCCATGGCTTTCTGACCATTTCCGGCCACCACCGGCAGGAGATCCAACACCTGGACCACCCCAAGGTCCAGATGCAACCTTAGGACCAGGCTTGGCTCGGACAAAACCCCCTTATGGCTGAACCCGATCCCTTCTTTCTCCAAAAACTGTGCAGCCCGTCGCCCATGCACCAGCAGGGTTCTAGCCACGACCAGCCACTCTTAGGACTTAACCATCAAGCCAAAATGACCCTATGGAATCCTCCTAGAACCATGAAGAAATTGAAGAATAAAGTAATTCTCATTAATACAGATTTCATACGTATTACTATTATATATAGAGATATCTCTAGTTATTGTGTCAATCTCCATCACACGGGATTGACCTAGGAATATAGAAATACAATCATTAGTTTTTAAGAATAAGCCTATACAAAATATTAGCTCTAATTACTTCCACGAATTTAGCTTGACATATATTCACAGAATATTCTTCTATGCTCCAATACTCCCCCTCAAGCTGGATCCAAAGGATTGATGGATCCAAGCTTGTTCAAAAGCCTGTGGAACTGAGTAGTCGTCAACACTTTGGTGAATACATCAGCTAGTTGGTCATGAGAGCGCACATATTGAGTGTCAATTAACTTGGATTGAACCTGTTGACAAATGTAGTGACAGTCCACTTCAATGTGTTTGGTTCTTTCATGAAACACTGGATTAGAAGCAATGTGCATAGCGGCCTGATTATCACAAAAAAGCTTCATAGGACTAGAACTAGGACAGCCTAGATCAATAAGAAGATTATTAAGTCATACGAGCTCACATGCTGCGGAAGCCATTGCACGATACTCAGCTTCAGTGCTAGATCGAGCAACCACATGTTGTTTTTTACTTTTCCAAGACACCAGATTACCACCAACAAATAGGGGTGGGCAATCGGTTTGGGTAGTTCGGGTCCCGACCCGACCCGAAACCGATCGGGTGCAAAATTCGGGTAGATCGGGTTTTTAATCGGGTTCGGGTATTAACCGAACCCAATTAAAACTTAGTCGATTCGGTTTCGGGTAGTAAAATGCTACCCAAAATATCCGATCGGGTACCCGACTATCCAATTATCATTTTTAAAAAATATATATATATAAGTTATATGGGCTTTGGAATTGGAATAAGCTCATTAATTTCAATAAATTTGATTGATATTAATTTTCAATTGGAGAACCTGGTCATATTGTAAATTTGAATCAAATGATTTTTAAATTTTTTTTTGAAATTGATTTTTTTAAAATCTTAATCAAATTATTTTTCATCATTTTTGTTTTTATTTATTATTAATTCTTCCATGGGAAAATCTTGTCATAATTGGAAACCTATGATTTAAATGATTTTTTCATGCTCGTTTTTTTGTTTTTGAAATTGACACTAATAAAAAAAGAGCAAGTAAAATTATTTTTCTTCATTAGGTACAAGGTTAAACAGAACCCGACCCGACCCGATTTAATCGTCGGGTACCCAAGGTTGTCGGTTCGGTTTTGGGTAATGCAAAACATTACCCGACTAATCGGGTACTCGACTCGAACTACCCGAAACCCGAATTACCCGACCCGTGCCCACCCCTAACAAAAAACATGCAATAATCAGTAGTAGAACGACGATCAAGTGCATTAACAGCCCAATCAGAATCGGTATATCCTATAATATTAGTGTGACCATTACGGGTCATGAATATTCCACGACCAATCGTACCTTTCAGATACCGCAGGATTTTACCATGCCTAGATGTTGAATGGTTGGAGCATGCATATGTTGACTAACAAGACCAACTGCAAACGTAATACCTGGTCTCATGATAGTCAAGTAGATGAGCTTTCCCACAAGTTTTCTATAATAGCTTGGTGACTCTAAGGCTTTTTCTGTAGATACAAGCCTCAATTTGCTATCAAGAGGAGTAGCAGTGGGTTTGGTGTATAACATCTCAGCATCTTGAAGTAAGTCTAAAATGTATTTACGTTGGTTAAGAAATAACCCTTTGCTGGAAGTCGCCATTTCAATTCCAAGAAAGTACTTCAATGAACCAAGATCCTTGATTGGAAATTTGTGCTGAAATTGCGTTTTTAACTGAATAATAGAATCATTATTATTCCCGGTAATAATGAGATCATCAACGTAGATTAATACCATAAGTTTTTCAATTGAACCAAGCCGGACATAAAGAGATGAATCAGCTGAGCTCCTTTTAAAATTAAGAGCTTCAAGAGCACTGCTCAACTTGGCATGCCATGCACGGGGACTTTGTTTCAAACCATAAATTGATTTATGGAGTTGACAGACTAGATTAGGATTGTCACTTTGAGAGTTCCCGGGAGGAAGCTTCATAAACACTTTTTCCTCGAGATCAACATGCAAGAATGCATTTTTTATGTCCATCTGAAACAAGGACTAACCGTTATTGGTAGCAACTGATAAAAGAACTCGTACTGTGGTCATCTTGGAAACAGGGGCAAAATTTTCCTTGTAATCGACACCAAATTTCTGAGTGAAACCTTGAGCAACAAGGCGTGCTTTATACTTATCAAGAGAACCATCAGAGTTGAATTTCACTTCAAACACCCTGCGACTACCAACTGCATGTTTTCCTGGAGGAAGAGGCACTATATTCCAAGTTTTGTTCTAAGCTAGAGCAGTTAATTCCTCATGCATAGCTTTCTGCCAAACAGCCTGGGATTTGGCTTCATGAAAGTTCTTTGGCTCAGGAACGTTTGATATAGCTGTAAGAAAAGCTATATGCACAGGTGATAGTCGTTGGCATAACATAAAGTTATTGACTGGGTACCTGACTGTACGAGCAACATAATCTGCCAGTTTAGTTGGAGGTTGACGTATCCGCGGAGGATTACGTCGAGAAGCTATTTGTTCACCCTGAGTATGGGAAGAGTCTTGCTCTGGTGATTCTGTAATGACTTCCTTGGAAGGAGCACTAGAGATATCCAAGCGATCATCACAATATTATGAAGTAGATTGGTGACCATAATTAATGCAAGGCAAGGGAAATAGCTCAGACAGCTTCTCCCCCTGACTAGAGTCAACAAAATATGGAATTTGTTCAGCAAAGAGGATATATCTAGTCACATATAACTTTTTGGAGAGAAAATCATAACATTTATATCCCTTTTGTGTTTGAGAGTAACCAAGAAATATGCACTTAATAGCTCTAGGATCAAGCTTGTCAAGGTGAGCAGTTTGAACATGTACAAAACAAGTGCATCCAAAAATTTTGAGATGAGACAAATCTGGTTTCTTGTCCTGCAATACTTCAAGAGGACATTAAAATCCAGCACTTGGCTGGGTAATCGATTTACAAGATAGGTTGCAGTAAGAATACCATGAGACCAAATATGTTTTGGGACATTCATTTGAAGCATTAGGGCTCGAGTTTTCTCAAGCAAGTCACGATTTTTATGTTCGACAATCCCATTTTGTTGAGGTGTATTAACACAACTAGTCTGATGCAATATTCCATGAGAAATCAAATAATTTATCATGGTATAAGACATATATTCGGTGCCATTGTAAGATAGAAGAATTTTAATATGAGCTGAAAATTGAGTGGTAACCAACATGTGAAAGTCTTTAAAGAACTCGAAAATTTCACTTTTTGATTTCAATAAGTACACCCAAGTAACCCTAGAGAAATCATCAATAAAGGTTACAAAATATTTAAAACTATCTAGAGAGGAGGAAAAAGGTCCCAAACATCTGAATGTACAATGTCAAATGGTTGAGTAGTACGAGACAATGATGAGTGAAAAGGAAGCCTAGAATACTTAGAAAAATGACATATATCACAATCAAGGGTTTCTTTAGGTAGATCTCGATTGATTTTGCTAAGAACATTATTTGAAGGATGTGCAAGACGGCGATTCCATAAATCTTGCTCAGTAATGGGAAGGGACATGGCCTGGAATCCCTTGGTAACCTGAGAGTTAGGGGAGAAGTAGTAGATTCCATGCAAATGAAATCCTTCACCAATCATCGCCTTGGTGACGAGGTCCTGAAATATGACATTGTGAGGAGTAAATGTAACTTCACAATTGAGCGCTGATGTCAGTTTGTGAACAGAAAGCACATGAAAGGGAAAATAGGGAACATATAGAACATCAGACTCTATAGTATCTAAAACAAGTTTAAGTTTGCCATTACCCTGTATAGGAGCACCTTTCCTATTTGCTACAGATACCAGAGAAGGTGTAGCAAAAGAATGAAAATCATAAACATGGGTTAGTTTATTTGACTTGTGATCTGTGGCACCAGAATCAATGACCCATACATCATGCAAACTATTAATTTCAAAAGCAGTTAGAAGGGCAATCTGAATACCATGGTTGGTTGATAAGTGTATTTTATACACTTAATTTATATATGATTTTAATTGTTAAATATTTTTTTCGAGCAGATTTATGTGGGAGTTTTGTTGTTTTTGTGGTTGTAGGAATTAATTGAAATTATTTGGAGAAGAGAGGAAAAATGAGAAAATGGAGAAAGGATTTAAAAGAATAAAAGAAAGAAAGGAAAAGAAGAGAAAGAAAAGAAGAAAAGAACAGACAAGATAACGAGAATAGAAGTGGGATTTCTTATTGGGCCTATAGTTAGCGCATGTTTGAGCGCTAAAGGAGAGGAAGGAAAGCGCTAACGCGCAACATTCTTTGAAGGTGAGAAACTTGAGATCAGAAGCCTATGCGCGCCCGCCTGAGCTCTGGAGCGCCCGCGCGTCGCCTAAATCTGAACTTGGAAATTTTAATCGAGAAATGAAATTTTTATATTTTCTTGGGCTTTATTATTGGGCTTTTTTGTGCACGCTATAAAAGGATTTCTTATCAGACTTAGAGAAAGAGAGAGCCGCCATACACACTTACAAACATATCAGAGTTTTAAACGTGAAGATTTTGGAAGGAATCTGGAGCTTAATTGAAGAACAAAGACGGAGTTCGATAGTCCGGACACGGCGTCAACGACAGATTTGTTTCTTATCTTTTATTTTATTCTGAATATTCTTGAATTTATGAATTATTATTTTATTCAGAATTTTATTATGAACTAATTTTTTAGAGTCTAGAGGTCGGATGGAACCTGGTGTAGACGCTTTCATGAATGTTTGATTTTATTGAATTGAATTTCTTCTAGATTAATTGTTTTTTTCTAGATTTGATTGTCTTTTCAATTATCTGATCAATAATTGATTTGTAATATTTATTTGAAATCTGGCACTCGGGAGAGGGGATTTTGAATAGGACATTAGAAACTACATTGTTAAGTATTTATACAGCTCGGGAGAGTGTATAATTCTAACAGAGCTTTTAAAGAGAACATTGTTTTGTGATAGATCACTGCGATAAATTCTTAATAGGGATATTGGAATTTAATTGTAGTTGATAAAAATTATTTGTTGCTCGGAAGAGGGAAATAATACACGTAAGTGTTCTTGGCTATTAATTGAATGAAATTCATGTAGATTAATTAATTAGGATTGACTGTTGTTGAAACCAGGTGAAATCTAATCCTCTAGACCATTTTTCTCTGATTGATATTTATCTAAAAATTGTGTGTGCGCTTTTAAATCATCTGATTATTTTTATTTTCTGCAAAATTCTCAAATATTGATTTTCTAGATAAAGTTTGGACTATTCTAATTACAAGCACTATTATTTTCATTTTACTCCATGTGGGATCGATATCTGATTTAATCACTATATTAGAACTTGACACTCGTACGCTTGCGAGGAATTTTCACAGACAAGTTTTTGGCGCCGTTGCCGGGGAGTAATTTTGATTATTTTTTAGTCTTGTTACCAATTAGTCTAGATTTTAATTTAGAGTTTTTTTTATTTTATTTTAAGTTACTAATTAATTTCTTCTTATTTTTAAATTGCAGTTTATGCAAAGATCTCAAAGTGCGAATTCGTTACTTTTTTATCCGGAGATCGAGCGCACTGCACGTGCTTTACGAAGAGCGAGAAGAGAAGATATTGAAAACATGGCTGCAGAAGAAGTAAATCAAGCTCCCTTGGTGCCAATCAGAGACCACTTCAGACCGACGATCCAGGCTCACTATTCTGGAATCGTTCGAGGGACCATTAACGCCAACAATTTTGAACTGAAGTCGGCGTTAATCAATATGGTTCAATCGAACCAATTTAATGGGAGTGTCACAGCTGATCCTCACCTGCATCTCAGGACCTTCTTAGAAATTACTTATACGGTAAAATTTAACGGTGTTCCTGAGGATATTATACGCTTACGCTTGTTTTCGTTTTCTCTCAGGGATCAAGCTAGAAGTTGGTTACAATCACTGCCGCTAGGAAGCATCACTACTTGGGAGGGGATGGCAGAAAAATTTCTTGAGAAATATTTTCCACCTGCCAAAACCACCAAACTGAAGATCGAGATCAGCACTTTCAGGCAGATGGACTCTGAACAGCTTTACGAGGCGTGGGAAAGGTATAAAGAATTACTTAGACATCGTCCTAACCACAATTTTGCAGATTGGGAATAGATCGAGTGGTTTTACAATGGACTGAATGCGCCTACAAGGATGAATGTGGACTCTGCTGCTGGAGGCACCATTTTTGCTAAGGACCATGTGCAGGCATATGATATGCTGGAGGAGATGACGGTCAATAGCTTTCAATGGCCATCTGAGCGTATGGGAGTCAATAAGCCAGCTGGAGTGTATGCAGTGGATCCTCTCACATCCATCACCGCTCAATTATCTGCACTGACTACACAGGTAGCTTCTTTGAATAAAATTAATGTTGCAGATTCAACTCGAGTTGAAGGATCACATACACCAGAGGAGGTTAGTTATATCAATCCTAATGGATATCGAGGGAGGCTATCGAGGTAACCCTGTCCCAAATACTTATCATCCTAGCTTGCGTAATCATGAAAATTTTTCGTATGCTAACAATAGAAATGTGTTGAATCCTCCGGGGTTCAATGGAAACAAGGATGATGGTAAGCAGTCTTTGGAGGATGTTGTTAGTACCTTTGTGCAGGAATCAGGTAAGAGAATGGCGAGAACTGAGTCTCGCCTTGACAGCTTGGAAACGCACATGGCCAACATGGGTGCTGTATTGCAATCCATGGATACTAGCATTGGGCAGTTGGCGAACGCGCTGAAAGATAATAACAGAGGCCAATTTCCAAGCAATACTGAGGTGAATCCCAAGGAGCAGTGCAATGCCATCGAGTTGAGGAGTGCCAAAGAAGCTAGAGTCCAAATCCTTACTGTTGCGGAGAAGAAATTTGAGGAAAAATTCGAGGAGAAAGATAAGGAGCCTGAACCTGACTCGAAACCGATGTATAAGCCTCCACTTCCCTACCCGCAGAGGTTCAAGAAGAAGGTGTTGGATGAGCAGTTCTTTAAATTCTTGGAGATTTTCAAGAAAATTCACATCAACATCCCCTTTGCTGAAGCTTTGGAGCAAATGCCAAATTATGCGAAGTTCATCAAGGAGATGATGTCCAAGAAGAGGAAGCTGCTAGAGAATGAAATTGTAAATTTGACTGAAGAATGCAGTGCGGTGTTACAAAAGAAGATGCCACAGAAACTAAAAGATCCAGGGAGTTTTACTATTCCTTGTTCTATTGGCGGTTCTCATTTTAATAATGCACTTTGTGATTTAAGGGTCAGTATTAATTTAATGACATTATCTATTTACAGGGCTTTGGAGTTGGGAGACATGAAATCAACTAAGATTTCATTGCAATTGGCAGATAGAAGTATTAAATATCCACTAGGAATTGTTGAAGATGTTCTAGTCAAGGTGGATAAATTCATCTTCCTAGCGGATTTTGTGATATTGGATATTGAAGCAGCTCATGGTGCTCCGCTGATTTTTGGACGCCCGTTTTTGGCTACTGCTGAAGCCAAAATAGATTTTAAGAAGGGTGAATTATCGATGGGTGTGGAGTGCGGACGAGTGATTTTTAATCTATTCAAGAAGGCACCTAGCCCACCCATCGAAGAATTATGCTTAATTGAGCCGGTTGTGAAGTTGGAAGCGCCAAATTTACCCAAGAATAAGGTCACGAAGAAGAGAGTGAAATTTAAACGGCGGTTCGTGGAATTTATTTGGCGAGTGAAAGAGAAAGGGAAGACTTAACACCGGTGAAAGTCGGGCTGACGACTATAAACCAAGCGCTTTTTGGGAGGCAACCCAAAATTTTTGTTTTATTTTATTTTTAGTTATGTTCTATTTTTATTTTTAATTTATGCTTTAATTTTTATTCTTGTTCATTAGATTAATTTATGTTTTTGATTTTGAAATTATTGTTGGGAACTATGGAGACCTGATTTTATAAATGTGTTGAATTTTTTCAGGATTTTAAAAGTCTGGGCAGACGCTTATGCGCGCTCGCTCGTGAATCCACCGCGCCCGCCTCACTTCTACGCTGTCTTAAGTGCAACCATGCGCTAACGCGCTCACAATCAGCGCTACACCATGCGCTATCGCGTACACAAACAGCGCATCAACCTTGCGCCAACAAGCTCATCACCTGCGCCTGCCATTGCGCTAACGCGCTCATCAATAGCGCTAACGCGCTCCAAGAGTTCCCATCAGCGCTAGAAATCGCGCTAACGCGCTCCCATCACCCACCATTAGCGCGCCCTGAAGCGCTAACGTGCCAACAGCCCTTCACAATCAGCGCTTCCCTAGCGCTATTGCGCTCCCCTACAGCACTCCACCATGCCCAGCTTTCTATGATTTTGCTTGCTATCTTGCTTGCTATGATTTAATTTTGCGCCTTAACCGTGTGCATGTTCTCTTTTCAGATTAAAATGGATGTGGTTGTTGCTTACCACCTCTCTAATGGTCTTGCATTTGCGAATTATTTTGGAGGAGTTGATTTTGATTACATCGAGTACTGATGCTCGGTGTCAAAGGTACGTGTCCCTCGTTCTTTTTATTGTTTTTAATCATTAGGGACAATGATTACATTAAGTTTGGGGGATGAATTAGTGTTTGATAGTTGAGTATTTGAGTTTTATGTGTGCTTCGTAGATAAAATTTTTGTTGAGTTTTTTTTGTTAGTTGAGAATTGAGTTTAAAAGAAGTCGAGAAAGAAATGGATGCATGGCTGAAAAATATTTTTTGTGTTATAACTGAAATCCATGATTGTCTACCTATCTGACAAATATTTTTGAAAAAATGGAACCAATTGAATGAACAATTTCCTATATACTCTGTGATTAATGCTTGAATCTGATTTTTGAAACATACAGACATAGATATGATTGAGGCATTGTTTGAAATTTTTGGGCCTGATTTTCATTGAATTAATTTAAAGTATCCTTAGTTGCCTATTTGAGCTTACACGTATATGAGTACTATGAGGTACGAGAAAATCTGAAATTTGTTGTGAAAATCATCTTTAACTGCTGATGATTATTCTTTTCTGCACTGATTGATATTTGTATGATTTAATTGTGGATTGAGATTTGTCTAGAACTAGTTCGAACACTTTTTGAGGCGAAATACGGGCAAAACTGAGATTAGGAATGATTTAGGCAATTTTTCTGAAATCGTTTGAGTCTTTCAAGCTACCCTATAATATATGTTATCCCTAGTACCTTGTTTGAGCTTTATTGAAATCGAATGGCATGCGTGTAAACGTGTGATTAAATCCCCATTCGTCAATTTTTTTTCAAGGTCCTACATTGACTACCTGAATAGCCTATACACTATTTTCTACCTTTGAGGAAGTAATTTGAATGCTAAAATGTTATATGCTCCTAGTTTTATTTGTGAAAATGGAATGGTGTGGTGGTGAATTGAAAAGAAAAAATAAAAAGAGGTAGTAGAAAAAAACAATTGTTTGAAAAAGTTGTGTGAAGAGAAAAAAAAATTGTAAAAGAAGTAGTGAAAATTTGAAAAATCAATGAAGTGAAGAAAAAAGAGTGAAATTGTGAATGAAAAGGAGTTGAAGTTAAATTGAGTTTGATAATATTAATTACTCCTTATTTGAATTCTTATCCTTCATTTGTAGCCATAAGCCAGGCCTTACATTATAAGCTGATTAAGTCCTATTGACCGAGTCTGTAGTGACCCTGCATGGAATCACCTACTAACTGGCAACTAATAGCATGCATTAAACTTAATACAGCAAAATACTTGACAGAGTAAAAACGTGCGGAAACATAATCCATAATTTACATATCAGTTTAGTAATATAATCCAGGCTTAAATCTGTAGTGATACAACCAAATCGAAATCTTAAACAGTAAACATTATACAGCTATATCGAATCCTGCTGTATAATAAAATCCTCAAGGCTCCTGCTCCCTAGTCCTGCCTTGAACTACCAGCTCCGTCCATCCTGCGACCTGCCCCATGGAATAGGGTGTCCAAGATAACAACTAGGACGTGAGCGCTATGCCCAGTACATAGACATGAGTAAACATATGTATATAATGCATGCAACATGATGACTGGTACAGGGTCATCTGAAAAGTCATGCTCAGAACCGGCGCCATATGAGTGCTGCCACCGCACGGATCAACCTCTGGGTGCAACCACACTCGTCTAGTACACCAGAGTAGACAGACATAAATGCCCCCGCCGTCGCGGTACTCTCAGTGACAGACTATCGAGTATAGAGCTGAGCGGCTCTATAATCAGGTATAACAAGAAATAGGCTCAACGTGTATATGCACATGACATATAAGTATAGAAAGCGGTAAATCATATATCATGTCATATAATAATGCCAAATAAATGCAACATATAAACATGTATACTCGCTGGCAATCTCAGTCAATGTGTACGTACCTCTAGGCTAGTTCAAGTATAATAGGATCCTAGGTTCCAAGCCTAAATTCAAAAGTTCACCGTATCACTACATAAATTCTATACGCCTTAACTAAGCTAATAAGTACTCTCAAAACTTAAATAAATTCCCGGACCATACCTTCGTCCGTAGTTAGCCCTTTGGAGTCGCTAGTCCCGGATGACTATAACCACACCTTGGTTATTCCAGAACCTCTATTATAATCGATAGGGCCCTCAAGTGTATATCTCACACTATATAACTGAAGAAGGAAACGCGGGAATTCGTATTTCAAAACTGAAGCAAATGAGCCCTATTTATAGCCAAAATCTCGGCAACGATCGGAACCACCGATCTCGGGATCGGAGCTTCCGATTCCAGCTCATTCTGTGCATGTCCAACACGTCGGGATCGGAGCCACCGTTCCCGGATCGGAACTTCCGATCGAACCCCCGATCAACACTTGTCAAAACTCACGGCTGAGTCATCGAGCATTGCTGGCTGGCTGAGATCGGAACCTCCGTTCCTGATCGGAACGTCCGATCTCCGTGCATCCGATCTGCTTCCGAAGTGGTCAGGATCGGAGCTTCCGAACTGGGATCGGAGCTTCCGATCTGGCCCAAAGTCAAAAGCCCAAATTCCTCTTCCGAAGTCCAATAACACTCCGAAATAGATCAATTACCAACCCTTAATCATGTTTAACATATTATTACCTTAAAATGGGTTCCGGGTTACTACAGAGTCTCAGTTGCCCAATATACTAGTGGAGAAGAGTTGCGAGAATTTAGCCTATGGACTGTTGATTGATGCTTTTAATGATTATGAATTTTGATCGAAACACGCACACACGCTTATTCTTTGAATTTACCTAATTGTGAGTGTTTTTTATTCAATATCCTTTATTTGATCCATGCTACCTTGAAAAGTCCTCGTGATCTATGAATGTGTGAATTGAATTTGGATAAGGGTGTTTTGAACGTGATTTGCGGAGATTGTGAGTTTATGCGGTTATTTTGCTTATGATTAAAACTTTCAAGTGTTAGTAGGTTGGATGAGATTGGATTTAAATTTTTGAAATCACTGCTGAGGTCGTTGCTCCATAATATTTCTTGACTATTCTTGTTGGGTTTGAGAGTATGAGTTATGGAATTTGAATTTTAATAGTTTTGCTCGGGACTAGCAAAAGTCTAAGTTTGAGAGTATTTGATAAGTGTATTTTATACACTTAATTTATATATGATTTTAATTGTTAAATATTTGTTTCGAGCAGATTTATGTGAAAGTTTTATTGTTTTTGTGGTTGTAGGAATTTATTGAAATTATTTGGAGAAGAGAGAAAAAAAATGAGAAAATGGAGAAAGGATTTAAAAGAATAAAAGAAAGAAAGAAAGGAAAAGAAGAGAAAGAAAAGAAGAAAAGAACAGACAAGATAACGAGAATAGAAGTGGGCTTTCTTATTGGGCCTAAAGTTAGCGCATGTTTGAGCGCTAAAGGAGAGGAAGGAAAGCGCTAACGCGCAACATTCTTTGAAGGCGAGAAACTTGAGATCAGAAGCCTATGCGCGCCCGCCTGAGCTCTGGAGTGCCCGCGCGTCGCCTAAATCTGAACTTGGAAATTTTAATCGGGAAAGGAAATTTTTATATTTTCTTGGGCTTTATTCTTGGGATTTTTTGTGCACGCTATAAAATGATTTCTTATTAGACATAGAGAAAGAGAGAGCCGCCATACACACTTACACACAGATCAGAGTTTTAAACGTGAATATTTTGGAAGGAATCTGGAGCTTAATTGAAAAACAAAGACGGAGTTCGATAGTCCGGACACGGCGTCGACGACGGATTTTTTTTCTTATCTTTTATTTTATTCTGAATATGCTTGAATTTATGAATTATTATTTTATTCAAAATTTTATTATGAACTAATTTTTTAGAGTCTAGAGGTCGGATGGAACCTGGTGTAGACGCTTTCATGAATGTTTGATTTTATTGAATTGAATTTCTTCTAGATTAATTGTTTTTTCTAGATTTGATTGTCTTTTCAATTATCTGATCAATAATTGATTTGTAATATTTATTTAAAATCTGGCACTCGGGAGAGGGAATTTTGAATAGAACATTAGAAACTACACTGTTAAGTATTTATACAGCTCGGGAGAGTGTATAATTCTAACAGAGCTTTTAAAGATAGCATTGTTTTGTGATAGATCACTGCGATAAATTCTTAATAGGGATATTGGAATTTAATTGTAGTTGATAAAAATTATTTGTTGCTCGGGAGAGGAAAATAATACACGTAAGTGTTCTTGGCTATTAATTGAATGAAATTCATGAAGATTAATTAATTAGGATTGACTGTTGTTGAAACCAGGTGAAATCTAATCCTCTAACCATTTTTCTCTGATTGATATTTATCTAAAAGTTGTGTGCGTGCTTTTAAATCATCTGATTATTTTTATTTTCTGCAAAATTCTCAAATATTGATTTTTTAGATAAAGTTTGGACTATTCTAATTACAAGCACTATTATTTTCATTTTACTCCCTGTGGGATCGATATCTGATTTAATCACTATATTAAAACTTGACACCCGTACGCTTGCGAGGAATTTTCACAGACATTGGTATCAGAATTTTCATCAGCCAAAAAACCAGCAACATGACTAAGAAGTGCAGTTGGTTGCTCTTTTTCTTGATTAATAAATCTACCTTGGACAGCTTCCTGACCATGCCTGTTCTGTAAATAATTTGCGAAATCATTAAGTAGAGCAATAGAATTAGACCTGGCCAAGGGCCGGGTTGGACCCGGACCCGAACCGGAACCGGCCCGTGGTCAATGGGCCGGTTAACCAGGTCAACGGGTCCAACCCGGAACCGGGACCGGACCGGCCACTAGGCGGTCCGGTCCCGGTTTTTCCTTTGGAAAACCGCCGACCCGGCGGGTTGGCCGGTTCAACCCGGCGGGTCCGACCCTCCGGGTTCGCCGGGTTGACCCAGCGGGTTTATTTTTTTAAAATAATATTTTAATTTTAAATAATATATATTTGATATTGGTGAGATTTGAACGCAAAATCAAATGATCTTAGATCTTCATTCTTGCCACTAGGCCAAATGTTAATTTGTTAATATTTTGTGATTGAATATAATTAAATGTAATAATATTTTTTATACAATATGTTTAAAGTTTAAATGTAATATATTTTTTATTGAAATAAATAGAGTTTTTAATTGAGATAAATAGAGTTTTTAATATAAGATGTTGAAATATAATATATATTTTTATTGAATAAATATAATAAATTTTTTATTGATATATATAATTTTTAATATAAGTTGTGAAATGTTGAAATGCAATATATTTTTTATTTAATAAATATTTATATTTTTTTATTAAACTAGATAGAGTTTTTAATATACAATGTTGAAAGTTGAAATGCTATATATTTTTTATTGAATAAATGTAATATTATAAGATGTTAAAAATTGAAATGTAATATATTTTTTATTTAATATATGTATTATCTTTTTATTGAGATAATGAAATATTTGATAGAATTTTTAAAGTTCAATTATACAAGTTTTTTTTATTTTTTATTTTTAAAAAAACAAGGGTCGAACCGGACCCGGAACCGTTGGTTAACCGGACCCGGACCGGCCCGTGGCCAGGTCTAAATAGGATTAGAGGAAAAAGATTCAATGGAATGTGTAGCCATATGAGCCTTATGATCCGGAGTTCGTTTTTGATATCCTCCACCCTTCTGATCTTTTGAAAATTTTGGCTTCAACTCTGGGCGATTAACCGAGTGACCAGTATTATGGCAATGCTGACATTTTAGATCAGGGCATTTGCCCTTGTAAAACTTTTCTTGAGACAAAGAGCAAGTAATATAGGCACGAACATCCGGAGGACTGGGATTAACAGACCGTGGCATAACTTTTCGGCGTACTTCCTCACGCTGAATGGTTGCGCAAATATTCTTGAAGGAAGGTAAATCAGTATTCATTAGAATATGGCTTCTTAGATCCTCAAAATCAATATTAAGACTAGCCAATAGCTGAAAAATACGATCCTTCTCTGTTCTCTTCTGCAAAACAGCTGCATAAATAGTAGGAGGTCTATAAATCTCCAACTCGCTCCACAAACTCTTCAGATTACCTAGCAAATTTACGAATGGCTTCCCATCTTGTTGAAGACTTGCAATCTCCTTGTGAATTTGGAAAATCCTTGCAGAGTTGTTTTGGTTGCCATACATGTCACGAACAACATTCCAAAGATCCAAAGAGGATTCGGAATAGCTAAAAATTGCTACAAGATCATGCTCCATCGAGTTAAGAATCCATGACATAACATGTTGATCCTTTGACAGCCAAGCGGCATACTCCGACGAACTTGATTCAGGAGATTTGGAAGTACCATTAATAAATCCCAACCTTGATCTACCACCAAGAGCTATGGTAATTGCTTTCGACCATGGAAGGTAATTGAATTCATTCAACAACACTAAACTCAATTTTTGAGAAATATTGACATCACCATCAACAATATCCTTTGACCCTCCCATAGTAACAATAGCATCTTCCATAACAATAATTAAGAAAGTATAAAGAGCGTGCAAGGATTACTGCTCTGATAACATGAAAAAATTGAAGAATAAATTAATTCTCATTAATACAGATTTCATACGTATTACTAATATATATAGAGATATCTCTAGTTATTGTGTCAATCTCCATCACACGAGATTAAACTAGGAATATAGAAATACAATCATTAGTTTCTAAGAATAAGCCTATACAAAATATTAGCTCTAATTACTTCCACTAATTTAGCTTGACATATATACACAGAATATTCTTTTATGCTCCAATAACCCATGACCCAAAAGGCAGCAGTCTCGATCAGTCCAAGGATAAGAAACAGGCCAAACCGAGCCATCATGCGTAAAAAACGTGGTTATGCATGAATCATAAAAAAATATCTTGCAAATTTGAAAAACACATACATTAAAAGATCCCTCAAGCTTAAAAACAGTGTATATGATTTAAATGGTATTCAAGAAGGGAATCAAATGTTCCTTGTTGAAGATTTTATCCAAAAAATCGAGGCTCACCGGGACGAACGACTCTAAAAATCTTGCAAGAATCTTCAAGGGATCGTGTCGTGTGTGTCTAAGGTGAAAGGAAAGGCTGCGACAATGGAGAATGACGGCTGGAGGGTGTAGACGTGAGGTAAAGGGTGAAGAGTTGTGGGCTTAATCTATCTATGGGCTTAAAACTTTGGTGTAAATTTTTATAAAAATTGGGTTGGGCTTACTAACTAATTAAAATATTTTAGACACATCAAATCTCACAAAATAATATTATATAAGCATGTAAGTTTCGTAATAATTCTCGTTCCAAAATACTAAATTTATATCTACATCATTCCTACTCTTTAAATTGAAACAAATTAGAATTCTCAATTATCATAATTTATAAAGCCCGTGAAAAGCTCTTTAAATGGCTCATTCATGTGAAAAATGGGTTTACATATATACATATAATTAAAACTCTTATTTTTTGAAAATAAAATCTCAAAATAATAATTTCTGGCTCTTAAAAACCCCTCGTAAAAATTTTGGAAAAAAATCTCTATCTCGTTTGTCCACGGTCCCGTCTACGCGATCGTAAAATAAACTTTATCAAATAAATTCACAAATTACATAATAGCGGGTTAAATGTTGTAATAACATTTAAATAATGCAAATAAATCACTTAATTCATATAATATCACATAAAAGTCATTCAGTATTTTTTAAATTTATTTTAAAACTAATTAAATCCCTTAGTTATGCATGCGAATTTACGTAGTGAATTTTCGGATGTTACAATTCATGTGACGCCCGGGCTGAGGAGGCAGGGAGTGATCGCCGGTGCCAAGAGGTTTTACGAACAATGAGCGGCTCCTGGTAGGCTTCTAGGCAGAGGGAGACATGAATGAACTGATTTCGTTTCGGAATAAGAGGGATTCTGAGATTGTATAGATATGAGACTGCATAGGCATCTTCTTTTCGGGAGCTCATATAAAAACTCCAAAGTTAAACGTGCTTGACTTGGGGCAAATTTAGGATGGGTGACACCCTGGGAAATTTTCTAGGGTGTTTGTGAGTGAGGACATAATGTTACGCCTTAAATGCATACAAATCTCGTGTAATGAGATTAATGTTTTTAATGCATTAACAAATCTCAAATTAAATTATTTTGATGATTACAAAACTCGGTTAATCATTTTTTAAAGTTTAAAGTGAGAAATTTGCAGATAATAATACTTTTGAGTATGAAAAAATATTGGAAGCAAGGACCTATAACCAAAAATTGGAGATAAAATTTTTTAGGTTCGAAATTGCTCAAGTTCGGACGACCCGAAGAAGGGTTTGGGCGACCCCAAGATTTTTCCAGAATTAAATAAAGATCGGAGGACAAACTCGGAGGCAACAAAGACTACTTCAGACGTTCCGAAGCCAGTTCGGACGGCCCGAAGAATTTCCTGGATTTTAAAATTGCTGGGAGGCACTCTCGGAGGCCACGAAATGCACACTTAGGACGACCCGAAGACAAGTTCGGAGGACCTGAACTACTTTACGGCCACTGAAGATTTTGTCGGAAGAAAATGTAACACACGAAAATTTTAAAACGTAAATTCGCATGCATAATTAGGAGAAATTAATTTTAAATTAAGGGTTAAATGAATTTATGTGTTATTATGTGATTTATATGCATGATTTAAATTTATTTTAGCATTTAACCCGCAATTATTGTATTTTTAGATTTTTGAGAATGTTATTGATTTGATCGCGTATACGGGACCGTGGACGGACGAGATACCAAAATTCTTAGCCAAAAATATTTTATGAGTTTTATGAGCCTTAAAATAATATTTTAAGGTATTTTGTCAATAAAATTTTAGTATTTAATTTTATATGTATTTAAGGGTTGATTTTTAGCCAAAATGAGTCATTTTATTGACTTTTATTAATTTTTAAAATACTCTAAATTAGTATTTCGGGATTTTTGATTAGTTATCAGATTAGTAGGTATTTTTAAAAGTTTAAAATCTTATATTTATGTTATATTATCTACCTAATTATTTTATATTAGTTATTATCCTAAATCTACCCCAAACTTAAACCCCAAAATCACTCCCTACCCTACGACTAGTCTCCATTCAGCCACCTCCATCATCTCCCTCACCCCCATTCTCACGATCCAACAGCAGAAAGTTCACTCCATAGCCGTGTTCTTCAAGGAAAAATTTAGAGTTGTCCGTTGGTTCGTCGTCCGGGTGCCGTACACGCGATAATCTTCTTTAAAATTATCAAGGCATGTTTAAATCTTTCAATTGGCCACCATATAAGCTATTACTCATGCATGATGTTTTTATTTCAGAATTATTCATGAATATTTCGAGTTTTATGTAAGATTTGATGTTTGTTGCATGATTTTGGTGATTCATGGTCATGCTCACATTTTAACCAACATGGCTCGGTCCAGAGGCTGGGGCTCGATCAAGGGGTGTCCTAGGGTGCCTTAGGGTCGAGTGGTTCGAGTGTTTTGAGCCAAGTTTGGTCTGAACCGAAACAATATCTTCTGGTTGCATAGAAGGTCGCAGTTTGAGCGGTTTTGGGAGAATGGTTCGTGTGCACTGTATAGGACGGGTTTGAGGGTGATTCCAATTGGGTTAGAACCCCAAGATATAGAGGAAGTTATCTCAGGTAGTTATCTAGCCAGTGATGATCGGATTTGTGCGGCCGAACGGCCGGAAGTCCGGCATCGCGCGCAGCGCGCGATCAGAAATTAGGCAGATTTTGTTTTGGTTCGTTCTCCTTCGTTAGGACTCCGTTTGGGCTGGTTTTTAGCTTTCTGGAAACGTCTTGAAGTCTTCTAGGTGTAGGTGGTGGTGCTCCGGCCATTTGGTGGCAGGAGTAAGGCGGACGACGCCGCTAAAAGAGGAGTGGTCTGCGCAGGTTTTTGAGGAGCAAGGGAAACGGGCTGTGCATGTTGGTTTCAGGTTGGGCCGGGCTTGGTTCCAGGTCAGGTTGGGTCTTGGGTCGGGTTAGGTATTCATGGGTCGGGTCAGGTCGGTCCGGGCCCGGGTTAGGTTGGCCGGGCTCGAGTATTTTAATTTTAAAGTAATTTAGGATTTAATTGGTTTTTGGGCCAATTAAATAGAAATTAAATTATTTGGGCTTCCAAATAATTTTATTTGGGCTTTCAAAATTATTTTTAAATTAGCCCAATGGTTTTTTATGGGCTCGTGGGCCCATAGAAATTTTTGGGCCAGTCAGTGATTTTATTGGGCCAGTCCAAGAATTTTTATGAATTAATAAGTAAATGGGCCTAAATATTTTTATTTAAGCCCAATAATATTTAAGTATTTTATTTTAATAAAAATTATAATTTTTTTAAAATTATTTATTAATTATGGGTTGAGTTAGATAATGGGCTTTAAGTCAGTTAAGGGGCTTAGTAGTGAGACCAGCAGCTTGGACCAAACCATGAAAAATCCTTAAGTCCGGAATATATATTTAATTATTCTGATGCATGAAGTTTATATTTTAAGTTTTAGTATATTTATTATGAAAATCAATTAAATATATATTACGGACATATTTTCAGTGCATGCATACATGAAATATTTTATGATGTATTTATTTTTGAGAATGTAGCATGAAAAATATTTTATGGAAGTTGAAGTGATGTGACAGCCTAGAAGTGGTTTTACCACTGACTCAGAGGTAGTTTTACTACCAGCATAGAAGTGGTTTTACCACCGACTCAGAGGTAGTTTACTACCAGCATAGAGGTGGATTTATCCATCGCCACGTACGTTGGTTTAAGAGACTGATCAGTCGACACGGATTTTAGTCACATTATGGATATGACCATCACTCAGTTTTTATGATTAGTACATGCTCAATTATGTTATGTATATGATTATGTATATAAGTCAGCAGTTAAATTATGTTATGAAATTATTTCTCATGCATGCTCATGTATCATGTATATGTATTTAGTATATTTATGTGATGCATTATTTTTACCCTTGTTATAAAAGATTTAGACATGTTGAGCCTCTAGGCTCACTACGCTTATATGGTGCAGGTGAGGATGTTGATTATGTAGCTCCTACCGGTGGAGAGGACGTATGAGTTCACGGACCAGTGGCCCCGTGACCGTCGCAGCTCTTAGTCATTGTTTTTTTTTGATACAGTATTTTCAGTATGATGAGTTTTGAAACATAGTTATTTTATTATGTGTTCCGCACTTGAGTTTTCAACAGTATATTATTATTTTATTTTAATTGATTTACTTCTTGGTTATTATTTCAGTAGTAAGTTATTTTAATATACATATATGTATGGGCATGTATGTATAGTAGTTTATTAAAAAAAAAAAAATTCCGCATATGTTTTTAAGCATTAGAAGTTTAGGGTCGTTTCATTTGGTATCAGAGCGCGGTCCTTGGAGGGTGTCCATCTGCTACGTGAAGCTCAGAAATCCTACTACCGGTTTGTAAGTTTTAAGTTGTTTTCTTATGAGTTATAAGAAGCATATGTAATGATTTAAGATTTTCATGTTAGTAAAGTTTTAGAACCCCTAAGTTATGCATTGCGATTTACGTAAAGAAATATTTGGTGAATTTAAAATGTTACTGCAGAGAAGGCTAGTGTGTAGATAAGCTTTACAAGGTGAATTTAATGGAGTTGATATTGTAATCATATGCTTTAATAAAAATAAAAAAAATGGGAAGGATATAATATTTTGTTTATCAGAGTGCGCAGCATAAGCATGATTTTGGGATGCTCAAACTTGGGAACTAGATAGGTAATCGTGGATTTAGTAAATTGGATTTTGGAGAGACTCCGTTGTAGATTTTGATCAGTCGAATTTCGAGAACGAAATTCAATTTAAGAGGGGGAGAATTGTAACACACGGAAATTTTAAAACGTAAATTCGCATGCATAATTAGGAGAAATTAATTTTAAATTAAGGGTTAAATGAATTTATGTGTTATTATGTGATTTATATGCATGATTTAAATTTATTTTAGCATTTAACCCGCAATTATTGTATTTTTAGATTTTTGAGAATGTTATAGATTTGATCGCGTATACGGGACCGTGGACGGACGAGATACCAAAATTCTTAGCCAAAAATATTTTATGAGTTTTATGAGCCTTAAAATAATATTTTAAGGTATTTTGTCAATAAAATTTTAGTATTTAATTATATATTTATTTAAGGGTTGATTTTTAGCCAAAATGAGTCATTTTATTGACTTTTATTAATTTTTAAAAATACTCTAAATTAGTATTTCGGGATTTTTGATTAGTTATCAGATTAGTAGGTATTTTTAAAAGTTTAAAATCTTATATTTATGTTATATTATCTACCTAATTATTTTATATTAGTTATTATCCTAAATCTATCCCAAACTTAAACCCCAAAATCACTCCCTACCCTACGACTAGTCTCCATTCAGCCGCCTCCATCATCTCCCTCACCCCCATTCTCACGATCCAACAGCAGAAAGTTCACTCCATAGCCGTGTTCTTCAAGGAAAAATTTAGAGTTGTCCGTTGGTTCGTCGTCCGGGTGCCGTACACGCGATAATCTTCTTTAAAATTATCAAGGCATGTTTAAATCTTTCAATTGGCCACCATATAAGCTATTACTCATGCATGATGTTTTTATTTCAGAATTATTCATGAATATTTCGAGTTTTATGTAAGATTTGATGTTTGTTGCATGATTTTGGTGATTCATGGTCATGCTCACATTTTAACCAACATGGCTCGGTCCAGAGGCTGGGGCTCAATCAAGGGGTGTCCTAGGGTGCCTTAGGGTCGAGTGGTTTGAGCCAAGTTTGGTCTGAACCGAAACAATATCTTCTGGTTGCATAGAAGGTCGCAGTTTGAGCGGTTTTGAGAGAATGGTTCGTGTGCACTGTATAGGACGGGTTTGAGGGTGATTTCAATTGGGTTAGAACCCCAAGACATAGAGGAAGTTATCTCAGGTAGTTATCTAGCCAGTGATGATCGGATTTGTGCGGCCAAATGGCCGGAAGTCCGGCATCGCGCGCAGCGCGCGATCAGAAATTAGGCAGATTTTGTTTTGGTTCGTTCTCCTTCGTTACGACTCCGTTTGGGCTGGTTTTTAGCTTTCTGGAAACGTCTTGAAGTCTTCTATGTGTAGGTGGTGGTGCTCCGGTCATTTGGTGGCCGGAGTAAGGCGGCCGATGCCGCTAAAAGAGGAGTGGTCTGCGCAGGTTTTTGAGGAGCAAGGGAAACGGGCTGTGCATGTTGGTTTCGGGCTGGGCCGGGCTTGGTTCCGGGTCAGGTTGGGTCTTGGGTCGGGTTAGGTAGTCATGGGTCGGGTCAGGTCGGTCTGGGCCCGGATTAGGTGGGCCGGGCTCGAGTATTTTAATTTTAAAGTAATTTAGGATTTAATTGGTTTTTGGGCCAATTAAATAGAAATTAAATTATTTGGGCTTCCAAATAATTTTATTTGGGCTTTCAAAATTATTTTTAAATTAGCCCAATGGTTTTTTATGGGCTCGTGGGCCCATAGGAATTTTTGGGCCAGTCAGTGATTTTATTGGGCCAGTCCAAGAATTTTTATGAATTAATAAGTAAATGGGCCTAAATATTTTTATTTAAGCCCAATAATATTTAAGTATTTTATTTTAGTAAAAATTATAATTTTTTTAAAATTATTTATTAATTATGGGTTGAGTTAGATAATGGGCTTTAAGTCAGTTAAGGGGCTTAGTAGTGAGACCAGCAGCTTGGACCAAACCATGAAAAATCCTTAAGTCCGGAATATATATTTAATTATTCTAATGCATGAAGTTTATATTTTAAGTATTAGTATATTTATTATGAAAATCAATTAAATATATATTACGGACATATTTTCAGTGCATGCATACATGAAATATTTTATGATGTATTTATTTTTGAGAATGTAGCATGAAAAATATTTTATGGAAGTTGAAGTGATGTGACAGCATAGAAGTGGTTTTACCACTGACTCAGAGGTAGTTTTACTACCAGCATAGAAGTGGTTTTACCACTGACTCAGAGGTAGTTTACTACCAGCATAGAGGTGGATTTATCCATCGCCACGTACGTTGGTTTAAGAGACTGATCAGCCGGCACGAATTTTTAGTCACATTATGGATATGACCATCACTCAGTTTTTATGATTAGTGCATGCTCAATTATGTTATGTATATGATTATGTATATAAGTCAGCAGTTAAATTATGTTATGAAATTATTTCTCATGCATGCTCATGTATCATGTATATGTATTTAGTATATTTATGTGATGCATTATTTTTACCCTTGTTATAAAAGATTTAGACATGTTGAGCCCCTAGGCTCACTACGCTTATATGGTGCAGGTTAGGATGTTGATTATGTAGCTCTTACCGGTGGAGAGGACGTATGAGTTCACGGACCAGTGGCCCCGTGACCGTCGCAGCTCTTAGTCATTGTTTTTTTTTTGATACAGTATTTTCAGTATGATGAGTTTTGAAACATAGTTATTTTATTATGTGTTCCGCACTTGAGTTTTCAACAGTATATTATTATTTTATTTTAATTGATTTACTTCTTGGTTAGTATTTCAGTAGTAAGTTATTTTAATATACATATATGTATGGGCATGTATGTATAGTAGTTTATTAAAAAAAAAAAATTTCCGCATATGTTTTTAAGCATTAGAAGTTTAGGGTCGTTTCAGAAAATTTGCCGGAATGAATTTAATGCAGCCGTTCGGACGACCCGAAGATGATTTCGGACCACCCAAACAGTTCATCAGCCGCGGAAATTTGAACTTGAATCAGACAACGTTCGGACGACCCGAAGACCCGTTCAAAGGCTCCGAACCCATTCGGATTGGCTACTATAAATACATGTCATTTGAAGCCATTTCAACTCACCAATTCACTCTCATTTCTCATTTCAAACAATATCCTCTCCTTCAAAGTATTCAAGTGATAGTTGTGCGATTTATTCAAAATCAAGAGTTGTTTGTATAAATTCATTTGTGAGTTGGTTGTTCGGTTGTTGTAAATACTCGTGTGTGAAGCCGATTATATTGTGAGAGTATTGTGGCTATCCTTGGAGCCATTACGACCAAGTGTTTGAGTTGTATCGGCGCGTTGATCATGTTGAAATGCACGGCTATCCTTCGAGCCATCAAGGCCAAGACGTTGAAGTGCTAGTGGATCCTTGATTAATCAATCTTAACCAAGAAGGAGAGACGTAGAAGATTTATCGTCGAACTTCCATAAACATCTATTATCTCTTTTACTGCTTTATTTACTTTACGCATTTATTTACTGCATTTATCATTGATTGCTTTAAGTCTTCCGCTTGCGTATTTGCATAATCGCTTTAAATTGCTAAAGTTGTCAATGGAACCTAAATCCCCCCCCCCCCCATTAGGTTCTAACAAGTGGTATCAGAGCACCCTTTTTATAAAATATTTTCAAAAACGCTCTATGGAAAATCTAGCTAGCGATTATGCTCAAGGGCAATCAACCAATCGTCCTCCTCTTTTCAACGGCATAAACTACGGATATTGGAAAAATCAAATGTCCCTATATATCCAATCCGTAGACTATAACCTTTGGAAAGTAACTGTGAAAGGTCCCTACATACCTATGAAAGAGGTTGAGGGAGTCAAAATTCCTAAGGAAATGGACGACTTTTCAAAGGAGGATATGAAATTGATATCTCAAAATGCTAAAACTATGAATATTTTGCATTGTTCCATAGATATGAACGAGTACAACCGGATCTCTATCTGTTCCTCCGCAAAAGAGATTTGGGACAAATTAGAGATATGCCACAAGGGAACCAACCAAGTCAAAGAGACAAAGATAGATCTTCTACAACTCAAATACGAGACATTTGAGATGGAATCCAATGAAGATATAGACACAATGTTCCGGAGGATCTCTCAAATCATCAATGATCTAGCCCAACTTGGAGAAAAATATCCAACCAAGCAAGTGTGGAGGAGAGTTCTACGCTCCCTACCTAAGGAGTGGGATGCAAAGAGGACGGCCATCATTGAATCCAAAAAAGGCAACAACGCATCTTATGATCTTGATCAACTTCATGGGACTCTTAAAACCCATAAATTAGAAGTATCTATAAGGAAAGAATCAAAGAGGGAGGATGAAAAAACTAAGGCAAAGGGGATTGCCTTATCCACCCAAGTCTAAAAAAAAGAAGATGATGATATGGCACTCTTCGCAAGAAAGTTCAAAAGATTTATGCGAGAAAACAACTTCAAGAAAAAGACGGACGAGGAAGTAACATGCTACAACTATCAACAACAAAGCCACTATGCAAATGAGTGTCCTCTCAAGAAAATGGTTGACAAGGGAAAGAAGAAAGCACTCATAGCCACTTGGAGCGATAGCGATGATGAAGAGGAGGAAGCTAATATATGTCTTATGGCTAAGAGTGATGACATCGTTTCTGACGACGATCACGAGGTACCTTCCTATGATGAATTACTACATGCATATAAACATATGTTTGATATGGCTAAATCACTTAAAAAGGAAAATAGAAACCTCAAAAATGAATTAGAATTTGAGCATGAAAACCTAAGATTAAAGGATGACATAGCTCACTTAGAAAAATCATTTGATAAATTCAATGTTAGTAGTAATAAATTGAATAATTTACTAAGCATGCAGAAATGTAGTTTTGATAAGGGTGGAATAGGGTATGGTAAGAAATCTATAGACTCTACTAGCCTTATAGCTAAAGCAAAAATGAGATCACCCCCTACATGTCCTTACTGTTGTAAAATAGGTCATGCTAGACATAAATGTAGATCTTTGAAATATCAATATGATCAAAAGAGCTATATGAAATGGAGGCCTAAGAGTACTTAACAACTCATCAGTCGGCATTATGAGATGGTGATCTAAGGGAGTTCATCATAGACCGGTTTAAACTGCCTTGACTTGCGACTGATCTTCCTGATAAACGTTGCTCTATCCAAGGAAATAGGTTTTTAAAGAAGCCATAGCCGTACATACTACTGGGAACACTCTTGGAAAGTGGCGATGATGTTGCTATGAGAGAATGAACTCTTAGAAGTCCATTTTATCTCTCTCTTTTCTAACACCGTGGACCCAAAAGAACTAAAGGGTACCAAAATCAATTCTTGCAGGGAAATAGAAAAACTGTTCTTCCTGGTAAATGGTATCTAGACAGTGGATGTTCTAGATACATGACAGGGAACAAAGAGCTACTCCAATCGGTCAAACCAAAGGAGAAAGGAACTGTCACCTTTGGAGACAACAGCAAAGGAGTTATCGAAGAAATCGGCTCAATAGGTATATCTAAATCTTGCTTGATTGATGATGTACTCCTAGTGAAAGGGCTTAAACATAATCTACTAAGCATATTGTGCGATAGAGGTTATAAAGTCAAATTCACTCCCCAACACTGCATTATATCACTCACATCTGACAAATCCATAAATTTCAAAGGATATAGAAGTGAAAATGTATACAAGGTTTCTTTAAATAATTTATCTTCATCAAATATTAAAATCCTTGTATCATTGAATGTTGAAGAAAACATTATTTGGCATAGACGACTAGGTCATGTTGGTCCTAGTGCCATAGAAAAATATTTTAAACTTGATTTAGTTGTTGGTATGCCAAAACTCAATTTAAAATTAGATTCTGTTTGTGATGGGTGTCAACTTGGCAAACACACAAGGGAATCTTTTAAAAGCAAAAATTTTGGATCAACTTCTATTCCCCTTGAACTTCTTCACCTAGATCTATGTGGTTCCTTGAGGAACGCTAGCCTAGGAGGAAAGCTTTATGCATTTGTCATTGTGGACGATTTCTCACATTACACATGGACATTGTTTTTAGCCCACAAAAATGATGTCTTTGATTATTTTAAAACTTTTGTTAAAAATTTGAAAATGAGAAAAATCTTTCAATAAAATAGATTCGTAGTGACCACGGAACTGAATTTCAAAATGAGAGTTTTACAAATTTTTGTGAAGAGAAAGACATCGGTAACAATTTTTCTTGTCCTAGGACTCCTCAACAAAACGGGGTTGTTGAGAGGAAAAATAGGACACTTGTGGAGATTGCGAGGACCATGATATGTGAGCATTCTCTACCAAAATATTTTTGGGCTGAAGCAATGAACACTGCTTGTTACATTATCAATCGTGTATCAATAAGGCCAATTCTCAAGAAAACTCCATATGAATTATGGAGAGAGAGAAAGCCTAACATTTCATACTTTCTAGCTTTTGGTTGAAAATGCTACATTCATAATAATGGTAAGGATAATCTCGGTAAGTTTGATGCCAAGTCTGACAAAGGAATCTTTTTTGGATATTCTACCTCAAGTAAGGCCTTTAGAGTATTTAATAAACGTACTTTACTTGTTGAAGAATATATGCATGTTGTATTTGATGAATATATGCCTGTAGTTTCTCGTAACACTAACGATGTTGTAGAATTACTCAAAGAAGAGATGAATTCCTCAAGCTTAAATGAAATAGATGTTTTTTTTGAGGAAAAACCACTTCCGAAGGATTGGACACTTCACAAAGATCATCCTATGGATCTTATTATTGGTAGTCCTTCGAAGGGAGTAACCACTCGATATTCTCTTAATAATATTTGCAATCATCTTGCTTTTGTTTCGCATGTTGAACCTAAGTGTATTGATGATGCTTTATTAGATGATGCATGGATTATTGCTATGCAAGATGAGTTGAATGAATTTAAACGTAATGATGTTTGGTACCTTGTTCATAGGCCGCATGATAGATATATTATTGGAACTAAATGGGTATTTAGGAATAAACTTGATGAGCATGGTACTATCACTAGAAATAAAGCTAGACTTGTAGCAAAAGGATATAGTCAAGAAGAGGGTATAGATTATGATGAAATTTATGCGCCTGTTGCTAGACTAGAATCTATTCGCATGCTACTTGCTTTTGTTTTCTCTAAAAATTTTAAGTTATTTCAAATGGATGTCAAAAGTGTCTTTCTTAATGGTGAACTGAAAGAAGAAGTTTATATTGAATAATTGATGGCTTGGTTGATCCTTCTTTGCCTGATCATGTGTTTAGACTTAACAAAGCATTGTATTGTTTAAAACAAGCTCCTCGAGCTTGGTATAAAAAATTATCAAATTTTCTTCTTTCAAATGGTTTTTCAAGAGGAAAGATTGATATTACGTTGTTTACCAAACATGCTAAAGATGACTTATTGATTATGCAAATTTATGTTGATGACATAATTTTTGGTTCTACTAATGAAACTCTTTGTCAAGAATTTTCTAAATTGATGCAGGATCACTTTGAGATGAGCATGATGGGGGGAACTTAACTATTTCCTCGGATTGCAAATCAAACAGTGCAAATATGAGTTCTTTGTGAACCAAAGCAAGTACATCAAGGATATTCTAAAGAAGTTTGGGATGGAGAACATAAAATCATCATCTACACCGAGGAGCACAGCAATCAGACTCGACAAGGATGAAAATGGTAAATCCGTAGATCAATATTCCTTTCGTAGTATGATTGTCTCCTTATTATATGCTACTGCTAGTAGACCGGACATTATGTTTAGTTTTTTCTTGTGTGCACGCTTTCAATCATGTCCAAAGGAATCACATTTGTTCGCCTTAAAACGAATTTTTAAATATCTTTCAAATACTCCAAATCTCGGCTTGTGGTATTTGAAAAATTCTTTCTTTGATTTAAAAGCTTACTATGATGCCAACTTTGGTGGATATAAGGTGGACAGGAAAAGTACTAGTGGAACTTGCTTCTTTCTAGGAAATTGTTTAGTTTCTTGGTTTTCAAAGAAACAAAATTGTGTTGCGTTGTCAACAACCGAAGCCGAATATATGGTTGTCGGTAGTTTTGGGCGCAAATTCTTTGGATGAAGCATCAATTGCTCGACTATGGTGTATCTTTTTCAAAAATCTCTATTTTCTGTGACAACACTAGCGTCATTTGTCTTACAAAGAATGCAATTCAACATTCGCGCACCAAACATATTGACATTCGTCATCATTTTATTCGTGATCACATCGAAAGAAATGAAGTTGAACTTCAATATATTGACATTAAAAATCAAATTGCCGATATTTTTACAAAACCAGTAGATGAAAATACTTTTATTCATTTGCGTGGTGAACTTGGCATGATTGAGTTGTAATCATTTGTGGACATAAATAAATTTAATGTCATATTAAGGGAGAGCTTAATATTAAAATCGAGCAAATTAATTTTGAATAATACAAATCAATTGTATTTATTCAAAATTAAAAAGCTCACATTTATATCTGAATTATTTGTCTTTATACTTAAAATGCAAAATTTTAAATTTAAGGTCATTTTTCGATGCCGGTACGGACCACCCGAACCATAGTTCGGATCGCCCGAGCTTCCTCGCGCCCTTTCAGTTTAAGACTTTCAAAATTCCCTCCGAATTAGCCAGTTCGGACCCTCCGAACTTAGCTTCGGGCCGTTCGAACTCATAGCGGTAAAACTTCAAATTTTGACCGCCCAATCTTCGGGCCCTCCGAAATTATTCGGACGTCACGAACTAAAAATGAACTGTTCGGACGCTCGAAACTCTCTTCGGGCCCTCCGAACCTAATTACAGACTGTCAAAATTATCACCTCGGTAATCATCTTTGGGCCATCCGAACTATGTTCGGATCGTCCAAACCCTCGGCTATAAATACCCCTCGGGCCATCCGATTTATTCACCCCTAAATTCCTTCTTTTCTCCTCTTTAGTCCAAAATCTAGCCTACAAAATGTCTGCCAAACGCCGTCGTGATCAAGGTAGCTCTAGTTGCCCAATCCCAATCCATGATCCAAACCTACCTGCTATTTCTCATACTATCCCAGACGATTACCCCACTCGACCAATTTTACCCTGTTGTATTTTCGATGTCCCTTAGAGCATGTCCAAGGGCCGGTCAAGTGGAGCGATCAAGCCCACTTGACCGGCCCACTTCATCACCTCGCCCCTCCAAGGGGCGAGGATACCGCACGCGGAAGTTTCCGCGTGCGGTCAAAATGGTGGGCCCCGTGCGGAGAGGCTCCGCGTGGTGAAGCCCACCATTTAATAAAAAAAATTTAAAATAAACGGCCAGATATTTCTAGCCATTTGAAGATCAAAGGGCCAGAAAAATCTGGCCCTTTGATCTTAAAAAAATAAAATAAAAAGTAAGACTAAAAAAAAAAAAAGAATGGTTGGGATCAACGGCCAGATCAATCCCAGCCTATTTTTTAAAAAAAATATTAAAAATTAAAAAAATTAAAAAAATTCCGAATTTTTTTTTAATTCTTAAAATGTACAAACCGCTATATTTTTCAAATTCAAGACTTCTTCTATAAATAGGTTTGGATGCATCTCATAAAATTCACAATTTCTACTACTTGAATTCCAAAAATTCTATATTCTCCAACTTTCATTATATTTTTCAATCCAATTTCGAAAATGGATTCATGAAAAAATAATGATCTCAATACTCCTTTACCAAATAATTCTCAATTCACCGACGAGCAAATGTTGAGTTTTATGTTCAACCAAACTCAATTCTCCCAAAATCCCATCGAAATATTGCCTCCTACCTTTGAAGCCCCGTCTACTAAATCTAGAAGGAAAGGAAAAAATATTGTCGTTGGCGATGGTGGTGAAGGCATTAGAAGAAAACCCTGGACAAAGGTTGAAGATGAACGTCTCGCAAAGTCATGGTGCAACGCTTCAACCAATCCGGCATTTGGAAATGATCAAAGCAACTCGAGTTTTTGGGGATTGGTTTGGAATGAATATAACCATGAGTTACCAAATGGATGGAAAATATGCTCACCGGACAACATGCGGCAACATTGGAATGATGTTTCAAAACGAGTGTTCGCCTTCAAAAACAAAATGAGCGAACTTGAAGCACTCAACCAAAGCAGATCTTCATTTGATATGAAGGTATGAATTCATAATTTTTTTAAATTTAAATTCAACATTTTCGAACTTTTTTTTTCGTTTTGTTTAGTATGCTCAAGCTCAAACGATGTACGAACAAGATCATAACCATCCATGGTCCGATGAGAAAGCTTGGTTAGTGTTGAAGGATCAACCAAAATGGAAGATATGGTCGTTCGATAAATTCGTAGGAGGTTCGACGAATGCTACGAAGAAGCTTAAGAATATTGATGGTGAATCATCTCCATCTCCTTTCTCCACACCATCTGATACACAAATCGGAGAAGAAGGAGATGATGTGCAAGAAGTGAGCAAAACCACTAGGCCGATGGGACGAAAGGCCTTCAAAAGGGCAATGAAAGGAGAAGGATCGAAAGATACAAACATGGTGAAAATGTTGAAAACAATACATGAAGTAGAAAAAAAAAGGATGAAGAGAGGACTGCTTTGACAAAAGAGCATTATGCAACAATGGCTCAAAATATGGAAAAAAAAATTCGAAATGAGGATGATGGAACGCGAGATGAGGGTGAGGGAGCAAGAAATAATGGAGAGAGAACAAGAAAATCGAATCATGGAAAAAGATGTTAACGATCCAAGGCTCACTGACATTCAACGTCAGTACTACATGAAGATGCAAGAACAAATTCTTCGAAAAATATTCAATTAGCAATTTATTTCAGTGCTATCTCATTATATTTTATTCGGTTGTAATCCTTTTAAATTTATTGTCTTTTTTTATTTCTTGTATTTTGTTATTGCGTTTAATCTTTATTTCGAGTGTTTTTATATTTCAAGTAAGTTTTAAATTTTAGTTATGTGTATTTTAAATTTATTATATTTATGTTCAATTTTATTATGTTTAAAAATATTAAATATAATAAAATAATAATATTTAATTTTTTATATTTATGTTCATTTTTATTATGTAATTATTAAATTTAATTATGTATATTTGTAATTTGTTAATTGTATTTTATTATGTTTTAAAAACATTATTTAAATAGATTAAAAAATAATATTTCAACATCACCACTATAACATCACCACACCATTGTAGAAACGTACAATGAAGTTATCAACGCTGACATCATCATGCGATCAAGTTACCAACTTGACCACACCAACTTCCTCATATCCTTGTACATGCTCTTACCTTGCGACATCTCATCTGCTGATGTTGCCTCTCATTGCTGCCCAGCATTGGGAATCCTTTTTTCAGCCTTCCATTCCAGATGCTATTTTCCCAGAGTTACTTTACGAGTTCTATGCCAACCTGGAACTCGAACTTGGCGAGGAGCTCCATATCGCCACGACTGTCTAGGGTCGGCATATCCGCTTTTCTGTCTCCAACTTTGATGAGTGGTTTGATCTTCCTACGGAGGGACCCATCAACTATTTCGATCAAGGATGGCCCACTGACGATCCCACTTTTGATCGAGATGAGGTTCTTTCTACCATTCTTGGTCGTCTAGCTACTGCTGCCGACTATCGTCTCCTTTTGAAGCAACTCCATCCCGACTACCAAATCATTCAAAAATTGATCACCACTTTCATCATTCCGCGCAGTGGAGACTCCTCCACCTGCAAATATCTTGATCTTTATGTTCTTTACCATATCGTTTTCTCCCGTCCTTTCAACCTTCCTCGTTTCATTATGCAGGCTATGCATAATGCGGCTAAAGCCACGAAAAAATTTTATCTACCTTTTGCTCGTGTCATCAACCACATTTTGACTCATTTTGACATCTCTTTTGTTGGCTTAACTCATTTTTCCATCTCTGATTTCCATACTTTCAACCATTCTACGATTACCAAGATGGAACTATCTTGGAATCATGTCCTTTCTCGTTGGGTTAATGACCCAACTCGTGCTTTTAAGAAATATCTTCCGGACAAACATTTTTGCTTCTTTATTCGAGTCTTTCACCCACCTCTCAGGCCAAGGGCTTTCCCAATGGGCCGCCTGCAAAAGAACGACCTCTTCTTTTGGCTTTCAGTATTTTCCAGCCAATCTTGGCGAGCTTCCATTTGAGATTCCCGAGATTTCTGCTACCCCCGCTCATCAGTCTGATCGTCTTTTCGAGTCTCTTCAGCGCATTGAAGGAAATCTAGCCAGTCATTTTGCATCTTCTACTGCCTCTATGGATGCGCTGACTATGAGAGTTGCCTCGTTGGAGACTCGCTTTGATGATTTTCTCTCCCGCTATCCTCCGCCGCAGCACGATGATGACTCTTAGATTTTATTTTGCATTTTAAGTTGTACTTTTTTATCTCTCTATGTAAAATTAAAAATTAGTTTAAATGAAAATATTTTGTATTTTAATTTTCTTGTCTTATATTAATTGCTTTTTGATTATCGCAAAAAGAGGAAGAATTAATTTGGTTAAATAATTATTAAATTGAGGGGGAGCTTTATTAATTAATAATTAAACAATATTTGGTTAAATTGTTTATTGCTTATATTTTTATTTCTTCTATTTAACCAAGTTTTGTGATCATCAAAAAGGGGGAGATTGTTACGCCTTAAATGCATACAAATCTCGTGTAATGAGATTAATGTTTTTAATGCATTAAAAAATCTCAAATTAAATTGTTTTGATGATTACAAAACTCGGTTAATCGTTACTAAAAGTTTAAAGTGAGAAATTTGCAGATAATAATACTTTTGAGTATGAACAAATATTGGAAGCAAGGACCTATAACCAAAATTGGAGATAAAATTTTTTAGGTTCAAAATTGCTCAAGTTCGGACGACCAGAAGAAGGGTTTGGGCGACCCCAAAAAATTTTCAGAATTAAATAAAGATCGGAGGAAAAACTCGAAGGCAAAGAAGACTACTTCGGATGGTCCGAAGCCAGTTTGGACGGCCCAAAGAATTTCCTGGATTTTAAAATTGCTCGGAGGCACTCTCGGAGGCCACGAAATGCACACTTTGGATGACCCGAAGACAAGTTCGGAGGACCCAAACTACTTTACGGCCACTGAAGATTTTTTCGGAAGAAAATTTGCCGGAATGAATTTAATGCAGCCGTTCGAACGACCCGAAGATGACTTCGGACCACCCGAACAGTTCATCAGCCGCAAAAAATTTGAACTTAAATCAGACAACGTTCGGACGACCCGAAGACCCATTTGGAGGATTCAAACCCGTTCGGATTGGCTACTATAAATACATGCCATTTGAAGCCATTTCAACTCACCAATTCACTCTCATCTCTCATTTCAAGCAATATCCTCTCCTTCAAAGTATTCAAGTGATAGTTGTGCGATTTATTCAAAATCGAGGGTTGTTTGTATAAAATCATTTGTGAGTTGGTTGTTCGGTTGTTGTAAATACTCGTGTGTGAATCCGAGTATATTGTGAGAGTATTGTGGCTATCCTTGGAGCCCTTAAGGCCAAGTGTTCGAGTTGTATCGGCGCAATGATCGTGTTGAATTATACGGCTATCCTTGAAGCCATCAAGGCCAAGACGTAAACGATTTATTGTCGAACTTCCATAAACATCTCTTATCTGTTGGAAAACTGGCGAGTTCCCAGACCAATTACGATTGATACCCGGTGCAGCGGAAGTTTAAAAATTTTTCATGGAACGTTTCCATGGTATGGGTATCAACCGTTCATCGATTGAATTACGTGTGTGTGTAAAATTTAAATAACAATTAAATAAATTTTACCTCAAATCTCGCAACGAGATTAATGGACACCAACAGAACAATTCTGCTCTTGTTGTCTCTCCCTGGAACCGATGAACGCCTTCAATCAGGTCCACGAACAGAGGTTTAATCCCTCTGATAGATTGCACTAGAAAATCTATCAGAAGTTTTCTGCGAAGAGAATAAACGAATCTGATTCGCTATTCCTTACTGCGATTCAAAATCACAGACCGGAATTTCTCGGGCAGAGGGGGAGGGTTCGGCCGATTTGTTGAGAGAGAGGCTAGGGTTCGATTTTTGCTCTGTCTCAAAAATTATGACCTGTTGTGTGTAATTTCTGTACTGAAATAACTTATTTATAATGCAGGCCACTAACACCTTAGGGCCCATTAGTCATAAGCTGGGGCCCGACAAGCAAAGCCCGCTCGTTCAGAAATTAATATAAAATTCATCGTGACTCCGATTGATGAAACGATTTCACCAATGTGCACAGAAACCATTTCTGCACGTTTTAAAGTCAAAATAAATTTTCCTGAATCCGAATTCAGTGGTTTCCAAAAATGTCCATCCCTATGTCATTTTAGGAAATCCTACTCCCTTACTCTTATTTAAGAAGTCCAACTCCTTAGTTCATTAAATTTAACTCTTTAAATTTAACTATCTCAACGGGGATTAAAACTCCATTACACTGTGTGACCCTCAATGGTTCAGGGATACAGCTAGCCGTGGGCTCACAACTCCTTGTGACTCGGAACAACACTTTCCGACTTGCCCAACGAATCATGGTAAAGCGCCTAGCAACATCGCCCCATGATTCCCTAGGTATCACTGATAGTGCCTACAAGAACCAGTAGATTTTGGTTAACGTACAGTACGGTCCCTTCATCCATATATCCCGATCGAATCAACAACCATTGGTATATCGAGAGTCGCTCAAGATTCGATAACTATGCAATACATCTTGAAGATCAAATTAGTGACATCGCATGTGCTACTAAGAAACCATTTCTTAAATCACATCAAGTACTCTGGCCAGAGATTTGTCACACTAATATCTCCTCAGATCGCATAGGATATCCACACTCGCAAGTATGTGGTGAATCCTTGACAACAATGCATTGACTCCTATATGTGTCGTAACTGTACCCAATCTCGACACCTGATGACCCCCTCAGAGTCGGTAAACGAGTCAAAGCACAGTACTAGCATATAGAGTCTCCATGATGTTTCAAGTCGTAAGGACTAATGGTGTACAACCAAAACCGCGGACTTTATCCACTCGATAAGTGATAACCACTTGGAAAGTCCGGATAGGGTAGTTCGACTATTCATCCTATGAATATCCATTTGCATGCTTCGAACATCTCCATGTTCCCTACCAATGAAACGTGGTACTCCGCATCGCAAATGCTAGTCTCAAACTCGAGCGATCCTTATCCTTATTATCGGACGGCTCAATCGACTAGGAACGGTTTTAGAATATACAGTGACTATAAGATGTATTTCATGATAGACATCTCCATGTTCTACCACATCTTACATACACTATAGTATATTCAAGGTCTTTATCAAAACAACAATAGTATATCACAATATAACAATATGAAGTAATATAAAGTCATTGCCATAAAAGTGTAAATAATATTAAACAAAAGATTGTTTATACAAAGAGTCAACAAAGCCCATAGCCACACAGTTGGCTCACTGGGCACCCACTCTTACAATCTCCCACTTGCCCTATAGCCAACTAGTCATACTACGTAGACCCATTGCTTTGCGATGTTTGTCAAACAATGGTCCTGGCAAAGGCTTAGTAAGTGGATCAGCGATATTGTCTGCAGAGGCCACTCGTTCGACACTGATGTCTCCTCTTTCCACAATCTCCCGGATTATGTGGTATTTCCTCAGTACGTGTTTGGATCTTTGATGAGACCTTGGTTCCTTTGCTTGAGCAACGGCACCCGTGTTGTCGCAGTACACCGGACTGGACCAACAAATTCAGGAATGACGCCCAACTCTTGGACGAAATTCCTCATCCAAACGGCCTCTTTAGCAGCAGCTGATGCTGCAATGTATTCAGCCTCAGTGGTGGAATCCGCTGTGGTGTCCTGCTTGGAACTCTTCCAAGAGACAGCACCACCATTGAGCATGAACACAAATCCAGAGGTTGACTTCGAGTCATCCACATCACTTTGGAAGCTAGAGTCGGTATAGCCTTCCAGTTTGAGTTCTCGTCCTCCATAAACCATGAACATATTCTTAGTCCTTCGCAAGTACTTAAGAATGTCCTTCACGGCTTTCCAATGCATCTGACCAGGATTAGACTGATATCTGCTCGTGACACTCAGAGCAAATGCTACATCCGGTCTGGTAGATATCATCCCATACATGATACTACCTATAGCTGACGCATATGGTACATGTGTCATATTCTCTATCTCTGCATCAGTCTTGGGACACATAGACTTGGATAGAGAAACTCCATGACACATGGGTAGATGTCCTCTCTTGGACCCATCCATTGAAAACCGTTTCAATATGGTATCGATGTAGGTTGATTGAGTGAGTCCTATCATTCTCTTAGATCTATCCCTATAGATCTGTATCCCAAGAATGTAGGATGCCTCACCCAAATCCTTCATCGAAAATCTACCTGATAACCATATCTTTGTTGACTGCAACATCCCTACATCATTCCCAATGAGTAGGATGTCATCAACATAAAGTACTAAGAATGTCACCGCATCCTTAACTACTTTCTTGTACACGCAAGGTTCCTCCGGGTTCTTGATGAAACCAAAATCTTTAATTGTTTCATCAAATTTATGGTTCCAACTTCTTGATGCTTGTTTTAGACCATAAATTGATCTCTGAAGCTTGCATACCTTATGCTCGCTTCCCATGGATGTGAACCCCTCAGGCTGCTTCATATAGATTTCTTCCTTAATGTCTCCATTAAGAAAAGCAGTCTTCACATCCATCTGCCATATCTCATAGTCATACCATGCAGCTATGGCAATTAGGATTCTTATGGACTTGAACATTGCGACTGGTGAAAAGGTTTCATCATAGTCAACTCCTTGCCTTTGAGTATAACCTTTCGCCACCAATCGCGCCTTGTAAGTCAATATCTTACCATCAGGCCCAAGCTTTCTTTTGTAGATCCATTTACACCCTATTGGAACAATTCCATCGGGAGGATCCACTAAAGACCAGACTTGGTTAGTATGCATCGAATCCAATTCTGATTGCATAGCTTCAAGCCATAAATTCGAATCCGCATCAGAAATTGCTTCCTTGAAGCTTCTTGGATCACATCCAATGTCGGGTTCATCTTGACCCTCTTCAAGAAGAAGACCATATCGAACTGGAGGTCTAGAAGTCCTCTCGAATCTTCTAGGTGCAGGCGTGTCCAGCAATGGTTCCTGAGGTGTGGGATCGTTATTTTGTATTTCGGGTTCTTCTCGAACTTCTTCGAGTTCCATCATCTCGCCTTTCTTATCCAATAAGAACTCCTTCTCCAAGAAGGTGGCATTCCGTGAAACAAACACCTTTGTTTCAGCAGGATAATAGAAATAATATCCGATTGAATTCTTCGGATACCCCACAAAATAACACAAGCTGGATCGACTATCCAACTTATCTCCCACTGTCCGCTTCACGTAAGCAGGACATCCCCAAATCCTCAAGTATGAATACTTAGGAGCTTTGCCATTCCATAACTCGTATGGTGTTTTGTCCACTGCTTTGGTGTGGACGTTATTCAACAACAATACCGCCGTTTCAAGCGCATAGCCCCAAAACGAAGGTGGAAGCTCAGTGAAGCTCATCATGGATCGAACCATGTCCAACAAAGTTCGATTACGACGCTCCGATACACCATTAAGCTGTGGTGTCATAGGAGGAGTCCACTGAGAGAGAATCCCATTCTCTTTTAGATAGTCCAAAAACTCGGTACTCAAGTATTCTCCACCTCGATCCGATCGAAGTGCTTTAATACTTTTACCTAGCTTGTTTTCTACTTCAGCCTTGAATTCTTTGAACTTTTCAAATGCTTCAGACTTATATTTCATTAAATATAAATACCCATACCTAGAATAATCATCAGTAAAGGTAATTAAGTAGGTGTGGCCATGTTGAGTCCCTACTCTAAATGGACCACAAACATCTGTATGGATCAAATCCAACAGATTTTGACTACGTTCAGGCTTCCCCTTAAAAGGAGATTTAGTCATTTTCCCTTTTAGGCAGGATTCACAAGTAGGTAGAGAGTTAATATCAGACATATCAAACATGCCCTCTCCCACTAGCTTGTTCATCCTCCTTGAGGAAATATGACCTAGTCTAGCGTGCCAAAGGTTTGCCGGGTTTTGACTATCGATTTTCCTTTTGTTTGTTGTCGCCGGTTTGTCAATACAATTTACTGGAACGTCTTTTAGTTTTAAATTATATAGATCGTTTTCAAGTTGTCCATTTCCAATTAAACATTCATTCTTGTAAATATTGCAAATCCCATTCACAAAATTACAAGAATAACCATCTCTATCAAGCATAGAAATAGAAATAATGTTTTTAATTAAATCTGGCACAAATAAAACATCTCTCAACAATAATTTAAAACCATTCTGCAAAATCAAAACAAACATCTCCAATGGCCGTAGCTTCAACTCTGGAACCATTCCCGAGCCTCAGCTGGGTCTCACCCATTCTAAGCCTGCGACTTCTTGTCATCACCTGCAAATCATTGCAAATGTGAGATCCACATCCGGTATCCAATACCCAAGAAGTTGTATTAAGTGACATGTTTATTTCGATATAGAACATACCCTTTGCAGTTCCCAACTGCTCAAGATACTCCTTGCAGTTGCGCTTCCAATGACCCGGCTTCTTGCAGTAATGGCAAACATCCTTGGATTTTCCATCGTTTGAAGCCTTTGTCTTTTGCTTCTTCTCGGGTTCCACTTTCTTGGGTGGGGCAGAACGTTTCTTGCCCTTCATACTTGGCCCCTTCTTAGCAGAAGATGAGGAGCCCACCAAGAAAGCTGGCTTATCCTTCTTAAGTGTGGATTCATATGTAACGAGCATATTGACCATCTCTTCAAGGGTGGCCTCTATATTGTTCATATTAAAATTTATCACGAATCCATCAAATGAAGAAGGAAGAGATAGAAGCAGCAAGTCCACATTGAGTTCATGCTCCAACACCAAATCAAGGGTCGCTAACTTCTGTATGAGCCAAATCACTCGTACCCCATGATCACGGACCGAAGTCCCTTCACGCATGCGGCACGTCATCAACTCCTTAACAGTAGAGAACCTTTCAGCCCTCGACTGAGCCCCAAAAAGTTCCTTGAGTTGCGTGTGAATGTCAGCAGCATTCACCGTGTCCTCAAATCGCCTCTGGAGTTCATCAGACATCGAGGCTTGCATATAGCATTTGGTCTTGATGTCATGGTCACACCATGCATCAAGTTTGGCCAATTCCTCCGGACTTATGTCAGCTGGTGCTTCCTTCGGAGGTGCTTTCTCTAACACGTAGAGCATTTTCTCCGAAGTTAAGACAATCTTCAACTTCCGGAACCATTCCGTATAGTTGGCGCCAGTCAGCTTGTTTTGTTCGAGGATCGAGAATAAAGGATTTCGCGAATTCATTGTATGAAATACTGAAAAGTAAAAACAGACATATATCAATGATTGTTTAACAATTTACTAAGACATAAAATAGGCGAATTTAATTTTATGAATCTCACTCCCACTATTTTAACGATTTCACCACCCTCTAGTGAAAACGGGAAACTTTTTCCTTAGTGAGAACATGGAGTCCAATTGACAAACTTATGGTCCCGAATAATATCAGCCAACCATAATTCTCAAAAGGTAGAGCCCAATTGCTTCCAAAGCAACCCCCATGTATTTACCTCATGTCCAATAAGGGCCCAATAATATGACGCCGTTTTAAAGTGACATGTCAAGATGACCCATCAATATTAAGTTGTGATGGACGGTCGCCATGTGGATCCCCCAATAATATGAGCCGATCCCATGGGAGTTCCACCCAACTTACAACATTTGTCGATCCAATGTACAGCTTTCCGACGGACGGGCCCCCCCAATAATATGAGCCGGACCGTATCCGCGGGTAGCATCACATACATTGACCGTTGATGGAAGGTAGGAACATTTAAACAATATTTAAATTTCCTTTATTTATCTTGATATAAATTTTAAATCATATTTAAAATGAGGGATTTTATTTATAAAAATATTTGTCTCATCATATTTAATTTATTGCATGCATTGCCGGATTCACGCAATTTATGTCTAAACATGCATACAATCATAATATCACATATTATATAGGATGATCGATTCCATTTCTAATTGACCCGTGGTTGCCAATCACGGGTCTTAGTCCAATCCTAGGTAATATGCAGTATGCAAATGCAATCCTATTACATATGCTTCCAATTTACATTTCTTCAGTCTTCATTGTCTGCTGGGCCCACCATCTTCAAATCTTGATCTCCCACTAAATCTAATGTATTTACAATAAATAACAATGACAAGTAGGGGATACATTTTTAGGGGGTGGGAACGGGCTATAAACCAAGCCCACTTTTATTACATATGACATTCATATCGGGCCATAAACCAGGCCCATTAATAAAACCAACAACAATAAAGACAAAATGTAAATTCCTAACATACACCTACAAAATTGGTCATGGCAATCGATCATCCTTATCCAATAACATTTAATTCAAAATTAATTTATTGGATAACATGCTGTGGCAATTCAAATTTAAACAAGATAAAATCATATTTTATATATAAAATCACATTTCACATATAAAATCATATTTTATCTCCATATCAAATAAAATCATATTTTATCTATAAAATCCAATTTTACAAATAAAATCATATTTTACTTAATATATCATAAGATCATATCTTATCATCAATTGTACCAAAATAATTGATTTCAAAATTCAATTTACGGATAAAATATTAAAATTTTCCAAAAATTCAAATTTATCCAAAATCAATTTTAAAATTTACGGACTCGAACAATTCGATCCGAAATATCGTGAACCAATCAAAAACAATTTTTGACCGGACCAAAAATAAAATTTTAACATATTAAAATTAATTTTTAATAAAATATTAATTTTTCCCGCGGGCCACCCGGGACACTCCCGGGTTGGCCCGCACCCGGGGCGCGGGCCGGGGCAGCCCGGCTGCCCCCTTAGGGCAGCAACGCTTGCTGCCCTGGCGGCGCCTGGCGCCGCCGCTGGGCGGCGCCGAGCGCTGCCCTGGGCAGCGCACAGCGCTGCCCTGGGCAGCGCCGCGCGCCGCCCTGGGCGGCGACGGTCGCCGCCCTGGGCGGCGCCGTGCGCCGCCCCTGGGGGCAGCGACCATCGCTGCCCCCTCCGGGCAGCGATCCAATCGCTGCCCGGGTTTCGCCCCCGGAAAAAAAAAATTTTTTATTAAAAATATTTATTTTGTTTCATAAACCGAGACTCAAAAATTTTGTACAATTGATTAATTCAATCGATTGATCTGAGCAACCTGGCTCTGATACCACTGTTGGAAAACTGGCGAGTTCCCAGACCAATTACGATTGATACCCGGTGCAGCGGAAGTTTAAAAATTTTTCATGGAACGTTTCCATGGTATGGGTATCAACCGTTCATCGATTGAATTACGTGTGTGTGTAAAATTTAAATAACAATTAAATAAATTTTACCTCAAATCTCGCAACGAGATTAATGGACACCAACAGAACAATTCTGCTCTTGTTGTCTCTCCCTGGAACCGATGAACGCCTTCAATCAGGTCCACGAACAGAGGTTTAATCCCTCTGATAGATTGCACTAGAAAATCTATCAGAAGTTTTCTGCGAAGAGAATAAACGAATCTGATTCGCTATTCCTTACTGCGATTCAAAATCACAGACCGGAATTTCTCGGGCAGAGGTGGAGGGTTCGGCCGATTTGTTGAGAGAGAGGCTAGGGTTCGATTTTTGCTCTGTCTCAAAAATTATGACCTGTTGTGTGTAATTTCTGTACTGAAATAACTTATTTATAATGCAGGCCACTAACACCTTAGGGCCCATTAGTCATAAGCTGGGGCCCGACAAGCAAAGCCCGCTCGTTCAGAAATTAATATAAAATTCATCGTGACTCCGATTGATGAAACGATTTCACCAATGTGCACAGAAACCATTTCTGCACGTTTTAAAGTCAAAATAAATTTTCCTGAATCCGAATTCAGTGGTTTCCAAAAATGTCCATCCCTATGTCATTTTAGGAAATCCTACTCCCTTACTCTTATTTAAGAAGTCCAACTCCTTAGTTCATTAAATTTAACTCTTTAAATTTAACTATCTCAACGGGGATTAAAACTCCATTACACTGTGTGACCCTCAATGGTTCAGGGATACAGCTAGCCGTGGGCTCACAACTCCTTGTGACTCGGAACAACACTTTCCGACTTGCCCAACGAATCATGGTAAAGCGCCTAGCAACATCGCCCCATGATTCCCTAGGTATCACTGATAGTGCCTACAAGAACCAGTAGATTTTGGTTAACGTACAGTACGGTCCCTTCATCCATATATCCCGATCGAATCAACAACCATTGGTATATCGAGAGTCGCTCAAGATTCGATAACTATGCAATACATCTTGAAGATCAAATTAGTGACATCGCATGTGCTACTAAGAAACCATTTCTTAAATCACATCAAGTACTCTGGCCAGAGATTTGTCACACTAATATCTCCTCAGATCGCATAGGATATCCACACTCGCAAGTATGTGGTGAATCCTTGACAACAATGCATTGACTCCTATATGTGTCGTAACTGTACCCAATCTCGACACCTGATGACCCCCTCAGAGTCGGTAAACGAGTCAAAGCACAGTACTAGCATATAGAGTCTCCATGATGTTTCAAGTCGTAAGGACTAATGGTGTACAACCAAAACCGCGGACTTTATCCACTCGATAAGTGATAACCACTTGGAAAGTCCGGATAGGGTAGTTCGACTATTCATCCTATGAATATCCATTTGCATGCTTCGAACATCTCCATGTTCCCTACCAATGAAACGTGGTACTCCGCATCGCAAATGCTAGTCTCAAACTCGAGCGATCCTTATCCTTATTATCGGACGGCTCAATCGACTAGGAACGGTTTTAGAATATACAGTGACTATAAGATGTATTTCATGATAGACATCTCCATGTTCTACCACATCTTACATACACTATAGTATATTCAAGGTCTTTATCAAAACAACAATAGTATATCACAATATAACAATATGAAGTAATATAAAGTCATTGCCATAAAAGTGTAAATAATATTAAACAAAAGATTGTTTATACAAAGAGTCAACAAAGCCCATAGCCACACAGTTGGCTCACTGGGCACCCACTCTTACATTATCCTTTTTACTGCTTTATTTACTTTACGCATTTATTTACTGCATTTATTATTGATTGTTTTAAGTCTTCCGCTTGCGTATTTGCATAATCGCTTTAAATTGTTAAAGTTGTCAATAGAACCTAAATCCCCCCCCCCCCCCCAATTAGGTTCTAACACATAAGCACGCTCGAAATACTCGTCTTGATTCAGTGGGTCGTTACAAATGGTATCAAATCTGACCTCTCTTAGTAGGATATGGTTCGGGGACAAACCAGGCGGAAGCTGGTGGGCATGTTGATAAGAGTCATTTTTCCGTGTTTTATTGTTCGTTTTCTTGGTGTTTTGCATTCGTTATTTGTCGTATTTTTAATATTTATCAATTTTTTTTGCATTTAATGTAATGTTATGTGTTTTGTTTACTCCTATTGATTTATGGTTAAATTGGCAGGAAAACGAGAAAAAATAGCATGTTTAGGCTTCATCAGGGGTTGCGCTCGGTCTGCAGAAAAGAGCAGACCGAGCGCTGGCATCATTTAGACAGGCAGAAGGTTGAAGAATTTTGGGCGCTCAGTCGGTAAAAAAGAGCAGACCGAGCGCCCGCACGTAATTGTGAGAGTTATTATTTCGGGTGTTTTAAAAGGAAAGGACTCTAAGGAGCAATATATATAGAATATTTTCAGACGTTTTGAGGGTGGGAAAAACACAACGAATCAAGGCGGAGGCGGCTCAGAAGATTGAATTTTCTTCTTCTCATTGGGAGTTCTTCTTCTTCACGATTTCTGAACTTTTATGTTAAAAACTTTGTTAGATTAAATTTTATTATGAGTTGTAGTGGCTAAACTTTATTTTGTTGGAATTCAGGGGATCCTAACCCCAAAACATGTTTTTGTGATTGAATCATTGGACGAATTGATTGAGTGTTTATACGAGTATTTGATTTTATCATGGTTTATCATTTTATGTTGAGGAGTAGCTAACTTTAATATAGATTTGTAAGTTGTTAATTGTTGTCGAGAGATAGATTCATGATTAGGACGAGTGTAAAATCCATGGATTTAAAATATGCATAAAGATATGATATTTAGTACATGTTGATAACCATAGACCACCAGGTTGAAAGTTGTAGGAATTCAATGAACGCAAGGCAATCAGTAATGATAAACACTTAAAGAGATTTAATTGTATCATTAACTGAATTAGATTGGCATAAACTCGAGAGAGAGTGTCGATATATCAGGAATTCTTGTCAAATTTATGAGTGTAAAGGTAGATTTCAATTGTCCAAATTCAATTATGGAAAAGGTGAACCGAGATTCCAACAAAATTTCTTCAGATTATATTTTTTCTGTGCTAAGCATCGCTGTGGTTTATTTTATTTTCATTTAATGATTTTAAGTTGAATTATTTAAGTTATAATTTTAGAATAGTCAAAATCAAATTTTCGTTACTTTGGATAGGGAAATTAAATACTTTAATTATTGTGAAGTAGTCCCTGAGGACGATACTCGTACTCAGTACACTTTTCTATAACTTGAGTCGTGCACTTGAGATAATTTCGGCAAAGTGTGAATTGGTTGAAGAAATTTAATGCATTCACATGAATTCTGTCATGTGGAAAAATGAAAATAAAATTCAATTGAGAATTTCCTTTGTCATGTTCACACCGAGAGTTCAAACGATTTTCATCTATATGGCGAATACTGGACAAGAGAATTGGAGCATGGTTAAGAGGATCCTTAGATACATTAAGGGTACCTCAAATTCTGAATTATGTTTTGGAAGATCGGATATTACACTCAGGGGCTATGTGAATTCAGATTATGCAGGAGATCCAGATAAAAGAAAATAAGTTATTGGTTATGTGTTTACACTTGTAGAAGGTGCAGTAAGCTGGGTTTCAAAATTGCAAACGGATGTGGCATTATCTACAACGGAGATAGAATACATGGCAGCTGATCAAGCTTGCAAAAGGAGCAATATGGATTAAAAAGCTATTGGAGGATCTTGGACACAAACAAGAAAAAATTCTTTTGTTTTGTGATAGAGATAGTGTCTTGCACATTGCAAGAAATCTAGCCTTTATTTCAAAACTAACACATTGGAGTTCAATTTCATTTTGTTCGGGAAGTAATAGAAGAAATAACTATGGATATGCAAAAGATCCATATAAAGGATAACATAGCTGATATTTTGACCAAGCCAGTGAGCACGGAGAAGTTTGAATAGTGTAGATCCTCAAGTGGCCTAGCAGAAACGTAAGCAGCAGGGAAAGGCAAGATTGAAAAGATGTGTGGAGATGTTTGATTCTCAATCAAATCTCCAAGTGGGAGAAATGTTGGCAAATTTTGAATTGGTTGAAGAAATTTAATGCATTCACATGCATTATGTCATGTGGCAAAATGAAAAAAAAAAATCATTTGAGTATTTTTTTTGTCATGTTCACACTAAGAGATTAGACGATTTGCATCTATTTGGCAAATATGGACAAGATAATTGGAACACGGTTAAGAGGATCCTTAGATACATCAAGGGTACCTCGAATTCTGCATTATGTTTTGGAGGATCAGATATTACACTCAGGGGCTATGTGGATTTAGATTATGCAGGAAATCCAGATTAAAAAAAAATGAACTACTGGTTATGTGTTTACACTTGCAGGAGTTGCACTATAACGCCCCGATTTTATCTTAATTGACTTTATTCGAGATAATCGGAGATTCCATAGTTCAAGAGCCAACTTGATTTTGATCAGGGTCCTTTTTGCAAATTTTGGATTTTTGAGGGAATAAAATGCAAATTTTGAGATTGTTAGATATTTAAGCAATCTTTGACCCATTCCTTCACTTCACCTTCTCCTCCACGCCTCCTCCCTCCATTAGAGCATCCCATTTCATTTTCAAGCTTTGGGATTTCGGTTTTCGGTCGATCCGGCCATTAGAAATTATTTTTGAAGGCAGATTAGCGATCACGGCTGCGAGAGCTTCATTCTATCGTAAGTTTTTCTACGATCAGGTTCATTCTATTTTTTGGATGTTTTTAGAATCGTTCGAGATTCGATTATGTTGTTCTTAGCAGAGTTCTGATTGTTTATTATCTGTCAGTTTTGAAATAGAGCGTCGTTTGGATTTGTTATGAATTTTGAAGGGATTTTCGAAAGATGAGTTTTTATGATTTGTTGGAATTGGATTGTTATGGTGGAATGTTATTTGATTTGAGTCTATTGGATTGATATTATGCTGTCTGTGTTTCCGGTTTGGTCAGAATACAGCCGTTATGCCGCCGGTTTGAGTTTTGGTTTGTCAATCGGTTTGAATTGTTTGAGCCAAGTCTTTGTTTGAGTTGTGTGTAATCTCGAGCCTTTATTACTTCTTTTACAGATTTTTTGAAGGCCGTTGAGTTGTGAGATTTCAGGAGTTGAATCGCTTTGAAGATTGTAGCCGGTATAGTATCGACTTTCTTATTATCGATTGAGGAAGTTGGATTGAATCTTGATTGAGAAATTGTTGTTGTTTCCATGTTGGAGCATCGACGTTTGAAAGAGGTATAAGATGACTTAGACTGGAATGGAACGTGTGACTCGAATCCGACTTGATTCGAGTGTTCCGGAAAAATCACATACTTGCATGTTATTTGATTATTTGAGTTATTTGAGTTATGTTTTGCATTGCATTCATATTGAGCTAAGAATCCTTGATTTTATCAGCGGGCAGGACGGCCCTTTTATGATAGACGTTTTGGGGATTATATTATGAGTGGCCTGGGTGTAGCCGTTTCACCTAACTCCTTATAGTCGCACCAAAGTCTAGAGGATGGAGATACGTAGCACCACCTCGATCGGGAGAGTTGGTGAGTTGTTTACGTGATCTCGTCCTCGGGATCCCAAAAGCAAAAGCAGCAACTCTTTTGATTATCCGACTTGATAATCCCATATTTTAAAGACATGCATTGCATTGTTTGCATTTGAATTGAGTATAGATATGAATTTGGAATTGATTTTCTTGTATTTATATCATATGTTGATATATTAATTGATATTTCATGTTTGTCTCTTTTACTGGGAATATTATTCTCACCGGATTATCCGGCTGTTGTCTTTATTTGTATATGTACTTGGCAACAGGTGGGGCAGGACTGAGTCAAAGATCGCATGGATAGGTGGTCGAGTTGATAGAGTGAGGCCTTGTTGTTGTAGAAGTAGAATATGTAATTGAACTTAGATTGTATTCGAATTTGTATTGTATTACTTTGAATAAGCTAGAATTGAAGCATGTTCTACTAGTTTGAGATTGTATAACTTTAGAACTATCTTGTATTGGATTATGCATGATGTTTGGATGAATTATGCTTGTTGAATGGATTTAGTTTGGAGATTTGGTGTTGTATTGAGTCGAGCAATCTTTTTTATTTTTTGCAGATTTGTGCCGCTCGATCGGTTGAATCTTACCGATCGAGCGAGCACCCCTGAACTGAGACAGAAAATCGGGCATTTTGTGTCCGCTCGATCGGTAAGATCTTACCGATCGAGCGGCGGGATTTTGTTAAGTCTCGGCAGAGATTTGGAAATTCATGGCTCGCTCGATCGGTAAAGTTCTACCGATCGAGCGAGCATCCTTTAAAAAAAAATTCCTTTGCTTTTAATCTTAGATCTTGTATGCTTATTTATTGTTTATTCTGAGATTAGATGATTAGAACTGTGGGGACCCGGGTTGCTAATCTCATCTTAGGGCAATTAACGATTAATAGACAATTAATCGAACAATAAAAGATTATTCAAACCAAGAGCAAACAAAAAAAAAAATTTTTTTAAAGAAGGCCCCTCGCTCGATCGGGCAAACCTAGCCGATCGAGCGAGCTAAAAGTAAAAACTCTCGGCCTGCATCCATTTTGGCCTCGCTCGATCGGTGAAACTTTACCGATTGAGCAGGCATAAAATTTCAATCTTCTGTTTTGCAAAATAAAGGCCTCACTTGATCCGCAAAAGTCACCCGATCGAGCGGGCTCCAAATTCTGGAAATTCTGCTGCAACTTAATGCTGTCAAACTTGGAATATAAAGACATCTAGTCTTATACAAGCTACAAAATAATATACATGCATTGACAAATAAATCCTAACTCATAAATACATCAATTCATGAATATAAACTAGGATTTACCAAATAGAAACATGTACAAGATTCTTGGTCTTCTAACATGTTATTAACAATACATATCATCTGCTTAAAACCCGAATCACCATATGTTATCTCTCTTCTCAAGCTATCCAAGCCAACTCTAGCTTGATCATGCCCCAACCTGATGCAATGCACACATACAAACAAAGCAACAGCCGGATAACTCCGGTGAGAATATATCTCAGTATGAAAGATATGCATATACATCATGAAAGCATATGGAATCTATATGCTATAAAACTCTAAAATCATAAAACATGTAATAACATGTAAATCATAGAATCATCATTGACGCTTAAACTCTTAACACATAATGATTCATCTAAAGCAAGAGCACATATTCATATCTAGAATAGCGTATCACAACATGCTAGCATTTATATCTGCATAATCTAAACCATAGCAATCTCTAGGTTAATGCATAAATGCAATGCATGTGCCAAGGAATAGGCTATCAAATCTGATACCAATAAGCTTAGTTCTTGGGATCCCGAGGAATAAAATCTTTAACGAACACCAACTCACCCAGTCGAGGTGAAGTTAAATACTTTATTTCCTCTGACTTTGGTGCAACTATAGTGAGTCTTCTGGCTCTGGAAGTAAGTCTACATTCTGTGCCACTCAACTACAATCCGCCAAACATCATATGCACTCTAGGCTTTTAACCCTCTGTGCTTATTAGGCTGGAGTTCAAGATGAATGCAACATAATCTGTATGCATTACTCAAATAAATACTGATAAACATCTTGAACACATAAATCAATATTCATAGCAACAAAAGCAAGTAAATCACATAAGAGTACTTAAACAACTAAGTATGTGATTTCAGGATAACTCGAAAACCACCACGTTCTCGAGTTGTTCTACCTGGCAAGAATAATGTCAACTCATACCTTTCATCGCGATTCAAACATCTTGAATCTGTTGCCAATTCTGAGTATCTCAAAGCTAGCCAAATCAGTCATACAATGCTGCTCATTTCAATCATTGCTACTTGAAGGTATTCTTGATTCAACTTCAAACACTTCAAGTCATTCGAACTTAAACTCGTCGATTCAACTTCGATAATCTTCACTTCAAATCTGAAATGGTTTGTAACATAGCTAAACATCAATATCCAATCTGAATCGATGTTTCTTTAAAGCTTATATAGTTCAAATCTTGCTAATACAATCGGAATTCAAACCGACATCGCAACTATTCGAGTCCGATAAATCTTTCGATTCAAATATCATTATATCTTCATTCTCAACATAATCTCATATTCAATTCATCCACAATAAGCTTAAGGATCAGCTCTAAACATTCATAATGTCTATCAATTCAAAATCTTGAACCGACGGCGTAACGGATTAAAACCGGAAATTCCAAAAGCATAAACATCAATATGACAATCATATCAATCTCATATCATCACCAATTCTACGGCTAACTTTCGAAATATGCAGCCCCATAATTTCAGAATTTCAACAATTCTTTCAAAATTCCAAAACATGTCCAAACGACGATCTTTTCTCGATCTATCTTAGATATGCTATCGTCGTATATGCTAGAACATGTTTATACAATCAAATCTTAATTCTAACAACAACTTAAAATTCAAACATGGTAGAACTTCATAAAACTTACGTCAAAACGAAGTACTCAGAGCTGTGATCGCAAATATACGATCAATCGGAAATTCTACCGGGCGGATCGAATTTAATCGGGACTTGAAGGGACAAAAATGGCGTGTGAAGCTTCTGATTTCTTTTCCCCCTTAAGTCTGCTGATTCACGTGAGAATCAGAAGGAAAAACGTGAAGTTTAGATATATATTAGTCTATTTGCAGTTTAGTCCCTGAACTTTGGCCTAATTGCAATTCAGTCCCCGGACAAGCGATTTAATTCAATTTCAATCCTAAATAATTTAAGAATATTAGAATTTAATTCTAAACTCAAAATATTCTCAAATTAAATATTCTTGGATTAAAATTAAATCATTTCGGAACTTATCGCATTTTAGTCCTTGAACTTTTCAATATTTGCAAATTGGCCTTTGCTCGGATTTCATCCTCAAATTCAATCCTTGATATTTATAATCTTGGAATTCACATCTTAAATTCCATAAATATCAATTGCAAATATTTTTAATCTTTTAATTTAAGAATTCGGATATTAAAATCTTAAAATCCGAAAATCCTCAAATTAAATATTTCTGACCCGAAATTGAAATATCTAATTTTCATAAATTCTTAAATTCATCTTTTTTTACTTTTATTCGGAATTTAAATCTTAAATCCCGTAATTAAAAACTTATTATTTTCGGGCCTTACAATTCCTCCCCTCTAAGGAATGATTTCGTCCTCGGAATCGCATTCGATCTTACTGCTGATTCTCGTAAGCTGTATAGCTGACTGAAGTAATACTGACTTCAAATCTCTGAGCTTTCGATATCTATTCTGATATCTTCTCTTCTATCGTATTTTAATCTTCTTTCTGATTGCTTCTGCAATACATATAATCACTGAGTCAACTTATATCTAAATTGCTCTTTCTCGTGATCGAATTCTGTATCAGTTAATCTGTCTTGCTTAACATCTTATCTACCTCTGTTGTATCTGAATTGAATGCATATACATATTCTAGCTGATATTCTTCAGCCAATGCATATGGATAACAATTCATCTATCTGACAAGTCACGATTAAGTATTAATCAATTAGCTAGATCAAATACTCATAGGAATCAATTCTGAAACCTCTTTCTGAACCTAATGATGCTCGGAAAAAACTTCTTTTCTGATCATTCTGTTCAGGCTTCAACTCTCTATCTGTTACTCATCTACTAGCTCTGTTAATGCTGCTCTATTCTTATTCTGATCGAAACAATCTTCACATTCTCTATCGTTTCTTGACTCATATCTGGTCTGATACCCGATATTTCTGAAAGATCGTTTCAATATAAAGACAATTTTGTGTTTCTGATCAATCAATCATCAAAATACTATCTTTATATCTATCAAATAGCTGTCACAGGAATCATAGTAATCAAGTGGCCAATAATCAATCAATTAGTATCGAATCTAGTACTATCGTTCTGAGAATATCCTCGGAAATCTGGATAATCACATCTGATAATCCACTAATCAGAGGATGGTATAATGAAATCTTATACAACCAAACACTCAGAACATCTGACAATCAATGCCACAATCTAGAAAACAAATCTAAAGTCTCTATCTCGACAATAGATTTCAAGAATTCCTGTAAGCTGATCATCTTGCTAAATGCATAACCAGTATCTTTTTATGTTTGTATCATATCTAATACAACATATTCATGAATCTGTCAAAATCTACTACAATCTACAATGCAAAATCATGATGATTCGAATAGATTCGAACTAAAGTCGTTCACAAAGTTGATCTTCTTTCAACTCTTATGTAACTAATCTGTTACATAAACCACTTGCGTTCTTCTTTTCTGCTTTTTTTTACTAGAATTTTAGTATTGGTACTGTCAACTCTGTCGTATCTGTTTTCAATTCGTCTTCCAATACTAATTTCCAAGTACTGACTACATGTAAGTCATACATGTTGAGACAACTGAATGGATATTCAATCTGTTGTCATATGCCTCTTGCAGAATCTGATATTTCATATCTAGAATATCTAGCATAATCAAACGATTATTCACCACAAAAATTCATTTGTTCTGCTCTGTTGTCTTATCTCATATCTTAATCTAGCGTTCTCAATCAATATTCTATTGCTTGATCTTAGATCAATGTTACTTTTATCGTTCCAAACCAATCGAGTTTAGTTTGGATCGCAACAATTCTGATCATTTAAGTATCTGTCAAGCATAAACATTCAACAAGTACAAATCTGTACCCAATAAATCCATCAATTATCTAAAACCCATAAATCTTGCTTCTAGTCTGAATCTGAATTTCTATCAGTTACGAGCCAAATACATCAAGATACACTGAATAAACACATCAAATAATCAATAATTCTCAAATTTCAAATCAAAGGAACTCGCTCAAGGAAATGTCAGTCAAAATCAAATATTCTGAATGACAGCGAGTGAATCAAAGTAGACTCTAGCAAAAGAATAAGAGTCAATCAATATCAATCGAGGTCAAATAACACAACCTCAGAATCGATAGCAAGAAATTCAAGAATCAAGATTTCTATGATGGAATAGCTTCAGCAAAATTGAAAAAAAAGCTCAACTGTAACTGATTTTTCTTATTCTCTATTGACATAAGTTCATTTATTAATTCTTAGCTGACAATAGTCGAATATAATCTTTTCGACGTAACTTATTGTCATAGAATTAATCATCATTTCGGTACTACATAACTCTTTTCTACGCAATCTGCTAGTTGTTTCTGAAGTTCTTCAGTTTAAGTAATGCTCTTCTATACAAGTTGTCATAATACCATTGTACTAGACACCACTCTATATAGAACTGCATTCATGTCGTAGAAAGGTCGAAATATGTCATTGAACTATGTCTGTACATTCTAACCACTGACATATCTGTCAATTCTAGGTTCATTCTGTACTAGTTCAATATATCAACTAGACTTCTACTTACATTCTTCCATGGTCATCGTGATATAACCAGTACCGAATTAACAACATCTAATTTCTGAAACTCATATCATAAATTCTATTCATTTATATTGCTTTTTCAGTGCACAGATTCAATCAACTGGTAACTGGTACTCAGTTATTGCATTAATATCTATAATGCATTCTAGCTTAATATCTCACGTCTGATATTAACATATTCAATCTTATTTCCTCAAGTCTGTATTTCATCTGTCTAATCATTCAAATGCATTTCTTCTACTCAAAGGCAAAAATCTCAACAAATACATTGACTAAAGGCTCATCAGATACGGATTATAGCATAACAAATCACTAATCTATGACTATATACTATGCAATCAATATATAAGCGGTTAACTAGAATTAACTCACTTACCTGTAATATTCTTATCTCATACAACTTGAGCCTTCTTTTCTGTACTTGCTTATTGCCTAAAGTTTCAGCTGGGGGAATTATGCTTATATGTCTTTATCTGCTGGCGTTTAGGCTGAATCAATCTTTGCTGTTGTTGTCACTATCTCTTGCTTCATAGCTATACTGCTATGAAAGTTGTAGTGAAGTTGATGATCATAGATTTTTACAAGTATAGAGGCATGAATAAAAATTCAACTCTGCCTCGTACTACCGATTCATGATTTCTTTCTTCTATTACTGGCTTGAAATCAACTTATGCGTCTATTCTGCAAAGTCTACTGTTCTATCATCTTTAACATTTACGGAAAGAAACAATTCTGTTTACTTACCTGCCAAACAATTTCAATACTTCTTCTGGCAACTTCACCAACTTCTTGCTAAGTCCTGGAGTTGATATAAAATCAGGCTGGTTCTATGTTCATCTGAATATTCTTCTCTTGACAACTGATCCAGCTCTTCAAATCAACCCCTTTCTAGACATAGCATATGATGTATCTTTCTGAGTTGATGATCAATAGCTTTGGAGTTGTTCAACTAACATACTCCTCAGTGCAATCGGCTCAAAAAACTTACCTCAACACTATTCTGTTTTATCTGCGGTTCTATTCTGTCTGAGGTTCTCATGCTATCTGCACAATCTGTCTTATTCTATAACAGAAGCAATATATATGACAGAGATTATAACATACAATGTCAGTATAACATACATATAATCTCATGCTTCTGAATAGAACACATACTTGCAAATACTCATGCTTTTTCACATATTACATGCTTAAGACGAATTCACTATTTCTAATGAATTCAATAACTCAAGTATACATATCAGCATATAAGCATGTAATTCTTCTCTCAATAAAGCAAGTAGTGTTCAATCAAGCAATCATAGTCGCATACAATTCTGTAAAGCAAGTAAAGCATACTCATGAAATACTATCAATGCATGCGACTCAATCTACCCCGCTCAACTTCTATCTTAGTCCAAGACTTTACGCTCTGATACCACCTGTTGTGGGGACCCGGGTTGCTAATCTCATCTTAGGGCAATTAACGATTAATAGACAATTAATCGAACAATAAAAGAATATTCAAACCAAGAGCAAACAAATTTTTTTTTTTTTTAAAGAAGGCCCCTCGCTCGATCAGGCAAACCTAGCCGATCGAGCGAGCTAAAAGTAAAAACTCTCGGCCTGCATACATTTTGGCCTCGCTCGATCGGTGAAACTTTACCGATCGAGCAGGCATAAAATTTCAATTTTCTGTTTTGCAAAATAAAGGCCTCGCTCGATCCGCAAAAGTCACTCGATCGAGCGGGCTCCAAATTCTGGAAATTCTGCTGCAACTTAATGCTGTCAAACTTGGAATATAAAGACATCTTGTCTTATACAAGCTACAAAATAATATACATGCATTGACAAATAAATCTTAACTCATAAATACATCAATTCATGAATATAAACTAGGATTTACCAAATAGAAACATGTACAAGATTCTTGGTCTTCTAACATGTTATTAACAATACATATCATCTGCTTAAAACTCGAATCACCACATGTTATCTCTCTTCTCAAGCTATCCAAGCCAACTCTAGCTTGATCATGCCCCAACCTGATGCAATGCACACATACAAACAAAGCAACAGCCGGATAACTCCGGTGAGAATATATCTCAGTATGAAAGACATGCATATACATCATGAAAGCATATGGAATCTATATGCTATAAAACTCTAAAATCATAAAACATGTAATAACATGTAAATCATAGAATCATCATTGACGCTTAAACTCTTAACACATAATGATTCATCTAAAGCAAGAGCACATATTCATATCTAGAATAGCGTATCACAACATGCTAGCATTTATATCTGCATAATATAAACCATAGCAATCTCTAGGTTAATGCATAAATGCAATGCATGTGCATAGGAATAGGCTATCAAATCTGATACCAATAAGCTTAGTTCTTGGGATCCCGAGGAATAAAATCTTTAACGAACGCCAACTCACCCAGTCGAGGTGAAGTTAAATACTTTATTTCCTCTGACTTTGGTGCAACTATAGTGAGTCTTCTGGCTCTGGAAGTAAGTCTACATTCCGTGCCACTCAACTACAATCCGCCAAACGTCATATGCACTCTAGGCTTTTAACCCTCTGTGCTTATTAGGCTGGAGTTCAAGATGAATGCAATATAATCTATATGCATTACTCAAATAAATACTGATAAACATCTTGAACACATAAATCAATATTCATAGCAACAAAAGCAAGTAAATCACATAAGAGCACGTAAACAACTAAGTATGTGATTTCAGGATAACTCAAAAACCACCACATTCTCGAGTTGTTCTACCTGGAAAGAATAATGTCAACTCATACCTTTCATCGCGATTCAAACATCTTGAATTTGTTTCCAATGCTGAGTGTCTCAAAGCTAGCCAAATCAGTCATACAATGCTGCTCATTTCAATCAGTGCTACTTGAAGGTATTCTTGATTCAACTTCAAACACTTCAAGTCATTCGAACTTAAACTCGTCGATTCAACTTCGATAATCTTCACTTCAAATATGAAATGGTTTATAACATAGCTAAACATCAATATCCAATATGAATCGATGTTTCTTTAAAGCTTATATAGTTCAAATCTTGCTAATACAATCGGAATTCAAACCGACGTCGCAACTATTCGAGTCCGATAAATATTTCGATTCAAATATCATTATATCTTCATTCTCAACATAATATCATAGTCAATTCATCCACAATAAGCTTAAAGATCAGCTCTAAACATTCATAATGTCTATCAATTCAAAATCTTGAACCGGCGGCGTAACGAATTAAAACCGGAAATTCCAAAAGCATAAACATCAATATGACAATCATATCAATCTCATATCATCACCAATTCTACAGCTAACTTTCGAAATATGCAGCCCCATAATTTCAGAATTTCAACAATTCTTTCAAAATTCCAAAACATGTCCAAACGACGATCTTTTCTCGATTCATCTTAGATATGCTATCGTCGTATATGCTAGACCATGTTTATACAATCAAATCTTAATTCTAACAACAACTTAAAATTCAAACATGGTAGAAATTCATAAAACTTACGTCAAAATGAAGTACTCAGAGCTGTGATCGCAAATATACGATCAATCGGAAATTCTACCGGGCGGATCGAATTTAATCGGGACTTGAAGGGACAAAAATGGCATGTGAAGCTTCTGATTTCTTTTCCCCCTTAAGTCTGCTGATTCACGTGAGAATCAGAAGGAAAAACGTGAAGTTTAGATATATATTAGTCTATTTGCAGTTTAGTCCCTGAACTTTAGCCTAATTGCAATTCAGTCTCCGGACAAGCGATTTAATTCAATTTCAATCCTAAATAATTTAAGAATATTAGAATTTAATTCTAAACTCGAAATATTCTCAAATTAAATATTCTTGGATTAAAATTAAATCATTTCAAAACTTATCGCATTTTAGTCCTTGAACTTTTCAATATTTGCAAATTGGTCCTTGCTCGTATTTCATCCTCAAATTCAATCCTTGATATTTATAATCTTGGAATTCACATCTTAAATTCCATAAATATCAATTGCAAATATTTTTAATCTTTTAATTTAAGAATTCTGGATATTAAAATCTTAAAATCCGAAAATCCTCAAATTAAATATTTCTGACCCGAAATTGAAATCTCTAATTTTCATAAATTCTTAAATTTATCTTTTCACTTTTATTCGGAATTTAAATCTTAAATCCCGTAATTAAGAACTTATTATTTTTGGGCCTTACAAGAACCGAGGTCTCACATTAAGTGGTATCAGAGCAATAAGATTCTCGGACTGAATATAGAAGTGAGCGGGGTAGATCGAGTCCGCATGAATTGAATTCTCGCATGTGACTGAGTTATTTACATTGATTGTTTAAATATCATGCGAGCATGCTTTATTAATTGAGAATTAATTGAATTGCATGACTATGTGATTTAATTTGTAAAGCATGAATTATTTGAAATATGAACTGTAATTCACCTGTATCTGGAATTCTGAGAGGTTGCAAGGGCACCGATTGCAGCGATTGAGATATCCTGTGTTCTAACCTTTGATTATCAGATGGGTCCTCGACGAGTTATTAACAGGAACCCACCGCCAGTTACTCCTCCAAATGAGCAAGCTAGTACTGAGACTGATCAGATGGATGTCACAGCGACACCTATGGAAACCCTACTGAAGAGGTTTCAATCGTTTAACCCTCCTTTGTTACTGGGTACAGAGAATCCCGTTGACTGTGAGAGCTGGTTTGACGAAATTGATCAGTTGTTTGATTCCTTGGACTATTCTGATGACCGCAGAACCAGGTTGGTCATTCATCAGCTTCGTGGTGTTGCTAAGAACTGGTGGATCACGACGAAGAAATCCATGGAGAACCGAGGTACAGCTGTTAACTGGAATCTGTTTAAGTCTGAGTTTTATAAGAGGTTTTTCCCAGTTTCGTACCGAAAGGACAAGGGAGCCGAGTTTGCAAACCTGAAACAGGGGAATTTGAATATTGAAGAGTATGTGGCCAAGTTTGATAGCCTGTTGCGTTTTGCACCGCACATTGCCGACAATGAGGAAGCTAAAGCTGACCAGTTCATTAATGGTCTGAACCCTGATATCTTCACGCTGGTAAACACTGCTAGACCGGATAATTTTGCGGATGCCATGAATCATGCAAAAGGAGCTGAAGAAGGTTTGTGGAGACAGAGAGGAGGTCAGTATGTGCCGCAACAGCAGCAAGGACAGTTCCAGGCACAACCTTCTCAATACCAGAACCAACCATCGTATTACCGGAATCAGTCCTTTCAATTTCAGAATCAACCACCGAGTTCTGAAGGTGGTAGCAGTGGAAGTAATAGAAAGGATTACTATCATCCGAAAGGGGAGCAGTTTAAGAAGCACGGAACCAGTTCTTCGAGCTCTAGTGGCTCGAGACAGTATGGATCGGGACAGAGTTCGGGATAGTCAGGCATGTCTTGTGCCAATTACGGAGGTCGTCACTCCAGTGATCAGTGTAGAGGTATTCTGGGAAGCTGTCATATCTGTAACCAGGCGGGGCACTTTGCCAGAACGTGTCCTCAGCGTGTCCCTGAGCAAGCACAGAGTGGAAATTCTTTGAGACAGTCAGCTCAGCCTCAGAGGCAAGCACCTACTGTCCATTCTTTCCAACCTCCACAGCAGAATAGACAGGAAGGTAATCAGTATGCGAGCCAGCCTCCCAGTCAGCAGGCACGAGTTTTTGCTCTGTCTGAGGATCCGCAGACTCAGGCTGCACCCGATAATGACAGATCAGGTAATGTTCGATTTTTGGGTTTTCTTTTCTAATTGGACTGTTAGATACTGGCGAGTCTCTTGCCTTCTTATTTAAGAATCTGTTTTATGTTTAGCGTTCCTCTAAAAAATTGTTGAATCGTTCGAATTGATGAATACTCCAGTAGTGTTGTAAACTTCGATTAATCGGATCTATCAGTAGAATTAGTTGAGACTAGGAATTCTTATCGTTGAATTCTTATCTTTTGGAATGAGATTTGTACTGATCATTCAGAGCTTTTGAGGATCGTATAGCAGATTTTGTGCCGAACAGTGGTATGTTATTCTTCAATGTTTGAATGCTGTTTGGATCGAGTTGTCTTCCTCGATTTTATGATCTAGATCGATGTCCTTATCCGAGATTGGAAAATTTATGAATTCTATCCCTGATTCTTCGAGGGATTCTTATCGTGGGTGAAGCAGATTACTTCGCAGAGTATGTTCTTCTGTTTGGACTTCATCTTATGATACTAGTTCTTATTGATTGCAGAAGAGATTGATCAGCGCTTTAGGAATTTTTACTTCCTTCTGGACTGAAGATCTTCAGTGTCAGGAAGTTCTTCTTATTGAGATTTGAAGTATTTTCTTGAACAGAGGAGTCAATGGTTTGCTAGAGCATTGTAACAGCTGAAGACGCTCGAGACTCAATGTTTGAATCTGTACTTTGAGCTCGCAGCGATCTTATTGATTAGAAGATCTGTTTTCTATTGTCTTATGATGAAATTCATGCATCTGTTCTGATCTTAAGAGTTGGAGTAATTGTTTTTGCAGACGGAACTGAATTGGCGGCAGAAAAGAGGATTAGATTTATGAGATTTCTGACTGCGAATCTTATCTGAGGAATTGTATGCAGCAACTATTGTTTTGAGTTGTTCTTATTTTATCTACTATCTGACTCCGATTGACCGATTGTTGGAATCTGCTACTGTTTCTGTAGAGAATGACTTTCAGTCAAAACTAGAGGATTGATATCTTGTCAGAGGTCGTCAGATGTAATGTTTTGCCGAATTTTGTCAGTTTAGACAGAGATCCTTGATGCACTCGTTCTTTCGGCAAGGACTTTGATGAGATTTTGTTGTCTGATTTCAAATTTTTCAGTTCGATATCCTCAGAACGACGGACAGCCAGATCAGACGAGTCGAACTTTAGATGTTATGCTTTGAATTGGAACCAGAGATGTTTCGGATTGTGACTGAGCAGAGGAGGATTATGCAGACGAGAATGAGTCAACTTTTGATAGACGAACTTGAAGGAGAATTAGAGAGACAGAGTTCGTGTTGAAACCGTGTTTGATTTCGAGGACGAAATCTTTTCTTAGAGGGGGAGAATTGTAACGCCCCAATTTTATCTTAATTGACTTTATTTGAGATAATCGAAGATTCCAGAGTTCAAGAGCCGAATTGATTTTGATCAGGGTCTTTTTTGCAAATTTCGGATTTTTGAGGGACTAAAATGCAAATTTGGAGATTGTTAGATATTTAAGCAATCTTTGGCCCATTCCTTCACTTCACCTTCTCCTCCACGCCTCCTCCCTCCATTAGAGCCGCCCCATTTCATTTTCAAGCTTTGGGATTTCGGTTTCCGATCGATCCGTCCGTTAGAAATTATTTTTGAAGGCAGATTAGCGATCACGGCTGCGAGAGCTTCATTCTATCGTAAGTTTTTCTACGATCAGGTTTATTCTATTTTTCGGATGTTGTTAGAATCGTTCGAGATTAAAGTATGTTGTTCTTGGCAGAGTTCTGATTGTTTATTATCTGTCAGTTTTGAAATAGAGCGTCGTTCGGATTTGTTATGAATTTTGAAGGGATTTTCGAAAGATGAGTTTTTATGATTTGTTGGAATTGGATTGTTATGGTGGAATGTTATTTGATTTGAGTCTATTGGATTGATATTATGTTGTCTGCGTTTCCGGTTTGGTCAGAATACAGTCGTTATGCCGCCGGTTTGAGTTTTGGTTTGTCAATCGGTTTGAATTGTTTGAGCCAAGTCTTCGTTTGAGTTGTGTGTAATCTCGAGCCTTTATTACTTCTTTTACAGATTGTTTGAAGGCCGTTGAGTTGTGAGATTTCAGGAGTTGAATCGCTTTGAAGATTGTAGCCGGTATAGTATCGACTTTCTTATTATCGATTGAGGAAGTTGGATTGAATCTTGATTGAGGAATTGTTGTTGTTTCCAGGTTGGAGCATCGACGTTTGAAAGAGGTATAAGATGACTTAGACTGGAATGGAACGTGTGACTCGAATCCGACTTGATTCGAGTGTTCCGGAAAAATCACATACTTGCATGTTATTTGATTATTTGAGTTATTTGAGTTATGTTTTGCATTGCATTCATATTGAGCTAAGAATCCTTGATTTTATCAGCGGGCAGGACGGCCCTTTTATAATAGACGTTTTGGGGATTATATTGTGAGTGGCCTGGGTGTAGCCGTTTCACCTAGTGCTAGCATACTCCTTATAGTCGCACCAAAGTCTAGAGGATGGAGATACGTAGCACCACCTCGATCGGGAGAGTCGGTGAGTTATTTACGTGATCTCGTCCTCGGGATCCCAAAAGCAAAAGCAGCAACTCTTTTGATTATCCGACTTGATAATCCCAGATTTTAAAGACATGCATTGCATTGTTTGCATTTGAATTGAGTATAGATATGAATTTGGAATTGATTTTCTTGTATTTATATCATATGTTGATATATTAATTGATATTTCATGTTTGTCTCTTTTACTGGGAATATTATTCTCACCGGATTATCCGGCTGTTGTCTTTATTTGTATATGTACTTGGCAACAGGTGGGGCAGGACTGAGTCAAAGATCGCATGGATAGGTGGTCGAGTTGATAGAGTGAGGCCTTGTTGTTGTAGAAGTAGAATATGTAATTGAACTTAGATTGTATTCGAACTTGTATTGTATTACTTTGAATAAGCTAGAATTGAAGCATGTTCTACTAGTTTGAGATTGTATAACTTTAGAACTATCTTGTATTAGATTATTCATGATGTTTGGATGAATTATGCTTGTTGAATGGATTTAGTTTGGAGATTTGGTGTTGTATTGAGTCGAGCAATCTGTTTTATTTTCTGCAGATTTGTGCCGCTCGATCGGTTGGATCTTACCGATCGAGCGAGCACCCCTGAACTGAGACAGAAAATCGGGCATTTTGTGTCCGCTCGATCGGTAAGATTTTACCGATCGAGCGGCGGGCTTTTGTTAAGTCTCGGCAGAGATTTGGAAATTCATGGCCCGCTCGATCGGTAAAGTTCTACCGATCGAGCGAGCATCCTTTAAAAAAAAAATTTCCTTTGCTTTTAATCTTAGATCTTGTATGCTTATTTATTGTTTATTCTGAGATTAGATGATTAGAACCGAGGTCTCACATGCACTAAGCTGGGTTTCAAAACTGCAAACGGTTGTGGCATTATCTGTAACGGAGGCAAAATACATAAGAGCTACTCAAGCTTGCAAGGAAGCAATATAGATTAAAAGGCTATTGGAGGAGCTTGAACACAAACAAGAGAAAATTATTTTGTTTTGTGATAGTCAGAGTGTCTTGCACATTGCAAAAAACTCCAGCCTTTTATTCTAGGACTAAACACGTTGGAGTTCAATTTCACTTTGTTCGGGAAGTATTAAAAGAAGGAACTGAAGGTATGCAGAATATCCATACAAAGGACAACATAGTTGATATTCTGACCAAGCCAGTGAGCATGGAGAAGTTTGAATGGTGTAGATCCTCAAGTGGCCTAGCAGAAACATAAGCAGCAAGAAAAAGTAAGAACGAAAGGATGTGTGGAGATATGTTTGATTCTCAAGCAAATCTCCAAGTGGGAGAAATGTAGGCAAAATAAGAAAAATGATTCATGCATTAAATGCATGCGGACAAGCCATGTGAGGAGCTGTGCAAAGTTGAAAAGTGTGATAGCAAAAACAATTCAGAATTGAATCGTGCTTCTTGCATTCAGACTAAAATCCGCAACTATAAATAGATGCATTCTGCATCAATTTCAGATCATCCCATCTTTGAGTTCTTTCATTCTAAAAGCATTTGAGTGTATTTTTATAATATTTTATTCTTCAATTTTATATTTTCTATTCGAGATGTCGCACCTGGTACCAACACATTCGTGTGAAATATTATATAAATAATCATATTAATTAAGAACAAAGTTCACTTATTCTTATCATTTTGAGTTGAAAGCAAATCTAGGCCAATTCACTGAGACCCCTACAGATATTATGAGTATATGTGATCAGAGCTATCAAAATGGGTTGAGTCCATCATGTCACATACTCACATATAATAAGTGGACCGAGCAAAATTGGCCCGTCCGTCCAACCAACTTTAACACAAAATTAACAAAGTTTGTTGGGTTGGTTTGCTATTAATATATAATAAATGGATTAAATTGGTAAATTTCGAACGATTAAAACGCAGGCTATCCCGCCCTCATCGAGCGTGGCTGAACCATCTAAAATGAGGGGAACAGGCTTCGTCCCTGCCCTTTATATCCTTCGAGAACCATGCCTATCTTTTGGAGCGAATTGGATGCTATTGACCACTAACTACTCGCTCGCCTGCAAAACCCATATTCCCGAACAGAAGTTCGCTTATGCCTTTATGCAGTAAATAAAGCAAGTGGATAATTTCTAGGAATGAATCACTTCAACAACCTTCGATGTCCCCTAGATGCGTGAGACCCAGTGTCGATCTAAACTAATGAACTGATCACTAAATAGATCAAAATATATTCCTCTTGGGGACGATTTGGTCGTGGGCATAAGGGTCGGCCTTGGGATTAGACCACTATTTATGCATGTATTTTTTAGTTTGGACTCTCGAATCTTTTCCTTCTCGAGTTTTCATGTCAAAAACATGGGTTCGATTCCCATAAACGATATGGACTGATTCCCGACCGCTTTCAGTTAATGTTCATTTCTTGGTGATCGCTGGCTAGAAAAGGTGGTCTGGGAGCTTCTTCTCTCCCAGTAAGCAAGACGAGATCACCATTTTTCAGTAATGGACTTCCTTGAATTAGAGATAGTGCTTTTTATACTCTCTAAAAATGGAATCTGTTTCAAACATATATGCTAAGCTTCAATAGAGTCTACAATCAAGCTAGTACCCGCATAAGCTTAGAAAACTCCACCGGTGGGCATTTTTATGCCTTTGTTCTAGTTGCAGGAAAAATATCCTCATCCTCCTGTACAACTATTCAAGTGATCCCCTGTTTGACACATCTACAAGGCAAGCAGCCTTTAATGGACGAGGAGGAAGAGGACAGATAAGTCTGGTCGGATGTAGCTTTGGTTTGGGCCTAATGAACCTAAAAAAACGATAAGGGCCGAACAAAAATTACTTACCTTTGGATCTTAAAAAGGGGAAGTAATTAACTCTGATCTATTTTCATTTGTTTTGAGGCGAGATCCAGCTAGGGTAAGGGCTCGTGTCGCGGTATTTGTCAGTCAATAGCAGTATTGGATGATGCTGCCACCATCAAGATAGTCACAAAATAATTTTAGGGTGAATTCCGGTGTGCCTTAAATTCCGAAGTGACTCTCAAGCGTCAATAGCCTGGAACAAGGTAAGAAAAAAAACAAGTTTCCATTGATTAGCCAACCATTTCCCCTCCCCCGCCTGAGAGCCTCCCAAAACAAGGATTAAATGCTTGAAAGATAACTTGTCTTAATTTATTGAAATTTGCTTGAAACTCCCTTAAAGGCCACTTGGGATGGGATGCTGTAAATGGGAATTGATTGCTTCATAACCCCATAAGGCTAGGGCCCAAATAAAGTACCTTTACTTCCTTTTAAGGCAGTGTTTGGGAGAGATTCTAGAAAGTACTTCTCAGCTTTTCATTAACAAATTTTGAAATTTTGTGAAATTTTGTTAACGAGAAGCTGAGAAGTGCTTCTTAGAAGCTCTCTCAAACACTACCTAAGTGGCCTTATGAGTTCCCTGGGCCGTAGGTGCCGTGATATAACACATGCACCGCGGTTGAGGAGGTTTTATCCCATCAGGATTTTCAACTCTCATTTTCCGTCTATTTGTTTTGCAGGGATTGGTTCTACTCAAGGATATCGTTTGGTATCATGGATGGGATGTACGATAGATGAATAAAAAATGATGAGATGTGGATAAGTAAGACATATATGAATAGTATGTTGTTTTGTATGTTTTTTTATTTTGTAGGATTATTGTATTTGTTCTCTTAATTACCATTGTCAATTTCACACAATTTCACTTATATGACACTCATCCTCCACTAATACCATGGGTTAAGAGGTATTTGTCATCAAATCTACATCTAATGTTATACCGGGCCATGAGATATCATTGGGTTAACAAAAAAATAAGAAAAACATGGGATGAATAAAAATTTATGTCTTATCTCACTTTCATCTCATGTAACAAACGATACCAAAGGGTCTTAGCACCAGCTTCTATGCCTCGGGCCGAATTAATGTAAAGGCACAAATCTTGAAAACATTGCGATATTGATTTTCTTGGTTTTTTCTTTTGCTCATGATGCCTCCTTGAGGAGTTGTATCTCAATGCACCGCGATAGGATAATGTGTCTTCTGATTGTTGAAGCGATTGGACATGATGTGTAGTAGTGCCATGTAAATAACTATCCTTTTGGTTTGAATGATAAAAGTTTACCATTTAGATAAAATATAAATAATATTATATTTGGTTTTGCCGAATAAAGATTTAGATTCTTTAAAAGATACACTTTCTTTTAATTTCGGAATTCAATTTATATTCAATTTCTCTCAGAAAAAAATAGTTTTTATCTAAAAAACATATTTTTGTACTCTTTTAACTAACATGGTCTTTTCACGAGGAAAATCGGTACAAAACATTACAATATATGATACAAATATATGATATTGCGCACTGACTATTTTTAGATATATATATAACAAAACATTGCAAATATGATAATAATTTAAGAAATTTAACTACTAACTATTTTTAGATCTCGTACGAAAAAAAAAAACGAATGTGAGATAACAGAGACAAAAATGTTTGTAGGTTGGCCGTTGGCCGTTGCCCGTTAGTATGACTAAAATAAAAAATTACAGTATGATCCCACGTTATTTTTTTTACAATCATGGTAATATCCATATTTTAATATAAATCAAATTTAGTTTAAAAAAGACCGTACAATCATACAACTTTATGCGGCGAAGCACTAGTATATATACTAGACTTATAGTTCCATAACCAACACAAAATGCAATTTTTCTTTTTTCTTTTTTTTTAAAAAAAAAAAGTGTTTTTGCTTCGATTTCTTATCATTTAAATTGCCAATTTCAAACAAATTACATCTAATACAGAACCCAAAAGACATGCACCTGGTTCTGCCTAATGCCTCCTATCAAAGCAGATAATACAAGAAGCAGGTATATGCTTCTCCAATCTCCAGACAACGCTGCATAATGGTAAAACAGTCATGACGATACTGAAACGAGCGGATGCATCTGATCAGTTGAAGAGTATGCACAGCCTCCTTCAACAAGAGAAGCATTTATCACGCAACATACTTGGATCTGAAGAATGCTTCTGCTTGAATTTTCAACTACCAAATCGTTGGTTTTCAAATGGTAGCTCTATCGGAGTAGCATTGCCATAAAACTCTTCCAAGTTGTAGAAAGCTCTTTGCTGAGGAAGAAATATGTGCACAACTACATCACCTGCAAAAGTACATGTATGGTTAAGCCAGACAACTTGTGTAATGATCATGATGCCCCCATATAATAGGGGCGGTTATACTTCCCCTGGGTTAGTAATGGGTCGGAGACAAAAAATAACTCGTCTGGTAAAAATGATGTTGGTCGGGTCCGGGTTAGCCCACTAATATTTAATATTTAATCTCATCATAATCTAATTTTAAAACTGAAAACAAGAGAAATTTTAAAACTGAAAACAAGAGAACAGGAAATATGATAAATACATGTAACAGAGAACGAGAAAGATATTCTAGTTGAATGCACTGATGGTGGATATTCAATTCAATCATTATTTTAAGTAAAGATGATCCTAACAAGATTTCCAGCTGAGACAGTTCCAAACATTGGCCGAGGCACTAGGAGGCAGTCTAATTGGTACAAGTCCACAGGAGACACTTACCAAAGTCCAGCAATGTCCATGAATTGGGTTTAGAATCTCCAGTTGCTGTTCTTCCATATTGTGTTTCTGCTAAATCCCTCATTTTGGAGCTGGATAACAAAAAAGTTTTACTAATTATTGATGAGAATGGTGATGACTAATGGAATTGCTAAAACTGCCAAAGATTGTAAAGAAAAACCAACTGTATTACCCAATGGCATCGATTTGAGGCCGAGAAAACGCAGTAGCAATGATAAAAAACCGAGTCCAATACACCAGAGGCTTCACAAAAAGCACTCTTAATTCTGCTGCCTTTACATCACTTGCAACTTTAGCTAAAGCAACAGCAACTGCATCAACGACCGAAATATATTAGTGATAATCAGTTATGCAAAAAGAGTTGAATAATCAAAGGAAAGATAAGCCTCTTGTTTGAACAAAAGTCATGGGATTAAAGCTTTTGGGTCAATGTTGGGTTCAAAATGGGGCGCTAACTCTCAAGCTTTTCTGCGTCCACACATCAACATACGAATGAAAACAGCTTACAAGACAAGCTTTCAGCATCATCATCAACCTCTGCACTAGCAGACGTTTGGTCTTTGCTTTGGAAGACCACCTTGCCATACTTTTTGAACAAGTCATCAAACATATCATCGGTATCTTCACTAACATCCTGCAAGGAATAAAGTCTATCAATAACTCATGTAAGTTTATGATTCACGTTGCAGAAAGTATCTGAATTAAGCCAGGCCTCAGAAAGTACCAAGAATGAGGTTAAGATTTGAAGGCATTGACTGATTCACAGAAATTAAAAAAAAAATGCTTCCAGTAAACATGAGCCAAGAACTTAAAGAACACTAGATTCCTAAAACAAGGGGGCACATGAGGTGCGTATTCCATGTATTCTTTTTTATACATTTCCCTGTAAGTTTATTTACATTTGTTTTTCATGAATACACTTCGTATTATTCTAATGTGTCTCGGTTAACACACCACCAAGTTTATCAGAAACAAGATGAAAGATTCAAAATCTCGGCCGAGATTAAAATGCGAAACTAAAACGGCGATTTCTCGTACAGACGAATATGGTAACACCCGAAATTCAATACAAGGCCACTAAATCGACCTACGCAGAACTGCAAGCAAAATGAGGTGGGAAATTCTTACCGAGCCAACAGCCATGGGAGAAAGAGTAAACTTCTGAGGTCTGGGTACGTGTGAAAACTGGTGATTGCAGAAGTAAAGATTTCTGGGTTTAGCCGGCAGTCCACATCTTCGCCGAAAATGGTCGCCGGAGCTGGGATTTCCGGCGCGGAGGAGGGGTCGGTGGCGGGTCGGCAAGGTGTAAACAATCATTTGCGGCGGAGAATTGTGAACGCGATAGCTCTCAAAACATTTACGCTCAGAGCTACCAAAAAATTTTCTTCTTCCAATGCTTGAATTCAACTGAACAGAGCAATGCTTCATCAATCTTTTCTCGCTGTGAAATTATCTTGTTATACGTGTAAAACGGATATAGATCCGGATAATGATCCAGTTAACACCTTATTGGGCCCTATACAAAAAACACCTTATTGGGCTGTCAGCTTAATTAATGGGACACATTTAAATTTCGATTGCTGAATAAGTCCATTAGTTGAGGCCCATATAATTTCAGATTGAATTGCTATACGGCCCAACAAATATCGATTTATATGCCCCCAAAATCACACGAAAACCTAACCCTAATTTAGCCGAGACTTCACACCCCCATTTCGGGACCTGTTCGCCGGCAGTCCGCCGCACACGTGCACAGAAATGGTGAAGTTCCTGAAGCCGAACAAGGCGGTGATCCTTCTGCAGGGACGGTTTGCTGGTCACAAAGCGACTATCGTGAAGAACTACGACGACGGCACACGCGACCGACCCTACGGCCACTGCCTCGTCGCCGGAGTCGCCAAGTACCCTAGCAAGGTAATCCGGAAGGACTCTGCGAAGAAGCAAGCCAAGAAGTCCCGCGTCAAGGCCTTCGTCAAGCTCGTCAACTACAATCACATCATGCCCACGAGATACACGCTCGATGTCGATCTTAAAGACATTGTCTCCCCTGATGCGCTCGCCTCTCGCGACAAGAAGGTGACTGCTTGTAAGGAGATCAAGTCCAGGTTCGAGGAGAGGTTTAAGACTGGGAAGAATCGTTGGTTTTTCTCGAAGCTTAGGTTTTGAGCTGAAAGAGATAGGACAAGTATTGTTTCGGGTGTGTCTTTATGTGCAATTCAGATTATATTCCTAGCTTTTTTATATTCCATTTCTGGATTATATGAGATCATTTTGGTGAAGGTATCGGAATCTTTTTTTCTCTTTATGCCATCTCGGATTGAGTTTTGCCATTGATAATGATGCATAACTGTTTCTGTTACGAGCAAGAGACAATGGTGCAATTGCCGACCAGCTATTAACTTGCGTATTGCCCATTATCTCAGTATTTGACATTTATATTAGGTTGATCATTTTGCTTCAGACATTTATATTACACTTGTTTCTTAGGTTGTTCTTTCCTGTTTGTTTGCCTGCCAATAAATCCTCATACTTATTTATAATTTTTTGTTTGAAAAATTGCTTGTAATGGAAAGTTAGAAAGTGTAATACATCTAATTGTGTTTGTGCCTGTTTTTCTGGAAGTTTGTGTTGCAGTTTGATGATCTGTAAAAGTTAGATATATTGGGTATTTTAGTGTACTCTGCCTTGAATCGATGGCCTTGCTTGAATATATGAGAGTGTACTTTGCCTTGAATCGATGGCCTTGCATTCAATCGTCTGTAACTATATAGGGCCTTTTGAGTTTCTTAATTCCCTTTCAATCAGCTGCATTTGTTGCTCTTCCAAAATTCGGACATTAAACTTGTCTGCTTGGAAGTCAATGACAACTATTGCAAGTTCGCAACTTTAACATCAACCCCGATGTGCGAGCTTTTATTTTAGAATTTTCGAGTCTGTTTTGTTGAGATACTATATTAGGTTTCCGTAGCATGAAAAACTGGGTGCTTCGCCCCATTGGAGTCCAAACTTGTTTTTATGACCAGAGTGTTATGGTATTGTCTCTTTTATTTTTGGATGAGATTTTCAGTTTTAGAATAATGTTGTCTTGAAAACTGAATAAATCATAAATAAATAAATAATGAAATGCCTCGGTGAGTGTTGAAGTCAGAAGTGCTAAAATTTGGAGATATCACACAAAAATATATAATGTGGCATATAGTTGCTTTGTAAGGAGACCAAAAGTTTGAACTTTTGATTGTGTATTTCCTCATCCACTATTGCCATAGATATTCATGTGCTTCTATCTCGTTTAGGAAAACTTTTTGGTGTGGAATGTACAAATTGTGTGTGTTTGGTACAAGTTGATGAAATTAAATTAAACAATTTTGTGAAAATTTGTGATGTAGGAGTATTTGGCTTGTTATAGTACGTGCTATTGATATGATTGATATGAAAAGCTCGGGACGAAAGTCATAGGAATGTGTCAATTCATTTTAAAAGCTTGAACCTCTAATCAGACTTCATTTCTCATTTTGTGCATTCTGAATGTGCTTGAAGTTGGGGTTGTGAAGACTATCATTTATCTGTGAAAATTGTACTCAAGATTTTCACTTTTGTTGTCTTTAGTCCTTTTTTACTTTAATGTGATAAATGGAGACTAAAATGAAACAAATGTTCTACATATCTCTGAGAAATACTACCCATAAGCACACGCATAGTAATGAAAAAATAGTAGAAGTACAACCCAATTTACATTAAAAAATCTGTATGGCTTCAGCAAACAGCCATATCCTTATTACAACCTAGGATGAAAAATCAAACAAACTATCATAGTTAATCTGGTGTCTCATCAGAAGCACATGTCCAGACAGCAGCAGCAGCAAAGCCCAGCGAGACTGAGGGAATAGCAGAGGTCCAAGGTTAAGTGTTGGTATATCTTAACTAGAAGAATAGGTGATGTTGTAATAGTTATAGAGAGGTTGAGGATCTTACCATCCTTTCAAGAATCCATCTCCTCTGCTCTTGGTTTCCACGGGCACACTCTCTTTGCTGTGATCGTCCTTCGTCGGATAACCTATGGGTGGAGGAGCCATGACGTAGGCGCTGTTCTGTGTTGTAGTGGAAGGATAGGAAGCTTGGAGACAAGGATAAGAGGTATAATCAGATACTAACTCTGCTTACAGTTATTTTTCATCAAGAAAAACGAAAACATTATTCGTGTGATACTAAATTCTGGTTACAACTATTTTTTTAACAATTTCTTAAAGACGAGATGGAGCAAATGAGACATTCGTATAGCAACTGAAAAGATCATATAACCCTTACCAGGAAGTTGGTTTTGGCCGTATTGGTTCATGGTTCAGTGATGTAAAACCCGCGATTCCCTTATGCGGACGCGCAAAAGTATGAGAAGAAATGATGGTGGTGATAAAATGATAACACCACTGTGTTTAAATAGAGATGTACTATGTTTGTGAAGGATAAGAGACAAATTATATGAGAAGAGTCCATGGCAATGGCGGACATATATAGGCGATTGGATTAGTTATGAAATAATATCCTCTATAAAATTATAACGCGCACAAGAAAGAAAATTCTACCCCAAAGCGTGTACATGTGGATTATTAGGGACACTTTACAAGTGATTCGTTCAAATGTGACATATTTAAGCCTCGCATGCCAAAAATATTATGCAATAATATTGACTTAACAATGTGAATCTTCTGAATTAAGGTTCGTCGCCATCTAGACTACAGCGTCATGGAGAGAACTATGTGGGAGCTTTTGGCTTACTTTTAAGCAGTGTTTTCGAAACCGGACGATCCGAAGAAAACTATTTATAGATATGGTCAAGAATGCTAAAAACCGTTTTATTGATGGAACCGGTCAAAATTGGTTGGATCGGTCAAAAACCGGAAAATGATTCAACCGCTTGAACTAGTTTTTGGAATTTTAATTTTTTTGTTTAAAAAATTAATTAAGTTTTTTTAAAACTTTAAATATAATATTTTATATTATATGCATGATTATTTTGAATTTTTAAAAATATTATTTTAGTAATACTAACGTTTATTTATTTAATAAATTAATTATAATTATTTTGAAAATGTATAAATATTTTGATTATATTTATATAATTATTTAGTTTTAATTGGTAAAATTTTTTTGTCTTATTTATATATATTTTTAGGTTTTTAAAATTTAAAATATATTATTCATTATATTATACTATATAAAAAGTTTTTCGATTCACGGTTCAATTAAATTCATCCGACTAATTAAACCGTTTTTTAAGACAAGTTGGTTCGATCACCGACTTGATTATAAAAACATTATTTTTTATGTTTTAACATTCGTGGTTGGTCTAGACTTCCATGTGCATCGGGTGTTATATCAATTGGTACACATCGGGTCTAGGATTTCGTGGTTAACATTTGCATTTGGTATAATACCAAAACACGGTCAATAGTATCTATTATCTATCTATCCTAAAATCTGAATTTTCTCTTTTACCATAATTAAAATATAATCGCCAAAAATTGACATGTGATATTAATTTTATTTTTTTTAACAAAAAAGACATTTGTACTTGATTTCAAGACCCGTATTAAACTTTAGATATTCCTGAATAGATAATTTTCCAAGCGGACGGGATCTGTATCAACTGTTATGGCATAATATAAGTCAAATAGTGTATACATATAAATTTTTTCTCTCTTCTTTTGAACTCCTCAAAAATATTTTTTTAATATAAAAATATCATTTAATAATTAATACAATATGATTTATTTCACTTAAAAATTCTGTGAAATTATTTCAAGTTTTTAGACGTGTATAGAAGATCTGATAGACAAAATTCGAAGTTTAGAGAAAGGTTTTCGATGCATTTCATAATTCAGTACTTGTGATTTTTGATTTTTCCGTTTTACGTGAAAATCTATATGGCTTCACCAGAAAGGCCACAGTTTTATTGCAGCGTAGTGAGAAAATCATGCAGACATGACAAGCAAATGTCCAGACTCCAGACAGAAGTGTTTTGCCAAATGATTTGATACAACCGCTGCATTTAAGGTGTTCGACCATTTGCGCCGTAGAAATTTACCGATTGTGCGGAAGTTCGATGATTTCTCAGCTGCCTAAATGGCGTAAACCTTCCGTGAAATGTGAAGTGTTTTATGCATCTTCAGGTCACAGCTTGGTCCAAATCATGCACAAAAGCACTGGGGGAAGAAAACCCAAGAAAAAAGTATATCATAGGGAACATGAACTGGACAGAGTGATGGAGCTCCGTAAGAAACCAGAGCTGATTCTACAGCTGAAGTCCATCATTCAATCACGGAAAACCGAGTCTCTATTGCTCAGAGACCTGGAGAAAGAAGTTGGGTTTGTGAAGAAATGGAATTACATGGCTGTCATTGAAAAATATCCTTCCATTTTTCGAGTCACCGGAGGGCAGATTGAGAAATCACCACCGTTTGTTTCTTTGAGTGAGAAGGCGAAAAAGGTTGCGGCTTTAGAAGGTGAGGTGATGGTGCAAATGGAACGCATCCTGGTTAGGAATTTAAGGAAGTTGCTGATGCTTTCAGTTGATTGCAGGCTGCCATTGGAGAAAATCGAGATGATCGGAAGTGAAATGGGATTGCCAAGTGACTTCAAGAATTCACTTATTCTAAAGTATCCAAGTTTTTTCAAACTGAGTGATTTCAACGGGATATTATATCTGCACTTGGAGAATTGGGATTCTTCGCTAGCAGTGACGTCTCGCGAGGAGAGGCTGGCACGCCAAGTGATATCGACCTCCTGTAGCCATTTAAATAGGGCAAAGGTGTCCAGAGATGGCAACTTTATTGGCCCTCATGCATTTCACTTGAATTATCCCGCTGGTTTTAGGCCGAACATGAATTATTTAGAGGAAGTCCGGAGGTGGCAGAAAATGGACTTCCCTTCTCCATACTTGAATGCCAGGAGGTTCGAAGCTGCAGATCCAAAAGCTCGGAAGAGAGCCGTGGCAGTGCTTCATGAGCTCCTAAGTTTGACTATGGAGAAGAGACTGACTTCAGGTCAGCTTGATGCATTTCATGCCGAGTATCGTTTGCCGGCTAGATTATTGCTTTGTTTGGTCAAGCAGCATGGCATTTTCTATATCACTAACAAAGGTGGTCCGAGTACTGTATTCTTGAAGGAGGCGTATGATGGATCGAACCTAATTGATAAATGTCCTCTTATAGTATTCAGGGACAAATTTGTGGCCTTGATGGGTAGGAAAGATGAGAGTTTTGATGCTGGGGCTTCATCCTCTGCTGTCAATTAACGTTGCTGCAGTTTTTTAAAAGCATTCCTTAAATCCCAAGTAATTCACTTTTCTCATAGTTCATGATTTTGATTATGTTTTCTTGAGTGAAGTTTTTGATTAGCTAACATGTAGTACGGATAATTTCATGTTATATTTGGGGCAGTTCTTGCATCTAAAGGTGGTGAACACTGAACATTATCCTAAAACGTGGGGTTCATTGGAAAAATTGGGGAACTTTATGTGTTATAAATGTCCACCTAAGGGCATCCGTTGAGGTATTAGAATCCAAGAACCGGAGGAAATGTGAATACAAAAATTTCATAGACCATACATTATATATCTAGAAATTAGTCATGAATTACATATTCTGAAATCCTAGAAGGTCAAACAAAGTTATCCACTTGAAACATGTCGAAGTATTAATGATTTTATGAGCTAACAAATGTGCAACTTCGTTGGCATGCAATCTACTCATGTTATTTAATGGTAAAAACTCTGGGAGTCTCAAGAAATGACTGAATCATCAAAATGAATGCTCGTTCAGGTCACCGCTTCTCACTAGGTTGAGTTACAGCTTGAAACGCTCGGAAAAAAATCAGAAAAGATACATCGGTGAAACCCACTTGCAAATAGATAACTATTCGGTCCATTCCACATCGAATGGGCATACGTTTCTTCTTAATGATGCATATAAAAGTATATTTTTGTTGTCGGGATGCAATCGTTCGGGGGCCTAATCAGTTTGGGACTATATGTTACCAACCAAATAATTAATGAAAACTAATATATACATTTTTTCAATATATTACCAGTTCATTTTTATTAGATATTCGATTAATGGTAACACAAGGGAAACAATATCGAGAGATTCTAAAGAAAATGAAAATAGAGAAAAATGAATCCAAATATTACATCTCTGTCAATAAATAATGAAACTACGTAAATTTTTAGGAAGTTTTATTTAACTTTTTTTTTCTTCCAAATAGAGAGAATCGAGGCCTGCAATGTGTGTGGCATGAAGCCCAAAGTTTTCACATTGGGTTGACACCACTATAATGAACGTGCTTTCAATTAAATGGAAAACTTGGCCCGAGAGCCCGATTACGATACACCACAATTAAATCATAATTGTCCATTATTTTTCAATTAATGTGGTGCAAGCATCATTTACCCAACACCCCCCCACCCTCCTTTTTTTTTAAAAAAAAAAAGAGAAGATTATTTAGGTTGTAAGATTTACTATCTTAAAATCTTCAATATATCATAATCTAAGTTGAATCATAAAAATCTAAAAACTGTCACATAACAAATTGAAATCAGCATAATTAATGGGCACTATCAAATATAATAATTTCGAAAAATAATGGATTCGAAAATACGAATTCGAAACCTTTTCAGTATACCAACCTAATTAAACGATAAATGCTATGCTACAACAGGTTATTTTCACTCGGTGTAACATCAACTATGTATCGTGGAGCTTTATACGCAGTGAGATCCACGTGATGAAATACACTAGGTGGAGCATATCTTTTAACTATTTAAACCCCAACCTTTTATAAATCGATGCATCCCATATTGGTGAAAAACAAATAGCACAAAAAAGGTGTGTGCCCAAATTTTATTTGGGTTAAAGAAAATGAAAATGTGGATTCTTGGTTCAGTCACTCTCACTTTTAAAGTCCCATTGTGAAATTCACTGTTGGAAGATGCTGCTGCCTTGGTGAAAGTGCAGGGTGGAGGAAACAAACAAGAACTTTTGACAAGGATAGCAAATTAATGGAGTGAAATGGAAGTAAATTAGTTCTATTCATAATTTTAATTTTCTCCTTTTGGAAGCTGCAATAATTATGTTGGCTTCGCACAAAGATTTAAAAACACATGACATTAGCTACCCCACTTGCTTATTGCATTTAGAATAACTTTTTCCCCCATTATTTGAACTTATAACCAAGTAATGTTATCTGTCGGAGATCATGTGTGTTTCAATTCCTATCTAGTACTTTTGATTTGGCACCAATCAAAAAGTTCTCCGCTGAAATGATTCATGTTGTTTAGTTGAACAGGTCAGAGTGGGGTAGAATATATGTACATTCATAAATAAATAAGCACTATGATAGCTATTATTTTGAGTTTTTAACCATTTCTTGTTATGGGCAAATTTTATGATTATTTTTTGTAATATATATAGGAATAAAGTATGTGATAATCAATTATGTTTCAAAAACAGCATTATGAAAGGATTTTTTTTAACAATCAAGATTTGGACAAATTTGCAATCATATCAATATGTAATGTAGCCCAAGATGTAAAATCATTTTGAGAATTATTTGATACCCATTAATTGTGATTGAGTTTGGCTTGCACCCACCACTAAAAAGTGAATCTTATCAGTCATGGCACTGGATTTCTTGTTTGTGGGTGTTATGCTCACACTTCAACATCAATTGTAACCCTTGAAAAATGAATCACAATTGCAAATAGCTAATTTTTTAAGATTTTATTTTATTTTATTTTATTTGCTTGTTAATTTTCAGATAAGCAAGATCCACATTGGGGGGGGGTTTTAATTCAAAATTGCAAAGAACATCTTTAGGCTGACTCCACTATGAACCGAACCCATTAATGTAAAGCTAAGTCATCATAGAAATTCTTGCATAAATTAAAGTTAACTCATTCTTTGAGGGAGATATGATTTGCAAGTTGAATGGTTATTGTTTACTTTCTTTTTAAAGCATGAAGGTGGATTCTTGTCTTGACCTAACATTTTGCCTTTACAAAAGATGGCATGAATTCAATTAATAAAAGCAAGAGTATTCCCAAGAAATCTTTCTACTCTAAGTTCAATTATATAGCTAGCTTTCCCCTTTCCTTTAGTTTGATGGGAGGATGACAACAAAAAATTCGTCATTAAATATTTGGATACACTTATCATTAACTATTAGGTGGCATGAAAATTATCATTAGAATATAAAAGAAAATATAAATCAAGATTACACATTGGAAAATTGAAGTAAACAAGAAATTTCAATATGATGATAAGGTGACCCTTCTTTGAGCATAAGTATAAAGCTTAAGTTTCGAAGACAGATGAATACTCGTGATTCTTGGATGGGGCCTTGTACAAAAGTTGAAATGTGCATAGAAAGCAAAGTAAAACATGAAATCAATTCCAAGAAAATGATGGGAAAATTTTAGTATATGTTGGAAATTTGGTTATTTTTTTGTTATTATAGCTTCGTGTATATATATATATATATATATATATATATATATATATATATATTTCACTATGGGAATGTATCATTGTTGTGATTTTATTTCTCGAAACCATTTTTGGGTGACTACTAATTTTTTAAAAATAGTTTTTACTAGTTATGAAATTAAAAACACAAGAATTTTGTATTTGTCCAGCAAATATATCTTCGAGTTGGTGAAAGATGTGAACACTTGATCAATGATCGATTCGTTTTAGCAACATCTCTTCAAACTACTATGAAGTTAGTAGTTGCATCTTGGCAAACGCATACCCTCGCTCTTCTCGGTTTATTCGGTTTGTAGACATGAAGATGTTTGACTGTTTGAAAACAGATTGTCATTGCACTCCTTCTACCAAAAGTTTATAGACGTAAATAAATATTGCATAAAAAGTTGTACAAAAAGATGAGTTGAATATGGCGTACTGATTTTTCATTTTCATTGATATTTTTTTATGACAATTCAGTTTTATTATATATCCCTTTATGATTTGTTTTTTTTCCTTTTCTTCGAACGACTACGTCTACCTTTAATACGACGAAGTATGTATATATATTAAAGGAAAAGGAGAGCACATCATGTGTGACCCTACATTATTGAAGCTTTTACTTTATGCGTAAATTGATTATTATTATTATTATTTGGGAAAAAAAAAACACTCGTGACGACTTCTTGTAATAAGTGGTGATGGAGTAGGATTTTTGGGTTTAGTGCGAACGAAAGTGAGGTGGAAATTTGAAATCAAGATCAGTAGGAGTTCAAATAAGTGTACGTGTCTTCCAAGATGAGCTCGATTGCGTCGAAGATATGTTCTACAAAATTGGCTCTTAAGATAATTTCTTAATATTTTTTTTAAAATTACTTTGTCAAACACATGAATTTTTCAAAAGGTTTCTCAAAAAAAGCTAAAATGTTGCGATTAGTGTTAAATTAAAATGGTTAATGAGAAGCTAGCCAGCTTTAGGGTAATCATAAGGTTGCATTCACATATATTTGTGCATTCTCATTTATGGAGTCCACCAAAAAATCATGGAGCCAAATGCCAATATATAAAAATAAAAGTGGATTGTTAATGGTAGGTTAAAACTAATGAATTTGTAAACCGGCACAAATTACTCAAAATTAAAGAACTCCAAGTGTTTGCTAATTACTTGTTTGTTTTTTTTTTTTTTGGAAAATGAAGAACTTCAAGAGTTAAAAGGTCATGAAATCGAAAACAAGTAGTCTATATTATTAATATATGTATAACTTATCTTATCCAATATCGAATTCTTTTCGTTAATTATTTATCCATCTATTAATTATTTATTTTACGTCATCAAATCGTTAATTATTTATCTTGCATCAATCAAATCATTAAATTTAAATTACTATATTATCCTAATAAATAATATTATTCATATTTTATTTATTATTAAAAAGACAAAATGGTAATTTATCATTTTTATATAAAATTTAATCAATCAAATCAAATAAACTATAATCTATCAATCAAATCAAATATTATATTAACTATAATTTCTTATTTATTTTTTATTACATTATATTATTTATCTATGTTTATCCTATCACTTAAACCAAACAGGACCCGAGTGATTGGCCGCTCGACAGAACTTTGGAAAAAAAGAGAGACATTGAATTCTATTTTATTTAATTAAAATAAACATTTGTACACATATAATCAAATATTTAACATTAGTACTGAAAACAACTGAATTTCTTATATCAACGAATTAGAGGTTAGCTCTAATGGACATTTCAAAGTAAAGTTGGTAGCGGATAATGAGAAATGATAATTGATAGGTCTGGATCGTGACCTAATTATGAATCCAAGACCTAAACCATTTCAAAATAGAGAAATTAGATGATTATATATTAATAATGGTGCACCAAAAGGTAAGAAACTTTACCAATCAAAATTGAATAATTATGCTGTCAAATCGGCATTTGTGCCAATATATTTGGCATAATAATAGGTGATTGAATGTTTAAGTCCAAAAAAGTATAATGCATGTGGGCCGGATGAGTACTATGGAGGCGATTATGACAATGAAACTGTCTCTGTATTTATATTTGTACAACACAAAGTGATGGGAATTTAAGAATATGTAGGAGTGTTATTTAATTTTGATTTGAAAAAAAAAGCACGAAAATTTAGACATGTGGTTAGAAAATTCAGAAGATAAAATGTGCACACATTTAATGTTTGCATATGCTCATAAATGAAAATGGTAACAATGTATGAAAAGTTATTGTAAATATGCAACCGTATCTTTAGTACGATTTTGAAATATTTGTTGGTGTTAATTTTCTTGGGAGTTGGATTCCCTCTAGCATATGCATTATCGACAAACCAAAACTTCCAAACAAAATTTGGGATTTCAAATAATATTAAAATCATGTTGATATCAATCATGATTATGTGAAGTGTCGACATTAATCACTCTTTAAAATGTTCGAGTTAGTAGAGTATATGAGATGTGATAACCGTATACATGAAAAACACAAAGAGATTTTGAACATGCTTTTGAACCTAGTATAGATCTTCAGGTCTCCTTATCCGGATAGAACATACTAAAACATGACAAATGGCAACACGATCAGAGTTTCCGAACTCTCTTATTCAGAACAATCTAAAACGGCAAGTGATAGTTGGACACGTGACAAATACGACAGTTTGGACATTTCAAACTCAGCCTATTCAATTATATTTGAGGATTATGTGAGGATTATCAATGTTGTTAATATTTAATTTAATATTAAGTTTACTTATGTATGTAATATATATGTTATTTAGTGGTGACTTGGGTAAAAACGCTATAGGAGTTACTTGACCAAACTTAGTTTGTAAATTAATGCTTTAGTTAAAAGATTTACCATTTTGTGCATAAAAAATAAAAAAATATGTATGGATCCACCTTGGAAAAGGGATAAAAAAAAAAATGCCGGCCGTGATCGAATTTAATACTCCCGATTTCGCATAGCATTTAAAAGAAGTAGAAAATTTTATACTAAAATTTGACTTATTCATATCAATCAACTCAAATTGGACCGGATCTGATAATGACTAAAATGTCCATCGATTGCAAGCATTGATTATAACACTTGGAATATGAAAATGAAATAACAAATAAAATAATTTTAAAATCTACAGAATAGAGATAACTTGATAATAATAATAATAATAATAATAATAATAATAATAATAATAATAATAATAATAATAATAATAATAATAATAATAATAATAATAATAATAATAATAATAATGGAGGTGAATTAAATAATGAATAATGATAGCATATTTAATTCTAGGACATATTAACGTGGACACTTGCGGTTTTGGGGGATTTACAGAGGGGGCAAATATGGAGTGACGACCCGCACACAGTACAAAGGCAAAGATGCCTGCATGGCAAAAGCAGGACGCACGATTCCTCTTCCCCACACCTCCTGCACGCCATGTACCTGCTCTTCGCTAACGTGCGCTGCTCTGTTTCTCCGCAGCACGACTGCGCGTCGTCCGCCTCCTCGGCGCGGCGGCGCTGGGCGATCACTTGTTCTAAATTGCTCCGTAACGCCTTGGCCGCCGCTTCGTTGCTCTGAGCCAGGTCTCGCCATATCTGATTTTCGATGCTCAGGACTTTCATTCTCTCCTCCAGCGCGCAGTTCATTTTTCCGATCTTCTCCATCTCTTCTTCTTTTGCTTTCATTTTCCTCATCATGTTATCTTCCACCGCCGCCGTGATGCGCCGGGAGTACGAGTATCTCTTCCGCCTCTCTTCCATTTCCATCCTCGCTTTCTCCGTCTGTCGATTGTAAAACATATTAATTAAGAAGAGAAAACTGAAATTGATAAAAAAAAAATAAAAAAAAAAAAAAAAAAAACTAATCAAATGAAAATAATACGTCGATCGTACATGTTGCGAGACGAAACGATCGACTTCAAACTGCTGCTGTTGGATCTGAAACGTTAAGTCTTCTCCGAGAAAAGTGAAAGAACCGCAACCTTTGTTGCCGATCTGGTTCAGCGCCGGCGGATGCAGAGGAGTCACGATCGAATCTCTCGAACGCTTTCTAGAAACAGGAACGGCGTAGGTGAGGCCACTGTCGCACTTCATCGCCGCCGTCTTCTCGTTAATCGGCGAAGCGTACGCCGGAAAAACACCTCCCGGCGCCGTGGTGGTTCCAGGAGCCACCAATCCATACAACATAGCACCGGCGTACACGTTTCCATTTCCTTCAACACCATTGATCATCATTTCTCTAGAAATCAAACGATCGATCCAATAAACACATCAAACTCGATTCCTACGCCAATGCGCGGCGGTACCAACAAACATAGAAAGAGAAGTACCTGTTCGTGGAGATCTGTGGAGGCAGAAAATTGAGATGCCGAGCTTCAGCGGCCATTAACGCCGATATCTTTTACATGTATTTCCGGTTAATTTCTCACCTTTATATGAAGTTTGGCTCGCAAGCGGGGATCTTAAATAACTTCGTAAACGTATCCTTTGGGTTGCTTAAATGCCTTTAAACCCATATATATATAATGAGAAAATGAGAGGAAACTAATAAAGAAATAAAGAAGATGGGAGATATTATGTGGGACAAAGGTAATTTTACATTTTTTTTTTGCCTTGGCCGTACGATGCTATAAAGCACATTAAATTTGAGAAGGGGGTATATATGTATATTGCACGCGTCGTCGTGTGTTTGTATAAATATTATTCAAATATTTATCTAAATATTATAATTTATGTTATTTTCAAATAATAATTTTTTAATTAAGGCCCCGTTTGGATTTGGTAGACATTTTTTTAAAAAAACACTTTTTAAGCTATAATTTTTTGCTTTTGAAAAAGCTCTAATTTTGATTTTAAAAAGTGCTTATTTGTCAACCAAACACCTTATTAACTGAAAAACACTTAAAAAGTGCTTTTTTGGCCTGGCTTTTGAAACCAAACGGGGCCTAAGAAAGATAAATATCTAAAATTTAAAAATATTGATAAAAATAAAATTGCATTTAAAATCATTATATATAAAGATAATATTGAAAATTTAAAAAGAATAGCTATTTTATAAAAAATAAAATTTATTAATAAAATTATATGATGAAGGTATGATTATAATTTAAAATTATAAAGTTTCACCAAATGAATTATTAGTCAATCAATATAGAGTTCTTAACTTTCATTAAATGGTAATAAGATTACATGAGAAAAGTTATAATTTTTATCTCATATTTTTGTCTTTTACGATTTTATTTGGTTGTATTCTCATAATTGAGTCTCAATACTATATATTATTTTGTTCTCAATTTTGGTTTTAAAAAAAATCATGAGAGTGGTGATATATATACGTCAATGGTATTTTAGCGCAATGCAGAAAAAATGATTTTATTTTTTAAAAAAACAAAATAACGAATTTTGATTACAATTTTTCAATAAATTTGTTAACACAAATTAAGGTGAGACTTGATCAGTGAAGTGTCAACTTTGTAGTTGTAAATTGAAAATTGACATGTTAATCCATATACTAAACAGTAAAATTTTTAATAATAACTAACAATTTTAATTTTGATAAGGAAATCAAAGATAAATTTTAATTTTTTTTTAACATGCTACTCTTTTTTTTTTTCCTGAACGAATTAGTTCTAGCATGAGACTCGTAAGAGCCCGATGCTTGATAAAAAAAAAAAGCCCGAAATGGTTTTAATTTTAGTTTGATTCGACTTTATGCGTGCATAGATATTTTTTTAACATTGATAAATTATTCCAAAGTTGGTAAAATTTGGCTTTCTATATATTTGATATCCCAGGAGGATATTAGTTCAGCTCATCGATGACCCTAAGTTTGAAGACTCTCACTATCAATTTAAAATAGACTCGAGAGCTCGACCCTGAGAGCTCGGCCAAGCACCCTCACCATATGTGTCAGGTCGGCTCGGGACCTCGGCCCTGGGAGCTCGGGAGCTCGGGACCTCGGCCTAGAACCTTCACCATATGTGTCAGGTCGGCTCGGGGGCTCGGCCAAGCACCCTCACCATATGTGTCAGGTTGGCTCGAGAGCTCGGTTCGGGGAGATCGGGAGCGCAACGGGCCTCCCTCACTCTTATTTCAGCAGGATGCTAGCTTAGCAGGTTGGCTCAGCAACCTCAGTTAGTTAGCTAGGATGTTAGGATTAGTTGTTTATGATGAGCTCAGGAGTTCAGCAACAATTCACTCACCACTCTTCCTATTAGTCCCTAGAGGGCAACAACATAATCTCCTCATGATGGTAGTTCAACACAGATTAAGCATATCAATGTTTTATTTGTCAGACAAGATTCGGGCGAGATCTCAGCCTAGATATTCGAGATTGTGATCCCGAGATTCTTGGGTTCTTGATAAGGAAGATAAGCACCAAATCCGGAGTCCTCTCCTATAAATACCAGGTTCACTTTCATTATTAGGATTTTATTTTTTCACTTGAGTGCACACACCACTCACTATATTTTGTTATTCTAGCATCTAACTTGAGCGTCGGAGAGGATACGCGAAATACCTTTCGGCCCCCCATTAACACTCTTGTTCGTGGTTTCAGGTCATACAGCAGCTCATCATCCTTTGAAAGAGTTTCATTAGATCATCCGAGGAGATCACATTATTGATAACTATCAATATTGTTTAAAACAATTTTGTAAATTTTTTGGAATTTATTTCAGTATGTGATGTGAGATAAATATATTTGATGCATGCTACCATTAATTATATAAAATTAAATTCGGGACAAAGTTTTTGTAACACCCGGTATTTTTAATTACATAAATCCGCCTGCATAATTAGGATATTTAATTATTTAAATTTATGAATTATGGGTTAAATAATTATGTGAATTATTTATGCATGATTTAATTTATTTTTTTTTTAAGCATTTAACCCATAATTAGTGATTTTTATGATTTTTAGTATTTTTATTATTATTTGATCGCGTAGACGGGACCGTGGACGGACGAGATGACAACTTTCCACCCAAATTATTTTATGAGCCTTTTTAGAGCCTTAAAATATTATTTCGAGTCTTATTATCTCAAAATTTTAAATATTTGATTTTATTTAATTTTAGGGGTCATTTTTATCCAAAATTAGTCAAGATAATGACTTTTAATCACTTTTAAAAATTCCCTTAATTTTAATTTCGGGATTTTCAATAATGTTTCAGATTTTTTTTAAAGATTTCTTTTAGAGTTTTAGTTAAGTTATATTTTATATATATTATATCCTTAATTATATATTTAGTTACCCTATTTTCTAATAAACTAAAACCTAAACCTATCCCTACCTCCCACGTTTTTCTTCCACTCAGCCGACACCCACCTCCATCTTCTTCATCATCGGCCATCACCATCCAAGAAGCTTTAGACGTGAGTTTTCTAGCTCGAAGGCATTCCGTCGTCGCCCCGTCGTCCCGAAGCCCGTCGTACACGTTTTTAGCTCTATCAATCGGTGTTAAGGCATGATTTTCTTCCCTTTTTAATCCTATATCAGTGTATGTATGTGTGTGGGTGTGTAATACCGAGACTCATCATTTTGACAGCAAGTTTTTCAAATTTATTCTCTTAAGCACTCGGTTTTGGCTTGTGATGATTCATGCTCACGTTTTTCATGTCCATGGCTAGGTGGGCTGCTGGTCCATGGTTAGAGGGGTTCCTTGGGGTCCCTAGGGTCGAAGGCTAGGGTCAGACATGGGCTGGAACGGGCTAGGATCGGTCTGGTTCGAACTGAACCATGGCTGCCGTTTTCTGCACAGATTAGGGTTCATGGAAGGTTGCTTCGTGTTCGGTGGTTAGGCAGCATGGGGTTCGGGCCAGGGCATGGTTCGAACCGGCAGGACCCTGGGGAGGTCCTGCCGGCGGGGCTCCGGCCAAGGTGGTCGGAGCTGGGCTGCAGCAGGCCGTGAAGGCCTGCTGCTCGTGCGGCCGTGGCTAGGGGGGAAGAGGAAGATTAGGGTTTCGGGTTTTTGGGTGTTGGTGGATCCGGGTCGGGTCATGTGGTCCGGGTCGGGTCTAAAATAATATGGGTTAAGTTAGTTGGGTCCGGGTCTGGGTTATTTTAATTGGGCTCGGGTATTTTTATTTTTAAGTTTTTAAGTTAATTAGGAGTTAAATGGACTAATTAAATTCCCAAAAATTTAATTAGTATCATTTAATTTATTTGGGCTCCATTAAATTATTTTGGGTTAATTTAATTATTTTTGGGCTTTTATTAAATTTTATTTAAATTTTTAAGTTGACCAGAAATTTTTATGGGCTTGGGAGCCCATGAAAGTTATCGGGCCTGTTATTGGGCTTTTGGGCCCATTGGGCCAGGGACAGTGTTATTGGGCCTAATTTAGTCTTAATAGGCTTTGGTTGATTTATTGGGCCTAGAAAAGTTGTTAATGGGCTTAAGTACACTAATGGGCCAAGTCTTAAGTTAAATGGGCTTGCAGGTCTAGGGCCAGCAGTTGAATCAAACCATGAGAAATTGCATGTGTCCTGAGTTTATATTTAATTATTTTATGCATGAAAAGTTATTTGAATATTTATATGATATTAGAAAATAAATTAAATATAAATGAAGGACACACAATTTATTTAAGTACATGCATTCATGAAATCAATTTTTATGCTATGATTGAAGTTCTATGGTTGAGCAAATAAAATATTTTAGGTGGAAATTGAAGTAGTGTGGCCATTTATGTATGGGCAGTTTCTGCCATTTATGTATGGGTGGTTCGCCACCAGCCTCGTACGATGGTTTCTTAGACTGATCAGTCGCACTATAAGTATGGGTCACACTTACGGATAGGACCATTCGATGTTAAGAAAATAAGTGTTCAACAACTCAAGTATGTATGATATTAAGTATGTTATGTATAATTCAGTGATTATTTAAGCAACATTTATGTTATTATTTTTAAGGCATGCTCATGCACTTATAGTATATGTATTATGTATGAAAGTGTATTTAATTATCTTAAACCCTTGTTAGTATGCATGTTGGGCCTCTAGGCTCACTACACTGATATGGTGCAGGTGAGTATGTAGAGGAGCAGGTTACCCCTATCGATGGTGAGGACGTATGAGCAGTGCTGCAGTAGCCCCGTGACCGTGACAGCTTCTGAATCACCATACTTGAGTCTTATGATACATTTTATTATTTTTATAAGGGTTGAGTTGTTTGGAATATTTATATTTTAGTGCATGCACACTTTTTATTTATTTTAATTATGCAGTACATTTTTAAATTATAGGGTTGACTCAGATATTTATTTAATTCATAGAATGCATTTTATTTTAGTATTTAAATTGTTTATTTATTTAGTCATGAATTTATTTTAAGATTTTATTCTGTGCATATATGTATGGGCATATATGTACATATTTTATTTAGTAGTATAAAAAAAAAAAAAAAATTTCCGCATATTTATTTATTATAGAGTTAGGGTCGTTTCAGTTGGTATCAAAGCACGGTTCTTGGAGGGGTCATTACTGCTATGCGAGCTCAGAAATCCACGCTACCGGTCTGTAAGTTTTAAATCTTTATAGTATGATTTAAATTTCTAGAATTTAAGTTAGCCTTAATTTTAAACACTTAGTTATGCAAGGCGATTTACGTAAATAAATATGTGGTGGTGCAGAATGCCTCCCAGACCAGTGAACCGACGTGGGGGACCTCCACCTCCACCTCCACCGCCACCTCAGCAGCACCCCATGACAGCACTGGAGCAGGCCAGTGCCACGATGATGGCGGGTATTACTGCCTTGCTGGAGCAGCAGGCTGCCCGTCCCAGACTTTCACATGAGGAGGACGTCGCTGAAAGGTTCCAGAAGAAGGGGCCTAAGGAGTTTATGGGGACCACCGATCCTTTGGTGGCTGAGGGATGGATTCGCTCTCTGGAGTCCATCTTCGATTATATGGGGATCACAGACACCGACAGGGTGAGCTGTGCGACGTATATGATGAGAGGCGATGCAGCCCTTTGGTGGGAGGGTGCAGTTCGAGGAGTCCATCTACCTACACTGACGTGGGCCGAGTTCAGGCGTATCTTCTACGCCAAGTACTTTACTGAGGATGTGCGCAGTCGCATGATCCGGGAGTTCATGAGTCTCCGTCAGGGGGACAGGTCTGTTGTGGAGTACGTGAGCCAGTTTGAGAGGGGCTGTCACTTTGTGCCCATGATTGCTGATAGTCCGCAGGAGAAGCTGCGGCAGTTTGTGGAGGGCCTGAAGGCTGAGATCAGGCATGACGTGCGTATGGCAGACGTCTTTACATATGAGTCTGCAGTCAGCAGGGCCTTGCGTTCCGAGGAGGGACGGAGAGAGATACAGAGAGAGCAGCAGGGTAAGAGGCAGTTTGTGCAGACAGGGTATCAGCGACCATCTTCGCAGCCACCTGCGAAGAAACAGTCTACAGGGCCATCTAAGGGCCCGAATCAGCAGAGGCCTCAGGGGAAGCCACAGCAGCAGACTAGGGGCGGGGCCCCTACTCCAGGGAGATATCCAGTGTGTTCGAAGTGCCAGAAGATGCATTCCGGACAGTGTCTATTGGGAGCAGGAGTCTGCTATCGTTGCAAGGAGCCAGGGCATCAGATTGCCAACTGCCCGCAGAGGCAGAATGTCAGTGGGCGAGTTTATGTGATGCAGGCTGAGGAGGCAGACCCAGATACCTCCTTGATCACCGGTATACCTAACCCCTAGACCTTTTTCAATTCTTTGCTTTTGTTTATTGCGATTATATTTGAATGCCTGTTACTTGAGTTTAACTATCAGCATGCTAGAATAAGAATTTTGTTTCTTTGTGATTAGAATTAAGGATTTTAGTGTTTTAACCTTGGGAGCATAGTGGTATGAATTGTTGGGAATCTTCTGCGTGCAGGGAGAATTCTAGTTGGAGGCAACTCCACGTTTGCGTTGCTAGATTCAGGAGCCACACATTCGTTTATCTCCCGAGATTTTATCAGACGGATAGGCATTTCACCGGAGGTTGTAGACAGTGGTTACGATGTTACCATGCCATCCGGTCAGATTATCACTACCACTAGTGTCATCAGGGATCTGGCATTGGAGTTGCAGGGACACTCCATTCGAGCAGATCTAGTGGTTCTTCCATTGACTGGGTTTGACTTGATTTTGGGTATGGACTGGCTATCAGTTAATGGAGCTTCGATTGATTTCCGACGTAGGACAGTGTCAGTGAAGCCAGCAGGAGGTGAGATGTTTACTTTCTTTGCATCTCAGTCTAGCAGTATTCCTCAGATGATATCACTTGTTCGTGCGAGGAAACTGTTGCGCAATGGATGTCAGGGTTTTCTTGCTAGTGTGGTCACTACCTCAGACGTTTCTAGCAGATCTTTATCAGATATAGAGGTGGTACGTGACTATCCAGATGTTTTTCCTGACGATGTTGCAGGAGTTCCACCAGTGAGGGAGGTGGAGTTCAGTATCGAGTTGTTGCCGGATACTGTGCCTATCTCTAAGGCACCGTATCGACTTGCTCCTACAGAGATGAGAGAGTTGAAGGAGCAGATTCAGGAGCTGTTGGAGAAGGGCTTTGTTCGTCCTAGCTTTTCTCCATGGGGAGCTCCAGTGTTGTTTGTGAAGAAGAAGGACGGCAGCATGAGATTGTGTATTGACTACCGAGAGCTCAACAGAGTCACAGTGAAGAATAAGTATCCGCTACCGAGGATAGAGGATTTATTCGATCAGTTGCAGGGAGCTTCGGTATTCTCCAAGATCGATCTGCGATCTGGTTACCATCAGCTGAGAGTCAGAGATTCAGACGTGTCTAAGACTGCCTTTAGGACACGATATGGGCACTATGAGTTCTTGGTGATGCCCTTTGGGTTGACCAATGCTCCAGCAGTTTTTATGGATCTCATGCATCGTGTCTTCCAGCCGTATCTAGATCAGTTTGTCATTGTATTCATTGATGACATATTGATCTACTCGAGGAGCATTGAGGAGCATACACAGCATTTGCATACAGCCTTGCAGACTTTGAGAGAGCATCGACTGTTTGCAAAGTTCAGTAAGTGTGAGTTTTGGTTGGAGCAGGTGGCGTTTCTAGGCCACATTATTTCTAGGGATGGGATTGCAGTGGATCAGTCCAAGGTGCAGGCAGTGAGGGATTGGGGGATTCCAAAGAATGCTTCGGAGATTCGTAGCTTCTTGGGTTTAGCAGGATACTATAGGAAGTTCATCAAGGGTTTTTCCTCTATTGCAGTACCCTTGACTTCCTTGACCAAGAAGAACGCGAAGTATAGTTGGAGTCCAGATTGTCAGAGGAGCTTTGATCAGCTGAAGGATGCACTTACTTCAGCACCGGTGTTAGCTATGACAGTGCCACATGAGGAGTTAGTAGTGTACACCGACGCGTCTAAGTTTGGTTTGGGCGCAGTACTTATGCAGAGTGGCAGAGTCATCGCATATGCGTCGCGACAGTTGAAGATTCATGAGCAGAACTATCCGACGCATGATTTGGAGCTTGCAGCAGTGGTATTTGCGTTGAAAATCTGGAGGCACTATCTGTATGGCGAGAAGTGCAAGATTTTCACAGACCACAAGAGCCTCAAGTACTTCTTCACCCAGAAGGAGTTGAACATGAGGCAGCGCAGATGGCTTGAGCTTGTTAAGGACTATGACTGTGACATTAGCTACCATCCGGGTAAGGCTAATGTGGTGGCAGATGCTTTGAGTCGGAAGTCGTCAGTGGTATCATGTTTGACTGTACAGTTACCACTACAGACCGAGATTCAGAGATTTGGTTTGGAGTGCTATCCGAGTGGCCATGCACCGAGCTTGTCAGTGTTGACGGTGCAGCCAGTTCTGCGAGATCGGATTAGAGAGGGACAGTCCACTGATGAGGAGCTACAGCGATGGAGACAGAGAGATGAGGCCAGAGGTAATCTCTTGTATACAGTGGAGGATGGCATCGTTCAGTACCGTGGGAGGATGTGGGTACTGAACGTTGATCAGTTGAGAGCCGAGATTCTAGCAGAGGCTCATGCATCTCCGTACTCCATTCACCCCGGAAGTACGAAGATGTACCGAGACTTGCAGTTATTGTATTGGTGGCCTGGGATGAAGAGTGACATCGGGAGAGTGGTGTCAGAGTGCTTGACTTGTCAGCAAGTCAAAGCAGAGCATCAGCGTCCAGCAGGACTTCTTAGACCTCTCCCTATTCCGGAATGGAAGTGGGAGAATATTACGATGGACTTTGTGGTTGGCTTACCGAGGAGTACCAGAGGGTGTACAGCGATTTGGGTGATTGTGGATAGACTCACCAAGTCAGCTCATTTCTTGCCGGTAAGAACTACTTACACTTTGACACAGTATGCAGATCTTTACGTCAGAGAGATTGTTAGACTGCATGGCATACCAGTGTCTATCGTGTCAGACAGAGATCCGAGGTTCACCTCAGCATTTTGGAAAAGTCTGCACACAGCTTTGGGGACTAGACTTTTGTTCAGTACAGCATTTCATCCCCAGACAGATGGGCAGTCCGAGAGAGTGATCCAGGTTCTCGAGGATCTTCTGAGAGCTTGTGTCATTGATTTTCGAGGATCTTGGGAGACTAGACTGCCATTAGTGGAGTTTACCTATAACAACAGCTTTCAGTCGTCTATAGGTATGGCTCCTTATGCAGCACTTTATGGGAGGAGATGCAGATCTCCGGTGCATTGGGATGAGGTTGGTGAGCGGATTTTGTTGGGTCCGGAGATTGTGCAGCAGACAGCTGACATTGTGACGCAGATTCGAGATAGGATGAGGACTGCGCAGAGTCGGCAGAAGAGTTATGCAGATGCCAGACGACGCGATTTGGAGTTCGCAGTAGGTGATCACGTATTCTTGAAGGTGTCACCTATGAAGGGAGTAGCGCGTTTTGGACGGAGAGGCAAGCTTAATCCGAGATATATAGGTCCATTCGAGATCTTGGAGCGAGTTGGCACGTTGGCCTATCGTTTAGCTCTACCTCCAGGGCTAGCGGCAGTGCACAACGTTTTCCATGTATCCATGCTTCGGAGATATGTCTCCAACCCGTCGCATGTGTTGGATTTCGAGCCCTTACAGTTGCCACCAGATCTTGTGTACGAGGAGAGACCAGTGCGGATCTTGGCTAGAGAGGAGCGGAGGCTTAGGACGCGGGTCATACCGATGGTCAGAGTCCAGTGGCTGAATCACTCGGAGGAGGAAGCTACTTGGGAGACCGAGGAGGATATGAGGACTCGCTACCCGGAGTTGTTCGGGTAAGTACTTTAATTTCGAGGACGAAATTCAATTTAAGGGGGGGAGAATTGTAACACCCGGTATTTTTAATTACATAAATCCGCCTGCATAATTAGGATATTTAATTATTTAAATTTATGAATTATGGGTTAAATAATTATGTGAATTATTTATGCATGATTTAATTTATTTTTTTTTTAAGCATTTAACCCATAATTAGTGATTTTTATGATTTTTAGTATTTTTATTATTATTTGATCGCGTAGACGGGACCGTGGACGGACGAGATGACAACTTTCCACCCAAATTATTTTATGAGCCTTTTTAGAGCCTTAAAATATTATTTCGAGTCTTATTATCTCAAAATTTTAAATATTTGATTTTATTTAATTTTAGGGGTCATTTTTATCCAAAATTAGTCAAGATAATGACTTTTAATCACTTTTAAAAATTCCCTTAATTTTAATTTCGGGATTTTCAATAATGTTTCAGATTTTTTTTAAAGATTTCTTTTAGAGTTTTAGTTAAGTTATATTTTATATATATTATATCCTTAATTATATATTTAGTTACCCTATTTTCTAATAAACTAAAACCTAAACCTATCCCTACCTCCCACGTTTTTCTTCCACTCAGCCGACACCCACCTCCATCTTCTTCATCATCGGCCATCACCATCCAAGAAGCTTTAGACGTGAGTTTTCTAGCTCGAAGGCATTCCGTCGTCGCCCCGTCGTCCCGAAGCCCGTCGTACACGTTTTTAGCTCTATCAATCGGTGTTAAGGCATGATTTTCTTCCCTTTTTAATTCTATATCAGTGTATGTATGTGTGTGGGTGTGTAATACCGAGACTCATCATTTTGACAGCAAGTTTTTCAAATTTATTCTCTTAAGCACTCGGTTTTGGCTTGTGATGATTCATGCTCACGTTTTTCATGTCCATGGCTAGGTGGGCTGCTGGTCCATGGTTAGAGGGGTTCCTTGGGGTCCCTAGGGTCGAAGGCTAGGGTCAGACATGGGCTGGAACGGGCTAGGATCGGTCTGGTTCGAACTGAACCATGGCTGCCGTTTTCTGCACAGATTAGGGTTCATGGAAGGTTGCTTCGTGTTCGGTGGTTAGGCAGCATGGGGTTCGGGCCAGGGCATGGTTCGAACCGGCAGGACCCTGGGGAGGTCCTGCCGGCGGGGCTCCGGCCAAGGTGGTCGGAGCTGGGCTGCAGCAGGCCGTGAAGGCCTGCTGCTCGTGCGGCCGTGGCTAGGGGGGAAGAGGAAGATTAGGGTTTCGGGTTTTTGGGTGTTGGTGGATCCGGGTCGGGTCATGTGGTCCGGGTCGGGTCTAAAATAATATGGGTTAAGTTAGTTGGGTCCGGGTCCGGGTTATTTTAATTGGGCTCGGGTATTTTTATTTTTAAGTTTTTAAGTTAATTAGGAGTTAAATGGACTAATTAAATTCCCAAAAATTTAATTAGTATCATTTAATTTATTTGGGCTCCATTAAATTATTTTGGGTTAATTTAATTATTTTTGGGCTTTTATTAAATTTTATTTAAATTTTTAAATTGACCAGAAATTTTTATGGGCTTGGGAGCCCATGAAAGTTATCGGGCCTGTTATTGGGCTTTTGGGCCCATTGGGCCAGGGACAGTGTTATTGGGCCTAATTTAGTCTTAATAGGCTTTGGTTGATTTATTGGGCCTAGAAAAGTTGTTAATGGGCTTAAGTACACTAATGGGCCAAGTCTTAAGTTAAATGGGCTTGCAGGTCTAGGGCCAGCAGTTGAATCAAACCATGAGAAATTGCATGTGTCCTGAGTTTATATTTAATTATTTTATGTATGAAAAGTTATTTGAATATTTATATGATATTAGAAAATAAATTAAATATAAATGAAGGACACACACAATTTATTTAAGTACATGCATTCATGAAATCAATTTTTATGCTATGATTGAAGTTCTATGGTTGAGCAAATAAAATATTTTAGGTGGAAATTGAAGTAGTGTGGCCATTTATGTATGGGCAGTTTCTGCCATTTATGTATGGTTGGTTCGCCACCAGCCTCGTACGATGGTTTCTTAGACTGATCAGTCGCACTATAAGTATGGGTCACACTTACGGATAGGACCATTCGATGTTAAGAAAATAAGTGCTCAACAACTCAAGTATGTATGATATTAAGTATGTTATGTATAATTCAGTGATTATTTAAGCAACATTTATGTTATTATTTTTAAGGCATGCTCATGCACTTATAGTATATGTATTATGTATGAAAGTGTATTTAATTATCTTAAACCCTTGTTAGTATGCATGTTGGGCCTCTAAGCTCACTACACTGATATGGTGCAGGTGAGTATGTAGAGGAGCAGGTTACCCCTACCGGTGGTGAGGACGTATGAGCAGTGCTGCAGTAGCCCCGTGACCGTGACAGCTTCTGAGTCACCATACTTGAGTCTTATGATACATTTTATTATTTTTATAAGGGTTGAGTTGTTTGGAATATTTATATTTTAGTGCATGCACACTTTTTATTTATTTTAATTATGCAGTACATTTTTAAATTATAGGGTTGACTCAGATATTTATTTAATTCATAGAATGCATTTTATTTAAGTATTTAAATTGTTTATTTATTTAGTCATGAATTTATTTTAAGATTTTATTCTGTGCATATATGTATGGGCATATATGTACATATTTTATTTAGTAGTATAAAAAAAAAAAAAAAATTTCCGCATATTTATTTATTATAGAGTTAGGGTCATTTCAGTTTTAGTACCTGCACGCATATATATATATATATATATATTTCTATTATATATTTTTTATTATATTAAACTTGAGAGTGTGATGATAATTGTATTTGGTATGTTGGTGTGTCACATTAAAAATTTAAAAACTATTAATTTCGATTTTTCTCTTTGAAGAATGTGAATAATATTGTATCATGAATTTTAATGTTATGTTTATAAGCATAAAAAAATCGTATCATTTATTTTTATGTACACGTACGCATCGCGTGTGCCACCACAAATAGTATATATATATATATAGGGTTTCTTTCAAGTGCTCACCCATCATGCCCACTATCATGCTCACCAATGATGTGACACTATTATATATATATATATATTACACATTCATGTGAATAGTTCAAATGATAAGTATGGCTTTTTCCCTCGTTAATTTAAACATGATAGCTTACATGATATATATCTGTTTTCATTAGGGACAAAAGATTTTTTGTTTTCCAATTAATTTCTTGAATTGGGCTTTTGTCCATAAAATTATATATGAAAGTTTTGTTTTGGTTTATTAACTTTAAATTGGTTATTTTAATTAAACACAGACATGCATGATACGTGACAAGTCAATCATTCTCGATGTCATATCAAGATTTTCAATGTCACGTCAGTATATTATGAAAACAAAATTTGAAAACACAAATAACCAAAACATAAAATTAAATAAGTACTTGGTGGGAAAAACGTCAATTTATTGTTATTTTTATTTATATATATATATGAGTGTAAAGATTAAAGAAATATTATATTATGGAGGAAATAGATAATTACCAATATTTAAATTCGGTAGACGCCAACCATTATTCGGTATATATATATAGGTCAAAACGTAATAAAATTTGGGACGTTGAAGCTTCAATTTCCAGGCAATCAGTATACCGAAATTAAATATAATTTATTCTGAAAATATATAATTGCATAATGCACCGTCTTCCCTGCCGTCTAGTATATAATATATATTCATTTGGTTGAAAGGAAAATAATTGAGTAATTAATAATCACCCGTTTATAATCTTGTGTTCAGGAATCAGGACGGAGCAAACAAATTCTTTTAGAGGAAACGAAATTTTATTATTGTTATTTTTCAAAATACTAATAAAATAAAAACTAATAGTAAATGAAATTTTATCGAACAATTGTATCTTTGGATCAATTCAACTAGTATTTATTTCTAAAAATAAATTTTAATCATTAAATTTTTTTAAAAAAATCACTATTTAAGAATTGGTGGGACTATGAAGGGTTTTGGCTAAATTAAAGTGGGACGGTGTGCTAAAATTATTTCAAGACATTAAAATTTCTGAATGAAACAAAGGTAATTATAAGAAGTTCGTTGGAGTTGAGTGAATGAAACAAAGGGCCCTTGGCTATGTCTCTACTTGTGTCGGTTTTATTTAATCTATTTTAATTTATATATATAATGAGACGGTCTCACGGATGCAGATCCTTCAAATGGGCGTTCCAATGTACATTCATAAAAATAATATTTTTGACATAAAAATTAATATTTTTCATGGGTTAAGTCAAATAGCAATTTTAATTTCTCACAAAATTGACAGTGAGACCTAAGATTTTTGTGTTATTTTATTTTTCTGACGTACATATACAAACAATAAACTAATCCGTGACAAATCCTCGGGCATTAATTATTTATCTTTACTATTTTATAAAACTTGAGTCACCTTTAAATTAAACCATTTTGGTACGTTTTGATGACACCAAAGTATATTTATCATTTAACCCTTGGTAGTTATTTAAAATTTTATATATTCACATTGAAAAAAAGGTAAAAATATGTGAAAAACAAAAGCGAAAAAAAATACCTTGCATTTTGAGAACTGCATTCTACTACATTATTAATAATTGCACCTACTTATCTTATGTTGAAGGAAAATGCAATCAATTTGGTTTATGTCATGATGGGTTATTACCCAATTTGAATTTCTCCCGGGCCCAAGCCCAATGACTCAATCCATATGGGTCCCATATTTTTCCGATATTTATTTGGACACTTTATCAAGGCCCATAAATACCTAAAAGCCCATAAGGGGCTCAAGCCCATGAAACTCTCAGACTATCTATAAATAGCTCAAGTTCTCTCATTATTAAGGTGTGCACTCTATAGTCACATGCTCTAGTTCTCTAGAACTTTTATTGGGCAAATACGGACTTGAGTGTCGAAGTGTCTTCGCCGGGCAACCCCCGGCGCTACTCACTTGCTTTGTGATGCAGGTAACAACCCACGAAGTTCGGTCTTTGAAACAGTTTGAGTATTAATCCGACTTTCCAGATCTCCACAAGTTACCTATATTGTCTTCAATCGGCTAATATCAATTTTTTGTTACATCATGTCATATTGAACACACGCGCATATCGTGTGCATCATTTGCTAGTTAGCATTAAAAACCCCTGATAAAACGTGATAAATTTTCAAGATCTTATGAAAAGGAATGCATGCTAACATTTCAAAATAATAATATGGTCGACATTTCTCTTTAATTTTGAGCTCGATGTAATGGATTTATATTTTTTAAAAATCAATACGGACGCGTATTCATACGCGAAGCATAAATAATTGTTATTAAAATTAAATAAAATCAGTTTTATAGACAAATTTTTGCATAGTACACAGAGAGATTTCAACGACACGAGAGATGTATGTGTGAATCTTTCATCAAAATATCGAAATTGGTCATGTGTTTTCCTGCAAATGAAACCAACTTTTTGACTTGTTGCAAAGAGTGGTGGATCACAGTGGCTTCCCGCACACAGACAAAAAACCCTTGTCCGAAGAATGGTGAACGATATTATGGTTAAGAAATAAGAACGTAAAATGTGTATAGTTCAATGAGAAATAAAAATTATGTGTGTTTAGTGTTTACAAGAAGGAAAAATTTGCATTTTTTAGTCATCATATTTATTCTTTTCAAATTTATTCGTCTATATTGTCAAATTAATTTCATTCTAACTTCACTATCTTTGCCTTTTCTGTTCTTTTCTTTTCTTTTTTTCAGATTCGGTATTTTTTTTTGACGTGATACTGATGTGATGTATTGCTCATTTGGCGCCAACGTATACAACACTGCATCAATATTCCTGATGAAAAGTGACTAAAATTGCAAAAAAAAATTGAAATTTATTTGAGTAAAATTGAAATTTGACAATATATATGGAAAATCAAAATCGTATAGAAACAATCGTATGGAAACAACTATATAGCACCAAGTATGCAATTATTCCCTAAAAGAAATATAGAATTGTAATATTTAATTAAATTTTTTAGTGGAAACGAAGGCTTGCCTCTTCTTGAACTCGAGTCCTAGCTAGACTCTGGATGTCATTTCTTATTTCACATCGCACACCCTGTAACTTTAAATCATCCGCACTCTAAATTTTATATTTTAATTATTATGTTAATTATTCATATTTCATAAAAACAAACAAACTCGTCGTTTATAATTTTCTACATCTTGCTTAATTAATAGTTATATTTCCATTTGGGCCTTGTTATATTGTTGAGTTTAATTTCATGTTATAAAAAACCAAGACCTATTTTGTTCTATGGAAAACTATTTTGTTATTAATTAAATAGTTGTATTTTAATCTAAAACTATGAGTTTACAGCAATATCCATATTTGAAAAGACTAAATGATCGCTTCTATCATTCTATGTATTCGCAAAAAATGATATATATTTGCCAGGCTCAATCGAAACCACTATTCCTAATCATGTGTCATTGCCACACTTTGGAATGGCATGCATGCACGTGCGTACACACATTATATATAGTGAAAAAATTGTTTCAAAATTTTTTAGATCGTGGATTTAAATCTAACTCCACCATAAAAGTTAGTTTAAGAAAAAGATTGCATATCCAAATCCGTATATATAACTCTCAATGATTTAACTATCCAACCAATATGTCATGAGTCCAGTCCAAAACATAACAATAAATCTGGACTCTTATACCATATTAAAATCATAGACTTGGTCTCATGTTTAAATATCAGCCACATTTTGAGAATGACTTGCATGGACATACATATAGCCAAAGCCCTTGTTTCAAAATAGCACCACATAAAGAAAGACAAGTAGATTAACGATGAGTTTTGTTAGTATACATGCACCACTAGAGATTGCTGATAATAAGTAAATGATATAATGCATCACATAATTAACGAAAAAACTGCAATTTCGGTCCTCTATGTATGTTACTTTGCGATTTCGGTCCTCTACGTTTTTCACATTTCAGTTTTAGTCCTGTATGTTTTATTTTTGGCAATTTCAGTCATTTTTATTCGAAAATGCTTACGTGATACTATACACGTCACCTCCACGTCAGCACTGCATTGGTGACACATCAGCGCCACATCAGAAAAAAAAAACTAAAATTGCCAAAAAAAACTAAAGATAGCGGACTAAAATTGAAATCTGAAAATATATATAGAGGACCAAAATCGCAAAGTGACAAACATACAGGACTAAAAGAAGCAATTTTTCCCATAATTAACCAACCTTTCAGATCCTCCCTGCATACAACATCAGCTCTAAAAGTTTCTCCATCGATGATTATATACATGCATGGCGATTTCGACAAAGCGATCGACCGTAGATGCAACGGAGACACAACGTAGCAGAGATCATAAAACCACAATTCTACAGACGAAATGGATTAGTACTATAACCAGCACCGCCGGCGGCTCCGGCAGGAGCGAATGGGTCGACGAGGGATCGAATATCCTCCCAATCATCATACCTTAATAGCTCATCAATGTCAACACAGGACAGAGAGCTTGCAAATGATGAATCAGCTGCAGCAGTCCTTGGAGGGGTCAAGTGGCCTACATAATATTGTTGGTTTGCAAAGTTCTGCACATGAGAAAAATCGGGTTTCGGCTGTTCGAATAGCCCGAGATTCGGCGCAGTACCGAAACAAATGTAACTCATTGGACCCTTTTGGTTCGAGGACTCCACACTGCAGGTTTTGGAATTGGATTCATCGAGTGGATTGATATAATTAGTTACAGTACTCGTTTTTGCAGCCATTTCTCTCAATGCTGTGACGCTTGGTTTCCTCTTTGAAGCATTTCGCTTTAGTATTCGGCAAAGGGTCCAAACTTCCTGTCGACCAATATGTTAAACAACAAATAAGACTCATAATAATTGATGAAAGACAAAATATATACGTACGGTCTAACGTACGTAGTGTTTGCAACTTCTAAATCCATAATTACTTATTTTTGAGAGGTTAATTTCTCACAGCTTCTTGATCAGCAATTGTTTCAATATCCAGATTGTGTTTGGTGGTTTTGCCATGGATTGAAGACGGCGGAAGGCGGAACTCGTACATCATCCAGTCGGTTTTAGTGCCTTTTCCGGCGCTTCCTTGGTAAAACACAAGGGATTTCTTGAGCCCAATGAAGTCACCTCCGGAGGAGTATACGGGTTTATCGATACCCGTGGCTTTCCAGAAACCCGAACCCGTCACTCTATTGGGTCGGACACTGTTTCTGTATTTTCTTCCTCTTTTGCAGAAGTAGTACCACTCATTTTCCTCGCCGGTTTTGGATTCTGAATCCCCAGCACAAATATGAAAAAAACATATATAAATAATTAAAACCCTCAGGAAATTATCTTGGACTCAAATATATATAATTCAAATTATCTGGACTCGGAAAATGCTTGCAAATTCTTTAAAAATTATTTTTTTTTAAAACAAAATTTCAAAATTTTATAAAGAAAAACTCGTAATAATCACTTTTTTTAAGCATATGCGCACACTATAATGAGCTTCATCATGTTTAAATATATAACTGCGGCTTCGCAAACTTGTTTGATATATTCTAGCACACACGTATACACTTGTTTGAGCTTCATAACTCAGATTATAAGATATCAAATCAAATGTTATTTGAGCTGAGGTGAGTTCATTTTCTAATTAATTAAAAAACCTAATTAGTCAAGAAAATCAATGATCTTATTATATATATGAAATATAATCAAGAAACTAATTAATAAGTACTCAAAACATCACACATACTTGGAAGATCCCAAGGATCATACTTGTAGATGTCTGCCTGCTCTATAAGATCTAAACTTATCCGCTTCTTCTCCACTTTTCGACGAAGATAAAACCCTACTAGCTCTTCATCTGTGGGATAAAACCGAAACCCCGGAAGCTGCGCGGCGCAATCGTCTTCTTCCATGATTAGTGTCTGTCTATGCTGAGTTTATTGTTTGTCAAGATGCAGAGGCACTGATATTTTAATTTCGCTTTGAAATTACGTAGAAAGAAAATTAAAATGGAAGGTTCTTTGCGATGTGATATTATAGACAAAAAAGGTGGTGCTGTGGAAATGGCCATTTTATTTTTTGGATTTGTTTATTTGGTCAAGTCAATAGAATTGACTTCTTTGTTTTTAAAGGGCCCAATGAGTCTGAGATTTTTGAACTTGAAGGAGTCTTCAGTCTTCCTTAATTTGCTTAGTTCCTCGGGTATTTAATTATTAAGCTAATTTTATTTATAAATAGGAACTAATTAAATTGGAGTAATTAAGATTGAAAAAATTGTTTTTTTATCCAATATATTTGTCATTTTGCGATTTCAGTCTTTTATATTTTTAGATTTCAGTTTAAGTCCGCTATCTTTATTTTTTTTTTTGGCAATTTTAGTCCTTTTTTCGATTTGGCGTTGACGTTGCACCAATTCAATGCTGATGTGTAGCTGACGTGTACAGTGTCACGTAAGCATTTTTGAATAAAAATGACTGAAATTGCCAAAAATTGGAACATGCAGGACTAAAACTGAAATATGAAAACATAAAGGACCAAAATCGCAAAGTGACAAACATCCATTATCAAATTTACAGTTTCCCATTAAGATTTGTCTATTTATAAAAGTAGACTGGAAGTAAGGAAATGAAGAATTGGTTTTGAGTAATTCAATTTGTTATATTAATTTGAAATTTGCTATACGTACACCTTTGAAATACACCGTTTGGTTTGAGTGATAAGATAACTAATACATAGATAAGTAATATAATGTAATAAAAAATAAAAAATAAAAAATAGTTAATATATTATTTGATTTGACAGATAGATTATAGTTTATTTGATTTAATTGATATAAAATTAATAATTAATAAATAGTAAATAATATGACGAGAATAATGTGAAATTGAATAAGAGAAGTTATACATAGATTAATAATACACCAAACCAAACAATGCCGTCTATTTCAATGAAGAGATTTTATATATAATATAATGCTGCATTCTAGGTAATTATATAAAAACTTGTAACAGTATACGTAACCGTACGTGTTTGTATACGTAGCAGTACTCTTTTATAGGAAAATTAAATAATTTAGTCGGTGATTACTCTTGCAGTTGTTTCTTTATAGCTCGGTCCAACAAATTATTATTACAAATGAAAATTAAGTTGTTATTGGCCGGCAGTGATATTCAAATTCGAAATAACTATTAAAATCCCTAAGTGTTAAAAAAATGACGTAAATAAAATATCATCTAATAATTAAGAATGTGATGGCAATATTGTTGCAAAGGTTTTCACATAAGAACCAAGGTTTATTGATATGCTTCATCACAAGTAATAGATAGATAATACTGAGCAAGTTTATGTACAAAAGTTGCAACTTAAAAAAACGTTTACATAATTTAGATTTTTTAGTGCTTTTTTTTTTTTAAAAAAAAAGAGAAACAATTTTGGTGTTTGAATAAATATTGAAAAAAGTGCTTTTATTTGATTGTTTAAATATATAATTAGAAACAAAAACCTAAAAAACTAGAAATTCTATCTTTTAATTAAAAACGTATGTTTTAAGTGTTTTTTAAAATATGTATTTTGTAACCAAACACAATATTTTTAAGAAAAACGTTTTTTTTTAAAGTATTTTTATCCTCCTATCTTCTCTAACGAAACTGGCTTGTACGTCTCAACAGTGTTCGTATAAGTGTCACCATAGATTATATATAGATGTAATTAACTAACTTTTAATTAATTATGAAAATTGATTTGAAATTAACGTTATATCATAACATAATTTTCAATAAAACCAAAATTATTAGGTAAATTAGTCATTTTATATGACTTAATTTTTTTTAGTCATTATATGTTTTGTTATTCACCAAAATGACAATCATTTTGTATCATTTGATATTTTTTATTTACAAAAATATCACTGATTTTATAAAATTGATATATATATTTTATTTTTTAACATTAATTTAGGATAACGCTATTTTTTTTGTATTTTTTAGATTTAATTTTTATTTTTTTGGTTTCGTTAAAAAAATAGATGTTCAGCGAAATACTAGTATACGTATATATGACTGTGTTATATACCAAATTTAATGGATTTTTACCTCTTATAATCAGAGTACACGTTATACATCTTTATCGATGATATGTTTACTTGATATTTTATTTCTTCCGATGTTCCAGAGGATTTCTAAGTAGATGGACTTTTGACATACTAAAATATTTGAACGTGAATTAAATTTTGAGAAAAAAAATGATTGGTTAATTATGACAAGTATTACTTAATTTGTCTTAAAATATTTAGTTTGAGAAAAGTGGAAATATTACAGTGATTGATAATTTGAGCTACACATTTCGGGTCAGTTTTATCCAAAGGTAATGCTACATGTATATGTTGCACTTGAAATTACATAATATTCTTAACTTATTTTGGAAATAATATTTTCAAATAAAATAAAGGGATAATTTTGTAGTTCATGTGCAGTGTGTAACCCAATATGTAACTAATGTATATATGTAACATTTTCCTTTATCAAATGGCCCCACAAGTTAGTATGATATAATTAACAACCATTAATTGTTAAGGAAAATAATTAAGAAAATATAGTAGACGAATAAATAATTTAATAAATAAAACAATATAAAAATATTTCAAATTTTAATTTTCCCCATAAATTAATATTCTTGCTTCCCACCTAACAAAAAAAAGCCAAAAAAGAAAGCATTAAACCAAAATAATAAAGCATCAATTTATATTTTGGTACGAAAAGTCAAAATAAGAACAAGGGAATTGACTTGGCACTCCTTGGAAAAGAATATATAGTCTTGTTTTTGGCGAAGTCAGACAAAAAAATAAAAGTCCAGGGGACAAAGTAATCATTCTTCTCTTTTTGATATTATCTAATTTAAAATATTGTGAACTAATAATATTGTAAACAAATAAAACCTTTATTTACAACAAATTATAATGTTTTTCACATGTTTAGTATTATTATATGAATAACAAAAAAATATAACACTTTTATATGAAGTTTTAATGGGGAAAAACTATTCACAGGATTTAAAATGAGTAAAATATGTAATAAAAACTTAAAAAGTATGTAATTTAAATCATACAGAATAAATAATTTTGAAAATATAGAAAGATAAAAATAAATTGAATTTTTATCATGATCACAAATTTTTAATGGATGTATCAAATCAGTAATTTTTTCTCGTAAAGATAAATATATTTTTGCTTTGATGTACGAATTAAACTAAACTTACTAAAATTAACTCTTGCCAATGATTCATTTGTTTTTCAATCAAGTTCATTTTGGTATTAAATTTGATTTTAATGATGAATGAAAAATGAAAAGAAGAAATATTTCAATATAAATTGCAAAGAAATTGAAGCATATAAGTTTTTTTTACTGTGATTTATGTTTTGTTGTTGTTGCTGCTCTAAAAAAAATTATTATCGTGAAAAAAGCCTATAATGAATAAAAATTTCAGATTTCGTAATACACATTTTTTTATAGTCTAGCTTATTAAAAGAATTAGTTTTTTTAAAAAAAAAATTAATATAGTTAACATGCATTAATTAGAATTGAATAATTTCAAATCATATAACGTGATTTCAATGTCAAGAATTATGCAGAATTTTGGTCACAAAAATATACAATTATAAAAACATATCAAACTCCATGTAACGAATTCAGATTTTCAATAGTATCATAAAATTACACCTTTTCAAGAACTTAATTAAGCCATAAAGTAAACAGCGATAATTTCTTATTTTTTTTTACCAATAGAATGTCCTTACATGGCAACGTTATTGTTTGCTGATGAGATTATCAACTCACAAATGGTACATTCCGACATATATTCTGCACCAAGCAAATTACCAGTATAAGCAACCAAGAAAGCTTGTACCTTGGCTAAGGCTTTGGCGCTTTGCTTTGGTTAAAATCCCATGCCATGTCTCCTGGGAAAAATGATTCCAAGTTTCGGCAAATTCTTCTCCGTACCGCTAGAACTAGCGCATGTTGCGACTAAGCAATCCTTGAAATGATACATAGAGATCTTCGTTATCCGTTCCGAAAATATCTTCTGCCTTTCTCAGAGTCTCCTGTTTGTCGGAAAAATAACAATGGGTAAGAAAACATTTTGAACACTAACCATTCCATGAAAAACAACTGACAGAGGCTAAAATTCTAAGATATGATGTACACGGGTATCATAAAGGGGCTTGGCAATACCTCTCTAGATTGTCTTTGTGCATTCAATTCCTTAATGTTCGTCAGAAACGCACTGAACTGCTCCAAGGAGAGACGACTCCTGCATTTGACAATTCAACAAATCCTTGAAAGATCAAGAGACTAGTCATAGTTATTTCTTTCATATTTCTGACTTTTGGGGAGTTTCTTTCTTTGGCAAGGCTTGTAAAAGTTTGGATTTCTCACTAGTTCTAAACACATTATGGTTAAAATTGAAATGTTACTCACCTGGCTTGACGAAAGAACTCCTTTCCATCGATTCTAGGAGTACGAGCTACAAGTTTTAATCAAATGAGAAAGCAAAAAAGATTAAGATATACACATGATAGGTCAGATATTTATCTAACTGATAAAAAATACTAATTTTGCATCTCCATCTCAAAGTGCTATAGATTGAAATTTTCAAAAGTATTGTATACCTGAGAGAGGGCGTCCACGAGGAGGAGAGTTGGCTGCTGAAGATTGCTGGCTTGATGGAAACCATGCAGAAAGAGAACCCCGTCCATCGTACTGCAGCATAGGAGAGTTGGTGCCGGATGTCTTCCGGGGAGAGCCAGCAGCTGAATACTTTGTTGGTGAAACACTAGCAGATATCATATTTGGAGTCCCAGAGGGCGTAAGTCGAGGCGATACGTAGCGTGTCATTGAGAAACTTTGTACACCTTGCTTAGAGGCTGCCAAATAATAATAGACAAAACCATTACTTACACTAGAGCCTTGGAAGCAGTTTCGCAGATGTTGAACAACACAAAAAACAAGATTGGTTTCAATACCATCATAATTTATGTTAGAATTGTCTGTAGACCCGGAAAAAGAGTGATATTTTCGGTGGCCATTTGCCTCCTCATCTACATTTAAAACCATAGATAACACCGAATCATCACATGCGCATGAAAGAACATAGGCAAAGATACAACTTATAAATGCAAAATACACACATAATACATGGGCAAAACTTTAAATTACCATTTGTTGAATGAGTCTTAGGGACAGCTAGGTCATAAGTGCCAATATCAACAGTTTCAGTTTGCTGCAATGAAAGCTAAAGATCTTAGATTCACAGAAAGTAGGAATCAGAGAGGTGACTAACCCACATAAAGTTCAGCATCTTACAGGTGTGTTTTCATCATTCAACGATTGCATCAACTGCCTCTTGAAAGTCTCCAGCTGTCAAAAGGACAATTAAATAGTTTGTCAATTGGACTCCTCATAAACTGAAAAACAATGGGGCTAACACCTAATAATCAAACAGCATTAATAGCAACGAAACCCCAATAACCTGAAGGTATGATGATAATTAATAATTAGTCAGCTGATGTTTCTAGGCATCAAGTAAAATCCAAAATTGGGAGTTCTGAAAAATCATCAAATTGCTGCGGAAACAATTTTGTGTTTCAAATTTTAATACCCAATTTCAAGTCATTATTCATAGCATTAGATTGCAATTTGTGTAACTAGTACATAGCAAACAATCAAGAACGGGATGATCATATTACCTAATTGGCTAATTCATTTTTTGCTTAGGTAATTCACAAGTGACATCAAATACATTCACTGTCTGAGAATCAACATCTTTAAATATAACCTTTTTCTCATACACAAATGATGGATATCTCTATATCTTTCCTAGTTAGTCACATCCCACTCAGAATCCCTACCTTAAAGATATTAAATTAAAAATAATAAAATTTCGATAATCTCTATGGCTTCTGTGCATCATTAATATCCTAAAACATTTCTTCAAACACTAAACCAGAAATTCATAGATCAACTGTTATTGATCAGCAAAACATGTTAACCAGCAAAAAACGAGCTAAGGCAACACCCCTCAAACGAGAAAAGCCATTAAATTTCATTAGTAATTTTCTTAAAGTAGAACTTTTGCACATGCGCTCCATATAGAAGTTGCCCCTTTATTAATTATTTCTGCCGCCACCAAAGGGGCCTTTCAATGTCATTCAAACAACAAAGATTCCACATCTTACTGAACCAATACACGTTAGATATATAATTATTATCGATCCAGGTCATATGAGTTGAAACTTTTTAAACAAAGTAGTACTTATCTTGGTATCACTACAAGGGGTTCACAAGCTCAAAAGCCAGTTGACAATACCCTTTTACGTGGGCATTAATCCTAAATCAATATTCTTTCTTATTTGCGATTCATAGTCGAGGAGATTTGATTAACATAAAATGATTGTTGATTAACCCATTGCCTGCCTTATTCGGGAAAAAGGATTAGAAAAATGAGACGAATTAAATCTACCAGACAGGTCAGGACAAGAACACCAATTCCTGCTTAAGAAAATTACAATTACACTTGACAAGAATTACCTTAGCCAAGTCTCGACCCAGCTTCTTCGTTGTCAATGCCAAGGAATCCCTCTCCTTCAGTAGCTTCATCTGCGAACGAACAGCAAATTCAGAAAGTAAAACCAATAAAATTGAAACCAAAATTAGCTTGAAACGAAAGTGAACATTATCCTCGCGCGTGATTTTCAATCGCAATTCAGCTTCCTCGTGGGCCGTCTCTAGCTCGGACACCTTATCTTCCAGCTCCACAATCCTGAGGTCTTTCTCTTGCAGTTTCTGGTGAAGCCGGGCCGCCTCCGTCTCGAGCTTTGAGACTCGCGACGCGATCGCCATGGACGTGATCTTACGCGCCAGATCCAGCTGGTCGTAGGGATCCGCCGGTATCACCGACAATATATCGGCGGGCAAATTGAGGTCCGGGGCCACCCCACTTCCGCCTTGCGCCATCGAATCGGGAAATGTGCAGGTGTGTCGGAGAAATTTATGCAAGAATCAATTGTATATATGAATTAATTTGTGGGAGATGATGCGTTGCGTTTGGTGGGAGACGCATTAGATATTAGATTAGGCCCTTTTGTTTTGAAATTTTTTAGGTTTCCCTCCTCAACGGATCTTTCCTAATTGTGTAATATCAATAAGCTGTCTTTTTCTTGATGATGCCTAATTGCCTATATAGTATATAACAATACACATCTTTTTCATAAAAAAATAAATAAAACTATTGTGTAATTTCACATTAAAATAACAAATTAATTTTTTAGATTTTTTTAAGGAAAAAACGTGGAATTGGATGGAAATGGAAGTGGTAACAATAACATATCAAGAGTAAGTCTCACGCATAAAGATTTTGCTCATATTTTATTAAAAAATATGAGAGTTGATATTATACTTCATCTTATGTTATCTACATTCCATTCCATGTATAAAATATGTGTCAAATTTACTCACAAGTGGAATGTAAATAACAAAAAATGGAGTGTAAATATCAACTACGAAAAAATAATTATAAATTTGACATAAAAAATAATATTTTTTTATGAGTAACTCAAGTTGGAGATCGTCTAATAAAATTGAAACGTAAGACTGATTTATAAGAGTTTTGTTTATTTGAAAATGTTTCTTTAGAAGGGCAAAAAAAACAAAAAAAAATGGTATTTACATCCAAGTCTACTCGCTTTACCTTTATAATAGTATTTCGCTGCACGTATTGCATGCTTGTACAGTTTATTTTTTAAAAACAAAAACAAAAAAAAATGTAAAATTTTAAAAAATACTATATTGTACTTTCGTAAACTAATAGTCACAAAAACACGATAAATATATTAATTTTACAAAGTAAGTTACTTTTTCGTGATTTTCTTTTTAAAAAATCAAAGGACACAAAGTGTGTAATTTGATAAAAATAAAAGCATCTAACGACTAAAAAAACATATATAAAAGGAATAAGATGTTAAATAATTTTGGTTTTATTAAAAATTAATGTATAATAGTAATTTTCAATCAAGTTTCAACGATAATGGAAAGTTATTTAATTAGAGATTTTTATTATAATAATAATATATATTTTTATATATTGAGGATTTCAATTCAATTCAATTGATAAGAAATAATTAATTTTTACTGAAACAATATTTTATCAAAATCTCAGATATCATATCGGTCATGAAATCATAGAAATGAATGGCTTCGACCTTAAATTTGACAGCACTATCATAATTTTTTTTAAAAAAACAAAACAAAAAAGACAGCTCTGATTCAATTGAATAAAGGTTTTGGTTTTGGTTTTTCGTTTGTTTGTTTTTTTTTTAACAATTTCGATAATAATTATAATTATTTGTAAATGAGACGATCTTATAATCTTGTACAAGCGAACGTACAAATGCATCAAGGATGTTTCCTTGGACGTAGCAGAGAATCTCCCGTGACTAATAAGTGGGAACCTTGCTCTCTCCCAAAGATCAAAATCTGTAATTAAAAAACGAAATAATTGAACGTTCAGACACAATCATCGTAATTTTTAACATAAATATCCTCAAATCATATTAACTAGTACATCATTATTAATGAACAATCCAAAGAAAAAAAAATCTATCAAATGACTCGATTTGAAAGAAAGACGGGGCAAATAGTTGTGTTTTACCATCTTTTCAGAGTCACGAGCAGCACAGAAAATGGTTGACATATACGACGGGCACAATTTACATCTTCAGATGGATTGAGCACAATGCTTGACATTCCTCGTATGAAACCTTGCGAGAGTGTTAATGAGCTGTCTCATATCGATCCCTTAACACGTTGAGCTCCTACTCCCAACAAGGAATGGCTGGCATGAGTATCGAGCTAAGCATGCCAACAACTACGTTGCAGATAACTAGCACAAGTTAGCAGGCCCAATGAAAATCCTCAACCTTCGAATTCTTGAAACAGGATGCAGCTTTCTCCAAACGATGTCGACGATATCATGCTATGCATCTCATCCCAGGTTAGGTTTACTTTTAAAATTGAGTCGAGGTGAATTCAATTTCAGGCGATGGGTCATAAGAAATTTATTTGACTGCCTTAACGCCCACAGTTTTAACACGAAATCGATACTGAGGCTGAGAATCTTCATCCTCATCTTCGTCTTCTTCTTCTTCAGTAGAGTCATCTTCAACACTGTCCCATCTGGAGTAGTCAAGATTAGAGTGTCCTTTTGGTTTTGGGATAGTCTGCCATCCAGATTGTTTGTTGGATCTTTTTTGAATATTGTGATTTCTGGAGGCTTCAAGTTCAGAGGAGGGAATGGGGTTATTGATTTCATTACTTTTCTCGTTTCCTGCAGCTGTGTCAACCATATCTTTTTCTTGGTTTTCACATTCTTCCACCTTGTTAATACCTTCTCGTTCGTAGTCCTTTTCCTCCAATTCTGTTTCATAAGAATGATCATCTTCTTCAATCTCGGCCTCATCTTCCGGTATAGGAGCAAGTGACTTTCCTTGAACAAAACACACAATCTTTAATTGACAACACCGAAAATGGCCAAAAGAAGTCCAGAAGAATGAAAATGACAAATTCAGAATTTTCGCGGCCGTATATAAATGAAGTCCATGCCTTGTGAAATGCTGAAGTGGTGTTGGAATAAAAATTTTAACTAAAAGGACGCATAATCAAGGAAAAATGAGTGCTCACCAGTTGAGTTTTAAGACGGGCCTGGAGGTTTCTGTACATTTCCGATGATGGGTTCAACTCAATAAGTCTGTTGACATCAAAAAGGGCTGAATGGTACTCCTTCAAGGTGACCAGGGTTTGAGCTCGCAACATCAGTGCTCCTGTGTGATTTTGGTCAAGCTCAAGCACTGAGGTGCATTCTTCTGCTGCCTGCAGAGATTGAAGATTAATATTAAGTATTTGATAATCTTTATGTCCAAGAGAAAAAAACAAATATTTCCCAATGAATCATGATTTTAATAATCAATCTTCTTCCAACAAAAGAACATATAAGTTATTATGGGCAACAATATGGAGGAAAATGTGTAAGAAGCAACTTGATACAAAAAAGCACCAAAAAAACTTAATACAAAAAACCACCAAAAACCAAGAAACATAACTCTTTCTTGGGAGAAAAAAAAGGTATAATAAAAAAGGAAAATATCAAGATAGCAGTTGTTGAGTTTCCTGCTAAGCAACGATAAATCCATTGGACAACGAATTGGGGCCAACATCTTTTAGCCAAACCTGTTTTTCTCACTAGTCAAGCTTTCAAAGTTGTCACAGTTCCATTCAAATCTTCATGGACTCCTAAATGCACCTTTACTGGCTTCTAAAATACCTTCAAGGACATGACAAATTTCCCTCGTTAATTCCCTACGTGTCTAATTGGCAGTCAGCTGTCAACCCTCATTGGCAAGTTATGCAAGTGAATATAGTTTTACTACATCACATCTCGTTTTAAAAATAGTAGAGGTTTAAAAAGTGTTCATCATCGGAAAATTATCGATTTTTTATAATGATGCCACAGTAGACAGTTTCAAATGATTTAGAGTATACATGTCATAAATATCAGAGAAATACAAGACAAAACTGTTGTAAGACTAAAACAGTCATTTCTACTGGTAAAACTCAACAGTTTTTTGCTGATCAACACTAACCCTATCCCCACCCAAAGCATCGTCAAATCTAAGCCCAATCAGCTCAGAATTGGTAGATTGCCACTCTTCTCCATTATAATTGTTCTAAAGTCAAGTTTCACCAATCGCAACACACGACCACAAATCCCAAGGGAGAAAATAAAATTAAAATTGAAAAGAAGAAAAGAAATGGACCAACAATAATCAATTTGTGAAGCCGAGTCTGGCTAGCAATATGAATAAATAAATGTTTTAAAGTGGCTTCGAGCCTTGGCCAAGCTCCATCGGCATTAAACTGAAAAACTCACATGATCCAGCCAAATAATTTAACTTTTTGATGGAACAATCATCTTAAGTGCTTCCTCAACTACTGTCATACATATACATACACAATACGCCGAGTATAATCATTACGAAAGTTCAAGCACAACTACTATTAACTTCCCCAGTCACACATTTTATTCTCCTCCCATTAGTCAACATCGTACACGAATTTTGAGGAGTTTCTCTACTCACACAAGAAGAAAATCGTAATTCAAATTAAGGTTAATAAAAGCTGGGCCGGAGCATCAAAAAAATTTGCATGAATAACAAGGGGTACCTTTTTGAAATCTTGAAGCTTAAGATGACACGCGGCCCGATTGCTGTGGAGGGCAATCTTCTGTGGCTTGGCCTTCGCCATGGATAACGCGTCGGTGTAATAACCGAGTGCTTCCGTATACTTGCCTTCTCGGTACAGCTGGTGTGCCCTCTCGATCTTATTCAACGTAGGCGATCCGGATGCCATCTCCGATCACAAATCTATCGATAATCAATCCAACAATCCGCAAATTCTTTGTCAACCGGGAAAATAGATAAATACAAACGAAAATCAAAATTCGAGCAACGTCTATCGAGAAAAATTATTTCAGCTAAAACCAGCGATTCGGAACATATTCCAATCAGATTAACTGCCAAACTAGCAAGAGATTGGGATTGGTTTTCAAGGGACAAGAAATCTATATGAAGAAAAAAATAAAAGAAAAATAATAAATCAATGGAGATAGATGAAAATGGAGGCGGGAGCGAAATTATAGGGGCTCCACATGTGAGTGTGACCTTGATCTGTTAATAATTGGATATCCGACTCGGATATTAAACCCATATATTTTTGGGTTTGTGTTTGGGTTTGAGTTTGGGCTTTAGCCAAAATAAACAAGACTGGTCAAGACATATATGGTTAGGAACTAAGCCCAAAACTTTATTTGAGTTACGAAATTTTTCCAAATCAAAGCTAAATCAACAAACAGAAATGTATATTCCCCTTGTCACGTATATTTGTTAGACAAAAGTAAAATCGAGAAGCAGGCAAGTTAGAAACAATAATTTTGCGGGGAGAAGAAACGGAGACTGACTTGAGGCATGTCATAAGTTTCAATGTGCTTTAGATTTTTCTCTTATGGTGGTGTTTTGAGGTTTGTAGTGGACGTCTTCTTCTCAAGATAGAACGAGAGAACATGCAGTAGCTTAGCACAAAGTCTCTACGAACAAGCGAATTGAACAGTACTTGAACTTTACTTATCTGAATAAGAAGTTAAGAAAAAACGAGGGAAGGAGTTAGTGTCGTGGTTATTTTATGACTTGGGACAACTATTGTAGGCTCATGTCATCCGTATGAATGGCCAAATGGGTCTTGTCTATGCCAGCATATGAGCACTGCCCATGTGTTGCATCCAACGGCTCATTTAAAAATAAATAAAAATTAAAAATTGGGCTGCCCGAATGGGATATCATAGACTAAACCGGCCAAATGTTGGCCAGTCGGAGCACCAAAAGTCAGCCAACTAAAGCACCACGGTCAGCCAAGTGGAAAGCATGTAGAAGGTAACTTTTCGAATATACTACTTGAATTAAAAATAATTTGAAAATAAAAAAAAAAAACATTGACGGCAAAAAAATGGGCGGGGAATTTTTTATTTGATCAGTCCAATATTAAATGTATCCAGATCTCGCAGGCAAATCAAATCTTCTAAGTGCATATCGGTTGATAAGCACCTCATCTATATATATATGAGCAAGCACGAGAGAACATCTTGACTAACCAACATTAAACTCTCATAAAGTGTAGTAACATATATACGAACTCATTTTGTTTTCTATTCAGTATGAGACACTTTCACATGTCTCCACTAAGCTCAATCCACAATACGTCCAATTTTCATTCACAAATGCAGAGCCATCTATAAATCCAAAGTCCAACAGTATTTTCATAAATTAAGAATATTATTTTTAAAAAGTATGTTTTACAAAAGAAATTCTCATTCTACCCTTGTTTAATAAATATTTTAATATGATACAAAAACTTGGTGAAAATATCTAATATACTTAATAAACTTGTTTTATATATCATTTCTTTTAATTTAATAAATTTACGCCATATTGATTTATCAAAGTAGATACTTATGATACTTGTTTGCATTTAATTTTCAGTTAGTATATGATATTTTTATATTTAACAAATTATATATAGAAACCCTCATAAAAATTAGATTAGGGCTTCTACTTTTCTAGGGACGTCATTGACTATACATGAAGTACACATAATAATGATTTTTAAATAAGGTTGAGTGGCACATGTGCATAGCACATAAAGATAAAAATTTTGTGATGTTTTATGCTACACAAAGAAAAAAAAAACATAATCTGGTTATCATATATCAAACAACATTGATCAAAATTTAATGTCGTTTTTCGATACAAATGTCTCAATAAGTAATATGAAAACCAATAATATTTTGAAATTTTCTTAACAACAAATTCTTAATCAGAATATCATCACAATAACGAAATATACTGTCTTTCATTGATTAAGAGTGGACACCGCTTAAATATTAGCCTCTGCATTTCACAAAGCCATTCATTCACCCAATTTAAAGATAATGCCATTCCAACTTTCTACAAATAAACGTTTATGGTCCCAACCCCCCATTTATATATAGGCCATAATACCATATACGTAATTATCCTAATTAAATCTATATATACACGAAAACTCAAAGCATTTACAATCGAGAATTGTTTGGCTTTTGTTTGCTGCCGTTTTACTTTTTTCAAACAATTATAATAACTTTGGTTTTACAATGCCCAAATCTAATAAATAAATTTAGAACTAATGTTAACCATACAACAATCATATGTTATCAATGTAATCAAATTTCATTTGTGCAAAAGATTGCCTTGATATAAGGCAACACATAAAGTCGATGCAACTCACAAAAACTATAGTTTTAATCGCATAAATTTATATTGATTTCTATATTACACAACTAACAAGCTTTATAACAACAATAACACAAAATAATTTTAACCCAATATTTCACACAAGTATCATAATTTACCTATCATATGATCACAAGAACAAATGCAATAACATAATCCCATAATGAAATTGCAGAAATTATGAGAAAATAATAATCACAGTATAAATGAAATTATATCTGAAAAAAAGGTTTATTCAATATTTTTTATCACCTTAACGTGAAAATCAGAGTATTAGGTCTCCGTTGCTACGAAATTGCAGAAATTGGATCCTTTCCAGACCTGCCTCTTCCAATTATTTGCTCTTTGTAAACCTTTGATTCACGATAACCACTCTCGAAGCTCTTTGCGGTCAATAGAAAGTGGATGGATTTGGAGATATTGAAGGGGGCGAAAATTTGGGGATCCCGAAGAAAGGGGCGAGGTGTGTGCGGCCGCGGGAGAGGGGGAGGGATTTTGGTGGGAGCCCGGGATTTTGGTGGGAGCCCAATTACGCGTACAGATTTTTTTATTTTTTTTAAGGAAAAAACTTGTAAATTTAAGTATTGACGGATTTATTCCGTTTCTAAAGCCGGATTATGTTTCTGTTTAAAAAAATTAATTTTTATAAACAAATTTTTTGACGGAATTAGAGCAGTCACAAATTTCGTTTCTAATCCGTCTTTAATTTTGTCTATAAAAAGCTATACAAAAAACTGTCTCAAATCCGTTTTTAATTCTATCTCAAATATTAAAAAATATTCAATTTATTTAAAAGTAAAACAAATTTATATATCCATCATAAATCCGTCTCTAATTTATTTATTTTTGAACAAATTCATTTTTGTCTCAAAATTTTTGTTTCTGATACCATGTATTCTTGTAGTGAATATGCTATGTTTAGAAACATTTACATAAATTTAGTTGTTTTCAGTGATTTTTATTTTTTTAAAAAAAACGATTTTGGTATTTGAATAAATATTGAAAAAGTTTTTTTTATATTTAAATATATAGTTAATTACTTAATTAGAAACAAACACCCAAAAAATTAGAAATTCTAACTTTTAAAAAAGCATTTTTAAAGTGTTTTTTAAGAAAATTTTTGTAACCAAACATAACATTTTTTTAAAAAATATGTGTTTTTTTAATTTTTAAAAAGTACTTTTATCCTCCTCTCTCTCCAACAAAACTGGCTTATAGTCTCAATAGTATTCATATAAGTTTCACAATAGTTGTATATATAACGCATTCAAATAGTTGTATATATAACGCATTCAAAAAAGTTTGTACATCTTACTATACTATTATAATAGAGACCATATAATTAACTAATTTTAATCAATTGATGAAACTAGATTTGAAATTAACATTATAACCTAATTACTTAATTTTTAATAAAACTAAAATTATTGAGTAAATTAGTCATTTTATGTGGCTTCCTATTTTTTAGCTAATAGATGTTTTGTTATTTATCAAAATGAAACCTATTTTGTGCTAATTGATGTTTTTTATTAACAAAAATGTCATCAATTTTATAAAATTAATATATCTATTGGGTTTTTTTGTTGAATATTTGTTTAAGAAGAAACGCTATATTTTCTTTTTTTTGTATTTTTTAGTTTTTGCAATTTATTTTAATTTTTTATTCTCGTTAAAAAAACGAACAGTATGGACACGTAACGTGCAAAGTACATCAAAATACTTTGATAGTATGTATATGTATACTACAAATAATATTTCATTTCTTCCGATGTTCCAGAGGATTTCTAGGTAGATGAACTTTTGGCGGTTCATTTCAATCTATCTATACACGCATTACCCCATGATAGATCCAATGATCCTCATTTATCAATACACGTGGAGTCCACTAAAAAAAATGAATATCACATATATTGATAAATGTCCACCGTTAGATCTACCTCAAGGCAGTGCCTATATAGGTAGGATCTAACTTACCCCTAATTTGTCTTAAAATATTTAGTTTGAGAAAAGTGGAAGAGAATATTACGGTGATTGATAATTTGAGGCTATGAGCTACACATTCCGGGCCAGTTTTCTCAAATGGCCCCACAAGTTAGTATGATATAATTAACAACCATTAATTGTTCGGGAAAATAAATAAATAAAAAATAAATAAGAAAATACAGAAGATGAATAAAATAAATAATAAATAAAACAAATTTTAATTTGCCCCATAAATTAATATTCTTGCTTCCCAACTAACGAAAAAAAGCAAAAAAAAAAAAAAAACACTAAACCAAAACAATAAGGATAAAGCATCAATATATATTTTGGGACGAAAAGTCAAATAAGAACGAGGAAATTGACTTGGCCCTCCTTGGAAAAGAATATACTGTATACAGTACAAAATTATATTTTGGCGAATACTTTTGTCGAAGTCAGACAAAAAACTAAAGGGCAAATTATTTTAAAATTTCCAAACCCAAACATTTCTTTCTCTTAACTCCCTACAATTCAATTTCTTTGTTTCAATTCCCTAGTGGTCTCCAAATTTGTCTTAATAAAGTGTTTAGCATTTAATCCTTTGTACGTAGCATTGTTTTACCTATCGAACCAGTTCAGGCTAAGCCGAACTATCGGTTACGCAAGGTTTCCAGCCGATATACTCTGGATTAGGGTCCAACATGCTTCCGTAAGATGAATTAAATTCAAAAACCTCTTTGATCATAATGTCATCGGGTCATACCTACCGAGTTTTACGAAGTGCTCCTCACACTCCAACCACGCAGTCGCAACAGATGGTTTCTGCACAAGCTCCTTCAACGACACCCAGCACAGCCTTAATTCGTTTTCTACCTTAAGGCGTATGGTATATGAATTTAATTATAAAATATGAGCATGAAAGAACAAGAGACTTTAGAAAAATTATTCAGACATAATATTATTACATAAATCAACTCCATTGAAGAGGAGAAGACAACTTGTTTAGCTACTCATAGTAGCCTTGTTCTTGAAATACATAAACGAAAACTTATATCAATAGAAAGAGAAATATTACAACAATTTATTTGTAAGAAAACTGAAGGAAATGATCGATATCTTCAGCTTCCTTGAACGCTTGTATTTATAGCTGAGGTTCCACTCGTTTCACCGAGAAACTTCAGGGAATCTTACAGCTGTTTGTCTTGTCCTTTTATGCCATTATTAATGGCATTTTTAGCTAGTGGATGAGTCACCCGTTATTCACCTTGTCCTGTTATGCCATTATTGATGGCATCGTTTGTTGGTGGAGGAGTCACATGTCGTCCTTTTTCTTTTGGATTTATGCTCCTCACATGTCTTCTTTATTGTTGTCGGGGCATCTTCTGCTTTTGCAGTGGTCCCCTGAAAAAACGCATCTTTGGTGGTCCCTGTCCACCGTTGCTTGTCTCGGAAAAATCTTTTCGATCCGTTCGGGGTTTGAATGTTTTTCCGAACTCTGGCTCCTTCTGATCAGGACATTCTGGGCAGATAACCTCAGACCATCTTCCTATGTGAGCCATGTTACAAAATTTTCGGCGAGTTTCTTTACTCCCCGGCAGCTTGTTATTCCACAAAAAGTTTCTCTTCTTTTCGAAGAGTTCTTCCGCGAAAGCTGTAGTTTTTCCTGTCATTGTATTTAACAGGAACGATCCATTCACAGAATTTAGAATTTGAACGGAAATTTGACTTTGTCCATCTCGGTGAGACAGACCCAAATACCTCATGCCCTTCTGGTTGAGATTTCATTTTCTCCAAAAGTGGACACCAAAGGTATTTCTTCAGCTTTAGGATCCTTGATAAATTTATGGCCCGTCATATCAGGTCTCCTTAGCTTGATGAAATGAAAGGGTTCATGTGATCCTTTCCCTGTTGGCTCTGGAGCTGCACTAAAGAAATATAGTTCTAGCACATCTCCTCTGGACAAATGATCATTATTTGTCCATGTTTCTTGGACTGCTTCCTGGATCCATTTTGGTAACTGTGATATCTCCGGAAAGCTTGGTGACGTTGTATAAATTGAGGCCAAAGCCCCAAATTCATACCAGAGTTTTACATCCTTAGGATTGACATTATTTTTTAGCCAAACCATTGGATATATTCCTGCAACATCAACCCTGCAAGTGTTTGGGTTGATTTCACTCCTTGTCTTTAATTTCTCCCACTTCTGTTGATAAACCTGGAATGGAGAAATAATAGCTGGATTAGTATCAATCTTAGATTTACCCTTGTCAGTGTTGGGCCTAAGATTGATCTCTTCCTCTTTTACCCCAGAGGCGGAGGGTTGACTTGATGAATTATTCTCATCAATTGTTGCTTCATCCAATTCATCAAAAGTTGATGATAGATTAGCACTTGTTTCTTGGGTTTTGGTGTAACACCCGATATTTTAAATACGTAAATCCGCATGCATAATTAGGATATTTAATTATTTAAATTTTAGACTTATGGGTTAAATAATTATGTGAATTATTTGTGCATGATTTAATTTATTTTTAAGCATTTAACCCATAATTAGTGATGTTTATGATTTTTAGTATTTTAATTATTTTATCGCGTAGACGGGACCGTGGACGGACGAGATGACAACTTTCTAGCCAATTAATTTCATGAGCCTTTTTAGAGCCCTAAAATATTATTTTGAGTTTTATTATCTCAAAATTTTTAGTATTTAATTTTATATATTTTTAGGAGTCCGTTTTTATTCAAAATAAGCCAAAATATTGACTTTTTAGTATTTTTAAAATTTCCTAAATTTATAATTTCGGGATTTTGTTTATGATTAACTTAAATTATCAGATTTTAGTTTTTATTTAGAGTTTTAACATTTTAGGTTTTATATTTAAAACTTTTAAATTATCCTAAAACCTATTTTAATTAAAAATAAAACTCTAAACCTAATCTACCCCAAACCCTTAACCAATTACCTTAGTAGCCGCCTCCCTCCCTTCTCCATCATCTTCCTCAACCGAGCAACCCTAAGGAAGAACACCATAGCCACGTTTTTGAAGGTCCAAAGCAAGTCGTCGTCGTCCCGTTGTCCCGGAATCGTCTCACGCCCGTTTTTCTCTTCATTTTCGGTGAAAGGCATGATTTTCTTCCAATTTTTTTCGTACCTATCAGATATATATTGTGTGGATTGTGTATGCATCAAAACTTTCAATCTTTTTTCAGAAAATGGTTTGAAGGGTTCGAATTTTCCCATCCTTATTTCATGTTCACGTTCTTTTGGGCATGGATTGGTCAAGGGCTGTTGGCTGATGGTTCTTAGGTCTGGTAGGGTTCTTAGGGTCGAGCCATGGCTGGGCTAGGGGCTGGATTGGGCTCGGCCGAACAGGTGAGGGCTGGAAGGGCTGAAGGAGCCGCAGTCTAGGGTTTCGGGATTAATGGCTTCGGGTTCGACGAGCAGGCTGCATGTCGGCTGGGGCTGGGTCAGGTCAGGTCCGCCCAGACGTGGGCTACGTCTGGGCGGCGGCGCTCCGGCCAGGGACGGCCGGAGCAGGCCGGCAGCAGCCACTCTGTGGCTGCTGCTCACGGCCGCAGTCGAGAAGGGGCTAAGGATCGGGTCTAGGGTTTTAGGTGTGGTCCGGGTCGGGTCAGTGGTCCGGGTCGGGTCAGTAGGGTAGTGTGTCGGGTTAAGTGAGTCCGGGTCCGGGTTTGGTGGGCCGGGCTCGAGTCTTTTATTTTTAAAATATTTTATGAATTAATGGGTTTTTGGGTCAATTAATTTGAAATAAAATTATTTGGACTCCCAAATAATTTTATTTGGACTTTTAAAATTTTAATTAAGTTAGTCCATTAATTTTATGGGCTTTTGAGCCCATAAAAGTTATTGGGCCAATCTTTGGATTTTTGGGCCCATTGGGCCAGTTTAAGTTGTTATTGGGCCTAGAATGTTTTATGGGCTTTAAATTATTTTAATTGGGCTTAGAACAATTTTATTGGGCTTAAGTATGTTAATGGGCCAGATTTAAGTAATTGGGCTTGAGTGTTAGGGCCAGCAGTCCAGGACCATCCATGAGAAATTTGCATGTGTCCTGATTATATATTTAATTATTTTTATGCATTGAAGTTATTTTAATATTTATATGTTAGTAAGAAATTAAATTAAATATATATGAAGGACACACATTTTATTTAAGTACATGCATTCATGAAATAATTTTATGCATAATTGAATGTTTAAGGTTGAGCAATAATAAAATATTTTATGTTGGAAGTTGAAGTAGTGTGACAATTTAAGGGGGATTCGTCCCCATATGTGAACTATTGAAGGGCAGTTTACTGCCAATTTAAGAGGTGATTCGTCACCGCCACGTACATTGGTTTCCACGCTGATCAGTATTTAATGTATGATTTAAGGTTACACTACGGATACAACCATGCGATGTTAAAAAATAATTGCTCAAAAATGTTTATGTATTATGTTATTTAAGTTAAGTTATGTTATGTTATGAAATTTTCAAGCATGCTCATTCATGTATATGTATGTATTAGTATTTAATTGTTTTAAATTATTTTAAACCCTTGTTATGTTAGCATGTTGGGCCTCTAGGCTCACTACACTGGTATGGTGCAGGTGAGTACGTTGAGGATGAGGTTGTACCCACCGGAGGCGATGATGTATGAGCGGACATGCAGTGACCCCGTGACCGTGATAGATGTCTGAGTCACATGCATGTTTTGATGATGTCAGCGCGTTACACATTTTTATATTATTTTTCAGTGGTTGTGAGTTTTGAATATTTTATTGGAATATTGTCAGTGCATGCAAATTTTAATCATTTTATTTATGCAGTATTTTTAATTAAATGTTTGTCTCAGATATTTATTTTATTTTAAAGAATGCATTTTTATTTAAGTATTTAATTAATTATTTATTTATTTATTTTTAAATCTTTTTATTCTGTGCATATATGTATGGGCATATATGTACATATTTTATTTAGTAAGTATAAAAAAAAAAATTTTCGCATATTTATTTATTAATTTTAGAGTTAGGGTCGTTTCATTTGGAATCTTCAACCCTTTGTTCTACAACCAGTGGTTGTGTTTTTTCTTCTTGTAAAACCAATGGTTTTAACTTTTCCTGTTTATGAGAAACCAATGGTTTCTCTATAGCCTTAACAATTGGCCCTTGAATAGCAGCTCATAGTTGAGTTTGAGCTTGCATACATCCAGTAATTCGATTAGATACTTTGATCCGATCAACTTGTTGTAACCTGCCAGCCATTTCAGCATTAATGACTAACTGGTTGAACTCGATTTGAAGCAACCCAAGGTGTTCCCTGAGATGCCTCTGCATTTTCATGATGGAATCCACGTCACTGCCTTCCATCTCTTGTTAAAAAATCTGCAAGAATATTTTCATGAGATTTAATAATAACAATATCAAAAATATAATTTTGACATAATGATTGTCATCTTAATAACCTAGCTTTCTCAGGTTTAGATTCAATCTTATTTCTTAAGAAAGCTTTTACCTGTGTGTTATCAACCTTCAGCGTGAATTTTTAAGCAAGTAAAAATAATGGCCATTTTTCAAAAGCCCCTTTAACTGCATAAAATTCCTTCTCGTTGATATGTCATCTGATGGCCTCTGATTCTGAAAAAAGACCGCTACAGTATCTGCATGGTATTTCTCCATCTGAAGTGATCTTGGTAAGGACAGCTGCCCACCAATCATCACTGGCATCTGTGAATAATATCAGATCATCTTCATCTACGGGTATAGCCATTTTTGAAAGATTCTTACATATCTTCTTTAATTGGTTTACCCCTTTAGTATGGTCATCGGTCCATATAAACCTGGCATCCTTTTTTAACAAAGGACTGAACACCTTTCTGTACATTGCTAGGTTGTTTATGAACATCCCTGCAAAATTAACTACTCCTAGAAAACTCTGGAGTTGTTTTACATCTTTGAGTTTATCTGGAAAATTCTTTACCTTTTCCATAATATGGGGTTGTAGAATTATTCCAGTTTCATCAATCTCAATACCAAGGAATTCAATTTTCCTTGTTGCTATGACTGCTTTCTTTTCAGATAAAACCAGTCCTTCTTTTTTACAAATCTTAGAGAAAATCTCTAAGTGTTTAACATGTTCGTCTATGTTTTTTGATGCTATAAGAATATCATCAATATAAACAAACATAAAGTTGAAATAATCTTTAAAAAGATTATCCATCTTTCTTTGAAATATTTGGGGTGCATTGGCCAATCCCATAGGCATAACTTTCCAAATATAGTGTCCTTGTGGAGTAGAGAAGGCTGTGAATTTCTTACTGCCTTCTTCCATTCTTATCTGGTAGAATCCAGACTTACAATCAAATTTTGAGAACACTCTAGCATTTCGTACACAACTAATTAGATGTTCTCTACTGGGTATGAAGTACCCATCAAACTCCAGGATTTTATTAATACCTTGGTAATTAATAACTAACCTGGGTTTTCCTCTTTTTATTTCACCATGATTTTTGACCAGAAATCCTAGGCTGCTATATGGTGAAACTCATTCTTTGATTAGACCAAGGTCCAAATGTTCCTTGACAATCATTCTCATATCCCTTTGATCTGTTATGTTCATCGGGATAGGCTTATATCTGACGAATTCATACTCTTTGCCTTCCTTTAGAGTAAGACTGGCTTTGAGTTGATTTCTATCCCACCATGCCAAAGGGTGCTCGTTGTAACTTTCTTTGAGCCTCTTTTTGACATCTTCAAGGGATACCTTATTTTCTAACTCTATATCTCTGTGATGTAGAGTTACCTTGAGAAACTCCATATCCTCTGTTTGGAGTTCTTGTTCTGTTGTTATTTTCAACATGGTTTCTCCAAACCTCCTTGGATCTTTCATTTTTGGGTGAAAAAGTTGTCCTTTATCACCACGCTGGCTGCGAAATATTATCGGCAATTGTCGATAAAAAGCAACTTTGAGTCTTTGAACGATAATTTTATGATCACAAATTGTAGTGAACATAAGTCTTCTTGACTCATTGTCTTGTGTGTACTTCTTAAACATTTGTAAGAAGTTATTTTCTAACAGGATATCAGCTCCTGTATCATGAAAATAGATTGGTGGTGTCTTTACCTTGTACCAGTCTGCCCTGCTCCTCCCATAAGGATCTCTGCTTATTTTATTCCTTTGCAAAGAATTAAAATTCTGAGAGAGAAATCTCGTCCAGCAATTTTTGGCAAATCTTCTTCACATTCTTCAGGGAAGACTCCTCTTTTTGCTGTACAAATTCCTGCTCCCGAATCGATATAAGCTGCAAAGTATTCAGCCTTATATTGTTCATACAACATCCCTATCGGAATGTATATGGAGAAAGGACTTGTTGTCATTTTTTAAAGGGATTACTAAATGGCCCTGCCATTTTAACAGACTGTGTTGTAACTCAGTAATCCGATTAAGACTATTCACCTTTAGTCTTCCTAAGGCTTCAGAAGGTAGAGTATGGTTACTCCTTTCTACCTCTTCAATGCGTTCTAGTAAATCATGTTCATGACTTACTAATTTCAACAGTTGCTTCTTCCTCTGTTTGTAAACAGAGTTTTCGAATCTGATTAAGGGATTGTCCCTTATCCAATTCTCTTGGTTTTTCATTTCGTAGAATTCTTATTGAATCCTCCAAGTCTTTTCTTTTGTCATGAACTCTATTCCCTTTTCAAGGCGTTTCCATGGTTTATGATCCTCCAGAAACTCTAGACCAAGAATGAGCTGATCCACTTCTTTTCCTGGAATTCCACATATTTGAACTTTCAATTCTCCAATATTTATCAATCCTTGGTAAGTTCCTTTTTCATGTTGTTCCAAATAGTAAATCGAGTTACAAGGGAACTGGTTCCGATGACTTGTAATTTTGAATACTATTTTCACTTCTTTCCATCCTTCTGGAGATCTAAGTTTTTCTATTATAGAAAACTCTTCTTCTTCTGGTGGAATTTCTTGAATAGGAGATTTGTCCCATCTCCTACTTGTCATTCGGTTTTTTTGAAAAGATAACCTTCGAGGTTCTATTTTAAGGTCTCTGTATAGAACCGGTCTGTCTTGAATTTGAATGTCTGTTTCCTGAATTAAAGGAAACTCAATTCTTTCTGGTTATATTGCATGAGCAACTTTTCCAAAGATCTCTGGAATTTCAATGAACCCATTTCTAATAAATAATTCAGAATGATGAGTATTAGAAAGAGCATATGAAATTTGATATGTAATAGAATATGGTCTATTACCTTTCTTCATCAGTCTCTTTTCCTTGAAGTTTTGATGCAACGTCAAGGCTCGACTAAAGTCCCTGTCAGCTAAATTGTAGGCTATTTTTGGATAGATAACTCCTACAATTTTTCCTGCACAAAGATTTCCTGAGATAGTACCCAGGACAACATCTTGAATATTCCCCATTCTTTTATCGCATACTACGATATCTATGGATGAATCTATTTCTTCTTTAAAAGTTGCCTTGATCATTATTTGGATTGCTCCAATATGAATCCAAGACATCGTCCTTGCTACCTCACCTTTCAACTTTTGCAATTCCTCTCTTATTTCTTCAAAAGGAATTAACTGCATCTCTATTTGATTACTTGTTAACTACATGGGGATTGCCATTTCCCTTCTGGATACTTTGTAAATCAAATTATGTCTTCTTTTTCTAAGCCCTAGGTTGCCTAAGACTCTTTCTACTTGTCCTGCCGAAAATCCCTGGTACTTTTGTAACGTTGGATTTTCTCTCATAATCCTTTGGACCATATTATGAGATATCGTGGTTTGGCTAAAGAATCCAGCCAAACTTTCATGTGTTTCATGCCGAAACACTTCTTCTTTATTCTGATTCTGATTCTGATCCATCCTCAGAATCTTCTTGACTAAACAATATCTCTTCTTCGTATATGCTTTCATCTGAGGGGATATCCTCAAATTGATATACTTGGACTAGATCTTGAAAGAAGACCGCATCATCCATATCTGGTGTTGCTTCAAAGAGTTTAACTCCTTTTTTCTCGTTTTCTGGACAATTTGTAGATATATGTTCTCTTGCTCCACATGTCTAGCAGTTGCAATCCTTGAAACTTTCACTTGCTCTTGTATGAGTTCTTCTGGAAGTTCTTCTTGATGGTGTTCTTCCCCTGCTTTGTGATGAGCTTGTTACTGGGGATGTTCTTATAGGTCCACTTCTTTTTCCTGACCTATAAGATCTGGCCTTTTGTTTGGACCAAATTGTTCTTGGTTTCCAAGAACTTCTCATTCTTTTATTGTAGGGATTACTTTTGAATTTCTTCCTTTTAAATCCCTGTGATCTGTTTCCAATGATCGTTGGAAGATCATTATCTTTACAACATAAAGGTGTACGTTTATTTATACCCCTTATTTTCTTGTAGTTCTTCTATAATGCTGCCATATGGCACCATTCTGCCAATTTTCCTTTCAAAAAGGACGCGCGTCTTGCCAAAGTGTCAAGATGACCTGGAACGTATTCTTTAATCAACATTTCTCTCCAGGAACTTGGCATTTTTGCGAAAAATAGCTGAATAGCTACATTTTCCTCGACTCCTGAATTTCATCTGTATTTAGTGAATAACATAATGTATTCATCAACTAAACAGATATCATGTAACTCGAGGCTATACAGAGCTTGAGTATATCTTCTATTTTTCTCTGTATCTTGATTGTTGAAATAGTCTACCCCTATGAATTGTGCTTTAAATAGTGTGGCCATTCTTTCTCCAATTTCGCTGAGGGATTCTCCTGCTAAGATTGATTCCTTCGTATCTAGCATAGTCATCTCCCAAGCAATCTTGACAGATCCCATTAGACTCATTTCTAGAAGTTTAATGAATCCTTCTTTATTGAGATCTAATGTCTCTGCTGCAATTCTCATAGCTGACGTCCAATCATCTATAAGATCTTCTCTGTTTTTGAAGTCCAAAACATCAAGGTTTAACATAACCTCGTAAGGATGTATTGAATCTAAAACAGTTTTTCCGTAAGGAGTTTGATGGAGTTGGATTTTACTCCTTCTTGATCTGGTTCCTGCTGGATGTGAATTTTCTCCAACCTGAAACTCACTATGTGGTTCTTCTGTTTTAACCACATATATTGGGGGATTCCCTATGGGTTGTTCACCCTCAGGAGAGTTCATTTTTAGATCTACTACTTTGAGATTCTCAAAAGAATCCGCGAGATCTTGTAGATCCTCGAGATTTAATCTCTCTAAAGTAGTCATCAGATAGTGTTTTTTTTTCTGAAACTGCTTTTATAAGATTAATCATCCTTTCATCATCAGTTAAAGGTTTTTGAACCATTTTGGTTTTACCTTTCTGATGTAACAACGGTTCGGTACCAAACGAGAGTGGTAACCTTGAGATTCTCAAAAGAATCCGCGAGATCTTGTAGATCCTCGAGATTTAATCTCTCTAAAGTAGTCATCAGATAGTGTTTTTTTTTTTTCTGAAACTGCTTTTATAAGATTAATCATCATTTCATCATCAGTTAAAGGTTTTTGAACCATTTTGGTTTTACCTTTCTGATGTAACAACGGTTCGGTACCAAACGAGAGTGGTAACCTTCCTCCTGCCTGTATTTCCTTTTCTAGAACCTGAAGTTTGTTCTAGATTTGTGATTTTAGTTTGAAGATCCTTTAGGGTTACAAGAATTTCTTCTTGTTTCTTAAGGATTCCTTCAATCTGCCGAAGTATTTCATACAGCTGATTGCTGTAATATTGTACCGTCTTTTGAATTTCTCTAAGATCTCCGGAGAGTTTAGAGGAATCTGGGGTAATTTCTAAAAATTGAGAGTTAAAAATCATCTTTCTGTCGTAAGTAATCTATTGTGAACAAATTAACTTGTTTATAGGATTTCATATAAATAAAATCCTCTTGATTCAAACCTTCGTTTGAAGTCATCTTTTGTAAAAAATCTTCTCCTCAACAAAAAAAAGTATGAGTTAACGAATAATATTAAGTCTGAATATTTAACCTAAAGCTCTGATACCACTTTTGCGGATGATTCAAGTACCATAATTGAGCACAAACATTGCATAAATGGAGTACATAAATGCATAAATTGGGTACAAGAATTAAACATTGGATTTGACCAAGTTTGGTGGTCCTAGGAAGTTTTAAGAAAGAATTTTTATTGTAGGGATTTATAAAAAAGTTAGGTTTGGATTTAGGAATTTATTCACAATTGACTCAAAAATAAAAGTCAAGAGGACAAAGTAATCATTATTTCTTCTTTACACTCTCTCGATTTCAATTATATAATTAATGTTTCTTTTTTTATTAGTTCGAAATACATAGTCATATATCATATTTAATAATATTTTTTTACACTCATTTATTAATATATTTCAGTTAACTATACCTTGAAAATTATGTAATTATTTTTTAATATATTAAATAGGGATAAAATTAAAAATTTGTATAAAATTTGCTTTTTCAATAAATTTTTTTTAATATGTGTGAAAAAAATAAAATTATATAATCGAGATGGAAAGAGTATTATTTAATTTAAAATATTGTGAACTAATAATATTGTAAACAAATAAGAAAACATTTATTTACAACAAATTATAATAATTTTTTTACATGTTTAGTATTATTATATGAATAAACAAAAGAATATAATACTTTTATATGAAGTTTTAATAGGGAAACACTGTTAACAGGATTTAAAATCTTACAAAAGTATGTAATTGAAATCTTACAGAATAAATTACTTTGACACATAGAAAAGATAAAAATTTATTAGAAATCTTTTTATCGTGATCACAAATGTTGTGAATGGATGTATCAAATCTGTCATTTTTTCTAGTAAATATAAATTTATTTTTGCTTTGATGTAAGCAACTGGGGTGTTAAAATTCTAAACTTACTAAAATTAACTCTTGCCAAGAATTATTTTCAAAAAACAAAAAAACTCTTGCCAAAAATTAATTTGTTTTTCAATCAAGGTTATTTAAGTATAAAATTTGATTTTATTGATGGATAAAAAATGGAAGAAGAAATATTTCAATATAAATTGCATAGAAATTAAAGAATATAAGTTTTTTTTTCCTGTGACTTAATGTTTTCGTTGTTGCTACTCTAAAAAAAATTATTATTGTGCAAAAAGTATATAATGACAAAAAAAAAAAATCAGATTTTTGTAATTCACAATTTTTTATAGTCGAGTTTATTAAAAGAATTAGTTTTCTTTAAAAAAAATTAATATAGTAAACATGTATTAATTAGAATTGAATAATTTCAGATCATATAACGTGATTTTATTATATTTTTTTTGGGCATATAACGTGATTTCAATGTCAAGAACGATGCAAAATTTGAACAAACATATACAATTATAAAAACATATCAAACTCCATGTTACGAATTCAGACTTTCAATAGTATCATAAAATTACACCTTTTTCATGAACTTAATTAAGCCATAAAGTAAACAGCAATAAATTTTTATTTTCATTTTTTTTAGCAATAAAATGACCTTATATGGCAACGTTATTGTTTGCTGATGAGATTATCAACTCATAAATGGTACATTCCGACATATATTCCACACCAAGCAAATTACCAGTATAAGCAACCAAGAAAGCTTGTACCTTGGCTAAGGCTTTGCTTTGATTAAAATCCCATGCCATGTCTCCTGGGAAAAATGATTCGAAGTTTCGGCAAATTCTTCTCCATACCGCTAGAACTAGCGCATGTTGCGACTAAGCAATCCTTGAAATGATACATAGAGATCTTCGTTATCCCTTCCGAAAATATCTTCTGCCTTTCTCAGAGTCTCCTGTTTGTCGGAAAAATAACAACGGTAAGAAAACATTTTGAACGCCAACCATTCCATGAAAAACAACTGACAGAAGCTAAAATTCTAAGATATGATACACACGGGTATCATAAAGGGTTTGGCAATACCTCTCTAGATTGTCTTTGTGCATTCAATTCCTTAATGTTTGTCAGAAACGCACTGAACTGCTCCAAGGAGAGACGACTCCTGCATTTGAAAACTCAACAAATCCTTGAAAGATCAAGAGACTAGTCATAGTTATTTCTTTCATATTTCTGACTTTTGGGGAGTTTCTTTCTTTGGCATGGCTTGTAAAAGTTTGGATTTCTAACTAGTTCTAAACACATTTTGGTAAAAATGAAATGTTACTCACCTGGCTTGACGAAAGAACTCCTTTCCATCAATTCTAGGAGTACGAGCTACAAGTTTTAATCACATGAGAAAGCGAAAAAGATTAAGATACACGCATGATAGGTCAGATATTAATCTACCTGATAAAAAATACTAATTATGCATCTCCATCTCAAAGTGTTATAGATTAAAATTTTCAAAAGTATCGTCTACCTGAGAGTGGGCGTCCACGAGGAGGAGAGTTGGCTGCTGAAGATTGCTGGCTTGATGGAAACCATGCAGAAAGAGAACCTCGTCCATCGTACTGCAGCATAGGAGAGTTGGTGCCGGATGTCTTCCGGGGAGAGCCAGCAGCTGAATACTTTGTTGGTGAAACACTAGCAGATATCATATTTGGAGTCCCAGAGGGAGTAAGTCGAGGCGATACATAGCGTGTCATTGAGAAACTTTGTACACCTTGCTTAGAGGCTGCCAAATAAAATAATAGACAAAACCATTACTTACACTAAAGCCTTGGAAGCAGTTTTGCAGATGTTGAACAACACACAAAACAAGATCGGTTTCAATACCATCATAATTTAAGTTAGAATTGTCTGTAGACCCGGAAAAAGAGTGATATTTTAGGTGGCCATTTGCCTCCTCATCTACATTGAAAACCATAGATAACACCGAATCATCACATGCGCTTGAAAGAACATAGGCATAGATACAACTTATAAATGCAAAATACACGCATAATACATGGGCAAAACTTTAAATTACCATTTGTTGAATGAGTCTTAGGGACACCTAGGTCATAAGTGCCAATATCAACAGTTTCAGTTTGCTGCAATGAAAGCTAAAGATCTTAGATTCACAGCAAGTAGGAATCAGAGAGATGACTAACCCACATAAAGTTCAGCATACTTACAGGTGTGTTTTCATCGTTCAACGATTGCATCAACTGCCTCTTGAAAGTCTCCAGCTGTCAAAAGGACAATTAAATAGTTTGTCAATTGGACTGGACTCCTCATAAACTTAAAAACAATGGGGCTAACACCTAATAATCAAACAGCATTAATAGCAATGAAAGCCCAATAACCAGAAGGTAATGATAATTAACAATTAGTCAGCTGATGTTTCTAGGCAGCAAGTAAAATCGAAAGTTGGGAGTCTGAAAAATCATCAAATTACTGCGGAAACAATTTTGTGTTCCAATTCTAATACCCAATTTCAAGTCATTATTCATAACATTAGATTGCAATTTGTGCAACTAGTATATAGCAAACAATCAAGAACGGGATGATCATATTACCTAATTGGCTAATTCATTTTATGCTTAGGTAATTCACTACTGACATCAAATACATTCACATACTGAGAATCAACATCTTTAAATATAACCTTTTTCTCATACACAAATGATGGATATTAAATAAAAAATAATAAAATTTCGATAATCTCTATGGCTTCTGTGCATCATTAATATCCTAAAACATCTCTTCAAACACTAAATCAGAAACTCAAAGATCAACTGTTATTGGCCAGCAAAACATGTTAACCCGCTAAAAACGACCAAAGGCAACACCCCTCAAACGAGAAAAAGCCATTAAATTTCATCAGTAATTTTCTTAAAGTAGAACTTTTGCACATGCGCTCCATATAGAAGTTGCCCCTTTATTAATTATTTCCGCTGCCACCATAGGGGACGTTCAATTTCATTCAAACAACAAAGATTCCACATTTTCCTCAACCAATATATGTTAGATATACAATTATTATCGATCCAGGTCATATGAGTTGAAACTTTTTAAATAAAGTAGTATTTCACAAGCTCAAAAGCCAGTCCACACGGCGTTAATCCTAAATCAATATTCTTTCTCATTTCCGATTCATAGTCGAGGAGATTTGATTAACATAAAATGATTGTTGGTTAACCCATTGCCTGCCTTATTCGGGAAAAAGGGATTAGAAAAATCAGACAAGAACACCAATTCCTGCTTAAGAAAATTACAATTACACTTGACAAGAATTACCTTAGCCAAGTCTCGACCCAGCTTCTTCGTTGTCAATGCCAAGGAATCCCTCTCCTTCAGTAGCTTCCTCTGCGAACGAACAGCCAATTCAGAAAGTAAAATTTTTTAAAAAATAAAAATAAAAACAAAATTAGCTTGAAACGAAAGTGAACATTATCCTCGCGCGTGATTTTCAATCGCAATTCAGCTTCCTCGTGGGACGTCTCTAGCTCGGACACCTTATCTTCCAGCTCCACAATCCTCAGGTCTTTCTCTTGCAGTTTCTGGTGAAGCCGGGCCGCCTCCGTCTCGAGCTTTGAGACTCGCGACGCGATCGCCATGGACGTGATCTTACGCGCCAGATCCAGCTGGTCGTAGGGGTCCGCCGGTATCACCGACAATATATCGGCGGGCAAATTGAGGTCCGGGGCCACCCCACTTCCGCCTTGCGCCATCGAATCGGAAATGCGAAGGTGTGTCGGAGAAATCTATGCAAGAATCAATTTTATCGTTTGGTGGGAGACGCATTATATTAGATTAGGCCCTTTTGTTTTGAATTTTTTTAGGTTTCCCTCCTCAACGGATCTTTCCTAATTGTGTAATATCAATAAGCTGTCTTTTTCTTGATGATGCCTAATTGCCTATATAGTATATAATATAATACTCATCTTTTTCATAAAATAAATAAAACTATTGTGTAATTTCACATTAAATAATAACAAATTAGTTTTTTTAGAATTTTTAAGGAAAAAACTTGGAGTTGAATTGAAATGGAAGTGGTAACATGCCAAGAGTAGGTTTCACGCATAAAGATTTTGCTCATATTTCAATAAAAAAGTAATTATTACTTTTGACATAAAAAATAATATTTTTTAATGAATAACTCAAATAAGAGATCGTTTCATAAAATTGACACGTGAGACTGATTTACAGGAGTTTTGTTTATTTGAAAATGTTTCTTTAGGGGAAAAATAACTGGAAATGGTATTTACATTCAAGTTTACTCGTTTTATCTTTATATTAGTATTCCGCTGCACGCGTTGCGTGCTCGTACAGTTCATTTTTTAAAACAAAAACAAAAAATAATAAAAATTTTAAATTTTAAAAATACAAAAAAATATAGGATTTTCCTAAACAAATAGTCACAAAAACGCGATAGATATATCAATTTTACAAAATAAGTGGCATATTCGTAAATTTTATTTAAAAAATCAAACAAAGTGAGTGTCATTTGGTAAATAATAAAACATTTAAAGACTAAAAAAACCATATAAAAGGACTAATATGCCTAATAATTTTGGTTTTATTAAAAATTAATTTATAATAGTAACAAGTTTCACCAATAATTTAAAGTTAATTAATTAGATATCTCTACTATAAAAATATATTTTTATATATTAAGGATTTCAATTCAATTGATAGGAAATAATTAATATTTACTGAAATAATATTTTATCAAAATCTCTGGGTTTTTTTTATATTTAATTTAAAAAAAATTTAAATTTCAAAAATAATTTGAAATAGGGAGAGTTACAAAAATACCTCAAAACGTTCTTGCAAACAGCGGATCCTGCAAAAAAAAATGCAGGGTCCGCTATTAAAGAGAGCGGACGCTGCAAATTGCAGCGTCCGCTCATGCTGGCAGCGTCACCTTTTCTTTTTTTTATATTTGTTTTTTAATTAATTAATTATATAATTAATAATATTTTGTAAAATTATATTTAATAATTTATATTTAAAAAATGATATAAAATATATTTATCAAAAAAATAAAATTTATATTAAAATAAATTTATCAAAATATGTTGATAACTGATCACAAAAAAAATTATTTAATCAATTGAATTTGCCGAAACAAAATCATCTCGAATATTGTGAACTCGAACTGACTGGAATATATCCAAATTAATTCTCTATGTCTATTAATAAGAACTTGCAGAGATCCAAACGAATTAAAATAAGTCAATAACTCCGCTAACCAATTTTTAATAAAAAATTAAAATTTATATTAAAAAATCTGATATAAAATAAATTTATCAAAATAATAAATTTTATATTAAAATAAATTTATCAAAATATGTTGATAACTGATCACAAAAAAATTTATTTAATCAATTGAATTTGTTAACCATAAATTTTAATTCTAATTTTCGAGATGATTTTGTTTCGGATTGAGAAATTTTGTAATAGCATTTTTGCAACAGTTCGGTTTAAATAGATTTGAATTAACTACTCTAGATTTATCAACTTAAACGAGAGATCTTCACAAATCCAAATGATTAAAATAAATATATAACTCAACTGACCAAAATTTAAGTTAAATCGTAAATTTATTTAATCAATTTAATTTTTTTAACCGTAAATTTTATGTTTTGTTTCTTTAATAATTTTTCAGACCGATTATCAAATTCGAAATTTAAAATTTTGAAAAAAAAAATGATCATACTACTAAATTATTAAATATAATTTTACAAAATATTATTAATTATATAATTAATTACTTAAAAACAAATAAAAAAAAAGAAAAAAAGGTGTACCTGGTGACTTGCAAAACGCAAGTCCCCATGTATATGCTGGCAGCATCCGCTGCCAGCATGAGCGGACGCTGCAATTTGCAGCGTCCGCTTGCAGCGTCCGCTCTCTTTAATAGTGGACCCTGCATTTTTTTTTTGCAGGATCCGCTGTTTGCAAGAACGTTTTGAGGTATTTTTGTAACTCTCCCTATTTCAAATTATTTTTGAAATTTAAATTTTTTTTAAAATTAAATATAAAAAAAATCCCAAATCTCTGATATCATATTGGTCATGAAATCATTGAAATGAATGGCTTCCGTCTTAAATTTGACAGTTCTCTATCAAAATTTTTTTTTTTTTTTAAAAAAACAAGAACAAAAAAAAAAAGAAAAAAGACACAACTGATTCAATTATATGAATAAAGGTTTTGGTTTTTTTTTTTTATTTTACAATTTCAATTATAATTATAATTATTTGAAAATGAGGCAATCTTATAATTTGGTACAAGCTATCGTACAAATGCATTAAGGATGTTTCTTTGGACACAATGTAATCTTCGGTGACTAATAAGTAAGAACCTTGCTCTCTCCCAAAAAAAAAACTCTCTAAATGAAAAACAAAATTACTTAACGTTCAAACACAATCATCGTAATTTTAAACATAAATATCCTCAAACCATATTAACTTGTACATCATTATTAATGAACAAAACAAAGAAAAAAAAAATCAATCAAATGACTCGATTGGAAACAAAGACGGAGCAAATAGTTGTATTTTTACCATTTTTTCAGAGTCACGAGCAGCAATAGTTAGCCAACTGAAGCACCACGGTCAGGTAAGTGGAAAGCATCGAGAAGGTTATAACTTTTCGAATATACTATTTGAATTAAAAATAATTCGAAAATAGAAAACCTTGATGGCAAAAAATGGACGACAATTTTTTTCTTTGATCAGTCCGATATTAAACGCATCCAGATTGCTCGCGCGCAAGTCATATCTTCTAAGTGCATATCGGGCCACCACATCCATATAAGACCAAGCAAGAGACAACGTCTTGACTAACCAATATTATACTCTCAACCGTCAAAAAAAATATTATACTCTCATAAAATATAGTAATATATTAGATACTAACTCGTTTTCTTTACTTTCATGTGTCTCCACCCAGCTCAATCCACAAACGTCCAATTTTCATTCACAAACGGAAAGCCCATCTATAAGTCCAAAGTCCAACAGTATTTTCAAAAATTAAGAAATTTATTTTTAAAAAAGTATGTTTTACAAAAGAAATTCTCATTTTATCTTTATTTAATAAATATTTGAATATGATACAAAAATTTGTTGAAAATAACTAATATACTTAATAAATTTGTTTTATATATCATTTCTTTTAATTTAATAAATACGGCCATATTGATTTATCAAATTAGATATTGACGATACTTGTGTTTGCATTTAATTATCATCTAGCTAGTAAGTGAAATTTTTATATTTAATTTAACACAAAAAATATATAGAAACCCTCATAAAAATTAGACTAGATTCTTCTAATTTTCTAGCGACGGCACTGAATACACATAATCATTAGTTTTAAATAAGATTAAATGACATGCATATTGTAATACTCGTCTCACATGGAAAAAATGAAGGATTTAAAATGAGTTTATATTGGGGTACAATAGACTTCTATAACAACTTGGATTAATCATTTTCGTAAAGCGATTACGAGTACCCTAGTTGCTATAGGGGACCATTGTGCAGTCGCGCAGGCCTGGATCTGAGATATGACAGAATGGTATCAGAGCCGTGGGGCAAAGTTCTAAATGGAGGGGTGATTAATTGTGATATCCTTGTCCCACATGGAAAAAAGAAGGTTTTAAAATGAGTTTATTTATAATGGGCTACAATGAATTTCTATAACAACTTGAATTAATCATTTTTATAAAGCGATAACGAATACAAAGTAGTTACTACAAGGGCCCATTATGCAGTCGCGTGGGCCTGGGTCCGTGGCGTGACATATATATAGCACATAATAAAGATTAAAATTTTGTTTTTCGATACAAATGTCTCAATAAATAATATAAAAACGAATAATATTTTGAAATTTTCTCAACGACATATTATTAATCAGAAGAATATCATCACAAATATTATTAAGAAGAAAATAACATCTCTGTTATATATTTAATAATTTAATAGTTAATAACAAAGATAAAATTTTTAAGAACACATTTAATTAAGGCAAATATTTCGATTTTATTATTATAATATTTTATTTTACTTTCTTGCTTTATTAATTATTGTATATCGTTGTCTATTACATTCAAACTTCACCCCTGGTTATATGTTATTAGCTTCAAACTAACGAAATATACCGTCTTTCATTAATTGAGAGTGGACACCGCTGGTTATATATTCGCTTCAAACTAACGAAGCATACCGTCTTTCATTAATTAAACCATCTCCAACCTATATCCTCTAAATTTCATCTTCTATCCTCTAAAATAGAGATTCGTGATCTATATTTTCAAAAAACTTCTCCAACCCATATCCTCTAAATATTATCAAATACTCCATTTTCTATTTTATTCTTTTAAAACATATATTTTTATATAATAAAATAATTACATAATATGTTTTTCAACTATATTAATTGGATATGGTTAAAATTAAAATCGTGTAATATATTAATAATTATGTATTATAATATTAAACATATTAAAAAATGAAAAATTTTCATTTAATGTTATTTAAAAATAATAAAATTACAATTAATTTATTGAAAAATTATAAAAGAAAACAAATAAATTTTAACTAAACTAAAAAAATAAAACACTGAAATTAATTTTAAAAAATAAAATGGATCAAATTAAAATGGGAGAACACTCAAAATAATAAAAATTAGACCAATTAACCAACTAATATTTAATATAAAAAATGAAAATAATATTAAAATAATTTAAAATAGGGACTAAAATATAAATTCATCATTTCAAAGGTTTAAAAAATAATTTTGGAGGATGACATTCTCGTAAATATGTCATCCTTCAAATTCTTCCTCTATTTAAACAGTGATCCTCAATGTAGCATCCTCCAAAATGGAGGATGCAAATAGAGGATGGTTGGAGGCCAAACCATCCTCCATTTTGGAGAAATCCTCCAAAATAAAGGATGGTTGAAGATGCTCTTAAGAGTGGACACCGCTTAAATATTAGCCTCCATGCATTTCATAAAGCCATTCATTCACCCAATTTAAAGATAATGCCATTCAACTTTCTAGTTACAAATAAATATTTATGGTCCCAAACCCCATGCATTTATATAGAGTCATAGACCATGCACCGTTTGGTTTGATGTATTATATAAGTAATACATAGATAAGTAGTATAATGTAATAAAAAATAAATAAGAAATGATAGTTAAAATTGTATTGGATTTGATTGATAAATATTTATGGTTTATTTGATTTGATTGATTAAATTTTATATAAAAATGTTAAATGGCTATTTTGTCCTTTTAACAATAAATAAAATAAAAATTATATTATTTATAAGGGGTAATATAGTAATTTGAATTCAATGATTTGATTGGTGTGAGATAAATAATTAATGGTTTGATTGATATAAAATAAATAGTTAATATATAGATAAATAATATGATGAGAAGAACGTAAGATGTGATGAGATGAGTTATACATATATTAGTAATACCGTGAACAGAACGGTGTCATAGAGGCTAAAGCACGCGCGTAAGAATTCGATCTTGTGTACGTGATATATTTTCACTTGGTGTTTCAAAATATGAGTTTTTTATTCAAAAATACATATAAATTTTGTGTCTTGTTACGTTACATATATATGATGTATTTTTCCAACGTTACACATATATGCATGCATGTGCAAAATGCGAACATATGAAGTACTTTCAAATGTTGTCTGATGAACGACCATTTCAAATGCTTGCGAGGTCCAATAGTTACGTTGATCACCCTTGTCTTGGTTTATGACAGTTACAAAAAACCCCAAGTGAACTCTAAAATAACAACCACCTCCTTGACATTTTTACTTATCTTAATTACATATTGCCCTCTCCATTAAATAAATTAATATAAAATTATTTTATTGCTAAAACATTTCTATAACATCCCAAATTTACCCTTCTATTAACATATATTATTATAACTTGACCTACGTTAATTTTTAATGTTTTCATAATTATTTTTTTAAGTTTTAATAACTATTAAGATGGTGTCAAAAACTGAAACATCTAGAACTCTTTAAACTTAAATGCGAAATTTTTTTTTTTTGAAATAATCTATAAATAATACTATACATATACGCCCATACATATATGTATAAGCATAAAAAAAATAATTTTACTACATAAAAATAACTTAATCAATTGCTGAAAATATCCTTATGCAAGAATTAAAATACTAAGTTTGATAATTCAAAATTCCCATAATTAAAATAATAAAAAGAAGAACTTATTTAAAAAAACTCAGCATAATAAAATAAATGTTTCTTAAACAACAACTAAAATCTGCGACGGTCACGGGGTCCACTGCTCCGTGAACTCATACGTCCTCACCACCGGTAGGAGCTACATAAAAGTCATCTGTCTCACCTGCACCATATAAGCGTAGTGAGCCTAGGGGCTCAACATGTCTAATCTTTTGTAACAAGGTTAAAAATAATGCATCACATAATTACTACTACATATACATGTACATGAGCATGCATGAAATATTTTTATCACATAATAAAACTGTTGAATCATAAACTGAATCATAACCATAATCATAAACATATTATTTCTTTATCATATATAACATAATTGAGCAATGCTTTTGAAACTTGAAGATGGTCCTATCCATAAGTGTGACGCTCATGTGTCGACTGATCAGTCTCATAAACCAACGTACGATGGCGGTGATAAATCACCTCCTATGGTAGTAAACTACCGAATTATATGGTGGATAACCACCCCTATGGTAGTAAAACTACCGAATCATATGGTGGAAAACCACCCATATGTCACACATACTTCAATTTCCACCAAAATATTTTATTGCTCATCATTTACATAATTATATACATAAGAAATTTCATGAATGCATGCACTGAAAATATTTCCGTAATATATATTTAATTTATTTTCATAATAAATATACTTATACTTAAAATATAAACTTTATGCATAAAATAATTAAATATATATTCCGGACTTATTTATTTTTCATGGGTTGGTCCAGACTGCTGATCACTCACTCTAAGCCCATTAAACTTAAATAAAATTCAATAATCATATCTTAACCCAAATAACTTGATTAACTTAACTGGACCTAAATAAAAATATTTAAGCCCATTAATTTAATTAAACCCAATAAAATTCTAGACTGGCCCAAAAATCCATTGACTGACCCAAAAATTCCTATGGGCCCACGAGCCCATAAAAATCATTGGGCTAACTTAAAAATAATTTTGAAAGCCCAAATAAAATTATTTGGAAGCCCAAATAATTTTATTTCTAATTAATTGGCCCAAAAACCAATTAAAACATAATATATTTAAAAATTAAAATACTCGAGCCCGGCCCACCTAACCCGGACCCGGACCGACCTAACCCGACCCACTACCCTACAGACCCGACCCGGACCACCCAGACCCGACCCAGCAACCCCTAAACACTAACCCGATCCCCCCTTACCCGTCTTCCCCTCGGCCGTGAGCAGCAGGCCTTCATGGCCTGCTGCCGGCCAGCTCCGGCCGCCCCTGGCCGGAGCACCGCCGCCCAGACGTAGCCCACGTCTGGGCGGTCCTAACCTAGCCCCTGAACCCAAGCCATGCAACCCAGGAAGGAGAGACCGAGCCCCTTCCAAGCAAACCCTAACCTGCGCCGATCTGCACACCTAACCACAAAACCCGATCAGCCTAGTCATTCTCAGACCCAAGCCCTGCCATGGTTCGACTCTAGGAATCCTATCAGACCCACGAACCATCAGCCACAGTCCTGGACCGATCCATGTATAAAAAAAACGTGAATATGCATCAAGAAATTTGAAGGAAACGAGGGACATGCATGGTGTATCATCAACTTTTGAATCCATTCACATGTAATCCAAATCAATCATAAAAAAAACAGTAACAAACTTGTAATATCTCATATGGTGTCCAAGAAAAATAATTTAGACATGCCTTTAAATTATTGACGAAGAATATCGCGTCTACGGGTCTCCGGGACGACGAACGGACCAAAATTCTTCAAGGAATGAAGCTTGAATGATCGGCTATGGGGTTTTCTGCCAAGAAGGATGATGGAGGCGTGAAGGAGGGTGGAAGAAAAGGGAGTTGTCGGCTGAAGGAGATAGTGGTAGGGTAGGTTTATGTAGTAACCCGGAACCCATTTTAAGATAATAATATGTTAAAACATGATTAAGGGTTGGTAATTGATCTATTTCGGAGTGTTATTGGACTTCGGAAGAGGAATTTGGGCTTTTGACTTTGGGCCAGATCGGAAGCTCCGATCCCAGTTCGGAAGCTCCGATCCTGACCACTACGGAAGCAGATCGGATACACGGGGATCGGACGTTCCGATCAGGAACGGAGGTTCCGATCTCAGCCAGCCAGCAATGCTCGATGACTCAGTCGTGAGTTTTGACAAGTGTTGATCGGGGGTTTGATCGGAAGTTCCGATCCCGGAACGGTGGTTCCGATCCCGACGTGTCGGACATGCACAGAATGAGCTGGAATCGGAAGCTCCGATCCCGAGATCGGTGGTTCCGATCGTTGCCGAGATTTTGGCTATAAATAGGGCTCATTTGCTTCAGTTTTGAAATACGAATTCCCGCGTTTCCTTTTTCAGTTATATAGTGTGAGATATACAATTGAGGGCCCTATCGATTAATAGTGAGGTTCTGAAATAACCACGGTGAGGTTATAGTCATTCAGGACTAGCGACTCCAAAGGGCTAACTACGGACGAAGGTATGGTCCGGGAATCTATTTAAGTTTTGGGAGTACTTATTAGCTTAGTTAAGGCTTATAGAATTTATGTAGTGATACGGTGAACTTTTGAATATAGGCTTGGAACCTAGGATCCTATTATACTTGAACTAGCCTAGAGGTACGTACACATTGACTGAGATTGCCAGCGAGTATACATGTTTATATGTTGCATTTATTTGGCATTATTATATGGCATGATATATGATTTACCGCTTTCTATATCCATATGTCATGTGCATATACACGTTGAGCCTATACCTTGTTATACCTGATTATAGAGCCGCTCAGCTCTATACTCGATAGTCTGTCACTGAGAGTACCGCGACGGCGGGGGCATTTATGTCTGTCTACTCTGGTGTACTAGACGAGTGTGGTTGCACCCAGAGGTTGATCCGTGCGGTGGCAGCACTCATATGGCGCCGGTTCTGAGCATGACTTTTCAGATGACCCTGTACCAGTCATCATGTTGCATGCATTATATACTTATGTTTACTCATGTCTATGTACTGGGCGTAGCGCTCACGTCCTAGTTGTTATCTTGGACACCCTATTCCATGGGGCAGGTCGCAGGATGGACGGAGCTGGTAGTTCAAGGCAGGACTAGGGAGCAGGAGCTTTGAAAGTTTTTATACAGCACGATTTATTAGCTGTATAATGTTTACTTTTAAGAATTTTGATATGGTTGTATCACTACAGATTTAAGCCTGGATTATATTACTAAGCTGATATGTAAATTATGGATTATGTTTCCGCACGTTTTTACTCTGTTAAGTATTTTGCTGTATTAAGTTTAATGCATGCTATTAGTTGCCAGTTAATAGGTGATTCCATGCAGGGTCACTACATTTTTGGTATCAGAGCATGCATAGATTTTGGGATTAGTACTTGGGATTTAGTTTAGTCTTGAGTAATTCTTGCGCATTTGGGATTTTAATGTGCAATTCTTTTCAGGATATGGCTGACGAGAGTCACGGTAGTGTTGGCCAGGGAGGTGGTCATCATCATCGTCGCCATCATCATCAGGATGATCAACATCGTTCTCATGAGGGTCGACGTCGCTATACTATTAATAAGTTTATGCAAGTAGGACCGAAACCCTTAGTGGGAGGCGAGAATCCTGAACAAGCTAGAAGCTGGATGTCTAAACTTGAGAGCACGTTCCGAGCTTTTGAGTGTACTGAGGAGCAGAAACTGGAAGTTCTAGAATTCGTTCTAGAGGATAGAGCACGTTTTTGGTGGGATGCCAAAGCTGCTCAGGCACGTACTGAGAGAGGACAGGTGACTTGGGGGGATTTCTGTCGGGAGTTTCAGAAATTATATTTTCCTCCGGCTGTTCGCCAAGCACGATCTATGGAGTTGCTTACTTTGAGGCAAGGATCAATGACTATTGATCAGTATCAACAACGATTTCTTGATCTGCTACCTTTCAGTCCTCATATCAATGAGAGTGATGCATCGAAGTACGATATCTTTTTACAAGGTTTGAACCAATATATCTACTCTCAGGTTGTCGTCTGTGATGACCCGGTGTCTTATGAGACTTTGGTGAACCGTTGCCGTCTTGTGGAGACCAGCAACAGGCGTGGACAGTTGATGATGCCAGCACAGCCTAGTGGATTTATTGAGCCTCGAGCTTAATCTGTTGTGCCATCTGTACCTACGTCTTCTTCTAATCCTACTACTTCATCTGGATCTCGTGGTTCACGAGGTATGTTCCGTTTTGGGAAGAAGAAGAAGAAGGAGGAGTTTTGTAGCCATTGTGGAGGGAATCATCCTGCAGCTTCATGTCGGAGAGCTACTGGTGCTTGTTATATTTGCGGTCAGCAGGGACATCTGCGGAGAGATTGTCCTCAGCGCATGAGTTCTGCTAGTGGATCGGGATCACAAGTTGGATCTCAAGCTTCTATTTTTCCACGTCAGCAGTCAGCACCACAGAGTTCTTCTGGTTATCGTCCCCAGACTCAAGGGCAGGTGTTTGCTCTGTCTCAGGAGCAGGCTACGGAGGGAAGCGATCGCATGTTGGCAGGTAACTTCTTGTTATGTGGTATTCCTGCACTTGTATTAATTGATACTGGAGCATCGCATTCCTTTATTTCTAGTCGCTTCGTTAAGAGACATAGATTACCTTATGTATCATTAGATATGGATTTAGTTGTATCTACTCCGTTGGAGCAAGAGATAGTAACTAAGCGTCTAGTGATGAGTTGCCTTCTGGAGTTTGAGGGTAATGTGTTATCGGCTAATTTGATGATATTAGCGATGAAGGATTTTGATTGTATTTTGGGAATAGATATGCTGACTTTGTATCACGCTACTGTGGATTGTTATCAGCGTCTGGTACAGTTTCATCCCGTTGAGGGTGATAGTTGGTACTTTTATGGTGAGGGTGCGCGACCTCCGATGCCACTTGTTTCGGCTCTGAAGGCATGTCATGTCTTGGAGTCAGGTGGGGAGGGCTACCTCATCTATGCAGTTGATATGTCCATGAGTAGTACGGGTATTGATCAGCTACCGGTTGTCAGCGAGTTTCCTGACGTATTCCCTGATGAGATTCTTGGTTTTCCTCCGGTTCGAGAGGTTGAATTTGGTATTGATCTAGTAAGAGGAACTACACCTATATCCCGAGCACCTTATCGTCTGGCACCGTCAGAGATGAGGGAATTGAAACAGCAGTTGCAAGATCTTCTTGATAAGGGATATATTCATCCGAGTGTTTCTCCGTGGGGAGCACCTGTTTTGTTTGTCAAGAAAAAAGATGGATCGATGCGATTATGTATTGATTACAGGCAGTTGAATCGTGTCACCATCAAGAATAAGTATCCTTTGCCGCGGATTGATGATCTGTTTGATCAACTACAGGGTACTTCTGTTTATTCGAAGATAGATCTGAGATCTGGATACCATCAGATGCGGGTACGAGACTCAGATATATCTACAACTGCTTTCAGGACCAGATACGGGCATTATGAGTTTCTGGTGATGCCATTCGGTTTGACGAATGCACCGGCAGTCTTTATGAATCTGATGAATCAGGTATTTCGAGATTATCTGGATAGATTTGTCATCGTCTTCATAGATGATATTCTTGTCTATTCTCATGACAAGGATGAGCATGCACAGCATTTGAGAATTGTTCTACAGACGTTACGAGATAAGCAGCTATATGCGAAATTAAGCAAGTGTGAATTCTGGCTTGATCGGGTAGTATTTCTCGGTCATGTGATTTCTAATGAAGGGATATCTGTTGATCCTAGTAAGATAGAGGCAGTGCTGAACTGGTCTCGACCGATGACGGTTGCTGAGATTCGTAGTTTCATGGGTCTAGCGGGATATTACCGTCGGTTCATCGAGAATTTTTCACAGTTGGCCAGGCCTTTGACTCAGCTTACACGGAAAGATGTTGCCTTCATTTGGTCCTCGGATTGTGAGGAGTCATTTCATGAGCTGCGTAGACGTCTTACTACTGCACCTGTGTTAGCTCTACCTTCTGGATCAGGAGGTTATGTTGTCTATACTGATGCCTCTGGTCAGGGGTTGGGATGTGTGTTGACACAGCATGGACATGTTATTGCCTATGCTTCTCGACAGTTGAAGACGCATGAGAATAACTATCCAGTGCATGATCTCGAGTTAGCCGCCATTGTATTTGCGCTCAAGATTTGGAGACATTATCTTTATGGCGAGAAATTTGAGATATTTACGGATCACAAGAGTTTGAAGTATTTATTCACTCAGGCAGAGTTGAATATGCGACAAAGACGCTGGATGGATCTCCTGAAGGATTATGATTGCGAAATCAAATATCATCCAGGTTCTGCTAATCTTACTGCTGATGCCCTGAGTCGGCAGGTGAGACTGTCTGCACTTCAGACTAATGAAATATCTCATATGATTCAAGAGTGCTGTTCATTGAGTTTTACGCTCAAGCACAAGAAAGGGAGGAATGGGATTCGTTTGTATACTATTCTATCTGAGCCAGCATTGTATTCTCGGATCAGAGATGCTCAGATATCTGATGTTAAGACTCAGCGATTGGCACGTCTAGCCAATGGAGTTAATACATCTGGATTCCATTTTCAGGAAGATGGTTTATTGTGCCTATCCAATAGAGTGGTTGTACCTAATGTTGCGGAGCTCAGGAATGATATTCTATCTCAAGCTCACAGGAGTCGATTATCAGTTCATCCTGGAAGTATGAAAATGTATAAGGACTTGCGAACTAGATTCTGGTGGAAGGGGATGAAGCGAAGTGTGTATCAATTTGTTTCGAGATGTTTGATTTGTCAACAGGTCAAGGCTGAACATCGACGACCAGGTGGATTACTGCAGAATCTTGAGATTCCCGAATGGAAGTGGGAGCACGTGACTATGGATTTTGTTACCCACTTGCCTATGACTTCACGTCAGTGTGATGCTATCTGGGTTGTCGTTGACCGTTTGACAAAATCAGCACATTTCATTCCTTATAACCGTGAGTATTCTTATGATCGCATGACACGCTTATATATCCAGGAGATAGTGCGATTACATGGGATTCCAGTGAGTATCGTCAGTGATAGAGATCCGCGATTTACTTCACGTTTTTGGGATAGTTTTCAGGAGGCGTTGGGTACCACTCTAAGTTTGAGCACTGCGTATCATCCGGAGACTGATGGGCAGTCAGAGCGCACTATTCGTACGCTGGAGGATATGCTACGTTCTTCTGTCATGGATTTTGGTATCTTGGCAGGATCAGTTACCTTTGATTGAATTTGCCTACAATAACAGTTATCATCGTAGTATTGATATGGCACCTTTCGAGGCATTGTATGGTCGGCGGTGTCGTACTCCGTTATTCTGGGATGAAGTCGGGGAACGGCAAGTCGAGGGTCCTGAATTGGTGCAGCAGATTGTAGACAAGGTAGATTTGATCAAGCATAGGATCAAAGTTGCTCAAGATAGACAAGCCAGTTATGCGAATATTCACCGCAGGCCACTTCAGTTTGAGCCTGGTGAATATGTTTTTCTGCGAGTATCACCTTTCAGGAAGGTGATGAGATTTGGTGTGAAAGGCAAGTTGTCTCCTCGTTACATTGGGCCTTTCCAGATACTGGAGAAGATCGGAGATGTTGCTTATCGTTTGGCTTTACCACCATCTCTTTCCAGTATACACAATGTTTTTCATGTGTCGTTGCTTCGACAATACATAGCTGATGAATCTCATGTGATTCAGTCTTCTGATATTCAGCTAGAGCCAGATCTGTCTTTTATTGAACGACCAATCTGTATCCTAGACAGAAAGGAGAAAGTTCTTCGGAACAAGACTATACCACTTGTGATGGTACAGTGGCAGCGCCGAGGCGTTGAAGAAGCAACTTGGGAAACTGAGAGTCGTATGCGAGCAGAATATCCTGAGTTGTTTGCTTTGTATTTTTGATTACCATATAAGATGTAATTACCGTTGTTGTAATAAGACATGGTTTGTTGTTTCATATTGTTATCTTGATTTATCTTTAGATGTTATTTCGCGGACGAAATATCTAAAGGTGGGGAGAATGTAGTAACCCGGAACCCATTTTAAGATAATAATATGTTAAAACATGATTAAGGGTTGGTAATTGATCTATTTCGGAGTGTTATTGGACTTCGGAAGAGGAATTTGGGCTTTTGACTTTGGGCCAGATCGGAAGCTCCGATCCCAGTTCGGAAGCTCCGATCCTGACCACTACGGAAGCAGATCGGATACACGGGGATCGGACGTTTCGATCAGGAACGGAGGTTCCGATCTCAGCCAGCCAGCAATGCTCGATGACTCAGCCGTGAGTTTTTGTTGATCGGGGGTTTGATCGGAAGTTCCGATCCCGGAACGGTGGTTCCGATCCCGACGTGTCGGACATGCATAGAATGAGCTGGAATCGGAAGCTCCGATCCCGAGATCGGTGGTTCCGATCGTTGCCGAGATTTTGGCTATAAATAGGGCTCATTTGCTTCAGTTTTGAAATACGAATTCCCGCGTTTCCTTTTTCAGTTATATAGTGTGAGATATACAATTGAGGGCCCTATCGATTAATAGTGAGGTTCTGAAATAACCACGGTGAGGTTATAGTCATTCAGGACTAGCGACTCCAAAAGGCTAACTACGGACGAAGGTATGGTCCGGGAATCTATTTAAGTTTTGGGAGTACTTATTAGCTTAGTTAAGGCTTATAGAATTTATGTAGTGATACGGTGAACTTTTGAATATAGGCTTGGAACCTAGGATCCTATTATACTTGAACTAGCCTAGAGGTACGTACACATTGACTGAGATTGCCAGCGAGTATACATGTTTATATGTTGCATTTATTTGGCATTATTATATGGCATGATATATGATTTACCGCTTTCTATATCCATATGTCATGTGCATATACACGTTGAGCCTATACCTTGTTATACCTGATTATAGAGCCGCTCAGCTCTATACTCGATAGTCTATCACTGAGAGTACCGCGACGGCGGGGGCATTTATGTCTGTCTACTCTGGTGTACTAGACGAGTGTGGTTGCACCCAGAGGTTGATCCGTGCGGTGGCAGCACTCATATGGCGCCGGTTCTGAGCATGAATTTTCAGATGACCCTGTACCAGTCATCATGTTGCATGCATTATATACTTATGTTTACTCATGTCTATGTACTGGGCGTAGCGCTCACGTCCTAGTTGTTATCTTGGACACCCTATTCCATGGGGCAGGTCGCAGGATGGACGGAGCTGGTAGTTCAAGGCAGGACTAGGGAGCAGGAGCTTTGAAAGTTTTTATACAGCACGATTTATTAGCTGTATAATGTTTACTTTTAAGAATTTTGATATGGTTGTATCACTACAGATTTAAGCCTGGATTATATTACTAAGCTGATATGTAAATTATGGATTATGTTTCCGCACGTTTTTACTCTGTTAAGTATTTTGCTGTATTAAGTTTAATGCATGCTATTAGTTGCCAGTTAGTAGGTGATTCCATGCAGGGTCACTACAGTTTAGATTTTAAATAAATTAAATAGAATTAAAATAGGATATTAATTAATATAATATAGTTAGGTAGATAATATGACATAAAATATAAAATTTTTAAACTATTAAAATTAATAATAAATCTGATATTAAACCAAAATCCCGAAATAATAATTTTGGGAAATTTTAAATATTAATAAAAGTCAATAAAATGACTTATTTTGGCTAAAAATCAATCCTTAAATAAATCTATAATTAAATACTAAAATTTTCTTGACAAAATACCTTACAATATTATTTTAAGGCTCATAAAACTCATAAAATATTTTTGGCTAAGAATTTTGGTATCTCGTCCGTCCACGGTCCCGTCTACGCGATCAAAACCAATGATTTCCTTAAAAATCTAAAAATTCTAAAATAGCGGGTTAAATGTTAAAATAAATTAAATCATGCATATAATTCACATAATAACACATAAATGTCATTTAACCTAAATATAAATTTTAAATAATTATTTTCCTTAATTATGCATGCAAATTTACGTATTAAAATTTTCGGGTGTTACAATTCTCCCCTCCTTAAATTGAATTTCGTCCTTGAAATTAAAGTGCTTACTCGAATAACTCCGGGTAGCGAGTCCTCATGTCTGCCTCGGTCTCCCAAGTGGCTTCCTCCTCAGAATGATCTGCCACTGGATTTTGACCATCGGTATGACCCGCGTCCTCAATCTCCGCTTATCTCTGGCTAATATACGAATAGGCCTCTCCTCAAATGCTAGATCTGGTGCTAACTGCAAAGGCTCGTAATCCAACACATGCGTCGGATTAGAGATGTATCTCCGAAGCATGGATACATGGAAAACGTTGTGCTGTAGTGACCCTTACCCGGATCACCTACTAAACAGATCTTATGCATGCAATTAACTTAATTAAAACAGATATCAGAATAAAACTGCGGAAACCATAAACGATATACAATCCCAAGAAAAGGAATCTGTAAATAATCCAATAATATACAACCAAATCGAATAGCTGTATAAACCCAAAACAACAGTAATAAAACCTAAGCGAAGCTCCAGCTGGCCAACCACTGACTAGCCCCTCCTGGATCCACCCTCCTCGTCCAATCGCAAATCTGCCCCATGGAATAGGGTGTCCAGAAAATACAGAGATACGAGACGTGAGCATAAAACGCTCAGTGCGAGAGTATGAGTATACATGCATGCAAAGTGAACTCCCTAAAGACTCGAGGTCAAGGATCAGATAACAGAGACAGACCGGGCCCTGGTATGTAGCACGCTGTGCCGTCGCTTCAGAAGGTGGCTTCCATACCGAGATAACCTGTGGATACGCCGGACCCAAATCGATGGAAGTCCATCCACTAACAGGATAGGGTACAACCCTACTAACAGACATCTCGAAAGAGATACAGCAAGATGCAAATGAATGCAGCATAATATCATGGCATATAAATCATGCAGTCACATAATACATGCATACTCAGTCAGGATATCTCGAACAGTACTTTCGTACCTCAAAACAGTGCAAGCTCTACCAACTCTAGGTCCACGCCTATAGTCTGCTCTACACTGCCAAATGATACTACTATCATTAAAGTGCTCTAAAAGCCTTAACTAAGCTATTGCATACTCCTAAATATTTATAGGAAGCAAAAGCTATACCTTCGTCCGTCGTTAGCCCTTTGATGTCGATGCCTCCAGAACTTGGGCACAACTCCGCTACGACTACCGAATGCCTCGCCGACCTCCGGACCAAGCCTAGGAAGACTAGAACAGCTCCAAAAGGACTAGAAAGGAGAGGAGAACTCGGAATTGGCAAATGAAAGTGAAGCCTCGGCCTTCTATTTATAGACAACGATCGGAACTTCCGATCCCTGATCGAAACGTCCGAACCTCGATCGGAACGTCCGATCCTGCCATCGGAGCTTCCGAAGATCCTGATCTGCCACGTGTCAAAATATCCTTGTTGACTCCGGATAGGGGTGATCGGAGCTTTCGATCCTGATCGGAGCTGCCGATCCCACCACACGTCATGCCTGACGTAATATGATCGGAGCTTCCGATCCTGCATCGGAGCTTCTGATCCTGTTCGGAACTTCCGAACCTACCTTCGGAGCTTCCGAACTCTACCCAAGTAATTATGATTAATTCCTTAATTACTGATTTTGGTTACGGGCTACTACATTCTCCCCCACTTAAGATATTTCGTCCTCGAAATCAGATCTTAAGTACCGAATGCAAAATACAGAAATCAGAAACATTCTATATTCAAATCAAACGTTTACAGGGTTTGCAACTGAATACAACTCAAAGAATGAAATCAAAACAACTCAGGATGGTCTTTACGCATCCTGTCCTCAAGCTCCCAAGTAGCTTCCTCAGTGCCTCGGCGCTGCCACTGAACTAAAACCAAAGGAATGACTTTGTTCCGTAAAACCTTATCCTTATAATCTAGGATACGAAGAGGTTTCTCAACATAAGTCAAATCCTTGTCTACCTGAACCTCAGACCGCTGCAGAATATGAGATTCATCCGCCACATACCGTCGCAACAGAGATACGTGGAACACGTCGTGAATACTGGATAGATGCGGTGGCAAAGCTAGTCGATAAGCCAAATCGCCAATGCTCTCCAAGATCTCAAACGGACCGATAAATCTAGGAGACAACTTGCCCTTAAGGCCAAATCTGAGAATCTTGCGGAAAGGTGACACTCTCAGAAACACTTTGTAAGGCCCGAGATTATTTAATTTTAATCCGAGAATATTTAATTTGAGAATTTTTGGAGTTTAGATTTAAATTCTAATATTCTTAAATTATTTAGGATTGAAATTGAATTAAAAAGAAGTTTCAAGGGTCAATTTGCAAATAGTGAAGAGATGAGGGGCCAAAGTGCAATTTTGACATTTTGAGTGGGACACTTGTATACATATGCATATTCACGTGTATTGTGTATGAAATCATCAGATTTTCATCTTCTTCAATTGAGAAAACCGAGACTTCATTTTTTTGTTGAGATTTCATCTTCAAACCAAGATATCTCAAGATCCGTCCGGTCGATTTCAATTCCGGGCATAGTTCTGCGATCCTTGAAAGACGAGCTTCGATTTGGTGTAAGTATCTTTATGATTCAGCATATTTCGAAATTGAGATGATAAGGAACTCAGAATTTGAGTATGAATATGTGTTCTTGAGATTCTATGTGTTGTATTATCGCAATCGGGTCGAAGATTGGATGCTGTTTCTATTTCTTATGAATTTTTCAGCATATATTTCGAAATGGTAGCTGCTGATATGCTGGTTTATTGATGTATTTTGGCTGGTATATCATGTATTGAAGTAGATATGAATGATAGATTGGTTGGATTTCAGTTTCGATTACCGATTCCATACCGTTACGCCGTCGGTTTGAAAAATGATCAAGTTTGAGTCTAGATTGTTTGAGCTGAGTATGATGTGAGTTCTTGCTGATGTTCTTAGACATGTTTGATGTATTTTCAGATTGAAAACAGGGGACTTCAAGTTAAGAATCACGACTTCGAAACCAATCGACGGAAGAACAAGGTTTGTGACTTGTTAGCCTTGAAGATTGAGAAGAGAATGAGCAGATTTTGATTGTGTTCTTGTTGTGCAGCTATATCAGATTGGAAGAGCTTTGAAACCAAGTTTGAAAGGTATAAGACAACCTTTGAATAAGGGCTTGTACATTCAAGAGATTTTGCTTGAATGCCCTTTCCAAAACCACATACTATGTGCATATATGTGTTGTATTTGCACATTTACTTGCTTGTTTGACTTAGCTTGTTATTAGTTGGCTTTTACTCTTATGCTTCTAGATTTTGATGCATTCATCTTGAGCCAACAACCCTTTGAGATTTTAAATGGCAGATTCGCCAAAAGAATACGGATGTTTGGATATATATAAAGGAACCTAGGAGATAGATCAACTCCTATGGTTAGAAACTTGATATAGTATGCCAAAGTCCGGGAAAAGAGCTCAACGCCACCCCGAAAGGGAGAGTAGGTGGGAGATTTGTTGTGTTCTTATTCCCCGGGATCCCAAGAACCGATATAGAATTTGATAGCAGATTTTTAAGTCATGCATTGCTATAGATTGGTTTAATGCTTGTTGAGATGTTTATATGAGTGTTTCCTTAAACTTTAAGATATGCATGATATAGTTGTTTTATACTGGGATTCAATTCTCACCGGAGATATCCGGCTATTTCTATGTTTGTATGTGTGCATGGGAATAGATGGGGCGAGCACAGGACAAAGAAGGTTGTAAGAAGAACGAGAGCAAGAGTAGCATGTGGTGAACTCGGGTTTATGCAGTAGAGTTGATGTCAACCTTTGTATTTAGATCTTGTCTATGTTTTGTTATAAACACTTGCATATAAAGACTTGTATGAATGACAAGAATAAGAACATTTGAGCATATAGATATGTATGTTGTCAAGAACAAGAGTATGTAAGATCTTATGGTTGTATGTCAAGTTCCATGTTTAGTTACTTGATTAGTTCATGGATTTGCATGTTTTCATCTAGATTTTGATGTTAAATTCATGTTATATGTGTTTGTCAATGTTTGAGAATCAAAACAGGGACAAAGACATCATTTTTCAGCTGTTTGAAAGGCAAATCAGAGGGCCAGGCGCGCCCGCCCAGCCCAGAGGCGCGGCCGCGCCTAACCAAGGCACCTTGGGTGCCTTGGACCGAGCTCTATGCGCGCCCGCGCCACATGAGGCGCGCCCGCGCGTCAAGGTCTACTAAAAAAAAAAAAAAAAAATTTGTTGATCTTTTGCGACGTGTTTTTGCGTCGCCAAATGTATGATTTTGCGTCGCCAAATGTCATGTATTATTTATTTGATTTTTAAGCAGATTAATATTTTGATTGAATATTTCTTGTTATTAATCGCCCTATAAGATGAGATTAGCACCCAAGGTCCCCACAACAGGTGGTATCAGAGCGTAAGTTCTGGACTGATTAGAGATAAGCGAGCGGGGTAGATCGAGTCCTCTTGATTGATTGATTTTGCTTGCATGATTTAATGTTTTAGATTAAATTGATCACATGATTATGTGTATTGATTTTATAAGCATGATTTATTGCTTTATCAAGTATGTATTATTTGAGAATGAATTTGAACCGGTTTTGGATCAGAACTTGATCTCTAGAGAAGGCATGAAAATGCTAATCAGAGGGGGACTGAAACAGAATGGGTGAGTCTGATATATTGATACTTTTGTGTGCTAATCTTTTTGAATATCAGATATGCCTCCTCGTCAAGCGCCGGTTACTAGACAGACATTGGTCGTTCCTCCGCCAGAATAGGCAGATGTACCACAGGCCGCAGAAGCTCCTAGACCAGAACAGGGTAGTACATCCAATGATCCAATGGATATTACAGCAACACCTATGGAGACTTTATTGAAAAGATTTCAATCCTTCAAGCCGCCTACCTTGAAAGGAACCGAGAACTCAGTTGAATGTGAAGGATGGTTAGAGGATATGGAAATGTTGTTTGATTCCCTAGATTATGCAGATGACAGAAGAGTCAGACTGATTGGGCACCAACTACACGAGGTTGCCAAGAGTTGGTGGATAACAACCAAGAGAGCTCTTGAAAATCGAGGTACAGCTATCACTTGGAAAGTATTTACAAAAGAATTTTATCAACGTTTCTTTCCAGTGTCGTACAGAAAGGACAAGGGTGCAGAGTTTGCAAATCTGAAACAGGGGAATCTGAATATAGAAGAGTACGTTGCCAAGTTCTCTACATTACTAAAGTTTGCTCCACATGTAGCTGGAAGTGAGGAGGCCAAAGCTGATCAGTTCATCAATGGACTGAATCCAGATGTCTTTACCCTTGTGAACTATGGGAGGCCGAATAACTTTGCTGATGCACTTGATAGAGCAAAGGGAGCGGAGGCTGGTTTGATTAAACAACGAGGAGCATCGTATGTTGCACAGTCTCAACGACAATCACAACCCCAAGCTCAATTTCAACAATCATTTCCTAGATTCGAGGGAGGTAGCAGCAGCGGTGGTAAGAAAGATTATCTGAAAGCAAAAGGAAAGCAGTTTAAGAAGTCAGGCAGTGGTTCATCCAGCTCTAGTGGGCCAAGACAGAGCAGTGCTGGACAAGGTTCAGGCTACACAGGAATGTATTGCAACAAATGTGGAGGAAGACATCCTAGTGATCAGTGCAGAGGTGTGTCTGGGAATTGCAACATATGCCATCAGCCAGGACATTTTGCCAAGGTGTGTCCACAGTGTGGTCTTGTGAGGTCTCAAGGTGCGGGGTCATCACGATCAGTGGCTCAGCCTGAAAGGCAAGCATCTACTGTACACTCCTTTCAGCCACAGCCTCAGCAATAGAATAGAGCAGGAGGTAATCAAGCAACGAATCAACCTCCAAGACAACAAGCTCGAGTCTTTGCCTTGACTGAAGAGCAGGCTCAGGCAGCACCTGACGACGTTATAGCAGGTAACTGTACTCTCTGTGGTTATCCTGCTTATGTGCTCATAGATACAGGTGCATCCCATACGTTTATATCTGAACAATTTGCTATATTACATGCATTGCCTGTTGAGTCATTATCTGCCGTAGTATCTATATCTTCACCTTTGGGGAGCGTTATAGTATCAGTGAAATCTGTCAGAAATTGTATACTACAGTTTGAAGATAATGTGATAGAGATAGACTGTATTGTGCTTGGGTTGTCAGACTTTGATTGCATTATCGGAATCGATATGTTAACCAAGTACAGGGCTACCGTAGACTGTTTTCAGAAAGTTGTGAGATTCAGACCAGAAATGGCAGGGGAATGGAAATTCTATGGTAAAGGTTCGAGATCTCGAATACCTTTGATATCAGTTCTATCTATGACTAGTTTATTGCAGAAAGGGGCAGAGGGATTCCTTGTTTATGCAGTAGATGTGTTGAAAACTAGCCCAGAATTGGCAGATCTGCCAGTGGTTAGTGAGTTTGCTGATGTCTTTCCAGATGAAATTCCAGGATTACCTCCAGCTCGGGAGATAGACTTCAGTATTGAATTGATGCCAGGTATATTACCGATTTCTAAAGCACCTTACAGAATGGCACCAATAGAGTTGAAAGAATTAAAAGAACAGCTTGAAGATATTTTAGCAAAAGGGTACATTAGACCAAGTGTTTCACCCTGGGGCGCTCCGGTTCTATTTGTACGAAAGAAAGACGGTTCAATGAGACTTTGCATTGACTACCGGCAATTGAACAAGGCGACGGTAAAGAATAAATATCCATTGCCTAGAATAGATGATTTGTTTGACCAGTTGCAGGGTTCCTCAGTGTATTCCAAGATTGATTTACGATCTGGATATCATCAGTTGAGAGTTCGGGATGAAGATATACCGAAAACCGCATTTAGAACGAGGTATGGTCATTTTGAGTTTATCGTTATGCCGTTTGGGCTGACGAATGCTCCAACAGTATTTATGGGTCTTATGAATAGAGTATTTCAGAAATATCTCGATGACTTTGTTATTATTTTTATTGACGATATTCTGATTTATTCTAAGAATCTGTGTGATCATGCCGAGCATCTCAGAATTATTTTAAAGACTTTGAGAACAGAAAAGTTGTATGCCAAACTGTCAAAGTGTGAATTCTGGTTGAAGAAAGTGTTCTTCCTTGGGCATATTATATCCGGAGATGGGATTTCTGTTGATCCTAGCAAAGTTGAAGCGGTGATCAGTTGGCCTAGACCGACATCTGTACCAGAGATACGGAGTTTTATGGGCTTAGCAGGTTATTATCGCAGATTTATTAAAGATTTCTCCAGTATTGCCAAGCCTATTACTCAGTTGACTCAGAAAAATGCACCGTATGTCTGGATTGAAGCATGTGAAGCCAGTTTCCTTGAGTTGAAGAAGAGATTGACGAGTGCACCAGTCTTGACTATTCCTTCAAGTACTAGTGATTTTACTGTATATTGTGATGCTTCTCACAGGGGATTAGGTTGTGTACTTATGCAGCGAGGACATGTTATTGCTTATGCCTCGAGACAGCTGAAACCACACGAGACCAGATATCCTATCCATGACCTGGAACTTGCAGCCATCGTATTTGCATTGAAGATATGGCGACATTATCTATACGGTGAGAAATTTGAGATTTATTCTGATCATAAAAGTTTGAAATATCTATTTTCACAGTCTGAGCTGAATATGAGGCAACGAAGATGGCTAGATTTACTGAAAGATTTTGATTGTGAGATTAAATATTATCCGGGAAAGTCCAATGCAGCTGCAGATGCCTTGAGTAGAAAGGTATGTGCCTTATCCTTATCTACGATAGGTATCACTAAATTGGTAGAAGATTGCTGTGTTTCTGGATTGATATTTGAAATAGATATGAAGTCTATCAAAATTTGTGCACTTCAAGCTGAGCCAGAATTGTTAATCAGAATTAAAGAAGCACAAAAAAATGATCAGAGTATTCAGAGGTCTGTTGACATGGTCAGATCAGGGCATCAGTCTGAATACAAGGTTAGTGTAGATGGCATTTTATATGTGAATAACAGGCTTGTTGTTCCAGATATTTCAGATTTGAGACAGCAAATTTTGAAAGAAGCTCATTGTAGCAGATACAGTGTTCATCCTGGTGGCAGAAAAATGTACAATGATTTGAAAACTCAGTATTGGTGGAAACAGATGAAATATGATGTTACAGAGTTTGTATCTCGTTGTCTGAATTGCCAGCAGGTAAAGGCTGAAAGAAAGAAACCAGGTGGTTTATTGCATAGCTTACCTATTCCAGAATGGAAGTGGGATCATATTTCTATGGATTTCGTAACGAAGCTACCACGTTCATCCAGAGGTTGTGATGCTGTTTGGGTAGTTATCGACAGATTGACGAAATCAGCATGTTTTATTCCGTACAGAATGACATACAGACACAATCAGATGACAGAGATTTATGTCAGAGAAGTGGTAAGATTACATGGTGTGCCTAAATCTATCGTTTCAGATCGAGACCCTAGATTTACATCGCACTTTTGGCACAGCTTGCAACAAGCTCTTGGTACTCGATTGCATTTGAGTACTGCATATCATCCTCAGACTGACGGACAGTCAGAGCGGACTATCCAGACACTCGAGGATATGCTTAGAGCTGTAGTGCTAGATTTTGGCACTAGTTGGCAAGATTCATTACCAGTTGTGGAGTTCTCATACAATAACAGCTACCAGACTAGTATTGAGATGGCTCCATTTGAAGCATTGTACGAAAAGAAATGCAGATCTCCTCTTTATTGGGATGATATTTCAGAGACACCTGATATTGGGCCAGATATGATCCGAGAGATGACCGAGAAAGTAAGACTGATTCAGAAAAGAATGAAAACAGCACAAGATCGACAAGCCAAATATGCAAATGTCAGACGCAGGCCTTTGTGTTTTGAACAGGGGGACAGAGTATTCTTGAAGATTTCACCTTTCAGAGGCACTGTCAGATTCGGCAAGAGAGGGAAGTTATCTCCACGATTTATCGGTCCTTACGAAATTCTTGAGAAGATAGGCAATCTTGCCTATAGACTTGCTCTTCCTTCAGCTCTTTCTGGAATACATGATGTCTTTCATGTTTCTATGCTGCGGAAGTATCAGCCTGATATTTCTCATGTTCTCCAGCCAGATGAAGCAGAATTAGATGAGACTCTGAGTTACTTTGAGAAGCCGATACGAATACTTGATCAGAAAGAGAAACAACTCAGAAACAAGACTATTCCTCTCGTGAAAGTTCAGTGGAGTAGACATGGAGTTGAAGAAGCAACTTGGGAAGTCGAATCAGATATGAAACAACGCTTTCCAGACCTATTTCACTGATGTGAGTCTTCTTCAGTATTTCTGTTATTTCTTTCTCTTATATGCATACAGATTGCATGAGATTTCGAGGACGAAATCATATCTTAGAGGGGGAGAATTGTAAGGCCCGAGATTATTTAATTTTAATCCGAGAATATTTAATTTGAGAATTTTTGGAGTTTAGATTTAAATTCTAATATTCTTAAATTATTTAGGATTGAAATTGAATTAAAAAGAAGTTTCAAGGGTCAATTTGCAAATAGTGAAGAGATGAGGGGCCAAAGTGCAATTTTGACATTTTGAGTGAGACACTTGTCTACATATGCATATTCACGTGTATTATGTATGAAATCATCAGATTTTCATCTTCTTCAATTGAGAAAACCGAGACTTCATTTTTTTGTTGAGATTTCATCTTCAAACCAAGATATCTCAAGATCCGTCCGGTCGATTTCAATTCCGGGCATAGTTCTGCGATCCTTGAAAGACGAGCTTCGATTTGGTGTAAGTATCTTTATGATTCAGCATATTTCGAAATTGAGATGATAAGGAACTCAGAATTTGAGTATGAATATGTGTTCTTGAGATTCTATGTGTTGTATTATCGCAATCGGGTCGAAGATTGGATGCTGTTTCTATTTCTTATGAATTTTTCAGCATATATTTCGAAATGGTAGCTGCTGATATGCTGGTTTATTGATGTATTTTGGCTGGTATATCATGTATTGAAGTAGATATGAATGATAGATTGGTTGGATTTCAGTTTCGATTACCGATTCCATACCGTTACGCCGTCGGTTTGAAAAATGATCAAGTTTGAGTCTAGATTGTTTGAGCTGAGTATGATGTGAGTTCTTGCTGATGTTCTTAGACATGTTTGATGTATTTTCAGATTGAAAACAGGGGACTTCAAGTTAAGAATCACGACTTCGAAACCAATCGACGGAAGAACAAGGTTTGTGACTTGTTAGCCTTGAAGATTGAGAAGAGAATGAGCAGATTTTGATTGTGTTCTTGTTGTGCAGCTATATCAGATTGGAAGAGCTTTGAAACCAAGTTTGAAAGGTATAAGACAACCTTTGAATAAGGGCTTGTACATTCAAGAGATTTTGCTTGAATGCCCTTTCCAAAACCACATACTATGTGCATATATGTGTTGTATTTGCACATTTACTTGCTTGTTTGACTTAGCTTGTTATTAGTTGGCTTTTACTCTTATGCTTCTAGATTTTGATGCATTCATCTTGAGCCAACAACCCTTTGAGATTTTAAATGGCAGATTCGCCAAAAGAATACGGATGTTTGGATATATATAAAGGAACCTAGGAGATAGATCAACTCCTATGGTTAGAAACTTGATATAGTATGCCAAAGTCCGGGAAAAGAGCTCAACGCCACCCCGAAAGGGAGAGTAGGTGGGAGATTTGTTGTGTTCTTATTCCCCGGGATCCCAAGAACCGATATAGAATTTGATAGCAGATTTTTAAGTCATGCATTGCTATAGATTGGTTTAATGCTTGTTGAGATGTTTATATGAGTGTTTCCTTAAACTTTAAGATATGCATGATATAGTTGTTTTATACTGGGATTCAATTCTCACCGGAGATATCCGGCTATTTCTATGTTTGTATGTGTGCATGGGAATAGATGGGGCGAGCACAGGACAAAGAAGGTTGTAAGAAGAACGAGAGCAAGAGTAGCATGTGGTGAACTCGGGTTTATGCAGTAGAGTTGATGTCAACCTTTGTATTTAGATCTTGTCTATGTTTTGTTATAAACACTTGCATATAAAGACTTGTATGAATGACAAGAATAAGAACATTTGAGCATATAGATATGTATGTTGTCAAGAACAAGAGTATGTAAGATCTTATGGTTGTATGTCAAGTTCCATGTTTAGTTACTTGATTAGTTCATGGATTTGCATGTTTTCATCTAGATTTTGATGTTAAATTCATGTTATATGTGTTTTTCAATGTTTGAGAATCAAAACAGGGACAAAGACATCATTTTTCAGCTGTTTGAAAGGCAAATCAGAGGGCCAGGCGCGCCCGCCCAGCCCAGAGGCGCGGCCGCGCCTAACCAAGGCACCTTGGGTGCCTTGGACCGAGCTCTATGCGCGCCCGCGCGTCAAGGTCTACTAAAAAAAAAAAAAAAAAATTTGTTGATCTTTTGCGACGTGTTTTTGCGTCGCCAAATGTCATGTATTATTTATTTGATTTTTAAGCAGATTAATATTCTGATTGAATATTTCTTGTTATTAATCGCCCTATAAGATGAGATTAGCACCCGAGGTCCCCACACACTTTCTCCCCGACCTCGAACTGCAAAGGCCTACGCTTGATATTAGCATAGCTGGCCTGACGATCCTGTGCAGTCTTAATCCGTTTCTTGATTTGATCAACAATATCTATCGCCTGCTGAATAAATTCCGGTCCCTCAGCCTGTCTCTCCCCCACTTCTTCCCAGAAGAGTGGAGTACGACAACGTCGCCCATACAACGCCTCAAAAGGTGTCATCCCAATACTAGTGTGATAGCTGTTGTTGTAAGCGAACTCGATCAACAGCAAATGATCCTGCCAGGCTGAACCAAAATCCATGACGCACGCTCTAAGCATATCCTCTAACGTACGGATAGTGCGCTCTGACTGACCATCAGTCTCCGGATGATAGGCTGTACTCAAATAGAGAGTAGTACCCATCGCACGCTGAACACTCCCCCAGAATCTAGAAGTAAACCTGGGGTCCCGATCACTGACAATGCTCACAGGCACTCCATGAAGTCGGACGATCTCCTGAATGTACATCCGTGCCATGCGATCCACAGAGTACTCTCGGCTATAGGAAATGAAATGCGCTGACTTGGTGAGTCGGTCCACCACAACCCAGATAGCATCACAGTTCTTCTGGGATACCGGCAAATGGGTCACAAAGTCCATAGTGATAAACTCCCATTTCCATTCAGGAATAGGCAGACCGTGAAGCAATCCTCCAGGTCGTTGGTGCTCTGCCTTGACCTGTTGACACACCAAACATCTCGAAACAAACTGATAAACACTGCGTTTCATTCCCTTCCACCAGAAACGAGTACGTAGATCCTTGTACATCTTGTTGCTCCCAGGATGAATACTCAACTTAGTGCGATGTGCCTGAGACAAAATCTCCTATCGCAACTCTTCATCCTGTGGAATCACAAGCCTACCAGACAAACACAGAAAGCCATCTGACTGATAATGAAATCCAGACAAGCTACCCTCGTTAGCTAGACGAGCTAAACGTTGGGTCTTCGAATCAGACATCTGAGCATCTCGAATCCGCGAATACAAGGCTGGCTCAGATAATATCGCAAACATCTGGATACTCTGCATACCTTTCTTATGCTTGAAGGTATAACCTGAAGTGCAACAGTCACTGATCGCACTAGACATCGAACAAGTCTGAAGTGCGGATAGTCGCACCTTGCGACTCAAAGCATCAGCGGTGAGATTAGCAGCTCTCGGATGGTACTTAATCTCGCAATCATAGTCCTTAAGCAAGTCCATCCAACGTCTCTGCCTCATGTTCAACTCCGCTTGAGTGAACAAATACTTGAGACTCTTATGGTCGGTGAAGATCTCAAATTTCTCGCCATAAAGATAATGACGCCAGATCTTCAAAGCGAACACAATGGCTGCCAATTCCAAATCATGGACTGGGTAGTTGTCCTCGTGAAGCTTCAGCTGTCTAGAAGCGTATGCGATCACATGCCCATTCTGAGTCAGGACACAACCCAACCCCTGAAGAGAAGCATCCGTGTAAACTACATACCCTCCAGATCCTGACGGTAATGCCAACACCGGCGCAGAAGTCAACCGCCGTTGAAGCTCACGGAAATTCTCCTCACACTCGGAGGACCACTCAAAATCCACACCCTTGCAAGTTAGCTGCGTCAACGGTCGAGCTAACTGAGAGAAATTCAGAATGAAGCGACGATAATACCCTGCTAGACCCAGAAAACTACGGATCTCAGCAACTGTAGTCGGACGCGACCAATTAAGTACCGCTTCAATCTTGCTTGGATCAACAGAAATCCCTTCCCTGGATATGATATGGCCAAGAAAGACCACCCTATCCATCCAGAACTCACACTTACTCAGCTTAGCGTACAACTGCTCATCTCGAAGGGTCTGCAGTACCAACCGCAAGTGAGAAACATGCTCTTCCGTATTACGTGAATACACCAAGATGTCGTCAATGAAGACCACGACAAACTTGTCCAAAAACTCCCTGAAGACACGGTTCATCAAATCCATGAATATTGCCGGCGCATTAGTCAAACCAAATGGCATCACTAGGAACTCGTAATGCCCATAGCGAGTACGGAATGCAGTCTTGGCTACGTCCTGATCACGGACTCTCAACTGATGATACCCAGATCTCAAGTCAATCTTGGAGTAAACTGACGTGCCCTGCAGCTGGTCAAACTAGTCATCAAAACGAGGCAACGGATACTTGTTCTTCACAGTGACTCGATTCAGCTGCCGATAGTCAATGCACAGCCACATCGACCCATCCTTCTTCTTCACGAAGAGAACAGGAGCTCCCCAAGGAGATACACTAGGACGAATGTACCCCTTGTCCAAAAGATCCTGTAGCTGATTCTTCAACTCCCACATCTCTGACGGAGCCAGACGATACGGTGCTCTAGAAATAGGCGAAGTACCCGACATCAACTCTATGCCAAACTCGACTTCCCTAGCAGGAGGAAAACCCGGAATCTCATCAGGAAATACATCTGGAAATTCATCCACAACAGGAATGCTCTCTATCCCAATACTCTCAGCGGACAAATCAACTGCATAGATAAGGTAGCCTTTCCCGCCAGACTCTAGAGCTCGACAGGCTCTCAAAGCTGATACCAAAGGCATTGGGGGTCGCGCTCCTTCACCATAGAAAAACCAGCTCTCACTCCCCTCCGGATGAAAGCGTACTAATCTCTGATAGCAGTCCACTGAAGCTCGATAGGTAGTCAACATATATATTCCCAGAATGCAATCAAAGTCGTCCATCGCCAGGACTATGAGATTCGCTAACAGAATGTTCCCTTCGAACTCTAAAGGGCAACCCATCACTAGACGCTTAGCCAAAGCAGATTGGCCCGTCGGAGTAGAAACAGACATCACTACGTCTAGTGCAATGCATGGTAACTTGTGCCTCTTAACAAAACGTGCAGAAATGAAGGAATGAGATGCACCAGTGTCAATAAGTACAAGAGCAGGTATACCATAAAGCAAAAATGTACCTGCGATAACTTTCTCATTCTCCTCCACAGCCTGATCATGTCTCAGGGCAAACACCTGACCAGAAGCTCGTGGCCTCAAATGAGAACTCCCAGCAGACTGTCCCTGCGACCTCTAGTGTACGGTGGTCTGAGAGCCCGATCCTGAACCAGATCCAGAACCGCCTCCCCCAGACAGTGGACAATCTCTCCGGATATGACCAGTCTCTCCACAGCGAAAACAAGCTCCAGAAGCTCTATGGCACTTGTCGGATGGATGGTTCTTCCCACAGTGATCACACTTGTCCTTCTTACCGTAACGGACAACATCTCCAGAACCAGAGGAAGAAGAAGATCCAGACTTCTTGAAAGTTTGGGCACGGGGACCCAAAGAACTAGCAGGTCTCGACTGAGAGAAAGACTTGTTCCGCCGAATGCTGTCCTCCGCCTGGTGACAACGGCTCACCAAACCCTCGTAGGACATGTCGTCGCCAACCGCCACACGGTCATGGATCTCAGGGTTAAGGCCCTGAAGGAACAGATTATACTTCATCTCTGAGCTATCAGCAATCTCGGGGCAATAGGATAGCAGATCAAAGAACCTCTGCTGATACTCATCAATAGACATGGCTCCCTGTCGCAGACTCAGTAGCTCGCCTGCCTTCGACTGACGGAGTGCCGGAGGAAAATACCGCTTTTGGAAAGCTGTGCGGAACTCGGCCCAGGTGGCCACTCCTCTCGCCGCAACAAAAGGTGCAGAAGTAAACCTCCACCACCTGCGCGCACGTCCATCTAGAAGATAGCCAAGGGTCTCCACCTTCTGCTCCTCGGTGCATTGGAAAGTCTGAAAAGTCGTCTCCATGCGGTCTAACTAGTTCTCCGCATCCTCCGGAGACTCACCTCCAACTAAGGGCTTAGGACCCATAGCTAAGAATCGACGCACAGTGAAACGCTTGTCGTCATGGTGACGATGACGCCGTTCTCGACGAGGCTCCCGATCGGCATCACCCCAATGCCCACCAACACTGCCATGAGAACTCCGGTCGTCACGATTTGACATCTACAAAAATACCTCAAGATGAGACTAAATCCCAAGAATTCTTTTGCATGCTCTGATACCATAAATGTAGTGACCCTTACCCGGATCACCTACTAAACAGAACTTATGCATGCAATTAACTTAATTAAAACAGATATCAGAATAAAACTGCGGAAACCATAAACGATATACAATCCCAAGAAAAGGAATCTGTAAATAATCCAATAATATACAACCAAATCGAATAGCTGTATAAACCCAAAACAACAGTAATAAAACCTAAGCGAAGCTCCAGCTGGCCAACCACTGACTAGCCCCTCCTGGATCCACCCTCCTTGTCCAATCGCAAACTTGCCCCATGGAATAGGGTGTCCAGAAAATATAGAGATATGAGACGTGAGCATAAAACGCTCAGTGCGAGAGTATGAGTATACATGCATGCAAAGTGAACTCCCTAAAGACTCGAGGTCAAGGATCAGATAACAGAGACAAACCGAGCCCTGGTATGTAGCACGCTGTGCCGTCGCTTCAGGAGGTGGCTCCCATACCGAGATAACCTGTGGATACGCCGGACCCAAATCGATGGAAGTCCATCCACTAACAGGATAGGGTACAACCCTACTAACAGACATCTCGAAAGAGATACAGCAAGATGCAAATGAATGCAGCATAATATCATGGCATATAAATCATGCAGTCACATAATACATGCATACTCAGTCAGGATATCTCGAACAGTACTTTCGTACCTCAAAACAGTGCAAGCTCTACCAACTCTAGGTCCACGCCTATAGTCTGCTCTACACTGCCAAATGATACTACTATCATTAAAGTGCTCTAAAAGCCTTAACTAAGCTATTGCATACTCCTAAATATTTATAGGAAGCAAAAGCTATACCTTCGTCCGTCGTTAGCCCTTTGATGTCGATGCCTCCAGAACTTGGGCACAACTCCGCTACGACTACCGAATGCCTCGCCGACCTCCGGACCAAGCCTAGGAAGACTAGAACAGCTCCAAAAGGACTAGAAAGGAGAGGAGAACTCGGAATTGGCAAATGAAAGTGAAGCCTCGGCCTTCTATTTATAGACAACGATCGGAACTTTCGATCCCTGATCGGAACGTCCGAACCTCGATCGGAACGTCCGATCCTGCCATCGGAGCTTCCGAAGATCCTGATCTGCCACGTGTCAAAATATCACTTGTTGACTCCGGATAGGGGTGATCGGAGCTTCCGATCCTGATCGGAGCTGCCGATCCCACCACACGTCATGCCTGACGTAATATGATCGGAGCTTCCGATCCTGCATTGGAGCTTCCGATCCTGCATCGGAGCTTCCGATCCTGTTCGGAACTTCCGAACCTACCTTCGGAGCTTCCGAACTCTACCCAAGTAATTATGATTAATTCCTTAATTACTGATTTTGGTTACGGGCTACTACATGTGCACTGCTGCAAGCCCTGGCGGTAGTGCTAAACGGTATGCCAAAGTGCCAACTCTCTCCAAGATCTCAAATGGCCCAATATATCTCGGATTCAACTTGCCTCTGCGACCAAATCTCATCACCCCTTTCATAGGTGATACTTTCAAAAACACATGATCACCTACTACAAACCCAAGATCTCGTCGTCGAGTATCAGTATAACTCTTCTGACGACTCTGAGCTGTCCTCATACGATCCCGTATCTGTGTCACAATATCGGCAGTCTGCTGTACAATCTCGGGACCAAGTAAAATCCTCTTGCCAACCTCATCCCAATGCACTGGCGATCTACATCTCCTCCCGTAGAGAGCTGCATAAGGAGCCATACCTATAGACGACTGAAAACTATTGTTATAGGTAAACTCCACTAATGGCAGTCTAGTCTCCCAAGAGCCCTGAAAATCAATGACACAAGCTCTCAGTAGATCCTCAAGAATTTGGATCACCCTCTCCGACTGACCATCTGTCTGGGGATGGAACGCTGTACTGAATAATAGCTGAGTCCCCAAAGCTGTGTGCAAACTCTTCCAGAATGCATACGTAAATCTCGGATCTCTGTCCGATACAATCGACACTGGTATGCCATGCAGTCTAACAATCTCCTTGATGTAAAGCTCTTCATACTGCGTCAATGAGTAAGTAGTCCTCACCGGCAAGAAATGAGCTGACTTGGTGAGTCTATCCACGATAACCCAAATAGCTGTACATCCTCTAGTACTCCTCGGAAGGCCAACTACAAAGTCCATCGTGATGTTCTCCCACTTCCACTCCGAAATGGGTAGAGGCTTAAGTAACCCTGCAGGACGCTGATACTCTGTCTTGACCTGCTGACAAGTCAAGCACTCTGATACAAATCGGCCAATATCTCTCTTCATGTCGGGCCACCAATACAATGACTGCAAATCTCTATACATCTTCGTACTTCCGGGGTGAATGGAGTACGGAGATGTATGAGCCTCTGTCAAGATCTCAATCCTCAACTGATCAACGTTCGGTACCCACATACGACCACGGTACTGAACGATACCATCAACAACTGTATAAAGAAGCCCGCCCTTGGCTTCATCTCTCTGCTTCAATCGCTGCAACTCCTCATCTGCAGGCTGTCCAACTTTGATACGATTCCGAAGATTCGGCTGTACCACTAACACTGCCAAACTCGGTGCCTGACCACTCGAGTACAACTCCAGCTCGAATCTCTGAATCTCCTCCTGAAGTGGCAACTGAACTGTCACACAAGATACCACTGAAGTCTTCCGACTCAACGCATCAGCCACTACATTAGCCTTACCCGGATGGTAGCTAATGTCACAGTCATAATCCTTAACTAATTCCAACCATCGGCGCTGTCTCATGTTCAACTCCTTCTGTGTGAAGAAGTACTTGAGACTCTTGTGGTCTGTGAAAATCTTGCACTTCTCACCATACAGATAGTGCCTCCAGATTTTCAAAGCAAAAACCACTGCTGCTAGCTCCAAGTCATGCGTCGGATAGTTCTGCTCATGAATCTTCAACTGTCTCGATGCATAGGCAATGACTCGGTCACTCTGCATCAATACGGCGCCCAACCCTAGCTTAGATGCGTCCGTGTAAACCACTAACTCCTCATGTGGAACAGGCATCGCCAACACTGGCGCAGATGTGAGTGCTTCCTTAAGCCGATCGAAGCTCCTCTGACAGTCTGAACTCCATATAAACTTCGCATTTTTCTTGGTCAAGGAAGTCAAGGGTACTGCAATAGAAGAAAAACCCTTGATGAACTTTTGGTAGTAGCCTGCTAAACCCAAGAAACTGCGAATCTCTAAAGCATTCTTCGGAATTCCCCAATCCTGCACTGCCTGCACTTTCGTCTGATCCACCGCTATCCCATCTTTCGAAACTATATGGCCAAGAAATGCCACCTGCTCTAGCCAAAACTTGCACTTACTGAATTTCGCATACAGTCGATGCTCCCTCAAAGTCTGCAATGCTGTCTGCAAGTGCTGCCTATGCTCCTCAATGCTCCTCGAGTAGATCAAGATATCATCAATAAATACTATGATAAACTGATCTAAGTACGGTTGAAATACGCGGTTCATGAGATCCATGAAGACCGCTGGAGCATTGGTCAATCCAAACGGCATTACTAAGAACTCGTAATGCCCATAGCGCGTCCGGAAAGCAGTCTGGTCACATCTGCATCTCTGACCCTCAACTGATGATAGCCAGATCGCAAATCGATCTTGGAGAAAACCGAAGCTCCCTGCAACTGATCGAACAAATACTCAATCCTCGGCAGTGGATACTTGTTCTTCACAGTGACCCTGTTGAGCTCTCGGTAATCGATACAAAGTCTCATGCTACCATCCTTTTTCTTTACAAACAACACTGGAGCTCCCCAAGGAGAAAAGCAAGGACGAATAAAGCCCTTCTCCAACAACTCTTGAATCTGCTCCTTCAACTCTTTCATCTCTGTAGGAGCAAGTCGATACGGTGCCTTAGAGATAGGCACAGTACCTGGTATCAGATCAATACTGAACTCCACCTCTCTATCTGGTGGGACTCCCGAAAAGTCCTCCGGAAAGACATATGAAAAGTCACAAACCACCTCTATGTCTGACAATGATCTGCTAGGTGGTTCTGATGAAGTGACTACACTGGCGAGAAACCCCTGGCAACCACGTCTCAATAACTTTCTCGCACGTGTATAAGAGATAACATGCGAGATCTCACTGCTCGGAGATGCATAGAAAACAAACTGGTCGCCTACCACTGGTTTCAATGCCACTGTCCTCTGCCGAAAATCAATCACTGCTCCGTTGACTGACAACCAATCCATACCCAAAATCAGATCGAATCCAGTCAACGGTAAAACCACAAAATCTGCTCTGATAGTATGCCCCTGTAACTCCATCTCCAAATCTCTGCAGACACTAGTGGTAGTAAGAACCTGACCAGACGGCATAGTGACATCGTAACCTGTAACAGCAACCTCAGGCTTGATGCCTATCCGCCTGATATACTCTAGGAAAATAAACGAATGCGTGGCTCCTGAATCTAGCAACGCAAACGTGGAATTTTCTCCCACTAGAATTCTCCCTGCACGCAGAAAATCTCAACAATCGCATACTAAACTTACTTTTCTCCCAATACAAGTTACAAAATTATTTCTCTTAATTAAACACGAATAAAATGAGCATCCTACTCTAACCAAACAAACAGATAATTCATGCAATTTAAAATCATGAAGTAAATTCCCAAAAATTTTCTTAAAAGAAGAAGTTTAGGAAATACCGGTGATTAAGGAGGTATCTGGGTCTGCCTCCTCAGCCTGCATGACGAACACCCGCCCAGTGGTGTTCTTCCTCTTCGGGCAGTTATATGAAACATGCCCTGGCTCCTTGAAAACATAGCATACATTGGACCCCACTAAACACTTCCCGGTGTGCGGCTTCTGACACTGTGGGCAGATCGGAACTCCTCCAGTATTAGGGGCCCCGCCCCTCTGCTGCTGCTGTAGCTGACGCCTCTGAGGCCTCTGCTGTTGTCCCTGCTGATTCGGGCCCTTAGACGGCCCAGTATACGGCTTTTTCGCAGGAGGCTGCGAAGTCGCCCTCTGATACCCTGGCTGAAACTGCCTCTTACTCTGCTTCTCTCGCTGCATCTCTCGCCTCCCTTCCTCAGAACGTAATGCTCTGCTAACTGCCGCCTCATATGTGGTGACATCCAACATGCGAACGTCATGTTTGATGTCAGCCCGCAAACCATCCACAAATTGCCTCAACTTATCCGGCGCACTGTCAGCAATAAGAGGCCCGAAACGACACCCTCTCTCGAATTGGGTGATATAATCCACCACAGACTTGTCTCCCTGGCGGAGACTCATAAACTCCCGGATCATGCGACTGCGCACATCCTCAGTGAAATACTTGGCATAGAACATGCGTCTGAACTCTATCCAAGTCAATGTAGGTAGATTCACACCTCGAACCGCACCTTCCCACCAAGAGGCTACATCACCTCTCATCATATACACTGCACACTTCACCCTGTCAGCATCAGTGATCCCCATGTAGTCAAATATGGACTCCAGTGATCGAATCCACCCCTCAGCAATGAGTGGATCAGTGGTGCCGACAAACTCCTTAGGTCCCTTCTTCTGAAACCGCTCGGCAACATCCTCATCATGGGTGAGCCTAGGACGTGCCTCCTGCTGCTCCAACAGGGTAGTAATCCCAGCCATCATATTCACATTGGCCTGCTCCAATGCTGCAAGCGGATTCTGCGGAGGTGGAGGTGGAGGTGGAGGTGGAGGTGGAGGTCCCCCTCGCCTATTCATCTGTCTCGGAGGCATTCTGCACCACCACATATTTCTTTACGTAAATCGCAATGCATAACTTAAGGGTTCTAAAACTTTTCTAACATGAAAATCTTAAATCATTACATATGCTCCTTATAAATCATAAGAAAACAATTTAAAAATTACAGACCGGTAGTAGGATTTCTGAGCTTCACGTGGCAGTAGGACACCCTCCAAGGACCGCGCTCTGATACCAAATGAAACATCTAGAACTCTTTAAACTTAAATGCGGAAATTTTTTATTTTTTTTGAAATAATCTATAAATAATATTATACATATATGCCCATACATATATGTATAAACATAAAATAAATAATTTTACTACATAAAAATAACTTAATCAATTGCTGAAAATATCCTTATGCGAGAATTAAAATACTAAGTTTGATAATTCAAAATTTCCATAATTAAAATAATAAAAAAAGAAGAACTTGTTTAAAAAAACTCAGCATAATAAAATAAATGTTTCTTAAACATCAACTAAAATCTGCGACGGTCACGGGGTCCACTGCTCCGTGAACTCATACGTCCTCACCACCGGTAGGAGCTACATAAAAGTCATCTGTCTCACCTGCACCATATAAGCGTAGTGAGCCTAGGGGCTCAACATGTCTAATCTTTTGTAACAAGGTTAAAAATAATGCATCACATAATTACTACTACATATACATGTACATGAGCATGCATGGAAATATTTTCATCACATAATAAAACTGCTGAATCATAAACTGAATCATAACCATAATCATAAACATATTATTTCTTTATCATATATAACATAATAGAGCAATGCTTTTGAAACTTGTAGATGGTCCTATCCATAAGTGTGACGCTCATGTGTCGACTGATCAGTCTCATAAACCAACGTACGATGGCGGTGATAAATCACCTCCTATGGTAGTAAACTACCGAATCATATGGTGGATAACCACCCCTATGGTAGTAAAACTATCGAATCATATGGTGGAAAACCACCCATATGTCACACATACTTCAATTTCCACCAAAATATTTTATTACTCATCATTTACATAATTATATACATAAGAAATTTCATGAATGCATGCACTGAAAATATGTCCGTAATATATATTTAATTTATTTTCATAATAAATATACTTATACTTAAAATATAAACTTTATGCATAAAATAATTAAATATATATTCCGGACTTATTTATTTTTCATGGGTTGGTCCAGACTGCTGATCACTCACTCTAAGCCCATTAAACTTAAATAAAATTCAATAATCATATCTTAACCCAAATAACTTGATTAACTTAACTGGGCCTAAATAAAAATATTTAAGCCCATTAATTTAATTAAACCCAATAAAATTCTAGACTGGCCCAAAAATCCATTGACTGGCCCAAAAATTCCTATGGGCCCACGAGCCCATAAAAATCATTGTGCTAACTTAAAAATAATTTTGAAAGCCCAAACAAAATTATTTGGAAGCCCAAATAATTTTATTTCTAATTAATTGGCCCAAAAACCAATTAAAACATAATATATTTAAAAATTAAAATACTCGAGCCCGGCCCACCTAACCCGGACCCGGACCGACCTGACCCGACCCACTACTTTACAGACCTGACCCGAACCACCCAGACCCGACCCAGCAACCCCTAAACACTAACCCGATCCCCCCTTACCCGTCTTCCCCTCGGCCGTGAGCAGCAGGCCTTCATGGCCTGCTGCCGGCCAGCTCCGGCCGCCCCTGGCCGGAGCACCGCCGCCCAGACGTAGCCCACGTCTGGGCGGTCCTAACCTAGCCCCTGAACCCAAGCCATGCAACCCAGGAAGGAGAGACCGAGCCCCTTCCAAGCAAACCCTAACCTGCGCCGATCTGCACACCTAACCACAAAACCCGATCGGCCTAGTCATTCTCAGACCCAAGCCCTGCCATGGTTCGACTCTAGGAATCCTATCAGACCCACGAACCATCAGCCACAGTCCTGGACCGATCCATGTATAAATAAAACGTGAATATGCATCAAGAAATTTGAAGGAAACGAGGGACATGCATGGTGTATCATCAACTTTTGCATCCATTCACATGTAATCCGAATCAATCATAAAAAAAACAGTAACAAACTTGTAATAGCTCATATGGTGTCCAAGAAAAAGAATTTAGACATGCCTTTAAATTATTGACGAAGAATATCGCGTCTACGGGTCTCCGGGACGACGAACGGACCAAAATTCTTCAAGGAATGAAGCTTGAATGATCGGCTATGGGGTTTTCTGCCAAGAAGGATGATGGAGGCGTGAAGGAGGGTGGAAGAAAAGGGAGTTGTCGGCTGAAGGAGATAGTGGTAGGGTAGGTTTAGGTTTTAAATAAATTAAATAGAATTAAAATAGGATATTAATTAATATAATATAGTTAGGTAGATAATATGACATAAAATATAAAATTTTTAAACTATTAAAATTAATAATAAATCTGATATTAAACCAAAATCCCGAAATAATAATTTTGGGAATTTTTAAATATTAATAAAAGTCAATAAAATGATTTATTTTGGCTAAAAATCAATCCTTAAATAAATCTATAATTAAATACTAAAATTTTCTTGACAAAATACCTTAAAATATTATTTTAAGGCTCATAAAACTCATAAAATATTTTTGGCTAAGAATTTTGGTATCTCGTCCGTCCACGATCCCGTCTACGCGATCAAAACCAATGATTTTCTTAAAAATCTAAAAATTCTAAAATAGCGGGTTAAATGTTAAAATAAATTAAATCATGCATATAATTCACATAATAACACATAAATGTCATTTAACCCAAATATAAATTTTAAATAATTATTTTTCTTAATTATGCATGCAAATTTACGTATTAAAATTTTCGGGTGTTACAAAAACCGTTATAAATTTTGCGACGATTTTTAAGTCAGCTGATACTCACTAAAATTTAAGGGTGTTTGTCCGAGATCCGAATCCAACTCGAGCCCAAAACTTCAAGTCCGAGATGAAATTGAACCCAAACAAAAAGTGTTAGAGGGGGCTGGAAGGGTGTTCCAGCGTAGTCCCTCCAACGCTCGACTCAGAGATGTAAACGAATAAGCAAAGATGAGAGCTTGGGAACACCTCGAAATAAAATTATTGAGTTACAAGTGAAATGAGCAAAATCCGATATATGTAGGAGGGAATGCAGGAGACCACGTGCGTGTAACTCACGCGCTTCTTCATTTGAGGATTGCCCTCGAGACGAGGCCTGAGCTAGGGGGCTCGCCCACCCTGGGTGAGCTCCACCCTAAATACCTTCTTTCATCATCATCGTCCTCTTCTACTTCTCCATTCTCCATTTAATTCCTCTATTCACATCTTCAAGTATAAAGCTCCCCTTCTCATTTCACAAATATATGTCGCCATGAAGTCTTAACTCATAAAGGGGCCTCCAAGCTAGTGTCTAACTTGTTGAGATTGAGTCTCATGCTCGGAAACTAGTGTACCTGATCTTTTCGACCACATCTCCTAAATCAGTAACCAAATTAAACGATCTTAATCTTTTATAATTTTTTTTTTAAAAAAATCAAGTTCTACTTCAAAAATTGTTGTTAAAAATTGAATTATATAAATTTAAATTATTTATTAAAAAATATATTTTCAAATCTAGTTCTATTGTCCAAAAAAATTTTATTAGAAAATTTAACAATATTAATTTTTTTATAAATATTAGGCTTGTTCAGTAAATAAAACTATTACGTTAAAATCCAAAACCAAAGCGACATAACCTATATTTTTAAAATCTAAAACCGAACTTCGGAATAATCTGAATCGATTTTTCAGATTAATATTTCAACTCGGTAGGTTATTTCGATTGAAATTGAGGTTTCTGCTCATCTAGACTGTAATTAACTAGAAAATTTCAATCATCCCAAAAATTATAATAAATGGTCATTTTTCAAATCTCATAATTATTGAATTTTTAGTTATTCTTACTAGAAAAATCGCAATACAAGCTCAATAATAATTGCAAAGTCAATAATTCTAAAATATTTCAATTTTCAATCAATTGATTATTTTCCCTAAATTTCGCAACAATAGTTTTTAGGGTAAAATCTAAACTTGAAAATTCATATGTATCACAAATCAATATTATCACAATTAAATATTCGATAAAATTTTAGAGTTGTTGAATTTATCTCAAATAGCAACGACAATAAATCAACCAAAAAATGTAATGGGTTGTTCTATTTTTAATTTTTTTGCATGAGGCTTAATTTTTTTAAAATTGAAACTACTTTTAAAAAAATTAAAAATTGGATAAGGCTGAAGCCCACCCTAGCCCAAAGGTGACTCCGCCCCTGATGCACCTAGCTACCCCCATGGTTGAGCTTACCCTCTGAACCCAAACCTTGGTTCTCAGCTCTGAATTCAAATTGTCTTTAAGCATGTGATGGACCAACTCATGAGATATATATCTATGAGTGGCTCATGCCTATTGCAATGTATATACGTCATATGAAGCAATAATCGATTTTAAAAGATTGTCGTTGGCTACAATCACGTGTATTCATTTAATTGCACGTCATGCATGTAAAGCCAATAATTTTACGACACTAATCCTTAATATATATTGGTTTTCCACCACATAATTATTTTATATATTCTTAAAATTCGAATTTAATTGACGAAATAATCAGCTAATTATTGGGTCTTCTAGAATAAGTACATGAATTTGGCTCAAAATGACGAAATATACCGTTTTTCATTAATTAAGAATGGACGCCGCTTAAATATTAGCCTCTTCATTCACCCAATTTAAAGATAATTTCATTCCAACTTTCTACATTTAAACATTTATATAGACCATATATTTACTCAATAGAGGCTAGAGCACGTAAGACAATAAATTTTGTGTCTTGGAAATGATGTGTACGTGATATATTTTTCATTTGGTGTTTCAAAATATGAGTTTTTTAATTCAAAAATACATATAAATTTTGTGTCTTGGAAATGATGTGTGTTACTGTTACATATATATGAAGTATTTTTCAATGTAGCATATATATTATAAAACTGCACTGCAGATTTGTAATATGTTGAAGAATTTCGAAAATTTAGAAAGGATTTAATGATGAACTTCAAGGCACGTTTTAAACGCTATCTTTTAAAAGATGTTTTTAAGATCTCTCAGGATACAATGAAAATAATAAAATGATTCAAGACATTTGAATCTGATGATACACCTTTATTTATAGAGAATGAAAAGACGTATCTGAATGGGTGTGACTCTTAGTCAAACAATGCATCCGTTCATGAACCAAAACATCCACTCGCGAACAGTCGTGATCTCCGTAATTTTCGCAGCGGAAATCTTTATTCGTCATCGACAACAAAATTTCTGAAAATATTCTGAAAAATATTCCAACATAATATCCTAAATTCATGCATGTACGTGCATGTTTGGGAAATATAATATATGCAAACACATGAAAAAAGTACTTTCAAATGCTGTGATATGATGAACGACCATTTCAAATGCTTGCAAATATTATAGACGTAATGCCGTAAACAGTCTTAGGTAGTGTTGGAGAGAGCTTCTAGAAGCACTTCTCAGCTTTTCTTTCACAAAATTTTACAATTTTATTAAAAAAAAACTGAGAAGTGCTTCCTAAAAGCTCTCCCAAACACTACCTTACTTCTTTAGGTTTTGCTCGAGGGCCCGTGTTCAAGTTTAAGAGCTTCTGTCCTTAATTCGTTTTTGAGTTCCCGAGTAAATATTATTCTTTTATTAACTTGGTTGGTTGATAATGAGATAATATTTGATTTGATAATAAAAATAAATTCGATATCATGAATTTCAAAAGATCTAATCTAGAACGAATAATATATATAGTTTGATATAATCAAATCTAAAATGAATAATAGTTCGATATCACGGTGAAAGTCCGCATGCTTCTTTTTTATTTTTTAAAATTAAAATTAATAAATAAAAATAAAATAAATAGTACATTTTTATTAGAAAAATAAAAGAGTGAATAATTAATTATGTATGTTTTTTTAATTATATATGTGTGTAGTTCTTTTAATTATTTTTTAAAAGGAAAAATAAGTTTTTTAGTCCAGTAACTTTACCCTCTTTAGGTTTTGGTCCATTAACTTTTTCTATATATGTTTTGGTACAGTATCTTTGCATTTTCAGTGTTTTTTGGTCCAACTGCATACGTGTCCGCTTTTGATTGTCCACGTCGTCATTTTGGACAAATCAGAAGTTAACCCGTATGCAGTTGGACAAAAAAACACTGAAAATGCAAAGTTAGTGTACCAAACCCCACATCGAAAAAGTTAATGGATCAAAACCAAAACATGGACAAATTAGTTAATGGACCAAAAAACTTATTTTTCTTTTTTAAAAATTATGCGTAATTTTATTTTGTTTTTGAATACCCATTTATTTTATGAAATAAAAAACTTAATATTTCAATATAATCTCTCAAACATTGCCTCATCTTCACATAACCATGAGAATAAGTTATTAATTAACGTTGATATTAGAAGAGTTTGATCTCACCAACATTTTCATACCATTGAACAAGTGTTTACTCAATATATATATATATATATATATATATATATATATATATATATATATATATATATATATATATATATGTAGAGTTTCTTTCAAGTGCCCACCTACCATGCCCACCAATGATGTGACATTATTCTATTGGACCTACAATTTATCACATCTTTATCACATCCAATAGAATAGTGTCACATCATTGGTGAGCATGGTGATGGGCATGGTAGGTAGGCACTTGAAAGAAACTCTATATATATATATAATATTGATACATTTAACATAAAAATAGATATGTAAATAATAGCATGTATCTTAACTCATATGATAAAGATTATATAAATAAATAAATAATTTATTTTTTTCTATTATATATATACATATATTAATTAGTAATCGTCGCAGTGATTTATATATATATATATATACACGTTCTCCACAACTAGCACATGGAATTAGGTATCATTAAAAATGGCATAGAAAGTAATCCGTAACAAATTTTAGGCTTACGAATATATATATATATATATATATAGAGTTTCTTTCAAGTGCCCACCTATCATGTCTACTATCATGCCCATCAATGATGTGGCACTATTCCATTGGACCTACAATTTATCACATCTTTATCACATCCAATAGAATAGTGACACATCATTGGTGGGCATGGTAATGGGCATGACCCATCTATCATGCCCACCAATGATGTGTCACTATTCTATTGGACATATAATTTATCACATCTTTTGTCACATCCAATATATATATATATATAGAATATTGATACATTTAACATAAAATTAGATATGTAAATAATAGCATGTATCTTAACTCATATGATAAAGATTATATAAATAAATAAATAATTTATTTTTTCTATTATATATATATATAGTTTTTTTATGGTGCCCAACACTATATGCCTGCTTCATGCCCACCATGTACAATAGATGAGTTGACCGGTACAATAGATGAGTTGACTTGTACATGATGGATATGAAGTTGGCATATAGTATTGGACAGCATAAAAGAACTCTATATATATATATATATATATATATATATATATATATATATATATATATATATACACACGTTCTCCACAACTAGCACATGGAATTAGGTATCATTAAAAATGGCATAGAAAGTAATCCGTAACAAATTTTAGGCTTACGAATTTAACATTATCATGATATTGTCGTCCACATCATTAACTCAACATCAATTGGATCAAGTAAAAATTGTGATGTGGAGATGTCGTTCACCTTCACAGCACCTCCTACTATAGGGATGCCCACATTAAGGGATCGAAATCGAACTTAGATAGATATAATATGCATTGCTAAAACATCGTGGGGATAAACATGGTCGTTTACCCCCACAGCACCCCTACTGTGGAGATGCCCATAGTAGGGGATCCTTATATATCCCTAATATTTGTATTCAATAAAAGGCCTCAAGACTCCAACCATTTCAAGCCATCCACAAGACCACTTCAAGAAACAGTAAAAAATAAAAATAACAAACACACACAAAAAAAAAAAAAAATCTCATTCCCCCTTTTTGTCTTTTAAAAAATCTCACTCGTTCTTGAATCAATGGCTCTCTATGCATATCTTGAGATTCTTTTGATTCCCATCAGTGTAATTTTTCTGTATTTCTTGACTATTCGAACGCAGAAAAAGAGCTCGGTGCCGACTAATTGGCCAGTACTCGGAATGCTTCCGGCTGTTCTTCAAAATTCTCATCGAATCCACGAGTATGCAACAGAGGTCTTAACAGAGTCCAATGGGACATTTGAGTTCAAAGGGCCTTGGTTTTCCAACATGGATATGTTGGTCACCAGTGATCCTGCAAATATTCATCATGTTCTTAGCAAAAACTTTTCTAACTACCCAAAGGGTCCTGAATTCAGGAAGATTTTTCAAATCTTGGGAGATGGGATTTTCAATGCTGATTTCGAGTTGTGGGAATTTCACAGGAAAACGACCCTTTCACTGACGACTCAGCCCAACTTCTACGGTTTCTTGGAGAAGAGCATTTGGGCGAAGATTGAAAAAGGATTGATTCCGGTTCTGGAAAGGTTCCTGGAAACAGGGGTTGAGTTTGATTTACAGGATGTTTTCCAGAGATTCACATTTGACAGCATTTGTAAATTAGTTCTTGATTATGATCCACAGAGTTTGTCCATTGATTTGCCTTGTATTCCTTGCGAGAAGGCCTTCAATGGTGCTGTGGAAGCCCTGTTGCATAGGCATATATTGCCTGAGAGGATATGGAAGCTCCTGAAATGGCTGCAAATTGGTAAAGAGAAAACTTTGATGAAAGCCTGGAAATCGTTCGACGAATTTATATATCCCCGTGTTTCGATTAACGATGGATTAGAAAAGGACGATAATGGCTTCAACTTGTTGAAATCTTTCAAAAGGAAATATAAAGAGAGAGACATCTATTCTTCAAGCGGTGATTCGAGAGAATTCTTGAGGGACACCTCCTTAGGTTTGATGTTTGCCGGAAGAGATACAACAAGTACTTGTCTCTCATGGCTTTTCTGGTTACTTGCTGCAAACCCTTCAGCAGAAATGAAGATTCGACGAGAAATCGAGGACGAATTGCACGAAAAGAAGGATAAGAAATGGAGGATCTTCAGCGTGGAAGAGTCCAAGAAGCTAAAATACCTGCATGGAGCTCTATGTGAGTCTCTCAGGCTATTCCCTCCGCTGGCGTTGGAACATAAAGCTCCGATTCGACCCGATGTTCTTCCCACAGGAAACCATGTTCCTGAGAACAAAGTGGTATTGCTTTGTTTCTATTCAATGGGTAGAATGGAGATGATATGGGGGGAAGATTGCCTGGATTTCAAGCCGGAAAGATGGATTTCGGAATGTGGAGGTATCGAACACCAGCCATCCTTCAAGTTCACCGCCTTCAACGCCGGGCCAAGAACTTGTATAGGTAAAGAAATGGCCTTTATTCAGATGAAAATGGTGGCTGCAACTGTTATATACCATTACAACATTGAAGTGGTGAAAGGTCACAAGGTTTCTCCAAGTGATTCTATCATAATTCAAATGAAACATGGATTGAGAGTGAAGTTGTCCAAAAGGAATGTGTACTAATTGATCCCTCCCAATATTATATTATACTTGATATATTTTCTACATACAATATTAAGTACGTAGAGATGCATCCAGTATAAATTTGAATGTGGTAATTTATTATGTATTGCTAAGTAATTGAATAATGCATATCAAAATTGGTGGTATTTCAAAGCTGATATTCGGATGGGTATATGACTCGCGATCAGTGTTTTTTTGTGCTTACCAATGTGGGCTGTGGCAATGCAGTTCCTTTTTTTAGGGTATCACTGGAGATCAATGTTATTTTTGGTGCTTACCAATAAATAAGCTTTAATATTTAAGTGATCGTTACGTGTACACGGAGAGTTACACGTTAAGTTACATATTACATGATTGAAATTACATAAATCTCCTTAATTTGTTTTGGAAAGAGTTTTTTCAAATAAAGTGGAGTGATAATTTTGTAATTTCAAGTTAAATTTGAACTCAATGTATGACTCATTGTGTATTGTAACATTTTCCTTTAATTTTCTCTCAACTAATGACAATTCAAGAAAAGTTTGTTAGGATTAAAAATTTTGAGTAGTATTTTAATCAGTACATATGTAAAAAATGGTTGGTTCATAAATATTTATTTTTAAAATTAACGTGATTGTATCGTAAACAGTTAATATGTTATTGATTCAAATTAAAAATGTGAAAATATTGTAAGGAAAAACTGCAAATTTGATCATGTATGTTTGTCATTTTGCGATTTTGGTTTTTTATGTTTTCATATTTCAATTTTAGTCCTACATGTTTCGATTTTTGGCAATTTCGGTCTTTTTTATTCGAAAATGCTTACATGACATTGTACACGTCAGCTCCACATCAGCAGTGAATTGGTGCCACGTCTGCGCCACGTCGGAAAAAGACTAAAATTGCAAAAAAAAAATAAAAATAGCGGACTAAATATGAAATCTAAAAATATAAATAACTGAAATCGCAAAGTGACAAACATACATGATCAAAAAAGAAATTTTCTCATATTTTAATTTGTATCGGGATATTCTGAATAACTATTTTGTTTAGTTGCTGTTATATATTATATTTAGATTATTTTATTTGATTTGAAATACGAAATAATATATATATATATATATATATATATATATATATATATATAATTAAAGCATTTTCTTTTTGTCAAAAAGAGATTGTAGCTCGCTCATAACTCATAAGAAACACACAATTATGAAGCATGTGTTGAATTAGAATGAAAGCTGATCTACATGCTAATGATTTGTGGGAATTTATTGAACAAGAATATGTGTGTTCAAAATTTTCTATTATGTGGATGATTTGTTTTGTTTTGTTTTTCAGTAAAGACAATGCAGAATTTTTCTGCCAACGTTATACTTGAAAAATATTTTGAATTTTCAACGATAAAATCGTGGCTTTAAAATTTTCAACAATTGTATGTGACCAAGATCATTTGAACAATTCCAACATCAATAAAACTAGCATCTTGTTGCACATATTACGTGCTAAATAGTTTATTTTTATAATAAAATTATATTTCAATTAAAACTGTCAATTAAAATGTTTGTATTATATATTAAATACAAAAATTGAAGAGAAAAGAAAAGAAATAGTTAAATTAAAAAGGAAAAAAATAAATCATAATGGAGGGAAAAAAATTGAAATAGTAGAAGGAACAATTTTTTTTTTTTCAATTTATTGGCATACCAATAGACCAAAAGCTTTTTAATAGGTTTCTACTAGTGAATAACTATTTTGTTTAGTTGCATTAGTTTGTTGGGTCAAATTGCCTGTTTATAAACTTCTCGATCCAATTCATCTCTAATTAATATTATGAGAAGCCCTTATAATCCAAGTGAGTTAATTGGATCATCTATGCCAAGATATGAAACTTTCACTTTTTCTTTATACCGTACCGAAAATTATATATCGTATATTGTATCGAAAATTCCGGTATAAGAAAATTTTATATCGTTACCATACAGAAAATTTACGATATACCGAAATTTCTTTACGGTATCGGTATATACCGTTTTATACCAAAAAAATCTTATATTTTTTAAATAAATATATAATTTTAAAATATTATATAGCTTTAAATTTTATATATTTTTTCTATATTCCTGTATATATACGAAGTTTTCAAAATTTCATACCGTTATGTACTGAAAAAATCAATATCGTTATCATACCGTATCGTACCGAAATTCGATATTTTTTTTTAATGATAAACCGAAATATTGAAAATCGATATTTTTTCTCACCCTTATTAACTGTTAAAAAAACTTTCTTCCCCACTGTCTCTTCTTCTTCCCTCTCTACATATTTTTTCCCTAGCAATAATCCATTTTCGGTTGAAAATCTTATCAGAAATACCAATTATGTTTTTTAATATTTTTTCAGTTTTATTTACATTGTAAAATATATATATATATATATATATATATATATATGAATTAAAGTATATAAATTTATATTATATTTATTATTTTACACACAACATGTGAGGACAAATACTGCTTCAATTTAAATTGCAATCTTCTTATTAACTAAACTAATTAAATATTGAAAGAGATGAAAATTAAAACTATGATATAAAACAAGTTATCTTGAAAACGATTTATTAATGTAAACTAAAATTTATAAAACCAATTCATTAAACTATAACATGCAATGTGTAAGGAGAAAATGAAAATTCATAAACTTTGGCGATTGTTTTGGCCGTACAACCAAATTCATGTCTATTCCGTTGTATCAAAATTCAACTTCATTGTTAGGTTAAAATCACATGTATTCATTTAATTGCACATCTATATGTATACGAGATGGGGATGGGACTTGTAAAAGAGACAATTAGTACTTAGATTGTTGAAAAATAAACAAAAACAGGTGCAACTAATTAATCATGTCCCGAGTCACTGAGATGTTAGCATTATGGTATTATCATTATAATTATAATTGTCTAATGTCATGTCTTTATTTATTCTCATATGTGAGATCAATATAAAAATTATTGACCACACATGTAAAATTAAATTTGGATCATTAGATACCACTTAAATGGTAGGTTGGATTCTATATAGATCTCCACGAAATACGCTCTAAAATATAATTTAAAATCTATACAAATAATCTATATCTATATTATATATAAAAGCAGAGTTTTTACTAAATATAGTAGTTTTCCGCCAAAACATACTTACTATAAATGAAAATTATGGATGAAATTTTGTTAAAACTATAGATAATGTATTCGGTTCAAATAATACTAATAATATTTTTGGTTAAATTTGTAAAAATAAATTTATATTTACTACTTTTATCAATGTTTGTTTTTTAATTTCAATTGATTTATTGTGTCCATATACAAATTAATCTTACCAAAAATATCGTAAATAATTTAAATATCGTGTATATATATATCAAATTAATAATAAAAAACTTACGACACAACCTAAAACATTTATATATGCTTGCATATAGTTTTCATAAATGATATATATATATATTTGTGTGTTATAGTTTAATATGATAATTTTTGCTAATTTTTTATGCCTATATATATGCAAAATTTTCCATTAATTACTAGCAACATTGGCACACACGTGTGTAACAAAAAATGTGATAAATGCGTTTGTGCTTAATTTAAACATATTTGATATAGTGTTTCAAAAATTGAGTTAGTTTTGGTTTTCTTTTTTTGTTTTGCATAAGAAAGAGAAATATAATGCTAAGTAATAGAAAAGAGAAAAAATAACTTTATATACAAAGAAAATGGATGTGGGAAGTTATTTTTTGAAATGTGGATTTTACAATATTATCTACTTTTCCATTGTTTGTTTTTCTGTAAAATAGTAAGGAATTATTTGAAAATTAGAAAAGGTTATACCAACTTACCAAAAAAAATTAGTATGAGACTCACATCTTTAATATAATAGTAAGAAATATTCACCTACCAAATATAAAATTAATTTCAAAACTTTTCAAATTCATATTGAGATTGAAATTAAGAACATTGAAAATATAAAATAACTTTAAATATCTGCATCGATTATAATATTTCATTAATTTTTTTATTTTAGGTTTATCGATTGTTTTCTTATTATTATTATTATTATTATTATTATTATTATTATTTAATTGATGTATTTTTTTAAAAATTAATAACATTCATAATTATTTCTCATATATTTATGTGAATATATTGGTTTTGAAATAATATTAAACAAAATAATATTAATATATTTGCATGCGTGAATCGTGACCAGCATATACATGTTATCAATAATAACTACCAGCTATACAACAAATAATAACAAAATTGTAATAAATAATTTGATCCGTCTTTAAGAATTTTTATAATTCATTAAATAAAATAAGTATTATCAATAAAATTTAAAATACTTATTTGAAATATTATTAATTTAATTTCAGTCAATTATGTACGTGTGTGAACATTCTCATTAATTGTATATATATGATAATTTTCGGTTCAAAATTTGATATTTGATTGGATATTTCAAATTTTAAAATTTTATTGATTGTTTCAATATTTTAGGTTTCAAATTTTTTTATATCATGATTTTTTTGTTCAAAATTTATCCGATGTTTCAAAATTTATCTGATGTTTCAAAATTTGAAAATTTTTAATGTACCAATGTACGGTTTAAAATTTGAAATTTGATCGTATATTATCGCTATTTTTTTATTTCAGTTAAATTTTATGTTCATATATATATGTGAAAATTTTCATAAATGTTATATATGATAATATACCAATTTTTTGTTCAAATTTGAAATTTGATTGGATGTTAGTATGTTATCAATACTTTATAATTTTAATTAATTTTTGGTCAAATATGTATAAAAAAAAAATTGTAAATTTTATATATAATAATGTACCAATTTTCGGTTTAAACATTGAAATTTCAAAGGATGCTATTAATACTTTATAATTTCTTCTAATTTTTTTGTAACCATGTATATGTGTAAATTTCGATAAATATTATATATGACGATGTAACATTTTTCAATTTAAAAAAATGAAATTTGATCGGAAGTTATTGCTACTTTTTAGTTTTAGTTAAATTTTTTATGTCTATGTATATTTGAAAATTTTCATAAATGCAATATATGATGTAGTACCAATTTTTTATTCAAATTTTAAATTTGACAAGATATTATCAATACTTTTTAATTTAATTTCAATTTTTTGTTGTGTACATATATGAAAATTTTCATAAATACTATATATATTGTAATGTATCAATTTTTTTGTTTCAAAATTAAAAATTTGATAGAAAGTTATCACGAATTCTTAATTCTGGTTGAATTTTTGTGTTATATATATGTAAAAAATTTCAAAAATGTTATTTATAATAATGTATCAATTTCTTTTCAAAATTTGATTATATATCATTATTTTTCAATTAATTTCAGTTAAATTTTTGTTGCCCCTGTATATGTTAAAATTTACATAAATGCTATAAATGATAATTAGGTTTTGCTTAAGATAATCGATATTATGGCTGGACCCACCTGAAAAATATAGAATGCATTAAAATATATACAATGATGTATCATTTTATTCAATTTATGTTATTATTTTGAGTGTTGTGTTACTTTTATATGTTTAGTTCTCACTAATATTTATCATATTAAATATATAAAAAAAATTATATAATATTATATTTTTGAATTTTTAAAAGAGTATCGTTGTGAATGTTTGGTATATTGATTGTTAGTAAATCAATTTTATATGTATATTAATTATAAACTTGATATAAATTTTTTATGATATATATTCTAAAAAAGTAATAATAATTTTTTATTTATTAAAATATTAATACTCCGTGCATCGCACGGGGTGAAATACTAGTGTTTTATAAAATCCTAGTTTTCCCACTCGATCTCCACCTTGCCTTTTTTTTTTTTTTTTGGTGAGCGTAGAATATATACGTACGTAATAAACACTTAAAATATTTGAACACTTGATGTTTATTTATAAGGTTTTGATTGTAAAGTGTGCGGAGGACAATTTGATTTCACAAGAATCCAAATCACGAAATTAACTTATCGGGTCTTCTGAAATAAGAGAAGCGTACACGAATTTGGCACAAAATAACGAAACATACCGTATCTACTTGATTAAGAGTGGACACCACCTAAATATTAGCCTCCACCATTCACCCGATTTAAAGATAATCAATGTCATTCCAACTTTCTACAAATAAACATTTAGGTTTCGTTTGAACAAGTATTTATGAATCATTTTTATAAAAATATTTTTTTAAATAAAAAAATTTAAATATTTTAATAGTTGTTTTAAGAATAAATATGTGTTTGGATAACTATTCTATAAAAATATTTTTACAATTAAAAAGTATGTTTTGTTTTTCATCATTGCTTTCAATTCAAATATCATAAAACACATGATCTCAACTGTTCTTTGAAAACTACTTGAAAAACACTTTCTAAAAAAAAATTAAAAAAATGTTCCAAAATTGTCCACACGCATATTTAATTTTTTTTAACTTATAAAACACCAAAAATATTTTTAAAGTACTTATACAAATGAACCTCCCGTAGACCATATATATATGCTTTACTCAATAGAGGTTAGAGGACATAAGAGTCTTGTTTTTTTTTTTTTTTACTTTGCATTGTGTGATATATTTTTCATTTGGTGCTTCAAACTATGAGCTTTATACAAAAATACATATAAATTTTAGGAAAAATAAGTTTTTTGGTCCAATAACTTTACCTCATTTGGGTTTTGGTCAATTAACTTTTTCGATGTGGATTTTGGTACAATAACTTTGCATTTTCCGTCTTTTTTGGTCAAACTGCATACGTGTCAGCTTCTGATTGGTCCACGTCATCATTTTGGACCAATCAAAAATTGAAATGTATGCAGTTGGACAAAAAAACACTGAAAAAGCAAAGTTAGTGTACCAAAACCTACATCGAAAAAGATAATGGACCAAAACCAAAACATGAACAAGTTAATGGACCAAAAAACTTATTTTCCCTAAATTTTATGTGTTGGAAATATTGTGTGTTAACTGCATGTGAAGTATTTTTCCTATGTAGCTCGATCATGAGTCTGAAATATACATTAAGTTAGTGTTTGAGAAAGATTTTATGAAGCATTTCTCAGATTTTTATTCACAATTGAAATTTTGTGAACGAAAAGCTGATAATTACTTTCTAAAAGCTTTCCCCTATATTCTACCAAAATATGTCCGCGTACAACTAATAGAGTATCACACTTTTTGGCTACTAAAGCTTTGCGTGATAAAGAGTATTTAGAGTCTATAGATTCAGTTAGAATTTTTCTGAAACAAGTTGTTATTAATTTGGAAACAACTACATATATATTACGAATGCAATACTTCTTTAAAATGAGACCACTTCAAATGCCACATCGCGTCTTTTTTTTTTTTTTTTATTTTATTTATTTCATGTTCTTTCGATATTAGTGAATAGTATTCTTTTTTTAAAAAAATACTTATCAGTTAACAGCAATTTTCAGAATCATATCATTTTATTTTTAGGGTTTTCTGATTTTGTAAGGCTCCGTTTGGTACGGTTATTATTAATCTATGTATAACTTATTTTATCCAATATCGCATTCTTCTCGTCATATTATTTATTATCCATCTATTAATTATTTATTTTACATCAGTCAAATCATTAATTATTTATCTTACACTAATAAAATCATTGAATTTAAATTATTACTAGTATTCCGTTGCACGTGTTGCGTGTTCGTACATTTCGTTTTTAAAAAAAGACAATAAATGATAAATTGTAAAATTAAAAAACAATAAAACAATAAATAATAAATTGTATAATTAAAAAATAATAAAAATATAACGTTTTCCTAAATAAATATTCACAAAAAATATATAAGTGAGTGTCATATTTGTAAATAAAATAATATCAAATGACACAAAGTGAGCTTTTAATGGCTAAAAAAGATGAAACTGTATAAAATGATTATTTTTCCCAATAATTTTGGTTTTATTGAAAATTAAGTTAGAAGATAATGGTAATTTCAAATCAAACTTCACCAATTAATTGAAAGTTTGTTAATTATAGGGTCTATACTTTAACAATATAGTAAGATATTACATCTTATAAATAATATTATTCATATTTTATTTATTGTTTAAAGGACAAAATAGTAATTTATCATTTTTATATAAAATTTAATGAATCAAATCAAATAAACTATTATCTATCAATCAAATCAAATATTATATTAACTATCATTTCATATTTATTTTTTTTATAAAATTACATTATTTATCTGTGTATTATTTATCATATTTTTGCTAAGAAAGATATCGAAACGTGATACTTGAACTATTAAACGATTTAAAATATTAGAATCTCACACTGTTTTCACTCACTATAATTTTCGGTAAAATAACAAACTTTTTGTCATACATACGTACACATGTATATATATATATATAGAAATTTTCAGCTGCCCAACCAATGATGCCCAACTCGTCCCCGACAACTAAAATCTGGTAGTGGGTTTTAGTGATACGAATATATATATATATATATATATATTGATATGAAGGTTGCCTAGAGGAATGTAGAGCGAATAAAAGGAAGGATGCATATGTTGGTGATTAAAAATGAAAAGAAAAGAAGTTTTCCAAAAACGAAAAAAAAGAAAAGAAAAGAAAATTAAATATTTAGTGATGCTATGGTTAAATTATGAAACTCGCTGATAGGATAAAGACAATAAATGATTTATGCATTGATGAGTCACACAAACACTTCGATAACTATAAAAAGATTATATTGTTTATCCTAAAAAATAAAATATTTTATAATATTATTTATAAGAAGTAATATCTTACTATATTATTGGACATTCTGGTTGGAGTTTTTGTGATTAACAAAGTTAATGAAATCATCAAATTTATAATTTTTTTCAAAAATAATAGTATTGTTATTATCATTAACTATTATATAGAAAGAAATCCGTAATTTATTTGGAATCAATATCAATGCACCTCCCGAACAATCCCCATATTGTTAGGCAAAAGCGACCATAATAAAAGGCCTACAACTCCAGTCATTTCAGGTCATCCGCAAAAACACACTCATTAATTCTTGAATCAATGGCTCTAATTTACGCATATCTTGAGATTCTTTTCATTCCCATCACTGTAATTTTTCTATATTTCTTGACGATCAGAACCCGGAAAAAGAGCTCGGTGCCGACTAATTGGCCAGTTCTCGGAATGCTTCCGACCCTTCTACGCAATTCTCATCGACTCCACGAGTATGCAACAGAACTCTTAACAGAAACCAATGGGACATTTGAGTTCAAAGGGCCTTGGTTTTGCAACATGGATATGTTGTTCACCAGTGATCCAGCAAACATTCATCATGTCTTCAGCAAAAACTTTTCCAACTACCCAAAGGGTCCTGAATTCAGGAAGATTTTTGAAATCTTGGGAGATGGGATTTTCAATGCCGATTTCGGGTTGTGGGAATTTCACAGGAAAACCACGCTTTCACTGATGACTCAGCCCAACTTCTACAGTTTCTTGGAGAAGAGCATTTGGGAGAAAATTGAAAAAGGATTGATTCCGGTTCTGGAACGGTTCCTGGAAACAGGGGTTGAATTTGATTTGCAGGATGTTTTCCAGAGATTCACATTTGACAGCATTTGTAAAATAGTTATTGATTATGATCCACAGAGTTTGTCCATTGATTTGCCTTATATTCCTTGCGAGAAGGCCTTCAATGGCGCTGTGGAAGCCCTGTTTCATAGGCATATTTTGCCTGAGGGGGTCTGGAAGCTCCAAAAATGGCTGCAAATTGGTAAAGAGAAGACTCTGATGAAAGCCTGGAAATCGTTCGACGAATTTATATATCCCCGTGTTTCGATTAATGATGGAGTACTAGAAAAAGATCATGAAGAATATGGTTTCAACTTGTTGAAATCTTTCAAAAGGAAATATGAAGAGATAAACAACTCTTCTTCCAGGGGTGACTCGAGAGATTTCTTGAGGGACACCTCGTTAAGTTTGATGCTTGCTGGAAGAGATACAACAAGTACTTGTCTCGCATGGCTTTTCTGGTTGCTTGCTGAAAACCCTTCAGCGGAAATGAAGATTCGAAGAGAAATCGAGGAAGAATTGCACGAAAAGGAGGATAAGATCAAATGGAGGAACTTCAGCGTGGAAGAGTCCAAGAAGCTAAAATACCTGCATGGAGCTCTATGTGAGTCTCTCAGGCTATTCCCTCCGGTGGCGATGGAACATAAAGCTCCGATTCGACTCGATGTCCTTCCCACAGGAAATCACGTCACCGAGAACAAAGTTGTCCTGCTTGCATTCTATTCAATGGGTAGAATGAAGACGATTTGGGGCGAAGACTGCCGGGATTTCAAGCCGGAGAGATGGATATCGGAACGTGGAGGTATCAAACACGAGCCATCGTACAAGTTCCCGGCATTCAACGCCGGGCCAAGAACTTGTCTAGGCAAAGAAATGGCCTTTATTCAGATGAAAATGGTGGCTGCAACTCTTATTTACCATTACAACATTAAAGTGGTGAAAGGTCACAAGGTTTCTCCAAGTGATTCTGTCATAATTCAAATGAAACATGGATTGAGAGTGAAGTTGTCCAAAAGGAATGTGTACTAATTGATCCCTCCAAATATTATATTATACTTGATATATTTTCTACATACTATATTAAGGTAGTGTTTGCCAGAGCTTCTAAGAAGCAATTCTCAGCTTTTCATTAACAAAATTTTGAATTTTTTTGAAATTTCGTTAACGAGAAGTTGAGAAGTGCTTTCTAGAAGTTCTCTCAAACACTACCTAAGTACGTAGACATGCATATATCTAGTATAAATTTGAATGTGGTAATTTATTATGTAAAGCTAAATAATTGAATAATGGATCATTGGATATCAAAATTGGTGGTGTTTCAAGTCGATATTTGGATGTGTGTGATACGTGATTCATGTTAATTTGTGCTTACAAATGTAGATATTTTTAGGGTGTATTATTTTTGTGACCGTAAATCTTGTAATTTTATTGCAAAAAAATTGTTCATTATTTTAGGGTATATTATTAATTATATTTTTAAGTTCATTTGCCTTTTCTTATGGATAATTTTTCTTCTTTTTTAAGAGCCTTATTGATAAGGTTTAATACATAATTTTCTCTCAGCTAACTTACAATTCAAGAAGAGTTTATTGGGACTAAATTTTTTTAGTACTTCTTAACCAGTACATTTTGATTGGTAAATATTTGTTTTTAAAATTAACGTGATTGTATGGTCAACAATTTTTATTTTTTTAATTAACAATGTAATTTTATTTTTTAAAATGATTAAATTTATGTGATTCGTCGTATTATTTCATAAATTTATGTGGTGTCTTCTTGGTATCAGAGCCACGAGGGGTAGTGTTTGTTGAAGTTTGCTTTTTATATTTATAAAATTTTGAGTCGAGAAGTTTAGTTTCTCCTGAGTGTTTTTGCCCAAGAGGGTTGGGTCGTAAGTCCTCGAGTGAAGGCTGTAAATCCTACGAAGTGCTTGGGATTGTAGGGAGAAAATAGGTTTCAAAAACAAATTTTTTTTATAAATATGGATTCAAGTTTCAGTAGATCTACTTCTTTAAACTCTGCTACTACGAGCTCATATGATTCTAAAAGGATAATTAATACTGAAGAAATTATTATAGAAAATTTTGAAGTAAATAAAAAATATTTACATGATGATTTTTATGCTAAACATAATTTAAAGAAGAGGTTATGGTTTTTTAAAAGATTTTTAGATTCTAGAAAACAAATACAAAACAAATTTTATGATTACATTAATACTAATAAAAAACATATTCTATTTTTTGATTGGTTTGAAATATATGCTACTCAAAATTCCTTAGAATATCCTTTTTCTAAAAAACATTCTATACAAATAGATATAAAAAATCCAGTTTTTAAAACGTTTCAAATATCAAAACCTAGTATTAAAAATGATCATGATAATAAGTCTGAATTTAGAAAAACTGTTCAAAATCAGTTAAGAAGATTGACTGATAATAATAATAATAGCTCTAGTAAAACAATAGATCTTGTAGCCCTTAATACCCCAAACAAAACCCTTTTATTACAAACAGATTTAAATAGATCTAATACTGTAGTTCCTAAACCAATCCAATGGAGTGATAAAAATCTACCAGAAGAATGGGACTTAGAAGGAGTTACTAAACCTGAACCAATAGAAGATCTAGAACTAATAGAAATAACTCAATATTTAGATGGAAAAGTTAAAATTTCATTTGAAAGAAAAAATATTAGTGATAAATCTGAAAATTTTTCTACCTCAGATACTATAGGTTTAGGAAGAATCCAAAATCCTACCAAAGTTAATATAATAACTTGGAATTTTCCCATACAACAAGATATTTTAGCAACTTTAATCTTAACAAATTTTTTATATTTTATTAATCTTACATATTTAAAAGATAAAAATTCCGATTCATTATCAAAAATAAAATGTAAAAAATTTAGTAATTTTCATTATACTTTTTTAATGATGTTAAGAAAAGACTTTAATATAATATTAAAAGAAAAATTCCTTGCAAGTCTACCTACTCTCTTTGGAGAAAAGGTGATTAGAAATAATAATTACCATATAATATCTTACATTGAATTTTCTTTTGGTCAATTAATAAATCTAATTCAATTAGGAGGTATAAAATTCTGCCAAGAATTAAAATTACAAAATCACTTAAAAAGAGAAATAAAAAGAACAAAACAAAAATTAAGAACTTTTTGTAAACAATTTGAGATAAAAACTAATAAATCTCCTTCTTCAAAATACCTAGAAAATTGCCTAGAAACCTATAATTTTTCAAAAAGAAAAAATTTTGAGAAAAATCTAAAGAGTTTTAATAAACCAAAAGAAGATTATTATGAAAAGTCTTATGAAATAAGTCACAAAAAACTTTTCAAAAAACACAAAAATTCCAAACAAAGTCTTAAAAATTACTTTAAAAATATTGAATGTTTTAAATACCATAAAACGAGTCATACTACAAATAATTGTAAACCAAATGTTTTAAAATTAAATAAAAAAATTTTAAACAAAAATTCTAATCCTTTAATAGATTCTTCTGATTTTTATGAAAAAACAGATTTTAAAAATCCTCATAAATCTCTAATCTCAAACAATGAAGAATCGGAAAAACAAATCAATATGCTTTCGAAAGATCAATTACTTCTCTTAAATGTAATAAAAAATATAAATGATGCTAATATACAAAAAGACTATTTAGAGAATATCTTAAACTCTTTAAAAGAAGAAAATAAAATTTTACCAAACACATCTAATAATACTTTTGATATATTAGATAAGAAAATAAAAAATAAAAATATAACCATTCAAGACTTACAAAAGAATATAAAACAAATAAAATTAGAAATAAAAGGTTTAAAAGAAAATCAAATTCAAAATACTAAAACAATAAGATTAATCTTTAAAAATATTAGTAAAGAAGAAAAACAAAATATTCAAAATATTGAAAATATTTCAAAAGATTTTCTTTTTGTTTTAAAAGAAATAACCTCTAGAAAATACCTTTTTAAAATAAGAATTATATTTTCAGAAGACTATAAAATTGATATCGTTGCACTTTTTGATACGGGCGCAGATTTAAATTGTATAAAATCCAACATTGTACCTACTAAATTTCAACAAGAAACTAAAGAAAAATTATTTGTTGCTAACAACTCTGAACTAAACGTTAATTCTAAAACAGAAGCGTTAATTGAAAATAATGGTGTTACTCTTAAAACTACTTTTATTCTTATTAATAACATTCATCATGCTATAATTTTAGGAACACCTTTTATTACCCTCATTACACCTTATAAAGTAAAAAATGATTCTATACATTTTAAACTTAATAATAAAAAATTAGAATTTAAGTTTCTAGAACAACCTAAAACTAGAAATCTTAATTTAATTCAAGCTTGTTCAATCTATGAAAATAATATTAATATTGAAATACAAAAGAATAATTTTCAATTAGACAATATTAAAAAATACATTTCTTTAAAAAGAATTCAAGAACAATTAAAAAATCATGAATTTCAAAATAAAATTTCAAAATTTAATAGAATCAGAAATTTGTTCTGATATTCCTAATGCTTTCTGGAATAGAAAGCAACATATCGTAGATCTTCCCTATGAAATAGGTTTTGATGATAAACAAATACCCACAAAAGCCAGACCTATACAAATGAATTTTGAATTAGAAGAACATTGCAAAAAAAAAATACAAGATTTAGAAAATAAAGGATTGATTTCCAAATCTAGATCTCCGTGGAGTTGTGCTGCTTTTTATGTCAATAAAAATTCTGAAATAGAAAGAGGAACTCCAAGATTAGTAATAAATTATAAACCTTTAAATAAAGCATTAAAATGGATTAGATATCCCATCCCGAACAAAAAAATTTATTACAAAAACTATATAAAGAGAATATATTTTCTAAATTTGATATGAAATCTGGATTTTGGCAAATTCAAATCTCTCAAAAAGATAGATATAAAACTGCTTTCACAGTTCCTTTCGGTCAATACGAATGGAATGTAATGCCCTTTGGATTAAAAAATGCTCCTTCTGAATTCCAAAGAATCATGAATGATATTTTTAATAATTATTCAAAATTCTGCATAGTTTACATAGATGATGTCTTAATATTCTCTAATAACTTAGATGAACATTTTAAACATCTAAAAACATTTTTTTATGTTTCCAAGAAAAATGGTTTGGTTTTATCAAAAACAAAAATAAGTCTTTTTCAAACAAAAATAAGATTTTTAGGACATTATATATCTCAAGGAACTATAACTCCTATTGAAAGATCTTTAATTTTTGCAAACAAATTTCCTGATAAAATATTAGATAAAACTCAATTACAAAGATTCTTAGGAAGTTTGAATTATGTTCTAGACTTTTGCCCAAATATTAATAAAATAGCAAAACCTTTACATGATAGGTTAAAGAAAAACCCAGTACCATGGACTGAAGAACATACCGAGATTGTAAAAATCATTAAAAAACAAGTGTTAGAAATTCCTTGTTTAAACATTGCTGATCCAAATTTACCAAAGATAGTTGAAACTGATGCCTCAGATCTAGGATACGGAGGAATTTTAAAACAAAAACAAAATGATAAATAAAGAATAGTTCAATATACATCAGCTCATTGGAATAATACTCAGAAAAATTATTCTACTATTAAAAAGGAAATTCTAAGCATTGTTTTATGTATACAAAAATTTCAGAGCGATCTTTTAAATCAAAATTTTTTATTAAGAATAGATTGTAAAAGTGCAAAAGAAGTTTTACAAAAGGACGTTCAAAATCTAGCTTCAAAACAAATTTTTGCAAGATGGCAAGCAATATTAAGCATATTTGATTTTAATATTGAATTTATTAAAGGAGATACAAATTATTTACCTGATTTTCTTACTCGAGAATTTTTGCAAAACAGCAATGACATCCAAAAAAGATAAAAAGCCTGTCCAATCCTATACAAATCAAGTCAAGAAAAAGACTTGGTATGAAATTGTTAAACAGGAAGAAGAAGAAGAACTAAAGGACACTGCTCAATCGAGACCACAGGTAAACAGTGATATCGAAAACAGACTTAAATTCCTGGAAAGCCTTCTGAAAAATCCGGAAGTAAAAACTGCTATAGATCAAGCTCATAAAAAAGAAACTTCTAGCAAAACCTCCTCAAAAGAGGTTTCTATCAAAGATCCCTTTATTTCAAATTTCGAAAATACTACAAATTCCCAGCTTGCCCTTACCCAAAGGTTTTTGAAATCCCCTTCTGAATTTTTTAAAAAACAAATGTGTCAAACAATTATACAAACAGAAAAAGGATTTCGTGAGCAAAATCCTTTTCATACTCTTCAAAATTATTTTGGAAAAGGGAGATATTATAAACCTTGGGATGAAATGAAAAATCCTGTCTATTACCAAGCAATATTAGAATCCACGGATTCAGCAATATTCAAACATTTCTTCATTGATGCAAAGCATGAAGATCCAGCTTACTCTACATGCAAAATTTTAAAAGTTATAGCACCCATTGATTGGGGTCACCATCTATCAGAAGCCATTCTTTTCACTGAAAAATATAAAGAAGCCTCGTTCTTTGATATTTCTTTTAATTATTGGGACTACCAACAAGCCTGGTACAACGCCTTTTTGATACAAAACCAAAAGCATAAGCACACATGGTTATTCTATTTTGATAACAAAACCTGTGATCTTAGACAATTCCCAAATTGGTGGAACCTTTGGTGGGAATTTTTTGGTTCAGCCTATGAGATTCTCCAATATTCAGTCCAACATTCTTTCAAGGTTTTTAAATCCCAGTATAAACCTTCAGAAGAAGAAAAACGTTTCCAACCTCTAGCTTTATTTTGTACAAAATTCTACCTTCCATGGGTACTTTCTTGGACAGTGGAATACTCAGATGATAATGCTTCTCAAATCAGAAGAAGGTTCAGAATCAAATGGTGGGACAAGTTCAAAATTCCCCAAAGCCTTTCAACAAATTTGGATTCAAAATAACAACAAAATGAGAATTCCTACCCAAAACATCTATAAAAAACCATTACTACAGCCATTACAACAAACATCTTTCTCCTCACAAAAATCTCAGATGGCAGCCCTACTTGCATCAGCAAATACTCGTGAAGAAGTTTTAGCAGTAATGAAAAAATTTTCAGCAGGAACATCCAAAGAACCACAATCTCCAGAACATTCAATCAATCTGGACGATGAAGACGATCTTGAAGATGAAAAGATCTTTGGAAACAGTGGAGTATAAAAATTTGTATATTATGATTTCCTGTAATTGTATGTAATTGTAATATATATATATATATATATATATATATATATATATATATATATATATATATGATATGAATCTTTTGTATGAAAGGCAACACGATTTCAATGAATCGCACCTCAATTCGATAACAAAAGAATTCAAAGGTTTTGTCCCGACTTTGAAACAAGTAACAGAATTTTGAAATCTCCACCTCTAGTTGAACCTGTAACTAGCAACAGAGAATTCACGATAGAAAACAATCAAAGATTCAATTAGACCTTCAAAGGAACCTGTCTTTGACAACCCAATTGAAAATCGATAGACAAACGCCACAAAACTATGAAACTTTGATAAGTTTGATTTTGGGTAAAGCAAAAGCTTTGATAAAATTCTAGAGAGAATTTTGTATTGAATAATTCAATAATCTGAAAATCTTAATTGTTCTTAAAATAATGAATGTTGTAGTATTTATATTACAACCCAAAATATTGAAAGATAATGCAAAATAAATCAAAAAGATATCAAAGATATCTCCTAAAGTTTTCTAGTAGGAATAAAAGACCTAAAATAAGCAAAATAATGCCAAAATATTAAAAATCCCGAACACACACACAAAACACCTTCGGTGCATGTAAAATAATCGGGGCGGGCGCGCTAGGGCTAGGCGCGGGTGCGCCTTTATTGCGCAGGGCAAGGCGCGGGCACGCCGAGGGCTCGCACAATTCTTCGTCAATTTGGCATCCGTAAGCGCGGGCGCACGATCAAGGGGTGCGGGCGCGCTTCTTCTTCGCAAAATAAGGGCGCGGGCGCGCCTGGGCTGCGAACAAGGTCTTCAATTTCTTCACTTTATTGACCTCCTTTGACCTCAATAAGGTGATAACTACCTCCGAATTGAATATCAAGAAATCCAACGCCCTCTTGCGACTTCAACATCAAGGATTGAAGTGCTTCCTTGAACTTCTGAGCTCGGCCTCTCGTAACCGGTCCTCGTGACATCTCCAACGGATCCTTAGTCACTTTATCAGCATGCGAGTCATCCATGATCGCATCATCCTCCCCTTCTTGAAAAGGATTTGTCCTCAAATCTTGTTCATCACCTACATCAAACGGAGATAAGTCAGAAACATTGAAAGTAGCACTGACATTATACTCACCTGGCAAATCTAATTTGTAGGCGTTGTCGTTGATGCGCTCTAATACTTGAAACGGTCCATCGCCTCTAGGTAGAAGCTTGGAGCGCCGTTTTTCAGGAAACCGCTCTTTCCTCAAATGCAACCACACCCAATCTCCTGGTTCAAACACAACTCTCTTCTTTCCCTTATTTGCTTGCTTTGTATACTGCAAATTCTTTTTCTCAATGTTCGCCTTCACTTTTTCATGTAAATTTCTCACAAATTTCGCCTTTTTCTTACCATCCATGTTAACCCTTTCACTCATAGGTAAAGACATCAAATCCAATGGGGTTAAAGGATTAAAACCATACACAATTTCAAAAGGTGAAAAATTTGTAGTAGAATGCACACTACGATTATATGCAAACTCAACAAATGGCAAACATTCCTCCCAATTCTTCAAATTCTTTTTAATTATAGTACGCAACAAAGTTCCTAACGTTCTATTAACAACTTCAGTTTGACCATCCGTTTGGGGATGACATGTAGTCGAAAACAGTAATTTAGTACCAAATTTGCACCATAACGTTTTCCAAAAGTAGCTCAAGAAACGAGTATCTCTATCAGACACAATACTCCGAGGCATGCCATGCAATCTAACAATTTCATTAAAGAACAAGTCCGCAACATGAGATGCATCATCAGATTTATGACACGCAATAAAATGAGCCATTTTAGAAAATCTATCAACCACTACAAAAATTGAATCCCTCCCCTTCTTAGACCTTGGTAGTCCTAAAACAAAGTTCATAGAGATATCTACCCACGGTTCACTAGGAATAGGAAGTGGAGTATACAAACCATGTGGTTGTTGTCTAGACTTCGCTTTCCTACAAGTCACACATCTTTCGCAAATTCTCTCAACATCATGCTTCATATGTGGCCAATAAAAATGTTCATGCAAAACTCCATAAGTTTTAGCCACTCCAAAATGCCCCATTAAACCACCCCCATGTGATTCCTTAACAAGTAATTCACGAATAGATGACTTAGGAACACACAACTTATCCTCCTTAAACAAATACCCATCATGTATGAAGAATTTATCTTTTGGACCATGCAAACATGACGCGTACATCTCACCAAAATCAAGATCACTAGGATATAACTCTTTCACATACTCAAATCCTAAGAATTTAGAATCTAGAGTAGATAAAAGTACATACCTTCGTGATAGAGCATCCGCTACCACATTTTCCTTCCCTTGCTTATACTTGATAACGTAGGGAAAAGTTTCCACAAACGCCACCCACTTGGCATGTCTCTTGTTCAGCTTTTGTTGTCCTTTGAGATGCTTCAAAGACTCATGATCCGTATGAATCACAAATTTTTTTGGCCTCAAATAGTGCTGCCAAGTCTCAAGCACACGAACCAAGGCATAGAATTCCTTGTCGTAGGTAGGATAATTCAATGCTGCTCCACTTAGCTTTTCACTGAAGTATGCAACTGGTCGCCCACCTTGCATCAAGACGCCTCCAATCCCTATACCTGACGCATCACATTCAATTTCAAAGGTATTAGAAAAATCAGGTAAAACAAGTAAAGGAGCATTAATTAATTTTTGCTTAATAATATCAAAAGACTTCTCTTGCTCCTCGCCCCAATGGAATGGAACGTTCTTCTTGATCACCGCAGTCATAGGTGCCACCAAAGCGCTGAAATCTTTCACAAATCTCCTATAGAAACTTGCAAGACCATGAAAACTTCGAACTTGACCAATAGAAGTAGGCGTTGGCCAATCTCGAATTGCACTTACCTTTTCCTCATCAACCTTGACTCCTTGAGCACTCACAACAAAACCAAGAAACACAAGTTCTTTTGTACAAAACACACATTTTTTCAAATTAGCATACAAATTTTCAGCCTTTAGTGTGATTAGCACAATTCTCAAGTGTTCAACATGCTCATTCAAATTTTTGCTATATACCAAGATATCATCAAAGTATACCACAACAAATTTTCCAATATAAGCACGCAAGACATGATTCATTAATCTCATAAAAGTGCTAGGTGCATTAGTTAATCCAAAGGGCATAACTAACCACTCATACAAGCCATACTTGGTTTTAAAAGCAGTTTTCCACTCATCGCCTTCTCTCATCCTAATTTGATGATAACCACTTTTCAAATCAATTTTACTAAATATGTTAGAACCATGAAATTCATCCAACATATCATCTAGTCTAGGAATGGAATGCCTATACTTGATGGTAATATTGTTAATGGCTCTACAATCAACACACATTCTCCATGAACCGTCTTTCTTAGGCACTAACAAAACAGGTACATCACAAGGAGACATAGACTCACGTACAAACCCCTTATCAAGAAGTTCACTTACCTGCCTTTGTAGCTCTTTTGTTTTCTTCGGATTACTCCTATAGGCTGGACGATTCGGCAATGCACTTCCGGGCACAAAATCAATTTGATGCTCAATTCCCCTCAAAGGTGGTAATCCTTGAGGCAAATCCTCCGGAAATAAATCTTCAAATTCCTGCAAAAGAGAAACAACATTGCTCGGAAGATTTCCGGCTATATCACTTGTGTTAAGGAGAAACTCCTTATAGAAAATCAACACAAGTGGAGTATGCTCATGTAGAATCTCTCGCAACTCACTCTTTTGGGCCATGTATATTTTTTTATCGGCCTCTTTTCTTTAAATTTTTTTTTCATCTTTTTTTTTCTCATTTTTTTTTCTAAGGCCATCTCACTTTTTTGTTCACTCTTTTTTCCGGCCTCTTCTTTCTTTTTCTTTTTCAAATGGTCCTCCAACACTTGCTTTGGAGACATCGGTAACAATACAATAGGCTCCTTTTTCAAGGTAAAAGAATAACGATTTTTAAAACCGTCATGTATCACCTTCCTATCGAATTGCCACGGCCTACCCAACAAAATATGACAAGCTTTCATAGGCACCACATCACATAACACTTCATCTACATACTTACCAATTGAGAAAGGTACCACAACTCGCCTAGTTACTCTCACTTCAGAACTATCATTAAACCACTGCAATTTATAAGGTTGAGGATGCTTTATAACAGGCAAACTCAACTTTTCCACCAGCTCATAACTCGCCACATTAGTGCAACTCCCACTATCAATAATAACACTACATACTTTGTTATTCACAAAGCATCTAGTATGGAATAAATTTTCCCTTTGAGTCTCTTCCTCCTCCTTTTGTTGCACATTCAACACTCTCCTAGTCACTAACAATTCTCCAACCACCGCATCATATCCCTCCTCATCAGGATCCTCCAACGCAGGCATATTATCATAATTTTCTTCCTCACTCTCCGACTCAATCTCACCACCAGCATTCATAATCATAATTTTTTTATTAGGACACTGACTGGCAATATGACTAAGTCCTTGACATCTAAAACATTTAATATCCCTAGAACGAGTATTAGTAGTTTCAGGTGTACCTTTACTCACTTGTTTTGGTGCCTCCAATTTGGTGTCAAATTTTGGTTTGGACACCGGCTTGTTGTCCTCCCATTTTGCAACATTTGGACGCCAAGAAGTCGACGATCCTTCACCTGTAGGAAGTCGACCAGCTCCTCTCCTCTTGAGCTGCTGCTCTACCTTCATGGTCGTCTGCACCATCTCATCCAAATCAAAACAGTGGCGAAGCTCCACTTGATCTTGAATTTCTCTATTCAATCCACACAAAAATCTGGCCATTGTAGCCTCATTATCCTTCTCAATGTTGGTCCGGATCATCGTGGTTTCCAACTCCTTGTAGTAATCCTCCACACTCCTTGGACCTTGCTTCAGAGTTTGTAATCGCATGTACATGTCACGATAATAATAGTTAGGCACAAACCGCTTCTTCATGACACGCTTCATCTCCTCCCACGTCTCAATAGGCAGCTCCCCACACCTTCTTCTAGTGGTCACTAATTGATCCCACCAGATTAACGCGTAGTCTACAAACTCAACCACTGCCAACCTCACTTTCTTAAGATCAGAATAGTGATGGCAATCAAACACAAACTCCACGCGCTTCTCCCACTCCAAATACGCCTCTGGGTCAGATTTCCCATGAAACGCTGGAATTTTCATCTTAATGCTACTAATATTTCCATCCTCCTTACTTTCCTCCGCATATTTTCCCCGTACTGCTTCTCGCCTATGTCTACCCCCATGTACTCTCCTCTTCCCATCCCAACTCTCATCAAAACTCTCCTCATCTTCTTCAAAATTATTCCCCTTCCTATCTTTATTTTTTTTTTCACTACCACTACTCTCCTTCAATCTACTCATCCGCTCATGAAGAGGTTCCAACTCCGACCTCATCACCCTAGTAAACTGCCCCATCAATGCATCCATTTGAACCTTGGAAATTCCTTGGTTCACACTTTCACTAGAATCTTTATTAGGATTCATGGTACCTGCAAGAAAAGGTTAGTGATAAAATTCCTCACACAAGTTCTCACAGTTCACTCCAAACGAATCACTCAAACACTCTTTTTCTTTCCACTCAAAATTTAAGTAGGTTTTAGCTTTGTGTAAAAGTGAATCAAACTCTCAAATTCACAGCTTTTAGACGCTCGAAGATCGACTCTCAAAGATTGACAAAAACAAGAAAAAGAAATTTATGGATGCTTGAATTTTGACTTGCACCTAAGGATGAACAAGAACAAAAATTGTCCACAAGTTATCTTGCTTCTTATAATTTTTTTTTTTTTGAAGATTTTTTTTTTTCTTGGTCCTTCAAATTTTTTTTTTGACCGATTTTTTTTTTTTGACTTTTTTTTTTTTTGGAATTTATAACTTGTAGCACAAGACACGAGACTTGGGTAACAAGTTTGAAATAAAGACACAAAAATTTGAGATGAGAGAGATGAAGAACGAAGAACAAGGAAAGATGAACGAAGAACGAAGAACGAAGAAAGAATATAGATTAAAGAAGGATAGACTTACTTGAATCAAAACCTTTGTTTTGATACCAAATGATATGAATCTTCTGTATGAAAGGCAACACGATTTCAATGAATCGCACCTCAATTCGATAACAAAAGAATTCAAAGGTTTTGTCCCGACTTTGAAACAAGTAACAGAATTTTGAAATCTCCACCTCTAGTTGAACCTGTAACTAGCAACAGAGAATTCACGATAGAAAACAATCAAAGATTCAATTAGACCTTCAAAGGAACCTGTCTTTGACAACCCAATTGAAAATCGATTGACAAACGCCACAAAGCTATGAAACTTTGATAAGTTTGATTTTGGGTAAAGCAAAAGCTTTGATAAAATTCTAGAGAGAATTTTGTATTGAATAATTCAATAATCTGAAAATCTTAATTGTTCTTAAAATAATGAATGTTGTAGTATTTATATTACAACCCAAAATATTGAAAGATAATGCAAAATAAATCAAAAAGATATCAAAGATATCTTCTAAAGTTTCCTAGTAGGAATAAAAGACCTAAAATAAGCAAAATAATGCCAAAATATTAAAAATCCCGAACACACACACAAAACACCTTCGGTGCATGTAAAATAATCGGGGCGGGCGCGCTAGGGCTAGGCGCGGGCGCGCCAATTGTAAGGCGCGGGCGCGCCGAGGGCTCGCACAATTCTTCGTCAATTTGGCATCCGTAAGCGCGGGCGCGCTTCTTCTTCGCAAAATAAATGCGCGGGCGCGCCTGGGCTGCGAACAAGGTCTTCAATTTCTTCACTTTCTTGACCTCCTTTGACCTCAATAAGGTGATAACTACCTCCGAATTGAATATCAAGAAATCCAACGCCCTCTTGCGACTTCAACATCAAGGATTGAAGTGCTTCCTTGAACTTCTGAGCTCGGCCTCTCGTAACCGGTCCTCGTGGCATCTCCAACGGATCCTTAGTCACTTTATCAGCATGCGAGCCATCCATGATCGCATCAATATATATATATAATATAATATAATATAATAATATAATATAAAATATTATACTACACCCCATTTCTTTGCCTATAAAAGGGCACTCATCACCCCATTAGAAAACCACTTGAAAAAATTGGAGACACTTGAAAACACTCCAACACTTCTAAATTCCTCTCAAACCTCTCTTCCAAATTCCCTCAACCTTTCTTCAAAACATTTTCCTTTCTTCTCTTTCTTTCTTCATCCTTGTTCTTCTTAAAACCTTTTTGATCCCTTCAACCTTCTAAATACCTTTAAAAACTTGTTTATATTATGCATCAAGTTCTTCAAGGATCTTGAAGAAAGTTGTAAATATTTGAAGATTCCAAGTGTTGTACAAATTCCAAAGTTTGTAATGAAGTTTTAATTATTATTATTCTTGTGTTATTTATATTATCTATTTAAATACCTATATAAATATATTACATGGACGGTTCTACCGCCTAAGCACTATATAAATATATTATATATCTATATATATATATATATTTATGTATACTTATATATATAAATATTATATGGTCGGTTCTACCGCCTAACGAGTCCGTTAATATTCGTGGTGTTCTTTGCAAAAGTATGCTTTGCATATAATCTTTGATTATATGTATCAGAAACTGGAGGAACCACAATATTATCTGAGACGTTTAAATTCCAGCTTTTAATTTTTGCAATTTAAATTCCAGCAATATATACATATATGTATATATCAGTGGTGTTATAAAACCCACTATATTTAAATTCCAGCATTTAAATTCCGCACTATATTATATATATATATATATATATATATATATATATATATATTATCATTGGATTCCTTTCATTAGGAACCATTTTAAGCTTTAATATATATATTACTAGCTTTGTGGTGTCCTTTCAAAGTAACCATCACATTATTTTATGATATATATATATTATGCTTGGATTCCTTTCATTAGGAACCATTTTAAGTTTTAATATATATTACTAAGTTTTGTGGTGTCCTTTCAAAGGAACCATCATATTATTTTATATTTTTGCCCAAGAGGGTTGGGTCGTAAGTCCTCGAGTGAAGGCTGTAAATCCTACAAAGTGCTTGGGATTGTAGGGAGAAAATAGGTTTCAAAAACAAAATTTTTTTATAAATATGGATTCAAGTTTCAGTAGATCTACTTCTTTAAACTCTGTTACTACGAGCTCATATGATTCTAAAAGGATAATTAATACTGAAAAAATTATTATAGAAAATTTTGAAAAATCTATAGATAATTGGGAAATCCCTAGAGTTAATAACGATCAAATTTATAAGCATTCAAGATTTCAAATTTTTAAAACCGACTTTTCTATTAAAACTGAAGAAAGAGATATACAACTTACAAAACCTTTTGAAACAATTAAGTTATTATCTCAAAATTCCTTACAAAAATATAAAGATAAAAATTATAAATATATTCATATTGGATTAGTCCAAGTAGGAATAAAACCTTTAACTAAAGAAGGATTGAATACTTCGATCCTTGCTATTTTAAGAGATGCCAGATTTACAAATTTTGAAGATTCTTTACTAAGTTCAGTTGAATCTAGTCTATGTACTGGACCAATCTCTTTTGATTGTTATCCTAATTTTTCAGTTTCTTTAAGTGACAAAAATATTTTAAAATCTTTAGTTTTACAAATAAAAACTCACAATTACAACATGCTTAAAGGATCAATTCCAGTGGCAATAATTTTTAGAATCTATTACAAATCTATGATTTCTGCTTTTGCTACAAAAGTAAAAAATCATAGTAAAAAAGGTGAAACCCTTTTATTACAAACAGATTTAACTAGATCTAATACTGTAATCCCCAAACCAATTCAATGGAGTGATATAAATTTACCAGAAGAATGGGTCTTAGAAGGAGTTTCTAAACCTGAACCAATAGAAGATCCAAAACCAAATACCCAACTAAAAGAAATAACTCAATATCTAGATGAAAAAGTTAAAATTTCTTTTGAAAGAAAAAATAGTAGTGACAAATCTGAAAATTTTTCTACCTCAGATACTATAGATTTAGGTAGAGTTTCTCAAATCCCTTCAGTAGTAAACACTCCTTGTAAAACTAAACATAGACATTCCATGTAACGCCCGGAATTATTTAATTTTAATCCAAAAATATTTAATTTGGGAATATTTGGAGTTTTTATTTAAATTCTAATATTCTTAAATTGATTAGGATTGAAATTGAATGAATTGAGAAATTGAGGACCAAATTGCAATTTTGGAAGAATTGAGGGGCCAAAGTGCAATTTTCAGATTTTATGGGGACACTTGTCTTGCATGTGAGTTGGAACGTGGGATACAACACATTTCCATCAGATTGCTTCAGAATTGGAAAAGGAAGAAACCGAGAGCAAAACCAAAGAACTTCCAAGCTTTTTCTTCATTTTCAAATTGAGATATCTTGAGCCTCGGATATCCGTTTTCGATTCCGAAAGATGTTCTGGAATCCTCGCAACGAAACCTTCAATTTGATGTAAGTTTTATCTTAGTTCATCAAGGTTTGAGAATTCGAAATGGACAGAGATCAGACTTGTGTTTGAATTGTTGTTGATGAGCTTCTATCTTTTGTAATATTGAAGTTGGGTTGAGGATTGATTGTTGTATCATGTTCTTATGATTTCCCAGATATGATTTGATCTATATACCTGCTGATATGTTGGTTTCGAAGCTTCAACAGCTGATATGCATGTTAGAAATGTTATAGATGTGTTCGGAATCGCCGAGTTATACCGATATGTCGTCGAACTCATGATTTGAAGTGATTTGCTATTGTTCTTGGACTAAGAAGTGGCTGAATTATTAGCTGATGATTACTTGCTTGTTATGCTGTGATTTCAGTGCATAAACAGGGAATTTCAACTCCATAATCTTGACCTTGAAACCGAAAGAAGAAAGCACAAGGTTGGTAGCGTTTTGCTTTGACGTTTGGGTTGAAACTTGAGCAGATTTTGAGATAGGTTTGGTGGTTAACTTGTACAGATTTGGACAAGTTAAAAGACATCCTAAACATCACATTTGAAAGGTAAAAGTAGACTACTATTTGATTGGGATTATAACTCGAGATGGTTTGTATCGAGTTCCCCTAAATCACATACTTGTTTGCTTAATTGCTCTTATGTGCTTTCCTTTGAGTTGTTGAATAAGTCTTGATGTTAATGAATGTGATTTGAATGATATATATTGCATTCATCTTGTAAGACTTGTTCTTTGATTTCGAAATGAACGGAAACGTTCGAATAGACGATTTGAGGGATTGTATATGTATGGCCTGGGTGGTTGTTTAGCTAGCGCCTGATTTACATATATAATGGCTTCAAAGTCTAGAGAAGTGAGATAAGTAGCCCCACCTCGATCGGGAGAGTCGGTGGATTAGTTATGATATCTACTTCTCGGGATCCCAACCGACGAATGAAGAGATGAACCTTGTTTTAAAAACATGAATTGAAGTTATGTTCCTTATATCATGATCTTGATATATATTTGTAATGCATGTTTAGTTTCTTTTACTGGGAAATCTATTTCTCACCGGAGTTATCCGGCTATTGTTGTGTTGTATGTGTCATGGCAATAGGCGGGAGTGGAACCGGGCAAAAGCGAACATGAAGAACAAGGGAGGAGAGGAATAGCGTGATGATCCGAGTTTAGATGGTTGATTGAGCTGTCAATGATAGTGTTGAGTCCAAACACATGAACATGTTATAGCTACTTGTACCAAAACTTGTTATTTAATAAGTTGTTGTCTTGTTGATGTATATAGGATTTTAGATGATGTATAAATCCTAGAGACAACATGATGTTGTAGCTTTATGCCTTTTCTATAACAATGATTCTTGTTTGATATGTGTTGGGATCGGTTCAGAGGGTAGAGGGGGGGGTGAATACACTCTGAAACTTTTCTTCTACTTCTTTAGAATGATCAAGTGAGGTTTAGTTCACTTAATCAGTTTTCTCAACTTCTAAAACGTTTTGAACAACTTAAATAGTGCGGAAATAGTTCAGAGGTTTTAGTGATGCAAAGTTTATAATGCAATGTATGAGCAGGATGTGAGATAAGTGGCAGTAAATGCTAAAGCACGATTTTATGGAAGTTCGAAGGCTTAATCCTTCTACGTCTCCCCTTCTTCCACTTAGGAAGGAATTCACTAGAAGACTTTGGTTATTACAACGTCTTGTAATACACCCACTTCAGACTTAGGACTTATCCAATGCCTAATCCGAAACTCCTAGATTTACACAGATAAGATTCTCAGTTCTTATCAGACTGGTGGAAGCTTTCAGAGCAGCTTCAAGTCTCTTCAACACTGAGTATAGTTGAGTTGAGCTTCTCAGACTGCAGAGCGGTCGAGAGGCTTGAAAACCCTAGGATGATCCTTGACGATCAGATATGTGAACTGTAGGCGAGGGTTTATTTGAGCAGCAGATGAGTGATCTTGTAAGTGTGCTCAGGTATATCAGATGAGGACTTCTGATATTAGTCAAGTGATTGAAATTTTTCTGAGTTGCTTGTCTCTCTTCGTTGTCTCGTATCACTTCTTGTTGTTGTTTGAGCAATCTTCCCTTTATATAGGTCAATCATCAACGTCTTTATTTTGAACGTTCTGATGCTGCATTGAATGCACATTTAATGCTCATAAATGCATTGATGATTCTGCATGAGGATCGTACACTGCAGACAACTTCCAGGGTCCAAAACTGGAATAAACGGTCGAATGCTTTATCTGCAGTCATTCTGTGTTTTTGCCATTTTGGTACAACCTGTTGTCTTGATTTGCAGGAGTCAACAAATCTTCTGAAACGCCGGTTCTGCTTTTAATAAAAGATCCTGCAAAGAACATCTTGTCACAGGTACTTGTCTCGAGATATCTAGATAGGCAGTTGGCATTCTACCGGTAGAGATATTTGTCCTCTGCTGGTTTGAATAACCAGTCGATAAGCTTGTGACTTCAACCGGTCGAGAGATAAAGGCGGTTGACAAGCTTCCGGTAGATAGATTTATCCTCTGCTGGTTTTGATAGCCAGTTGATAGGCTTGTGACTTCAGCCGGTCGAGAGCAAAGGCGGTTGACAAGCTTCCGGTAGAAGTTGTAGTAGGTTCCTGAAATACAATGGTTGGCAGCACATTCCTATACAATGAGTTGTTTGTTTGTTATCACCAAAATATCGGATTCAACAATTTCCCCCTTTTTGGTGATGACAAAACTTAAGTGCTCCAAGAACAATATGAAAGCATTAAAATGAACTTCATTGAGAGAATGAATTTCATTAAGTACAATAAGCATTTTTATTACACCTACAGAAAAAAATAAGATGCGGCTGCGATAAGTAAAGAAGAGATAAGTTGTTCATCTTTTGAACCAACTGGCTCCTCCTGACCTATCGCCTTCTCTTCTTCTTCTGTCGGCTTCTTCGTTTCTTCTGGACTCTTCTTCACGTCTTCTTGCCTCTGCTGCTCTACGTTGCTCTTCTTCCCCCTTTTTGGCATCACCTTGGTTGAGCCGAAGGATGACCTCAGTGAGTTGAGTGCCAAGGCAGGCTTGCATAGTGTCTATTTTTGCATCGATTTGAGCAAGTAGAGTGGCTTGCATAGTGTCCATCCGATCATTCAACTGCTTATGAAGGCGATTTTCGGATCGGATAACTTGTTCGGAGACGGTAGAGAGCGTGTTGATTTGAGTGCGATGATGATTAGTGATCTCTGTGGACAGACGAGCGAGGTCTCGAGACACGGTCTCGAAATGCCGAATCATCGTCTGGCGTGAATTATCGACCGATAAGGATGAGTTTGTTATGTCTTGAGAGAAGGACCTAACCGTTTGCATGAGCTCATGAAGCCGATTTATCAAGGTATGATCTAGAGCTGCGGCCATGGCTTCAATTAAAGAATCATCAGTCTGAATCATTTGCCCTTCTGAGTCATTTCTTGGTGAAACAGGGCTAGACTCACGATGATGTGGTGCGGGTGAACTTGCTGGAGAGCTACCCGATGGACCTTCCAATAATGGTACAGTTGGAGATGTAATAGTTTCGACTGCAGCCAATATGGTTGGTGGAGTACCAGGATCAGCACTTGGTTCATCCATAATGAGATCTTCCATAAACTTTTCAGTATATGGAGACGGTTGAAGTGCTGGATCAGCATCAGTCACTTGCTGTTCTGGAGATGCAGGTGATACAATAGTGCTTGATATCTCCGTTGGGGGCACTGTTGCTTCACTACTGCAAGGAGCCTCTGTCACAGAGGTGACAGGTATCTCTTGTGCAACCACTTCTAAAACATCTTGTGAATGACCGGGAGAAGTGTGAGCGGTCGTCACGGGAGAGGAGCGAGCAATCACAACTGCTTCCGGTTGAGTAACTGCTTGGACTGCGGTTGAGGAGGGGTCGACCGATGAAGATGCTGCTACACTCGATCTTAGAGCATATGATTGAAAGAGGTCAGCAGTGATGAGATCGGTCAGAATCCCATCTGAAGAAGGGAGAGCATAGACGTCTTCTTCACCCTGATCTTGAGTGAGAAAGGTTTTCATCATTACTTGTGCCTCCAGCACATAAGCTTGCAAACAGGCTGCTGAAGCTGGTGTTTTGACATTGTTGAGAGCTTGGAAGTGCTGAAGTAGTTGAGTGATTTGACGTAGACTATCCTGTAGTCCAGTCAAAATCACAAAGTCATCGGCAGCGGTAGGACTCTTGGATTTGAAATTCTTGACACGCTCATTAATTAGCAGTGATAGCAGGCTTCCTCGAAGCTTCAAGTCTATGAGATGTCTTCTTCCCAGAGCCTCCACGATGTCTTCAGTATCAGCAAATAGAAGCATCTTCTGCTCAATGACGTTTAGAGATTTCCATTTAGGAAATATTTGAGCGAGTGTCAAGTGAGTGCGGGAGTGATGCCATCTGTCAAAACGTTGTAGATGACGCTTGACAGTACGGAGTACGTGAGAGATGATCATATTGAGTTCTATCGTAGCTGCTGGTTGAGCCTTGGGTGTGTAGATCATCACACCTTTCCCTTTGTCTTTGGGATCAGCTAGAATGACCTCAGGAGCTGATGAGGCACCTTCCCGGATTATCACACCTTTTGTAGGACGAGGAGCAGTAGAAGCAACAACGGTAGTAGTCTCGACCGTTGGCAGGGTAGGAGCAAGTCCAGAAAGAGACTTTAGCTTCTTGTGCTGCCTCTTCTTCTCGCCTGCAGGCGTGGATGACACAGCTGCTTTGGAGACCGAAGGGGATGACCTGCTGAAAGCTTGAATCAGTGGAACATTCTCACGTGATTCATCTTCAGAGTCAGATTCGATGATCAGTTGACGCTTGGCAGACTTTTTGGTATGGACTGGTTTGGCCACGACCGAAACCGTTGAAAGCGGTTGAGGGATAGCAATAACCTTTGCGGTTGAGGGCAAGGTGTCGACCGCAGTCTCTTTCTTGTTCAGGAATTTGAGAATCGTAGACTTGTTGAGCCATTTGGTGGGATGCAGAGGCTCAGTCTTGGAGAAGTCCACTCCAAGGACGCCCAAGATGTGGCAGATTTGCAAAGCAAATCCCTCGGATTGCCCTTTGCCCCTGATCATTTCACATAGAATATTGAACAGAATGTCTGACCAGTTTATGTTGATCTTGGAGGCAATACAAGCCATGTATTGAAATTTCTCCAGCGTCACCTTGTCGTAAGATCCAGCCTTGGCCAGAAGATTCTTGGCCACGATATTAGTCAGTAGCCTGAATGGAGCTTTGAGAGATGTCTTCTGGGCCGGCAGTTTGATCGGAGCATCAGTAGTTGAGAACTCCTTCAACCAATAAGAGCAGTTACCATCTGGAAGATCCGTGCATTTTGTCAAACCCCTGGAGGGCAGATCAAATGTGCTGGCGAAGAACTTCTGATTGAAGGAGTAGACCTCTGTCTTGATCAAGCATTTGATAGTCCCATGCTCGATTTGAGCGGTTGCGAAGAACTCCTTCAAAACAGGCAAATCGCAGATGGCGCTGCATTCCAGAAATTTCTTCAGTCCAGAGGCTTCAAGCATGGTGAAGACCTCAGTTATTCCTGCGTTGTTTGCCTTAACAATGGAATCAAAGTTGATGGCGAGGCAAGTCTTCTGAATCGACATGATATCTATAGATAAGAACTCGAGCAAAGAGTAAGCAAAAGCTTGAGAGTAATTCGATGGAGCGTTTAATACAATATGAAAGTTTTTAGCAAAGGTGAAAGATTGATATACGAGTGTAAAGAAGTATATATAGGAACCTATGGGCCATAGGGTGATGTCATGAAAAGTATTTTTGAAATTCAAAAAGTTTTGAAGAGCATAATCACGGCGCCCAATTAATGTCATTTGGTTCAAAGCACCAAGCTGCTAGTACGAAGCCTGTCAGAGACTAGTTAAAGGCGGATGATATGCCAATATTAATGGCAACGTAACAGCTAATCTATTAATGTCATATTGACAATCATTCCCCCTAAACACATGCATACTAACTTAAATCTACTAAGCCAAGAATATTTCGAAAATATGAAAACTTAGCGTCCGGTAGAGGCTTGGTGAATATGTCTGCTGCTTGCTGATCGGTAGAGATGTATTCCAGCCTGATTTCCTTCTTTAAGACATGATCTCGGATAAAGTGATGCCTGACATCAATGTGCTTTGTCCGAGAGTGCATCACTGGATTGTGAGTGATGGCTATGGCACTTGTATTGTCACAGTAGATTGGAGCTTCACTCGACCGAATCCCATAATCATTAAGCTGCTGTTGAATCCAGAGTATTTGAGCACAACAGCTGCCAGCAGCAAGGTATTCTGCTTCGGCGGTCGAGGTAGCAATTGATGTCTGCTTCTTACTTGACCACGAAATTAGTCTATCTCCAAGGAATTGACATGTGCCACTTGTACTTTTGCGATCAATTCTACAACCTGCATAATCTGCATCTGAATAGCCAATAAGATTAAGATTTGAATCTTTGGGATACCAAAGACCCACATTAGTAGTTCCTTTAATATATTTAAGTATTCGTTTGGTAGCAATGAAATGAGATTGCTTAGGTGCGGCTTGAAATCTAGCACATAAACAAACTGAATACATGATATCCGGTCGACTGGCAGTCAAATAGAGCAGTGAACCAATAAGGCCTCGATACATGGTTACCTCGACCGGAATTCCCCCTTCATCTTTATCAAGCTTAATTGATGTACTCATGGGGGTAGATACAGTTGAGCATTGTTCCATTCCAAACTTCTTTACCAATTCCTTGGCATACTTGGACTGATTGATGAATATTCCAGTTTCAAGTTGCTTTACTTGAAGTCCAAGAAAGAAGTTTAGCTCGCCCATCATGCTCATTTCAAACTTCTCCTTCATCAGTTTAGAGAACTTTGAGCACAACTTGGGGTTAGTTGACCCAAATATAATGTCATCAACATAAATTTGTACTAGTAACACATGATCACCTTTTACAAATTTAAACAGGGTCTTATCGACCGTTCCAATTTGGAAATCATGTTCCAGTAAAAATTTTAGCAAAGTGTCATACCAAGCACGCGGTGCTTGTTTTAATCCATAGAGAGCTTTGTCAAGTTTATAGATATATTGAGGATGAGTAGGATTGACAAAACCTGGTGGTTGTTCAACGTACACCTCTTCTTGAAGTAGACCATTGAGGAATGCAGACTTCACATCCATTTGATAAACTTTAAAATTCTTGAAGGCTGCATAAGCAAGAAAGATGCGGATTGCTTCTAGTCTTGCAACTGGCGCGAAAGATTCCTCAAAGTCTATGCCTTCTTCTTGTCTGAATCCTTGAGCAACAAGTCGAGCTTTGTTACGCACAACAGTGCCATGTTCATCGAGCTTGTTACGAAACACCCATCTAGTTCCAATCACATTTTGATTTTTCGGTCGAGGAACTAGATGCCAAACATTGTTGCGGGTGAATTGATTCAACTCTTCTTGCATAGCTTCAATCCAGCTGGCATCTGATAGAGCTTCATCTATTTTCTTGGGCTCTACCTGAGATATGAAAGCGGCATGCAAGAATTCATTAATCATTTGACCACGTGTTTTTCGAGGAGCAGAAGGGTCACCTATGACCAACCCAGGTGGATGATCTTTGTTCCACCTAAAATAATTCCCTAAAGGGTTGTCATCAATTGGTTGATGAACGTCCTCGTTTACTGGATCATCATTGGCTGGAGGATTGTTATCAACCGGTGGATCCACTTCTGGCCTTGTTTGATCACACCCGGTAGAGGGAACTGGATCATCCTTCTTTGGAGGATATAGATCACTGTCACTCTCTTCCTGTAGATTTGTGTTTTCCAGTCTGTGACTCAGATCATTTATGCTCCCTTGAGTTTGTTCTGTACATAGAGTAGATTCATCAAAAACAACATGAATGGTTTCCTCGACCGTTAGTGATCTTTGATTGAACACTCGATAAGCTCTGCTAATGGCTGAGTAACCAATAAAAGTTCCTTCGTCTGCTTTGGCATCGAAGGCTGTCAAATGGTTTTTGCCATTGTTGTGGATAAAGCATTTGCACCCAAAAATTTTGAAATAAGAAATGTCAGGTTTTGTGCCATTCCAGATCTCATATGGAGTTTTGTTAAATCGTTTATTAATCATAGATCTGTTTTGAGTATAGCAAGCTGTGTTAACTGCTTCTGCCCAAAGTCTTTGAGAAACATTTGAATCAGCAATCATAGTTCTGGCTGCTTCTTTTAAAGTACGGTTCCTTCTTTCAGCCACCCCATTTTGCTGTGGGGATCTAGCAGCTGACAACTCATGCTTGATTCCCTGATCATCTAGATAAGTCATAAGAGTGGTGTTTAAAAATTCAGTCCCTCTATCACTCCTGATTCTATCTATCACAGTAGATTGTTCATTTTGCAAGCGTTTAAAAAGCTTAATCAGGTGAGGTGCAGTTTGATCTTTTGAAGAGAGAAAGATGACCCAAGTAAATCGAGAAAAGTCATCTATAACAACAAGAGCATATCTCATTCCCCCTATGCTTCTTACTGGTATAGGACCAAATAGGTCCATGTGAAGTAAGTCTAAACATTTGGAAGAAGACATACACCCTTTATTTTTAAAAGTTGCTCTCACTTGCTTTCCTAGTTGACAAGCAGGACAAACTTTGTCTTTTATAAAATCTCCTTCGGGCAGACCAGAAACCAAATCATGCTTCCTCAAGTTAAAAATGGACTTAAAATTTAGATGATTTAACCGCTTATGCCACAACCAATGTTTATCATGATGAGCAGTAAGACAAGTGGGTGAAGAAATATGTGAGCAAGACCAGTTTACCTTGTAGGTGTTTAGGTCTCGTACACCGGTCATAAGAGTCTCACCTTTGTCATTTTTTATGAGGCAAGTGTGTTTGTGAAACTCGACCGAATGATCATTGTCACATAGTTGACTAATACTTATCAAATTATAACATAGTTTGTCAACAAGTAACACATCTTTAATAATGATGTTACCATGGATGATCTTACCCTTACCCACGGTTTTACCTTTGGAGTTGTCTCCAAAGCTGATCTTTGGTCCTTTGCACAACACCACTTCTGTTAGAAGTTCTGGATTCCCTGTCATGTGTCGTGAGCAACCGCTATCTAAATACCAGGTAGTGTCCTTGATAGAAGTGGTTTTCTCGCCCGTTTGGACTTTTAGTACCTGCAAAGAGTGAAGAACTTTTGGTACCCATATCTAGTAGGGTCCAGGTCGGATTAGCCCTTTCGGGACCCACACCTGGAACACCCTTACAGGTTTGCCCGTGTGTGTGTCCAGAAATCTGTGCGGTCGATAGGCAGTAAATGTGTGTGCTTGTGAGGTTGCTGTGTGCTGCTTGCCTTTTTTATTTTCATCAGTTAGCATGTACCTCTTTTGAACTGGCCTGCAATTAAAGTACTGGTAAGGCTTCTCCTTTGACCATATTTTCTTAGAGTAGTTAGACTCATTCCATGGCCTTTTGAAATTAGATTGGTTTCCCTTTCTTCTTTCATTAGGTTTTGGTTTGATCCAAGTTCCTCTTTGATTAGAGGTCTGGGGATCCACATATCCCAGCCCTCTATGCTTAGAGCTTCGTTCGTTCGATACTTTCTGATTTTTGTCAAAGCTGCACTTATCGTGTTCATATATCGTGCTGGACCTGACAAATCTTATTTTGTTAAGATGGCCTTTGTCCAGGCTTGACTGAATACAGGATTCCATAGACTGTTCATTTGTTCCAAACCCTAGACCGGTTTTATCATGTACCGGTCTTTGGATTTCTTGAATCTTGTCAATGGTTACCGAAGATTTATTCCAAGCCTTAATGGTTTCAAGTAGTTTTTTATTTTCAATCAAGGTAGCTTGGAATACTCTTTTCAAGGTGTCGTTCTCAGTAGCCAGCAGACTTAGCTTGACCTTAAGACCATCAAGCTCTTTTTGCTGCATGCAGCTTGATTTGCTTGACTTATCTTTTAGGTTAGCTCTTTCTGCCTTTACTTCCTCGAACTCCTTGGATAATGCTTTGTATTCATTAGCCATTTCGTGTAAAGCAGTAACTAAATCACTGTGAGTAAATTCAGGTGAGCCAAAGTCAAATACCTCCTTAGCTTCTTCTTCGATGTCGGCCATAAGGCATTCCACTTTTTCATCATCGCTGTCATCTGAAGAGCTTCCGGTATTGGAGTTGTCAGAGTCAGACTCAGCCCACTTGCTTTTGCTTTCATCTGCTACTAGAACCCTTTGGTCTTTTCCTTTTCTAAACGTCCTTTTATCCTCCTTACCCCTTCTTCTTTCGGAGAATTGCTTCTGATCATTGTTCTTAGGCTTGGTGCAGTCTGCAATGAAATGGCCTGGCTTTCCACAGTTAAAACAAGTAGGACCATCGTTTGTATGGTCCGATTTATGATAATTTTTAAATTTCGAATTGTTTTTACGCATAAATTTACCAAATTTCTTGACAAAGAGTGTCATGGCTTCATTGCTGATTTGCTCAGCTGATCTCTTTGGAGGTTCCTCGACCGGTGGACGTATCACGGTTGAGGTTAAGGCCTTGGTTGGTTGAGATGTGGATGGTTCATCTTCTGTTCTCATGTTGAGCTCGAACTCGTAGGCTTTGAGATCAGCAAAGAGATCATGCAGTTCAACCTTGCTCAAGTCTTTTGACTCTCTCATGGCCACTGTCTTGATCTCCCATTCTTTGGGCAGAGCTCTCATAACCTTCACAGCAATTTCACGGTTAGTATAAGTTTTACCTAAAGCAGTAAGATCACAGATGATACTACTGAACCGTTCATCAAATTCAGCCATGGTTTCCCCTGGCTTCATTTTGGCGTTGTCATATTTTTGAATGGCCAGAGTGAGCTTGTTTTCCTTTGTCTGGTCATTCCCTTCACACAGCTGAGTGAGCTTCTCCCAAATCTCCTTTGCTGTGGAACATGACTTGATTTTGCTGAACATATTCTTGTCCAGTGTTTTGTATAGGATGTCCCGGGCCACATTGTCAAGATTGGCCTTCTTTTTGTCCTCAGTGGTCCACTCAGCTCTTGGTTTCTCAATCATTTGTCCTGCACCATCGGCTAGAGCTGGGTTGACCTTCATAATTTTGATAGGACCGTCTGTTATGACATATAGCATGTCATCATCCTGTGCTGCAAGATGTGCCTGCATGCGAATTTTCCAATCATCATACTCTTCTTTAGAAAACATAGGAATTCTGTTGAAAGAAGTCATGATTTGAAAACTTCAGATCAGCAGTTGAGAAAGGAACCCGCTCTGATACCACTTGTTGGGATCGGTTCAGAGGGTAGAGGGGGGGGTGAATACACTCTGAAACTTTTCTTCTACTTCTTTAGAATGATCAAGTGAGGTTTAGTTCACTTAATCAGTTTTCTCAACTTCTAAAACGTTTTGAACAACTTAAATAGTGCGGAAATAGTTCAGAGGTTTTAGTGATGCAAAGTTTATAATGCAATGTATGAGCAGGATGTGAGATAAGTGGCAGTAAATGCTAAAGCACGATTTTATGGAAGTTCGAAGGCTTAATCCTTCTACGTCTCCCCTTCTTCCACTTAGGAAGGAATTCACTAGAAGACTTTGGTTATTACAACGTCTTGTAATACACCCACTTCAGACTTAGGACTTATCCAATGCCTAATCCGAAACTCCTAGATTTACACAGATAAGATTCTCAGTTCTTATCAGACTGGTGGAAGCTTTCAGAGCAGCTTCAAGTCTCTTCAACACTGAGTATAGTTGAGTTGAGCTTCTCAGACTGCAGAGCGGTCGAGAGGCTTGAAAACCCTAGGATGATCCTTGACGATCAGATATGTGAACTGTAGGCGAGGGTTTATTTGAGCAGCAGATGAGTGATCTTGTAAGTGTGCTCAGGTATATCAGATGAGGACTTCTGATATTAGTCAAGTGATTGAAATTTTTCTGAGTTGCTTGTCTCTCTTCGTTGTCTCGTATCACTTCTTGTTGTTGTTTGAGCAATCTTCCCTTTATATAGGTCAATCATCAACGTCTTTATTTTGAACGTTCTGATGCTGCATTGAATGCACATTTAATGCTCATAAATGCATTGATGATTCTGCATGAGGATCGTACACTGCAGACAACTTCCAGGGTCCAAAACTGGAATAAACGGTCGAATGCTTTATCTGCAGTCATTCTGTGTTTTTGCCATTTTGGTACAACCTGTTGTCTTGATTTGCAGGAGTCAACAAATCTTCTGAAACGCCGGTTCTGCTTTTAATAAAAGATCCTGCAAAGAACATCTTGTCACAGGTACTTGTCTCGAGATATCTAGATAGGCAGTTGGCATTCTACCGGTAGAGATATTTGTCCTCTGCTGGTTTGAATAACCAGTCGATAAGCTTGTGACTTCAACCGGTCGAGAGATAAAGGCGGTTGACAAGCTTCCGGTAGATAGATTTATCCTCTGCTGGTTTTGATAGCCAGTTGATAGGCTTGTGACTTCAGCCGGTCGAGAGCAAAGGCGGTTGACAAGCTTCCGGTAGAAGTTGTAGTAGGTTCCTGAAATACAATGGTTGGCAGCACATTCCTATACAATGAGTTGTTTGTTTGTTATCACCAAAATATCGGATTCAACAATATGTTAGCCTATCTTGAGATGATTTTAAGGCTTTATTATGATCTAAATCTATCATGTTAGAATGCATGTTAGTTGTTGATTTTGATTAGATCATGTGTGAACTGAAGCTAGATGAACAAAATGAAGGAAAGGAACTCATTTGACAGCAAAGGGATTTCTGCGGTTTTTCTGGAAATGGGCTCGCTCGATCGGTGAAGTATTGCGGATCGAGCAAGGCCATTAATATTTGGGCAGAAAGCTGAGCAAAGTTGCTCTCGCTCGATCGGTAGGAAATGACCGATCGAGCGAGGCCAATTTTACTCTCATCCGAGAGTTGAGCATTTGTGCTCGCTCGATCGGTAACTTTCTACCGATCGAGCGAGGTGCTCACTTTTGAAAAAAAAAATTTATTTTGTTTGGACTTTGATTCTTGTCTATTAATTATACTGAGTTGATGAATGAGAGATTAGAACTCGGGTTGTCACAACAGGTGGTATCAAAGCAAGAAAATTTTGGACTTAGATAGACTGTGAGTGGGGTAGATCGAGTCTTCTGCCTTACTTATTTATGGATTCATGCTATGATTTAATTACATGATTGAATTACATGTTGTAAATGCTAGCATGGTTTACTTTCAAGTATTTTATTACATGATGTTGTATTTATTTTATTTGAAAGTATGATTACGATGATTAAGATGCATGCTTACTGGAATATCTGAATCGATAGAGGCATGTATTCTGATGATTTATGACATGCTACCGGATTATCTGAATTGATTGGAAGCATGTTTTATCTGAAGACTATGATTATTTATTTATTTAAGATTGAATCAGAACCGAGTCTTGATCAGAGGTAAGATGATCAGAGGAGGACTGAGATAAATTTGATGATTTGGTATCCTAACCATTTTGATAATCAGATATGTCTCGAAGACCAGGACGACCTCCTCTTAGACCACAGGTTCCTATACATCTGCCAGAACAGACAGTGGTAACACCGATTGTGCCTCAAGCTACAGTCCCGAGTAACGAACAGGGAAGTACTTCGAGAGACATGACCGATATGACTGCGACTCCAATGGAAACACTACTGAAAAGATTTCAATCCTACAAGCCGCCAACCCTGAAAGGTACCGAGAATGCAGTTGAATGTGAAGGATGGTTTGATGACATGGAGATGTTATTTGATTCACTTGACTACGGTGATGAGCGGAGAGTCAGACTTATTGGTCATCAGTTGCATGAGGTTGCGAAAAGCTGGTGGTTCACGACTAAGAAAGCTCTGGAGCGTCGAGGAACTGTACTGACCTGGAATGTCTTCAAAACTGAGTTTTACCAACGCTTCTTTCCAGTGTCTTATCGTAAAGACAAGGGTGCCGAATTTTCTAATCTGAGGCAGGGAAACTTAAATATTGAAGACTACGTTGCAAAATTCACGACATTGCTACGTTTTGCTCCACATGTTGCTGATAGTGACGAGGCTATGGCTGATCAGTTCATTAATGGACTGAATCCTGATGTTTTTACATTGGTAAACACAAGGCGACCGAATAATTTTGCTGATGCCTTGAACAGTGCCAAAGGAGCGGAAGCTGGCTTGATACAGCAGCGAGGAGCTTCGTATGTTGCTCAGCCTCCTAGACAGTCACAACCTTCAGCTTCAACTCCGCAACAGTCTTCTCGATTTGAAAGTGGTGGCAGCAGCAGTGGTAAGAAAGGATATTTGCAAGCCCTAGGAAAACAGTTTAAGAAGTCTGGGAGCATTTCTTCGAGTTCCAGTGGCACGAAACCGAAGTCGGGAGTGTTTTGTAACAATTGTGGTGGAGGACATCCAACCGATCAGTGTCGAGGGATATCTGGGAGGTGCCATATATGCCATCAGACTAGCCATTTTGCGAGGGTATGTCCTCAGAGAGGTTCTAGACAGGCACGAGGTGCAGAGTCATCACGATCAATGGCTCAACCCGCAAGACAAGTCTCTTCTGTCCATTCCTTTCAACCGTCACCTTCACAGCAACAATCAAGGCCAGGAGGAAGTCAGACAGGCAGTTAGCCCTAGAGACAGCAGGCTCATGTCTTTGCATTGACAGAGGAACGGGCACAGGGAGCACCAGATGACGTGATTGCAGGTAACTGTTCTCTTTATGGTTATCCTGCATATGTATTGATTGATACAGGTGCATCCCATACGTTTATCTCTGCCCAATTTGTTTCATTGCATTCTTTGCCTGTTGAAACATTACCTGTTGTAGTATCTGTTTCTTCTCCTTTGGGGAAAGGTCTTATATCAATTCAGACAGTTAAGAATTGTTTGCTACAGTATGATGGTAATGAGATCGAGATAGATTGTTTTGTACTTGGTATGTCTGATTTTGACTGTATTATCAGAATTGATATGCTAAACAAGTACAGAGCTACCGTCGATTGTTTTCAGAAGGTAGTGAGATTCAGACCCGAGATGGCTGGAGAATGGAAATTCTATGGTAAGGGTTCACGTGCTAAGATTCCTCTTATTTCTGTGTTAGCTATGACCCGACTTTTGCAGAAAGGAGCGAAGGGATTTCTTGTTTATGCAGTTGACATTTTGAAAACTAGCCCGAACCTGGCTGATTTGCCAGTGGTTAGTGAATTTGCGGATGTTTTCCCTGATGATATTCCAGGATTACTTTCGTATCGTGAGATTGATTTCAACATCGAACTGATGCCAGAAACTGCACCGATTTCGAAAGCACCTTATCGAATGGCACTAGTGGAATTGAAAGAGTTGAAAGATCAGTTAGAAGATTTACTGGCCAAGGGATACATTCGACCCAGTGTTTCTCCTTGGGGAGCCCTAGTACTGTTTGTCAGGAAGAAAGACGGTTCAATGAGATTGTGCATCGACTACCGGCAACTGAACAAGGCAACGGTAAAGAATAAATACCCTTTGCCTCGTGTTGATGATTTATTTGACCAGTTGCAGGGTTCTTCTGTGTATTCCAAGATCGATTTGAGATCTGGATACCATCAGCTGAGAGTCAGGGATTCTGATATTCCTAAGACTGCGTTTAGAACCAGGTATGGCCATTATGAGTTTATAGTTATGCCGTTTGGTTTGACAAATGCTCCAGCTGTATTCATGGCTTTGATGAACCGTGTATTTCAGAAATATCTCGGTGACTTTGTTATTATTTTTATTGATGATATTCTGATATATTCGAAGAATTTGATTGATCATTCTGAGCATTTGAGAACTGTGTTGAAGACTCTGAGATCTGAGAAACTGTATGCTAAACTGTCGAAATGTGAGTTTTGGCTGAAACAGGTTGTTTTTCTTGGACATATTATATCCGGAAATGTTATAGCTGTTGATCCAAGTAAAGTCGAGGCAGTGATCAGTTGGTCGAGACCAACATCTGTTCCTGAGATACGTAGTTTCATGGGTTTGGCTGGGTATTATCGTCGTTTTATTAAAGATTTTTCCAGTATTGCGAAGCCGATTACTCAGTTGACTCAGAAAAATGCTCCTTTTATCTGGTCTGAAGCGTGTGAATCCAGTTTCGTTGAGTTGAAGAAGCGATTGACCAGTGCACCAGTCTTGACGATTCCTTCAGGTATTGGTGGTTTCACTGTTTACTGTGATGCATCTCATCGAGGTTTGGGGTGTGTTTTGATGCAGCGAGGGCATGTGATTGCTTATGCCTCGAGACAGTTGAAGCCTCACGAAACCAGATATCCGATTCATGATCTTGAATTGGCCGCCATTGTATTTGCTTTGAAGATTTGGCGATATTATCTGTATGGGGAACAGTTTGAAATCTATTCTGATCACAAGAGTCTGAAATATCTGTTTTCACAGTCAGAATTGAATATGAGACAGCAGAGGTGGCTTGATTTGCTCAAAGACTTTGATTGTGAGATTAAGTACTATCCGGGGAAATCGAATGCAGCAGCTGATGCATTGAGTCGGAAGGTATGTTCTTTATCCTTATCGACGATTGGTGTATTGAATTTGATTGAAAACTGTTATCTATCTGGATTAGTATTTGATACGAATTATCAACCTCTTCAACTTTATCAAATTCAAGTTGAACCGACATTATTGTTGCGAATTAGAGATGCTCAGAAACATGATCAGAATGTGCAAAATTCGATTGAGAAAGTCCGATCAGGGCATGTATCTGAATACCGGGTTCGAGATGATCTTCTTTATGTTCACAATCGCCTTGTAGTGCCTGATATTTCTGATGTGCGACAAAAACTACTGAAAGAGGCGCATTGTAGTCGTTATAGTATTCATCCTGGAGGTAGGAAGATGTATAACGATTTGAAGACTCGATACTGGTGGAAACCAATGAAGTCCGATATCACTGATTTTGTGTCTCGATGTCTGAATTTCCAGCAGGTAAAGGCTGAAAGGAAGAGAATGCCTGGTTTATTACAGAGTTTATCCGTGCCTGAATGGAAATGAGATCATATTTCCATGGACTTCGTGACGAGATTACCTCGATCTTCTAGAGGTTACGATGCTATCTGGGTTATTATTGATAGATTGACGAAATCAGCATGTTTTATACCTTATCGTATGACGTATAGACTTATACCTTATCGTATGACGTATAGACATGACCAGATGGCAGAGATTTATGTCAGAGAAGTTGTCAGATTGCATGGAGTGCCGAAATCTATTGTATCAGATCGTGATCCTCGATTTACATCACATTTCTGGCACAGCTTACAGAGTGCTTTGGGTACTCAGTTACACTTGAGCACAACTTATCATCCACAGACTGACGGACAGTCTGAGCGTACTATTCAGACATTGGAGGACATGTTGAGAGCTGTAGTGCTTGATTTTGGCACTAGTTGGCAAGAATCACTATCTCTTTGTGAATTCTCGTACAACAACAACTATCAATCGAGTATTGGAATGGCTCCTTTTGAAGATTTATATGGAAGAAAATGTCGATCTCCTCTGTATTGGGATGATATCTCTGAAGTACCTGACACTGGCCCTGATATGATACGTGATATGAATGAACAGGTGAAGCTTATTCAGAAAAGAATGAAGACAGCTCAAGATAGACAAGTGAAATATGTCAACATTCGACGTCGACCTTTGTCTTTTAAACAGGGGGATCGTGTATTTTTGAAGATTTCTCCGTTCAGAGGCACCGTACGATTTGGCAAGCGAGGGAAGTTGTCTCCACGCTACATTGGTCCTTATGAAATTCTGGAGAAAATAGTCAATCTTGCCTATCGATTAGCTCTTCCTCCATCTTTATCTGGAATACATGATGCCTTTCATGTATCGATACTTCGAAAATATCTGGCTGATGAATCTCATGTGCTTCAATCTGATGAGGCTGAACTCGACGAGACTTTGAGTTATTTTGAAAAGCCAATTCAGATTCTTGATCGAAAAGAGAAGCAACTACGAACGAAGACTATTCCACTTGTGAAAGTTCAGTGGAGTCGTCATGGTATTGAAGAAGCAACTTGGGAGACTGAATCAGATATGCGACAAAGATTTCCAGAGATGTTTCATTGATGTGAGTCTCCTTTAGTTTTCTGTTATCTGATATCTGTTATATGATCTGTAGATACTACTTGAGATTTCGAGGACGAAATCGTGTCTTAGTGGGGGAGAATTGTAACGCCAGGAATTATTTAATTTTAATCCGAGAATATTTAATTTGGGAATATTTGGAGTTTTGATTTAAATTCTAATATTCTTAAATTGATTAGGATTGAAATTGAATGAATTGAGAAATTGAGGACCAAATTGCAATTTTGGAAGAATTGAGGGGCCAAAGTGCAATTTTCAGATTTTATGGGGACACTTGTCTTGCATGTGAGTTGGAACGTGGGATACAACACATTTCCATCAGATTGCTTCAGAATTGGAAAAGGAAGAAACCGAGAGCAAAACCAAAGAACTTCCAAGCTTTTTCTTCATTTTCAAATTGAGATATCTTGAGCCTCGGATATCCGTTTTTGATTCCGAAAGATGTTCTGGAATCCTCGCAACGAAACCTTCAATTTGATGTAAGTTTTCTCTTAGTTCATCAAGGTTTGAGAATTCGAAATGGACAGAGATCAGACTTGTGTTTGAATTGTTGTTGATGAGCTTCTATCTTTTGTAATATTGAAGTTGGGTTGAGGATTGATTGTTGTATCATGTTCTTATGATTTCCCAGCTATGATTTCATGTTCTTATGATTTCCCAGCTATGATTTGATCTATATACCTGCTGATATGTTGGTTTCGAAGCTTTAACAGCTGATATGCATGTTAGAAATGTTATAGATGTGTTTGGAATCACCGAGTTATACCGATATGCCGTCGAACTCATGATTTGAAGTGATTTGCTATTGTTCTTGGACTAAGAAGTGGCTGAATTATTAGCTGATGATTACTTGCTTGTTATGCTGTGATTTCAGTGCATAAACAGGGCATTTCAACTCCATAATCTTGACCTTGAAACCGAAAGAAGAAAGCACAAGGTTGGTAGCGTTTTGCTTTGACATTTGGGTTGAAACTTGAGCAGATTTTGAGATAGGTTTGGTGGTTAACTTTTACAGATTTGGACAAGCTAAAATACATCCTAAACATCACATTTGAAAGGTAAAAGTGGACTACTATTTGATTGGGATTATAACTCGAGATGGTTTGTATCGAGTTCCCCTAAATCACATACTTGTTTGCTTAATTGCTCTTATGTGCTTTCCTTTGAGTTGTTGAATAAGTCTTGATGTTAATGAATGTGATTTGAATGATATATATTGCATTCATCTTGTAAGACTTGTTCTTTGATTTCGAAATGAACGGAAACGTTCGAATAGACGATTTGAGGGATTGTATATGTATGGCCTAGGTGGTTGTTTAGCCTAGCGTCTGATTTACATATATAATGGCTTCAAAGTCTAGAGAAGTGAGATAAGTAGCCCCACCTCGATCGGGAGAGTCGATGGATTAGTTATGATATCTACTTCTCGGGATCCCAACCGACGAATGAAGAGATGACCTTGTTTTAAAAACATGCATTGAAGTTATGTTCCTTATATCATGATCTTGATATATATTTGTTATGCATGTTTAGTTGCTTTTACTGGGAAATCTATTTCTCACCGGAGTTATCCGGCTATTGTTGTGTTGTATGTGTCATGGCAATAGGCGGGAGTGGAACCGGGCAAAAGCGAACATGAAGAACAAGGGAGGAGAGGAATAGCGTGATGATCCGAGTTTAGATGGTTGATTGAGCTGTCAATGATAGTGTTGAGTCCAAACACATGAACATGTTATAGCTACTTGTACCAAGACTTGTTGTTTAATAAGTTGTTGTCTTGTTGATGTATATAGGATTTTAGATGATGTATAAATCCTAAAGACAACATGATGTTGTAGCTTTATGCCTTTTCTATAACAATGATTCTTGTTTGATATGTTAGCCTATCTTGAGATGATTTTAAGGCTTTATTATGATCTAAATATATCATGTTAGAATGCATGTTAGTTGTTGATTTTGATTAGATCATGTGTGAACTGAAGCTAGATGAACAAAATGAAGGAAAGGAACTCATTTGACAGCAAAGGGATTTTTGCTGTTTTTCTGAAAATGGGCTCGCTCGATCGGTGAAGTATTGCGGATCGAGCGAGGCCATTAATATTTGGGCAGAAAGCTGAGCAAAGTTGCTCTCGCTCGATCGGTAGGAAATGACCGATCGAGCGAGGCCAATTTTACTCTCATCCGAGAGTTGAGCATTTGTGCTCGCTCGATCGGTAACTTTCTACCGATCGAGCGAGGTGCTCACTTTTGAAAAAAAAAAAATTATTTTGTTTGGACTTTGATTCTTGTCTATTAATTATACTGAGTTGATGAATGAGAGATTAGAACTCGGGTTGTCACATTCCACTTCAGATATACCAAATTCAATTATAAGAAATGTTGATTATACTTCAGAAATTCCTAGACCAGTCTATAACAGCAGTAGAATAAAAACTTATTCTACTCAAAATAATAATCAAGATCTAGAGCCTACTAGCCCTACATTTTCTTCTATCACAGAAAATTTTAATGAATTAAATGTTATAGAAAAAGAGTTTGAAATAAATAAAAACTTCCTACATAATGATTTTTATGCAAAATATAATTTAAAAAAGAGATTATGGTTTTTTGAAAATTTCCTAGAGTCTAGAAAAATTATACAAAAACAGTTTTATGAATTTGTTAATTCAAATAAAATACACATACTTTTCTTTGATTGGTTTGAAATATATGCTTCAAAAAATTTCCTAGAATATCCCTTTTCAAAAAATATAAATCCTCTTACTAAAGAAACAGAATGGGAAACTATTTCTGATTCTCGAAAAATTCAATCAAATCATCCTCCTTTACAAGGAATAAAAATAAATATTCAAAATCAACAAATTGAAGCTATTCCAATAAAAACTCCAGGAGATAGCGATAAAAATAATATTAAAAATATCATAAAACAAAGTAATTTTACAAATACAAATTTAAATACCATAGAAAAATAATTAGATAGAATAGAAAAACATCTACAGAAACAACCTATAGTTAGTATTGAAAATCTTAAAAAGATAGATATTAAAAATCCAGTTTTTAAACCATTTCAAATTTCAAAAACCAGTGTTAAAAATATTCAAGATAATAAGTCTGAATTTATAAAAACCGTTCAAGATCAGTTGAGTAGAATGACCGCTACAACTAGTAGCTCAAATGAACCAACAGATCTTGTAGCCCCTGATACCCCAATATCTAATCTAAGAGTAAATGTTTTAAATAATGAATCTGATATTAGTGAAGCTTTAGAACAATTTCAAAATCCTACAAATGTTAATAAAATAACTTGGGATTTACCCATACAACAACCATTACAAATAATTCCTGCTCCAGATCTTGGAATAGTTAAACTTTTAGCACAGTATCGCTTCAATGCCTCTTCTGTCTATGATTGGAACATAGATGGAATGACCGAGTATAATATCCTTAGTCTTTTACAACAAATGACTGTGGCTGCAAATGCTTATAAAACCCAGATTGGGACTCATGATAAAACCATTGCAGAACTCCTCTTCTCTGGTCAAATAAAAGGATGGTGGGATTATTATCTCACAAACCAACAACAAGAAGAAATTTTAAATTCTATAAAAACAGATGAAGAAGGAATACCAGTTCTTGATGAAAGGACACCACAAAGCTTAGTAATATATATTAAAACTTAAAATGGTTCCTAATGAAAGGAATCCAAGCATAATATATATATATCATAAAATAATGTGATGGTTCCTTTGAAAGGACACCACAAAGCTAGTAATATATATATTAAAGCTTAAAATGGTTCCTAATGAAAGGAATCCAATGATAATATATATATATATATATATATATATATATATATATATATATATATAATATAGTGCGGAATTTAAATGCTGGAATTTAAATATAGTGGGTTTTATAACACCACTGATATATACATATATGTATATATTGCTGGAATTTAAATTGCAGAAATTAAAAGCTGGAATTTAAACGTCTCAGATAATATTGTGGTTCCTCCAGTTTCTGATACATATAATCAAAGATTATATGCAGAGCATACTTTTGCAAAGAACACCACGAATATTAACGGACTCGTTAGGCGGTAGAACCGACCATATAATATTTATATATATAAGTATACATAAATATATATATATATATATATATATATATATATATATTTATATAGTGCTTAGGTGGTAGAACCGTCCATGTAATATATTTATATAGGTATTTAAATAGATAATATAAATAACACAAGAATAATAATAATTAAAACTTCATTACAAACCTTGGAATTTGTACAACACTTGGAATCTTCAAATATTTACAACTTTCTTCAAGATTCTTGAAGAACTTGATGCATAATATAAATAAGTTTTTAAAGGTATTTAGAAGGTTGAAGGGATCAAAAAGGTTTTATGAAGAACAAGGATGAAGAAAGAAAAAGAAGAAAGGAAAAGGTTTTGAAGAAAGGTTGAGGGAATTTGGAAGAGAGGTTTGAGAGGAATTTAGAAGTGTTGGAGTGTTTTCAAGTGTCTCCAATTTTTTCAAGTGGTTTAGAATGGGGTGATGAGTGGTTATTTATAGGCAAAGTAAAGAGGTGGAATAATATAATATATTATATTATATTATTATATTTTATATTATTTTCGTTTTTTTTTTCAAAATTACAATATTTACAACTTCTAATAAAAATACAAGAAATAAAAATATACAATTCATAAAGCAAAATTTATTTTTCACTGTCTCCGCCTTGGTCATCGATCAAGCATTTCTTGTATGAATTCTTCTAAATCGGAATCCACCTCTTCATGTTCATCACTGTTATAGGGATTTGCCTCGTAACAGACATCTTCTTTATCTTGTACGTGTGGTATCAAGATCTTGAATTTGTTTGGCCCAAAAATTTGGGTTAGGTATGTTTTCGAGATTAATCTGTAATCTGGCCAGTTGACTAGGTAATTGTATGGGCGTGCTCCGAGCATTTCATAAAATTCATGGCATTCAATATGATTATATCTCAGATCTTGTATTGGGAATTTGTATCTTCCTCCAACAGCACTATCCATAAATATTCTGTGTCTCGCTGGTTTTATTGCAAACCCTTTTATTTTAGGAACTGTAGAAAACACTTGGAAAAGTTGAGTTTTTTTATTTTTTAAATATGTTGCTTTGTGATATTCATTTAAAACCAATTTAGTTCTATCTCCCAATGATTCTAGTTGAGAGATATTACTAAATCTAAAAGTACGGACTACTCCGAAATCCATAAGACGACCAATAGTCATTTTTGAATGGTCATAAATAGATAAATCAAGCTCGATTGTTAATAGTCCCATAGTCTCGATTTTTTCACTATTTTCAAAATAATATTCATTGAGATCTTGCCAAATGGAAAGTCCGGGAATAGGGTATCTTGGGTTTTTAATATCAATCTGGTTTTTAGATGTTTTTCAGGGATGATTTGTTTTTCATAATTTCCTTGGGCAAAAAGGGAATTATTTTGGGATTTTAAGTATTGGTTCTTTTCATTGAGTTCAGAATATTTTTGGTTCAAAATTTCAAGTTCTTCACTCAATGATTCAATATTTTTTTCAAGAGTCGATACCTTTTGGGAAGTATCTTGAGTGTGTGATGTGGATGCACAATCTGTGCTGGCTAAAGGATTTTCACAAATTTTTTCTTTACATCCTGGCTGGATATAAAAATTTAAACAAATGGTTTTTCTGCAAGCAGCTAATGCTTCGCTGTAAGAATAGTATCCTTTATATAAAGGATTAGGGTAATTTTTTATATTTTTGGCTATTGCTTTCCATTCATGAAACATTCCTAGAATATTTCCAGAAAAAATTACATAATGACTGAAATTTATTCTTGGAGGATTGTTACTAATTCCACAATTTTCTCCAATCATAAAATAATTTGTCAAAGCATTACAAACTTGGAGTTTTGCTGTTCTTTGGTTATCCAAATTCCAAATATTATCCAATATATTTTGCTGAAAATGATTTACGTGTTGTCCAAGACTTGAATGAAATTACCTCTTCTACCTGGTTGGTAAGGTTCGGCAGTTTCCAATGATCTCATAATTCCTTGGAAAGGAGCTGTGTAAGGTTTTTGCTTTTTTGAAGGAATCCAATTTTTTGGATTGCTGTGCTGGTCTTTCATCTATAAATCATTTTTCAAATGATCATTGCTGGTTTCAATATTTTTGTTATTTCTAATTACATTAATACTATTTTTATAAATTGAACAAGCTTTAATCAGATTTACATTTCTAAGTTTAGGTTTTTCTAAGAAATCAAAATTTAATTTTTTATGATTAATTTCAAAAGCTATGGAATCATTATTTACTATATACGGGGTAATTAAATTAATAAAAGGTGTTCCTAAGATTACAGTGTGGTGGATATCATTAACAAGAATGAAAGCAGTTTTTATATAAACACCATTTTTTACTATCGAAGCTTCTGTTTTAGAATTTACATTTAATCTTGAATTATTAGCAGTAGATAATTTTTCATGAGTTTTTTTATGGAATTTTTTAGGCACAATTTTTGATTTTATGCAATTTAAATCTGCACCAGTATCAAAAAGAGCTATAGTATCAATTTCAAATTTTTCTGAGAAAACAATTTTTATTTTTAAGAAATATTTTTTAGAAGTTATTTCTCTTAATACAAAAAGAAAATCCTCTGGAACTTTTTCAATGTTTTGAATATCTTGTGTTTCTTCTTCAGTTTCAGAAATATTGTCGGTATTAATATTTTGAAGAATTAATTTTATTGCATCAGTATTTTGAACTTGATTTTCTTTTAATTCTTTTATTTCTAATTTAATTTCTTTTATCTCTCTTTGTATATCTTGAATGGACACATTTTTATTTTTAATTTTTTTTATCTAAAATATTAGTTAAGTCGTAAGCTTTCTTAGTAGTACTTTGTAAAATTTTATTTTCTTCTTTACCTTTTAATGTTTTTAGAATTTTTTCTAAATAGTCTTTTTGAATATTTGGACCATCAATATTTTTTAAAACATCTAGAAAAAGTACTTGATCTTTTGAAAGCATATTAATTTTATTTTCAGATTTTTCACTAGTTGTGATTAAATCATCAATTTGTAAACATTCATCGTGGTTAGAATTTTCAAATTTTGTATCTTTATCAGAGGAATCTATTAAAATATTAGAGATTTTATCTAAAATTTCTTCACTTAATTTTAATTCATTTAGTTTTTTGTTTAATCTACAATACTTTGTTGTATGACATGTTTTATGACATCTATAGCATTCAATATCTTTAAAGGATGTTTTTTGTTTAGAATTGTCTGGTTTTTTCAAATGTTTTCTGTAAATTCTTTTATATGGTTTTTTATAATATTCTTCTTTTGGTTTATCAAAATTCTTTTGGGTTTTCTTAAAAGGTTTTTTATTTGAGTTTTTAAAGGTTTCTTGACAATCTCCTATGCATTTTGAAGAAGATGGTTTATTGGTATTTATATCTAATTGTTTACAAAAAGTTCCTAACTCTTGTTTTGTTCTTTTCATTTCCCATTTTAAATGTTTTTGTAATTTTAAATCTTGACAGATTTTTAATCCTTCTTGTTGAGTTAAACTTATTAATTGTCCATAAGTAAAATCTTCATAAGATATTATATGGTTATTGTTAGTTTCTCTAATTTTATTTCTTACCTTTTCTCCTAAGAGAGTGGGTAATCCTGCAAAAAAAATTTCTTTCCAAAAAGGTTGATTAGAGTCTTCTCTTAACATTATTCTTGTTAAGAAAGTATTTTTATACCATTGAAAATCACTTAATTTTTTACATTTTTAATTTGATAATAATTCTGAGTTTTTATCTTTTAAATGTGTAGGATCACCAATAAAATGTAAAGAAATTGTTAAGATTAAAGTTGCTACAGCATCTTGTTGAGGATTACCGTTTTCATCAAGAACTGGTATTCCTTCTTCATCTGTTTTTATAGAATTTAAAATTTCTTCTTGTTGTTGGTTTGTGAGATAATAATCCCACCATCCTTTTATTTGACCAGAGAAGAGGAGTTCTGCAATGGTTTTATCATGAGTCCCAATCTGGGTTTTATAAGCATTTGCAGCCATAGTCATTTGTTGTAAAAGACTAAGAATATTATACTCGGTCATTCCATCTATGTTCCAATCATAGACAGAAGAGGCATTGAAGCGATACTGTGCTAAAGGTTTAACTATTCCAAGATCTGGAGCAGGAATTATTTGTAATGGTTGTTGTATGGGTAAATCCCAAGTTATTTTATTAACATTTGTAGGATTTTGAAATTGTTCTAAAGCTTCACTAATATCAGATTCATTATTTAAAACATTTACTCTTAGATTAGATATTGGGGTATCAGGGGCTACAAGATCTGTTGGTTCATTGGAGCTACTAGTTGTAGCGGTCATTCTACTCAACTGATCTTGAACGGTTTTTATAAATTCAGACTTATTATCTTGAATATTTTTAACACTGGTTTTTGAAATTTGAAATGGTTTAAAAACTGGATTTTTAATATCCATCTTTTTAAGATTTTCAATACTAACTATAGGTTGTTTCTGTAGATGTTTTTCTATTCTATCTAATTATTTTTCTATGGTATTTAAATTTGTATTTGTAAAATTACTTTGTTTTATGATATTTTTAATATTATTTTTATCGCTATCTCCTGGAGTTTTTATTGGAATAGCTTCAATTTGTTGATTTTGAATATTTATTTTTATTCCTTGTAAAGGAGGATGATTTGATTGAATTTTTCGAGAATCAGAAATAGTTTCTCATTCTGTTTCTTTAGTAAGAGGATTTATATTTTTTGAAAAGGGATATTCTAGGAAATTTTTTGAAGCATATATTTCAAACCAATCAAAGAAAAGTATGTGTATTTTATTTGAATTAACAAATTCATAAAACTGTTTTTGTATAATTTTTCTAGACTCTAGGAAATTTTCAAAAAACCATAATCTCTTTTTTAAATTATATTTTGCATAAAAATCATTATGTAGGAATTTTTTATTTATTTCAAACTCTTTTTCTATAACATTTAATTCATTAAAATTTTCTGTGATAGAAGAAAATGTAGGGCTAGTAGGCTCTAGATCTTGTTTATTATTTTGAGTAGAATAAGTTTTTATTCTACTGCTGTTATAGACTGGTCTAGGAATTTCTGAAGTATAATCAACATTTCTTATAATTGAATTTGGTATATCTGAAGTGGAATGTCTATGTTTAGTTTTACAAGGAGTGTTTACTACTGAAGGGATTTGAGAAACTCTACCTAAATCTATAGTATCTGAGGTAGAAGAATTTTCAGATTTGTCACTACTATTTTTTCTTTCAAAAAAAATTTTAACTTTTCCATCTAGATATTGAGTTATTTCTTTTAGTTGGGTATTTGGTTTTGGATCTTCTATTGGTTCAGGTTTAGCAACTCCTTCTAAGACCCATTCTTCTGGTAAATTTATATCACTCCATTGAATTGGTTTGGGGATTACAGTATTAGATCTAGTTAAATCTGCTTGTAATAAAAGGGTTTCACCTTTTTTACTATGATTTTTTACTTTTGTAGCAAAAGCAGAAATCATAGCTTTGTAATGGATTCTAAAAATTATTGCCACTGGAATTGATCCTTTAAGCATGTTGTAATTGTGAGTTTTTATTTGTAAAACTAAAGATTTTAAAATATTTTTGTCACTTAAAGAAACTGAAAAATTAGGATAACAATCAAAAGAGATTGGTCCAGTACATAGACTAGATTCAACTGAACTTAGTAAAGAATCTTCAAAATTTGTAAATCTGGCATCTCTTAAAATAACAAGGATCGAAGTATTCAATCCTTCTTTAGTTAAAGGTTTTATTCCTACTTGGACTAATCCAATATGAATATATTTATAATTTTTATCTTTATATTTTTGTAAGGAATTTTGAGATAATAACTTAATTGTTTCAAAAGGTTTTGTAAGTTGTATATCTATTTTTTCAGTTTTAATAGAAAAGTCGGTTTTAAAAAAGTTGAAATCTTGAATGCTTATAAATTTGATCTTTATTAACTCTAGGGATTTCCCAATTATCTATAGATTTTTCAAAATTTCCTATAATAATTTCTTCAGTATTAATTATCCTTTTAGAATCATATGAGCTCGTAGTAACAGAGTTTAAAGAAGTAGATCTACTGAAACTTGAATCCATATTTATAAAAAATTTTGTCTGTTTTCGATATCACTGTTTACCTGTGGTCTCTTCAGTATTAATTATCTTTTCAGAATCATATGAGCATATATATATATATATATATATATATATATATAGAGAGAGAGAGAGAGAGAGAGAGAGAGAGTTTTGTTATGGTGTCCACCAACCATGCCCAACTCCGTGCCCACCATGTACAATAATTTAGTTGACCAGTACAATAGATAAGTTGACTTGTACATGGTGGGCATGGAGTTGGGCATGATTGGTGGGCAGCATAACAAGACTCATATATATATATATATATATATATATATATATATATATATATATATATATATATGAGTTATTTGCACCAAACACCCCTGTGAAATATTGAAAATGCACACTTCTCCCCTGTGAAATTTTAATAGGCATCTTCAACCCTAACCTTTTAAAAAATTAGCACACTCGCCCCTTCAGATGAGTGATTGTTGCACACGCGCCCCTCATGCAACTGAACAAAGATTTTGATATTTTTTTTGCACCAAATACCCCTGTGAAATAATAAAAATGCATATTTGACCCCTGTGAAAATAATTTTTAAATCTATTCAACTCATAATACACAAATTTTATTAAAATCTAATTATAAAATATTTAGCAAACACTTTTCGTTTTATTAATTTTATTTTGAATTTTAAATTTATTATTATATAATTATTTTCTAAAAAGTATTATTATTTTATCTTGTTATCATTATTTTATTAAACTTTCTTCTTGTTTCCAACTTCTCAATTAAAAATGCATTCATAAACGAGATTTAAATACCTAAAAGTACCAAAATATTAAATCAAAATGATAATTTCATGCATATTACTTTTCAATTTAGTATTATATATTTTTGAACCAAAATATAATTTTTTTTAAAATGAATTGCAGAATTTTCATTAAATAATAATACACAATATTTATTAAGATCTAATTATAAAATATTTTTCAAACATTTTTAATTTTATTTATTTTTATTTTTTAATTTAAATTTATATTTTTTAATTAATTTATTTCTAAAAAATTATTATTTTATCTCGTTATCATTATTTTATCAAATCACTCCGTATTTTCAACTTTTTCATTAAACATGATTCATAAATAAGGATTTAAATATCTAAAAATACCAAAATATTGAACCAAATGATAAGTTCATGAATGTTACTTTTTCGATTTAGAATTATATAAGCACGTTATTTTTTATTATTTATTACAAATTGTGCAATGCATATTCTCAAAAAATTTAAATTTTGGTTCAATAATATATAGTCCTAAATCAAAAAAGCAATATGTTTGAACTTATCGGATTAGTTCAATATTTTGGTACTTGAAATTATTTAAATACTTGTTTATGAATGCATGTTTAATGAAAAAATTGAAAACAAGAAGAAAGTTTAATAAAATAATGATAACAAGATAAAACAATAATATTTTTAGAAAATAATTATATAATCATAATAAATTTAAAAATAAAAATAAAATTAATAAAACAAAAAGTGTATGCTAAATATTTTATAATTAAATTTTAATAAAAATTGTGTATTATGGGTTGAATAGATTTAAAAATTATTTTCACAGGGGTCATGTAAGATCCAAAAAGTCCACTAGCTTAATCACGTTAAGATAATTAAATTATGTGATTTAATGCATGTTATTTAGTATGCTTAATTGTTATGTTTAATTATGTGAATTGTTGGAATTAATCATGGGTCGCAGGAACGAGTCTAGCCTTGAACGAGTTAAGAAAATATTTTAAATTAATTTTAAAGGGATGCAGTGTTTTTTTTTATTCAAAAGAAGAGTAAAAATTTTAAAAGAGATTTTTAAATATAACTAATGGGCCGTGTTGGAGCCCATTAGTTACAAAAAAATAAACGTTCAGAATCTTCTTCTGAACTCTTATTTTTTTTCTAACGCTCTTTTCTCAAAATCTCTCTCAAACGCTGCATCAAGGGTTCTTCAGAGGCTCGAGGCTAGATCGTCCTACCGCTCAGGTTATTTCCAATTGAATCTATCCAGGCAAGTTTTTACTGTTTTTTTTAAACCCATTCAAGAATATAGATATTTTGAAGGTAAAAACCTAGGTGTTTGATTGATGATCTATGATTGTTGTCTTGAAAATCTTTATGAGTATGTTGCTTGATTGTGATACGTGAAGCATTCCTGAGGTGTTCGGTTCATGTTCATTGAGTCTTGAAAGATATGAATGCAATAGATCAGATTTTTGGGTAAAAGTAGTTATGAAGGTTTTTGACTCAACATTTTTGGAATGTTTGATGTATTGGTACAAGTTATTTTGAAATTTTGATGTTGTTGAATGGTATTTTTGATGGAAAATCGTCCCTAAGTATTGTGGGTTTTGAAAAAGTGCAGCAAAGATCATTTTTCGGAAAAAGGAGTCGCGACGGCGCGCCCGCGCCGCCAAGCAGCACGCCCGCGCCTGCGTCGCGTAAGTCTGCGCACAGGAGGCGCGCCCGCGCCGAGCGCCCGCACTTTTGCGAGCGGACGGCACGCCCGCACTGGTTGTGCACGCGGTCGCGCCGGTGGCAGCACCGAGAGGGCGCGGCCGCGCTGTTGAGGCAGCGCGGCCGCGCCGCAGGTTCGAAATTCCCACCCCATTTTATGAGTTTTTGAGTCCTAAAAATCATGATTTTGATACTTTAATGTATTTTAATTATTTTTAAGAATGTTCATGAAGAATTTTAAAGTTTTCAAGGTCCCAAATGGACGGAATGCCTCACGTGGATCGATCAAGTTATGTATTGCATGATTATGTGATTTTCTTATAAAAGCTAAATTCTCATGAAATGTTTTGAAGGATTATAAGCATGTAACATCACGAAAAACTTTATGAGCATGTTACGAGATTTATGGAAATGACATGAATGATATGATACATGGAAAATATTTTGATGATTTATGCGTCTTGTGGTGATTATATGGGGTATGCACTTCGGGATAAGCTCCAGAGCGGCTATCCAAACACAGCTCACGGGATGGTTATACGAGGTATGCACTTCGGGGTGAGCTCCGAAGCGGCTATCCAAAAATGAAAGTTTACGGGCGTAATGCCATATGCTTGTTGATCAACAGGAAACTATAAATGGCTCATTATGACGGTTGCCACACTACTCATACTTCATCACCCCAAACATTTTTATGATATGGCTATATTAAAGTTACGTTTATTGCATGGAAGTTTAAGTTAATGTTTTTCTTTTAAAGTTGGAAAATCCTTTTTCTGCATGTTCTTGCTGAGTCTTTCGACTCACTATACTTGAATGGTGCAGGTAACGATGATGTGGATGCTTTTATTGATGATTATGTGGGCGGACATGAAGAAGAGGCAGGGGTCGGTCCAACGGGCAATGCATGAGTGTGAACGCTTTAGAATGGAAGATGTTTTAAACCTTTTTATTTGATGAGAGGCAAACAAGTTTTGATTTTGAAGTTGATGGTCACGTTTGGCAAATATTTTTTAGATGCTATTCTATTTTGTGCATTTATAATATGCTCTTTTAATAAATAAGATGATGCTTCCGCAAAGTTTTTATTTTTATCAAGATTTTAAGTATGTATGATTGAGTAACGTTCAGGTGTTGGAAATTGGGATGTTACAGGTCAAATATGCATTTTTAATATTTCACAGGGGTATTTGTTGCAAAAAAAAATATCAAAATATTTGCTCAGTTGCATGAGGGGCGCGTGCGCAACAATCACTCATCTGAAGGGGTGCGTGTGCTAATTTTTTAAAAGATTAGGGTTGAAGATGTCTATTAAAATTTCACAGGGGAGAAGTGTGCATTTTCAATATTTCACAAGGGTGTTTGGTGTAAATAACTCATATATATATATATATATATATATATATATATATATATATATATATATATATATATATATATTACTGCAAAGTTAAAAATCTAATTTTTTTTACTAACAAATGTTCAATCAATTTGGTAAAATTTTAATTAATTTTAGGAAAATAATCTCAATTTCTAATTTTCTTTTAACCTTCCCTTCAACTTATCTTCAGCAATATATCATCACTCATATATCATTTTTATCATATTTTATATATATTTTTCAGAAATTTTAAATTATTAAATATTTTTTTATTTTGATATTAACTTTTAAAATTTTAATTCATCATATAAGTACTAAAAATAACATGAAAATTAATTAACACCGATATCTCTTTATACACGATGCATACATATATATATGTTTACAAAATTGATTTAAATAATATTTTTTGAATTCGAGAGATTATTTTAAACTTGAAATCATTTTTTATATTAATTCGTAATCTTATGAGTCATATGATTATTTAACTTAAAATTCAAAATATAGATAGAGGTATAGAAATATTTTGTATATAGAGATAATATGAAAATTTACTAAAATAGTATTAATGATATATTTATTAATTAAAAATAAAATATTTTGTAATTTTAGAAAAAAAAAACATTTTTGGATAATCAAAAAGTAGACAATGATATCAAAACTATATATTCTAGGTCTATCAATATTAATAATTGTATATATAGATTAGCAAGAAAAAATTTATATATTCAAAAATTTTACGTATCAAATGAAAATTTATTGAAATAGGTTTAATGAAATTTTTATTCTAATAAAAATAAAATATTTTGTAATGTGAGGACAAAAAACCATTTTTGGATAATAAAAAATAGATAATTATATAAAAATTAGTTACTCTAAATCTATCGATAATAAATTGCATAGACTAGAAATTTTCAATTTTCAATTTTTTTTGATTTTTTATATATTTTTAAAATAAAATTGTGAGTTTGTTTATTTTTTATTAAATATTATATGTTTTTTAAAAAAAATCTCTTTTCTTTATTTTATCGATTTTTCTTATATCATTTTATTTTAACTTAGAATTTATATTTATATACAATATAATAATGCACCAACTTATTAATGTTAATATGGAAACAAAAATAAATATTTCGCATGTTGTGCATTTTTTTTAAAACTAGTAAAAGTCACGTGCATTGCACGTGGGAACAACTTTTTATTATCGATAAATGTTGTTAAATAAATGAGTTGAGATGAGAAGAGATAAACGTGCAATTAGTTAATAATCTTCATGATATTTTAGTAAATATTAAATTAAATGTAATATGATATTTACAACATTTTTTATAAAATGAGTACGAATAATATTTGTTTAAATATTTTATATGTTACAAGTCTAATTGAATTTATAGACGTTATTGCAAATAATGGTTGTAACAAATACTATAATTTTTTATAAATTAGACATTGAGAAAAATATATAATTTGATTTCATGACATATTTAATATATAAAATTTAAGAAAAAATATAATAAATAATACATAGTGTTGAAAAATTATTTTACCACTACTGATTTTGAGAAAATAATAATAATAATATAGATAATGCATTCTAAACTCTAAATTAATTTACATCGTCTTTTTTTGTTTCTTTACATAACCATTTTTTCTTCTTTCACAATTTGTTCATTTGCCATCTATTATTTATTCTTTAAAAAAATTATTTTCTCATCATATTCGATAATAATTCTTGTGATGTTTTTTCTATCAATTATTTTTATTTTTATATCTTTATTCTTTGATTTTTTTGTTGGATCATGCTGAAATAATTCTTTGCAAGAGTATAAATAATTTCATTGTACTCCATTCTTGTTTTATTATCTTATATTACTTGTAAGTCAATATCGTTAAAAATCAATGTGTTATTGGACGTTTTTTCTATTTTTAAATTTCATGGTAAGTTGTTCGAAATCTACTATTGCAATAATTTTTTTTGCTAAATTTTTGTTCTAATGTTGAATGATTTTGATTAAAATTGTTAACATTTTGTCTTGTATTTCAACCGTCTTATCTATTTTGAGAATAAATGTATATATTTTTTATTTTGTGTCTCTAAAATCTTGTAGTATATTGAAGTGATGTTGTCATATAAATAAAAAAGATTAATTTTATTAATAATTTGTAACAATATATAGGACCGAGCGCTTGCTGCTTTACCAAAAAATATAACTGGCGGTAATAGTGCAACTGAAATCTTTTAAATCGCACAGCAGCCAAGCGTCATGTTTCGATTGTTTTACCCAGCAAGGACAATTATTGCATTCAACAATATTCATTGCACTCCTTGTAATCAATGAGAATCGAACTCATGACCTTAGCTCTGATACCAATTGTAGGACCGATCGCTTGTCACTTTACCAAAAGCTTACAGTTTCAATGTTCATCACTTACAGTCACCGTTATTCTATAGTTATATATATTAACAGTTTAAAATAATACATTATCAATAACTCATGTTAGCTTATAGATATAATATTCAATGTAGTTTTTTTTTTCAAAATATTGATATTGATTCTTATGCAATTATTAACTCGAGTTTTCATCATTTGGTTGATTAATATTGAGCAAGTATGACATGTTTGGTACCATGCATTTGTTTTATTTTATTTCTTATGTATGTATGCTCTGAATCGATATGATTTATTATGTATTTGATAATAAGTGAGATATGTTAATCAAATTAAATAAAATATTCATTTTGTAATGTTCTAATTTATGTGTTAATTACTTGTTTTACAAGTATTGATTTATGTACTAATAATAATAATAATAATAATAATAATAATAATAATAATAATAATAATAATAATAATAATAATAATAATAATAATAATAATGCATTCTAAACCTTAATTTAAATTATTAATAAATTTTTTTTACTCTATATGTTGAATTTTTATCTCTTTCACGATTTTTTTTCTATTTATCATGCATTATTTTTTCTCTATGAAAATTCAATATTCTTATCATTTTTATTAATAGAAATTTATATAGTGGTATGGCCAAACGCGAAGACCCACCCGGATCTGTTTGTGAACACGTTTGGGCGAGTCTAAACTCGTCTCTCCAGGGCAGGTTTAATACAAGGCTAAGTTTAGACCCAGTTCATTATCATTATTTTATTGAAGTGTTGTCGTTCTTTAAATAAAGTATATTTTATAATAATTGGTAATATATATACTTTGAAAGAAAAACTATTACATGTTTAGTTATGAAATCAATATAATATTTAACATTGCAACTAATAAAAAAAATTGCAATATTTTCGAATAATATAACCCCCGAGTTTCAATATTTTTATCATTTATGGTCATCATTATTTTATATCTACATTAACATTTTAGAATAAGACATTATCAATAACTCATGTAAGTTTATAAATATAGTATTTAATGTAGTTTTACCTTGTCACAATGTTGATATTGAAACATATACAATTATTACAGTTAATGTTTTTTATTGTTTTCTTGAGTAATTTTAAGCAATTATGGTTTGTTTCGTATCTTGAATTCGTCTTATTTTCTAACTCGTGTATGTATGCTTTCAAACAATATTATTTATTCTATATTTGTTAATAAGTGAGATAAGTTAATTAAATTAAATATTTATTTTGTAATTTCTTATCTTTAGTGTTGATTATTTATTTTGTGACCATTGATTTATGGAAAACAAATGTAATATAGATAATGCATTTTAAACCTTAATTTAAATTATTGCACAATTATTTTTTCCTTTTATATTTTGAATTTTTATCTCTCAATTTTTTTTCATTTACCATCCGTTTTTTATTTCTCTGTGAAGGAATCAATTATTAACTCGAGTTCCCATAATTTGGTTGATTAATATTGAGCAAGTATGATATGTTTGGTACCATGCATTTGTTTTATTTTTTTCTTATGTATCTATGCTATGAATCAATATGATTTATTATGTATTTGCTAATAAGTGAGAGATGTTAATCAAATTAAATAAAATATTTATTTTGTAATGTTCTAATTTATGTGTTAATTACTATTTTTATGAGTACTGATTTATGTAATAATAATAATAATAATAATAATAATAATAATAATAATAATGAGTTTTAAACCTTAATTTAAATTATTAATAAATATTTTTCCTCTATATGTTGAATTTTTATCTATTTCACGATTTTTTTCATTTACGATGCATTATTTATTCTCTATGAAATAATCAATATTCTTATCATCTTTATTAATAAAAATTCCTATGGTGGGTCTGGCCAAACGCGAAAAACCACGCGGACCTGTTTGTGAACATGTTTGCGTGATTCTAAACTCGTCTCTCTGGGGCAGGTTTAATACAAGGCTAAGTTTAGAACCGATCAATTATCATCCCTTTATTAAAGTGTTGTCGTTCTTTAAATAAAATATATTTTATAATAATTGATAATTGTTGAATCCGATATTTTGGTGATAACAAACAACAACTCATTGTATAGGAATGTGCTGCCAACCATTGTATTTCACGAATCTACTACAACTTCTACCGGAAGCTTGTCAACCGCCTTTGCTCTCGACCGGCTGAAGTCACAAGCCTATCGACTGGCTATCAAAACCAGCAGAGGATAAATATATCTACCGGAAGCTTGTCAACCGCCTTTGTCTCTCGACCGGTTGAAGTCACAAGCTTATCGACTGGTTATTCAAACGAGCAGAGGACAAATATCTCTACAGGTAGAATGCCAACTGCTTATCAGGATATCTCAAGACAAGTACCTGTGACAAGATGTTCTTTGCAAGATCTTTTATTAAAAGCAGAACCGGCGTGTCAGAAGATATGTTGACTCCTGCAATCGAGACAACAGGTTGCACCAAAATGGCAAAAAACACAGAATGACTACAGATAAAGCATTCGACCGTTTATTCCAGTTTTGGACCCTGGAAGTTGTCTGCAGTGTACGATCTTCATGCAGAATCATCAATGCATTTATGAGCATTAAATGTGCATTCAATGCAGCATCAGAACGTTCAAAATAAAGACGTTGATGATTGACCTATATAAAGGGAAGATTGCTCAAGAACAGAACAACAAAAAAAAAAGGGGTAGACAACAAAGAGAGACAAGCAATTCAGAAAAATCTCAATCAACTCAATCACTTGAATAATATCAGAAGTCCTCATCTGATATACTTGAGCACACTTACAAGATCATTCATTTGCTGCTCAAATAAACCCTCGCCTACAGTTCACATATCTGATCGTCAAGGATCATCCTAGGGTTTTCAAGCCTCTCGACCGCTCTGCAGTTTGAGAAGCTCAACTCAACTATACTCATTGTTGAAGAGAATTGAAGCTACTCTGAAAGCTTCCACCAGTCTGATAAGAACTGAGAATCTTATCTGTGTAAATCTAGGAGTTTCGGATTAGGCATTGGATAAGTCCTAAGTCTGAAGTGGGTGTATTACAAGACGTTGTAATAACCAAAGTCTTCTAGTGAATTCCTTCCTAAGTGGAAGAAGGGGAGACATAGAAGGATTAAGCCTTCGAACTTCCATAAATCGTGCCTTAGTCTTTACTGCTATTTATCTTACATTCTGCTCATACATTGCATTATAAACTTTGCATCACTAAAACCTCTGAACTATTTCCGCACTATTTAAGTTGTTCAAACCGTTTTAGAAGTTGAGAAAACAGATTAAGTGAACTAAACCTCACTTGATCATTTTGAAGAAGAAGAAGAAAAGTTTCAGAGTGTATTCACCCCCCTCTACCCTCTGAACCGATCCCAACAAGTGGTATCAGAGCGGGTTCCTTTCTCAACTGCTGATCTGAAGTTTTCAAATCATGACTTCTTTCAACAGAATTCCTATGTTTTCTAAAGAAGAGTATGATGATTGGAAAATTCGCATGCAGGCACATCTTGCAGCACAGGATGATGACATGCTATATGTCATAACAGACGGTCCTATCAAAATTATGAAGGTCAACCCAGCTCTAGCCGATGGTGCAGGACAAATGATTGAGAAACCAAGAGCTGAGTGGACCACTGAGGACAAAAAGAAGGCCAATCTTGACAATGTGGCCCGGGACATCCTATACAAAACACTGGATAAGAATATGTTCAGCAAAATCAAGTCATGTTCCACAGCAAAGGAGATTTGGGAGAAGCTCACTCAGCTATGTGAAGGGAATGACCAGACAAAGGAAAACAAGCTCACTTTGGCCATTCAAAAATATGACAACGCCAAAATGAAGCCAGGGGAAACCATGGCTGAATTTGATGAACGGTTCAGTAGTATCATCTGTGATCTTATTGCTTTAGGTAAAACTTATACTAACCGTGAAATTGCTGTGAAGGTTATGAGAGCTTTACCCAAAGAATGGGAGATCAAGACAGTGGCCATGAGAGAGTCAAAAGACTTAAGCAAGGTTGAACTGCATGATCTCTTTGCAGATCTCAAAGCCTACGAGTTCGAGCTCAACATGAGAACAGAAGATGAACCATCTACTTCTCAACCAACCAAGGCCTTAACCTCAACCGTGATATGTCCACCGGTCGAGGAAGCTCCAAAGAGATCAGCTGAGCAAATCAGCAATGAAGCCATGACACTCTTTGTCAAGAAATTTGATAGATTTATGCGTAAAAACAATTCTAAATTTAAAAATTATCATAAATCGGACCATACAAAGGATGGTCCTACTTGTTTTAACTGTGGCAAGTCAGGCCACTTCATTGCAGACTGCACCAAGCCTAAGAACAATGATCAGAAGCAATTCTCCGAAAGAAGAAGGGGTAAGGAGGATAAAAGGACGTTTAGAAAAGGAAGAGACCAAAGGGTTCTAGTAGCAGACGAAAGCAAAAGCAAGTGGGCTGAGTCTGACTCTGACAACTCCAATACCGGAAGCTCTTCAGATGACAGCGATGATGAAAAAGTGGAATGCCTTATGGCCGACATCGAAGAAGAAGCTGAGGAGGTATTTGACTTTGGCTCACCTGAATTTACTCACAGTGATTTAGTTACTGCTTTACACGAAATGGCTAATGAATACAAAGCATTATCCAAGGAGTTCGAGGAAGTAAAGGCAGAAAGAGCTGACCTAAAAGATAAGTCAAGCAAATCAAGCTGCATGCAGCAAAAAGAGCTTGATGGTCTTAAGGTCAAGCTAAGTCTGCTGGCTACTGAGAACGACACCTTGAAAAGAGTATTCCAAGCTACCTTGATTGAGAATAAAAAACTACTTGAAACCATTAAGGCTTGGAATAAATCTTCTGTAACCATTGACAAGATTCAAGAAATCCAAAGACCGGTACATGATAAAACCGGTCTAGGGTTTGGAACAAATGAACAGTCTATGGAATCCTGTATTCAGTCAAGCCTGGACAAAGGCAATCTTAACAAAATAAGATTTGTCAGGTCCAGCACGATATATGAACACGATAAGTGCAGCTTTGACAAAAATCAGAAAGTATCTAACGAACGAAGCTCTAAGCATAGAGGGCTGAGATATGTGGATCCCCAGACCTCTAATCAAAGAGGAACTTGGATCAAACCAAAACCTAATGAAAGAAGAAAGGGAAACCAATCTAATTTCAAAAGGCCATGGAATGAGTCTAACTACTCTAAGAAAAGATGGTCAAAGGAGAAGCCTTACCAGTACTTTAATTGCAGGCCAGTTCAAAAGAGGTACAGGCTAACTGATGAAAATCAAAAAGGCAAGCAGCACACAGCAACCTCGCAAGCACACACATTTACTGCCTATCGACCGCACAGATTTCTGGACACACACACGGGCAAACCTGTAAGGGTGTTCCAGGTGTGGGTCCCGAAAGGGCTAATCCGACCTGGACCCTACTAGATATGGGTACCAAAAGTTCTTCACTCTTTGCAGGTACTAAAAGTACAAACGGGCGAGAAAACCACTTCTATCAAGGACACTACCTGGTATTTAGATAGCGGTTGCTCACGACACATGACAGGGAATCCAGAACTTCTAACAGAAGTGGTGTTGTGCAAAGGACCAAAGATCAGCTTTGGAGACAACTCCAAAGGTAAAACCGTGGGTAAGGGTAAGATTATCCATGGTAACATCATTATTAAAGATGTGTTACTTGTTGACAAACTATGCTATAATTTGATAAGTATTAGTCAACTATGTGACAATGATCATTCGGTCGAGTTTCACAAACACACTTGCCTCATAAAAAATGACAAAGGTGAGACTCTTATGACCGGTGTACGAGACCTAAACACCTACAAGGTAAACTGGTCTTGCTCACATATTTTTTCACCTACTTGTCTTACTGCTCATCATGATAAACATTGGTTGTGGCATAAGCGGTTAAATCATCTAAATTTTAAGTCCATTTTTAACTTGAGGAAGCATGATTTGGTTTCTGGTCTGCCCGAAGGAGATTTTATAAAAGACAAAGTTTGTCCTGCTTGTCAACTAGGAAAGCAGGTGAGAGCAACCTTTAAAAATAAAGGGTGTATGTCTTCTTCCAAATGTTTAGACTTACTTCACATGGACCTATTTGGTCCTATACCAGTAAGAAGCATAGGGGGAATGAGATATGCTCTTGTTGTTATAGATGACTTTTCTCGATTTACTTGGGTCATCTTTCTCTCTTCAAAAGATCAAACTGCACCTCACCTGATTAAGCTTTTTAAACGCTTGCAAAATGAACAATCTACTGTGATAGATAGAATCAGGAGTGATAGAGGGACTGAATTTTTAAACACCACTCTTATGACTTATCTAGATGATCAGGGAATCAAGCATGAGTTGTCAGCTGCTAGATCCCCACAGCAAAATGGGGTGGCTGAAAGAAGGAACCGTACTTTAAAAGAAGCAGCCAGAACTATGATTGCTGATTCAAATGTTTCTCAAAGGCTTTGGGCAGAAGCAGTTAACACAGCTTGCTATACTCAAAACAGATCTATGATTAATAAACGATTTAACAAAACTCCATATGAGATCTGGAATGGCACAAAACCTGATATTTCATACTTCAAAATTTTTGGGTGCAAATGCTTTATCCACAACAATGGCAAAAACCATTTGACAGCCTTCGATGCCAAAGCAGACGAAGGAACTTTTATTGGTTACTCAGCCATTAGCAGAGCTTATCGAGTGTTCAATCAAAGATCACTAACGGTCGAGGAAACCATTCATGTTGTTTTTGATGAATCTACTCTTTGTACAGAACAAACTCAAGGGAGCATAAATGATCTGAGTCATAGACTGGAAAACACAAATCTACAGGAAGAGAGTGACAGTGATCTATATCCTCCAAAGAAGGATGATCCAGTTCCCTCTACCGGGTGTGATCAAACAAGGCCAGAAGTGGATCCACCGGTTGATAACAATCCTCCAGCCAATGATGATCCAGTAAACGAGGACGTTCATCAACCAATTGATGACAACCCTTTAGGGAATTATTTTAGGTGGAACAAAGATCATCCACCTGGGTTGGTCATAGGTGACCCTTCTGCTCCTCGAAAAACACGTGGTCAAATGATTAATGAATTCTTGCATGCAGCTTTCATATCTCAGGTAGAGCCCAAGAAAATAGATGAAGCTCTATCAGATGCCAGCTGGATTGAAGCTATGCAAGAAGAGTTGAATCAATTCACCCGCAACAATGTTTGGCATCTAGTTCCTCGACCGAAAAATCAAAATGTGATTGGAACTAGATGGGTGTTTCGTAACAAGCTCGATGAACATGGCACTGTTGTGCGTAACAAAGCTCGACTTGTTGCTCAAGGATTCAGACAAGAAGAAGGCATAGACTTTGAGGAATCCTTCGCGCCAGTTGCAAGACTAGAAGCAATCCGCATCTTTCTTGCTTATGCAGCCTTCAAGAATTTTAAAGTTTATCAAATGGATGTGAAGTCTGCATTCCTCAATGGTCTACTTCAAGAAGAGGTGTACGTTGAACAACCACCAGGTTTTGTCAATCCTACTCATCCTCAATATATCTATAAACTTGACAAAGCTCTCTATGGATTAAAACAAGCACCGCGTGCTTGGTATGACACATTACTAAAATTTTTACTGGAACATGATTTCCAAATTGGAACGGTCGATAAGACCCTGTTTAAATTTGTAAAAGGTGATCATGTGTTACTAGTACAAATTTATGTTGATGACATTATATTTGGGTCAACTAACCCCAAGTTGTGCTCAAAGTTCTCTAAACTGATGAAGGAGAAGTTTGAAATGAGCATGATGGGCGAGCTAAACTTCTTTCTTGGACTTCAAGTGAAGCAACTTGAAACTGGAATATTCATCAATCAGTCCAAGTATGCCAAGGAATTGGTAAAGAAGTTTGGAATGGAACAATGCTCAACTGTATCTACCCCCATGAGTACATCAATTAAGCTTGATAAAGATGAAGGGGGAATTCCGGTCGAGGTAACCATGTATCGAGGCCTTATTGGTTCACTGCTCTATTTGACTGCCAGTCGACCGGATATCATGTATTCAGTTTGTTTATGTGCTAGATTTCAAGCTGCACCTAAGCAATCTCATTTCATTGCTACCAAACGAATACTTAAATATATTAAAGGAACTACTAATGTGGGTCTTTGGTATCCCAAAGATTCAAATCTCAATCTTATTGGCTATTCAGATGCAGATTATGCAGGTTGTAGAATTGATCGCAAAAGTACAAGTGGCACATGTCAATTCCTTGGAGATAGACTAATTTCGTGGTCAAGTAAGAAGCAGACATCAATTGCTACCTCGACCGCCGAAGCAGAATACCTTGCTGCTGGCAGCTGTTGTGCTCAAATACTCTGGATTCAACAGCAGCTTAATGATTATGGGATTCGGTCGAGTGAAGCTCCAATCTACTGTGACAATACAAGTGTCATAGCCATCACTCACAATCCAGTGATGCACTCTAGGACAAAGCACATTGATGTCAGGCATCACTTTATCCGAGATCATGTCTTAAAGAAAGAAATCAGGCTGGAATACATCTCTACCGATCAGCAAGCAGCAGACATATTCACCAAGCCTCTACCGGACGCTAAGTTTTCATATTTTCGAAATATTCTTGGCTTAGTAGATTTAAGTTAGTATGCATGTGTTTAGGGGGAATGATTGTCAATATGACATTAATAGATTAGCTGTTACGTTGCCATAAATATTGGCATATCATCCGCCTTTAACTAGTCTCTGACAGGCTTCGTACTAGCAGCTTGGTGCTTTGAACCAAATGACATTAATTGGGCGCCGTGATTATGCTCTTCAAAACTTTTTGAATTTCAAAAATACTTTTCATGACGTCACCCTATGGCCCATAGGTTCCTATATATACTTCTTTACACTCGTATATCAATCTTTCACCTTTGCTAAAAGCTTTCATATTGTATTAAACGCATCATCGAATTACTCTCTAGATTTTGCTTAATCTCTGCTCGAGTTCTTATCTACAGCTATCATGTCGATCCAGAAGACTTGCCTCGCAATCAACTTTGATTTCGTTGTTAAGGCAAACAACGCAGGAATATCTGAGGTCTTCACCATGCTTGAAGCCTCTGGACTGAAGAAATTTCTGGAATGCAGCGCCATCTGCGATTTGCCTGTTTTGAAGGAGTTCTTCGCAACCGCTCAAATCGAGCATGGGACTATCAAATGCTTGATCAAGACAGAGGTCTACTCCTTCAATCAGAAGTTCTTCGCCAGCACATTTGATCTGCCCTCCAGGGGTTTGAAAAAATGCACGGATCTTCCAGATGGTAACTGCTCTTATTGGTTGAAGGAGTTCTCAACTACTGATGCTCCGATCAAACTGCCGGCCCAGAAGACATCTCTCAAAGCTCCATTCAGGCTACTGACTAATATCGTGGCCAAGAATCTTCTGGCCAAGGCTGGATCTTACGACAAGGTGACGCTGGAGAAATTTCAATACATGGCTTGTATTGCCTCCAAGATCAACATAAACTGGTCAGACATTCTGTTCAATATTCTATGTGAAATGATCAGGGGCAAAGGGCAATCCGAGGGATTTGCTTTGCAAATCTGCCACATCTTGGGCGTCCTTGGAGTGGACTTTTCCAAGACTGAGCCTCTGCATCCCACCAAATGGCTCAACAAGTCTACGATTCTCAAATTCCTGAACAAGAAAGAGACTGCGGTCGACACCTTGCCCTCAACCGCAAAGGTTATTGCTATCCCTCAACCGCTTTCAACGGTTCCGGTCGTGGCCAAACCAGTCCATACCAAAAAGTCTGCCAAGCGTCAACTGATCATCGAATCTGACTCTGAAGATGAATCACGTGAGAATGTTCCACTGATTCAAGCTTTCAGCAAGTCATCCCCTTCGGTCTCCAAAGCAGCTGTGTCATCCACGCCTGCAGGCGAGAAGAAGAGGCAGCACAAGAAGCTAAAGTCTCTTTCTGGACTTGCTCCTACCCTGCCAACGGTCGAGACTACTACCGTTGTTGCTTCTACTGCTCCTCGTCCTACAAAGGGTGTGATAATCCGGGAAGGTGCCTCATCAGCTCCTGAGGTCACTCTAGCTGATCCCAAAGACAAAGGGAAAGGTGTGATGATCTACACACCCAAGGCTCAACCAGCAGCTACGATAGAACTCAATGTGATCATCTCTCACGTGCTCCGTACTGTCAAGCGTCATCTACAACGTTTTGACAGATGGCATCACTCCCGCACTCACTTGACACTCGCTCAAATATTTCCTAAATGGAAATCTCTAAACGTCATTGAGCAGAAGATGCTTCTATTTGCTGATACTGAAGACATCGTGGAGGCTCTGGGAAGAAGACATCTCATAGACTTGAAGCTTCGAGGAAGCCTGCTATCTCTGCTAATTAATGAGCGTGTCAAGAATTTCAAATCCAAGAGTCCTACCGCTGCCGATGACTTTGTGATTTTGACTGGACTACAGGATAGTCTACGTCAAATCACTCAACTACTTCAGCACTTCCAAGCTCTCAACAATGTCAAAACACCAGCTTCAGCAGCCTGTTTACAAGCTTATGTGCTGGAAGCACAAGTGATGATGAAAACCTTTCTCACTCAAGATCAGGGTGAAGAAGACGTCTATGCTCTCCCTTCTTCAGATGGGATTCTGACCGATCTCATCACTGCTGACCTCTTTCAATCATCTGCTCTAAGATCGAGTGTGGCAGCATCTTCATCGGTCGACCCCTCCTCAACCGCAGTCCAAGCAGTTACTCAACCGGAAGCAGTTGTGATTGCTCACTCCTCTCCAGTGACAACCGCTCACACTTCTCCCGGTCATTCACAAGATGTTTTAGAAGTGGTTGCACAAGAGATACCTGTCACCTCTGTGACAGAGGCTCCTTGCAGTAGTGAAGCAACAGTGCCCCCAACGGAGATATCAAGCACTATTGTATCACTTGCATCTCCAGAACAGCAAGTGACTGATGCTGATCCAGCACTTCAACCGTCTCCATCTACTGAAAAGTTTATGGAAGATCTCATTATGGATGAACCAAGTGCTGATCCTGGTACTCCACCAACCATATTGGCTGCAGTCGAAACTATTACATCTCCAACTGTACCATTATTGGAAGGTCCATCGGGTAGCTCTCCAGCCAGTTCACCCGCACCACATCATCGTGAGTCTAGCCCGATTTCACCAAGAAATGACCCAGAAGGGCAAATGCTTCAGACTGATGATTCTTTAATTGAAGCCATGGCCGCAGCTCTAGATCATACCTTGATAAATCGGCTTCATGAGCTCATGCAAACGGTTAGGTCCTTCTCTCAAGACATAACAAACTCATCCTTATCGGTCGATAATTCACGCCAGATGATGATTCGGCATTTCGAGACCGTGTCTCGAGACCTTGCTCGTCTGTCCACAGAGATCACTAATCATCATCGCACTCAAATCAACACGCTCTCTACCGTCTCCGAACAAGTTATCCGATCCGAAAACCGCCTTCATAAGCAGTTGAATGATCGGATGGACACTATGCAAGCCACTCTACTTGCTCAAATCGATGCAAAAATAGACACTATGCAAGCCTGCCTTGGCACTCAACTCACTGAGGTCATCCTTCGACTCAACCAAGGTGATGCCAAAAAGGGGGAAGAAGAGCAACGTAGAGCAGCAGAGGCAAGAAGACGTGAAGAAGAGTCCAGAAGAAAAGAAGAAGCCGACAGAAGAAGAAGAGAAGGCGATAGGTCAGGAGGAGCCAGTTGGTTCAAAAGATGAACAACTTATCTCTTCTTTACTTATCGCAGCTGCATCTTATTTTTTTCTGTAGGTGTAATAAAAATGCTTATTGTACTTAATGAAATTCATTCTCTCAATGAAGTTCATTTTAATGCTTTCATATTGTTCTTGGAGCACTTAAGTTTTGTCATCACCAAAAAGGAGGAAATTGTTGAATCCGATATTTTGGTGATAACAAACAACAACTCATTGTATAGGAATGTGCTGCCAACCATTGTATTTCAGGAATCTACTACAACTTCTACCGGAAGCTTGTCAACCGCCTTTGCTCTCGACCGGCTGAAGTCACAAGCCTATCGACTGGCTATCAAAACCAGCAGAGGATAAATCTATCTACCGGAAGCTTGTCAACCGCCTTTGTCTCTCGACCGGTTGAAGTCACAAGCTTATCGACTGGTTATTCAAACCAGCAGAGGACAAATATCTCTACAGGTAGAATGCCAACTGCTTATCAGGATATCTCAAGACAAGTACCTGTGACAAGATGTTCTTTGCAAGATCTTTTATTAAAAGCAGAACCGGCGTGTCAGAAGATATGTTGACTCCTGCAATCGAGACAACAGGTTGCACCAAAATGGCAAAAAACACAGAATGACTACAGATAAAGCATTCGACCGTTTATTCCAGTTTTGGACCCTGGAAGTTGTCTGCAGTGTACGATCTTCATGCAGAATCATCAATGCATTTATGAGCATTAAATGTGCATTCAATGCAGCATCAGAACGTTCAAAATAAAGACGTTGATGATTGACCTATATAAAGGGAAGATTGCTCAAGAACAGAACAACAAAAAAAAAAGGGGGTAGACAACAAAGAGAGACAAGCAATTCAGAAAAATATCAATCAACTCAATCACTTGAATAATATCAGAAGTCCTCATCTGATATACTTGAGCACACTTACAAGATCATTCATTTGCTGCTCAAATAAACTCTCGCCTACAGTTCACATATCTGATCGTCAAGGATCATCCTAGGGTTTTCAAGCCTCTCGACCGCTCTGCAGTTTGAGAAGCTCAACTCAACTATACTCATTGTTGAAGAGAATTGAAGCTACTCTGAAAGCTTCCACCAGTCTGATAAGAACTGAGAATCTTATCTGTGTAAATCTAGGAGTTTCGGATTAGGCATTGGATAAGTCCTAAGTCTGAAGTGGGTGTATTACAAGACGTTGTAATAACCAAAGTCTTCTAGTGAATTCCTTCCTAAGTGGAAGAAGGGGAGACGTAGAAGGATTAAGCCTTCGAACTTCCATAAATCGTGCCTTAGTCTTTACTGCTATTTATCTTACATTCTGCTCATACATTGCATTATAAACTTTGCATCACTAAAACCTCTGAACTATTTCCGCACTATTTAAGTTGTTCAAACCGTTTTAGAAGTTGAGAAAACAGATTAAGTGAACTAAACCTCACTTGATCATTTTGAAGAAGAAGAAGAAAAGTTTCAGAGTGTATTCACCCCCCCTCTACCCTCTGAACCGATCCCAACAATAATATATATACTATTTGAAAGAAAAACTATTACATGTTTAGTTATGAAATCAATATAATCTTTAATATTGCAACTAATAAAAAAATTTACAATATTTTCGAACAATGTACGTAACACCTGAGTTTCAATAATTTTTTCATTTATGATCATCATTATTTTATATCTACATTAACAGTTTAGAATAAGACATTATCAATAACTCATGTAAGATTATAAATATAGTATTTAATGTAGTTTTACTTTGTCACAACATTGATATTGAAACCTATGCAATTAATACATCTAGTGTTTTTTATTGTTTTTTTTTATTATTCTTGTGCAATTATGGTCTTTTTTTTTTATCATGAATTCGTCTTATTTTTTAACTCATGTATATATGTTTTCAAACAATATTATTTTTTTTGTATTTTTTAATAAGTGAGATAAGTTAATTAAATTAAATATTTATTTTGTAATTTCTTATTTTATGTGTTGATTATTTATTTTGTGATTATTGATTTATGGAAAAAAAATGTAATATAGATAATGCATTCTAAACCTTAATTTAAATTATTGCGCAATTCTTTTTTCCTTTTATATTTTGAATTTTTCTCTCTCATTTTTTTTTTCCATTTACCATCCGTTTTTATTTCTCTATAAAAGAATCAATATACACATCATCTTAATAGAATTTTTGTGATGATGTCTTTTTCTATCAATCATTACATTTTGTTATCGTTATTATTTTATTTTTTCGTTGGACATATTTTTTTATTACTAAAAATTTTTAGTTACAAGAATAACAATAATTTCATCGTTCCCAACTACATTCTGGTATGTATCGTCTTGTATTACTTGTATGTCAATATCGTTAATGATTGATGTAATTGTTGGACATCCTCTTTTCTTTTTAATTTATTATTTTTCAAAATCTAATTATCTCTTTTTGCTTATAATGTTTTCGTTGCCGAAATTTTTGATTGAATTTTCAACGTCATTAGTTAAAAATGTTTACATTTCATCTTTTATTTCAACCTTTTTTCTATTTTGAGAGTAAATGCATATTATTATTTATTTTGGTGTATTTAATATTCCTTCATTAATTGTAAGACTATCTCATAATTTTTTTTAATGGTTTTAGCTTTTATGAGGAGGAAAATTAGTTAACTTTTTTTAATTTCAACTTTTGTATATATGATATGTGTGTGTTGGTGTATTTTTTATTTATTATTTTAGATTAAAACTTGACTCTACTTGAATTGATTTATTTCAACATGAGTGTGTAATTTAATTTAATTAACATATGTATATATATATTAATAACTTTAAAAATCTAATAATATTTTATATTTAAATATGAACTCATGATATAATTATTTATCTCAATAGATCCTTAAATTAAAATATATAATATTTTTTTAAAAAAAATACGTTTATCCAGTCTACAAAAAAATAAAAATCAAATATATGGTGTTTCAATCTCTTAGTATTTAATTAAGATTTTTGTTGAATTTTTTTAATATTTGGGGAAAAATATATACACTTTATCTACAAAAAAAATAGAAAATAAAGTATTTTGATATTTTAATTTTTTTGGAAACTGAATCCTTATCTAATATGCACACATTTTGTCAATTTTAACCTTGTCATAATAATCAATTTTACATATAATATAAATATTGATTTACGTTTATGCCCTAGCTAAAATGTTGTTTTTACTTTTATAACCCTATATATTTTTATATGATTTTGCTTATAGTGTAAATAAAAGGACAAAGTTGTTATTTCACAATTGTAAAACTTTGACCTTTTATTCACACTTTTAAATAGGTATATAGTATATATATATATATATATATATATATATATATTTTAAATAGGTATATATATATATATATAGACTAGCGTCATTATATTTTCAAAAATAAAGACAATTATATTGTTCAAGAATGAAAATTCATGGTTTCAAGAAAATTAGAAGTAAATATTATATCGGTTAAATCGAATTAACCGACTGAACCGAATTTCAGTTCGATTAATTTGGAAATTCGATTTTAATTTTTAAAAAAAATTCAGTTAAACCAATTCGTTTTTTCTGTTTTGTAAAAAAATATATAGTTAACTTAATTATAAATAATTAAATTTTGATTTTTTTTATTAGACTTTACCCCGTGAGTTATGCCTCACAGTAGGGGGGTCCCAAAACCAAAATTTATATATTAAAAAACTTTACAAACGTGCACTATCTGCAGGCATCAGCTGGAGAGATTAAAAAATAGTTTTTATAAAATATAAAGATATTATTAAATAATTTATCCAAAGAAGACCATAATTTATCTGGAAGCATTCTACCTTCCCAACAGACACCGCAATAATCACCATACTATTATGCAAAGCGACAACTATAGGACTCTCAACTCCAACCATTTAACGTCATCCGCAACTGCTCTCCAAGAAATAGCTCAAAAAATCTCTTATTCAAATTTCAATCAATGGCCCTCTATGCATTTCTTGAGATTTTTTTGATTCCCATCTGTGTAATTTGTGTGTGTTTCTTGACGTTTAGAGCCCACAAAAAGAGCTCGGTGCCGACTAATTGGCCAGTTCTCGGAATGCTTCCGGCTGTTCTTCAAAATTCTCATCGAATCCACGAGTATGCAACAGAGGTCTTAACAGAGTCCAATGGGACATTTGAGTTCAAAGGGCCTTGGTTTTCCAACATGGATATGTTGGTCACCAGTGATCCTGCAAATATTCATCATGTTCTTAGCAAAAACTTTTCCAACTACCCAAAGGGTCCTGAATTCAGGAAGATTTTTGAAATCTTGGGAGATGGGATTTTCAATGCTGATTTCGAGTTGTGGGAATTTCACAGGAAAGCCACGCTTTCACTGATGACTCAGCCCAACTTCTACAGTTTCTTGGAGAAGAACATTTGGGAGAAGATTGAAAAAGGATTGATTGCGGTTCTGGACGGGTTCCTGGAAACAGGGGTTGAGTTTGATTTGCAGGATGTTTTCCAGAGATTCACTTTTGACAGCATTTGTAAATTAGTTCTTGATTATGATCCACAGAGTTTGTCCCTTGATTTGCCTTATATTCCTTGCGAGAAGGCCTTCAATGGCGCTGTGGAAGCCCTGTTGCATAGGCATATATTGCCTGAGAGGATCTGGAAGCTCCTGAAATGGCTGCAAATTGGTAAAGAGAAGACTTTGATGAAAGCCTGGAAATCGTTCGACGAATTTATATATCCCCGTGTTTCGATTAATGATGGAGTAGAAAAAGATCACGAGGAATATGGTTTCAACTTGTTGAAATCTTTCAAAAGGAAATATGAAGAGATAAACAACTCTTCTTCCAGGGGTGACTCGAGAGATTTCTTGAGGGACACCTCGTTAAGTTTGATGCTTGCTGGAAGAGATACAACAAGTACTTGTCTCGCATGGCTTTTCTGGTTACTTGCTTCAAACCCGTCTGCCGAAATGAAGATTCGACAAGAAATCGAGGACGAATTGCACGAAAAGGAGGATAAGAAATGGAGGAACTTCAGCGTGGAAGAGTCCAAGAAGCTAAGATACCTCCATGGAGCTCTATGTGAGTCTCTCAGGCTATTCCCTCCGGTGGCATTGGAACATAAAGCTCCGATTAGACCCGATGTCTTTCCTACAGGAAACTACATTCCTGAGAACAAAATTGTCCTGCTTTCTTTCTATTCAATGGGAAGAATGAAGGTGATATGGGGGAAAGATTGCCTGGATTTCAAGCCGGAGAGATGGATTTCGCAACGTGGAGGTATCAAACACGAGCCATCTTACAAGTTCCCGGCATTCAACGCCGGGCCAAGAACTTGTGTAGGTAAAGAAATGGCCTTTATTCAGATGAAAATGGTGGCTGCGACTGTTATATACCATTACAACATTGAAGTGGTGAAAGGTCACAAGGTTTCAGCAAGCGATTCTATCATAATTCAGATGAAACAGGGATTGAGAGTGAAGTTGTCCAAAAGGAATTTGTACTGAATATTCTGTTATACTTTGATGATATTCTGAATCGTTGTTGCAATTTTAGATAATATGACTGAATGTGGTAAGTAATTGCTCGTCATGTGAAGCTAAATATTTGAATAATGTTATTTTTTGCTTACCTATGCTTTTCCTTTGAGGGGTATTGTATAATTGCATATTTGCATTTGAGTTTATTTGCCTCTTTATTAATAATAATAAGCTTGAAAATATATAATAAGATAAAGTACATGAAAATATAGCAAAGATCTAATTAATAAAGCGCTAAATTAAGAGAACTAACTATACTAAGTACAAAAGAAGGTTACTAATTTAAATTGCATAAATAAAATTTCTACACTAAACCATATTGGAACAAAGAAGTAGTGAACTAGATGCTATATGAAAATGTAAATACGTCCTTGGATCAAATCATAATCTAAAAAAAAATGGATTTTTTCTTAACTAATTTGTAAAAAAAATTATAAGCACTTATATTTAAACACTCTTTAAGTCTTTCCAAGTCTGTGCATATATGTCAGAAAAATGTCACATTAATTGTAAATGTATCAACTTTAGAGATGTACTCAATAAATACCATTAGACAACTCTCAAAATATTAGACAATTTATGTTTTTAAAAATCCACCATTTTATTATAAATCAAACTTCAAATACTATTACCGTTTAAAAAATTCAAATACTATTGCATTTAAAGAAGAAAAAAGAAACAATTGCAAATATTTCAATGTAAAGTAGATCTTTTGTGACACGATATAATGGATATTTAGACATTAGACGGGTCAATACTGCTCATATTTATAATAAAAAGTTATACATTTAGCATAAAATGTAATACTTTTACGGTGCGTTTGATACTCTGGATTGACAAGAATTGTAGTTGGTTTTCTTAGTTAAACCAACTGGTGGAGCCAGGATTGAAAATTACATGAGACTGGTTTCGCCCCGTGTTAGACAATATATATATGTATAAAAAGTCAGTTAAAATCGAATCGAACTTTCTAAAATTAAATTAACATTTTTCAATAAAACGAATCGATCGAACTTTACTATAAATACCCAAAAAAATTATTATTTTGATCCGTAACCAAATTAAACGATCTCGATCTTTTAGAATTTTTTTTAAAAAAATCAATTTCTACTTTTAAAATTGTAGCTAAAAATTGAATTATATGAATTTAAATTATTTATTCAAAAATATATTTTCAAATCTAGTTCTATTGTCCAATAAAATTTTATTAGAAAATTTAACAATATTAATTTTTTTTATAAATATTAGGTTTGTTCAGAAAACAAACAACTATTACGTTAAAATCCGAAACCAAAGCGACCTAACCAATATTTTTAAAATCTAAAACCGAACTTCTAAAAAAACTGAACCGATTTTTCATATGAATTCAACTCGGTAGGTTATTTCAATTGAAATTGATATTTTCTGCTCAGATGTGTGCCTCTGATATGTCGATATATGCTCTTTCGTTTAAAAATAAATTTTAAATTTTTATTTTCTTAATTCCTGAAATACATAACTAGAAAATTTCAATCATCCCAAAAATTTACAACAAACGATCATTTACCAAATCTCTTAATTATTGAATTTTCATTTATTCTAACTAGAAAAATCTCAATACAAGCTCAATAATAATTGCAAATTCAATAATTCTCAAATATTTCAATTTTCAATCAATTGATTATTTTTTCTAAATGTCGCAAAAATAGTTTTTATGGTAAAAATCCAAACTTGAAAATTCATATGTATCATAAATCAATATTATCGCAATTAAATATTAGACAAAATTTTAGAGTTGTCGATTTATCTCAAATCGTATAATTTCAAAAACTACGATAATAAATCAACCAAAAAATTGTAATAGATTGTTCTATTTTAATTTTTTTTTTTTTACATGGGGCTTTTTTTTAAAAAAATAAATAAATTTGAGACTACTAAATTTTTTTTAAAAAAAAATGGGTGGGGCTGAAGCCCACCTTAGCCCAAGGGGGCCTCCGCACTAAAACGTTTGGTAGCCTTTTTAATGGATTTTTTTAATAAACGTCTAGTCAATCTACCATGGAACGGATTAGATGGCATTTAAGTGGAGTAAATTAAACCCACGTTCACCACTTTGAGTAGCAATCTCTTTCTTAATCAGATATCATAATTCCATCATTACCCTTTACACTACCCAAAAGAAAAGCCCAAAATGTTGTCTGCTCCATGTAAATGGTGAAAGGGAAAAAGCTGTGTATAGGTGCGAGAACATCAGGAATCAGAGTAGTTATCACACAAGTAAAACTCAATGAAAAATCTTGATTTACGACTACTTTTTTTTTAATATGGTGTTGCAAAAAATGAAATTTGGTTTTCGGTTTTGATAGAAAACCTGATTTCGTTCTTTCCTTCTTTGTCCATTTCAGTTGCTTGGATTCGATGTAATTCTGTGTCAAATTTTTTTTTTATGATTTATATATTTGTCCATTTTGTTCTTTATCTTGTTTTATGATTTCATTATGTCCGTCTTGACGACGAAAATGAGATTCTATCTACATAGACACTGCCTCAATGCATATCTAAGGACTTAGAGCCCGTTTGGTTTCAGTATACAATAAAGAAAAAATGAATTTTTTTAAAAAAAAAAGTGCTTTTATTAATTCAAATGTGTTTGGATAAATTTTAAGTGCTTTTAAAAGCGCTTATTTAGGTCAAAATAAGTGTTTTTTTAAAAGCCCATATTTATAATTTTTCAAATGTTTTTTTAAAACTCAACTTTAAAAAAAGTACTTTCAATATATTTATGCAAACACAAAATTATTTCAGCTTTTACTTTAAAAAGTGTTTTTAAAAGTTAACTTAAAAAAACACTTATTTTTAAAAAAAATCTACTGAAAGCAAACGGGCCCTTAGATTTATCAATATATGTGATGCTTACTATTTTTTCAGTGAATCCCACACATATTAATAAATCTTCACTCTTAGATATTTCATTTCAAATGCTTGTAAAAGTAGGATGAAATTATTCCTTGATGAAGTGAGAAATATCAGGCTTCAAAACTTCAAAACAAGAATCCATCTTGCCCAACGTGATTGAATTAATTTTTGAGGAGCCCATGGATTTTATTTGGTAGAAGAGTGGGAATAGCGTGGCTTAAAAAAAAATTGGGTTAGCGTGGTAATTGTAAATAGAACAAAGATTAATTTCGTCCAAAATACCAAAATTCATAAGTTGGTCTACCTAGTGGTTGGGCCTTACACAACTATTGTTAGATGAAAGTTCGATTCTGCGTGACACTTAATTTCAACTTGAAAACTTTTTAAAAATTTTTAATTACTCTTTTTACTCATTTTATTTAAAATTCTTTTATCACTTTTTTATTTTTTTATTTGAAAAATTAACACCTTTATTATTTAAAACCCTATTATAACCTTAAAACCCTATTATAACCTTTTATTTTTTTATTGTTTGAAAAAATAACATCTTTTATTTTACAAAATTTGAGAATTTTTTAAATTTTTTAAAGTTCTTATTTTACTCAGCTTCAATGTACAATATCTTGCTCGATTTTTAATATATTTGAATTGATTTTAAGATTTGAAATTTTGGGGCTTTTGGTAGTCAATAATTTCATTATTTTAACAAACTCATATCCACTCGTGTCTCCAAAATTAAAAAAATACATTATAAAATTTATGCATTATATTACTGTTATGCATGCTTATTTGAAATAATGTTTTAGCATGATATTTTTAAGATCAAATCATATTTTAAATACTTTATTTCAAGATCGCGTATTTTATAATTTCGAGTTGCCTGTAAGTGGAAGTTTTGCGTTACTGTATACATTAGTATCATTTTGTTCAACGATATTTTAAACAAGTTTTAAGTCATACTATTTTTGACTCGTTGATCGAACTTAATTTTATGCATGATATTTTATACCTACGAACACAACGCATTTTTAAAAAAATCAAAATATTATTCTATATTTCATATTTTCATAAGCATCAATAAAAACCAAGGGATGTCATAATATTTATTTTTTTATTTATTGTATTATTGTTATTGAAAGTTATAAATAAACATATAATAATTATTTTTGTCATTTTTTATATTGACACGACCCACCTAACATAGAATTCTAGTTCCACCTCTGTCCGTAACAACGGTCAACTAACAACATCTCAAAGAAGTTTTTGTGTTTGATCGATGTGTTAGTTATCTAGTATAACTCTCGTCATAAGTTACCCCACAATCATTCTTCTAATTAAAATTACTGCAACCATGACATGTTAAAACACACAACAAGAAGGAACTTATGTTGATATTCTAAATAAAATGAAGAATGGTAATTAAATTTATTAAAATTACACTCAGTTCACTAAAAAAATCTGAAATTCTATATATTTATAAAAATTTGCATGATCTCTTGGCATAATCAATTTATTTATTGGTCATTTGGTCTCTATCAAGTTTTAAATGTTTAATAAATATTAAACATTATTCATTTCAAACAGTATTTCTATATTCATAATTTTATCAGAAACTATAAATTCACAAATATAGAAACATTATTGGTTATTAATCAATTTTATTTTCTGGCCCAATTCATATTTATTTTTAAAAATTTAATGTTCGGATTTTATACTCAAAATCTTATTTTTTTTAATACCAGATCTAAACCAATGATGCTTGAATATCATGTATTCGTACCATATTTTCAATATTTTATACTGGATTTCGTACGAAAAAAATCATGTGAACCCAGGATGTGTAAACAACTATTTTTTTTTCTAACTAAGACTGATCATGTATTTGAATTTGGGTACAGGGAGTGAACATCAATTTACTAGTGGTGCTTGTTTTTATTCAATGTGGTAAAGTATGAATAGTGAAAAAAAACCCGACTTTTATTTTCTCAACATAGTTCGTTTTCAACTTCATGTCACATATGTTTTTATTTATTGGTGTTTATTCATTATTCAGGGAGTGTTTTGTAGAGCTTTAACTTATTTAAAAGTGATTTTTCTAGAAATTATTTTGAAGTTGGTGAGAAGTTAAAGTAAGGGGTGCGTGGAAATAGAATTTTAAAGCTAATACAAGCTAAAGTTTGAATGTTTTGATAATAATTGCTTCCAAGCTTATTTTTTGTTAAATGACTATCATACCTCTATTTACATAAAATCGATCTCTTTTCATTATTTAAATTAAATTTTAATACTCACATCATCAAAAATTTATTTATATTATTATTATTATTATATTATGAATATTGTATTAATTTTTTTTTATAACAAGAATGCTTGAAAAAATATATAAGATTAATATATATATATATATATAATGACAAAATTTGTATGAATACAAAAATATGTATAAAAATAATTCTAAAAATGTAAATTATATAAAAATGTAAAATAAAATTTTAAAAATAAATTATTGTAATAGAATATTATTGAAAATTTATAAATTTTATTAGAAACTATTAAAATTATGGAAATTGAAAATTAGGTTAAATGAATTAATAGTATATAATTTTGTAATATTTTAATGATATAAATGTCAACTTGTAGTTTTAAACTCTAAACTAAAAAGTAGAAGCAGAAAAAAAAAAAAAAAAACTCTTGGTTCTAGTTTTTGGTTAAAAGTTATAGAAGTTGAAGCTAAAGTTGATATCCACAAACACTCAAAAATACTTTCATACAGCTAGAATCTAATAAGTGCTTCCTAAAAGATTTACAATACACTTTCTTAATCTATTATCAAAATCTCAAATATAGACATTTTTTTTATGAATCATGTCCCGAAAAAGAAAGAAAACATATATAATTAAAACAGAAATATCACGTTTTGATGAATTTTCTACATTTTTTCCAAACATATATGCTCACACACCATGGAAGGTATTTATGTTTTTTGAAAGTGTTTTGAAATATCTTTCAAAGTGTTCATATGTCTTAATTCGAAATTTAAAGAATAACCATACCAGACACCTTCTGATCTTCATGTATTAAATTTTTTTCCTAAAAAAATAAACTATAGATTCACACTTCAATGATTTGTAATATTAACTTTTTTTCTCATCTTATACTCGCTTTTACGAGTAGACATCATTCATGTGCGATTGGAGGAGGAGATTGTTGTTATAATTGGATCTCGAACTCGATAACTTGTTTTTTTCCTAAAAAAATAAACTATAGATTCACACTTCAATGATTTGTAATATTAACTTTTTTTCTCATCTTATACTCGCTTTTACGAGTAGACATCATTCATGTGCGATTGGAGGAGGAGATTGTTGTTATAATTGGATCTCGAACTCGATAACTTGTCCCGTATTTGAGATCTTGGTGTAAGATGAGCTACACGTCATCGATAAGAAATCAATGAGTTAAAATATCACAATATTAATTAAAATTGTAGTAAAACTCGTGTTGCCGATATTTTTTATTTTAAATTTTTGTTCAGCGTAAGACACATTTTTTGGTTACATCTTATTTTTTTCTTTTTTTTAATAATGATACATCTTAATTCATTTTCTGAATTTTTCGTGTGAACTAGTCGATAGTCAAGTACATCACATGATGAAATCCTCCCAATAAAACAAGAGAATGAAATATGAAGTGAAAACTTGCCTTGAATGTGCGAGTTTGGGCCTATTTATAGGACTTTCCAGAGTTTATTGGGCTTGGGCCCTACATGAGCCTTGTTTAAGTTCAGTCCCTTTAATAAAGGAGTCCATTAATTAAATATAAGCTACGCCCAATTTAATTTCCGTACAAAACTTATATTAATTATCCCCTTATTATTATTATTATTATTTGAAGAAATCAGATCCCCTTATTATGGAATAGTGATTGGTGAATTCGACCGTTGCAAAATTCAAAAAAATAAATAAATAAATTTGACCGTTGATATCCAAGAGCGTTCCTCCCCTGTTATCCCCACCTTCTTAATTTCTCTCTCTCAAAATTAATGCTCTCTCTACTGTAAATCGTCTCCAAATCCATGGCCGATTCAAGCAACACAGGAAGCCCCAATCTACAGATAATGTACCCGAAAACTCCGCACCCGCTCCACCAAATCGCCGAGAACCCGACCCACAAGCTTCTCCTCAAGCAATGGCTCAAAGAACAGGAGCTGATCCTTAATCGCATCTCCCTGAAACAAACCCAGATCGACTCAACCCGAAAGGAAATAACCCAGCTCTACTGCCTCTTCTTCCTCTTCCACTCCACCGCCTTGATCCTCCTCTTCAGCGCAACCTCCCGCGGGACCCAGACCGACCTCTGCCGCCGATCGTGGGTCCCATCGGTCTGCTCTCTTTTGTGCACCCTCGGATTCATATGGGCCATCCGGTACAAAAACGACGTCGAGTCCCATCTGGAGAAGATGCTGGAGAGGGAGAAAGAGGATTCGAAGCTTCTGGAGAAATGTGTGGACGAATTGAAGAGGAAGGGGTTGGAGTTCGATCTTCTCAAGGAGGTGGATGCTCTGAGGAGGGCCAAGAGTTTGCGGGTCGGATCTGAGCCCGTTCGGAGATGGTCGGGCCGGGATTTTGTGATGCTATTTTTCTTTGCTGCGGGCTGTTTGGCTCTGGCTCTCACCAGGGCTGTTTTGTGAGGTTAATTTAATTCGTTTATCGGGCTTTTCATTTCTTTTATTTATATCATTATTAGCTTAATTAAGTTCTAGTTTTGTTTTGAATTAAACTTTCATGTTTAATTCCTGATATAGCAAGTAATTTGGGGAACATTTTGTTCAGCTTTTTTGGCTTGATAAATCTTTGGAATAAGCCACCTATAAATTCTATTAGCCATCAAATTGTATGGAGTTTAATTATATTCGCAATTTCCATCTTATTTGGGCTGTTTACACATCGATGGATCAAACATTACGATAGGCCCAATAACACAGTGGCCCATATCCTATCAACATACCCACGTGAATATACGTCACGCACAGCATAATATCGGATACGAAAACTTTTAAAAATAAGTGATTATGAAGACTCTCTTAACAAATCTCGATAATCATTTATTTTTAGAGGTTGCAAACACTACCTAACTCGATGTCTAAATTATTTCAATTTAACATTTTTGTATCCTCAACTTTGAATTGTATTTAAATAAAACAATTTCCACGATCTAATGCTGCAGCACGCACACTTACGTGAGCATTCTCGTTATTGTTTTAGAATTGTGGAGTGAGATTTCGGTCAAAACTTTGACTCGATGGAAATCCCACGAAAATAGTCCAAAATCAAAATTAGTACGCAATCAGCAATTTCGAACGACTTGTATATAAACAATATATATATATATATATTGAAAAAAATATGCGAGAATTGAATTAATGCATCCAAATGTAATGAATGGGATTTGTCGGGTGATCCTCGATGAGACAAAGCTCCAAATTAAAGTCAGCAAATGATGGACCCAAACCCCTGTAACTTGCCCACTGGGTATTCATTTTCAACACTGAACCCCACTATATATATATATTCCCCTTCGTTTACTTTCAACAATTGTCAAATAAAACCGCAAACTCTGGCTCTGTGTACCCTCTAAAGGACACCTATAAAAGTGCCAAGCATTGCAAAAACCCACAATCGAATTCCTTTAAAGTGTTACTATTATATCAACTAACGACTTGACTTTGTGAGACCAATTGATTTTTACGAAAATACCTTTATCAACGAATTCAAATATCCACATATTGTTAATTGTACTGTCGATGGATATATATATATATATATATATATATGGGGAATAAGGAGGTGTGCAAAAAGTAATTGGTGAAGTGCAAGGATTGAGACTTGGATGTTGAAGATTTGGAATAGGCTTGAAAAGGCAGTCTTCCAATCGCATTAAGTACGAGTTTCTAGAGTAGAAGTTACGTGTCCTCTCTTTATTTGTACGCAAACAGAGAGAGCGAAAGCTAACTAATTTTGGGGGAAACCCCCGAGTCACCATTTCACAACAATAACAATTAACATTGCATGTTTGTGAATGAAATTATGTTACACACGGAGATAGCCAAACTACGAGAATTTGCGTCACGGTTTCATGAATACCAAAACTCGTCTATTTGCTGAACAAACCAATTAACCAAACATTGCCCCCCTCACACTCAAACATACAAAGTGATGGCCATCGACACATCGATGACTCGTAAGACGAATTAATGAAGTATTAGTTACCTAGTTTGTTAAAAAATGATAGTGTCGTGATGATTAGATTGACTTACAATGATTTATTTAAGTAATGTTTGAAAGAATTTTTAAGAAATACTTCTCAATTTTTTTTTAAAACAAAATTTCTCAAAATTTCAAAATTTTGTTAAGAAAAAGTTAAGTAGCGTTTCACATAAACATTTTCATACACGACCTAAGTATCCAATATGATTCTTAATTCGTACTACTCAAAACACCATATTCTAATGTATATTCGAGAATGATTTATTTTTTAATGTTATTATTATTATTTTAGAAAAGTCGTGAATGATTTCTATCAACATGTCCACACGAGACTAAAGATGTGTTTGAGAGAATTTTTAGGAAGCACTTCTCAGCTTTTTCTTTACAAAATTATAAAATTTTGTAAATTTTTGTGAAAAAAAGCTGAAAAGTGTTTTATAAAAGCTCTTCCAAACACTACTTAAACCAACAAAAAACGATCTAGATATATTCGGAACGACGAGTTCCGTGAGCTCAAAATATTTATACAATTTCTACATAGTGGCATAAAATCAAACATAAGTTTCTAAAAATTTTACTTGCCATTATCATAATTATTTTTTGTTATAAAAAACAAAAGTGATCAAATACATGATGCTCTGTTCTATTAAAAAAAAACATGATGCTCCAAAATCATAGAGAACCCATTCCAAGAAAAGTGTGAAACCAAATACTAGACTTTAACCCGTCATTCTCGCCAATTAGTGACTATTATATGGGCCCACCAATTTGTCGATATCCATCCTATGACTTTTTAGATTGTTTTCTTTTTCTCAATATTGTTATTGTTGATCTCGAGTACAATACCTCGTCTTAAAATTGACAAATTTATTTTAGATGAGCTATAAGTCGTACTCATCGATGCATCCAGAGACGAGTTACGGGCCAGTGGTTGCATCCTCTCCTTAACTTTGTCTCATCTATAATATATTACCTTCTACATGAATTATTCACGTGACTCTTTCGTCCAGTTGAAAAAAAAATCATTTGCCTTCTTTAATTGAATTTCTCGGTCCTTAAATTAAATTTCTTGGTTCCATCCCGTTCGCCTCCATAATGTGAATTGAGTGCAGTTTTGTCGGCTATTTTCTCTATCTCGTACAACATACCCTTCTTCAAGTTTTAAATTATATATATAAATTGGGAAAATTATATGATGAGGAATCTCGACTTGACCGTACGAAAACCCACGGAAAGGCCACGGCTCTTCGGGTGTTCTAACCTCACTCTGGTTAATGTGGGCCTCTATTATTAATTTTGTAATTTTATTTTTCTTTTTATATTAGATAGTTAGCCAAAAAATTATATATTTTTCAAAAATAAAATAATATATATATATATATGCACACCGTGATTATTTGAGATGCAATATAATGGAAAGAAAAGGAAAATGGCTTCCGTTTAATGTTTCTCCTCTCCCAATCTCTAGATGACATTTAGGTAGTGTTTGCAATATCTAAAAATAAATGATTATGAAAATTTTCTTAACAAATTTGTTAGAAAAATCTCCATAATCACTTATTTTTAGAGGTTGCAAACAGTACCTAAATATTGGTTGTGAATGAATTAATATAAATTTATTATATGTGCGTCTTGTGCTGACCACATTGCTAACATTGAAAACCAAAATATGTTTTCCCAACAGATTTCATGCATTTATAATACAAATATCTTATTCGATTTCACCTATTAAAGATATTATTTTTTATGTCAAAAATATAATTTTTCATAATAATTATGAGTTAGGTCGACATTTATCAAGAATAAAAATCCACGAAACATCCCAACAAAAGACGTAATAATTGTTGTTATTTTACCGTTTAATAAAACTTCAACCCCTTATAGTAACTGATTTTGTAATTTATGTGTGTAGACTAAAATACACTTTAATTTTATTTATTGATAAAAATAATTGAATGACAATATGGTAATTTACATTACTCATTTTAAATCCAACTTATCATCCCAAGCCCATGTTCTTTTCATTTTTCCAACTACTCTTTATTTTCTATATATTATATTTCACGCATAATGTGTGTGCGTGGCGGATCCAGGACGTTAAAATTGGGGGGCGCATATTATGTAACGACAATGTGCGACGGCATTAGAGCTATTAATTTCCAATAATGACTATTAATTTCGCTACTTTGACTTGTAGTTTATTTGTTATTTTCATAAAAATTTCTCTTTTCGTACGAAATATAAAAGAACCGAAATTGTGAAATTTTATGTTCGAGGGTCATATAGGTTTGTCATTATTAACGAAATCAAATTTTAACTTAATAAAACACCTAATTTTTTGTCATTTTATATTTAATTCTTAATTAGTTTAAAGTTCAGAGATATTTTTTAGGGGAAATTGCATATATCACCCCTGTGAAATTCCGAGTTTGCTAATAACACACTATGAAATTTTTTTAAGCTAATAACCCCCTGTGATTCAAAATTTGTAGCATACACACCCTTTTCAGTTAAAAATTGACAAAAATACTCTTGCTTAAATAAATAATTAAATTAATTTTTTTTTATAATTTTATATTTAATTGATTAAAGTAATCAAATTTTATTTAAATAACTATGAAAATTATATATAATTATTTTATCACAATATTTGTCATACACGAAATATATTTTAATATTAAATTATATTATAACATTAAGGGCATTTTAGTCATTTTTTAGCCAGAAGGGGGTGTATGCTACAGATTTAGAATCATAAGGGCTTTTAGCTCAAAAAAAGTTCATAGGGGGTTATCAACAAACACGCGATTTCACAGGGGTGATATATGCAATTTTTCCTATTTTTTAAATAATTTTTTAGAATTTTTTCAATAAGAGAGAAGTGAGGTAACATAAATTTTTAAAAGTAAAATTTTAGTTTTATAAGAAAAGCTCATGCTTAATGTATATACATGGGAAAAAAATTTATTCAATTTAATAAAAACTTAATACTAGACATTAAAATTGTGTCAATTAAAAAATATTGAAAATGTATCAACTAATCCATGAGTCTAAGATGAATAAAAAAACATTAGTCGATAAGAAGAACAAGACATAAATAAATAAAAAAAACATTAATTCATGAGTCCATGAAAAATAAATTAAAAATACTATACATAGGAAGAAGTAATTCAATTTAATAAAGGCTTAATAATAGACATTAAAATTTTCTCAACTAAAAAATATTGAAAATGTGTTAATTAATCCATGAGTTCAAGATAAATAAAAAAAAACAATGGATTGAGAAGAACAAGACAAATAAATGAAAAAAAAAATCAACTAAAAAAATTGAAAATATATCAATTCATGAGTCCAAGATAAATAAATAATAAAACAATGGATCAAGAAGAAAATACAAATAAATGAAATAATTAAAAAAAGAAATTAAATGAGGGGGAAGAAGTCTCGAAACCCGTGAACTTTTGCCTTACTATGATTCTGCAAGACATCTAGCCTGAAGACTTAATTGTTATTCATTTAGTTATTAGTATATATATATATATATATATATATATATATATATATATATGTAATCTACAAAATATTCATATATAATACTAAAAAATTTTAAAATTCTCTGGGGGGCCGTGCCCCCCTCCCCCAATCCTCATATAGATCCGCCCCCGTGTGCGTGTATAGCTAGTTATTATTATGCATGAAATGTGAACTTAGCATTAATCCTTTTACAAATAAAGCAAATAAAAAGTTTAAGATTTTATTTTATTCAAAACATTTGAGTTCGAGTTGTCGTGTGCCCTTTGACTCTGGAAGTTTTAAAAAAAACCTTATAAATATTTTTATCGAAGAATCACTGAATTTGACATGCATTTGCATATAATTTTAATGTGTTTTAGCGGTTTTTTTTTAGTGTGTGTGGTTTTTTCTTTTAATATTTTACACCACCATAATTCATATTTAAAATCACTTAAGCTGACACAGACATAAACAGAACAATAAAACGTGTTCCATTTGTAGGATTAAAGATGAACCCCCACTCTAATTGTGATTTGATGTGTTATCACCTATTTTCGAAATATTAACTAGGGAGTCTAGGCGTGGCTTTAGCCTTTAGGTTAGTTGGATGTCACCCCTCCACGTGATAACGTGGAATTATAGGCAATTTAATTTTTTTTTGTTTAAATTTTTAGACGCATTTTAAAACTATTATTTCATGATCAAAGTGTACTTTTCTTAAATGAATTGTGGATGTTACGAATCTTAGTGTTTGGGATTATTTTTTTAGAAAATATTTTTAAGTTTTTTATTTTGAAGTAAAAGCTCAAAAGTGTTTTCTAAAAACAATTCTAAAAATTAACTAAGAGAAGCCAATTTTCTTTTTTATTTATAAGACATTGTATGTTTTGTGTTCTCTTCTCCCCATCCCGCCTTTACTTTTTATCTTCTATCTTGAGAATTAATAAATATTCAAACGTAATATGAAAAGAGAAAAAAAAAATAAAATAGGACACTTTATTGCAACCTTCATTTAAAGTTTTTTAAGTTATTTTTTTTGGCTGATAATTATGTGAAAAAAGATTAGTTTTTTTTTTTAAAAAAAAAAAAAACAAATTGGTGAGTGATGGTTTTTGAACTCGAAAAAATTTGTTGTATATAAACAGATAGATTACAAGAAAATAGGTTGATTTTAGAATATCAAATATATCCGTTATAACATAGTTTTGACATCCATTTAGTTTCATATGTGACGTTTCAAACTACAGACATAATGAATTATCAAAAATCTTTTTTTTTTTTTACGGGAATGATAAAAAACTTTTTATTAAGTAATTAATTGAATTTAATAATTATTGCTAAAATATTCACATATTTCATCAATTCGAATATTATTTTTTATACAACTTAATTTCAGGTAATTAAACGCTCTCCCATTTTGATTCTTTCTTCTAGATAAGTGATGCATCTTTCTGATTCAATCCTTATCACTCTCGGCAACTCACGAATGTATTTTACTTACACTTTCAGTAATCATATACCAGTTTAATTAATTATCCAAAATATACTTTCCACAACTTTACAAAATCAATTAAAAACGCAATTCGTAAACAAAAGTCGTGTCCGCTTAGCCATCACCCCCAATACTTAAAAGCGTGAAGCGTGAACAAAAAGCTTTGTTTTGGACAAAAGCGTGAAAAAATATCAACTCTTTGATTGACCACATTAAACGCAAAAAAACGCGAAAAAACGCGAAAATACCTGAAAAAATAATTTTTGAAATTAATATTTAAGTTTAATTTTTATTTTTTTAATATTTTTAACTTTCAAATTTTATTTTAAATGATTAATATTTAATAATATTATTTATTTTTTTAAAACATTCAACGCGTCAAAATTCAATTTGCTTCGTTTATTTCGTTTCTTTGCCACTAAAAGATAAAACCTGACCTAACACAAATATTTTACTTCAAATAATTTGTTATTTTGAGATTTACGTTTTTTTATAAATTGAAAATTTATGTATTTATTTTTAAAATCTTTAAGTTTATATGTTAATTATTCTATTAATTAATTTAATATATAAAATTATACAAATAATGAAAAACGTTTTTTTTCACACTTAAACTTGTTTTTTCCTCACTTAAGCTTGTGAAGCTTGAAGCTTGACTGTGACGCTTCGTCACGCTTCGCGTTTTTTTAAATTTTGGTTAAAAGATAGACATCTATTCAAGTCCATGTTTGAAAAAAATTTCAAATCCAAATTTTCAAATCAAAATATTAAATTTCTGAAAAAAAAACACCTCTCACTTATTACCTAAAAATTATACTTTGAAAAACGTTTTGTTAAAAAACATTTTTCAAAACCGTTTTACAAAAATAATTTCCAAACAAATATTTTAAATTTTTTATTTGTAAAACACTAAAAACGTTTTTAAAAAATTTGTCCAGGCGGATCAAAATTTGTTTAACGATCGGTCTGAATCATATTTACAACAAAAATAATAATATTTTAACATAAAAAATAATAAAATGTGTAGGATGAAAGTGAAAACTCAAATCAGAAAGAGTTTTTGTATTTAAGAAAAATAATTTTTTTTTGGAAAAAAGATATATCCTTTTTTTAATCTCATGACTTCTGGAACTTCGGCCCCGTTAAAAGGTTAAAGGATAGGGGTGTCAATCGGGTCGGGTGGGTCGGGTTTCGGGTTAACCCGCAAAAAACTTTTATTTTTTTTTTTCAACCCGAACCCAACCCGAACCCGGATCAACCCGAAGACCACCCTCAACCCGAACATGAACCCGTCTAACCCGACTCAACCCGTCTAACCCGTCTAACCCGAATTTTATTTATTTTTTTAATTTTTTTTAAAAAAAAATTAATGAAAATAATTCGAAAAAATAAAAAATAATAATAATATTTTAATTTAAACACATTATAACAAAATCTTCGATTTAAATTTGAAAGTTTAATTGTAAAAAATTAAAAGTATATTTACTAAATCAAATAAACAATTGTTTAAAAAATAAAAAATATACAAAATAAATATTAAATGATAAAAATTTATCATATAAATATACAATAAATTTTTTCAAACATACAATATATAAAAATATATGTAATATTTTCCAAAACCCAACCCGAACCCGCCTAACCTAGAACTAACCCGAACCCGAAAAACCCCAACCTAAACCTGATTTTTTTCGTGTTGGTTCGTGTCGGGTTGACGGGTCGTGTTGCATTTTGACACCCCTATTAAAGGAGTAATAAAAAAAATAACAATTTTAAAAAAAATAATAATAATATTATAATTGTTGTACCCGGCGAGTACGCTCATCTGTGTTCCCTTTTACTTTGTATATTACTATATTTATACCCCCAAAACTCTCTTCCCTCACGCCTCCGCTTCACTCACTCACTCTCTCTCTCTCTCTGAAACCAAATCCAAAAAACTCCAACGTCACCAAATTATGAAGAAGCTCATGAGAAGATTCTCGAAAGTAGCCGATTCTTCTAAGTACCGTTTGTTAAACCCGCGCTCGGAGGATGATTTTCGAAATACTTCCGGCGGCGGCGGCGGCGGCGTGCCCGAGGGTCATTTGCCGGTGTACGTCGGAGAAGAAATGGAACGATTCGTCGTGAGTGCGGAGTTTTTGAATCACCCGATATTCGTCAAGCTGCTCAATAGATCGGCGCAGGAGTACGGTTACAGGCAGACCGGCGTGCTCCGGATTCCCTGCCACGTGTTCCTCTTCGAACGCGTGCTCGAGACCCTACGCGTCGGTGGTGAGTCGCGCGACCTCCTCGAAATCATCAACTCGCTCTCCGACGAACTGCATTAGCTTATTCCGGCACGGCGGCGCCGTGGATATACTCGCGTACAGAGTCTACCGATTCTTTTTTCAGGTGCACTGGCTTCAGCTTCTTGGTAAATACTATGTGATTAGCAATTTGAAGGAGTGAAATCGTATGATTATTATTATTATTATTTTTTTTTTTTTTGCATCCTCATCTTGTGGGAAATTGAGTTGTTGGGGAGCGGAAAATGGATGAGACACCAAATTTCGGCGTCCTTTGTCCTCTGTTGGCTGTTGCTGCCTCTGATCAAGTACGGAAGTATTTGATATCTAATATATCTAATTTCACTCTTAAAAAAAATCTATCTTAAAAAGTCAAGTTCTACCGAAATTTATACTAACAATTTTTATATTGTATCAAATTTAATTTATCCAATCTCGTTGTACATTAATACAAAATCTAACAAGATATTAGCAAAATATCATAATATAATTATTGTACGATATATTAATTGTATTTTATCATTTGTTTTTGAAAGAAACATAATATATAGATTCAAACTAAGTCAGAAACAGTTAATCATAAATAAAAGAAGGCGAAGGGACGACCCGTCCTTTTGGACGAGACAATGAAACAACTCCCCTAACTAAAGCATGAGTTGCATGATTTGCTGATCTCTTAACAAAAACAAAAGATAAAGATTGAATCTCCAAAGCGAGGAAGCTTGCAATCTTCAACAACTAAGCCAATCGTGGATAAGTGTTGGGCTGCAGATTTTATAGATTCAATGATCACCAATGCATCTGATTTAATGATTATGTTCGTGAGATTCAATTCTTTGATCCAACTTAGAGCTTCCCGGATTCCTATTGCTTCAGCTATCAATGGATCGCAGATCCCTGAAATACTGCAGTGAACGGCTTTTGTAACTTCTCCAAGATCATTTCCGATAATACACCCATAACTAGGGATGTAAATAAGACGAACAGTTCGCGAACTGTTCGGGTCTCGGCTCGTTAAAAGCTCGTTCGGGCTCGTTTAATGAGGCTCATTAACGCAAACGAACCAAACTCGAGCTTTACAATATTCGGCTCGTTAGCTCGTGAACATACTCATTAACAGGCTCGTTACAAGCTCGTAAGTAATCTCTTAGACGAAAAAATAATAGTATTGATTTTTAATTTATAAATTTACACTTTACTTATGAAAAATATTAAAAAATCTATAAAAATTAATTTATTAGAATAAATTTACAAATTTTAATAATAATATTATATTTTTTCAAATATAAAATTTAGTTTTTAATTAATTTAATGAATATTTAAATTTATATTTTAAATATATTAAGCTCGTTTAGGCTCGATAAAAGCTCAAATAAGCTCGTGAACCATGAATATATTCGTTAAATAAAACTCGGCTCGTTTACATCCATACCATAACATTCTCTACCAATGTCCTTGAAAACCGCTGCATCTATCATATTCTTTTTTTAAAATATAAATTTTATTTTCTTCTACCCTTTAATCATTGAAAGCAACAGTTAGCTGGACATGTAAAGTCATTCAATTCGATTTTCCCCCTTAATTTAGTCCTCAAACGTTATATATACTAGTCTAGTATTGATCATGGTTGAAAGGAAAGACAAATAGTTGCAAAGGGTCACTTTTTTCTTTATATGGACTTGCATGTTACATTGGGGCGTTTTGTTATCTAAAATTAACTATTTCAAATACATTTGAGGAAATCATTTAAAAAAATGATTAAACATGTTAATTGATCCAAATATCCATGTTACATTGATATCAAAAAAATATGGTGGAATTAACCCCCCTTGTTTTTTTTTTTTTTTTTTTTTTTTGTCTTGAAATAGGAACTAACCGTATCTTCTTCAATGAACATTATGCCATCACAGTTAGCAATAACAAAAGTGGTAGCTAGCCATGTCCCTTGTTAGTGTAGACGTGGTTGAAATAATTAATTTTACTAATTCGAAAAAAAATGTAACTATGTTTATGACATTAGATTTTTAAAAACGAACAAATTAAATAGCTTGATCAATTGGTATAATTGTGTTAAGAAATTTAACTTGAACCTAACCAAATTCCAAAAATTAGCTCAAGGGGAGGGTTGTCCAAGACTATATATTGAACTTTCAGAAACTCTATCCAACCCGTATGACACGTATCTTATCACACACCCCACCCGTCCATGAATGAACATTTTGAGCGTTGAGATATTAATGGGTGACTCAACTATGTGGCAACCCAATTATGGACAATCTAATACATACAGCGGGCCTGAACTCTCTGATACCATATTTAGAAATGAATTTGAACATAAATCAACCCCAAAAGCTAGTTCAAGGGAGGGTTGTCATTGTCTATATAAATGACTCACTGGAACACTATTCAACCGATGTGAGACATATTTCAATACACCTTCAGGAATGAAAATCTGGAGCGTGAAGATATTAACGGGTGACCAAATTATCGACAGCCTATTTGTGGGCGGTCCTACACATAACGTTAGACATATATATATGTTGTGATACCATGTTAAAAAATTAGACTTGATCATATCTCAACCCCGAAAGCTAGCTCAAGGGGGAAGGTTGTCCAAGATCATATATTGAACTTCCAGGAACTCTATCTAATCGATGTGAGACATATATCAACAAAATAAGATGTCCAAGATACTATAAGAGAGTGTTTGCAACCGTTAAAAATAATTTATTATTGATTTTTCTTCAAAAATTTAAATAGTTTGATCAATTGGTAGAATTGAGATGTCCGAGATTTAAGAAGATAGATTATTATCACGGTACTATATTTCAAAAAATAAAAATAGACTCACACTGTGTTTTTGAATTACATAATAAAACATAAAAACTTCCACGAGATGATATTGAATTCAATTTTATGAGATGGATTTTCGACTCGGTTGTTCATTATAAGTATTACTTTTCATTGGGAACAGATCAATCCTTTTCATAGATATATATAGTCTTATGATATGGTCCGTGAAATGAGTTGATCTGAAACATACCTAACGTGCACATGCTGCGTATTATTTTTTGTAAAATTAAATTCAAGTGATTGGTGATATAGTTACTTAAAATATACAAAGACGTTATATAATATGGTAAGAATGACGAAGGCGATAATATATAGTTAGCAAGATTGAGTTAAAATAAGTTGTTAATATTGAATTGAGAGAAAAATAGATATATTTTTTTTAAAAAAAGTGTAAAATATACTTAAATATACATAATTAAGGTTATATTTTGATAAATACTTATAAAACGTTTTTATAAAAGTGGTTTTTTTTAAAAAATTATAAAATGTTCTAAAATTTATTTTAAGAATAAATATGTGTTTGAACAACTATTCTATAAAAATATTTTGACATTGAAAAATTAATATTGTTCGTCTTTGTCTTTCATAATTTTATTCTAAAAACATCTGTTCTTTAAAAATTATATTTGGAAAAATATTTTTATAAAATATTTTTTTTAAAATATTTTACAAATGTTACGTTTTATCTAAACAAATATTTAAATTTTTTTCGCTTATAAAACATTAAAATTTTAAAGTAAATGTCCAAACAAACGTGACAATAAATCCGCTAATCTCAAAGTCCTTTTTAACTATTAATTAACAATTAATAATTAATTAGCTACCCGCGAAGGTCGTTAAATATTGTGTGAAAATGACATTCGCCAGACCTGGCTTATGTACGTATTGCCATCCCTAGTCATAATTAATACACTGACACTTTGATTTTCTTTTTCTTCTTTTCACATTTACACATATAATTCAATGATAAGAGAGTTTTTGGAATATATATCCATCATTTTTTTTCTGGAATGGTTTTCGATTATCAAATATGGGATATATGATAACTTATAGCTCAGATTAATTATTAGGATCATTAGAATGAAATTTATTACTATTTAATTATTCAGGCTAATTACTTAAGCCCACCAAGATTAGAGGATAGGCTCAAACAGGACCTAAGCCCACAAATTTTTCTGAGCATATAAATAGCTCGAGTTTCTTATTTGCAAGGTAAGTTCTCATTAACATTATCAGAATATGTTAATGAGCAGGACGGTCCACTATTTTGGCGGGTCAAAATATTGCTAACACAAATTACTTATTTTATGTGATGGAGTGGGCTGACACCCCTTTTAATGGCTAGAGAAATTTCCAACATAATAATTCACACATTTTATATGTATGAGCCACTTAACCATGGAACCTGTAACTGATTTTGACACAACCCATTCACATATGGGCTATTGAATCTCTTTGGATAGTTGTTGCTTGAAGGATTTTCATTTTCCCAATGCATCTCACACTTGTTGGAGATGCAGATTTGTAGTAACTCGATTTTGACACAACCCATACACGTGTTGTGAGTATAATTATGAGCCTTTTAGGAAAAGGCCTCTGGCCCAAGTACTCTTGGACTATTAGGTAAAGTTACATAAACACAAGCCCATATATTTGGTTTTTTTGTTATATTCTCAGTTTCAACTTTCAACTTTCAACTATTTATATAAATAGATTCAAAAAATATATATTTATATAAATAAATGGCATCTAGCAATTAAATATATGCGTGACACATGAAGTGAAACAAAAATTTGAAAAAGCATAGTTTATAAAAAAGAAAAAACGTAGCAAGTTCCAGAGAACAAAGTGTATACTAGCCTCCTTCAAATATTTCAGCAAAATCAAGGAAAAAAAATATAACCAAGGCATAATCGAGGAAAAATGAACAAAACAAATCCAACTGAAAATTTCAGACAAGAGTAATCAAACTCTCGTGGCAGACGGCGGGAAGATATATAATGAAAGATGGGATATTATTTCTTTATAGTAGACGAGATACACGTGTTGTGTGTATAATACAGTATATAAATGTTACTGTTAGTGTAAACTACCGATTTCAAACTCCTTGATGAATCAAAAACACACACACGAGAGCTCACACTATGACAAAGATAAGAACAAAACAAGAACGCTCAAGCAATTACGTGGTTCGACTCTTTTGTTGAGTCTACATCCACGGGAGGAATAGTCACCACTTTATTGATCAAGACAAGTGTTTAATTACAAAGCTTCGTTCCAAGATCAATCACAGAAAGAACACCTCTCAGCCAACTATATTACAATCACTCTTGAATCTCCTTTGGAATTGAAAATCTGATTGTTTTTCGATGCCTCTCAATGATCTCCCTCAGAGTATATATAATGGTCTTTCCCAGTTAACACTCCAAGTTTCCAGTCATCTAAATCAATTACAAAACCAATTGAATTTAAGCTTCCAAAAACAGAGAAACCAACTAACTGCTTATAACTTTCAGTAGTATCCGGTTGACTTCACTTTGAATGGAAAGCTGTGATTTCTTGATTTATGTCTATCCAACTTTGAGAGACACATCTAACAGTTACAAATTTTATGTATGTGATAAATTTTTATTATAATAGTTTATGAACCAAAAAAATATGACCAATTGACTAATTTTTTTTCGTGTGTTTCATCGGATATCAAAATAATTATTATATTATACTATAACCGCTTGATACATGTGATAAGATTATTAAGGAGAGTGGATAAATAAAAAATATGAGAAAATATATAATAATACCATTTAATAAGAAAGTTGTTTGGTTCGTTTTTTAAAGTTAGAATATCATTTACTGACATACATTGTTTGACAAATATATCCTTTAACCATATGCAAATTTACACTCAATTATTACGCTTTAGAAAGAAGACAAGAATTTAGGGTCATGGATAATAGGGTAAATACACTGCACAATCTCAAGTACTGTTTACAAAATATTCACAATACCTGCTCTTTCACGTGGATTTATTGTCCGTGTATTTCAGGCCTTCTAGGTCAATTAAGTCGGGCCCTTGGGTTATCAAACGAAGAATGAAAGTTGAACCAAACATCGGTTTAATTATTATCATGCCCTAATAATACCCCTACCAGTTTAATTAGTATATCCAAAGAAGGAAGGATGCCATTAATTACTTTGTTATTCGAAGAAACCTAATATTGCAAAAAACTGTCACCTAAAAGTTAACATCAAATCAAATTAATATAAATGGGACTTGTTCAATAACTAGATCTAATTTTCGTCGATCCCATTTAAGAGTTAAATTCATTAATTGATTATCTTCCTTTTGTCAAAGTATTATATTATTATTCACATCATAGCTTTAACCATTCCATGAATGGGACACCGTATAGCTGTTACATTAAGCGGGGAATTAATATAAAATATATATTACATTAAGTGAAACATAATTGATGTATAATGTAGATTATTCGATTATTGTCCACGTTATTATACGTGAATATTTTTACGTATCCAGAATTTTATGTAATACATTTTTAAAAAATATAATATATATACACGATTCGTCGTTGCTAGTGGACCGAGTTGGCCTTAACCTATTTGTGAGTCTTTTCCGATGATCTGAAATTCTACTAACCAATCCGCGAGTCACCTGTTGAACCCGACGAGTGAGAAAAGATGTAATATTATAGTATTCTCATCTCAAAATTTTATCGCCATTGGTTTTTGTCTTTTATTATATCACATGTTTTGTATCACTTTTAAATGTTCGCTACTTACTCAAAAATTCCGATTTTAATAAAAAAAAAACGTGGGAACCTTGATTCACTCATCTTCTCGTCGATATATATTGAGTAAACTTCAGAATGAATGTATTAGTCATTCGGATTGAGCATGTTATCTTGTTCACACATTGAGGGCAAGAAATGCGTAATACATATGAATCATGACTTTAAGAAACTAACGCAACGACACAACGCCTAATTCAACTTCTTTATCTTTATGTCAAAAAAGGGAAAACAAATTCTTTTTATTGACTTAGTCTGTTTAATTTAAATGAAGAGATAAATAAAAGTACAACTCCCGTCATATAATATCTGCCCACAAAATCTACAATTCGCACTTCTTTTGACTATGGTTGCTCTAATTGTCTACACTTAATTCATAAATCTCAACTTCTAGAGTAGTGGGCAATTCAACATCCGATTTAAATACAAAGGATAAATAATAGGAAAAATTGCATATATCACCCTTGTGAAATCTCGGGTTTGCTGATAATCCCCTATGAAATTTTTTTATTCTAATAACCCCCTATGATTCTAGATTTATAGCATGCACACCCCTTTTGATTAAAAAATGACGAAAATACCCTTAACTTTTATGAACTCTTTAATTTATCATTTATTTTATGTAGGAGTATTTTCGTCATTTTTTAGCTGAAAAGGGTGTGTATGCTACAAATCTAGAATCACAGGGGGTTATTAGCTTAAAAAATTTTCATAGGGGGTTATAAGCAATCCCGGGATTTCACAAGGGTGATATATGCAATTTTCCCATAATAATATTTCATGTACTTTATAAAAAAGGAAATACTTTAAGGATAGCCTGCTTTTATTTTAATTTAATAGGCATAGAAATTTATGAAATCATATAATATATAAATCATGGCCCGTCGTTATTAAGAAATATATATGATGGATCGATGTTGTTTTGCTTTATGTTGTCTTCAGCTGTTGATTTGCCTTTGTCCTTCCACCAATAACTTACCAACCCAAAAGGTGAAATTCGACCAAGAATGTTGTGTAACAATTAAAATCCAATACTTGGACCAGATTAATTTGTCTCCAAGTTAAGTTTTTAAGTGTGTTAAAGTTTTTAGTTGATTAGCTAGGATTTTTCAGAATTTTTTTAGTTTGTGTTACATTACATTTTTTGATTAAAGTCGGTTACAATGTTTTAAGTACTACTTTTATCCTTATGGTTAAATATTATTATATATTAATTTTAAAAAAAACAAATCGATACGAGTAGTGCTGCAACAATCACGTTTCGATTGTTCTACATGGCAGGGACAATTATTTCACGCAACAATCTTCCTCCAAATCATCACTCAATTAGCAATCCAAGGGTCACGTTTCGATTGTTTTATATGCTAGGAACAATTATTTCACCCAACAATATTCTTTCAAATGATTACACTCGTTGTAATTTATGAGAAGCGAACCCATGACATTAGCTCTTAAATCAATTGTAGGACCAACATTTACTGCTTCATGAACAATTATAAGTGGTGGTAAATGGACAACTCAAATCATTAAAACTATACACAATCTATGCACCACATTTTGATTGTGTTTACCTATTATGAAAAATTATTGCGCTCTCCAAAATGTACAATAAATCTATTTACCGATTAAAAAAAATAAAGATGTGTTCCATCTATTAATTATCCCTCCCAAAAGGGATTTCTGGGAAAATATATATATCAAATTTTCTTGTATACCTGTTGGAGAAAATTTTAGATTTTTCAATTGTTAGTTTCTTAAATTTTATTTATTTTAAAATAATCATACTACATTTAATTTTAAGTTACAACTTATAAGTGAGAGTATATATATAAGGGTGGGAAAATATACCGAAAATTTTGGTATACCGCACTTACCATACCGTAATATACCGTACATACAGTTAAAATCGTCATACTGAAATTTTTCAAAATTTTCGATATCGGTATCGGTATGAGATTTACAAAATTTTGGTATTTCGGTATGTAATATTGAAATTTTTTTATAACAAAATATATTTTAATTATATGTAAGAATTTTAAAATATATTTTTTATAATATCGGTATAGACGGTATTATACTGAAACCGTACCGAATTTCGATATACCGAAAATTTTCGGTAAGAACGGTATGGAATTTATGTCGTAACGAAATTTTGGTATACCGAAAAATCGGTACGATATCGGTATCTATTTTTTTGGTACCGAAGTACGGTATGCGGTATCATTCGATAAAGTTGGTATACCGTACCGAATCAACCCTATATATTATATATACACACACACACACACACACACACACACACACACACATATATATATATAACACTTGAAATTTCATGGATCGAATCATGCTTGAAACACACGTCATCCATGCATAATGCTTAGATCTCTACGCGATGAATTTAAAATCCCTCTTCTTGGATTTGACTTGTTCGCAACAAAAAGTCTTCAAGTTAGTGAAAAACCCTACTAACTCAAAGGAAATATGTCAAATTTTAGGTGTCAAATGGTGAAAAAAAGAGAGCCTTTAATAATATTGTTCGCTTCCCTAACTCAAGACTTAATTAAAGAGAGCGGAGGGAGCTAGCTTTAGTAATTGGATGATATAATTAATAGAGCATAACGTACGTACAAGTACGTGCCCTTATATATATTATGAAATAATTTTTTTTTAAATTCTAATAAGTGAACCCAAATGAACTTTCAACAGCACTAAACTTCAAAGTACAGAAATAATTCAGTTTTAGAAAATTTTATTAATCTATATTTTTGGTGCTATATGAAGTAAAATAGAATCTACAGCAGAGGTCAAGCTAAACAATGATGTAAACAGCAATGTCAAGAACAAAAGGGAGTACTTATAACTAACATATCTCTACCGAACTCAGAATTTAGAAGCCCCATTGATATTAGATTAATTTGTGTAGCTTCTCCTGAGCAATCTCATGCGAAAGATGAACGGCAACGAAATCAATTAACATATAATGGGGTTGAGTTAGAAATTCGTCTAATAAAATTAACTTGTTAGATCATCTGGTAGAAATTTTTGTGTTGTAGTAACTTATAAGAAGTTATAAAAGATTAATATATATGAGAATTAAGTCGCTATATCTGAGAGGAGACTTTTGCATGACCGGGTCATTTTTTCAAGTGGAGTGGAGTTATATATTATATATTCTACGCTACATGCACTTGTAAATATAATAATAAAATAAAATAAAAAGGTTATAAATAAAACAAAAAGTGCAATAGGTGACCTAAATCACTTGAGACTTGGAATTGGGGGTTCCCTTTTACTTTACTTGGACACGACTGCAGCCCGTGCGTGTGCATGCAGCAAATCACCACTTCTACGAATCGAGTATATATATATATATATATATATATATCATATTTGTTTTGTTTTTTTTTTTTTGGATTTTTTTTTAATCCAGAAAAAAAATCCTATAATTGTTTGCATTTTTACTAATTTTTTATTGGAGAGAAAACGAAACTATATTTTCACCCATAATACATAAATTTATACAAGTGTATAAAAAAATAAATAGCATCATCTTGCACTATAAGAATCCCCTCTTAAATTTATTGATATGCAAATTAAAAGGTTCGTACGTTGCATTTGTTTTGAAAAAATAAATGCAGTATATAGCAGACAAATAGTTGAAGTATGCATTATATTTATGTAGAGGATGTATAAATATAATTGGGAAACTGTATTTATCAAAAAGACTTAAAATGAGTTTTAATTATAAGCTAAGCACTGAAATTGGCTCGTGATAATGTGATATATGAGACGTTGAAGAATGAAGGATGTAATATGTGGATGATGAATCCGTATATATGGATAATGTAATTAATTTGTAGAACTCGAGTCAAATCTTGAAAGTAATTAATTTCTCGTTATTTATATCAAAGGTGTCTTTAATTAGACACACCAAGATGATATACATTGATTTATTATTAATTCTTGATTTGTTCAATGTTTGCCTCAAATTTTACGAATAATTTATCTCATTCACGAGTCAATCAATGTCAATACGTAATTATGTCGAGAGGAGAAGATAGAATTAAGTTTTATCATTTACCGATCACATCATGACCACGGCTAAAAGCTTGCCCTTTTTGATTCAGGGAAACTTAATTTTAATGAATTTGACTAAGTAAATAAAAAATATATTGCAAATATAAGTGATGGGAGGAGCTGCATTTTTAAGGTAATTAGATAAAATATTTACTGTTTTTCAATTGATGGACACTGACCATAATTATTGCTTAAATGTAATAATAGTTCCCTGTCTAGAAACACACTCAATAAACATGTCTATCCCTCGCTCTCTCTCTCTATATAAATATATACAAAAAGAAATTGGAGGGGAGCTTATAGCAGTTGAATATCAAATCCGAGATATCTGTTAAAATTTGATACCATCTTGGTACTATAAGTTATCAGAATAAACAATATTTTTTAAATAAATTCGCTTTTTGGCGCCTCAGCGCTCGCGGTTCCATCCCGAGCATATCATTTTACGTATTTGATGTCCTAAATTCATGTTTATGATATTTTAAGTTGTTTTAAGTATTTTTAAAAGTTTCAATGTAAAAAATTTCAAGTTTTAATGTCAATAACGGAAAGAACGACTCACGTGGATCGGTTTAGTTATGTAATGCATTATATGCTAGTGTGTTTTGATAACGAAAGTTATGTTCATTAAAAGCATGCAATTTTATGAATGTAAAGATGATGTACTCATTTTTATTTAATTAGCACGCATAATTTTCAATTATGAAAGATTTTCAATTCTTTTTCCCATCTTGAACTCCCCCTTCTTCTCCCCATCTCCCTTTTAACGTTCAAACATCATCCAAGGTTAGAAGCGAGTTCTTCAGTGTTCGAAGCTAGATCGTTTCCAAGATACAAATTAAATCCAAACATCAGCATTCAGACAAGTTTTAAATGCTTTTGAAACCACCAATCGAATATATATATATGTATTTTAATATGAAAAAGTATGTGTACGTGTTTAGTAGTGTCCTCGAGTTTTGGAACGCTACAGTTGGTTATTATATAATTTCACATGTATATGTATACAAATTAATCACGTCTTTAAAATATACCTATTATAAATAAGCTGTTAGTCCTCAATAATTAGGTACATGTAATGTTAATTAGCCGTCGCGAAATAACATTACAGATTGGTAATTGCGAATCTATACCCTATTAATTGCACAAATTAAAAATATTTATTTGCTCAATCACCACTTTGATTATTATTATTATTATTATTATTATTATTATTATTATTATTATTATTATTATTATTATTATTATTATTATTATTATTATTATTATTATTATTATTATTTGTGGTGCATTGAATGCTTTGTGAATTGTGATATGTTTTTATCTACTAGAATAGACCGTATATTTAACTTCCTAAACTAAAAATGACATTTATCTGAATCTTTGACAAAGTATGTACTCAAGAATTAAAATATTATGATCAGTATCTTCCTAACTTTTTTTATATATAAAAATAATTTTTTATACCTAATTATTATTAAATAACCAAATCCCTTGTCCACTGACTATTAAGGTAGGAAATCACGACCACTCTCATGATTTCCTTACTACAAGTATACCTATAAATATAAAGAGCGAATGTGTAAATGATGAGAGATATCACCAAGAAGACTCGAGGTGGTTGCACCTTATTCCATTTTTTATGATTAACAATCCCCAAAATCCCGATTGCTCAAGAACACGAAAATGGGTAGAGGCCGAGCCCCTTGCTGCGATAAGAGCAAGGTCAAGAAAGGACCATGGAGCCCTGCAGAAGATTTGAGGCTCATCAATTTTGTTCAGAAGAATGGGCATAGCAATTGGCGCGCACTCCCTAAACAAGCTGGTATGTGCGTGCGTATATGAAAACTCTCTTTTTTGCGTTTATATCTAGAGAAAAAACGCGTGTTTATTTGATTTTGGTTCCACAAAAGGGGTGATGATCGAATTGAGAAGAAATTAAATGGTCAAAAAATTTGTTTATGTATGATCACTTTGATGTTTTTGTATCATGCTTATTGATAAAATGGTCTTTGGTGATTGAATCTCCCATTATGCATGCATTGCATTTTGTTATAGTGCTCGAAAAATTCACATCAAAATTGATCCCCTAAATACTTGACATTTTAATTAACTTCCCTGCACATAAAAAAAAAAAATCATTTGCTTACACTAATTATTAGAGTACTGAATCCAATAAATTAAATTCATCAAGATCTTCTTTTGGGTAATTAATTTCTTTTTCCCTTTTTCATATCTGAAATTAACCACGTGAAGTTATTCTCTAATTTTCAGAAGTGCTTCCCTTTAGTAAAATATATATAAAAATAAAATATAAGTATTTCATATTATACACACACACACACACATATTTTATATTTGTCCTCACAGCTTGTGATAAGATCCGGTGAACGAACAGTTAACGTCATAGAAATTAAATACAATATCAAATCCAAATGCATAAGTTATAGTAAAATTAAAATAAATAGGTGGGCAAATAAAGAATGAATAACGAGAATTGGAAGGCAATCATTTGGATTTAATTTAAAAATATTTGAATTATATTTTTTTTGAAATTAAAAATGAGTGTGTGGTTTGCAGGATTGTTGAGATGTGGGAAGAGTTGTCGATTGAGGTGGATTAATTACCTAAGTCCTGACGTCAAACGTGGAAACTTTACGTCTGAAGAAGAGCAAACTATAATCAATCTCCATAATTCTATCGGAAACAAGTACGTGACAGCAACTCACTAACTCACTATCATTAATCACCATTATAATAATAATAATAATAATTATTATTACTATGATTAATTCAGCCACTAACCAACTTACACAATATTAAACATAAAGTTTAAACCTTTTTTCAATTTTACCTTTGTATAGTAACATATTGTTCAATCAAGAAATGAAAAAATTACCTAAGCGGAGTCATTTCTCTCGTAGGATAGAATGACTCGACATGCATGCCATTAAATTTAACTCGATCAATTTATTACAGATGGTCTAAAATTGCTTCGTATTTGCCCGGAAGAACGGACAATGAGATAAAAAATGTGTGGAACACACATTTAAAGAAAAGATTGACAAGGAAATTAAGTGCTAATAACATGGAGCATTCGTCGTCTCAATCTCGTACATCTAGTTCAAGCACACGACAAATGCAAATCGAGAAGTACTCGATTGATCATGATCAAATGGTCCAACAATCAAACGTGGATAAAGGTAGCAAGAAACTCGAGTCCGTCGAAGAAACGACGACGACAATTGATTCCCCAACATCATCGTACGCATCAAACTACCCCAACTCTACTAAGGACAGCACTGTCTTGATGCCAAATGAAGCAACGGGGCATCCCAAATCTGATGTCAGTATCATTATCATCGACCCTTCGGGTCCGTCGAACGAAGGAAAAGGCGATATGCCCCTCGAGTCCGACGGCGATTTTTGGGACTTTTTGGATAGCTTGGATCCCTTACAATTCAGTACTAAAAGTGAAGTTAGTGGAGAAAAAAGTGATGGTGATGAAATTGAATGCAAAAGGTGGTTAGAGTACTTAGAAAATGAACTTGGACTAAGTGGAGTTGATAATGAGACAAAGGAACAAGAAATAGTTTCAACAATTCCACAGCACGAGGGGGTGAATTTGGAGCAAGAAATTAGTGTTGCATTGGATTCTTTTCCGATCTGGCCCCCTTCACCTCTAAACCTTGGGATATAAATTAAAATATTAATGTTTAGTTTTAGGAATCGTGTCAAATTTGGGCATGATTTTAAACAATTTAATTAGTCCATATATTAGGTATATTCTCACTTGTAAACAGTAGTAAAATGGTATGACATCCTTTTCAAATGGTTAAAAACAATATTCCTCGATTGTTAGGAACAATAATTGTTCCTACTATTCTGTATACTGATCAAGATATAATATTTACTCTTTTATATCGTTTAAAATGCTTTAATCAAATCGTTATCGTCAGTTATAATATTTTGTATAATTACATGTATTTCATATCAAGGCTGCACATTGGATCTTTGTAAGTTCCAATTCTTGGCAATTAAGGGTAAATTCGATGCTAACACGTGGTGAATTTCAACTCATACAGTGAAGAAGGAAATAAACCCCTTGGATGCATAAAATAAGGAGCGAGTCTCTCACAAAATATGTGTGACCCGTATGATCGTAGTGACTTTGACGGTGACACATATTTTAAAATTTTTAAAAATAAACAATAATATAATTTATGTGTGTATGGTATGTAAATGATATATCCCTTGAAAATAATGAATTGGAAGTGTACTTTTGCCGTGGGACTGTGGCTTTAAGATGGAATTGACCGCCTAAAATAAGCAAGTGGGTAGGTGATATTTCCCACTTCGACTTTAAGTTCATTAGTCTTATAAGTGATTGGGTTTTATGATTGGTTTTACGGTTGATACGTCTGTTTACTTCGCTGTTGTCGAGAGACAGGCGAAATGATTTTTTTGGCTCCGTCCCTACTTGTGTCTACGTTTAATGTTGGTGTGTAAGTATATGTGCAGCTAATTAGGCAATTGGCACATATTATGTATTTATGCATTCATATTGTGAGAGATTTCAACATTTTAGATGTAGTATAGTATTGATCAATTATTAACACCAACAAATCAACGCATAGATATAGGTTGGAATATTTAATTTTTCTCAGTATTAAGTGTTAATTTTATACTTTTCATGATCATGCATTCGACTCGAGATATAGGAAAATAGATTATTTTTTTTAATAAAATAAAGATTATATATATATTTTTTTAAAAATGTTTTATTGATGCAATAAATATTGCAAATTTTACACCAACAGTTGAAATATGAGAGATTTCTCAAAGAAAAAAATAGGGACATAATTTTATTGTATTTTTGTTTGCTGTATCATTATCATCATCCATATTTTAAATTTAATGTACCTTTCAATGCACATCGAGAAATTACTTGTTCGTATAATCTATTTATTGTATGTATATATATATAGACTCATATATCATATATGCGTGTGTATTACCTGCGTGAAACAAAATGACATAAAAATTGAATGCAAAGTATTTATATGTTACCACATGTTTCATGTATCTTTCATGCTCAGTTCACGTTATATGTTCCATTTATTATTCTAGTGTTTCATTTCATGTAAATAAATATAATTATGTGAGTGACGTGCATCCTTCCATTGCACATAATTATATGTATTTACATGAAATGAAACACCATAATAATAATCGGAACATATCACGTGAACTAAGCATCCATCCAAAGCACATCATATGTGTCTGGAGGATAATGCTATATGTACATAGAATCTTACAAAGAAGCTTACACGTCCTATTAAATTAGAAAAGTGTATCAAAATTCTTTTAAAATATTTTTATTTTCAACCTACAATTATTTTTCTTGTTCAAAAAAACTCTTAACAAAAAAATTATTATTTTTTATTTTATTATTTATTGTGTAGTATTAGGGGTGTCAAAATTGAACCCGACACCAGTTGACAGATAATTATCGAATTAAGGTGGAGGTTTTGGGGTTCAGGTTAGATCCGAAATATTTGAATATTTTAAATTTTTAACAAAATAATTAAATAACCATAATAATAATCAATATATTTTGATTTAAATACATAATAAAAAATCTCACTTATATAATTCTATATAATTTAAATTTGAAAGTTCAAGTGTACAAAGTTTAAAATATACTTAATACACAAAATAAAAATTATTTTTAAAAATCAATATTTTACAAAATAATTATTACATGTTGAAAATCTATGATACAATATACAATAATTGTTTTCAAACATACAATATATAAAAATATAGTAAATATTTTTTAATTTTATAAATAAATAAAAAAAATTAAAAATTTCTCAAATCAAATCCGAATAAATCAATAACGATCTACTCGAACTCAATCAACCCAAACCTAATGATTTGATTTTTTATTTTGTTTTTTTAACAAAATAATTAATTATTACACATAATAATAAATAAATATTTTTTAATTTAAATACATAATAATAAAATGTCACTTATATATGATGTAAATTTGAAAGTTTAATTTTAAAATTTTAAAATATATTTACTAAAAAAAATAAACAATTATTATTTTTGTTGAACTCAGTAAATAATTATATTTTCATAATTATATTTTAAAATTTTATTAAATATTTATTTTTGTTGAACTCAATAAAATTAATTCTATAAGTAAGTGATAAAAAATAATAATATTTTTGTTAAAATATTTATTTAGCAAGACAAAGAATTAATTGTAGATTGAAAAGAAAGAATTTTTTTAAAAAAAATTGAGATATTTTCCTAATTTAATAGGGCATGTAACCGTCTATATAAAACTATATGTACATATAGCATTATCCGTGCTTGGAACAGTTCAATTAATGTCGAGAAATAAAGCAAAGTAATAATTTAATTTTTTGAAAATTAAAAGATATATATTAATTCTTACTTGAATAGTTGGACAAGTACCGGAACCATGTAGAACACAACACACATTAGCACCACTCAGAGCAATAACCAAGGAGAGTCGAAATACTCTATAGCACAATCAAGCCGCTCACAATTCGCTTAATGTTATTCCTTCCTTGATCAGGCAGAAAAAAGCTATTTTCTAGGTGTCATTGAATGTCAAGAAATGATTCAGCCATCCATGTTCCTTCCGCAAGGGAAAAACTAGTCGAACGATGCGAAGTACAAGTCTCCATACACGACACACACTGCTTAGGATTTCTCGTTTTACAATGTTTTTCAAATCGATTACAACCTGATTAATCCATAAAACTACTCCACTTCCTGCAAATAATCCTCGATCTCGGATGGGGTCAGAATCCTGCAAAGAGATGCAGGTTCCATTGTCAGCAAGCTACAGACGTACAACAGTAGCTTATGTGCATTAGAAAAAGGGAGAAAAGTGATTCATACTTGAAGATTTGGTCGTTGCCAATCACACCGATCTCAATGTTCTTGCCAGATATCTGTCCCTCGAATCTGGAAAGTGCGTCATGTTAATGTAGCCAATAGGGCAGAAAAAATTGTCGAGCATGCAGATAAAATATTGACTACTGTTTTCTCCTACAACTCAGGGCATGATTTACTGAAGTAATCCATTGGCCATTTGTGGTGGGGCTTTAAGTGAAAAAAAATGAAATTTAAGAAAAATGCACCCTAGGAGAAAAGTACCAGCTTGTTCCTTTCCCAATAAAAAATGGAGAAAAAATGACATATCGAATGCTCACTTCCCCCGTTGGCCATTGCAAACAAAAATTCATGGGTTACACAATTATTTTTATAACAATACTAGAATATGTAGATGCCTTACCCCTCTTTCAGTGTCAAGATTGCAGTGTGCACAGCGTCATCAAGTTCCATATCATCAGTGTACCTGAAAGAAGTGTGTCAATGAATCACAAATCACTGAAATAGTATTGTCAAAATACCTCAACAAACGAATGAACGATTAGTATAATACACATGGCCAAGTAGTGGATAAATAAGTATGAAATCATACTCGAAGAGGACAGATATTTCATTATGCCCTAACTATCATCACAGCACAAGGAAAAGCCACACGAATTTTGATGCAGCAGAATTTTTTTGTAGTGTGAAAAGATAATGACAACCAACCTCTTCTCCAGAAAAGTTTTTGCATTTGATACATTCTTTCCCATGGCTGAAGCCTTCCAGGAAAAATATGAACCAGATGGATCCACCTATGTGATTGTGACCAAAAAGGAAAAAGAAATTGCTAGTTATGTAACTCTATTTTTATAAAATCAACAAAAAACTGTGGATAAAAGCAATGAGACGAAGATGCACTGTACACACATATCTTGGCCATATCTGGAATAAAAGGATCAGCCTTCGTAATAATGAAATTCACACTGAAAATGCAACACACAATTCCAATACTTAACATTGTTAATATACCTGATAAAGCTGTGGACCTTTGTCATCATATCCAGCAACCAAGAGTGAAACACCAAATGGTCTCACACCCCTGCCATAAAAGCCAGAAAACTAAGAAAATATGGTACAAGCACACTGACGCACTAAGAAATAAAAACCCAGCCAATCCTATAATCATCCATAAGACAGTACAGGATGATTCAAATTAGGTTTTAAGGCGCGTAGATTTAGAAAACATGAATAAACATTAGCAGAATGAAACTGTATTCAAAATAAGTTCCTCAAGCTTTCTTGTCGTCAACACGAGAGCGTCAAGGAAGATTCAGCTGAAATGCATGTTGTTTCTTTTAGGGATTCATTAGCACCAACTACCAAAAAGGGCTCTCTCAGGATATTTCCTGCCTTATCGATCATTTGGAACCTATAAAGAAATCTCCCGAGAATTTTCACAGGTGTCCTAACTGACTGTTCTAACATGATGGAGAGGGTGGCAGGGAATCATAAGAAAGAAAAATCCATCTACACTACAGCCACAATCATGAAGAAAAAACTGTCTTGACTTTTTTTTTACTGGTTTTGCCTGGTCAATCTCCAGAAGCTGGTTAAAATTCCTACTCTCCAAATCAATTAGAAATAGATCATTTCACAATTTAAGGATGGACTTGCATCAGCAAAGAAGGCTGAGAATAATATTACCAAATGGAAAGAGAGGTTGAAAAAAGTTTTGTTGGACCTCAATAGAAGCATAATCTAATGTTACTATACACTCCGACCCATCATTTCGTGGAAATATGCATTTTCACAAGTCCCACCAGAGGTGGTAACTAAGTAGGGAAACGCTTCATCTAAAAATCATAAAATATTTTTAAAGTCGTCAATTGTAGACTGGCCATTTGTGAAGGTCTCGTTATCCATAAAATAATCTTGCCTTATTAGCACCAGATAAATCATGCGAGAACATGTAACACCTACCCCGACTGAGTGAATTCCTGCATAACAGTGGCAGTTTCCCTCACTAGTTGAGTCACTGGGATTTGTTCCTGTAGTTGATAGTAGAAAAGGTAAATGTATGAGCAGAAGATATTAGTGTCATGCTACTACACAACTTACTTCCAAAAATTATTCACCCCCAATGACACCACACATCGAACTCCACAAATAAGGAAAAAGGGGGGGGGAGAAACACTTTTTCATATTACGTGGAACATAAACAAAGCTACAGCCAGCTCCTGCTAAGTGACGAAAATGAAAATCAGCCCAAAGCTACATGAAAACACCATGATGAACGGTAATGGAAAAAATATGAAACAGATAGATCATATCATCCTCCATGAATATTTAATTCATTTCAGTGTAGATTGATTTGATTACTAACAACCAAAAACAAGAATTTCGAGATGGTTAACGTCGAAGTAATGCAATTCAAATGCGTGTAAAAATATTAAACTTTTGGCTCCCAGTCAAGCTTCAAAGATACATATACAAAGACAAATCAACTTCGGACCAGTAAATTTGTATAGAAGCATGAAGCAAGTGGTTTTAGCAGTATTAAAAAAGAAAAGAAAAGAAAAGAAAAGTCAATATGTGGAGCAGATAAGTACTTTGTATAGGCGATAATATTGCTCTGCCTGTTTCCTACTTTTTCTAACCAAAACTCGAGAATCGGGGCCCATTCCACTGCAACATGAAAAAATAATTAGTCAACCCATCTGAGAAATGAATCAACAATACATTCAGAATAAAAATAAACACAAGTGAAGATATTTGATATTCAAACATTTACAGGAAGTGGAGGCTCGCTTAATAATAAAATGGAAAGCTCCAAGCTTATTTGGGAAAAGCAGCAGATTCTAACTCTGTGAGACCCTAAGATACCAAACAAAAACTGAAAAATATTTGGTCTTTGTTAATTCTTTTTGGCAAATCCCTCCATGAAAAATAGAGACTGGTGCACATCCACATTAGCCTAGCAGAAGTAAAACTTATGGCCAGAAAATCACCTCTAGGATACTCTTACTTCATCAATCAAAGGCTCATCATTGCAAGAAATGCTTATTACATTCAAACATTCCTTAAATAGAAAAGGATACACATGTTTAAGATCAATGGATAGGAGTCAGATGATGAACGCCAACCTGTATACAACTCCAATGTTTGGAGTCAAAATCTGAATCTTCTGCACCTGCAAAAGTATTGACCCTCAGAAACCAAGGACATCGCATCCAACATAACTAACTTCAATTTCAAAACATGGTAAAATGTGAGGCGGTGATAAAAATGAGCCAGAGCACAGCAAATAACACAAGGTAGAAAAAATAACCCATGCTTAAAATAAAAGATGTGGATTAGTATGTTTTATAGGACAGGTAGCAGGAAAAACATTGTTTCGGTGGCAACCAAAAAAGTTCTCGATAGTGAATATGATCCCAAGAGTAGGCACTTAGTTTACGCAAGAGATCGTCAATAGATGGTTACAAGTTGAAATTACCATGTGTTAACCTTGAACCACCAAACTCTACGTGTAGAAAACAATGTCATAAGGAAAGATTGGGCAAAAAAAATTAATAGGGCTTGTTTAAGTTTTGTGGTCTAAACTGCCAACAGGTGACTAGGTATACAGAGTTGTACATTGAAAAGTAATTTGGTATATATAACAATGAGGGTGTGATCGATTGGTTCGGTTTAAGACAGACAATAATAATTAAAACAGATATACATCTGCACGCTTCCAGAATACAACTGGAAAAAAGATCTCAAAGTTGAAAGTATTACTACCTGAATCTCATTGATAGTCCATCTGTACTATTCCAGAATACAACCAAAAAATGTCTCAAAGTTCCAAGTATTAAAACTTGAATCCCATTATTATGACTAAGATACTTACAGATGTCTCATCAACCAAAATTGAAGGTAATTTCTTCTCTGTTGCAATAACAACACCATTAGCAGCTGCAACCACCAAAACATAAGGATAATGAGATTTTTTTTTATCAAATGTTCTCCTTTCCATTGCGCGAGCCACGGATTACTTAAAAAATGATGGAAATAGTACTAAATATTATCCACGAGCACCATAATAATTCTTTTTATGTTGACTTCAGGATAGAGATCCTAATAAGTTTCCTCGTCAAAATTTAATTCAAACACAAAACACAAACCTTTAAATAATTAGGAATAGCTACTAAACATGATAATCTTAAAGTTTTGAGCTGATCTTAGCCTATCAAAATGCAAAATCTTAAAGCTTGAACTTAAGAAACCCAAAGTCACGCCCTACTGACGCTTTAGCATTTTCTCATGTTCATAACTATCTACAATACTTTCTCAAGTAATGAATGCCATACCCATTCAACATTTCACTTTAACCCTGTTAACACTAATGAAAATCCTAGTTTGTTGCAATTAATTATATAAATAATGTGCGGGGATAAAATTCAAAATTCACCTTTAATTCCTAAGGAAGTTTGACCAGATCCAACAGCAGTCAAGGCATGTTCAATCTGAACGAGTTTTCCTGAAGGGCTGCACAATTATTGGGAAACAACAACACTTTATAAACATTAACTTGAAACAAACAACATAAAAACAACCAATCATCAAGCCACTAGCACATACCTGAAAGTAGTGAGAGAAAAGGAATACTGGCTATCGCCCATGATTTCTAGATTTAAACTTTAGTATTCGAAGAAGTAACTGCAGAATAAACAAAAACAAAACGTAAATTCATACCCACTATTTCAGCTGCCATTATCAATACGAATTCGCAAAAACATGAACCTTCTAAGGCTGACTGAATTATTTTCGAGACACTAGAAACAAAAACTAGGCCCTAAGATTCAAAATCGACAATTAGCCTTTGAAGTGGATACAGAAATGAGCCGAAATGTTTATTTTTCTCCAAAAAATTAGGCTTGAATACCCTACCCTCTAAGGATCTAACAATACGGTAATCTGGAAAATGCACCGATTGAAACCCAAAGTTTCATAGCCCAAAAATAAGTATTTTTTTCTGATCACTAGACCTACAAAGACTGAAAATCAGCAATAAAGTTCCTAGAATCAATGCAAAATATCAAAGATCAAGGGGCAACATCATACGAAAGATTGAAATGCTGCTGCCGAAAGTGCTCACGGTCTTGCAGTGTAGAACTTCGGGGGTTGAGTTTTTGAGACAGATTTCTTGTGCGAGAAGAAGGAAGATGCTTTGATCCAAAACTTGCAACAAGCCCATTATGTTGGCCCGAAATAATATGGGCCCATACTATTTGAGTACAATATCTTCGGGCCTTATTGATTCAACCCCGTTATTCTGGTAGTCCGTAGCTCACACTTTCGTAAAAGGGGTATTTATTTATTTTTTTGATCAAAAAGGAGTATTTTTATTTAATGTTGAATAATCATTTAACAAATTTTTTAATTAACTAATTATGTTTTAAGTTTTATAGATAAATAATTTTTTCAGTGGATTTTATTTCTTAAAATTTCTCGTTTGGATATTATTGTTGACAAACTGATGAAGTCCTGAGAGAAGAAATATGTCCGTCAATGTATTTGCTTTAATAAGGTGGAATAATTATTATTTCAATTAAAATCATCAATAATTATCATTATTAGAGTCAGAAAAGCTTAAAATTATTATTATAAAATGAAATTGTATTCGAAATGCTAACCGTGCTATGGAAATTTAATAAAGAATAAATAAAAATATTTGACTACACATTGCAATCGGGGATCGCGTGGCCTAATGGATAAGGCGCTCGCCTCCGGAGCGGGAGATTGTGGGTTCGAGTCCCATCGCGATCGTGACATATTTTTCCACTTTTTTTTGAAAAAAAAAAACAAAAAGAAAATTATAGAAACATACCCCTCACTAATTTTGACAAGACTAGCAAAATCGAAACTCAAATTGAGAAAATTTAACGGGAATCAACAATTCAGTATAACCATAAAATACGATAACATTAGAAAAGACCCAGATCTAAAAAGGTCATAGACATATGGCATTGTGTTAGCAAGCTTCGTCAACAAATAAATATGTCACCAGGGGAATCATGTAACTTCCAATCATTGATGGCTTATTCAACAACGAAATAGACTTTTCATCAGGAAAAAAAAAAAAAAAAAAAACCGAAATAGACTAAAATGGTCTAGTTTCATGTTTCGTCAACACTCAGATATAACAGTTAAGTATCGATACAAGTTCACATTCTATGATTTACGGGGTATTGCCGGGTACATGAGAACTAGTTGTTCGTAGATATGAAAAAATGAAATGTCCATAGATCGACAAGGCAAGGGTAATTTCAAACCCAATCTTGAACTTCCACATACTATGGAAAGTATGGTCTAGCGGATGATGCTCAGCAACTAAGATGACAAGGAACAACAAGAAGCACCAAATGTTTAGTCAACTTCCAAGATAAAAGAATCCCTAGAGGTGATAAAATATAATTGGATGTACAGATGTAAGGTATCAAAATACAGACTTAAAATTGTATAATTATTAATGATACATCCGCTCTCATCTTTTTGATAACAAAACAAGTACCGGAGCTGAGGGTCTATTTAACATTTGGAGGTTGCAGCATGTCCAATAGTTTGCAGGCAATCCAGAAGCAAAAGACTGGACTGTGTCCAACTCCTCCCTACAGAATAAAGGAATCATAATTTAGAAGACGAATCATCATGATGATAAAATCCAATAAATTGCGTGCATGTTGTTACCTTCCACCAGAATGTCCCACATAGACCACTAAACTAATGAGGCCTCCGGGTGCAAGTATTTTTGCTGCAGCTTCTAACGCAAGGAGGGTCGTTTCTGATTGCGTTTTAATCCTTTTGTCGCCTCCTGGAAGGTAACCCAAGTTGAATGCAACTAACCTAAAGAACAAGGAGAAAATGACAGTCCAAATTGATGTCCGCGCCATTTATCTTTTTTCATCACAAAGTTGTGACAATACCTCACTGTGACACCCTGGGGAACAATTTCTTCCATTTTGGTATGGCAAAGGGCATACAGTTCTACAAGTTCTCTCTGCATTGCCACAAGAAAAATCTCTAACTTGGTCTCTTCTCTCAAAGGGTAAAGAAAAAACCAAGCATCGATGGAAAACCAAAACAGGTTGTCAGAGCTTATACAGAGCATCAGTTTTTAACAAACATGAAAAGAAAGAAATGAGTTTGGGACTTCTTTGGATCATTCAAGGCACGAAATTTGGAAGAGGGCTAAAATGGTTTTCGCTATGTCTCTACCATAATATCTGAGCAATGTACACAAGAAACCACACTAAATCACTGGATGACAATATCCCTAATTTGCCAGTCATTCAAACAGAAAGTCTTTCCTGACTCGTGGAATGGATTGGGCTCTTCCAAGTTCTTAAGAGCTGGATCATCCCCTAACAAAGTCCATGTGCACAAAACAGACCACAGCATGACATTTATGATGCATAGCAAGGTTTAGCATTGATAAAAATAAAGCACATCACATAATAATATATCACAAGCCATTGCACACCAGCAAATAGCTCATGTTCCTAGACAATAACATAATGCATATAGTTCAAGCATAACTCAGCACCAGTTCAAAGCTGCATTTCCTAAGTTGAGCCAAACCGTGTCCATCCATGATCAACTATTGACTTGGATCCGAATGCCATAAAAAATTTAAGAGACACAAAATAGCAGTCATCATTTTCAATCATTTAGGAATCAATAGCAAGCATAGCATCAAATACACAAACACAAAATAACCTCATCAGGGCTGACGGACTGATCCAACAAAGAAGAAGTGCTTTCCAAAGCATTTTTTTGAAGGTCCATTGCATAAACACGACCGTTGTGCGTTCTATCACCAATCAACTTGAGCAACGCTAAGGTATCAAACCCATTGCCACAGGTGGCATCTACAACAACATCTCCTTTTCGAACCACATTCTTCCATATCCTAACATAAGAAACACCACCAAATTCAGTATCAGGTAATAACAAAGGCACTATAATTAGCAAAAAAGACGCTAGTAAGTTTTCGCCCCTAGCTCTAATTCAACCGGAGAATCAACAACTACCTACAAGTGAGCAACTTCAGTGGCCTTCTTCTTGCCGAATATGTATCCTGTCACAACATCTTCCAATCCTGAATTATCACCGAAAAAATACGAAAAATTATAATAAGAAATCTCGAAGTTAAGCACAAAATCTTTCAACGCAACCGTTGCAATGCCAACAATGGGAACCTGAAAGGAAGGAATCACGGGGTTGGGGAATTGAAGTGCGAAAGTTATCCTTGGACGTAGCAACGTAGTCTTGAGCAATGGAATTCGTAAACATGGAAGCTTTCCTAGGGCTCTGCTGTAATTTCGAAGCAAACTTGGATGAAGGGGTGGAAAAGTAGAATCTGAGGCAGTTCCGTAATTGAACGAATCTTTCAGGCAGTGATGAAACAATGGAATTTGGGTACCCTCCAATGGAACCCATGATACTTTCGTCAAATGGAAATCATAAATTCATAATGAGCAGCTAAGAAATTAGACTGATATGGTTGCATACTTGCATAAACAATGATATTGAGGTTTTTAATTGGGTCCAAAAAAAAAAAACAATGATATTGAGGAATTGATCAAAGTAGAGCCCAATTGAATTTGGTGGATATTTTTTTTTTAAAAAATGTTTTTTTAAGTTATAATTTTTTGTTTTTAAAAAATTTTTAATTTTGACTTAAAAAGTACTTTTTTAAGCATTTATTTTGTCATCCAAATACCTTATTAACTAAAAAACACTTTTTTTTTTATTTTTTAGTCTGGTTTTTGATATCAAAGGTCATCAAAGGGGTCACGTAATCTCGAAAGTCGAAACTAATTTTAAAAATAAGATTAGAAAAACACACACACAAACACAATTGTAAGGAACAGACAATAACGAGAAAACATTGATCATGTAAAATGATTTAAAATATCATAAATGAAACTACTTTAACAAAGCATTGAATTACCCTTCACCATAACTTAATCTATACTATTAATTAAGGGAGAGGGGTGAACAGTAACTAACTTTTGGTGAGGTTTTTTTAATATGTCAATAATACCCTTAATTAGTTTTTTTGTTTTCCAAATTTTTATTTACCTTTTTTTACAAATATTTTTATTTTATAATTTAATTAAAAATATTTATAAAACAAAAATAAATTAAAAAACAAAATTGTAATTGTACGAGCACGCAACGCGTGCTTCGAGAGGCTAGTAATAATAATAATTCACCCTTCTCCGTTAAATATTAAATTTTGATAAAAAAAATTATTAATAATTAATATTATAAAAAATATACAATTATTTGATGTCCAACGATAATAATAATTTGACCATTTCACCGTTAAAATTAAAGTTTGATAATTTTTATGATTATTAATTAATTAGTATTTTTTTTGAAACGATTAATTAGTATTGTTAAAAAAAATACAATGAGTTGATGCCCAATACTTTAGTGGTATTTGGTTCAAATCTCACACGTGATCGTATTAAAAAATGTACAAATGATTTTAATTTTCCTCTAAAATAATTAAAAGAAGTGGTAGGAAATTTTTTTATTGAAAAAATCAAACATAAAAAACGAAACGTAGAGGCCTCACTCCTAGGGGTGCAAACGAACCGAACCTATTCGTGAGCTTTACGAGTCCGCTCGATAAATATTTGATTCGTATTCGAGCTTATCGAGCTCGAGCCGAATTCGAACATGTTCGAATTTTTTTCGAGCCGAGCTCGAGCCGAAATTACTCTGTTCGATAGTTCGCGAGCCTTAATATTTAATTAATATAATATAATTATATAATAATATATATACATTTAGAGCTTTTCGAACCATAATATCCGAATAGTTCACGAATAGGTTCGAATATTTCGAACCGAACTCGAACTTCATTTCGAGCCGAACTCGAGCAAAAATATTTGAAATTATCGAACTTCGAATCGAACTCGAACTCGAATATACTCTTATCGAGCCGAATTTGAACCTTAAAATTTTACCATTATTCGGCTCGATTCGGTTCGTTTGCACCCCTACGCACTCCGCAGTGTCTGAGACCCCGGCGACCAAACAATCCCTAAACCTTAAAGCGCCATTTAACATTTATGCACAAACTATTAGTTAAATTATAACATAAAATCTAATTTGTTATGCGATCTATTGGTTAAATTTTAAATTGGTACACAAACTTTTGTTAATGGCTTAATTGGTACATGTCTGCCAGATTCCGGTCAATTTTCAGTGACATTTATGTAGAATATCCAATTTGCCCTTTATTACAAAAAATTCATATTTTATTTTTGATTTTAATTAGATATATTGGTATATTATATTTTATACTTAAAAATTGATTTGATTAAAAATTTTATTTGTACATAATATTTATTATATTAGATAGATTATATATTTCAACGAGAAGAATTAAATAAATTATATTAAGACATACAATATCTAAATAATTGTAAATAAATAAATTGATACCATAGAAAATAAATAAATATTTTTTTAGCTAAAATTCTATTTTTGTATACATAATTTCCTCGATAATATTTTGAAAAAAAATATTAAATAAATAGTGATTGTGATAAAATATTTTTTAATATTTTAACTAAATAAAATTTTTTATGAATATATATTTTAATAAAAATATTACGTAAGTTCTACTAAAAATTAATATTAATTTCCAAATCATAATTATAAGAAAAATTCATCGAAACACCAATTAAACTTCGTTATAACGTGCCACATGTTTTTTAATCAACAAATAAAATTGAATTGCGTTAGTCCGAGGGTTTACCTAGTGCGCACTAAAAGATAGCGGCTGCAGATTTTCATGTCATAAAAAATAAAAAATAAAAAATTGAAAGTTTATTTAAACACAATAATTTTATAAGAGAACATGACTAATAAAAAATTGAAAGTCGTTCTCGATTTTTATTACGGACAAAACTGATGAAGCTGGTTTTGAAACTAAAATAATATTAATGTTTTAATTAATTTGTATCATCAAAAGACTATCATACCCTTTTTTCATCATAATTTAGTCAAAATCAGGTGAACATGTACCAATTAAGCCATTAAAAAAATTCGTGTACCAATTTGACAATAATTTATGTACCAAATTAATTTTTACTCTTAAATTTGCGTATAATTATGTTATAAAATTATAAAAATGAGGACCAGTAAAAGGATGCAATAATATTCGCACGGCGGCCCAATTTACACAGGTACATACAGCACTAACCATACTGGTTTTCTGGATTAGAAAATTTGTCGCATGGAAATCAAATTTGCTCACATGAAACGTAATAATAATAAGCTATAAATATGGTGCCATTTGACGCAGTGATGATGTTGCCAATACATGACAGAGAATAATGAAGATAATTTATTATTCATCTTGAGTTATGGTAGTGGCTCATTATTAAAAATTGCAACTACAGTTCCTACAAAACCAGCTATTACAACATTTATCTCAACACGATCTGGTAAAAACCAGGCATGACTACAACCAAAGACAGGACAAAGAAAAATTCAAAACAGCAAGTAGCAACTTAAGCATCATTGAGGGCAAGAACTCCCGGAAGCACTTTCCCCTCGAGAAGTTCCAAGCTGGCTCCTCCTCCAGTTGAAATATGGCTCATCTTGTCTGCAAGACCAACCTTCTCGACTGCAGCAACAGAGTCGCCTCCTCCGATGATCGTGGTCACTCCCTTTCCACTGAGTTCTGCTAGTTTCTTGGCAATAGCCTGAAATAGAACAAAAGAAGTGATTTTTCAGCTGGTGACGTCAATGAAAAATAGAGTGTTCACTCAGAAGTCAGAACCAGATTAAGCACGACTCGATATTGTTAACATCGCAGGCTATTTTGGTCCATGAAAAGGCACACCTTATTAGGAAATATTCTAATATTTTAAAGCCGAAATAATTTTTTTATAATTCTCTCAAAACATTTTTGTAGCTCAGTATGACCGGGGAAAAAAAGTACTAAGTCAATATTTCTTTTTCAATTTAAAAATAAAATAAAATAAATAAACCAGATAGTCCAAGCCAGAAAGATTTATAACATGATAAGCTAATTTGATGATAACCCAACACAATAGAAAATCCAGCTAATTTCGGTTTCAATCCCCCCACCCCAACCTAACACCCTTGAACAAAATCCACTATAGTGTCATTGATCATTAGAAACTTAAGTCATACCTCTGTTCCAGCAGCAAATTTTTCAAACTCGAACACACCCATAGGTCCATTCCAGATGATCGTCTTGGTGGTATCTAAAGATTCCCCAAATGATTTGATACTATCAGGTCCGATATCCAAGCCCATCCAGCCATCAGGGATTCCAGATGCTGGAACAACCTTAAAAGAAACAAAAAAATAGAAACATTTCATTCTCAAGTATATTGGTACAAATACTCTTCAACTGCAACCATTTTCAATGTTAACTACCTACCAGAGCATGGTAACATTTGAAATGTATGATTACAAAATGATCGTTTTAATGGTAATTTGTCGGTGAAATACAAAAATATCCCAATGCCTACCTTGCTGTTGGCATCAGCAGAAAACTTGTCAGCGACAACCACATCAGAAGGTAGCAAGAGAGAAACCCCCTTTGCCTTGGCCTTCTCCATAAGTGAAGTTGCCAGATCAAGCTTGTCTTCCTCCACAAGTGAGGATCCCACAGCATATCCTTGAGCTTTGTAGAAGGTAAAGATCATTCCTCCACCCAGTAAAAGAATGTCCACCTTCTGTAACAGAGACTCTATAACACTGATTTTGCTGGATACCTTTGAGCCGCCAACAATTGCGGCGAAAGGCTTCTTGGGGTTGGCCACAGCTCCAACTAGATAGTCGAGCTCCTGAAAACAAAATCAAGTAGCAAGAATATAACTGGGTAATACTAGCACCATTTTAAAATAACCATCACCAACAATCATGAGAAGGAAAAGCTGCTACTTCATCTTAATAGAAGTCAGAGAATAAAATCACATTACAACTTCTTATTCCGACAGTAAACAGCATCAAACTGTTTAAAGAATCTATATTGACAAGTAAACATTGTCATTAATAGATCTATCAACATATGGACGACAGCTTAAATACATCCAAGCAGAAAGTTCAGATGACACAAACCTTCTGCATAAGGAATCCCGCAACAGAAGGTTCCAAATACTTGGCCACTCCCTCTGTTGAAGCATGGGCTCTATGAGCAGTCCCAAATGCATCGTTAACGTACAAATCAGCAAGTGATGCAAGCTTCTTTGCAAACCCAGGGTCATTCTTTTCTTCTTCTTTGTAAAACCTAACATTCTCTAGGAGAACAACACCTCCCTCAGGCAACCCAGCTACCAATTTCTCAACTTCTTCACCAATACAGTCATTAGCCATCTTGACCTAGAAATAGTTGAAAAAATATATATCAAACCAGATAAGCAAAAGAAAACTTTGCACAAGAAATTGATGGCCTTTAAAACTTAAGGACCGGCGTACCTCGACTCCAAGAAGTTCAGAGAGTCTAGGAACAAGAGGCTTCAAACTGTACTTTGGAGTTACACCTTTAGGGCGCCCCTGAAACCCATTTTAATGCTATTTAACCACTTCAGATCGTAAAACATCTCTATAGAATTGTTTCCAACATCACCACATCACTCATTTTAGCATAGGAGAAGAGAACCTTCAACTTTCCTTCCATTTATCAATCTTTACAAGATACTAATTATAAATCATCCACGAATCTATGAACCATCCACCACTGATCTAAGTATAAAAAGAATTGAGAAACGCAACTACAACAAAAAATGGCAAATCCATCCACAAGAAATAAAGTTGAACAACACACGTACGAGGTGGGAGGAGAGGATGACTCTGGCACCATGTCCAATCAAGTACTTGATTGTGGGGACAGCAGCCCTAATCCTGGTATCATCGGTAATATTGAAGTTATCATCCAAAGGCACGTTCAGATCCACTCTAACGAAAACTTTCTTCCCCTTCAGATCGGCTTCCTTCAACGATCCAACGCTCTTCTTCGTCGCCATTTCTTAAATTCACACAGTAAATCAATAAAAACAAAAAACAAAACAAAACAAAACAAAACAAAGACACGCACACAAAATCAATAGCTAAAATTATATTAAAAATACGAACAAATTATATCAAAAAAATGAATAAAATTGTGAAATGATCGGCTAAAGGAGCTTACGCTGATAGTGTAAATAGGAGAGAGATCGATACCTCACTTCAGTTCAATGTTTAAGATGTTGTAAAGAGATCACGAGAGGGCAGATGGAAAGATCGAGGACGAGGAGAAAGCTTCGTCGCCTTTTATATATTTGAGGTGGAGAACCGGGCGTAGGTTGAGCTGGGTTTTGCTAAATTGAACCGCGGCCCGTAATGCGCACGCTCTGTAAATTGACATAATAGCCCCTAGAGTAGTGGAGTGTCTCTTTTCTTCTGTTCTGTTCTGCATCAAACGAGTATATTCGTATATTCCTCCCTCCACGTACGTATTTTATAAAACCTTTTGTTTTATTCCACGTTTTCACACAAATTGAGATCTAAAATTAAATTAAATTTAAATAAACAACTTTGATCCAATTATTTTAAGAAACACTTTTTTTTTATTTTAAATGATAAAAGAGGTTCAGAAAAATAGTTAGCGTTGAAAAAACAGGAGAATAAAGCTATAATACGTCACAATGCATGCTTATTGGCTAGTTTATTATTGCTAGTCATGTGTCATAAACAAATGTTCAAATAAATAATCTCAGGAGTAATATATAATGTTGACTCAAAAATGTTATTATAATACAAAGCTATATGTTCCATTAACTCAGTCATTAGACACGCCCCTGAAAACATATAAATTTATCCATTTTTTATTCCTTATTTTTTTAAAAAGAAAGAAAAGAAAGAAAATCAATTATCAATGCAATAGTAAATAGATGCACCAAATATGGTAAGAGAATTGCACGCTTTAGGAAATATCATACATTAATCACACAGACTGATAAAAATATAAAGGGGAATTGGTTTTATGGCACAGAAAATACAGACACAAGGGGAATTGGTTAACAAACAAAGTAGCAACTCGTAAAGAAAGTTTTTTTTAAAAAAAAACTCCTAAAGAGTAAAGAGAGAAAAAAATGCACATCACCCCCTCAAATTTTCATTAATCTATTATTGTGATTCAACAAGAAAAGTGGAAAATGTACAACATGAACTCATATTCTACTATATTTCCTCGTTTACAAAGCGGAATGCATCAAGTTACACAATACATATGGTACAATCAATCAATTAGGACGACGCCTTTGCGTTTGCACTGAAACTAAAAGTGGAACGGCTTCATCGAGAGCAAGGACACCAGGAATTTCTTTGCCTTCCAAAAGCTCCAAACGGGCACCACCACCAGTTGATATGTGGCTCATTACATCAGCAACTCCAACCTTCTCGACAGCTGCAACGGAGTCCCCACCTCCAATAATGGTCGTCACTCCTTTCACACTAAGTTCAGCCAGCTTATTTGCAATTGCCTGCAAACAAATTCGCATTCAAAACCAAATGATTTTTTATTCCCTATAAAGAAAAGTAAAAGTTGTTTGCTATAACAAAACTTGGAGAGTCATATATAAAGTGTCATTTATATTTTAGAAAAAAAAAAGATGTAGCTGCGAGTTTATACCACCAATCCACCATATTAATTATTACAAGTAGTGGAAATAATCACTACAACGAAAACGCTAAAAGACAAGGGTGGAAAAACGTTGTCTATTGCCTTTTAAAACCGATGTTAAATGCCCTGTTGTTAAAAAGTCCGGTCAAAGACAACGGTTTTTCACCCTTGTCTTTTGAGCCAACGGCAACCGTTGTAAAACCGTTGTCGTTGGCTCAAAAGACAACGGTAAAAAACCGTTGTCTTTGAGTGTATTTTTTAAGACAAGACCTTTAACATCGGTTTTAAATCGACAATAGACAACGTTTTTTCACCTTTGTTTTTTTTTTTTCAGTTATAAAACAAAAAAAAATTAATTCAATTTTCTAATATTATAAATTATTCAAAATTCAAAAATAAAATTTATACCCAATTTTTCAGTATCAAAATTAAAAATTCGAATCATTTTTCAATGATTGCTCTTCCTCTACTCAAGTAAGAACCATCTATCCTCTTCCTCTTAATTTTCTCTATTTTTCAAATATAATCTCACTTTTTCACAGAAACTCAGAGTCCCTCCCTCACACGACCTACTTTGGATTCTTCTATGCCGTGTCAAGAAACCTGCAAATCCCAAAAGGCAAAAGTCGAAGTCATTATAATGCTGGTTTATGTAAACTGAATATTTACATTCTTGGACAGAAACTCAAATTATGCTCCAAGTCATGACAACACAATCACTCAAACTAACTTCAAACCTTCTTCAACTCGTCTGAATGATATGAGATTTCACTTACATTGACGACATCTATCTTCTAAATATTGCAACAAAATTTAATACGATTTCACCGATACATTAAACGGATGGAATTGACTTGCTCTTCCATTCATTTCCACCAACTATTCAAATACAACCCTTCAAACATTCAAAGACGCCTTCCAATTCATCCCAACACATTTAAAATTAGATGAATCATGTATATCATAAAGTCACACAAAAGTGTTTCATCAAACACAGAGCTTGCAATGAGCGAATTTTGTTTCAAGAATACTAGAACGTGGCAAAATACAGAAGGAAAAGAACTGAAGATTTAAACACCATATTAGAGGAACCAGAGACATTGCAAATCATAACATAAATTGAACAAATAACTAATTTCACATTAGTTTCAAGGAGCCCCAAAACTCAGATGGCTTTTGATGCTACCTAAAGTGACTCTAAGAAACGTTTAGCATAAGACTAACCTATGAGCAGAAATTGGTCGTTGGTACAATCGTTGAGTGATGTTCCAAAGAATGAGCTAGAGACTAAAGATAATACAAGTATCTCATAGAATAGTCTTGCACTTTCTTTCTTGGTTTTTGACTATGATAAATCCACGACTTCATCCTGCTGCTGTTGGTGTAGGAAGATCTTATACAAACCTTCCAGTCATTCTGCACAAGAACAGATATCCATAAATTTGATTCTAATATAATTTTCATCATCTTCTGAAAGACAGAAAAACTCTCCATCTTACCTCGTTCTTATAGCATATTTATCTGAAATCAGAAGATAAAATCAGTAAGAACTTAAGAAAAAAGTTTTTCAAATAAAAAATTGAGTTACTACAACTAGAGTTCAAACCATTGATTTTGAGTCACTAGGCAGTAAGATGCATTGATTTATCATCGAAAAGTAGAATAGTTTCCATGAACAAGCAATGTAGTGTTACGATTAGCTTTTTTGAGCTTATTAAGCTAATTTACTATGAATGGTGTATTTAGATAAACATGGGCGGAAATAGTAAAGAAATTTATGGAACCACCATATGAAATTAGCCAAGGAAGATCTGAATGAGAAGAATGTATCTTTGATATTTCTATTGTTGGGTAAGATTTAAAAATCATATCATTAAGTTAAAAATTTTAATATCCCAGTAAGTTTTGTTATTTCATTAGAAATGTTAGAATGTAGTGTGTGGATGAATGATAAATTATTAATTTTATTTTAATGGTGTCAAAATAAATAAGAGTGAATGTATTTAATAAAATAGGGTTGCATATAATGACCTTTCTTGTCATTGAGAAAGGTTTTCTGGACAAAGAAAGATAAGAAAATGGAAGCATGGCATGCACAACATATTACTCTTAACACAATTGATCAAGCAAACAAATCTATATTAAAAAATTAAAAATAAAAAAATGACGTGGATTAATCTCCTATGCATTGGATAAAGATGCAATTCGACAATTACCTTTAATTTATATATCAAAGCATTTGGAATGTATAACTTCTGTACTTTCTTGAAAAAATCATGGACCAAGTTGTACTTCTCACAGGCCAACATTACCTGCACAAATACATACCAATTTTCTGCTACAGACAAGGAAGAGGAACCAATAATTTTTTTGACTAGAAAGAGAATTGAGCTACATAAGCACAAATGAAAACGCTTTTGCAAATATCTCTTCACTGCAAATATGAGAAAAGACAAAAATAAATCAACCAACCTAATAAAACTCCGCTCATATTCAAATATTCACATGGTATTGTCAAGAATGTCGGAAAAAATACATGTCAAGGTGAAATTTTATCCCAATACACAGAATGCAGGCCTACCATTATAGCCTGAATCAATAAGGTCTGAAAACAGGCAAAATGACTTTTAAGCAATTCAATGTTTGCTGAAGACTTCACCCCAGACAAGAGATCCATCACCACTTCAAACTGTGAAGAGAATAACCATACAACTTAGAAACTATATAGAAAAAAAAACGCATCATTTCTTCACAAACAGGAAAAAAAAACATCATTTGCGATATTTCTTCTTAGCTCTTTTACCCTTGAAATATTCTCAAGGATATCAAACAACACTAACATCTTCCAAATATCACATTAAACAATTCGACATAAATTATAAGTTCGTCGAAATATACCTCGAACTCGACCGATGATATAACCTTCAACATAAACCAATTTAATACATCGATATAGTGTCATAAACTAGTCGATAATGAATTAAATTCGAAGCATTTGATACCCATTTCCGGGCAGCCTACAGTACCTCAATAGCCTAGATTCTGATATCTTATTTAGAGATATTAACAAGAATCCAAGAGAAAAGAATAAGGAAGGCATCATCTCATCATGACATCAACTAATCTGGATAACTCAAAACACAATTATGATTTGAAGTTCATTCGGGCATCACCGCTCTTCCAGCTCCTTAAAACGGGCAAACTTCAACTCTAGTTCTTTTAGTTCGCTGGTCACTTCCCTGCATTGTTTTTCTGTTTCTGCAATTGCGGCTTCAAGTTTTCTTTCTTCTTCTATCTTATATAAGATCCAAACATGATAAAATCGCTCATTAAATTCCTAATTAGATGTTCAAGGGTGTTATTCATACTAATAAATAAAGAGAAAAATACCGGAATATAATTGGTTTACTGCATATCATCAAATTTTGCTAGCAAATTATTTATTGGAACAAGGTGTATATAAAGTTTGATGCTTCATGAATGAAGGAGTGATAATTATGTTTTTATTGCTTTTGTTAGTGTCATTTTGTTGTTGTTTTGCATTAGTTGCATGTTTTATTTTAGCATTTTGTTAGTATTGCATTTTTCGTGTTTGCAGGATGGGATTCGTGTTTTTGTGGTTAGGTCGCTTATTTTGCGGATTAAGATGGAACCTCGGAGGAATGGAGAAATGCTGAAGAATTTCTGGAGAATTCACGCCGATCGATCCGCAAAAGTCTGCAGATCGAGCGGGCGCCTATATTTTGAAGACAGTAGACTTGGAAGTTTTGTGCCGATCGATCCGCAAAAGTTTGCAAATCGAGCGACACATATTTACGCGAGGCAGAGAGTTGATACTTTTTACGCCGCTCGATCCGCAGGATGTTGCAGATCGAGCGGGCATTGTTTTCTGAAAAGTTTGTTTTAATTTTGGTAATTTTGTTATTTTAGTTCCTAGCCTCTATTAGACTTTTAATTCCGTTTTGGGAGGATTATTATTAGACTTTTGAGAATACTTTGGAGACTAGGTTTTATTCTTGAATTTTACTCTCTAGTTTTCTTCTTTTCTTTGAATTTTTATGAATTTAGTTATGAATCGTTGTAGCTAAACTCTTTTACTTGGTTGAGGGAGACGAAACCTTGATATATTTTGTTCATGAGATTTGATTCGTAGTGTTTAATCTTTATTAAGTATCAATCTTTGATCTGTTTTATTTTATGTTTGTATGCGAGATTTTAGGATTGGCCATCTTAGGATTTTGTATTGCGAGCGATAGCTAAATTAGAGTTCAAATCCGTAATTGTTTGAATAAACTAATTTGCGAAGCAACTACGTGTGATAATTTCTGCTGTTGAATTTATTATTTTGTAGGATCAATTATTGACTAGGCTAAATACAACCGCTGGTGTTTGTGTTGTCTAGATTCGTCAGTTTTACTAGTTTAAATGCTACCGTGGATTTAAATCTAGATTGTTGTTATCGGGTTAATTCATTGGTAAGGGTTAATTTTAAATGATGTTTTCTAATTAACTAAAATTACGGTGAAACAGGAATTGAGTTTTCAATGGCGAATATTTAATAAGATTAATTATTTTTAGAGAATCAATAATTGAATGAATGAATGTCAAGGGTGTAGTCGACCGATACCAAGTCTCGTCTCCTATCGATTTTCTCCAGTCTTTTATTTAACTTTTCATGTTAGTAAATTTTAATTGTCTAAAGGTTTCAGTAGTTAATCTCAACCTCAAAACCCTCGTTATTTATTTATTTAGAACACATTGAATTTGCATTTCCTCGTGGAAACGATCCCTACTCACACTACTGCATTAATTGTTTATCTGATTGAGTTGGATAATTTGGGCGTACACGATAAGCGCTGCCAAATTTTGGCGCCGCTGCCGGGGAACGGTGTTAATTTTTTGTGTTCTTTTTCGTTTTTGTTTTATTTTGTTCTGAATAATCTCACTCTCTTCTCTTTTATTTGTTTTTAGTTCTCTCTAGTTCATGCTTTCAGGAGATTTTGCTGAAGAAGATTTTCTCTACGATCCGAAAATTGAGAGAACTTTGCATAGGCGAAGGAGAGAACTTCGAAGGCAACAACAAGAGGCAGCTGCTCGAGCTGCTTTTCCAGAAGAAGAAGAAGAGATGGCTGCTAATGCGAACTTGAGTCTTATACAATTGGGCACTCCTGATCTCAATCAACAACATTTATGCATTACTTTTCCTACTTTAGAAAATAATGCAACTTTTGAGCTTAAGTCTGGATTAATTCACTTACTTCCCTCTTTTCATGGACTTGCAGGTGAGGATCCCAACAAACACTTGATGGAGTTTCACGTGGTCTGCACGAGTATGAAACCCCATGGAGTGACAGAGGAACAGATTCAGCTGAGAGCCTTTCCTTTTTCTTTGAAGAGTGCTGCTAAGGATTGGCTATACTACTTGCCCTCTGGCTCCATCACAACTTGGACGGAGATGAAAAAAACCTTCCTGGAGAAATACTTCCCAGCCTCTAGAGCTGCAAATATCCGAAAGGAAATCTATGGGATCAAGCAATACTCCGGGGAATCACTGCATGAATACTGGGAGCGGTTCAAGAAGCTTTGCACTAGCTGTCCGCAGCATCAGATAAGTGAAAACCAATTGATCCAATTTTGCTATGAAGGTTTGTTACCTCATGACAGGAGCATGCTGGACGCAGCCAGTGGAGGAGTTTTTGTTGACAAAACTCCGGTGCAAGCAAGAAATTTGATAGAGAATATGGCTGCCAATTCTCAACAATTTGGCACCATCAGGAACGAGCATCCACAAAGAAAGAACAACGAGGTAAATGTCTCTTCCCTTGAACAACAATTACTTGAATTGACGACTATTGTGCGTCAGATGGCTGTAGGGAATGGACAACCTGCAAAGGCGTGTGGATTTTGTGCTGCAATGGGACATGCTACTGATACATGTCCCACACTTCATGAAGAAGCAGTTGAACAGGTCAACGCTACTGGAGGATTTCCTGGACCACCCCAGCGAAAATATGATCCTTATTCCAACACATTCAATCCTGGTTGGAAGGATCATCCAAATCTGAGATATGGGAAACCTCAAGCTAATCAATCGAGGCCGCAAGCACCACCGCATAATCAAAATTATAGGCCGCCGTATCCTCAACAACAACAGCAGAGACCTCAGATACCAACACCAGGTGAGTTCCTCGAAAATATAGTTAAGGAACTTGCCACTAACACTGCAGCTTTTCAACAGGATACCAGAACAAGTATCCAAAACTTGAGCACCCAGATGGGACAGCTCGCTACCGCCATTAATAAGTTAGAAGCACAACACTCAAATGCTCTATCATCTCAAACAATTCCAAACCCAAGAGAAAACGCTAGTGCAATTACTCTAAGGAATGGGAAGGAGTTGCAGATCAAGGAAAAAGAGGTGGAGGCTTCACCCAAGGAGAAACCACAAGAAAAGCTGAAGGCGACTGATGGAGAAGCATCCAAGGAAAAAGCGCCAAGAGGTAAGTTTCCTCCCCTTTCTGAATATAAGCATGTCGCCCCTTTTCCCTTAGCGCTAAAAGAGTCTAGAAAAGATGAAGGGATAAAGGACCTTTATGAAACTTTTCGTAGATGTGAGGTAAATATTCCGTTGCTAGATGCTATTAAGCAGGTGCCTCGATACGCGAAGTTCTTGAAGGAACTGTGCACAGCAAAGAGGAAACAGACATTGAAGGGCTGTCAAAAAGTGGAACTTGGTGAGAACATATCTGCTGTGATCCAAAGGAAACTACCCGCAAAATGTAAGGATCCAGGTATGTTTTCTATCCCATGCACTATAGGGAATGTTAGACTTGAGAAGACCATGCTAGATCTAGGAGCATCAATCAACGTTATGCCTTATTCTATCTATGCTTCTTTGAAACTTGGTCCATTGAACAAAACTGGAATCGTGATTCAGTTAGCTGATAGGTCTAATGCATATCATAGGGGAGTCGTAGAAGATGTATTGGTGCAAGTGAATGAATTGGTGTTTCCTGCAGATTTTTATGTGCTAGACATGGAAAACGGTGATCATAATAATCCTATTTTGTTAGGCAGACCGTTTTTGAAAACTTCCATGACAAAAATTAATGTTCACAGTGGCACACTTACTATGGAATTCGATGGCAATGTTGTGAAATTTAATATTTATGATGCCATGAAATTTCCTGACAGTGATGATTGTGTGTTTTCTGTTGATATTGTGGATTTCTTGGCACAAGAGTATTGTGAGCATGTAGGGGAAGATAAGTTAGAGGTGGCTATTACAGAACCCATTATGCAGACAGATGATGGGGTTCGATGCAGTCAAGAAGTGGAAGAGATTGAGAAACTTCTGAATAGTTCGCCTGAGCTACCGCAGTCAGGTAATGTCTCTTACTTAGCTTTGCCAATCTCTAATACTAGGCGCCTTCCATCTGTTTTGCAGGCACCAGTGGTCGAACTGAAGACGCTTCCAAACCATCTAAAGTATGTTTTCCTTGGTGAAGGAGAAACACTACCGGTTATCATCTCCAACAGTTTGTAAGTCAATCAAGAGGAGCAATTAATCAAGGTGTTACAAGAGCACAAGACTGCTATTGGATGGACCATAGCAGACATTAAGGGAATCAGCCCTTCCACATGCATGCACCAAATATTGATGGAGGAAGGAGCAAACCCCTCACGTCAGCCGCAACGCAAACTGAATCCACCAATGATGGAGGTGGTAAAGGCTGAAATTCTGAAGCTACTTGAAGTTGGGGTCATCTACCCAATTTCTGACAGTCAGTGGGTCAGTCCGGTTCAAGTGGTGCCCAAGAAAACCGGAATTACTGTGGTAAAGAATAAGGATGATGAGATGGTTCCCACCCGTATTCAAAATGGGTGGAGGGTTTGTATTGACTATAGGAAGCTGAACGCCGGAACCTGAAAGGACCACTTTCCTTTACCCTTTATTGATCAAATGATTGAAAGGTTAGCGTGTCATCCTTACTATTGTTTTCTTGATGGATATTCTGGTTATTTTCAGATTGCTATCGCGCCAGAGGATCAGGAAAAAATGACATTCACATTCTCGTTTGGCACCTTTGCATATAGACGGATGCCCTTTGGACTTTGCAATGCACCGGCCACTTTCCAACGGTGTATGGTTAGTATTTTTTCAGATTTTATTGAGCATATCTTAGAAGTTTTCATGGATGACTTCACTGTCTATGGTGATTCCTTTGAAAACTGTCTATCTAACCTTGCACTTGTCCTTAAGAGGTGTGTCGAAACCAACCTAGTTTTAAATTCTGAAAAATGTCATTTTATGGTTGGGCAAGGTGTGGTTTTGGGTCATGTTGTGCCATCTAAGAGAATAGAGGTAGATAGGGCTAAAATTGATATCATTCAGTCTCTCCCTTATCCCACATGTGTGCGGGAAGTGCGTTCTTTTCTTGACCATGCAGGTTTTTACAGAAGATACATTCAAGATTTTGCCAAGATCGCGTCCCACATGTGCAAGATCTTACAAAAATATGTGTCATTCGAGTTTAATGAGTCATGAAAATCATCATTTGACAAATTGAAGAACTCCTTGACATCTGCACAAATAATCCAACCACCGGATTGGAGCCAGCCGTTTGAAATTATGTGTGACGCTAGTGACTATGCCGTAGGAGCGGTATTGGGACAAAAAGTTAGGAAGGCATCGCACGCTATCTACTACGCTTCGCGCATTCTGAACGATGCCCAACGAACTACTCCACTACTGAAAAGGAGATTTTAGCAGTAGTTTTTACTTTAGAAAAATTTCGCTCCTATTTACTTGGTGCTAAAGTTATTGTTTACTCTGACCATGTAGCTCTTCATTTTCTGATGGCGAAGAAAGAGGCAAAACCAAGGCTAATCCGGTGGATACTACTGATGAGCGAATTTGATGTAGAAATCAAAGACAAAAGAGGGTCCGAGAATCAAGTCGCTGACCACTTGAGTCGTCTAGTTCATGTTGATGAGGAGCTAGATTTTCAAGACGAATTTCCTGACGAACAGTTGTTTACAGCGAGCGCCGAATTACCATGGTACGCAAATATTGTGAATTATTTAGTTACTAATGGTTTCCCCTCTGAATTTTCCAAGGCACAAAAAGACAAAGTGAGAAGCGATGCGAAGTACTATGTGTGGGATGATCCATACTTGTGGAAACACTGCGCTGATCAAGTAATACGTCGATGTGTACCCCGCGAGCGAGGTAATCCCTATTCTCACGTTTTATCATTCTTATGCGTGTGGTGGCCACTTTGGGCCGAAAAGGACGTCAAGTAAGGTATTTGTAACGCCCCGTTTTTATCATAAATGAGTTTATTTGAGTTAATCGGAGATTGCAGAGTTCACGAGCCGACTTGATTTTGATCAGGGTCCTTTTTGTAAATTTTGGAAATTTCAGGGACTAAAATGCAAATATTGATTTTTATATATTATCTACACATTGAATTTAATTGGAGAAGCCTTCATCTTCCTCTCCAACCGTGAGCCTCCATTAGAGCCGCCCCTTTTGGAGTTTTGAGCTTTCAGATTTCCTTCCGAGCTCGATCCGGCCGTTGGAATTTATTTCTAAAGGCAGATTATCGATCACTGCAGTGAGAGCTCTGTTATATCGTAAGTTCTTCTTCGATCCGATACATTCTAGTTTTTGGATGTTGTTAGAATCGTTCTAGATTCGAGTATGTTGTTCTTGACAGAGTTTTGATCGTTTATTATCTGTCGGTTTTGAAATAGAGCGACTTTCGGAATTGTTATGATTTTTGGAAGCCATTTTCGAAAATCATGGTTTTGAGATTTGTTGGGTTTGTCTTCTTGTTATTGTATTAGCATTGAATTGAGTTGTTATCGGTATTGAACTACTGTCTGCGTTGCTGGTTTGTTCAGTTATAGCCGTTATGCCGTCGGTTTGAGTTTTGGAGATTTCGAACCGTTTTTGAGTTATGAACTTGGCTTGTAAGTTGATCGTGGTTATTGATCAATCATCTCTTGTATCTGAACAGATTCGTTTGGAGTTTTCAAGCCCTGAGTTAGCAGCTGTTTGATCGTTTCAGAGATTTGAACGAAGAACGGTATAAAGAGTTTACCTTGAACCATTACCTTGTTGTTGTATAGATTGGTTAGACTTTGATACAATCTCTTTGTAGCGTATCCAGACTTGGGAGCTACTGCATTGAAAGGTAAAAGCAGTCATCGTAGCGGGATAGCATACTCGGGACTGTGGTTCTCGAGTTTTCCCTTTCGAAATCACATACTTGCATCTACACTTGTTCTAGCATGAGGGACTGTGTTTCGTTTGATTGTATTGGCTTTTGTTAAATGGCTTATGTTTTATGTTTCTGTTATACATTCATCTTGAGCCAATCTTGTTTTCAGCGGGCAGAACCGCCCTTTTTGTTTAGACGTTTGGGAACTATGATTGAGTGGCCTAGGTTGTAGTATTTCGCCTAGTGCTAGCATACTCATTATGATTGCTCAAAGTCTAGAGGAGTGGGACACGTGGCACCATCTCGATTGGGAGAGTCGGTGAGTCGTTACGTGATCTCATCCTCGGGATCCCAAAAGCAGAGCAGCACTCCCTTGTTTATCAGAATCGATATCCTGGTTTTAAAGACATGCATATCTTTAGCTTCGACTTGAATATGTTGTTTTGATAGCATGTTGTATATCCATTATTTGATATGTTGCTTTTACTGGGATTATCATTCTCACCGGTTTTCCGGCTGTTGCTTTGTTTTGTATGTGTACTTGGCAACAGGTGGGGCAGGACCAAGTCAGAAGAGGCATGGTTAGCTTCAAGAGGGAGAGCTAGTAGTGAGACTCGGTTTAGAAGTCGTGTCAGCATGTTCGTCTAGTTTAGATAGTAGCATGTTAGAATTCGAACTTCTTATGTTTGTATTCGTATTGTAATAGCCTTGTCGAGATATGATCGTTGCATGTTCTAGCCTTTTGGACATTTGATCAACTCTAGAACTTCATGTATTAGTTGGAGAATTCATGATTATAATGCATGATTATTAGTTGATGGTTTTGGACTTGAGTTTTAGCATAAATTCTGCTGTTCTTGCTCTGTATCTGTCCTCGCTCGATCGGCAAAAAGTTGCGGATCGAGCGAGAGCTTTTTATGCTGTTCTCTGTTTTTATTTTTTTGTGTCTCGCTCGATCCGCAAGATCTTGCGGATCGAGCGAGGGCTGTTTTGCCTCGGACAGAAGCTTGAGATTTTTGGCTCGCTCAATCTGCAAGATCTTGCAGATCGAGCGGAGCACTGTTCATTTTTTTTTTAAAAAAAATTTATTGCTTTTAATCTTGGTTCTTGATTGACTATTTGTTGTTCTAATACCGAGATTAGTTGTTTAGAACCGAGGTCTCACAGTATTGGACAGCGGATTCTTCCGGCCTTCCTTATTTCGAGAAGCTTACCTGTTTTGTAAGTCGTGCGCTCAATGCCAAAAGACAGGTAACATCTCCCAATGAAAGGAGATGCCCCAACAACCTATTCTAGTTTGTGAGATCTTTGATATTTAGGGCATCGACTTCATGGGACCCTTTCCGAATTCACATGGTTATATATATATATATTACATGTTGTGGATTATGTCTCGAAGTGGGTGGAAGCAAAGGCCACCCGTACTGACGACTCTCAAGTTGTTGCAGAGTTTATCAAGCATCACATTTTTTCTAGGTTTGGAATTCCGAGAGCCTTCATCAGTGATCGAGGTACGCACTTCTGCAACCGAACTGTGGTGAGTTTGCTTAAAAAGTACCATGTGACGCACAGGATTTCCATGGAATATCATCCACAAACCAATGGTCAAGCTGAAGTTTCAAACAGAGAGATAAAATCTATCCTAGAAAAGACCGTGAATCCTACAAGAAAGGATTGGAGCTTACGGTTGGATGATGCCTTGTGGGCATATAGAACCGCGTTCAAGACACCGATTGGAATGTCTCCATATCGGTTGATTTTTGGGAAAGCATGTCATCTGCCAGTGGAATTGGAGCATAGAGCCTATTGGGCTATCAAAAATTTTAACATGCAGATGGATGAGAGCGGCGAGCACCGAAAGCTGCAGTTGCAATGTAGTGACCCTTACCCGGATCACCTACTAAACAGAACTTATGCATGCAATTTACTTAATTAAATAGAGCGGAAGCGACCAGGAGGTCTTTTGCAGGTGAAAGCAGAGCGGAAGCAGACCAGGAGGTCTTTTGCACAGTCTATCTGTTCCTGAATGGAAATGAGATCACATTTCTATGGATTTTGTCACGAAGCTACCACGATCCGTTCGAGGATGCGATGCTATTTGGGTAGTGATCGACCGATTGACGAAGTCTTCTTGTTTTATTCCGTAAAGGATGACGTATCGTCATGATCAGATGGCTGAGTTGTATGTTAGCAATGTTGTGAGATTGCATGGTGTGCCGAAGTCAATCGTTTCAGATAGAGATCCTAGATTCACTTCGCACTTCTGGCATAGTCTTCAGGAGGCACTTGGTACTCGATTGCATCTGAGTACAACTTATCATCCTCAGACAGATGAACAGTCAGAGCGGACTATCCAGACGTTAGAGGATATGCTGCGAGCGGTGGTGCTAGACTTTGGCACTAGTTGGCAGGATTCCTTGCCTCTTGTCGAGTTTTCTTACAACAATAGCTTCCAAGCGAGTATTGGTATGGTGCCTTTTGAGGCTTTGTACGGCAAGAAGTGCCGATCTCCGCTGTTTTGGGATGATTTGTCCGAGTCACCAGATTTGGGGCCGGAAATGCTTCGAGATATGGCAGAGCAGGTTAAGATCATTCAGACCAGAATGAAGTCAGCTCAAGATAGACAGGCGAAGTATGCGAATGTCAAACGTAGACCTCTGAGTTTCGAGCAGGGAGACCGCGTTTTCCTTAAGATCTCTCCGTTCAGAGGCACTGTCAGATTCGATAAGAGAGGGAAGTTATCTCCGAGATTTATCGGGCCGTACGAGATTCTCGAGAAGATAGACGATCTTGCTTACAGACTTGCACTTCCTCCATCTTTATCTGGTATTCACGATGTTTTTCACGTCTCTATGTTGCGAAAGTATCATCCAGATCCTTCTCATATCCTTCAGCCTGACGAAGCCGAGTTAGACAAAACTCTGAGCTACTTTGAACGACCGATTCAGATCCTTGATCGGAAAGAAAAGCAACTCAGAACCAAGTTGATTCCGTTGGTGAAAGTGCAGTGGAGCCGTCACGGAGTCGAGGAAGCGACTTGGGAGATAGAGTCTGACATGAGACAGCGTTTTCCAGAGCTATTCGGATGACATGAGTTCTTCTTACTGTCTTTAGTTCTTTATTCTATCTTATGAGTTGTGGTTCTCGTTGATTTCGAGGACGAAATCTCTTCTTAGTAGGGGAGAATTGTAACGCCCCGTTTTTATCATAAATGAGTTTATTTGAGTTAATCGGAGATTGCAGAGTTCACGAGCCGACTTGATTTTGATCAGGGTCTTTTTTGCAAATTTCGGAAATTTCAGGGACTAAAACGCAAATATTGATTTTTATATATTATCTACACATGGAATTTAATTGGAGAAGCCTTCATCTTCCTCTCCAACCATGAGCCTCCATTAGAGCCGCCTCTTTTGGAGTTTTGAGCTTTCAGATTTCCTTCCGAGCTCGATCCGGCCGTTGGAATTTATTTCTGAAGGCAGATTATCGATCACTGCAGTGAGAACTCTGTTATATCGTAAGTTCTTCTTCGATCCGATACATTCTAGTTTTTGGATGTTGTTAGAATCGTTCTAGATTCGAGTATGTTGTTCTTGACAGAGTTCTGATCGTTTATTATCTGTCGGTTTTGAAATAGAGCGACGTTCGGAATTGTTATGATTTTTGGAAGCCATTTTCGAAAATCATGGTTTTGAGATTTGTTGGGTTTGTCTTCTTGTTGTTGTATTAGCATTGAATTGATTTGTTATCGGTATTGAACTACTGTCTGCGTTGCTGGTTTGTTCAGTTATAGCCGTTATGCCGTCGGTTTGAGTTTTGGAGATTTCGAACCATTTTTGAGTTATGAACTTGGCTTGTAAGTTGATCGTGGTTATTGATCAATCATCTCTTGTATCTGAACAGATTCGTTTGGAGTTTTCAAGCCCTGAGTTAGCAGCTGTTTGATCGTTTCAGAGATTTGAACGAAGAACGATATAAAGAGTTTACCTTGAACCATTACCTTGTTGTTGTATAGATTGGTTAGACTTTGATACAATCTCTTTGTAGCGTATCCAGACTTGGGAGCTACTGCATTGAAAGGTAAAAGCAGTCATCGTAGCGGGATAGCATACTCGGGACTGTGGTTCTCGAGTTTTCCCTTTCGAAATCACATACTTGCATCTACACTTGTTCTAGCATGAGGGACTGTGTTTCGTTTGATTGTATTGGCTTTTGTTAAATGGCTTATGTTTTATGTTTCTGTTATACATTCATCTTGAGCCAATCTTGTTTTTAGCGGGCAGAACCGCCCTTTTTGTTTAGACGTTTGGAAACTATGATTGAGTGGCCTAGGTTGTAGTATTTTGCCTAGTGCTAGCATACTCATTATGGTTGCTCAAAGTCTAGAGGAGTGGGACACGTGGCACCACCTCGATTGGGAGAGTCGGTGAGTCGTTACGTGATCTCACCCTCGGGATCCCAAAAGCAGAGCAGCACTCCCTTGTTTATCAGAATCGATATCCTGGTTTTAAAGACATGCATATCTTTAGCTTCAACTTGAATATGTTGTTTTGATAGCATGTTGTATATCCATTATTTGATATGTTGCTTTTACTGGGATTATCATTCTCACCGGTTTTCCGGCTGTTGCTTTGTTTTGTATGTGTACTTGGCAACAGGTGGGGCAGGACCAAGTCAGAAGAGGCATGGTTAGCTTCAAGAGGGAGAGCTAGTAGTGAGACTCGGTTTAGAAGTCGTGTCAGCATGTTCGTCTAGTTTAGATAGTAGCATGTTAGAATTTGAACTTCTTATGTTTGTATTCGTATTGTAATAGCCTTGTCGAGATATGATCGTTGCATGTTCTAGCCTTTTGGACATTTGATCAACTCTAGAACTTCATGTATTAGTTGGAAAATTCATGATTGTAATGCATGATTATTAGTTGATGGTTTTGGAATTGAGTTTTTAGCATAAATTCTGTTGTTCTTGCTCTGTATCTGTCCTCGCTCGATCGGCAGAAAGTTGCGGATCGAGCGAGAGCTTTTTATGTTGTTCTCTGTTTTTATTTTTTTGTGTCTCGCTCGATCCGCAAGATCTTGCGGATCGAGCGAGGGCTGTTTTGCCTCGGACAGAAGCTTGAGATTTTTGGCTCGCTCGATCTGCAAGATCTTGCAGATCGAGCGGAGCACTGTTCATTTTAAAAAAAAAAAATTTATTGCTTTTAATCTTGGTTCTTGATTGACTATTTGTTGTTCTAATACCGAGATTAGTTGTTTAGAACCGAGGTCTCACATTAAATGGTATCAGAGAGTTAAGATTCTTGGTCGAACTAGAGTGAGCGGGTAGATCGAGTCTGCATGTATTGGCTCCTCGCATGTGTTTGAATTATTTTATTGTGTACTTAATTCCATGCGAGCATGCTTTATTGTTTGAGCATTATTTGAATTACATGGTTGTGTGATTTAAATTAATAAAGCATGATCTACTTGAGATATATCTGTTTCTGTTATCGACTGGTATCCGGTATTCCAAGAGATTGTAAGGGCACTGATTGTAGCGATTGAGATATCTCGTGTCCTAACCTTTGATTATCAGATGGGTCCTCGTCGAGTCACACCGCCAGTTATCCCTGCGACTGAGCAAGCTAGCACTGAAGTTGATCAGTTGGATGCTTCAGCAACGCCTATGGAAACCTTGCTGAAGAGGTTTCAGTCTTTCAATCCGCCGTTGTTGATGGGTTCAGAAAATCCAGTTGAATGTGAAAGTTGGTTGGATGATATTGATCAGCTGTTTGATTCCATTGATTACACAGATGACCGCAGAATCAGGTTAGTCATTCATCAGCTACGTGGGGTAGCTAAGAGCTGGTGGATCATGACAAAGAAAGCAATAGAGAATAGAGGTACGGAAGTTACTTGGACTCTTTTTAAATCTGAGTTTTATAAGCGATTTTTCCCTATCTTGTACCGTAAGGACAAGGGAGCAGAATTTGCCAATTTGAGACAAGGGAATCTGAACATCGAAGAGTACGTTTCCAAGTTTGATAGTCTGTTGCGTTTTGCACCACTAATTGCCGGAGATGAAGAAGCTAAGGCAGATCACTTCATAAATGGCTTGAATCCTGACATCTTCACTTTGGTGAACACTGCTAGGCCAGACAACTTTGCGGATGCCATGAATCACGCAAAGGGAGCAGAAGCACGCTTGTGGAGGCAAAGAGGTAATCAGGGGGCACCTCAGCAGCAGAGGCAGTATCAGAACCAACCATCTCAGTACCAGAATCAGCCACCTCAACATCAGAACCAGCAGCAGAGGTATGAAGGTGGAAACAGTAGGGGAAACAGAAAGGATCAATACAAGGCAAGAGGTAAACAATTCAAAAGGCAGGGGAACAGTTCGTCCAGTTCCAGTGGTTCGAAGCAATTCGGTTCAGGACCGAGTTCTGGGTCATCATCCTTGTACTGCAGCAAGTGTGGAGGAAGACACTCACCGGATCAGTGTGTGGGAGTCTTTGGCAATTGTAACACATGTCAGCAACCGGGACACTTCTCTAAGGTGTGCCCTCAACGTAACAGAGATAGAGCTCAGAGTGGGAGTTCGTCAAGACCTGCAGTTCAGCCGGAGAGGCAGTCGTCTGCAGTGCACTCTTTTCAGCCTCAGCAGCAGAACAGACAAGGAGGTAGTACCAGTGCAAATCAGCCTCCGAGACAGCAAGCACGAGTCTTTGCTCTGACAGAGGATCAGGCTCAAGCAGCACCTGACGATGTTATAGCAGGTAAATGTTCGATTTTCGGTTATTCTGCTCATGTCTTGATAGATACAGGTGTAACACCCGGTATTTTTAAATACGTAAATCTGCCTGCATAATTAGGATATTTAATTATTTAAATTTATGATTTATGGGTTAAATAATTATGTGAATTATTTGTGCATGGTTTAATTTATTTTTAAGCATTTAACCCATAATTAGTGATTTTTATGATTTTTAGTATTTTTATTATTTGATCGCGTAGACGGGACCGTGGACCGACGAGATGACAACTTTCTAGCCAAATTATTTTATGAGCCTTTTTAGAGCCTTAAAATATTATTTTGAGTTTTATTATCTCAAAATTTTAAGTATTTAATTTTATATAATTTTAGGAGTCCATTTTTATCCAAAATTAGCCAAAATATTGACTTTTTAGTATTTTTAAAATTCCTTTAATTTAATATTTCGGGATTTAACTTTCCCATCAGATTATTATTATTATTAGGGATTTTTTTTAATAAGTGTTTTATGGTATATTATAATTCTAAATAAGTTATTATCCTAATTAAATTCTAATTAACCCAAAACTCTAAACCTAATCTACCCCAAACCCCTTAGCCGAGCACTCAAACCCCCCATCAGCCGCCACCCTCACAAACCTTCGTCTTCTTCACCTAGCAAGCCAAGGAAGAACACCATAGCCACACTTTTGAAGGTCCAAAGCTCGTTTTCGTCGCCCCGTCGTCCCGGAAACGTCCTACGTGCGTGCTAATCGACTTCTACGGTGAAAGGCATGATTTTCTTTCAACTTTTTGTGCCAATCAGATATATATATTGTGTGGATGGTGTATGCATTAAAGCTTTCAAATTTTTTTAGAAAAATGGTTTGAAGGGTTCGAATTTTTGCCATGAATGCTTCATGTTCACGTTTTTTTTATATAGGTCGGTCAAGGGCTGTTGGCCGATGTTCCTTGGGTCTGGTAGGGGCCTTGGGGTTGAACCATGGTCGGGCTAAGGCTGGGTTGGGGCTCGGCCGAACAGGGTTAGGCTAGAAGGGCAAGAGGAGCGCAGGTTAGGGTTTCGGGATTTTGGGCTCGGCCTTGGCGGTTCAGGGTGCATGGGGTCGGGGGCTTGGTATGGTTCGAACCGGCAGGACCCTGGGAAGGTCCTGCCGGCGGCGCTCCGGCCGGTCGTGGCCGGAGCAGGGCGGCAGCAGGCGATGAAGGCCTGCTGCCCAAGCCCTCGGCGGCCGAGAGGAAGGTAAGGAAGGGGGGGTCGGGTTCTAGGGTTTGAGGCATGGTCCGGGTCGGGTCAGGGGTCCGGGTCGGGTCAGTAAGTTAGTGGGTCGGGTTAAGTGAGTCCGGGTCCGGGTTAGGTGGGCCGGGCTCGAGTCTTTTTATTTTTAAAATATTTTATGAATTAATGGGTTTTTGAGTAAATTAAATTGAAATAAAATTATTTGGACTCCCAAAATAATTTTATTTGGGCTTTTAAAATTTTAATTAAGTTAGTCCATTAATTTTATGGGCTTTTGAGCCCATAAAAGTTAGTGGGCCAGTCTATGGGTTTTTGGGCCCATTAGGTCAGTTTAAGTGTTATTGGGCTTAGTGTAATTTTAATGGGCTTTATTAATTTAATTGGGCTTAGAATAATTATTTGGGCTTAAAGTTTGAAATAATGGGCTTAAGTATGTTAATGGGCCAGTTTTAAGTTAATGGGCTTGAGTGTTAGGGCCAGCAGTCCAGGACCATCCATGAGAAAATTTGCATGTGTCCTGATTATATATTTAATTATTTTTATGCATTTGAGTTATTTTAATATTTATATGTTAATAAGAAATTAAATTAAATATATATGATGGACACACAGTTTATTCAAGTACATGCATTCATGAAATAATATTTTATGCATAATTTAATGTTTAAGGTTGAGCAAGAAAATATTTTATGTTGGAAGTTGAAGTAGTGTGACAATTTAAGGGGGATTCGTCCCCATATGATTGAAGGGCAGTTTACTGCCAATTTAAGAGGTGATTCGTCACCGGCCACGTACGTAGGTTTCCACGCTGATCAGTATTTAATGTATGATTTAAGGTTACACTACGGATACAACCATGCTATGTTAGAAAATAAATTGCTCAATAATGTTATGTATTATGTTATGTATTATGTTTATTTAAGTAAGTTATGTTATGTAATTTTTTAATCATGCTCATTCATGTATATGTATGTATTAGTATTAAATTGGTTTAAATTATTTTAAACCCTTGTTATGTTAGCATGTTGGGCCTCTAGGCTCACTACACTGGTATGGTGCAGGTGAGTACGTTGAGGATGACATTGTACCCACCGGAGGCGAGGACGTATGAGCATGCATGCAGTGGCCCCGTGACCGTGAAATATTCTGAGTCGCTATGCATGTTATTGTTTTTGTCAGCATGATACATTTTTATTATTTTCAGTGATTGAGGGTCTAGAATATTTATTTAATATTTTCAGTGCATGCAAACTTTTATTTACTTATGCAGTATATTTTTAATTAATGTTTGACTCAGATATTTATTATATTTTTAAGAATGTATTTTTATTTAAGTATTTAATTGTTTATTCATTTTAAATATTTTTATTCTGTGCATATATGTATGGGCATATATGTACATATTTTATTTAGTAAGTATAAAAAAAAAAAATTTTTTTCCGCATATTTATTTATTATAGAGTTAGGGTCGTTTCAGTTGGTATCAGAGCACGGTCCTTGGAGGGGTCACTACTGCTATAATAGCTCAGAAATCCACGCTACCGGTCTGTAAGTTTTAATGTTTATAGTATGATTTAAATTTCTAGAATTTAAGTTAGCCTTAATTTTTAAACACTTAGTTATGCAAGGCGATTTACGTAAATAAATATGTGGTGGTGCAGAATGCCTCCCAGACCAGTGAACCGACGTGGGGGACCTCCACCTCCACCTCCACCGCCACCTCAGCAGCACCCCATGACAGCACTGGAGCAGGCCAGTGCCACGATGATGGCGGGTATTACTGCCTTGCTGGAGCAGCAGGCAGCCCGTCCCAGACTGTCCCACGAGGAGGACGTCGCCGAGAGGTTCCAGAAGAAGGGGCCTAAGGAGTTTCTGGGGACCACCGATCCGTTGGTGGCTGAGGGATGGATTCGATCTTTGGAGTCCATCTTTGACTATATGGGGATCACAGACGCCGACAGGGTGAGCTGTGCTACATACATGATGCGAGGCGATGCAGCCTCATGGTGGGAGGGTGCAGTTAGAGGAGTCCATCTACCGACTCTGACATGGGCTGAGTTCAGGCGTATCTTCTACGCCAAATATTTCACTGAGGATGTGCGCAGTCGCATGATCCGAGAGTTCATGAGTCTCCGTCAGGGGGACAGATCTGTGGTGGAGTACATAAGCCAGTTTGAGAGGGGCTGTCGTTTTGTGCCCATGATTGCTGATAGTCCGCAGGAGAAGCTGCGACAGTTTGTTGAGGGCCTGAAGGCTGAGATCAGGCATGACGTGCGCATGGCAGACGTGTTTACATATGAGTCTGCAGTCAGCAGGGCTTTGCGTTCTGAGGAGGGTCGGAGAGCGATCCAGAGAGAGCAGCAGGGTAAGAGGCAGTTTGTGTAGACAGGGTATCAGCGACCATCTTCGCAGCCACCTGCGAAGAAGCAGTATACAGGGCCGGCTAAGGGCCCGAATCAGCAGCAGAGGCCACAGCAGCAGAGGCCGCAGCAGCAGCAGAGGGGCGGGGCCCCTAATGCCATAGCTCATCCCACTTGCCCGAAGTGCCAGAAGATGCATTCGGGACCTTGCCTATTGGGAGCAGGAGTTTGCTTCCACTGCAGAGAGCCGGGGCATCAGATTGCTAACTGCCCCAGGAAGAAGAACACCGCTGGTAGGGTGTTCGTGATGCAGGCTGAGGAGGTCGATCCAGACACCTCCTTGATCACCGGTACATCCTATCCCTAGTATTTTAATAATTCTCCTTTGGTTAAAGATTTAGTATTTAATTTGAAGTTCTTGTTATTTGGGTCATTTAACTGCATGTTAGAATAGGAAGCATGTTTTACTTGTGATTAGAATTAAGAACTTGTAGTGACTCGTTTGGAAAAATTAGAAGTGGTATGAAACTGTTGGGAATTTTCTGCGTGCAGGGAGAATTCTAGTTGGAGGCAACTCCACGTTTGCGTTGCTAGATTCAGGGGCTACGCATTCGTTTATCTCCCTGGAGTTTATCAGGCGAGTAGGCATCACACCTGAGAGTAGTGACAGTGGGTATGATGTTACTATGCCGTCAGGGCAGATTATGTCTACCTCGAAGGTTATTCGAGGACTGGAGTTAGAGCTGCAGGGACACTCCATTCGAGCAGATGTAGTAGTCTTGCCGTTGAGTGGTTTTGATCTTATTTTGGGTATGGACTGGTTGACAGTCAATGGAGCTTCGATTGATTTTCGTCGGAGATCAGTGTCAGTGAGACCTACAGGGGGCGACCCGTTCACTTTTCATGCATCTCAGAGCAGTGATATTCCTCAGGTGATATCCTATATTCAGGCGAGGAAGTTGTTGAGACGGGGTTGTCAGGGGTTTCTAGCGAGTATCGTCACGACTTCGGAGCCATCTAGCAGATCATTATCAGAGTTAGAGGTGGTTCGTGACTTTCCGGATGTCTTTCCGGAGGATGTTGCAGGAATTCCACCAGTGAGAGAGGTGGAGTTCAGTATTGACTTAGTGCCAGACACCGTGCCTATCTCTAAGGCACCGTACAGGCTTGCTCCTACCGAGATGAAAGAGTTGAAGGAGCAGATTCAGGAGTTGTTAGAGAAAGGCTTTGTTCGACCTAGCTTTTCTCCTTGGGGAGCTCCGGTGTTGTTTGTGAAGAAGAAGGATGGCAGTATGAGACTGTGCATCGATTACCGAGAGCTTAACAGAGTCACAGTGAAGAACAAGTATCCACTGCCGAGGATAGAGGACTTGTTTGACCAGTTGCAGGGAGCTTCAGTGTTCTCCAAGATCGATCTGCGATCTGGTTACCATCAGTTGCGTGTTAGGGATGCAGATGTGTCCAAGACTGCTTTCCGGACACGATATGGGCATTACGAGTTCTTAGTGATGCCATTTGGTTTGACCAATGCTCCAGCGGTTTTCATGGATCTCATGAACCGAGTCTTTCAGCCATATCTGGATCAGTTCATCATAGTCTTTATTGATGATATTTTGATCTATTCTAGGAGCATCGAGGAGCATAGACAGCACCTTCAGACCGCATTGCAGACTTTGAGGGAGCATCGGTTGTATGCCAAGTTCAGCAAGTGCGAGTTTTGGCTTGAGCAGGTGGCATTTCTTGGCCACATTATTTCAAGAGATGGAGTTGCAGTCGATCAGTCTAAGGTGGAGGCAGTGCAGAATTGGGGTATTCCGAAGAATGCTTCAGAGATTCGCAGTTTCTTGGGTTTGGCGGGGTATTATAGGAAGTTCATCAAGGGTTTTTCCTCTATTGCAGTACCCTTGACTTCCTTGACCAAGAAGAATGCGAAGTTTATCTGGAGTTCAGACTGTCAGAGGAGCTTCGATCAGCTGAAGGAAGCACTCACTACAGCACCAGTGTTAGCGATGACAGTACCACATGAGGAGTTAGTGGTTTACACCGACGCGTCTAAACTTGGTTTAGGCGCAGTGCTTATGCAGTGTGGTAAGGTTATTGCGTATGCGTCGAGACAGTTGAAGATTCATGAGCAGAACTACCCGACGCATGACTTGGAGTTGGCAGCAGTGGTTTTCGCTTTGAAAATCTGGAGGCACTATCTTTACGGCGAGAAGTGCAAGATTTTCACCAATCACAAGAGCCTCAAGTACTTCTTCACCCAGAAGGAGTTGAACATGAGACAGCGCAGATGGTTGGAGTTGGTGAAGGACTATGATTGTGACATTAGCTACCATCCGGGTAAGGCTAATGTAGTGGCAGATGCTTTGAGTCGGAAGTCGTCAGTGGTATCATGTTTGACTGTGCAGTTACCACTACAGACCGAGATTCAGAGATTTGGTTTGGAGTGCTATCCGAGCGGCCATGCACCGAGCTTGTCAGTGTTGACGGTGCAGCCGGTTTTGAGAGATCGGATTAGAGAGAGGGACAGTCCACTGATGAGGAGTTACAGCGATGGAGACAGAGAGATGAGGCTAGAGGTAATCTCTTGTATACAGTGGAGGATGGTATCGTTCAGTACCGTGGTAGGATGTGGGTACCGAACGTCGATCAGTTGAGAGCTGAGATTTTAGCAGAGGCTCACACATCTCCGTACTCCATTCACCCGGGAAGTACGAAGATGTACAAAGATTTGCAGCTATTGTATTGGTGGCCCGGAATGAAGAGTGACATCGGGAGAGTAGTGTCAGAGTGCTTGACTTGTCAGCAAGTCAAAGCAGAGCATCAGCGTCCAGCGGGACTTCTTAGACCTCTTCCTATTCCGGAATGGAAATGGGAGAATATTACGATGGACTTTGTGGTTGGCTTACCGAGGAGTGCCAGAGGTTGTACAGCGATTTGGGTGATTGTGGATAGACTCACCAAGTCAGCTCATTTCTTGCCGGTAAGGACTAATTACACCTTGACACAGTATGCAGAGCTTTACATCAGAGAGATTGTTAGACTGCATGGCATACCAGTGTCTATCGTGTCAGACAGAGATCCGAGGTTCACCTCAGCGTTTTGGAAGAGTCTGCACACAGCTTTGGGGACTAGACTTTTGTTCAGTACAGCTTTTCATCCCCAGACAGATGGTCAGTCCGAGAGAGTGATCCAGGTTCTCGAGGATCTCTTGAGAGCTTGTGTCATCGATTTTCGAGGATCTTGGGAGACTAGACTGCCATTAGTGGAGTTTACCTATAACAACAGCTTTCAGTCGTCTATAGGTATGGCTCCATATGCAGCACTTTATGGGAGGAGATGCAGATCTCCGGTGCATTGGGATGAGGTTGGTGAGAGGATTTTGTTGGGTCCAGAGATTGTGCAGCAGACAGCTGACATTGTGACGCAGATTCGAGATAGGATGAGGACTGCGCAGAGCCGGCAGAAGAGTTATGCGGATGCCAGACGACGCGATTTGGAGTTCGCGGTAGGCGATCACGTATTCTTGAAGGTGTCACCTATGAAGGGAGTAGCGCGTTTTGGGCGGAGAGGCAAGCTTAATCCGAGATATATAGGGCCATTCGAGATCTTGGAGCGAGTTGGCACGTTGGCCTATCGTTTAGCTCTACCTCCAGGGCTAGCGGCAGTGCACAACGTTTTCCATGTATCCATGCTTCGGAGATATGTCTCCAACCCGTCGCATGTGTTGGATTTCGAGCCCTTACAGTTGCCACCGGATCTTGTATACGAGGAGAGACCAGTGCGGATCTTGGCTAGAGAGGAGCGGAGGCTTAGGACGCGGGTCATACCGATGGTCAGAGTCCAGTGGCTGAATCACTCGGAGGAGGAAGCTACTTGGGAGACCGAGGCAGACATGAGGACTCGCTACCCGGAGTTGTTCGGGTAAGTACTTTAATTTCGAGGACGAAATTCAATTTAAGGGGGGGAGAATTGTAACACCCGGTATTTTTAAATACGTAAATCTGCCTGCATAATTAGGATATTTAATTATTTAAATTTATGATTTATGGGTTAAATAATTATGTGAATTATTTGTGCATGGTTTAATTTATTTTTAAGCATTTAACCCATAATTAGTGATTTTTATGATTTTTAGTATTTTTATTATTTGATCGCGTAGACGGGACCGTGGACCGACGAGATGACAACTTTCTAGCCAAATTATTTTATGAGCCTTTTTAGAGCCTTAAAATATTATTTTGAGTTTTATTATCTCAAAATTTTAAGTATTTAATTTTATATAATTTTAGGAGTCCATTTTTATCCAAAATTAGCCAAAATATTGACTTTTTAGTATTTTTAAAATTCCTTTAATTTAATATTTCGGGATTTAACTTTCCCATCAGATTATTATTATTATTAGGGATTTTTTTTAATAAGTGTTTTATGGTATATTAATTCTAAATAAGTTATTATCCTAATTAAATTCTAATTAACCCAAAACTCTAAACCTAATCTACCCCAAACCCCTTAGCCGAGCACTCAAACCCCCCATCAGCCGCCACCCTCACAAACCTTCGTCTTCTTCACCTAGCAAGCCAAGGAAGAACACCATAGCCACACTTTTGAAGGTCCAAAGCTCGTTTTCGTCGCCCCGTCGTCCCGGAAACGTCCTACGTGCGTGCTAATCGACTTCTACGGTGAAAGGCATGATTTTCTTTCAACTTTTTGTGCCAATCAGATATATATATTGTGTGGATGGTGTATGCATTAAAGCTTTCAAATTTTTTTAGAAAAATGGTTTGAAGGGTTCGAATTTTTGCCATGAATGCTTCATGTTCACGTTTTTTTTATATAGGTCGGTCAAGGGCTGTTGGCCGATGTTCCTTGGGTCTGGTAGGGGCCTTGGGGTTGAACCATGGTCGGGCTAAGGCTGGGTTGGGGCTCGGCCGAACAGGGTTAGGCTAGAAGGGCAAGAGGAGCGCAGGTTAGGGTTTCGGGATTTTGGGCTCGGCCTTGGCGGTTCAGGGTGCATGGGGTCGGGGGCTTGGTATGGTTCGAACCGGCAGGACCCTGGGAAGGTCCTGCCGGCGGCGCTCCGGCCGGTCGTGGCCGGAGCAGGGCGGCAGCAGGCGATGAAGGCCTGCTGCCCAAGCCCTCGGCGGCCGAGAGGAAGGTAAGGAAGGGGGGGTCGGGTTCTAGGGTTTGAGGCATGGTCCGGGTCGGGTCAGGGGTCCGGGTCGGGTCAGTAAGTTAGTGGGTCGGGTTAAGTGAGTCCGGGTCCGGGTTAGGTGGGCCGGGCTCGAGTCTTTTTATTTTTAAAATATTTTATGAATTAATGGGTTTTTGAGTAAATTAAATTGAAATAAAATTATTTGGACTCCCAAAATAATTTTATTTGGGCTTTTAAAATTTTAATTAAGTTAGTCCATTAATTTTATGGGCTTTTGAGCCCATAAAAGTTAGTGGGCCAGTCTATGGGTTTTTGGGCCCATTAGGTCAGTTTAAGTGTTATTGGGCTTAGTGTAATTTTAATGGGCTTTATTAATTTAATTGGTCTTAGAATAATTATTTGGGCTTAAAGTTTGAAATAATGGGCTTAAGTATGTTAATGGGCCAGTTTTAAGTTAATGGGCTTGAGTGTTAGGGCCAGCAGTCCAGGACCATCCATGAGAAAATTTGCATGTGTCCTGATTATATATTTAATTATTTTTATGCATTTGAGTTATTTTAATATTTATATGTTAATAAGAAATTAAATTAAATATATATGATGGACACACAGTTTATTCAAGTACATGCATTCATGAAATAATATTTTATGCATAATTTAATGTTTAAGGTTGAGCAAGAAAATATTTTATGTTGGAAGTTGAAGTAGTGTGACAATTTAAGGGGGATTCGTCCCCATATGATTGAAGGGCAGTTTACTGCCAATTTAAGAGGTGATTCGTCACCGGCCACGTACGTAGGTTTCCACGCTGATCAGTATTTAATGTATGATTTAAGGTTACACTACGGATACAACCATGCTATGTTAGAAAATAAATTGCTCAATAATGTTATGTATTATGTTATGTATTATGTTTATTTAAGTAAGTTATGTTATGTAATTTTTTAAGCATGCTCATTCATGTATATGTATGTATTAGTATTAAATTGGTTTAAATTATTTTAAACCCTTGTTATGTTAGCATGTTGGGCCTCTAGGCTCACTACACTGGTATGGTGCAGGTGAGTACGTTGAGGATGACATTGTACCCACCGGAGGCGAGGACGTATGAGCATGCATGCAGTGGCCCCGTGACCGTGAAATATTCTGAGTCGCTATGCATGTTATTGTTTTTGTCAGCATGATACATTTTTATTATTTTCAGTGATTGAGGGTCTAGAATATTTATTTAATATTTTCAGTGCATGCAAACTTTTATTTACTTATGCAGTATATTTTTAATTAATGTTTGACTCAGATATTTATTATATTTTTAAGAATGTATTTTTATTTAAGTATTTAATTGTTTATTCATTTTAAATATTTTTATTCTGTGCATATATGTATGGGCATATATGTACATATTTTATTTAGTAAGTATAAAAAAAAAAAAATTTTTCCGCATATTTATTTATTATAGAGTTAGGGTCGTTTCAGTTGGTATCAGAGCACGGTCCTTGGAGGGGTCACTACTGCTATAATAGCTCAGAAATCCACGCTACCGGTCTGTAAGTTTTAATGTTTATAGTATGATTTAAATTTCTAGAATTTAAGTTAGCCTTAATTTTTAAACACTTAGTTATGCAAGGCGATTTACGTAAATAAATATGTGGTGGTGCAGAATGCCTCCCAGACCAGTGAACCGACGTGGGGGACCTCCACCTCCACCTCCACCGCCACCTCAGCAGCACCCCATGACAGCACTGGAGCAGGCCAGTGCCACGATGATGGCGGGTATTACTGCCTTGCTGGAGCAGCAGGCAGCCCGTCCCAGACTGTCCCACGAGGAGGACGTCGCCGAGAGGTTCCAGAAGAAGGGGCCTAAGGAGTTTCTGGGGACCACCGATCCGTTGGTGGCTGAGGGATGGATTCGATCTTTGGAGTCCATCTTTGACTATATGGGGATCACAGACGCCGACAGGGTGAGCTGTGCTACATACATGATGCGAGGCGATGCAGCCTCATGGTGGGAGGGTGCAGTTAGAGGAGTCCATCTACCGACTCTGACATGGGCTGAGTTCAGGCGTATCTTCTACGCCAAATATTTCACTGAGGATGTGCGCAGTCGCATGATCCGAGAGTTCATGAGTCTCCGTCAGGGGGACAGATCTGTGGTGGAGTACATAAGCCAGTTTGAGAGGGGCTGTCGTTTTGTGCCCATGATTGCTGATAGTCCGCAGGAGAAGCTGCGACAGTTTGTTGAGGGCCTGAAGGCTGAGATCAGGCATGACGTGCGCATGGCAGACGTGTTTACATATGAGTCTGCAGTCAGCAGGGCTTTGCGTTCTGAGGAGGGTCGGAGAGCGATCCAGAGAGAGCAGCAGGGTAAGAGGCAGTTTGTGCAGACAGGGTATCAGCGACCATCTTCGCAGCCACCTGCGAAGAAGCAGTATACAGGGCCGGCTAAGGGCCCGAATCAGCAGCAGAGGCCACAGCAGCAGAGGCCGCAACAGCAGCAGAGGGGCGGGGCCCCTAATGCCATAGCTCATCCCACTTGCCCGAAGTGCCAGAAGATGCATTCGGGACCTTGCCTATTGGGAGCAGGAGTTTGCTTCCACTGCAGAGAGCCGGGGCATCAGATTGCTAACTGCCCCAGGAAGAAGAACACCGCTGGTAGGGTGTTCGTGATGCAGGCTGAGGAGGTCGATCCAGACACCTCCTTGATCACCGGTACATCCTATCCCTAGTATTTTAATAATTCTCCTTTGGTTAAAGATTTAGTATTTAATTTGAAGTTCTTGTTATTTGGGTCATTTAACTGCATGTTAGAATAGGAAGCATGTTTTACTTGTGATTAGAATTAAGAACTTGTAGTGACTCGTTTGGAAAAATTAGAAGTGGTATGAAACTGTTGGGAATTTTCTGCGTGCAGGGAGAATTCTAGTTGGAGGCAACTCCACGTTTGCGTTGCTAGATTCAGGGGCTACGCATTCGTTTATCTCCCTGGAGTTTATCAGGCGAGTAGGCATCACACCTGAGAGTAGTGACAGTGGGTATGATGTTACTATGCCGTCAGGGCAGATTATGTCTACCTCGAAGGTTATTCGAGGACTGGAGTTAGAGCTGCAGGGACACTCCATTCGAGCAGATGTAGTAGTCTTGCCGTTGAGTGGTTTTGATCTTATTTTGGGTATGGACTGGTTGACAGTCAATGGAGCTTCGATTGATTTTCGTCGGAGATCAGTGTCAGTGAGACCTACAGGGGGCGACCCGTTCACTTTTCATGCATCTCAGAGCAGTGATATTCCTCAGGTGATATCCTATATTCAGGCGAGGAAGTTGTTGAGACGGGGTTGTCAGGGGTTTCTAGCGAGTATCGTCACGACTTCGGAGCCATCTAGCAGATCATTATCAGAGTTAGAGGTGGTTCGTGACTTTCCGGATGTCTTTCCGGAGGATGTTGCAGGAATTCCACCAGTGAGAGAGGTGGAGTTCAGTATTGACTTAGTGCCAGACACCGTGCCTATCTCTAAGGCACCGTACAGGCTTGCTCCTACCGAGATGAAAGAGTTGAAGGAGCAGATTCAGGAGTTGTTAGAGAAAGGCTTTGTTCGACCTAGCTTTTCTCCTTGGGGAGCTCCGGTGTTGTTTGTGAAGAAGAAGGATGGCAGTATGAGACTGTGCATCGATTACCGAGAGCTTAACAGAGTCACAGTGAAGAACAAGTATCCACTGCCGAGGATAGAGGACTTGTTTGACCAGTTGCAGGGAGCTTCAGTGTTCTCCAAGATCGATCTGCGATCTGGTTACCATCAGTTGCGTGTTAGGGATGCAGATGTGTCCAAGACTGCTTTCCGGACACGATATGGGCATTACGAGTTCTTAGTGATGCCATTTGGTTTGACCAATGCTCCAGCGGTTTTCATGGATCTCATGAACCGAGTCTTTCAGCCATATCTGGATCAGTTCATCATAGTCTTTATTGATGATATTTTGATCTATTCTAGGAGCATCGAGGAGCATAGACAGCACCTTCAGACCGCATTGCAGACTTTGAGGGAGCATCGGTTGTATGCCAAGTTCAGCAAGTGCGAGTTTTGGCTTGAGCAGGTGGCATTTCTTGGCCACATTATTTCAAGAGATGGAGTTGCAGTCGATCAGTCTAAGGTGGAGGCAGTGCAGAATTGGGGTATTCCGAAGAATGCTTCAGAGATTCGCAGTTTCTTGGGTTTGGCGGGGTATTATAGGAAGTTCATCAAGGGTTTTTCCTCTATTGCAGTACCCTTGACTTCCTTGACCAAGAAGAATGCGAAGTTTATCTGGAGTTCAGACTGTCAGAGGAGCTTCGATCAGCTGAAGGAAGCACTCACTACAGCACCAGTGTTAGCGATGACAGTACCACATGAGGAGTTAGTGGTTTACACCGACGCGTCTAAACTTGGTTTAGGCGCAGTGCTTATGCAGTGTGGTAAGGTTATTGCGTATGCGTCGAGACAGTTGAAGATTCATGAGCAGAACTACCCGACGCATGACTTGGAGTTGGCAGCAGTGGTTTTCGCTTTGAAAATCTGGAGGCACTATCTTTACGGCGAGAAGTGCAAGATTTTCACCAATCACAAGAGCCTCAAGTACTTCTTCACCCAGAAGGAGTTGAACATGAGACAGCGCAGATGGTTGGAGTTGGTGAAGGACTATGATTGTGACATTAGCTACCATCCGGGTAAGGCTAATGTAGTGGCAGATGCTTTGAGTCGGAAGTCGTCAGTGGTATCATGTTTGACTGTGCAGTTACCACTACAGACCGAGATTCAGAGATTTGGTTTGGAGTGCTATCCGAGCGGCCATGCACCGAGCTTGTCAGTGTTGACGGTGCAGCCGGTTTTGAGAGATCGGATTAGAGAGGGACAGTCCACTGATGAGGAGTTACAGCGATGGAGACAGAGAGATGAGGCTAGAGGTAATCTCTTGTATACAGTGGAGGATGGTATCGTTCAGTACCGTGGTAGGATGTGGGTACCGAACGTCGATCAGTTGAGAGCTGAGATTTTAGCAGAGGCTCACACATCTCCGTACTCCATTCACCCGGGAAGTACGAAGATGTACAAAGATTTGCAGCTATTGTATTGGTGGCCCGGAATGAAGAGTGACATCGGGAGAGTAGTGTCAGAGTGCTTGACTTGTCAGCAAGTCAAAGCAGAGCATCAGCGTCCAGCGGGACTTCTTAGACCTCTTCCTATTCCGGAATGGAAATGGGAGAATATTACGATGGACTTTGTGGTTGGCTTACCGAGGAGTGCCAGAGGTTGTACAGCGATTTGGGTGATTGTGGATAGACTCACCAAGTCAGCTCATTTCTTGCCGGTAAGGACTAATTACACCTTGACACAGTATGCAGAGCTTTACATCAGAGAGATTGTTAGACTGCATGGCATACCAGTGTCTATCGTGTCAGACAGAGATCCGAGGTTCACCTCAGCGTTTTGGAAGAGTCTGCACACAGCTTTGGGGACTAGACTTTTGTTCAGTACAGCTTTTCATCCCCAGACAGATGGTCAGTCCGAGAGAGTGATCCAGGTTCTCGAGGATCTCTTGAGAGCTTGTGTCATCGATTTTCGAGGATCTTGGGAGACTAGACTGCCATTAGTGGAGTTTACCTATAACAACAGCTTTCAGTCGTCTATAGGTATGGCTCCATATGCAGCACTTTATGGGAGGAGATGCAGATCTCCGGTGCATTGGGATGAGGTTGGTGAGAGGATTTTGTTGGGTCCAGAGATTGTGCAGCAGACAGCTGACATTGTGACGCAGATTCGAGATAGGATGAGGACTGCGCAGAGCCGGCAGAAGAGTTATGCGGATGCCAGACGACGCGATTTGGAGTTCGCGGTAGGCGATCACGTATTCTTGAAGGTGTCACCTATGAAGGGAGTAGCGCGTTTTGGGCGGAGAGGCAAGCTTAATCCGAGATATATAGGGCCATTCGAGATCTTGGAGCGAGTTGGCACGTTGGCCTATCGTTTAGCTCTACCTCCAGGGCTAGCGGCAGTGCACAACGTTTTCCATGTATCCATGCTTCGGAGATATGTCTCCAACCCGTCGCATGTGTTGGATTTCGAGCCCTTACAGTTGCCACCGGATCTTGTATACGAGGAGAGACCAGTGCGGATCTTGGCTAGAGAGGAGCGGAGGCTTAGGACGCGGGTCATACCGATGGTCAGAGTCCAGTGGCTGAATCACTCGGAGGAGGAAGCTACTTGGGAGACCGAGGCAGACATGAGGACTCGCTACCCGGAGTTGTTCGGGTAAGTACTTTAATTTCGAGGACGAAATTCAATTTAAGGGGGGGAGAATTGTAACACCCGGTATTTTTAAATACGTAAATCTGCCTGCATAATTAGGATATTTAATTATTTAAATTTATGATTTATGGGTTAAATAATTATGTGAATTATTTGTGCATGGTTTAATTTATTTTTAAGCATTTAACCCATAATTAGTGATTTTTATGATTTTTAGTATTTTTATTATTTGATCGCGTAGACGGGACCGTGGACCGACGAGATGACAACTTTCTAGCCAAATTATTTTATGAGCCTTTTTAGAGCCTTAAAATATTATTTTGAGTTTTATTATCTCAAAATTTTAAGTATTTAATTTTATATAATTTTAGGAGTCCATTTTTATCCAAAATTAGCCAAAATATTGACTTTTTAGTATTTTTAAAATTCCTTTAATTTAATATTTCGGGATTTAACTTTCCCATCAGATTATTATTATTATTAGGGATTTTTTTTAATAAGTGTTTTATGGTATATTATAATTCTAAATAAGTTATTATCCTAATTAAATTCTAATTAACCCAAAACTCTAAACCTAATCTACCCCAAACCCCTTAGCCGAGCACTCAAACCCCCCATCAGCCGCCACCCTCACAAACCTTCGTCTTCTTCACCTAGCAAGCCAAGGAAGAACACCATAGCCACACTTTTGAAGGTCCAAAGCTCGTTTTCGTCGCCCCGTCGTCCCGGAAACGTCCTACGTGCGTGCTAATCGACTTCTACGGTGAAAGGCATGATTTTCTTTCAACTTTTTGTGCCAATCAGATATATATATTGTGTGGATGGTGTATGCATTAAAGCTTTCAAATTTTTTTAGAAAAATGGTTTGAAGGGTTCGAATTTTTGCCATGAATGCTTCATGTTCACGTTTTTTTTATATAGGTCGGTCAAGGGCTGTTGGCCGATGTTCCTTGGGTCTGGTAGGGGCCTTGGGGTTGAACCATGGTCGGGCTAAGGCTGGGTTGGGGCTCGGCCGAACAGGGTTAGGCTAGAAGGGCAAGAGGAGCGCAGGTTAGGGTTTCGGGATTTTGGGCTCGGCCTTGGCGGTTCAGGGTGCATGGGGTCGGGGGCTTGGTATGGTTCGAACCGGCAGGACCCTGGGAAGGTCCTGCCGGCGGCGCTCCGGCCGGTCGTGGCCGGAGCAGGGCGGCAGCAGGCGATGAAGGCCTGCTGCCCAAGCCCTCGGCGGCCGAGAGGAAGGTAAGGAAGGGGGGGTCGGGTTCTAGGGTTTGAGGCATGGTCCGGGTCGGGTCAGGGGTCCGGGTCGGGTCAGTAAGTTAGTGGGTCGGGTTAAGTGAGTCCGGGTCCGGGTTAGGTGGGCCGGGCTCGAGTCTTTTTATTTTTAAAATATTTTATGAATTAATGGGTTTTTGAGTAAATTAAATTGAAATAAAATTATTTGGACTCCCAAAATAATTTTATTTGGGCTTTTAAAATTTTAATTAAGTTAGTCCATTAATTTTATGGGCTTTTGAGCCCATAAAAGTTAGTGGGCCAGTCTATGGGTTTTTGGGCCCATTAGGTCAGTTTAAGTGTTATTGGGCTTAGTGTAATTTTAATGGGCTTTATTAATTTAATTGGGCTTAGAATAATTATTTGGGCTTAAAGTTTGAAATAATGGGCTTAAGTATGTTAATGGGCCAGTTTTAAGTTAATGGGCTTGAGTGTTAGGGCCAGCAGTCCAGGACCATCCATGAGAAAATTTGCATGTGTCCTGATTATATATTTAATTATTTTTATGCATTTGAGTTATTTTAATATTTATATGTTAATAAGAAATTAAATTAAATATATATGATGGACACACAGTTTATTCAAGTACATGCATTCATGAAATAATATTTTATGCATAATTTAATGTTTAAGGTTGAGCAAGAAAATATTTTATGTTGGAAGTTGAAGTAGTGTGACAATTTAAGGGGGATTCGTCCCCATATGATTGAAGGGCAGTTTACTGCCAATTTAAGAGGTGATTCGTCACCGGCCACGTACGTAGGTTTCCACGCTGATCAGTATTTAATGTATGATTTAAGGTTACACTACGGATACAACCATGCTATGTTAGAAAATAAATTGCTCAATAATGTTATGTATTATGTTATGTATTATGTTTATTTAAGTAAGTTATGTTATGTAATTTTTTAAGCATGCTCATTCATGTATATGTATGTATTAGTATTAAATTGGTTTAAATTATTTTAAACCCTTGTTATGTTAGCATGTTGGGCCTCTAGGCTCACTACACTGGTATGGTGCAGGTGAGTACGTTGAGGATGACATTGTACCCACCGGAGGCGAGGACGTATGAGCATGCATGCAGTGGCCCCGTGACCGTGAAATATTCTGAGTCGCTATGCATGTTATTGTTTTTGTCAGCATGATACATTTTTATTATTTTCAGTGATTGAGGGTCTAGAATATTTATTTAATATTTTCAGTGCATGCAAACTTTTATTTACTTATGCAGTATATTTTTAATTAATGTTTGACTCAGATATTTATTATATTTTTAAGAATGTATTTTTATTTAAGTATTTAATTGTTTATTCATTTTAAATATTTTTATTCTGTGCATATATGTATGGGCATATATGTACATATTTTATTTAGTAAGTATAAAAAAAAAAAAAATTTTCCGCATATTTATTTATTATAGAGTTAGGGTCGTTTCAACAGGTGCTTCCCATTCTTTTATCTCTGAGAAATTCATATTATTGCATGCTTTGCCAACTGAATTGTTGCCTACAGTAGTAGCTGTTACTTCACCTTTGGGTGGAGGAATTGTTTCTGTCAGATTAGTCAGGAGCTGTGAACTGTGTTTTGAAGGAAATTTATTAGAATTCGACTGTATTGTACTTGGTGTTGGAGAACACGGCGATCAGATCAATCAGGATTGATACCCGGTGCAGCGGAAGTTTAAAAAAATTTTATATGGAACGATTCCATAATGGGTATCAAAACCTTACGATTAAATTGTGTGTGTAAAAATTAAATAACAATTATAAATTTTTACCTCCAATCTCGAAGCGAGATTATGGACACCAACAGATTGCTCTGCTCTTGTTGTATATCCCTGGAACTGATGGACGAACTGTTCTTCAATCAGGTCCACGAACGGATAATTAATCCCTCTGATAGATTGCACTATAAAATCTATCAGAAGTTTCTACGAAGGGAATTAACGAATTTGATCCGTTAAACCAGACTGTAATTCAAAATTCACAGACTGGATTTTACCGAGCAGAGGGGAAAAGGGGGCGGCCACTTCAGAGGAAAAATACTAGGGTTTTTCGAAAATTTTGTGACCTGTTGTATGTAATTTCTGTACTGCAATAACTTATTTATAATGTAGGCCACTAACAGCTTAGGGCCCATTAGTCATAAGTTCAAACCCGACAAGCAAAGCCCGCATGTTCAGAAATTAATATAAAATTCATCATGACTCCGATTGATAAACCGATTTCACCAATGTGCACAGAAACCATTTCTGCACCTTTTAAAGTCAAGATAAATTTTTCTGAATCCGAATTCAGTGGTTTCCAAAAATGCCCATCCCTATGTCATTTTAGGAAATCTCACTTCTCTACTCATAATTAAGAAGTCCAACTTCTTTGTTCATTAAATTTAACTCTTTAAATTTAACTATCTCAACGGGGATTAAAAATCCATTACTCTGTGTGACCCTCAATGGTTCAGGGATACAGCTAGCCGTGGGCTCACAACTCCTTGTGACTCGGAACAACAATTTCCGACTTGCCCATCGAATCATGGTAAGAGCGCCTAGCAACATCGCCCCATGATTTCCTAGGTATCACTGATAGTTCCTGCAAGAACCAATAGATTTTGGTAGCGTACAGTACTGTCCCTTCATCCATATATCCCGATCGAATCAACAACCATTGGTATATCGAGAGTCGTTCGAGATTCGATAACTATGCAATACATCTTGAAGATCAAATAGTGACATCGCATGTGCTACTAAGAAACCATTTCTTAAAACACATCATGTACTCTGGCCAGAGATTCGTCACACTAATATCTCCTCAGATCGCATAGGATATCCACACTCGCAAGTATGTGGTGAATCCTTGACAACAAAGCATCGACTCCTATATGTGTTGTAACTGTACCCAATCCCGACATCTGATGACCCCAATAGAGTCGGTAAACAAGTCAAAGCACAGTACTAGCATATAGAGTCTCAATGATGTTTCAAGTAGTAAGGACTAATGGTGTACAACCAAAACCGCGGACTTTATCCACTCGATAAGTGATAACCACTTGGAAAGTCCGGATAGGGTAGTTCGATCATTCATCGTATGAATATCCATTTGCATGCTTCGAACATCTCTATGTTCCTTACCAATGAAACGTGGTACTCTGCATCGCAAATGCTAGTCTCAAACTCGAGCGATCCTTATCCTTATTATCGGACGGCTCAATCGACTAGGAACAGTTTAGAATACACAGTGACTATAAGATGTGTTTCATGATAGACATCTCCATGTTCTACCACATCTTACATACACTATAGTATATTCAAGTTCTTTATCAAAACAACAATAGTATATCACAATATAACAATATGAAGAAAGATAAAGTCATTGCCATTAATAAAAGTGTAAATTATATTAAACAAAAGATTGTTTATACAAAGAGTCATCAAAGCCCTTAGCCACAAGTTGGCTCACCGGGCACCTACTCTTTCAATCTCCCACTTGCCCTAAAGCCAACTAGTCATACTACGTAGACCCATTGCTTTGCGATGTTTGTCAAATAATGGTCCTGGCAAGGGCTTAGTAAGTGGATCAGCGATATTGTCTGCAGAGGCCACTCTTTCGACAGTGATGTCTCCTCTTTCCACAATCTCCCGGATGATGTGGTATTTCCTCAGTACGTGTTTGGATCTTTGATGAGACCTTGGTTCCTTTGCCTGAGCAACGGCACCCGTGTTGTCACAGTACACCGGGACTGGACCAACAACTTCAGGAATGACGCCCAACTCTTGGACAAAATTCCTCATCCAAACGACCTCTTTAGCAGCAGCTGATGCTGCAATGTATTCTGCCTCAGTGGTGGAATCCGCTGTGGTGTCCTGCTTGGAACTCTTCCAAGAGACAGCACCGCCATTGAGCATGAACACAAATCCAGAGGTTGACTTCGAGTCATCCACGTCACTTTGGAAGCTAGAGTCGGTATAGCCTTCTAATTTTAGTTCTCTTCCTCCATATACCATGAACATATTCTTAGTCCTTCGTAAGTACTTAAGAATGTCTTTCACGGCTTTCCAATGTATTTGACCGGGATTAGCTTGATATCTGCTCGTGACACTCAGAGAAAATGCTACATCCGGTCTGGTAGATATCATCCCATACATGATACTACCTATGGCTTACGCATATGGTACATGTGTCATTTTCTCTATCTCTTCATCCGTCTTGGGACACATAGACTTGGATAGAGAAACTCCATGACACATGGGTAGATGTCCTCTCTTGGACCCATCCATTGAAAACCGTTTCAATATGGTGTCGATGTAGGTTGATTGAGTGAGTCCTATCATTCTTTTAGATCTATCTCTATAGATCTGTATCCCTAGAATATAGGATGCCTCACCCAAATCCTTCATTGAGAATCTACCTGATAACCATATCTTTGTTGACTGCAGCATCCCTACGTCATTCCCAATGAGTAGGATGTCATCAACATAAAGTACTAAGAATGTCACAACATCCTTAACTACTTTCTTGTACACGCATGGTTCCTCGGGGTTCTTGATGAAACCAAAATCCTTTATTGTTTCATCAAATTTCTGGTTCCAACTTCTTGATGCTTGTTTTAGACCATAAATTGATCTCTGAAGCTTGCATACCTTATGCTCGCTTCCCATGGATATGTACCCCTCAGGCTGCTTCATATAGATTTCTTCCTTAATGTCTCCATTAAGAAAAGCAGTCTTCACATCCATTTGCCATATCTCATAGTCATACCAAGCAGCTATGGCAATAAGGATTCTTATGGACTTGAACATTGCAACTGGTGAAAAGGTTTCATCATAGTCAACTCCTTGTCTTTGAGTATAACCTTTCGCCACCAATCGCGCCTTGTAGGTCAATACCTTACCATCAGGCCCAAGCTTTCTCTTGTAGATCCATTTACACCCTATTGGAACAATTCCATCGGGAGGATCTACTAAAGACCAAACTTGGTTTGTATGCATCGAATCTATTTCCGACTGCATAGCTTCAAGCCATAAATTTGAATCCGCATCAGAAATTGCTTCCTTGAAGTTTCTTGGATCACATCCAACATTGTTTCAGCAGGATAATAGAAATAATATCCGATTGAATTCTTCAGATACCCTACAAAATAACATAAGGTGGATCGACTATCCAACTTATCTCCCACTGTCTGCTTCACGTAAGCAGGACATCCCCAAATCCTCAAGTACGAATACTTAGGAGCTTTGCCATTCCATAACTCGTATGGTGTTTTGTCCACTGCTTTGGTGTGGACGTTGTTCAACAACAATACCGCCGTTTCAAGCGCATAGCCCCAAAACGAAGGTGGAAGCTCAGTGAAGCTCATCATGGATCGAACCATGTCCAACAAAGTTCGATTACGACGCTCCGATACACCATTCAGCTGTGGTGTCATAGGAGGAGTCCACTGTGAGAGAATCTCATTCTCTTTTAGATAGTCCAAAAACTCGGTACTTAAGTATTCTCCACCTCGATTCGATCGAAGTGCTTTAATACTTTTACCTAGCTTGTTTTCTACTTCAGCCTTGAATTCTTTGAACTTTTCAAATGCTTCAGACTTATATTTCATTAAATATAAATACCCATACCTCGAATAATCATCAGTAAAGGTAATGAAGTAGGTGTGGCCATATTGAGTACCAACAATAAATGGACCACAAACATCTGTATGGATCAAATCCAACATATTTTGACTACGCTCAGGTTTCCCCTTAAAAGGAGATTTAGTCATTTTTTCTTTTAGGCAGGATTCACAAGTAGGTAGAGAGTTAATATCAGACATATCAAACATGCCCTCTCCCACTAGCTTGTTCATCCTCCTTGAGGAAATATGACCTAGCCTAGCATGCCAAAGGTTTGCCGGGTTTTGGCTATCGATTTTCCTTTTGTTTGTTGTTGCCGGTTTATCAACATAATTTATTGGAACGTCTTTTAGTTTTAAGTTATATAGATCATTTTCAAGTTGTCCATGTCCAATCAAACATTCATTCTTGTAAATATTGCAAATCCCATTCACAAAATTGCAAGAATAACCATCTCTATCAAGCATAGAAACAGAAATAATGTTTTTAATCAAATCCGGAACAAATAAAACATCTCTCAAAAGTAACTTAAAACCGTTCTGCAAAATTAAATAAATATCTCCCACAGCTTTAGCTTTAACTCTGGAACCATTTCCGAGCCTCAGCTGGGTCTCACCCATTCTAAGCCTGCGACTTCTTGTCATCACCTGCAAATCATTGCAAATGTGAGATCCACATCCGGTATCCAATACCCAAGAAGTAGTATTAAGTGAAACATTTATTTCAATATAGAACATACCCTTCGCAGTTCGCAACTGCTCTAGATATTCCTTGCAGTTACGCTTCCAATGACCGGGCTTCTTGCAGTAATGGCAAACATCCTTGGATTTTTCCATGTTTGAAGCCTTTGTCTTGTACTTCTTCTCGGGTTCGATTTTCTTGGGTGGGGCAGAACGTTTCTTACCCTTTGTACTTGGCCCCTTCTTAGCAGAAGAAGAGGAGCCCACCAAAAAAGCCGGTTTATCCTTCTTTAAAGTGGATTCATATATCACAAGCATATTGACCATCTCTTCAAGGGAGGCCTCTATCTTGTTCATATTGAAATTCACCACAAATCCGTCAAACGAAGAAGGAAGAGATAGAAGTAGTAAGTCCACGTTGAGTTCATGCTCCAACACCAAATCAAGGGTTACCAACTTCTGTATGAGCCAAATCACTCATACCCCATGATCACGGACCGAAGTCCTTTCACGCATGCAACACGTCATTAGCTCCTTTACAGTAGCGAACCCTTCAGCCCTCGATTGAGCCCCAAAAAGTTCCTTGAGTTGTACGTGAATGTCAGCAGCATTCACGGTGTCCTCAAATCGCCTCTGGAGTTCATCAGACATCGAGGCTTGCATATAGCATTTGGCCTTGATATCATGGTCCCACCATGTATCAAGTTTGGCTAACTCTTCCGGACTTATGTCAGCTGGTGCTTCCTTCGGAGGAGATTTTTCTAACACGTAGAGCATCTTCTCCGAAGTCAAGACAATCTTCAACTTACGGAACCATTCCGTATAGTTTGCGCCAGTCAATTTATTTTGTTCGAGGATCGAGAAAAGTGGATTACGCGAATTCATATTTATGAAATACTGAAAAGAAACAGACAAATATCAGTGATTGTTTAAGTAATTTACTAAGACATAAAATAGGCGAAATTTATTTTATGAATCTCACTCCCACTATTTTAACGATTTCACTACCCTCTAGTGAAAACGGGAAACTGTTTTTCTTAGTGAGAACATGGAGTCCAATTGACAAACTATGGTCCCGAATAATATCAGCCAACCATAATTTTCAAAAGGTAGAGCCCAATTGCTTCCAAAGCAACCTCCACGTTTTTACCTCATGTCCAATAAAGGCCCAATAATATGACGTCGTTTATTGTGACATGTCAAGATGACCCATCAATATTAAGTTGTGATGGACGGTCGCCATGTGGATCCCCCAATAATATGAGCCGATCCCATGGGAGTTCCACCCAACTTACAACATGTGTCGATCCAATGTACAGCTTTCCGACGAACGGGCCTCCCCAATAATATGAGCCGGACCGTATTCGCGGGTAGCATCTCATACATTGATCGTTGATGGAAGGTAGGAACATTTAAACAAATTTAAATTTCTTTTATTTATCTTGATATCAATTTTAAATCATATTTAAAATGAGGGATTTTAATTTTGAAAATTTGTCTCATCATTTTTTAAAATTTTGTATGCTTGCCGGATTCACACAATTTTGTCTAAAACATGCATACAACAATAATATCACATATTATATAGGATGATCGATTCCATTTCTAATCGACCCGTGGTTGCCAATCACGAGTCTTAGTCCAATCCTAGGTAATATGCAGTATGCAATGCAATCCTATTACATTGTGCTTCCAATTTACATTTTTTCTGTCTTTATTGTCTGCTGGGCCCACCTCCATCTTCAAATCTTCATCTCCCACTAAATCTAATGTATTTACAATAAATAACAATGACAAGTAGGGGATACATTTTCAAGGGGTGGGAACGGACCATAAACCAAGCCCACTTTTATTACATATGACAATTCATATTGGGCCATAAACCAGATCCATTAATAAATCCAACAACAATAAAAACAAATGTAAATTCCTAACATACACCTACAAAATTGGTCATGGCAATCGATCATCCTTATCCAATAACATTTAATTCAAAATTAATTTATTGGATAACATGCAATGGCAATTTAAATTTAAAAGGATAAAATCATATTTCATATATAAAATCTTATTTTACATACAAAATCATATTTTATCTTTTTATCAAATAAAATCATATTTTATCTATAAAATCCAATTTTATACATAAAATCATATTTTACTCAATATATCCATAAGATCATATCTTATTATCAATTGTACCAAAAATAATTAATTTCAAAATTCAATTTAACGGATAAAATATTTAAATTTTCCAAAAATTCAAATTTATCCAAAAATCAATTTTAAAATTTTCGGACTCGAACAATTCGATCCGACGCCTCGTGGACCAATCAAAAACAATTTTCGATCGGACCAAAAATAGAATTTTAACATATTAAAATTAATTTAAAATTAAAAAATTAATTTTTCCGCGGGCCGCCCGGGACATTCCCGGGCTGCCCGCGCCCTAATGGGCTCGTAGGGCAGCGATCACATCGCTGCCCATGGGCAGCGCCGTGCGCTGCCCGGGGCAGCGACCATCGCTGCCCCCCCCCCCCCGGGCAGCGATCCAATCGCTGCCCGGGTTTTTGCCCGAAAAAAAAATTTTATTTTTTTTTAAATATTTATTTTGTTTCAAAAACCGAGGCTTAAAAATTTTTGTACAATCGATTAATTTAATCGCTTGATCTGAGCAACCTGGCTCTGATACCACTGTTGGAGAACACGGCGATCAGATCAATCAGGATTGATACCCGGTGCAGCGGAAGTTTAAAAAAATTTTATATGGAACGATTCCATAATGGGTATCAAAACCTTACGATTAAATTGTGTGTGTAAAAATTAAATAACAATTATAAATTTTTACCTCCAATCTCGAAGCGAGATTATGGACACCAACAGATTGCTCTGCTCTTGTTGTATATCCCTGGAACTGATGGACGAACTGTTCTTCAATCAGGTCCACGAACGGATAATTAATCCCTCTGATAGATTGCACTAGAAAATCTATCAAAAGTTTCTACGAAGAGAATTAACGAATTTGATCCGTTAAACCAGACTGTAATTCAAAATTCACAGACTGGATTTTACCGAGCAGAGGGGAAAAGGGGGCGGCCACTTCAGAGGAAAAATACTAGGGTTTTTCGAAAATTTTGTGACCTGTTGTATGTAATTTCTGTACTGCAATAACTTATTTATAATGTAGGCCACTAACAGCTTAGGGCCCATTAGTCATAAGTTCAAGCCCGACAAGCAAAGCCCGCATGTTCAGAAATTAATATAAAATTCATCATGACTCCGATTGATAAACCGATTTCACCAATGTGCACAAAAACCATTTCTGCACCTTTTAAAGTCAAGATAAATTTTTCTGAATCCGAATTCAGTGGTTTCCAAAAATGCCCATCCCTATGTCATTTTAGGAAATCTCACTCCTCTACTCATAATTAAGAAGTCCAACTTCTTTGTTCATTAAATTTAACTCTTTAAATTTAACTATCTCAACGGGGATTAAAAATCCATTACTCTGTGTGACCCTCAATGGTTCAGGGATACAGCTAGCCGTGGGCTCACAACTCCTTGTGACTCGGAACAACAATTTCCGACTTTCCCATCGAATCATGGTAAGAGCACCTAGCAACATCGCCCCATGATTCCCTAGGTATCACTGATAGTTCCTGCAAGAACCAATAGATTTTGGTTAGCGTACAGTACGGTGCCTTCATCCATATATCCCGATCGAATCAACAACCATTGGTATATCGAGAGTCGTTCGAGATTCGATAACTATGCAATACATCTTGAAGATCAAATAGTGACATCGCATGTGCTACTAAGAAACCATTTCTTAAAACACATCATGTACTCTGGCCAGAGATTCGTCACACTAATATCTCCTCAGATCGCATAGGATATCCACACTCGCAAGTATGTGGTGAATCCTTGACAACAAAGCATCGACTCCTATATGTGTTGTAACTGTACCCAATCCCGACACCTGATGACCCCAATAGAGTCGGTAAACGAGTCAAAGCACAGTACTAGCATATAGAGTCTCAATGATGTTTCAAGTAGTAAGGACTAATGGTGTACAACCAAAACCGCGGACTTTATCCACTCGATAAGTGATAACCACTTGGAAAGTCCGGATAGGGTAGTTCGATCATTCATCGTATGAATATCCATTTGCATGCTTCGAACATCTCTATGTTCCTTACCAATGAAACGTGGTACTCTGCATCGCAAATGCTAGTCTCAAACTCGAGCGATCCTTATCCTTATTATCGGACGGCTCAATCGACTAGGAACAGTTTAGAATACACAGTGACTATAAGATGTGTTTCATGATAGACATCTCCATGTTCTACCACATCTTACATACACTATAGTATATTCAAGGTCTTTATCAAAACAACAATAGTATATCACAATATAACAATATGAAGAAAGATAAAGTCATTGCCATTAATAAAAGTGTAAATTATATTAAACAAAAGATTGTTTATACAAAGAGTCATCAAAGCCCTTAGCCACAAGTTGGCTCACCGGGCACCTACTCTTTCACTTGGACTGTCAGATTTTGATTGTATTGTTGGGATAGATGCTTTAACCAAGTACAGGGCGACAGTCGATTGTTTCCAGAAAGTTGTCAGGTTCAGACCTGAAATGGCAGACGAGTGGAAATTCTTTGGTAAGGGTTCTCGATCTAGAATTCCTTTGATTTCAGTGTTATCTATGACTCGTTTGCTACATAGAGGTGCAGAAGGATTTTTGGTTTATGCGGTTGATGTACTGAAATCTAGCCCAGCTCTGGTAGATTTACCGGTGGTTAGAGATTTTGCTGACGTGTTCCCGGAAGATGTTCCTGGTTTGCCACCTATTCGAGAAATTGAATTCAGCATTGACTTAGTGCCAGGTACTCAACCTATTTCAAAAGCTTCTTATCGTATGGCACTTGTTGAATTGAGAGAGTTGAAGGAGCAGCTTGAGGATTTGATTTCCAAGGGATACATCAGACCTAGTGTATCGCCTTGGGGTGCTCCTGTGCTTTTTGTTCGGAAGAAGGATGGTTGTATGCGGCTCTGTATCGACTACCGCCAATTGAATCAGGCTACAGTTAAGAACATCCTTTACCCCGAATAGATGACCTTTTTGATCAGCTGCAGGGTTCTTCTGTCTACTCTAAGATTGATCTGAGGTCAGGTTATCACCAGCTGAGAGTGCGAGAGGAAGACGTTCCTAAGACTGCATTCAGGACGAGGTATGGTCACTTTGAGTTTATAGTCATGCCGTTCGGTTTGACCAACGCTCCAGCGATTTTTATGGGTTTGATGAACCGTATCTTTCAGCGTTATTTAGATGAGTTCATCATTATTTTCATCGATGATGAGAATCGTCTTGCAGATTTTGCGAGTTGAGCAGTTGTTTGCCAAGTTGTCCAAGTGTGAATTCTGGTTAGATCGAGTTGTCTTTCTCGGTCATATCATTTCTGAAGATGGGATTTCTGTCGATCCCAGCAAGATTGAAGCGGTCATGAATTGGCCTAGACCGACATCAGTACCCGAGATTCGAAGCTTCATGGGTTTAGCTGGTTATTATCGCCGATTCATCGAGGGTTTCTCGTCTATTGCCAAGCCTATTACCCAGCTGACTCAGAAGAATGCGCCTTTTGTTTGGACTCCAGATTGTGAGGCTAGCTTTGTTGATCTGAAGAGGAGACTGACCAGTGCTCCAATTCTTTCTATTTCGAAGGGTACTGGAGGTTTCACAGTCTATTGTGATGCTTCTAACCGAGGCTTGGGTTGTGTTCTTATGCAGCATAAGCATATGATAGCGTATGCATCGAGACAGCTGAAACCGCACGAGACCCGTTATCCGGTTCACGATCTTGAACTAGCTGCGATCGTCTTTGCACTGAAGATCTGGCGTCACTATCTTTATGGTGAGTCTTTCGAGATCTTTTCTGACCATAAGAGCCTTAATTATTTGTTTTCACAGGCGGAGCTGAATATGAGACAGAGAAGATGGTTAGATCTGTTGAAAAATTTTGACTGCGAAATCAAGTATTATCCGGGGAAGTCGAATGCAGTTGCAGATGCCTTGAGCCGAAAGCTTTGTTCTTTATCTCTTTCTACTATCGGTGTTTCTCAGCTGGTCGATGATTGTTGCACTTCTGGTTTAGAGTTTGAAACAGATAGGAATACTATCAGAGTATTTGCTATTCAAGCCGAGCCAGAGTTGTTTGTTGCGATCAGAGAAGCACAGAAGTTTGAGCCGAGCATTCAGGTTTCAGTAGAGAAAGTCAGATCTGGGCATCAGTCAGAATTCCAGGTTAGAGATGACGTCTTGTTTGTGAATAACCGTATTGTTGTGCCTGATGTTGCGGAGTTGAGACAGCGTATTCTCCGAGAGGCTCATTGCAGTCGGTTCAGTATTCATCCTGGAGGTCGTAAGATGTACAACGATCTGAAGAGTCAGTTCTGGTGGAAGAGAATGAAGAGCGACGTAGCAAGGTTTGTATCTCGGTGTTTGAATTGTCAGCAGGTGAAAGCAGAGCGGAAGCGACCAGGAGGTCTTTTGCACAGTCTATCTGTTCCTGAATGGAAATGGGATCACATTTCTATGGATTTTGTCACGAAGCTACCACGATCCGTTCGAGGATGCGATGCTATTTGGGTAGTGATCGACCGATTGACGAAGTCTGCTTGTTTTATTCCGTACAGGATGACGTATCGTCATGATCAGATGGCTGAGTTGTATGTTAGCAATGTTGTGAGATTGCATGGTGTGCCGAAGTCAATCGTTTCAGACAGAGATCCTAGATTCACTTCGCACTTCTGGCATAGTATTCAGGAGGCACTTGGTACTCGATTGCGTCTGAGTACAACTTATCATCCTCAGACAGATGAACAGTCAGAGCGGACTATCCAGACGTTAGAGGATATGCTGCGAGCGGTGGTGCTAGACTTTGGCACTAGTTGGCAGGATTCCTTGCCTCTTGTCGAGTTTTCTTACAACAATAGCTTCCAAGCGAGTATTGGTATGGTGCCTTTTGAGGCTTTGTACGGCAAGAAGTGCCGATCTCCGCTGTTTTGGGATGATTTGTCCGAGTCACCAGATTTGGGGCCGGAAATGCTTCGAGATATGGCAGAGCAGGTTAAGATCATTCAGACCAGAATGAAGTCAGCTCAAGATAGACAGGCGAAGTATGCGAATGTCAGACGTAGACCTCTGAGTTTCGAGCAGGGAGACCGCGTTTTCCTTAAGATCTCTCCGTTCAGAGGCACTGTCAGATTCGATAAGAGAGGGAAGTTATCTCCGAGATTTATCGGGCCGTACGAGATTCTCGAGAAGATAGGCGATCTTGCTTACAGACTTGCACTTCCTCCATCTTTATCTGGTATTCACGATGTTTTTCACGTCTCTATGTTGCGAAAGTATCATCCAGATCCTTCTCATATCCTTCAGCCTGACGAAGCCGAGTTAGACAAAACTCTGAGCTACTTTGAACGACCGATTCAGATCCTTGATCGAAAAGAAAAGCAACTCAGAACCAAGTTGATTTCGTTGGTGAAAGTGCAGTGGAGCCGTCACGGAGTCGAGGAAGCGACTTGGGAGACAGAGTCTGACATGAGACAGCGTTTTCCAGAGCTATTCGGATGACGTGAGTTCTTCTTACTGTCTTTAGTTCTTTATTCTATCTTATGAGTTGTGGTTCTCGTTGATTTCGAGGACGAAATCTCTTCTTAGTAGGGGAGAATTGTAACGCCCCGTTTTTATCATAAATGAGTTTATTTGAGTTAATCGGAGATTGCAGAGTTCACGAGCCGACTTGATTTTGATCAGGGTCTTTTTTGCAAATTTTGGAAATTTCAGGGACTAAAACGCAAATATTGATTTTTATATATTATCTACACATGGAATTTAATTGGAGAAGCCTTCATCTTCCTCTCCAACCATGAGCCTCCATTAGATCCGCCCCTTTTGGAGTTTTGAGCTTTCAGATTTCCTTCCGAGCTCGATCCGGCCGTTGGAATTTATTTCTGAAGGCAGATTATCGATCACTGCAGTGAGAACTCTGTTATATCGTAAGTTCTTCTTTGATCCGATACATTCTAGTTTTTGGATGTTGTTAGAATCGTTCTAGATTCGAGTATGTTGTTCTTGACAGAGTTCTGATCGTTTATTATCTGTCGGTTTTGAAATAGAGCGACGTTCGGAATTGTTATGATTTTTGGAAGCCATTTTCGAAAATCATGGTTTTGAGATTTGTTGGGTTTGTCTTCTTGTTGTTGTATTAGCATTGAATTGAGTTGTTATCGGTATTGAACTACTGTCTGCGTTGCTGGTTTGTTCAGTTATAGCCGTTATGCCGTCGGTTTGAGTTTTGGAGATTTCGAACCATTTTTGAGTTATGAACTTGGCTTGTAAGTTGATCGTGGTTATTGATCAATCATCTCTTGTATCTGAACAGATTCATTTGGAGTTTTCAAGCCCTGAGTTAGCAGCTGTTTGATCGTTTCAGAGATTTGAACGAAGAACGATATAAAGAGTTTACCTTGAACCATTACCTTGTTGTTGTATAGATTGGTTAGACTTTGATACAATCTCTTTGTAGCGTATCCAGACTTGGGAGCTACTGCATTGAAAGGTAAAAGCAGTCATCGTAGCGGGATAGCATACTCGGGACTGTGGTTCTCGAGTTTTTCCTTTCGAAATCACATACTTGCATCTACACTTGTTCTAGCATGAGGGACTGTGTTTCGTTTGATTGTATTGGCTTTTGTTAAATGGCTTATGTTTTATGTTTCTGTTATACATTCATCTTGAGCCAATCTTGTTTTCAGCGGGCAGAACCGCCCTTTTTGTTTAGACGTTTGGGAACTATGATTGAGTGGCCTAGGTTGTAGTATTTCGCCTAGTGCTAGCTGTTAGAAAACTGGCGAGTTCCCAGACCAATTACGATTGATACCCGGTGCAGCGGAAGTTTAAAAATTTTTCATGGAACGTTTCCATGGTATGGGTATCAACCGTTCATCGATTGAATTACGTGTGTGTGTAAAATTTAAATAACAATTAAATAAATTTTACCTCAAATCTCGCAACGAGATTAATGGACACCAACAGAACAATTCTGCTCTTGTTGTCTCTCCCTGGAACCGATGAACGCCTTCAATCAGGTCCACGAACAGAGGTTTAATCCCTCTGATAGATTGCACTAGAAAATCTATCAGAAGTTTTCTGCGAAGAGAATACACGAATTTGATTCGTTATTCCTTACTGCGATTCAAAATCACAGACCGGAATTTTCTCGGGCAGAGCAGGAGGGGGACGGCCGAAAATTCTTTGAGAGAGAAGGGTTTCGATTTTTGCTCTGTCTCAAAAATTATGACCTATTGTGTGTAATTTCTGTACTGAAATAACTTATTTATAATGCAGGCCACTAACACCTTAGGGCCCATTAGTCATAAGCTGGGGCCCGACAAGCAAAGCCCACTCGTTCAGAAATTAATATAAAATTCATCGTGACTCCGATTGATGAAACGATTTCACCAATGTGCACAGAAACCATTTCTGCACGTTTTAAAGTCAAAATAAATTTTCCTGAATCCGAATTCAGTGGTTTCCAAAAATGTCCATCCCTATGTCATTTTAGGAAATCCTACTCCCTTACTCTTATTTAAGAAGTCCAACTCCTTAGTTCATTAAATTTAACTCTTTAAATTTAACTATCTCAACGGGGATTAAAACTCCATTACACTGTGTGACCCTCAATGGTTCAGGGATACAGCTAGCCGTGGGCTCACAACTCCTTGTGACTCGGAACAACACTTTCCGACTTGCCCAACGAATCATGGTAAAGCGCCTAGCAACATCGCCCCATGATTCCCTAGGTATCACTGATAGTGCCTACAAGAACCAGTAGATTTTGGTTAGCGTACAGTACGGTCCCTTCATCCATATATCCCGATCGAATCAACAACCATTGGTATATCGAGAGTCGCTCAAGATTCGATAACTATGCAATACATCTTGAAGATCAAATTAGTGACATCGCATGTGCTACTAAGAAACCATTTCTTAAATCACATCAAGTACTCTGGCCAGAGATTTGTCACACTAATATCTCCTCAGATCGCATAGGATATCCACACTCGCAAGTATGTGGTGAATCCTTGACAACAATGCATTGACTCCTATATGTGTCGTAACTGTACCCAATCTCGACACCTGATGACCCCCTCAGAGTCGGTAAACGAGTCAAAGCACAGTGCTAGCATATAGAGTCTCCATGATGTTTCAAGTCGTAAGGACTAATGGTGTACAACCAAAACCGCGGACTTTATCCACTCGATAAGTGATAACCACTTGGAAAGTCCGGATAGGGTAGTTCGACTATTCATCCTATGAATATCCATTTGCATGCTTCGAACATATCCATGTTCCCTACCAATGAAACGTGGTACTCCGCATCGCAAATGCTAGTCTCAAACTCGAGCAATCCTTATCCTTATTATCGGACGGCTCAATCGACTAGGAACGGTTTTAGAATATACAGTGACTATAAGATGTATTTCATGATAGACATCTCCATGTTCTACCACATCTTACATACACTATAGTATATTCAAGGTCTTTATCAAAACAACAATAGTATATCACAATATAACAATATGAAGTAATATAAAGTCATTGCCATAAAAGTGTAAATAATATTAAACAAAAGATTGTTTATACAAAGAGTCAACAAAGCCCATAGCCACACAGTTGGCTCACTGGGCACCCACTCTTACAATCTCCCACTTGCCCTATAGCCAACTAGTCATACTACGTAGACCCATTGCTTCGCGATGTTTGTCAAACAATGGTCCTGGCAAAGGCTTAGTAAGTGGATCAGCGATATTGTCTGCAGAGGCCACTCGTTCGACACTGATGTCTCCTCTTTCCACAATCTCCCGGATTATGTGGTATTTCCTCAGTACGTGTTTGGATCTTTGATGAGACCTTGGTTCCTTTGCTTGAGCAACGGCACCCGTGTTGTCGCAGTACACCGGGACTGGACCAACAAATTCAGGAATGACGCCCAACTCTTGGACGAAATTCCTCATCCAAACGGCCTCTTTAGCAGCAGCTGATGCTGCAATGTATTCAGCCTCAGTGGTGGAATCCGCTGTGGTGTCCTGCTTGGAACTCTTCCAAGAGACAGCACCACCATTGAGCATGAACACAAATCCAGAGGTTGACTTCGAGTCATCCACATCACTTTGGAAGCTAGAGTCGGTATAGCCTTCCAGTTTGAGTTCTCGTCCTCCATAAACCATGAACATATTCTTAGTCCTTCGCAAGTACTTAAGAATGTCCTTCACGGCTTTCCAATGCATCTGACCAGGATTAGACTGATATCTGCTCGTGACACTCAGAGCAAATGCTACATCCGGTCTGGTAGATATCATCCCATACATGATACTACCTATAGCTGACGCATATGGTACATGTGTCATATTCTCTATCTCTGCTTCAGTCTTGGGACACATAGACTTGGATAGAGAAACTCCATGACACATGGGTAGATGTCCTCTCTTGGACCCATCCATTGAAAACCGTTTCAATATGGTATCGATGTAGGTTGATTGAGTGAGTCCTATCATTCTCTTAGATCTATCCCTATAGATCTGTATCCCAAGAATGTAGGATGCCTCACCCAAATCCTTCATCGAAAATCTACCTGATAACCATATCTTTGTTGACTGCAACATCCCTACATCATTCCCAATGAGTAGGATGTCATCAACATAAAGTACTAAGAATGTTACCGCATCCTTAACTACTTTCTTGTACACGCAAGGTTCCTCCGGGTTCTTGATGAAACCAAAATCTTTTATTGTTTCATCAAATTTATGGTTCCAACTTCTTGATGCTTGTTTTAGATCATAAATTGATCTCTGAAGCTTGCATACCTTATGCTCGCTTCCCATGGATGTGAACCCCTCAGGCTGCTTCATATAGTTTTCTTCCTTAATGTCTCCATTAAGAAAAGCAGTCTTCACATCCATCTGCCATATCTCATAGTCATACCATGCAGCTATGGCAATTAGGATTCTTATGGACTTGAACATTGCGACTGGTGAAAAGGTTTCATCATAGTCAACTCCTTGCCTTTGAGTATAACCTTTCGCCACCAATCGCGCCTTGTAAGTCAATATCTTACCATCAGGCCCAAGCTTTCTTTTGTAGATCCATTTACACCCTATTGGAACAATTCCATCGGGAGGATCCACTAAAGACCAGACTTGGTTAGTATGCATCGAATCCAATTCTGACTGCATAGCTTCAAGCCATAAATTCGAATCCGCATCAGAAATTGCTTCCTTGAAGTTTCTTGGATCACATCCAATGTCGGGTTCATCTTGATCCCCTTCAAGAAGAAGACCATATCGAACTGGAGGTCTAGAAGTCCTTTCGGATCTTCTAGGTGCAGGCGTGTCCAGCAATGGTTCCTGAGGTGTGGGATCGTTATTTTGTATTTCGGGTTCTTCTCGAACTTCTTCGAGTTCCATCATCTCGCCTTTCTTATCCAATAAGAACTCCTTCTCCAAGAAGGTGGCATTCCGTGAAACAAACACCTTTGTTTCAGCAGGATAATAGAAATAATATCCGATTGAATTCTTCGGATACCCCACAAAATAACACAAGCTGGATCGACTATCCAACTTATCTCCCACTGTCCGCTTCACGTAAGCAGGACATCCCCAAATCCTCAAGTATGAATACTTAGGAGCTTTGCCATTCCATAACTCGTATGGTGTTTTGTCCACTGCTTTAGTGTGGACGTTATTCAACAACAATACCGCAGTTTCAAGCGCATAGCCCCAAAACGAAGGTGGAAGCTCAGTGAAGCTCATCATGGATCGAACCATGTCCAACAAAGTTCGATTACGACGCTCCGATACACCATTAAGCTGTGGTGTCATAGGAGGAGTCCACTGAGAGAGAATCCCATTCTCTTTTAGATAGTCCAAAAACTCGGTACTCAAGTATTCTCCACCTCGATCCGATCGAAGTGCTTTAATACTTTTACCTAGCTTGTTTTCTACTTCAGCCTTGAATTCTTTGAACTTTTCAAATGCTTCAGACTTATATTTCATTAAATATAAATACCCATACCTAGAATAATCATCAGTAAAGGTAATGAAGTAGGTGTGGCCATGTTGAGTCCCTACTCTAAATGGACCACAAACATCTGTATGGATCAAATCCAACAGATTTTGACTACGTTCAGGCTTCCCCTTAAAAGGAGATTTAGTCATTTTCCCTTTTAGGCAGGATTCACAAGTAGGTAGAGAGTTAATATCAGACATATCAAACATGCCCTCTCCCACTAGCTTGTTCATCCTCCTTGAGGAAATATGACCTAGTCTAGCGTGCCAAAGGTTTGCCGGGTTTTGACTATCGATTTTCCTTTTGTTTGTTGTCGCCGGTTTGTCAATACAATTTACTGGAACGTCTTTTAGTTTTAAATTGTATAGATCGTTTTCAAGTTGTCCATTTCCAATTAAACATTCATTCTTGTAAATATTGCAAATCCCATTCACAAAATTACAAGAATAACCATCTCTATCAAGCATAGAAATAGAAATAATGTTTTTAATTAAATCTGGCACAAATAAAACATCTCTCAACAATAATTTAAAACCGTTCTGCAATATCAAACAAACATCTCCAATGGCCGTAGCTTCAACTCTGGAACCATTCCCGAGCCTCAGCTGGGTCTCACCCATTCTAAGCCTGCGACTTCTTGTCATCACCTGCAAATCATTGCAAATGTGAGATCCACATCCGGTATCCAATACCCAAGAAGTTGTATTAAGTGACATGTTTATTTCGATATAGAACATACCCTTTGCAGTTCCCAACTGCTCAAGATACTCCTTGCAGTTGCGCTTCCAATGACCCGGCTTCTTGCAGTAATGGCAAACATCCTTGGATTTTCCATTGTTTGAAGCCTTTGTCTTTTGCTTCTTCTCGGGTTCCACTTTCTTGGGTGGGGCAGAACGTTTCTTGCCCTTCATACTTGGCCCCTTCTTAGCAGAAGATGAGGAGCCCACCAAGAAAGCTGGCTTATCTTTCTTAAGTGTGGATTCATATGTAACGAGCATATTGACCATCTCTTCAAGGGTGGCCTCTATCTTGTTCATATTAAAATTTATCACGAATCCATCAAATGAAGAAGGAAGAGATAGAAGCAGCAAGTCCACATTGAGTTCATGCTCCAACACCAAATCAAGGGTCGCTAACTTCTGTATGAGCCAAATCACTCGTACCCCATGATCACGGACCGAAGTCCCTTCACGCATGCGGCACGTCATCAACTCCTTAACAGTAGAGAACCTTTCAGCCCTCGACTGAGCCCCAAAAAGTTCCTTGAGTTGCGCGTGAATGTCAGCAGCATTCACCGTGTCCTCAAATCGCCTCTGGAGTTCATCAGACATCGAGGCTTGCATATAGCATTTGGTCTTGATGTCATGGTCCCACCATGCATCAAGCTTGGCCAATTCCTCCGGACTAACATCAGCTGGTGCTTTCTTCGGAGGTGCTTTCTCTAACACATAGAGCATTTTCTCCGAAGTTAAGACAATCTTCAACTTCCGGAACCATTCCGTATAGTTGGCGCCAGTCAGCTTGTTTTGTTCGAGGATCGAGAATAAAGGATTTCGCGAATTCATTGTATGAAATACTGAAAAGGAAAACAGACATATATCAATGATTGTTTAACAATTTACTAAGACATAAAATAGGCGAATTTAATTTTATGAATCTCACTCCCACTATTTTAACGATTTCACCACCCTCTAGTGAAAACGGGAAACTTTTTCCTTAGTGAGAACATGGAGTCCAATTGACAAACTTATGGTCCCGAATAATATCAGCCAACCATAATTCTCAAAAGGTAGAGCCCAATTGCTTCCAAAGCAACCCCCATGTATTTACCTCATGTCCAATAAGGGCCCAATAATATGACGCCGTTTAAAGTGACATGTCAAGATGACCCATCAATATTAAGTTGTGATGGACGGTCGCCATGTGGATCCCCCAATAATATGAGCCGATCCCATGGGAGTTCCACCCAACTTACAACATTTGTCGATCCAATGTACAGCTTTCCGACGGACGGGCCCCCCAATAATATGAGCCGGACCGTATCCGCGGGTAGCATCACATACATTGACCGTTGATGGAAGGTAGGAACATTTAAACAATATTTAAATTTCCTTTATTTATCTTGATATAAATTTTAAATCATATTTAAAATGAGGGATTTTATTTATAAAAATATTTGTCTCATCATATTTAATTTATTGCATGCATTGCCGGATTCACGCAATTTATGTCTAAACATGCATACAATCATAATATCACATATTATATAGGATGATCGATTCCATTTCTAATTGACCCGTGGTTGCCAATCACGGGTCTTAGTCCAATCCTAGGTAATATGCAGTATGCAAATGCAATCCTATTACATATGCTTCCAATTTACATTTCTTCAGTCTTCATTGTCTGCTGGGCCCACCATCTTCAAATCTTGATCTCCCACTAAATCTAATGTATTTACAATAAATAACAATGACAAGTAGGGGATACATTTTTAGGGGGTGGGAACGGGCTATAAACCAAGCCCACTTTTATTACATATGACATTCATATCGGGCCATAAACCAGGCCCATTAATAAAACCAACAATAATAAAGACAAAATGTAAATTCCTAACATACACCTACAAAATTGGTCATGGCAATCGATCATCCTTATCCAATAACATTTAATTCAAAATTAATTTATTGGATAACATGCTGTGGCAATTCAAATTTAAACAAGATAAAATCATATTTTATATATAAAATCACATTTCACATATAAAATCATATTTTATCTCCATATCAAATAAAATCATATTTTATCTATAAAATCCAATTTTACAAATAAAATCATATTTTACTCAATATATCATAAGATCATATCTTATCATCAATTGTACCAAAATAATTGATTTCAAAATTCAATTTACGGATAAAATATTAAAATTTTCCAAAAATTCAAATTTATCCAAAATCAATTTTAAAATTTACGGACTCGAACAATTCGATCCGAAATCTCGTGAACCAATCAAAAACAATTTTTGACCGGACCAAAAATAAAATTTTAAATATTAAAATTAATAAAAATATAATTTTCCCGCGGGCCACCCGGGACACTCCCGGGCCGGCCCGCACCCGGGGCGCGGGCCGGGGGCAGCCCGGCTGCCCCTTAGGGCAGCGCCTGGCGCCGCCCCTGGGCGGCGCCGTGCGCCGCCCTGGGCGGCGACGGTCGCCGCCTTGGGCGGCGCCGTGCGCCCCCTTTGGGCGGCGCCGTGCGCCGCCCGGGGCAGCAACAATTGCTGCCCCACCGGGCAGCGATCCAATCGCTGCCCGGGTTTTGCCCCGAAAAAATTTTTTTTTTTTATTTAAAAATATTTATTTTGTTTCAAAAACCGAGACTCAAAAATTTTGTACAATTGATTAATTCAATCGATTGATCTGAGCAACCTGGCTCTGATACCACTGTTGGAAAACTGGCGAGTTCCCAGACCAATTACGATTGATACCCGGTGCAGCGGAAGTTTAAAAATTTTTCATGGAACGTTTCCATGGTATGGGTATCAACCGTTCATCGATTGAATTACGTGTGTGTGTAAAATTTAAATAACAATTAAATAAATTTTACCTCAAATCTCGCAACGAGATTAATGGACACCAACAGAACAATTCTGCTCTTGTTGTCTCTCCCTGGAACCGATGAACGCCTTCAATCAGGTCCACGAACAGAGGTTTAATCCCTCTGATAGATTGCACTAGAAAATCTATCAGAAGTTTTCTGCGAAGAGAATACACGAATTTGATTCGTTATTCCTTACTGCGATTCAAAATCACAGACCGGAATTTTCTCGGGCAGAGCAGGAGGGGGACGGCCGAAAATTCTTTGAGAGAGAAGGGTTTCGATTTTTGCTCTGTCTCAAAAATTATGACCTATTGTGTGTAATTTCTGTACTGAAATAACTTATTTATAATGCAGGCCACTAACACCTTAGGGCCCATTAGTCATAAGCTGGGGCCCGACAAGCAAAGCCCACTCGTTCAGAAATTAATATAAAATTCATCGTGACTCCGATTGATGAAACGATTTCACCAATGTGCACAGAAACCATTTCTGCACGTTTTAAAGTCAAAATAAATTTTCCTGAATCCGAATTCAGTGGTTTCCAAAAATGTCCATCCCTATGTCATTTTAGGAAATCCTACTCCCTTACTCTTATTTAAGAAGTCCAACTCCTTAGTTCATTAAATTTAACTCTTTAAATTTAACTATCTCAACGGGGATTAAAACTCCATTACACTGTGTGACCCTCAATGGTTCAGGGATACAGCTAGCCGTGGGCTCACAACTCCTTGTGACTCGGAACAACACTTTCCGACTTGCCCAACGAATCATGGTAAAGCGCCTAGCAACATCGCCCCATGATTCCCTAGGTATCACTGATAGTGCCTACAAGAACCAGTAGATTTTGGTTAGCGTACAGTACGGTCCCTTCATCCATATATCCCGATCGAATCAACAACCATTGGTATATCGAGAGTCGCTCAAGATTCGATAACTATGCAATACATCTTGAAGATCAAATTAGTGACATCGCATGTGCTACTAAGAAACCATTTCTTAAATCACATCAAGTACTCTGGCCAGAGATTTGTCACACTAATATCTCCTCAGATCGCATAGGATATCCACACTCGCAAGTATGTGGTGAATCCTTGACAACAATGCATTGACTCCTATATGTGTCGTAACTGTACCCAATCTCGACACCTGATGACCCCCTCAGAGTCGGTAAACGAGTCAAAGCACAGTGCTAGCATATAGAGTCTCCATGATGTTTCAAGTCGTAAGGACTAATGGTGTACAACCAAAACCGCGGACTTTATCCACTCGATAAGTGATAACCACTTGGAAAGTCCGGATAGGGTAGTTCGACTATTCATCCTATGAATATCCATTTGCATGCTTCGAACATCTCCATGTTCCCTACCAATGAAACGTGGTACTCCGCATCGCAAATGCTAGTCTCAAACTCGAGCGATCCTTATCCTTATTATCGGACGGCTCAATCGACTAGGAACGGTTTTAGAATATACAGTGACTATAAGATGTATTTCATGATAGACATCTCCATGTTCTACCACATCTTACATACACTATAGTATATTCAAGGTCTTTATCAAAACAACAATAGTATATCACAATATAACAATATGAAGTAATATAAAGTCATTGCCATAAAAGTGTAAATAATATTAAACAAAAGATTGTTTATACAAAGAGTCAACAAAGCCCATAGCCACACAGTTGGCTCACTGGGCACCCACTCTTACACTAGCATACTCATTATGATTGCTCAAAGTCTAGAGGAGTGGGACACGTGGCACCATCTCGATTGGGAGAGTCGGTGAGTCGTTACGTGATCTCATCCTCGGGATCCCAAAAGCAGAGCAGCAATCCCTTGTTTATCAGAATCGATATCCTGGTTTTAAAGACATGCATATCTTTAGCTTCGACTTGAATATGTTATTTTGATAGCATGTTGTATATCCATTATTTGATATGTTGCTTTTACTGGAATTATCATTCTCACCGGTTTTCCGGCTGTTGCTTTGTTTTGTATGTGTATTTGGCAACAGGTGGGGCAGGACCAAGTCAGAAGAGGCATGGTTAGCTTCAAGAGGGAGAGCTAGTAGTGAGACTCGGTTTAGAAGTCGTGTCAGCATGTTCGTCTAGTTTAGATAGTAGCATGTTAGAATTCGAACTTCTTATGTTTGTATTCGTATTGTAATAGCCTTGTCGAGATATGATCGTTGCATGTTCTAGCCTTTTGGAAATTTGATCAACTCTAGAACTTCATGTATTAGTTGGAGAATTCATGATTATAATGCATGATTATTAGTTGATGGTTTTGGACTTGAGTTTTAGCATAAATTCTGTTGTTCTTGCTCTGTATCTGTCCTCGCTCGATCGGCAAAAAGTTGCGGATCGAGCGAGAGCTTTTTATGTTGTTCTCTGTTTTTATTTTTTTTGTGTCTCGCTCGATCCGCAAGATCTTGCGGATCGAGCGAGGGCTGTTTTGCCTCGGACAGAAGCTTGAGATTTTTGGCTCGCTCAATCTGCAAGATCTTGCAGATCGAGCGGAGCACTGTTCATTTAAAAAAAAAATTTATTGCTTTTAATCTTGGTTCTTGATTGACTATTTGTTGTTCTAATACCGAGATTAGTTGTTTAGAACCGAGGTCTCACAGTATTGGACAGCGGATTCTTCCGGCCTTCCTTATTTCGAGAAGCTTACCTGTTTTGTAAGTCGTGCGCTCAATGCCAAAAGACAGGTAACATCTCCCAACGAAAGGAGATGCCCCAACAACCTATTCTAGTTTGTGAGATCTTTGATATTTAGGGCATCGAATTCATGGGACCCTTTCCGAATTCACATGGTTATATATATATATATTACATGTTGTGGATTATGTCTCGAAGTGGGTGGAAGCAAAGGCCACCCGTACTGACGACTCTCAAGTTGTTGCAGAGTTTATCAAGCATCACATTTTTTCTAGGTTTGGAATTCCGAGAGCCTTCATCAGTGATCGAGGTACGCACTTCTGCAACCGAACTGTGGCGAGTTTGCTTAAAAAGTACCATGTGACGCACAGGATTTCCATGGCATATCATCCACAAACCAATGGTCAAGCTGAAGTTTCAAACAGAGAGATAAAATCTATCCTAGAAAAGACCGTGAATCCTACAAGAAAGGATTGGAGCTTACAGTTGGATGATGCCTTGTGGGCATATAGAACCGCATTCAAGACACCGATTGGAATGTCTCCATATCGGTTGATTTTTGGGAAAGCATGTCATCTGCCAGTGGAATTGGAGCATAGAGCCTATTGGGCTATCAAAAATTTTAACATGCAGATGGATGAGAGCGGCGAGCACCGAAAGCTGCAGTTGCAATGTAGTGACCCTTACCCGGATCACCTACTAAACAGAACTTATGCATGCAATTTACTTAATTAAACAGATATCAGAATAAAACTGCGGAAACCAAAAATAATTTACAACCCCAAGTAAAGGAATCTGTAATTTATCCAATAATATACAACCAAATCGAATAGCTGTATAACCCAAACAACAGTAATAAAACCTAGACAAAGCTTCAGCTGGCCAACCACTGACTAGCCCCTCCTGGATCCACCCTCCTCGTCCAATCGCAAACCTGCCCCATGGAATAGGGTGTCCAGAAAACACAGAGTACAAGACGTGAGCATAAAACGCTCAGTGCGAGAGTATGAGTATACATGCATGCAAAGTGAACTCCCTATAGACTCGAGGTCAATGATCAAATAACAGAGACAGACCGGGCCCTGGTATGTAGCACGCTGTGCCGTCGCTTCAGGAGGTGGCTCCCATACCGAGATAACCGTGGATACGCCGGACCCAAATCGATGGAAGTCCATCCACTAACAGGATAGGGTACAACCCTACTAACAGACATCTCGAAAGAGATACAGCAAGATGCAAATGAATGCAGCATAATATCATGCAGTCACATAATACATGCATACTCAGTCAGGATATCTCGAACAGTACTTTCGTACCTCAAAACAGTGCAAGCTCTACCAACTCTAGGTCCACGCCTATAGTCTGCTCTACACTGCCAAATGATGCTACTATCATTAAAGTGCTCTAAAGCCTTAACTAAGCTATTGCATACTCCTAAATATTTATAGGAAGCAAACGCTATACCTTCGTCCGTCGTTAGCCCTTTGATGCCGATGCCTCCAGAACTTGGGCACAATTCCGCTACGACTACCGAACGCCTCGCCGACCTCCGGACCAAGCCTAAGAAGACTAGAACAGCTCCAAAAGGACTAGAATGGAAAGGAGAACTCGAAATTGGCAAATGAAAGTGAAGCTTCGGCCTTCTATTTATAGACAACGATCGGAACTTCCGATCCTTGATCGGAACGTCCGAACCTCGATCGGAACGTCCGATCCTGCCATCGGAGCTTCCGAAGATCCTGATCTGCCACGTGTCAAAATATCACTAGTTGACTCCGGATAGGGGTGATCGGAGCTTTCGGTCCTGATCGGAGCTTCCGATCTTGCCACACGTCATGCCTGACGTAATATTGATCGGAGCTTCCGATCCTGTTCGGAGCTTCCGATCCTGATCGGAGCTTCCGATCTCACCTTCGGAGCTTCCGAACTCTACCCAAGTAATTATGATTAATTCCTTAATTACTGATTTGGTTACGGGCTACTACATGCAAGAATTGGAAGAGATCCGAAATGATGCTTATGTCAGCTCTAAAATTTACAAGGAAAAAACAAAGGCCTTCCATGACAAGATGATCTCTCGACGGAACTTCAAAGTCGGTCAGAAAGTCTTGCTCTATCATTCACGACTTTGGTTGTTTCCAGGTAAGTTACGTTCGCGTTGGAATGGACCTTTTGTTGTAACTAATGTCTTTTCTCATGGTGCAGTCGAAATTCAAAGTTTGGACACATCCAAAACATTCAAGGTGAATGGCCACCGGCTTAAGCACTACTATGAAGGAGTCCAAGTGAACGTCGGAGGGGACGAGCACGATATCACTCTCGATGCCCCGCCAAATGTCGAATAAATCATGGCATGCAGTCGAGCTATAGACTGACTGCAAATTTAGCGCTGACTGGGAGGCAACCCAGTGTTTCTTTCCCTTTTGTTTTTGCTCGTTTTTATGCTTTTGCTTTATTTTTGTTTCTTTTTTCCTCAGCCTTAAGTTTATTTCCCAGTTTTTCTTGTTTTTCCGTAATTTTGAAAAATCAAAAAATATTTTTTTTTCTCTCTCCCGCTCGATCCGCAAATTCTTGCCGATCGAGCGAGAGCTCTTTTAATTCAAGTCAGTAAGTTGGCCATTTTTCCCTCGCTCGATCCGCAACATCTTGCAGATCGAGCGAGAGCTCTTTTCCTCGGGAAAGTAAGTTGGAACATTTTCTCTCGCTCGATCGGCAACTTCTTACCGATCGAGCGAAAGCACTTTTGCTCGGGCAGTGCTTTACACATTTTTGTGTCGCTCGATCCGCAACATCTTGCAGATTGAGCGACAACACTTTTACCTTAATTATAACACAGACTGCCCTTCTTTTTCTTTCTTTCCTTCACCTCTTTCCCTTCTCTCGTTCCAAATCCCTAAACCCCCAAATTCTTACCTACAAAATTTTTCTCTTTTTAATTCTTTGTTCGTTTTTTTTTCAATCCACAGGGATCTCTCGGAGGCAACGCAACAACTTATCGGACGCAATCTTCTCCAATCATCTTCTCCGGCCTCTCTCTCGTCGGAACCTTGCTCAGCCGCCAGTCGAATTTCTCGATATTTTCTCATCGTGGGTTATATTCATCGGGCTTTTCTACTCTTAGGCATTTACCGGACGTCTTTTTTCGTTGTTGCTCTTGTGCTATTCAAGGAGTTGCCGGATTCTTATTCGCACGCAAGGTGTTCGACAAATTGCATCTTTCCCTTTTGCTATCATCTTCCTAATCTCAATGGGGCCTAAACGTGTCCGAAGCCAAGGCGAATCCTCTTCTCGGGCTGCTGATCGTTCTTATGCCGAGTTCACCAGGCTCTTTGTCAATGACACCGCTCGTGATCGGTACATCGAAGCCAAGGTAAGTCGTTCACCCATTCCTGAACGTGGTTTTGAGGCAGACTTGGCCTATCCAGATATCGTTCGGACGATTCATGAGCGTGGTTGGGCAAAATTCTGTGAGTCACCTCCACCCGATGTAGTGCCGCTTGTCCGCGAATTCTATGCAAATGCAGCGGAGAGAACCGATAGCAAAGCATTTGTTCGGGGGAAGCTGATTTCCTTTTTACCCCATGAGCTGAATGCTTTATTTGAAATACCGGAGGTAGACGATTTGCTCTACCAAAGCCTACAAGCCAGCCCGGATTTGGACGAGTTGCTTGAACAACTGGCATACCCCGGGCTACATGGGTTGACCCAATTTCTTTCGTTAACTTCAAGGAGCGGTTCTTACGTGTGCTTCCTGCATCGTGGTATGCTTTCGTGATTTGGCGTCTGATGCCGATATTACATTCCAGCGATGTCAGTCTAGAGCGCGTCACCCTTCTTTATGAGCTTGAAGTGGATGCACCAATTAATGTGGGCCGTGTTCTTCATAGTGAGATCCACAAGTCCATCCATAATATCACGGTGGGTCTTTATTTTCCCATGATTATCACCTGTCTATGCATACGCACCGGGGTGGTTGTTCGGAATGATGAAGAGTGGTTGCAACCTCAGCGCCCACTCGACTCCGCCTTTATCGAAGCCAAGAGAGCACATCGTGTCAAGCATTTTATGAGAGACGGCCACTTCCAACAACTGCCAGCCCCTCAAAGGCCGCCTCCACCTCCTCGTCGTTCCCAAGCCGATGCCATCCGTGAACTCACCGCCTTCGCTCAACATCAGGATGCATACAATACGGTGGCGGCGCATAATTCGCAAGCTTTGGATGCTATGATGGGAAATCTCACATTGCACTTTGGTCTTGATCAAAATGCTGTTCCGGCTGCTCTGCCGTATCCACCGCCCTTCCCTTTCCAGTATGCCTCTCCTGTCATTCCTCCGGAGGCTGAAGATGAAGACGCCGCAGACCTGTAAACCAGGGGAGTCACGTTTTTAGTTTTTGCATTTCATTCTGTTTAGTTGTTTGGTTAAGTTTTTGTTCTCTGGCATTGAGGACAATGTGTTGTTTAAGTATGGGGGTGCATTCATGCATTACATTTCATTGCATCATTGTGTTTGTTGCGTATTTGCATATAGTTCGTAAATTGTTTCATGTGTGTTTTGTGTGCATAAGAAAAGGATGACGATTTCTAGCCTATGATGAGATAGTTGAAAAATTATGAATTTTTGAAAAAAAATTTACTCTTGATTGGATATGAGAAACCGGAAGTTGTTTGTTGAATATTTTAAGCACGCATGTTTACCTGGTGAAGTGTAGCGATGTATTAGATATCGTGGATGTCTGTTGGACTATTACACGACAATAGGTGGGTTGTGGATCTTGATTGTGTTCTATGAATTTTGATGAGACTCTAGTAAGACACTTATGATCTTGGGCGCACCTAGAAAAAAAAATAATAAATTTTATACAACTCCATCCGGGCCTAGAAAGGATTGAAATCCTAATCCTAAAAGATTAAATTCAAGGCTAAGTATGCGAATTAAATGGGGTTGATGCTCCATCCGGGCTATAGACGAGGGGATTGAAATTCTAATCCTGTCTTAATTGTAGCTAAGTTAGCGGGTAATTATTGGGGCTAAAGCAATACCGGGTGCAAAATCCAGAGGTGTGTAATTCAATATCTCAAGAGAAGTGAATATGTATAGAGGTCATTGGAAGGAATGGACACTTGAAAAGTGAAACTTACACTGAATTGTTATAGGTCGGCGAACAGTCTTGAAACTTTGTTTCTTTTGAAGTTGCATGTAACTGGGGTAACATGGCACACACACACATTCGCATTCGACTGAAGGTGTATCACTGATGATTGAGAGTTGCTATGAACTTATTTTTTTAGATGAAAGTGGTGTTCTCTGAGGCTATGATATGCGTGATTCGTCCTCGCTTATGTGTTTGTTATGTTTCATTTTGTTTTTGCATAACTTGCTCGAGGGCGAGCAAGGAGTAAGTGTGGGGGTATTTGATAATTATGTTTTTATTGCTTTTGTTAGTGTCATTTTGTTGTTGTTTTGCATTAGTTGCATGTTTTATTTTAGCATTTTGTTAGTATTGCATTTTCCGTGTTTGCATGATGGGATTCGTGTTTTTGTGGTTAGGTCGCTTATTTTGCGGATTAAGATGGAATCTCGGAGGAATGGAGAAATGCTGAAGAATTTCTGGAGAATTCACGTCGATCGATCCGCAAAAGTCTGCAGATCGAGCGGGCGCCTATATTTTGAAGACAGTAGACTTGGACGTTTTGTGCCGATCGATCCGCAAAAGTTTGCAGATCGAGCGACACATATTTACGCGAGGCAGAGAGTTGATACTTTTTACGCCGCTCGATCCGCAGGATGTTGCAGATCGAGCGGACGTTGTTTTCCGGAAAGTTTGTTTTAATTTTGGTAATTTTGTTATTTTAGTTCCTAGCCTCTATTAGACTTTTAATTCCGTTTTGGGAGGATTATTATCAGACTTTTGAGAATAATTTGGAGGCTAGGTTTTATTCTTGAATTTTACTCTCTGGTTTTCTTCTTTTCTTTGAATTTTTATGAATTTAGTTATGAATCGTTGTAGCTAAACTCTTTTACTTGGTTGAGGGAGACGAAACCTTGATATATTTTGTTCATGAGATTTGATTCGTAGTGTTTAATCTTTATTAAGTATCAATCTTTGATCTGTTTTATTTTATGTTTGTATGCGAGATTTTAGGATTGGCCATTTTAGGATTTTGTATTGCGAGCGATAGCTAAATTAGAGTTCAAATCCGTAATTGTTTGAATAAACTAATTTGCGAAGCAACTACGTGTGATAATTTCTGCTGTTGAATTTATTATTTCGTAGGATCAATTATTGACTAGGCTAAATACAACCGCTGGTATTTGTGTTGTCTAGATTCGTCAGTTTTACTAGTTTGAATGCTATCGTGTATTTAAATCTAGATTGCTGTTATCGGGTTAATTCATTGGTAAGGGTTAATTTTGAATGCTGTTTTCTAATTAACTAAAATTACGGTGAAACAGGAATTGAGTTTTCAATGGCGAATATTTAATAAGATTAATTATTTTTAGAGAATCAATGATTGAATGAATGAATGTCAAGGGTGTAGTCGACCGATACCAAGTCTCGTCTCCTATCGATTTTCTCCAGTCTTTTATTTAACTTTGCATGTTAGTAAATTTTAATTGTCTAAAGGTTTCAATAGTTAATCTCAACCTCAAAACCCCCTTTATTTATTTATTTAGAACACATTGAATTTGCTTTTCCTCATGGGAACGATCCCTACTCACACTACTGCATTAATTGTTTATCTGATTGAGTCGGGTAATTTGGGCGTACACGATAAGCGCTACCAAGGAGTCTGGACAAAAAAAAAATTTGAAAATAGGAATAAAATGACAGAAATGTAAACTGTTGTCAAACTTAACATTCTCCGTTCTTCTTCAGTTGATGACACCAGTATGCTATGTTGCAACCTCAAAGAGCTAGAACAGTGTATTGACACCTATGAATATACTACATGCTTTTGAGAAAGAGAAAGGAACAGATGGGCTCTTCGAGTCCAATTGAGCTAAGAGGAAGTACATATATAGAAAACAGATTATCGTGTTGATGGTTAGACACATACCGTAGTACCCTTCTGCGTCATCCCAATTGTCATGAAGCTCACTTTTTTCAACAGCAGCATTGTCTGCTTTTCCCTGATGAAGCATTTAGTTCACAAACAAAATTTGATTAATCGAATTGTTGCACTCATTTAAAGTCGAGCACAAACTGGCATGTACACAAAAACTTAACTGCTTAACTTTAAGGTGAAGGTAATGACCAGTATGAAAAGCTTAATTTTTAAAAACAGAACATGAACATTTCCTCCATGTTCTACCGTAGAGAATAGAGATAGCTAATGGGAAGGCTGTGTTTTGCAAAAAGAGAAATGAAAAAATGTCATGAACTCACCCCAGTGTGAGTTGAGAAGATGTGAAAGCAGTGGAGAAAAAGAAACCTCAAAGGCAGTTCAAACATTTGACTATTTAAGGTCCTATTTTCAAGGAACGATACAATCTGAGGAGGAACATACGAAAAGAAAAGTGTTGGTATTTGTCCTATCTAGGATGGAAACACTTACAAACGTTGGTAGCTCGAGTTGCACATAAGTATGATACGAGAATGGCTAGTATGATAAAGATGATAGTAAACTACAAGAAATAATCATAATCTACAATGAAAAACAAGAAAATTAAATGCTTTGTGGAAACAAGGAGAAATTTATGGCAGAAAGATGGCAAAATAATATGAACCGTCCATTAACATCAAAGGCATACTCGATCGCTTAGTTGAACTTTTAATCATCTTATTCTAATAATCATGGTTTACCACATTTCTTTGGGAAGAAACTACAAATAAAAGAGAATAGATGAGACAGAAATTAAAGAAGAAAAAGCCAACAAGATTTTACCGGAAATCGATCCAAGGTTGGAATTCTCTAAAATCGAAGAAGAAGCCCCAGATTTGGAGCAAGAAGTCGCACGGCAGTTTCCCGGTGAGACCAGGGTGGCTAGAAACAGAAAAATAGAAAACAAGCAGCTGTACTCGAAGAGAACTCGGTCTTAGGATCGAAAACAGCCCATTTCCAAGCTCAAACTACGATCCTAACAACAATCAAATGAAGAAATAGATGAACATAAACCGAGAACAACTCGCGACCTAGGCTTCTCGAATTCAAACCAAACGTGAGTATTACCTTTTGAAATGGGCATCACATCGAAGCTCTAAACGTGTACTACAAAAACCCTCAATCAAGTTTTGGTTTTGGCGCTGAACAGCCGCGAGATTGGCGACGAAGAGGCATCGCGATTTTGAAGGAGTGAGGCATCGCGATTTTGAAGAGAGAGGAGAGAGAAGCGATCCTAGAAAATTGAAGGGGTGGAAAATATTAGGTATAAAATTAATAAATATTTAATTATTAAAAAAAATCAAAGAAACCTTAAAAACACGCTCATAGACAACGGTTTTAAAAAATCGTTGTCTTTTACCCCTCAAAGACAACGGTTTTTAAAAAACCGTTGTTTTTGAATTTTAAAAAAAGCTCAAAGACAACGGTTTTCATTAAAACCGTTGTTAAAGAGTAAAAGACAACGGTTTTAATAAAAACCGTTGTCTTTTAAGTGGTGTTGTTTTTGAATTTTCTTGTAGTGAATGTAACTCAGATATTTATACAATGCACCAATTCAACGTCAAATTTCAATCATTCACTAGCCACAAACTCGTTTTAATTTAAGAATTTTAGTGCCATAATGTCAGATGTGCAGTATCATGTAGGCAACATAAAGAGTTTCAAAACATTGAGGTTTCGACCAAGATATTACAGGTTCAAAACATGATGTTGATTTATGCTACTTTTTTATTTGGATATGTATGAAATTCACAATCAGTGGCGACAACTGGAAATTCCGGTTGCACTGGTTTAAAGGGCCTCAGTGCCAAAGGCAAACTTTTCAAACTCAAACACTCCCATTGGGCCGTTCCAAATAACAGTGATCGCAGTTTATTGGCAATGTGATGAGAAAATAACGGGTCCACGGCGGTGGCGGCGAAGCCCAGACGACGCAGCGGCACGTTTCCGAAGAAACGGGTCGTGGGGGCACTGAGGGAAGCCCTGGCCGTGGCGGATGAAGACTTGGGGATGCCACAGAATGCAGGAGAAGCTGGTGCCGATGCCATTAGCACTCCCTCTGCGTGTGCTCGGGGAATGAATGAGGAATAAGGGGAGAGGTGAGTTATGTGTGGATATGAGTTTAACTCTTTTGGGGAGATTGAGGTAAGCGATGTTATATGGTTTTGAAGCTCTTTCACTTATCTTGTACTATTTTATTTATTTATTTATTTTTTTATTTTATTTTATTTTATTTTATCTTTCTCTTTTATCTTGTGATCTATGTTATGGGCCAATCTAAATTGTTGTACACACACATATATGCACAACCATCTCACCACAAAAACTTCGAATCAGTTGTTTTTTTGTTTTTTTCAAAACAAAAAAGTAAGATATATTTTCTATGGAAAAAGTTTATTTCTTTAGTTACTGTTTTTAGAAGAACAGTTTATGACATTTTACAAGTTTTCATTTAAGGTTGTTCGTATCTCAGATCTTGAGTTGATTCTTGATCATATTTTTAGAATGCAAAATAGGAAAATTATACTGTCTTCATGAACAAGCACTGAAATCTCTGAACTCAAAGGTGTGAAAGTTTTATGTTTACATCCCACAATTCCACTGAATACAGAGAAAAATAATTCACAAAACAATATTGCAAGTTTTCTTCACAGGCCTACAACTTGCTGGAAGGAATTCCAGTTGGTTCAGCACGCGATCGTTTCTCCAGGGTCCGAGATAGTTGCTTGACTGCCTCCTTGGGCAGGTGGCGTGGCTGGCTCAACCATAGCCCTCCATCAACAATGAGGGTCGTTCCGTTTATAGCCTGGATGCACAATTCAAAGTGGTCAAGATTACCTTGGGTACAAACAGTTATCAAGAAACAACCACAAGTGCCAAGATTACGCACCAGCCACAGAGGCAAGATATATAGCAGCCATTGCAATATCCCACTTCTCACCAACTTTATAAAGCGGCATAGTTTCATACCCTCCGTCATTTATCTCTTTAGGCAGAAGTTTACTCATGCCTGTGGTATCTCCTATGGGTCCTGGTGCAATCCCGTTGACTCTAATATCATGGTCCGTACCCCATTCAAGAGCTAAATTTCTTGTGAGGGCATCGACGGCAGCCTAGAGATAGAAGTTGCTAACTTAATAAACTTTCAAGAAAGCCAAAGCATTTGAACAGATAGGATGAAAATCAGAGACCTTAGCTGCAGATACATGGATTTGATACCAAGACGCCGTGTAGTGTAAAGTGGCGCTGATGTTTAGTATAAATCCACCCGTGGATGAGTCCTTTCCCGGTCCGCCTTTCTTGAGATATTTAAGCGCTTGGTGACACATAGTAAATGTTCCAACGGAATCGATATCCATCACTGCATATATGGATACAATCAGGTAGTTTTGTTGCTTTTCTCATACAAATGACAGACAAAAATGGTATCAATGATCAAAAGTTGTCTGAAGAAACATCAAGCAAAACGGTCTATTCCACGTGTTTTCAAGCTGGATTGAGGCTGATTAGATTCAAAAGCTTATCATACTTGAATAATGTTTGGGAAAGCTTGTATAAAGCATTCTATCTTTTTTCTAAATAAATTTCAGAAAATTTCAGAATTTGTTAAATAAAAGCCGAGAAATGCAGCTCTCCAAAACAATACCTTGTTCTGTTTAAAAACTTGCAGGGAAGTGAGTGATGATTAAGTCAAATTCTTTTAGTAACAGATTCGGTTTGGTCATCATTTTCCAACACAAACTTGTGGTTATGCTCTTGAATACTTAAAAACTCAATATTCATTTCTCAGACAATCTATATATCTTGTTCACCAGTGATCCAATACTACATATGTCTCATAAAAAATTTGATATGTAAGACCGTCTCTAACGAGCACGAGTTTTTGTGACCATATGAATGACAAGTGGAAGCCGAAGCCAGGCCAAACCTGTTTTGAAACCATTAGGCGAAAGATCTTCTGCGGGTACGAGAAAATTTCCGGCAGCTGCGTTCACGAGGATGTCCAGCTTTCCAAACTTCTCCACAGTTGCCTCCACCACTCGCCGTGCATCTTCCGGTTTCCGAACGTCCCCTTCGAATCCAACCGCCTGAAAAAACACTTGACAAAATTAAAGCATGGCTGCTAAATATACCCATTAAAGAACTACAACAATGGCGGAGATTACTGATCAGAAAGGAAGAATTTTTACGGGGATTCCAAGGGATTGAAGCACGGAGACGGCGTCGTGGATGACGTTCTTGCGGCGGCCCATGATTGCGATGGAGGCTCCGTGTTTACCGAACTGGGTAGATAACTCGAACCCGATTCCCGACCCGCCTCCGGTCAACAGAGCTACTTTGCCTCTGAGAATATCCGGCTTGAATGGAGACTCCATTTCACAAATTCTTCTTGGATGGCGCTAATATACAGCTCATTTGATTCTTCTACTTCGATTTGTTGGCTCTGTGCATACCACCGGAGATGTTGGGTCAGGTGATCGGACAAAGGCAGAGTTCAGCGTAGCATATAACTTCGTGTCGTCTCTGTCCCAATCGGCTGTTGCCGGCCTGGTTCACTAGGCTTGGACTTATGTTCTCCGCCAATCTTTTAGGCGTTTAATGATTACAATTTACATAGCACCCCATTTGGACCACATCTAATTGGTTGAAATAACTCTTTTCTAACCAACCAAAAATTCAAGACGAATAATTCGAGTATAGTCGTGTTTGGTCGGTTTTTTTTTCGTAAAATTGATATCGAAAGTTTGGGTACAATTTTTTAAAAAAAAAAATTGTTATTTTTCAAATAAAATTAGAATAACAATTTTGAATGTTTTCGGACAAATATACGGTTTTATAGTTACAAAAAACGTTAGTTGGATGTAATAATTGTCTCTATTAGATAGAATTATCGAACTATGGCGCTTTGAATGTTGTGTGGTTTAAAAAAATCAGAGTTGCACGATTGGTAAAGCGATAAACCTTCGGTCCTACTAAGTTATTCCAAATTTTTTTTAAAAAAAAAAAACCTTATATTTAGCACATTAATAGATTCAATGTAGGAAGTGTATTCAAAGTGAGAGATTTAATTATTTTGAAATAGTTTGGTTGAGTTTAAAAATGAATATGTATTCAATCTAAACTTTTATAAACTTTACGAATCCAAATATATCCAAAATAGACTTCCATGTAGTTTTAAACTACATCCAGAATTATTCAAAATAAACTTTCGTTGAGTTTTAAAAAGTTAGAGTAACACTCCTGTGAGACGGTTTCATCCGTGAGACGGGTCAATCCTACCCATATTTATAATAATAAGTAATATTTTTGGCATAAATTGTAATATTTTTTAATGGATAACCCATACAGGAGATCCGTCTCATAAAAATGACCCTTGAGACCGTCTCATAGGAGTTTTTGCCAAAAAGTTATGTGGTATTGAACATTAACTTTTAAAAATTTCATAAAAATTTAGAGGTATTCAAATTTTCAATGGATTTTTAATTACTCCATCAAATCATTAAACTACAAACATAAAAACATAAAATACAATACTAAAATGTCAAAATTTGTCTCATTCGACCTCAAGATTTATATAGACTTCTAATTATTCATTTCTTCAATCTATTCTCTCTTCTTTCAAATCATATTTCCACATATTTCTCCCTTTTATCTTTCAAATCACATTTCTAAATACATATTTTCTCTTCCATCTTTTCTCGTTTTTAGCCTATTTAATAAATATTTTCTAAATTATTGATTAATTAAATTTGTATAATTTGAAGAAAAAAAAAGTATAGATAATTTGTTGTAGATGATCATTGAGATTATCTTTTATCGTGTTATCTAATATTCAAATATGTAAATGCACTCTATAAATAGAGGCCTCCAATGATGAATAAAGTATTCCTATTCATTCTCTCATCTCCGTATTTCTTATAATTCTTAACACGTTATCAGCACGAGTGCTCTTTGAGGTAAAACTCACAAAAAAAAATTTCTTCTATGAATGCTATCGATGAAGCACAATATTTAAATTAATATTGATGCCATCGAAATCGCATAAATTTTGGTCTTATGTTAATACTTCTTGTTTTAAATTAATGCTCCTGAAGTAGCACAATATTCAGATTTGATATTGATAATCTTGAAGTAACACAAGCTCTAGGTTATGTTGATGTTCTTGAAGAACGCAAATTCATAACTTTTATTAATGCTCCTGAAGTAGCATTACTTTTATTCTATATTGGTGTCCCTGAAGTGACACAATATTTAATCTTCAAGATCTATGATTTAAGATCTTAAATATTTTCGATGTTCTTGAAGGATATCGGTTTTAAATATATATATATATATATATATATATATATATATATGTGTGTGTGTGTGTGTGTGTGTGTGTGTGTGTGTGTGTGTGTGTTTGTTTGAAATATATGTATGATATATAAATTTGTTCATTTTTTTTGGAATTCACGATGATGCTTGTATTCTAGAATATTGATGAAAATTATGATCTATTTAAATAACTATTTAAATTGATCCTCTTTCAAAGACTTTGACTTATTTCAAAGTCTATGATTTAAAATAATATTTTTCTCTTGTTTCAATATTATAATATTGATGTAGATTGATAATGTACACATATATATAAATTGCATGAATTTAGAATTCACATCATTATCCAATAATTAGAATATTGAAGCATGAATTATCTCACACGTATGATTGCTATGCATGTACTATAATTTATGTTCATTGTTAAATTTTCATTCTCGACTTTAAACTCGTATATACATGTTTATATTTATATTTATTGTGTATTAATGAATATTCATGATTTTTATGTTATGTATAGATTTCATCATGTCGAACATCACCAAACTTGAATTTGAAGCACTTGATTTGTCCGGAAAAAACTATTTGTCATGGATAATAGATGCCGAGATCCACCTTGTTTCTATGAATTTAGGAGATACTATAAAAGAAGGAAACAAAACATCCCTGCAGGATCGTGCAAAATCACTCATTTTCCTTCGTCATCATCCCAATGATGGGTTGAAAGTTGAGTATCTCACTGTGAAAGAGCCACAAGAGCTTTGGACAAATCTGAAAGATAGATTTGACCATCAGAGAACGGTATTTTTGCCAAGAGCCCGATATGAATGGATGCATCTACGCTTACAAGATTTCAAATCTGCGAGTGATTATAACTCTGAACTATTCAAGATTAGTTCCATGCTAACACTTTGTGGGGAGAAAGTTACTGATCAAGACATGTTAGAAAAGACTTTCTCCACTTTTCATGCATCAAATGTGCTCCTGCAGCAGCAATACCGTGAGCGTGGATTTAAAAAGTATTCTGAACTTATCTCATGTTTACTTGTTGCTGAACAAAATAATGAGTTGCTCATGAAAAATCATCAGTTGCACCCAACTGGATCTGCACCATTTCCTGAAGCAAATAAAGTTGCATTTCCTGAAGCAAATGCTAACTCAACTCAAAATCATGAGCGAGGACATGCGCGTGGACGTGGTCGCAGTAAAAAAAAAAAAAGACTATCGGCAACAAAATGGTAAGAAACATAAAACATTCCACCAGAAGTGGAATTCCGATTATGGAACAACAGATGAGAAAAGTTCAAATAAGCATGAAGAAAAATGTTACAGATGTGGAGTGGAAGGGCATTGGTCTCGTACCTGTCGTACGGCAAAACATCTTGTGGACCTCTATCAAAACTCGATAAAAGGAAAAGGAAAAATAGAGACAAATTTTTTGGACAATGATGATCCAGTTGATATAACTCATTTGGATGTCTAAGATTTCTTTGCTCGTCCAGATGGAAATATTGATCATTTGGTTGGTGGTGGTGTGTTGAAAGACATAAAATAGTTGTTTCTTTTGAATTTTGTTTTTGTTTTTGTTTTAATTGTTTTAGGTCGTGGTTTTTGTTTTACTCATAATTTCTCTTTTAGGTTGTCATTGAAGTTTTGTTTTAGAATTATTCAATAAATAATTGATCATTTCTTATCGTAATTTTTCCTACTATTTGACATCTTATTGAAGTTATGACTTATTAAGTTATTTCTCTTTTTAGATTAATGATGAAATATCATCATGAATGTCTAGCAGATAGTGGTACAACACATACCATTCTTCAAAATAGAAGGTATTTTCTGAAATTAACATTAGCAGAAAATAATGTTACAACAATATCAGGTGCATCAAAAATTATTGAAGGCTATGGAAAGGCAAAAATCATTTTACCAAATGATACAAGCCTATACATTGAAAATGCACTATATGCTAGCAAATCCAGCAGAAATTTGCTCAGCTTTAAAGATATCCGTCGAAATGGATATCATATTGAAACATTAAATGAGAATAATGTTGAATACCTTGGTATTACATCTATTATATCTGGCCAGAAGCAGATAAAAGAAAAGTTATGTTCACTCCCTTCTGGGATCACTACAACAAAAAAGCTCATAGACAAGGGTGAAAAAACGTTGTTAAAAAGGATCTAAAACCGATATTAAAAGCCATGTTGTTAAAGAGTGCGGTCAAAGACAACGGTTAAAAACCGTTGTCTTTTTGTGTCAACAACAACGGTTTCACAACGGTGAAAAACCGTTGTCGTTGGCTCACAAAGACAACGGTTAAAAACCGTTGTCTTTTTTATTGCACTTTTAACAACAAGACCTTTAACATCAGTTTTAAAACCCATTTAACAACAGTTTTTCACCCTTGTCTTATTTTAGATATAAAATTAAAAAAAATACAATTTCCAAAATTATAAATTCTTCAAATTTTGAAATTTGAAAATAAAATTTAATATACAATTTTCAGTATTGTAAATTAATCAATATTCAAATTTCAATTCTAATTTCATGCACATTAAAAACTAGAGTTATGCTCATATATTGATAAATTTGAAACAACATCGATCTTTTTCCTAATAGAGATTCTTCATGAAGGTCGCATCCATTTTTTCTTCTGATTTGTCTGTTCGGACAATATACATCTCAAGTTTCCTGAACATAAAATATACATTGTAAGTGAAAAAAAAGAGCTGCAATATCAAACTAATTAAAATTAAATGAGCAAGAGTGATGGAAAAATGAGCTGGAATATCAAACTTACAGCTGAAACTAACTTAAAATATGAAGCAAACAAAGTTGAGATCCAAAAACTAATTCAATTTGTGATTGCACATCATTATATTTCAATGAACTGTCTCGTCTCTCCTAAAATGAATTCCAAAAGTAGATTAATCAAAAATCGCTTCAATCACGTTTAAAAGCCACAAGTAAATCATAGGAAAATACTCAGTAAGGACATATTTGAGCAAAACAAGGCAGAACCTGCCAACATCTTAAAGAATGGTGATCTGTATTTTTCTTAAAGAAAGTTGGCGAATTCAAAGTTATACCTCCATTGGCTAGAACCACCTGTGAGGAAAGAAACATTAGAACAATGAAGTTGCTGACCTTGATTAATTTATTAAGTATTCACATACTCTATGAAGTTGTTACCCACATCAATGCATAATATTAAGTATTCAAATACTTTATATTGTCGTAGGTTAACTTCACACAAGAAACTATTAAACAATGGTCTGTGCAAATATGCTAGCTACTAGTTCACAGTTAAAAGTCAATTTGCATCAATTATACTATACTGAAATTTCAGTTCAAAGGTTGTGAAAATAATTATCCTGCATACTATACTTTAGCTCAATCTGCAGGCTAATTTTTCAATAAAACAAGTATAAAAAAACATAGCAGGGAAAGAATATTCATATCATATCATCTCAAAACCGGGTAGTGATCAATACCTGTTACAAAAGAAGTTCCCAAATCGGCCGGAGAGCATGCGGTTCAATAAATCAACAAGGAAAATCTGAAATGACAGCAACAAGAGTAATCAAGCAGTATTACAGCCTTGATAAGAGAGGCATCATCCAAATTACGTATAATTTGCAAAATAATAATCAAGTTTGTTGTGACCATCACATCTAGGGATATTGACATATTCCTCATAGAACATAGCTTAGGTTATTCTAACTGATAAAAGGATTAGATAAACTCAAATACCTGGCCTACAAGTGGGAAAAATAATTGAGCTATATACAATTTATCTTCCAGCTTTTGATAACGAACATTAAACTCATGCTTGTACAAAAGAACCACCAAAAAATTCTAGCAGCCTGCATATCCTCATAAAGAAATATTTTGATTAGGCGTGAGAGAATAGGAGGTGAAGTAAATGAACATAAATTCAAGGAGATAGATAATAGACCATGAAGCTAATCTTCATATCTTGTGAACACATTTTTTTTTCTCACACCTTGGCTAGCATAGATAGATCCTTGTGATCCTATCTATGTACCAAAAACTCAACTTTAAGCTATTTAATTGCGCTTCAGCATCAGAAGACTACTGCACATGTTATATTACCTCCAGTAATGACCTACATGAATCCTTGATTTGGCTGCTTTTTTTCTTTCTTCCTTTCTTCCTTTCTTGTATATTTTTATGGAATAACTTGGAGTCGAGAGTTGGTGGCACTACTTGCACATGAAGAAAATCTATAATACTAAGAAAATACTTCTAATAATGCGTTCATTTTATCTTCAGACAATCAATAGATGTATCAATGGTACGTTACATAGTGATGAAAATGAAACTACAATTTATCTAAACGACATGTTGTGTTTCGAGCATAAATAAAAAAGAAACATAATTTGTTTCAAAATAATACAAGTTACTAGACAAGCGAAACCAAAATTTGACAAGTTAAACAAACGAAAACTCAACAAAAAAAAAAATCAACTTACTATAGTGCAATTCAAATCACACATTTTTTAAGGAATGAAAAATAATAATATAAAAACAAAACCTTTACATTTCCAAACTGAAAACAATTTCTTAAAAGAGCAACTGATAATTAAATTATAAACACGAAACTTGCTTAATATGACAGATGCAAAAATTAATAAAAACAATCCCGTAGTCAATGGGATTACAAATAAATCATGGAATTATATATAACACAGTACGTAAATTAGGAAATAGATTGAAATCATTATATATATATATGATATATCCCATGAAAGGGAGATTGGAGAGATCAATGCTAATCCCTTGGTTCAAGTCGATCATATCATAGAAGATTAAATGTCACAAACGAAAATCACAACAAATGAGTAAAAATAATCATCCATCGCCCCTATATAAATTCCATCTTTGCCACCACAAATTGATCTCAAAGCTTTCATATATTGGGGAAAAAAAGAAAAAAGAAAACATATATATATATATTTCTAGGTAGCCACCACAAAATCTCACGTACTACACAATCGGGAAAAAAAGAAAAGAAGAGGAATTACTATGGCTTTGAACAAGAGTTCGATAATTTTTGTGATCACGATGACATGTTTGGTGTGGTCCAGCATCTCAACCACGTCAGAAATATCGGGTGAAAAAAACACGATAGGATGCTTGACAGCGATCGTGAAATTCAGGCCTTGCATCATTGAGATTATCACTAGTTTGAAGAAGGGGAAGTTGGATATAACTCCAGAATGCTGCGGGAAGATCATATTGGTGGCTCAACAATGCTGGCCAAATATGAACAACCATAACGCCCTGCAGCAAACCACTTTCATATGTGGCTTGCCCGCAGATCAATATGGGAATTAAAAGTAGACTAATTACTTCTTCATAATTATAATTAAAGCACCAGCTTATTTCATATATAATAATATTTTGCTTATTTCAATGTGCATTTTTCATAAACAAGAAAAATAACTCTGAGACGGCAAAACAATTGCAAAGACGCCCGAATGGCTAGCAGCAGAAAAATCAGAAACACTAGCAGTTGTAACTCTTAAGATCGAAAATAAGCAGCTCAAACTACGATCATAACAATCAAACCAAGAAAATCGATTAACACAAACAGAGAACAACTCGCGACCTAAACTTCTCGAATTCAAACCAAACGTGAGTATTACCTTATGAAATTGGCATCACATCGAAGCTCTAAATGTGTGCTTCAAAAACCCTTGTTCAATTTTCGGCAATAAAACCACGAGATCGGGCGGAGAAGAAGCAATCGCGATTTGAAGGAGTTTGAGTTTCATGCTGAACCAATTGAATCTGTATCTCTGCTTTGTCATAAACCCGCAACCTACAAGAAAACGAAATGGAAAATTTCCGAAAAATCTTTTTCATCAAATGCTTCTGATACTTTTTATGAGAACAAAACCTGATTGTAGTTGGAGATGAGGGTTCCGAAGAGCATCTCCCATCCAACTTCCAAACGATTGATCCCCAATTCATTTTCGATCGATTCCATACCACACTAAATCTCCATTGTATCGCGTCCGATCGCTCGAAATATCCATTGTATCGCTTCCAATCGCTTGAAATCTCCATCTAGAATCTGAATCTGACGTGCTGATGTTTTTGAGGAAGAAGAATAGGGTTTCGATTTTCACCAGGCAGAGGATTCTCAAAACGGGTTGCAAGTATAGGAAGAAACACCTAGTCTATGTATATGTATATTGAGTACAAAAGTTTAATTTTAAAAAAATAAAAATAAAAAATTCGATTAAAAAAATAAAAATTTAAAATTTAAAGACAACGGTTTTTAGAAACCGTTGTCTTTGGCATACATAAGACAACGATTTTTTAAAAACCGTTGTTTTTTTCCAACAAAAAATAAACAACAACAACGGTTTTATTAAAAACCGTTGTTAAATGAAAAAAGACAACGGTTTTTCTCAAAACCGTTGTCTATTGCGTGTTGTTGAATCCCATATTTCTTGTAGTGGATGTATTTTACCACAATAAAAGCAATTGAAGCAAACACTTGCACAAACCAGAAGTTTGTCGACCAACAAAGCTTCAAACTATGGCATGATCGGCTTGGTCACCCTGGGGCAATAATGATGCGCAAAATAATAATGAACTCACATGGACATCCTTTAAAAAACCAAAAGATTCTTATGAATAATGATTATTCATGTGTTGCTTGTTCACAAGGCAAACTAATTATAAGACCTTCCCCTACATAGGTTGATGTTGAAATTCCAACCTTTTTGGAAAGAATCCATGGGGATATTTGTGGGCCTATACACCCACCATGTGGACCATTTCGTTATTTCATGATATTGATTGATGCGTCTACTAGATGGTCACATGTGAGTTTGCTTTCAACTCGAAATATAGCATTTGCTAGATTACTTGCGCAAATTATTAAATTACGAGCTCAATTCCCAGATTATTCAATCAAGAAAATTCGTCTTGATAATGCTGCTGAGTTTAAATCGCAGGCATTTGATGAATATTGTATGTCAATAGGGATTTCAGTTGAGCATTCAGTTGCCCATGTTCATACACAAAATGGCTTGGCAGAGGCATTTATTAAACGGTTGCAGTTGATTGCTAGACCATTACTGATGAGAACGAAACTTCTATCTTCTGCGTGGGGTCATGCTATAATACATGCTGTATCATTGGTTCGCATAAGACCAACTAATTATCACCAGTATCACCCTTACAACTTGCTTACGGTCGAGAACCTGATTTTTGTCACCTTCGAGTATTTGGTTGTGCAGTTCAAGTCCCTCTCCCACCCACACAACGAACCAAAATGGGTCCACAACGTAGAATTGGGATTTATGTGGGATTTGATTCACCATCTATTATTAAATATTTGGAACCTTTGACGGGTGATCTTTTTACTGCGAGGTTTGCAGACTGCCACTTTAATGAGTCGGAGTTTTCAACTTTAGGGGTAGTAAAGTTGTATCCTAAAAAACAACAAAAATTTAGTTGGAATGAGAAAACACTATCTCATTATGATCCTCGAAATAATCAAAGTGAGCAAGAAGTTGAAAGAATTATTCACTTGCAAAGAATTGCGAATCAATTGCCCGATGCTTTTGTCAATACAAAGAATGTGACAAAGTCACATATACATGCAGAGAATACCCCCGTGAAAATTGATGTCCCTGTAGGACCAACTAATATTCAACCTGCAAATGAATCTAAAATACGCAAGAAGCGTGGTCGACCAAGTGGTTCAAAGGATATTGTACCTCAAAAAAGAAAGGTACAAGATAAAGAAAATTCAAAAGCTCCCGAAGAAGCAATTCCAGATGATATAGTAAGAGAAATCGATGAACCTGGCGTAGGAAATATTCCTGAAGAATTGCAACTCAATGAAAATAATGAGATTTCAACAAATTACTTATCATCTCGAAAATTGTGGGATCGAAATGATACAATTATTGATAATGTCTTTGCCCTAAATGTGGCCCTTGACATTATGCATAATGGAGACATAGAACCACAATCGGTTAATGAATGTCAAAAAAAGAAATGACTGGCCAAAATGAAAGGAGGCCATACAAGCTGAATTAGATACACTAGAAAGACGTAAAGTGTTTGGACCTGTAGTTCGAACACCTGAAAATGTAGTCCCAATAGGATACAGATGGGTTTTTGTAAGAAAGAGGAATGAAAATGGTGAAATTATAAGATACAAACCTCGACTCGTAGCCCAGGGTTTCTCGCAGCGACCTGGAGTTGACTATGAGGAAACATATTAACCTGTGATGGATGCCACTACTTTTCGATTCCTGATCAGTTTAGCAGTATCAGAAAGTCTTGATATGCAACTCATGGATGTAGTAACTGCTTATCTTTATGGTTCACTTGATAGTGATATATATATGAAAGTCCCTGAAGGACTCAAACTATCAGAAGCAAATAATACAACTCCCAAGACTATGTTATCAATAAAGCTGCACAAATCCTTGTATGGATTAAAGCAATCTGGACGCATGTAGTACAATTGTCTTAGTGAATATTTGTTAAAAGAAGGATACACAAATAATGCTATTTGTCCATGCGTATTTATAAAAAGGACAAATAATGGTTTTGCAGTTGTGGCGGTATATGTTGACGATCTAAATCTTATTGGCACTCCGAAAGAGCTTGCTAAAACTGCCAATTACTTGAAAAGCGAGTTCGAGATGAAAGACTTGGGAAGGACAATTTTGTCTTGGACTACAAATTGAACATTTACAAGATGGGATATTTTTTCATCAATCATCATATGTAGAGAAGGTATTAAAGCGCTTTATATGGATAAGGCACATCCATTAGCATCACCAATGATTGTCCGATCACTTGATGCTAACAAAGATCTTTTTCGACCACTTGAAGATGGAGAAAAGATCATAGGTCCAGAAGTACCATATCTAAGTGCGATTGGAGCATTGTCATATCTCGCAAATTATACTCGTCCTGATATAGCATTTTCTGTTAATCTTCTAGCGAGATATAGCTCATGTCCAACCCGAAGACATTGGAATGGTGTAAAACACATTTTTCGCTACCTTCGTGGTACAACTGATATGGGATTGTTTTATTCAACAAAATCAAAGTCTTCTTTAGTTGGATATGCAGATGCAGGGTATCTTTTCGATCCACATAAAGCTAAATCCCAGACAGGCTATGTGTTTACACGAGGAGACACTGCTATATCATGGAGGTCAGTGAAACAATCCCTAACAACAACATCTTCAAATCACTCTGAGATTATGGCAATGCATGAAGCAAGTAGAGAATGTGTATGGTTGAGATCTATGACGCAACACATCCAAGAATCATGTGGGTTGCCAACAACCAAAGATAGCCCGACAGTTATATTCGAAGACAATACTGCATGTATTGCACAATTAAAAGGAGGCTACATCAAAGGGGATAGAACAAAGCATATCTCACCAAAGTTCTTCTACACACACGAGCTTCAAGAAAATGGTGATATTGATGTCCATCAGATTTGTTCAAGTGATAATGTAGCTGACCTATTTACAAAAGCACTGCCGACATCAACTTTCAAGAAATTGGTGCACAAAATAGGGATGCATCAGTTAAAGGACCTTAGATGATTGAGATCAGGGGGCATCTATTGTTGTACTCTTTTTCCTTCGTTCAGGTTTTTTCCATTGGGTTTTTCTGACAAGATTTTAACGAGGCAGCACTCAAGCCCCACATCTCTCTGTAATTCAATAATCATCTAAGGGGAGTGTTATAGATAATTTTTTGTAGATGATCATTGATATTATCTTTTATCGTGTTATCTAATATTCAAATATGTAAATGCACTCTATAAATAGAGGCCTCCAATGATGAATAAAGTATTCTTATTCATTCTCTCATCTCCGTATTTCTTATAATTCTTAACACAAACACAATTTTAAAAAGCCATAAATTTCAAATTTTTTTGAATTTTAGAATTAATGCTTTTATTTTTAATACATGAATTATACCATTAATTTTAATATTAAAATTACATTAAAAGATACTATAGAAAACTATATTTTTTAATTTTAATTTCGAAAATCATTGTGGTTAAAAAAATGACAAACATGGCAACATAACTTTTTTAAATAATATTTTATGATATAACTGATAAAAAAATTGTTTTTAAATATTATTATATTTATTTTATAATTTATAATCCTTAAACTCTATCATATCTGAAATTATATTTATTGACATTATTTAATTAAATTATTACGCTATATATTGAAATTTTAGAAAATTTTATTATCCATATAATTGAAATGTGAGAAATTCTTTAGAGGTCATTGAAAATATTCCAAAGTAAATTCACATGAGTCTATAAAAATCTTTTACAACTCTATAAAATTATATAAAAATCAATAAAAATCAATCAGTTCCATAAAAGTCTATTATTCTAAAAAACAATTATTAAATCTTTGCAATGAACAATAATAATGATTTTAATTTAAGTTGGTGAGATCGAAATATAGTATAATATATGAGCCGTAAATGAAAATGGGGATAATAGCTAAAATAGTCCAATAAATTTGATTGTTTTGTGATTTAATCTTGTAAATATTTAAATTTGGGTTTTGGTCCTGTAAGTTTAGTTATGTTTGGTTTTTAGTCCTTTTTCCATTAAACAATGTTTTTATAACCGGACCGGTGATCAAACAATCTAATTTAAAAAAACGGTTCAACTGGTTGGCCCGTTTTAACCGGACGGTCGAATCAGAAAATCGTTTATATAATATAATATAATTAATAATATATTTTAAATTATAAAAACCTAAAAAATATATATTTATCGTAGTTTAAATTAAATAACTATATAAATATATTCAAAATATTAGTTATAGTTATATATTTTTTAAAAAATTAATTAATTAATTAAAAAACTTTAATATTAATAAACAAATTTTTAATGAAGAAAAAATTTCAAATAATCATGTATATGTATATAATATATTAAATTAAGTTTTTAAAATAAGAAAGCTTTAAAAAAATCGAAAACCAGTTTTTTTTTATTTTTGGTCGGTTTTTTTAGTTCAACCGTTAAAACGGTGTTTTGGAGTGTTTCGAATCAGACCAGTGACCGGTCGGATTGAACCGGTTACACCGGTTGATACAGTTCATTTTTGAAAACATGACATTTAAGTGTTAAAGCCACAACATACATAATCATCATTTGTCAATGCCACGTGAGCATTTTTTGTTGCCACGTCAGCATTTTCTGATGACACGTCAAAATTCTATGAAGAAAGGACTAAAAATCAATTATAATTTTACTTATAGGACCAAAACCCAAAATTAAATACTTACAGGATCAAAATACAAAATGGGCAAAGTTACAGGATCATTTTGACTATATTCTCATTAAAATTAGACGTGTGAAACAATAGATAGTTTAATATAATATGTACATAAAATATATACAACTAGCTATAACGTACGTGTGTTGTGTCATGTGTGTGACTAAAAGTGATCATGTCATCAACCGAAAATATTTTGTTGGGACATTAATAAATTTCAATTTTTTTAAAAAAAATCTGCTGCAGGGTAACTTTGAAAAGCAAGCACATTTCCTAACAGATTTCAAAATTGAAGTAATTTATTTTTTAAATAAACGATGATGGTATAAAATTGAGGAAAACAAAATTGGAAGAGAAAACATGGAATTTTGAATTCAACCATATCACTTAGCCAATGGTAATTTAGGAATATGAAAAAGGCTTCACCCAAAAAAACTTATTCACAACATACTCGTTTTTAGGAATTTGATATGTGTGATGGAATTATTAATGTAAAGATTAACTTATTCACAACATACTCTTTTTTAGGAATTTGATATGTGTGATGGAATTATTAATGTAAAGATTATTTCTGGGATAAGTATATTTTTTTAATATAATTATAAAATATATTTATAAAACTTTAATTTGTTTGATATGTTTTTTGTGTTAAGGATAAAAGTGTGGACAAATTTTCATTAGACTAAAATACCCCTCATCCCTTCTATTATTACATATCATTTTTTTTCTTTTATTTTCTTTTATTTTAAATTTTAAATAAAACAAATGTCTCGTTAATCCAAACAAATCAAAATCTTCATCATCATTCATTGATCCAAACCCACCTCTTTTCCAGATTCTGTTACTCATGTTTGTAAATTTTTTCCAGCGAGATCTATTTACGTATCTTACAACGACTACTACTTCGACGTCTTCTTTAAATTCTTGCAGTTCGTAGCGACAGGAGGCCGGTGGATTCAAGCAATTCCTTGATAAATATATATCAAAGCTCAAATCTGTTCACTAAACCTATAGTCCATGGTGATTTTCTAAATCGTAGATTCAAAGCAAATCCTTGGTGAAAAACGGACTTCGACTTCGACTTCGTAAATCGTAGAAAGCAAAATTATTGGGAAACATTTTTCATACTTTCAAATTGCCAGGTATGAATTCTGCAAAAGAAGCAGCTTCGAGAAGTGGCCGGGTAACTGGGGGTGTATACGCTGGGATTTGGTAGTAGGGAAAAAGGTATAAATGTCAAATACTTCAATAATCCATGACACTGTAGACATGCGGCTTATAATAACACGTCGGAAGAGTGGATTCTAATGCTGCTTTTTCAAGATGGAACAGTGGATTAGTACCGGGCCTTAGGTTATCTGAGGTGGCGTAAAACGCGAGACAAACGTGGGATATTTAGCTAATCTAAGGGTAATCCATTATACCAAACGTATATATAGTAATAGTCATATGAAGGAAAAACCCGATCAATATAATATGTATATAAGATACAAAATGTGCCAACGAGGTCTTGGCCTAGTGGTCAAGACTGAGAACCTGAAACCTCGATTTTCGTTGACTGCGGGTAGATTTTTAATTTATTTTAGGTAGAGTTAGGTATTTTATTAGCTCGATACAAACATTTCGATATTCAATGCAATTTGTACTAAAAAAAATTACAAAATGTTAACTTGACTACTTGAGCTAAAGAAAAAAATAAACTGGGTAAAAATTGGGCCAAAATAATTGTAACAAAATCACTCATTTTTTTTTTATATTTTATATATTTAGGAAATTAGTGATGTATTATTTATTTATTTAAAATAGATACCCAAAAATATTATATAAGGAGTTTTTTTTCACCCAAACTTCCTGTGAAATATCGGAAATATATGTTTCACCCATATGAAAATTAAATAGATGTCAGACACCGTTTGGTTTGAGTGATAGGATAAGTAATCCATAGATAAGTAATATAATGTAAATTAAAAATAAATAAAAAAAATAGTTAATACATTATTTGATTTGATTGATAGATTATAATTTATTTGATTTAATTGATGTAAAATTATTAATTAATAAATAGATAAATAATATGACGAAAATAAGGCGAAATTGATTGTGATAAGTTATACATAGATTAATAATACATCAAACCAAACAATGCCACAGTGTTTTTATAAAAGTTGCATATGTGTCCAGGTCCAATCACATGATCAAAGTAGTTGAGATTTTACTAAATTGTCCTCTACTATTATTTAATATTTTTTTCCGATAAGACTATTATTTAATTTATGTATGAGATTACAGAAAGCATTTATGAAAAATTATATAAACTACCTATATGTGATATCTCAATTTTGTTCAAATCCTCCTCGTGAAAAAAGTATTAGCTAGAAACTTCCCGTGTTTTTAAATTTCGAGCTCCCACACCCTTGTCAATACTTTTAATATCCCACACACCTAATTTGACAAAATTGCCTTGGTTTTTTAAGAGTGTTTGTGTGATCAATCGAATCTTATGAAATTTTCATAGTATTAAATTTACCGTAAAACATTGAAATTGATATTTACAATTTGTTATTGGAAAGATCTAGTCATCATATGTAATTAATTCCATAACAAACCAAGTACATAAAACATACGTCAAATCGTTTAATTGTTGGTAAAATTATTGATGATTTAAAAATTTTTAAAATCTAAAAAGTAATGCAATGCAAAACGCCCCCATCGACAGCGAACGCTGCGCTAAAGCTTTTTTAATTTTTTTTTTGTTTTTTGTTCTCTTCTATTTTATGTCATGTTTATTTATTTAATAATTTGGACTTGTGGGTACATACCAAATATGTTGAGTTTACTGATTTTCAAGGCGAATAATTTTCAAATAGTGAGACGGTCATGATTTGATTTCATTTTTGGCAGTTATACTTTGAATTTTTAGAAAAATAAAAAGATTATACATTTTTCAAGATAGATTATAAAAATAAACATATTTTTTTTAAAAAAATATAATTTACCGGTTCATCACAATTTTGAAAATGACAAATACTCTAATGAGGTAGTCAGACAGTTCAATTTTGTGAGTTGATTTTTCAACCTGACTCAACATTTGAAAATTTATAACTTTTTATAATATTGAATTATTTTTCATGGTAGGTAGAACATTTTCGACTCGTAAAACCATCTCACTATTTGAAAATTATTTGTCTTGCAAATTAGTAAATTCATCATCTTTGGTATGCAACATGAAATCCCATTTTATTAAATAAATAAACATATTAAAATTTTACTTAAAAAAATAGTTGCTAATGTATGAAGGTGCATTTGCAACTATTTTTTAAGATCAATAAAAATGTTAAAATAGAGAGTAAATGCTCAGGTAATATTTTGTTGTTTTAGGCACCATTATGTTCACGGTATTACTAATATATGTATAACTCATCTCATCTCATCCCACGATATTCTTATCATATTATTTATCTATATATTAACTATTTATTTTACATTAATCAAATCATTAATTATTTTTCTCACATCAATCAAATCATTGAATTCAAATTACTATATTATCCCTTATAAATAATATAATTTTTAGTTTATTTATTGTTAAAAGGACAAAATAGTCATTTAACATTTTTATATAAATTTAATCAATCAAATCAAATAAATCATAATCTATCAATCAAATCCAATACAATTTTAACTTTTATTTCTTATTTATTTTTTATTACATTATACTACTTATCTATATATTACTTATACCATACCTCAAATCAAACGGTTGGATCGAAAATCGATTCCAATGTTCCGATTCCGGATCGGTTGGATCGGGAATCGATTCTAGATCCGAAGTAATTACCTTGGAATCAATCCGAACCGCGGTCCGATTCTATAGGTTATAGACCGATTCCTGTCAACCGGCTTCATACACATAAATTTAAAATATTTAATATAAAATTATTTTAAAAAAGTCTCAAATTTTGCAAAAAAATTACCGATTTCGAATCGGATTTGAAATATTTACAATAAAAAATAATATTTGTTACATAAAAATAATATTTTTTAACGATAACTCATATAAGATATTCATCTCACGAAATCTAATATATATTTTAAAAAGTGTGAGTTTAATTATTAAATGTCCACTTTGTCCTTGTGTGAACATTAAAATGATGAGAGTTTAGGTGTGAGTTTAATAACAATAAAATAGTGAGAGTTTAATTGTGAGTCTTCCTCTTAAATGTCTTTCTATTAATTTATTATCATGTTAGATGAATTTTTATCCTACAAGTATATTTTGTCTTTCGTTGTTCAATTAAGTTTTTTTGTCATGCTCTCTTTGATTTATTGTGTAAATATAAAATAAATTGTGTTTTTAAGTTCAATGTCTAAATAAATTTTTTCTATTAAAAAGTGTGAGTTTAATTGTTAAATGTCCACTTTGTACTTGCGTGGACATTAAAACGATGAGAGTTTAGGTGTGAGTATAATAACATTAAAATGGTGAGAGTTTAATTGTGAGTCTTCCTCTTAAATGCTTTCCTATTAATTTATTGTCTTGTTAGATGAATTTTTATCCTACAAATATATTTTGTCTCTCATTGTTCAATTAATTTTTTTTTGTCATGCTCTCTTTGATTTATTGTGTAAATATAAAATAAATTGTGTTTTTAAGTTCAATGTCTAAATAATTTTTTTTATTATCCAAATTGTCTTAAATTTTAAATTATTCTCTTAAATTGATCTTTGTATCCACATTCGTGACTTTTTATGTATCTACTAAATTTTTTCATTTTATTTTCACTAAATTAAAAAATTATTTGTTCGATTTTAATCATGTTTAATGGAGATAGAATGCAAAATTATAAATTTGGTAGTCATCATTTGAAACTTAATTGGATAAAAAATAGTGATAGCATAAAAATAATTAAAATAATGATGACAATGTTATCAATTTTTTTATTTTAAAAAATGTCAGCATATACAAAATACATGCATTATTAAAATTAATATTTACAATATAATATATCGAATTTTTATTTAATAATATTTAGGTAACTATATTATTTTTTTATTAAAATTATAAGTTATTAATTATTTGAAAAACAATGCAAAAAATTATTACTGAGAAAAACACGTGAGCTTTGAGATAAAGTAGAAAAACATTGTATAAATTTATGTGGATCATTTAATAAGTTGATAATTTAATAAAACTTGATAAATGATGAGTTTGAAATAGAAGATGGGGAGAAAATGTGATAAGAATGGTAGAGAAAATTGAGGATAAATTATTCATTTAAGAGCTAACCTAAAAGAGACGTGTATTAAATTTAGAGATAAAATAAAAATAAATTTTGGTGTGCATGATTGAACATAAAAACGGTTAATATAAAATGTGAAACTATTATATAACTACAAAATTTGTATATAAAAAGTTTTTAGCCAAATTTATATATAAAATTTATTATAAATGAAAAATCCATACAATTAAACTAGGTTGAACTCTACCAAATAATAATAAGTATTAGTAATACTTATAATAATAATAATAATAATAATAATAATAATAATAATAATAATAATTAGGAAATTTCATTGCATGAAAACCCATACAACATTAATTAATTGATGATAATGTTAATAATAATAATAATAATAATAATAATAATAATAATAATAATAATAACAACAACAACAACAATAATAATAATAATAATAATAAATACATATAATAATTATTAGTGATACTAATAATAAAAATAAATACAAATGTGATTGCGTGTAGATATATCTCATTAAAAACAAAGTGTAAATTAGTTTAATTGTATATTGTTCGTCTAATAAAATAAATATATCTATTACTATTATAAAAGTATAATAAATTTTAGTAATACTAATAATAATAATAAATATATAAATTAGGAAATGTCATTGCACGAAAATCTATACAATATTAACCAATTAATGATGATAATAATTATAATTATAATGATAAATAAATAAATATAATAGTTAATAATATTAATAATAATAAATAAGAAAATATGATTGCACGTAGAAATAAAGATTAATATCTAATGGAATGGTTTGTTCTCATAAAAAAATAGCTTCATATAGACATTAATTAATGTATAATAATAATAATAAAAATAAAAATAATAATTATAAATACATATAATAAGTATTAGTATTAGTAGTACTAATAATAATAAATAAATAAATATATATATTAGGAAATGTCATTACACGAAAAACTATACATTAATAATAATAATAATAATAATAATAATAATAATAATAATAATAATAATAATAATAATAATAATAATAATAATAATAATAATAATAATATTGCACATAGATATATCTCGCGTAAAAAAAGTTCAGAATGTTCGAAAGAGACGGTTGAAAATTTATTTGTCTAAACATGAAAAAACTTTAAAGAACCAAACAACAAATCACACAATAATTTTTTTTTATAATTTTACAAATTAATACCTAAAAACAATGATGTATTTTTAGTTACGGTAGAGAAAAATGATAAAATCGAGTGATTCTTAATAAAACACAAAAGACAAAAGGACGGGTGTTCGTTTTGAGGGAAGAAACCCAAAAAATTAACTTAAATAAAAAAAAAGTATATTACAATAACTCAAATAAATAAAGCAATAATATCACAATTAAAAAAACAGGTAAGTGTCAAAGATACTAAATAACATCAAATTCGATAATGAAAAAAACACATGAAAATAAGAGATAATGATAGGATTTGTGAATTTAATCGAAAATAAAGTAGGAGAAATAAAAATAAAAGATAAAAAAATTGAATGATTAGAAAATTAAACAAAAATGTTTGAAAAATCACGGTTGTTTAATATAGTTGAATAAAAGATGAAAAAATTTGCGTATAACGTTCATTTGCACAATTTTGTGACCATTCATAGTGCATTCAAGTTAGGGGTGGAATAGGGTCGGGACCCGTCCCGAAAACCCTCTACCCAACTCTCGTCCCGAAAATAATCGGGAAACTTTTTTTTTCTCCCGATCCCATACGAAACATTTCGGAACCCGACTATTCGGGATCCCGAACATTCGGGATCCCGTCGGGTAGGAAAAGAAAATCCCGAATTATAAAAAATGTGTGATTATTTTATTAAATATACTATTTAGAAACTTATTTTATAAATAAAAATAAATATTTAACTTAAAACATATAATATTAAAATATTTTGGATAATGTTTCAAGGTTTTATTAAGAGAAAAAATGTATCGGATAATTATTAATAAAATGTTCGGATACAATTACTAAATAAATGTTGTTAAATAGATTGTCAAATTAATTTATTGAGTTTTGTTCTACATATATATTTGTTCTAATTAGATAATTATAAATATGAATTAATTAAATTATTAATTTATTTTTTAAAAAAAATACACAAAAATAAAATGTTATTTCGTGATTTTACAATTTTATCGTTCCAACAATAAAAATTATGTGAATTAAGTCCACAATTAAGTGATAATATGAGTTGAAGCCGAATAATATTTAGCTTATTATATTAATAAAGTTATTAATAAAAGGGAAAATTGCATATACCACCCTTGTGAAATCTCGGGTTTGTTGATAACCCCCTATGAAATTTTTTAAGCTAATAACCCCCTGTGATTCTAGATTTATAGCATGCACACCCCTTTTGATTAAAAAATGACGAAAATACCCTTGACTTTTATGAACTCTTTAATTTATCATTTATTTTATGTAGGGGTATTTTCGTCATTTTTTAGCTGAAAAGGATGTAGATGCTACAAATCTAGAATCACATGGGGTTATTAGCTTAAAAAATTTTCATAGGGGGTTATCAGCAAACCCGGGATTTCACAAGGGTGATATATGCAATTTCTCCTTAATAAAATATATTATTATATTATTTCGGGATGGGTCAGAAATCCCGTCGGGATAAGGTTTTATTCCCGATCCCTCTCCCGATATTAATCGGGATGGGAAAAATCTTGAGCTCTTCTTTTATTTATGTATTTATTATTATTTTTTATTTTATCTTCCATGTAGTTTCTCGATAATTTTGATGCGAGGATTTGCGACTCTTCGACGGAGTCGTAGCCGGTGGAGAAGTTGGTTAAAGCATCCTCGTAAACCATGTCCGCTTCCTCCGTGGTATTTTTTAATGATTTAGAACTTGGATTCTTTTTTGATCTTGACAAGAATTAAACAAATTAAATATATTAAGATTGATAAAGTTGTGGTCCAATATGGAAGTTTGTAATCTTTTATCATAATATTTCAACAATTAATATATAGAACAAGTTCACTAGCTAGCCGCCTGCATATGCATGCATGTTGTGTTATATATTTACACAGATCAGAAAGATTAATCAAACGCACACCCTAATACAAACAATTCGTTGGTTCTAAATTCGATGATTAATATATATATAATTTCAAAAGAAAACGATCTCTGCCTTGTTGAGTAGTGTAAACTCGAATCTTCCATGTTGTTCTTCCCAGCGAAGCCCGATTTCGTCGTTCGTTCTGAGTCCTCGTCTTTTAACGAAATCTTTCTTCCAACCTTTGATGAGGGTGTAGCTCTTAGTTATCCACGTTTTCAGCGTAAGCCTGTGCTCCGTCTTCGTATCGACGTCGTAGAAAACAATATCCACACCTATCTTCTTGTCGAAATCTCCCACGTGAGGCAACACATGCTTTTCAACAGCTTTCATTCCTAGCAGAAGCCTCGACGATCCGTCCACGTCGCTCTTGTGCAGCTTTTTCTTGATCGTCCAATGATCGTCGATTTGACTATCCGAAATCGGGGCGGTGATCGCTACTCCGAACAGTACGATAGTTGTCGAACATGCATCGGAGGTGGAAACATTAAGAGAAGCTTGGCCGCGGTGATTCTCTTCTCCGGAAGAAGAAGCGGTGAATGCCATTCATGCAAAAAAAATATATTTGTTGAGATATAATAACTTATTTTGGTATGATCAATGTTATATTTATAGAAGTGCGGTTTCGAGTCCTACTAGGATATGTTAGTTTTTCAGAGTTTCCATAAATATCTATTTAATTATCTGAATGAAATATAAAAGTTTCCTAATTTAAAATTTAAATATTTGTGGAAGAGTAATTGGGATCCTAGAGAATCCGGGAACAAATCATTTAATTACAATTCGTTGAATTTTAATTTAATTATTTCAAATTCCGTATTTTTTTTATTTAACTAATTACATTTTGGATCGGAGTTTAAAACAGATCATTAGATCGTGAAATAAATATTTTCCATTTATATGTGCTACTTATTATATATATGGAAGTTTATTTGAAAGTTTGTATGGATCGATAAAATCTTGAAATATATATATCTTGGCAAGATATTTTTTAAAAAAAAACAGCTGGAAAGATTTTTTATTTTTTAAAATTTGTATTCAACCTAATATTTTAAAAATAATCTGATAACTTAATTAAAATTTAAATAATTTGCGTAGATAGAAAGAAAAAATTTGAAATATTTATAAAACAAATTGAAACTCAATTATAGCACACGCCTTAACCGGAGTCAAAAAAAGATAATGGTTGTTAACTTGTTATTATTCCAAAAGGGGTTGACCTGACCCCGATGGGGATCATAATGGTTGTTATTATTATTTGAATAAATGGTTGTATTTAGAATCAGGCCCAGCCCGATAGATTGGACAAGGATTCCTCCACCTCGGTATCTGAGGCCTGCTGCATTACAGCCAAATCTTTAGCAGAAGCGAAATTCTTAAGAAAGTCAAGGGCAGTGCGGCCACAAGGATTGACCAGAAAAGAGACACCAGGGCTCTTGGGGAGGTCATTTTCCTCCCTAGCCGAGCACACGAATGGCTCCTCCATCTTACACTTTCCTTTGGACAGGTCAGGAGCCGCCTTGTTTGAAGCTGTCCCAAAATCCGAGCTTGCATGTTTCTTTGATGATTTCTTCTTGGGATCATCAGTAAGAGGAGATCCAGAGAAATCCCCAGGCCTTTTCTTCTGCGAGGACTTCAACATCTCGGCCTTCACGTTTCTATCGTCTGAATGGGAAATCAGGGTTAAAGAGATATGGTGCTACCAAAAAGTTTTTTTTCTAAAAAACACACTTTTAAACACATGGGTTTTACCTACGAGCCCTTCTATTTTCAACATTTTTCTCATAGCCCACTTCATTTCACAACCATTGCTGACCCGAGCTCGAAAGTGTTAAAAATTTGCTCACTAGACCCAACCTGAAAAAATTTTGGTTACATCAAAGTATTTTCCTTTTTCTCCTTGATCAAAAGTACAACATAGGAACAGGGATCTCCCCCGCCAGATTCACTTCTAAGTGTAAAAATAGTTTTACATAATACTTTAAATTGTCTAAAATAGTTTTGAATCACAATATATAATATAAAGTCTGCAGATCTTTGAATGAAAGACATCAGCAAATGCTTTACACAACATCTGGCTGATGCCACCCATTACACACAGACTTTATGAAAGAACTACAGATATGAAAACAAGATTTTCTTGCCATTCTTGCGGTTTAGAGACGTGCCCTACCATGTAGGTATCTCTTCGGAAAATTATAGAACAGTCGTAATTCTCCAATTTATTCGCAAGCAAATTTTGCAAAAAAACATGCTTCTATTTACAAGACACAAACATCTTCACTCTTGTTCTTGATTTTCTAGTTCCTCTTACGACCGAACATCACATATTACATATTACACTCCCTCAACCTGAATCCACCAGCTAAGATCATACAGAGCCTCTGCTAGATATACTGCACAAACTTCCAAACAGTGTAATAAACATCTCTCAGCGAGAACTCAGAAGAGCTCAAGTTATGGATCACCTGGCTGCTGCTCTGGTGGCTGCTGCTGAGTATGCAACTGTGGCCAGGCCATGAAAGAGAGAGGTGGTCTCGACTGTTGACCCCCATAAAGTGCAGCTTGATCAAGCTGTGGATTGTGTTGGGGAACATAGTAATATGGAACTGCATCTGCAGGAGATCCCATTAATGGAATAGTAGCTTTAGCGATTCCAAGACCCTCTTCCTTCAATTCATCTCTAGGAATGATATCAACCAGAAAGTCAAACACATCTGTTCTTGAAATTGCAGCGGCGATATCGTTCTTTTGTAGGGTTCTTCTCTTATTCTCTTCTGTGTGTATCCAAGCCCGCATAGTCAGCTCCAAGATGAACATCTCACAAGCCTTAGCGAATATAACCGGAGCTTCAGCAGAGATCATCCTGACATCTTCATCAGCTTTCATTATCTTTTTTATGCGAGCTAGTGGAAGACTGTGGTTCTTGAACTCGATAGTTTGTTCGACTTCTTGCATTTGGCTGGCCCAGAAACCTTGGAGTTGCTGCTGCTGCTGCTGCTGCTGCTGCTGCTGCTGACCATGGAACTGCTGAGCTTGATGATAACTACCAAGCTGTTGTTGAGGGGGGAAAGTAGTTGGAAGCTGAGTTGGAGAAGAAACGGCGGTGGCTGGAGTGCCCGTGGCCACCATTGGTGTTGTTTGATAAGAAGTGGCATAAGCCATTTGACCACTCACTGCAACACCTCCCGCAGCTGCAAGTTGTTGCTGCCGGTTCTGGTGAACAGGCAGCTGTTGCTGATCCGAACTATTCATGGCTGTAGGCGTTAGTACTTCTGCTTCAATTCTCAATTTCGAGCTGCGAGAAAAAATTGGAGTAAGCAGATTGCTGCAAATTGAATCGAACCGAGAATGTATTAACTATGATGGAAACTAAAAAAATCGTCCAACATCCACAGCAAATCCCACTGTGGCTCCAAGTATCAACCACGCCTATATATAATTTGAAATACACTCTCCGTTATGTTTGGGTTGATGAAATTGGATCTGAAAACGTATTTGAGGAGAAGTTTCGGAAATAAATAAATAAATAAATATTAAGTGACTACTTTTGATAGAACTTTCGAATTCATACTCTAGAATTTTCTTGAATTTCAAGAATGAATTTCAATTCTGATTTTAGTAAAAAATTCATGAGGTATTCCAAGAAGCTCGTGTATCTATAGATCCAAATGCAGAACTAAATCTTCCTACACACCTTATTTATTAAACTTAAGTTTACATGTTATGAGACATAACAATTAACAATCAGCCAGTGGACGACAGATTAAAAACAGATGAACATCTGCGAGGTGAAACCTTTTGTCATTGAATGGAAGTTTTGCCTGCTCAATAAAATACATACAAAAATAATATTAATAATAATAAAATTATGAAAATGAAAAATTGAATAAATAAAGAAACCTATAACAAACACAAAGTGATAGTGAAAAATGAAACGGCTTGAAACTAGAGGTACATATGGTGACTAAACTTAAGAAAAGATAAAATTTTAACTGATTACATAAAAGAATCCTAAAAGTTCTGCTTAAATCCAATATTAGAGGTGCATATCGTGTTCGAAGCTTTAAAATCATCCCCATCTCATTTAAAATTCAGCTCATAATAAGGTCAACCCAAGAATCAAAGCACATCAAAGGAAATAAAAAAAACCAACATCGTGGCATTATCACCCACAGAACCCAGTTTTTCTTTTTCTTTTTTTTTTTAAAAAAAGCAGTAAATTGCAAAGTTTCAGGGCAGAATACTCGATAACACAAAAAAAAGTAAAAATCAAGAATTAAAAGAAATCACTTAAGCAAAGATATACCCAGTCGGAAGATTCCTCGCGTGCAGAGAACCAAACCCTAACAGAGCGCGGGCTGCCAATATATATTCATATCCGTAAAGATAACTGTTAAGAGACAAGAGGGGGGCAGAGGGGGGCAGAGGTTTTGAATGTAGGAGACTTCTGGGGGAATCAGGCACCTGAGACACGTGTCACTGCGTGGGGCACCCAGGTACAGTGCTAGAGACTAACACGTGTCGAGTGATTACTGACTGGTTGTTGGTTAATGAGATCCTATCCATGGTATTACCCATATCATGCATCCGATGGTCAATATTTTTACACATGATCATAATTAATGAGATATTGTTGATGTGACAAATCATAAGACATTGGATTTATGATTCGGATAAAACCCTTAAGGTAGGTTGAACTCTATCCTGGTTGTGCCTTCACATGTGTGACGCACTCACTATTATTATGAGAGTTGAATATTATGAGAGTTGAATATTTTGTTTAAAAATGACACTTCTACCCTTATCCATTATCTTTCACTTCAATCAATATTAAAATACAAAATCCGATGCTAATAATAAACAAAAAAAAAACAAAAAAGATGAGAGAATGGACTCTAAAAGCAAAACAAACCCAAATAGTATTTATATAAAAATTCAAATTAAAATTAAAGAACAAAAATCATATCATATACATGCTTATGTAGATACAGGAGCAAGTATGTGTCTAGCAAGTAAATACATACTCCCAAATCATTATTGGAAGAAATACGATAAATGATTAAAAGTTCGAATAGGAGATAGATCAATAATCATGTTTGATACAGTAGCAGAAAAATTAAAAATAGAAATTGAGGAAACAAAATTTGTAATACCCATTATATACCAAATAGAATCAGGAATGAACATTATAATAGGAAATAACTTTTTAAGAGAATATCTTCCTTTTACACAGTTTGAAGATAACATAAATTTAAACAAAGGATCATCAATGATTTACATTCCTAAAATACGAACAGCATTTCGTGTAGGAAATGAAGGATTTACAAAGAATTTTCATAAACGAAATACAAATCCAATAGAACTAAAAATATAAAATATTTTAACGATTAATCCTGAAAAAAAAATCATGAAGAAATTTCATGATATTTGTTCTGAAAATTCTCATGACAAAATTAAGAAAAGAAAACAATTCATTGCTTCAATAAAACTCAAAGACCCTAATATCACAATTCGTGAAGCACCAAGAAGATGCAACATGGATGATGTAAAAATATTCGAAAAAGAAGTTCAAGAATTATTAAAACTTAAGATAATCATCCCTAGTAAAAGTTCACACTCTTCACCAGCCTTTTATGTCAGTAAGAAAGATACACTTATAAGAAAAGAATGGTAATTGATTATCGAAAAATGAATAAAACAACAATTATGGACGGATATTATATCACAAATAAGAATGATTTACTATCTTATATAAGAGAAATGAAATATTTTTCCAGTTTAGATTGTAAATCAGGATTCTGACAAATTCAGCTAGAACCACAAACACAATTACTTACAGCATTCAGTTGTCCAAAAGGACAATATCAATGGACTGTATTACCTTTCGGACTTAAACAAGCATCAGGTATCTTTCAAAGATATATGGATGAATCTTTTAAATCATATGTAGATTTTTATTGTGATGACATATTAATTTATTCAAAAACACTAGATCAACATTATAAAGACCTCATGACAGTATTAGATATTTGTCATAAAGATGGAATTATACTTTCTGAAAAGAAAGCACAATTGTTTAAAACAAAAATAAATTATTTAGGATTACAAATAAAATATGGAAAACATTGTTTACAACAGCATATATTTAAGAAAATTCACGATTCTCCTAGTGAAATCAAGGATAAAGATCAATTAAGAAGATTTTTAGGATTATTAACTTATTCTGGAAATTACATTAAGAAACTTGCAGAAATCAGAAAACCTATTCAGGCAAAACTTAAACAAGACCATAAGTGAAAATGGTCTAAAGAAGATACTAATTATATTAACACTATTAAAAAAAAGATAATTAGTAATATTCCCGAATTATATTTTCCTTCAAATAAAGACATAATAATAATTGAAACAGACGCTTCAGATGTGTGAGGCCTCGATTCTAATCATCTAATCTTAGGGTAATGATTAACACAATTAAACAAAAGGATTAAAGATAAAAAAAAAATTTAAAGGGGGTGCTCGCTCGATCGGTAAGATCTTACCGATCGAGCGGCCAAAAATAATCCAAGTTTCTGCCCAAAATTTTAGGACCCCCGCTCGATCGGTAAGATTCAACCGATCGAGAGAGGTGCTCTGTACCAGAAAAATTCTGGTGTCTCTACTCCAAAACCAACTCAACTCAAACCATGCAATGATAACATAAAAACCCATTCAACAAGATACAAAGGATTAGGTCTAGAGTTATACAATCTCACAATATAACATGCATAAAAATTCCATTTAGTTCGGACTTATTCAATACAAAAAAGAGTTCGAATACATAAACGACTCCTAACATCCTAGCCTCACTCTATCTCTCAACCATCTAGTCATGCTGCCTCTGACTCGGTCCTGCCCCACCTGCTGCCAAGTACACATACAAACAAAGACAACAGCCGGATAATCCGGTGAGAATAATATTCCCAGTAAAAGAGGCTACCATACAATATCATGTAATATATCAAACATGATATATAATCAAGTTCCACATAAACTTCAAGTATTTCATTTACTGCGGAATAAAATGATATGCGTGACTTTAAAACTTCTGGATTGACAGACTCAGATAATCAAAAGGAATTTTTCTTTCTTTTTTTCTTCGGTTTGGGATCCCGAGGTTAAAATATCCCACAATCACACCAAACTTCCCTTTCGAGGTGGACGAGGTATATTTTAATCCTCTAGACTCTAGGGCATTATAGTGAGTTAATCGACACTTGTAGTAAATCGCCTACCAAGGCCACTCAACTGTAATCTCCAGATCGTCTAATTCAAAATGAATAATCAATCGGTTCAATATGAATGCATATGAAATCTAGTGCACTCAAATAGTAATTCCATCATAAGCTCAAACAAGCATATAAACATGCAATATGTGATTTTCTCTAGGACACTCGAATCAATCCGGATTCAAGTTAATCGTCCTATTTCATTCCAAAGTCGTCTTATACCTTCTCGTCATTTCACAATCTTCAATCTGTAAAACAACAATTCTCAATTCAAACTCAATCAAACTTCTTCGATTGATAAATAAGAAAGTTGATACTATACCGTCTGAATCTTCCAAACTGATCGAAGCTGCAATCTTGCAACTCCAAGGACTTCGAATCAATCTAACAAAAGAAGTTATAAGATCAATATCGATAGCAAAACCTCATCAAACTCGGTATAATCAAATCAATAGAAACGATAACCCTAAACTCAAACTGACGGCATAACGGCTATAAACTGATCAAACCGAAATCGCATACAGCAGAATATCAGTTCCAAATACTCAAACTAATCATCTAACATCATTTCCAAGTCAAACCCAACACATCTCAAAAATCTAAGTTTCGAAAATCATAAGAAAAATCATATCAAATCCGATCGTCGAAATTTCTCCGAACCGTCTTAGATATACTAACACAGCCACCTCAAGAACATCCTCTCCGAATTTAAATCAATTCTAACAACATCCAAAATTTCAAACCTCTTAGAAATAAGAGAAACTTACTTCCAAATGGAGCACTCGATGCTGTGATCGCAGATATCTACTCGAGATTGAATTCCAACGGACGGATCGAACTAAAAATGAAATCACAAAAGCTTGGGGAAGCTTTTGTCGCTTCAATGGAAGAGGGGACGGTTGGAGGTGATGAAGGGATGAAGTGAAGACTTAGTCAAAGTCTCAACCTTATAACAAAATCCATCTTTGCGTTTTAGTCCCTGAAATTTCCGATAATTGCAAAATGGACCCTGATCAATAAAAAGTCGGCTTTCGAATTCTGAAATCACTGATTATCTCAAATAAAGTCAATTAAGATAATTTGGGGCGTTACTAGATGAATACTGGGGAGCATGTTTGAAAGCTTATACAGGAGAAAAAAATTTAGAAGAACTTACTAAAACAGCTACAAGGAATAACGAAGAATTATGTAATTATACATCAGGAACTTTCAAGGTGCACAATTAAATTATCATTCAAATGAAAAAGAATTATTATCTTTAATATTCACAATTAGGACTTATGAAATTTATCTTATTTCTAAACCGTTTTTAGTAAGAACATATAATATGAATTTAACATATTTCAAGACAAGGAAAATATCAAGAAATGCAGCAAGGTTAATTAGATGGCAATTGGAATTGAACCATTATCAATTCGAGATCCAACATGTCAAAGGAACGGATAATTCATTACCCGACGCATTAACCAGAGAACTTCATCCAAACTATACTATCCGTAGTAACGAAATAACAAAAGAGATCATAAGTGATCCAGAAAATGACTGCGAGTCATCCGAACATGCCTCAGAAAGCATGAGGAATATAAATTGATAAAATGAGATTTATATTTAGAAACATGAATTATTTTTATGACTTTTAGTCATCCGAACATGCCTCAGAAAGCATGGGGAATATAAATCGATGAAAATGAGATTTATATTCAGAAACATGAATTACTCTATGAGTAAAACAATCAATCTCATTTATGAAGATTTGTTCAATTCTTGCAAAAGAATTTCATAAATGCAATGATACGCATAATAAAACTATCCGAGTTACTCGTGATAAAGAGTTAAATTTCTAACCATTTATCTATATATTTGTTTTATTGTGCAGAATGGATCAATTAAATCAATTAGAAGAACAATTGATTGACATGGATGAAGAAATTCAGATTCTTCAACAAAGGAAAAAGAATATAAATGGAAAAATTCAGAGGATAAAAGAAAAGATGACAACCTCGTCGTCATCATCCTCACCAAGCACACCAATCAAGTTAACCACTCCATTTGACAAAATAATGGAGATAAATGAGAAACAGTCAGTGGTTACAGCCAACACTGACAAAGAAAAAGAAAATAAAAAAGAACCGGTGGACACAGCCAGCACCGAGAAAAATAAAAAAGAAGAAAGGACGTTTAAAAGCGCCCTTGAAAAGAAAGAAAGAAAGAAAGATGGTCAATTTACGACCACAAAATCCAATTTTTGAAAAAAACAAATTTTTCAGAAAAATATAGGACTGAATTCTTTGAAACATTAAACTATTTGAGAATGACCAAACCATCTGCAGGATCTTGGCTACAAACTTGTGACACACAGAGCATATCAAGAGCAAGAACACTGCAAGGTGCTCCAGCGCATGAAGTTGCAAGATTATTTTCAAATGGATTATTAAGTGGATTGGAAGTCAGTCACAACAATCAAGAAATAGAACTATTTCCATATCAATTAAGAAATAGTATCATCCAGTTCAAGCAAACAGTCTTTAAGGACGATCCAGTATTAACATTGAGTATTCACTCAACCCTTCCAGATTGGGATAATAACAAATTCTATCAACCAATGATATATATTCAATGTCGAAAACAAAAAGACAAGTTCGTATTCAAATGATCAAATGAAGAGAAACCAGTAATGGATATCTCAACACTTCCTGAGATAAGAATAAAGACATTGATTGACATGATCTCAAAGAAAGGAAAGATTGATGGAAACTCAAAGGTTAAAATAAATTTTGCAACCAGTAAAATTTTATTAACCAATGGACACAAGGAGACAATCCAAAAGAAAGATCAAGCCCTGTTAGCTCAATTCGAAGCTCCGATCTACGAAGCCAGAGTTGACATGACCAGAGAAACTCAACAAATGCTATGTCAAAGACTAAGAACAATAATTTCCACTCACAAATATGGACATTTCCAACCAATTCAGACAGAAGAAGAAGATGTCAAAGAGGATAAACCAATAAAGAAATGGTCTGAATGTGCCAGTGATTCCGATAGTGACACAATGTACAAACAAAAGAAATCGTGGACCACACCACATGTAAAAGACATCCACTCAGATGTAAAATGAGCTGTTTTCCATTATGTAGTGTCGAGGTGGTCCCCCTCTTCCTTTATTTTTAAAAATTTGTATGCGTTTCTCCACGCCTATAAAAAGGAGACGTTTGTGTTGTAAATGGATAAGTGAAGTTTGAGTATCTTTCTCTCTTCTTAAGTTTCTTACAATCTGATTCATACAAGACGTATGAAAACTATCAGAAACTAAAAAACATAAAATGAGAAATAAAATTAAGCCTTATGGCTAATAACTAAACAAACAGGGCAAAAAGAGTGACAAGGCTGGAAGCTGATAATTGAAGATCCATGGTTAGAGTAAACCTGAAGATCTGAAAAGCAAATACCATTCGATTAGGAGATCCTTAAGGGAAAGCAAAGATTTGGTCTCTGCTCAAAACCAAGAATCAATCAATTAAGGTAACCTTCCTGAACCTCCTGCTGCCCTTAATTTAAAATTATTAAAAACTCTATCATGCCTGGAATGACTCTGAAGCAAGAAGTACTCATATTAAATAAAAAGTTTCGAGATCTACGAAACAAAATTCAAAATCTAGAAAAAACAGATCCACTCTACATTCAGATCTTTAAAGAAATGAATAAAATAAATCAACGATTATTCATTGTCGAAACATATATAATTGTTCGATTTGGTGAACATAGCATAAATGAGATATATAATGAAATCGATAATGAAAATAATAATTAAAGAAATATTCAAAATATAATAATCATGTCATCATCCTTTATAAGAAATGAAAGATTAATAATTAAAAACTGGTTTGAAACAGAGGATGATCATGAATATGATACATTTCATGAATATCGTTTAAATAATTCTAATTTAACCATATTCGAATCAATTTATCAACTAAATTTTGTAATAGTAATTTACGAATGGGACCAAATTGGAATTAAATCATTTATCTGTTATAAATGAATCAGATCTGTAAACCAATAAATAAGAATTCCGCAACCTGGTATCAGAGCGGTTAAAGCAGATTATTAATGCCTGAATTAACTTTAGATATTGAGATTAAAAATTTATTTGATAAAATAATCTTATTAAAAGATTCACGCCAAATAAATGAATACTGTAATAGAATAAAAGATCTACAAACCCTATATTTCAAAAATCATAAAAAGGAACATTTTTCAAGCACCTGAAAAATGATAATACAAATTTATGAAAATGAAGAAATTGAAGACATAACAATCTGTTATGAATAAGAATAAACTTTGAATATTATATTTAATCAAAGTAAGTTTGCTGAAATACAGAAAACAAGATTTTCTAATTCAAAAACTAATCTAATAGATCAACCAGGAATATTAAGCAAGATTTCAAATTTTATTAATCCTAGGAAAAATTTAATTTATTATTCGATTCGTACAAAAGAACGATCTTGTAAAATAAACAATGAATTAAGGTCTAATACTCTGAAGTTATTAACAACTCAAGATATTGATACCATAATGGCAAAAACCAGTGAAAAAGAACGATCTGAACTAAAATATGTTCATATCGGAGGAATTAAAATAATAGTATCAGCTCACTACCGAGAAGGAATATATACACCAATTGAAATCACAGTTCGTGACAAAAGGATACGTAATTTTGAGGATTCTATCATTGGAAAAATTGAAGGAAACTTATGTTACAAAAAGATGAAATTTTGTATTTATCCACAATACAATATATCTTTTTTTGATAAAAACATAAATAACGTTTTAACAATAGATTATTACTTTTATAGAAATAATCTTATGTTAACAGGAAACCATCCAATCAATATAAACTATGTTGTTTAGCAATAATTAATAATTATCAAACATGAATAATTTCAACAAAACCAACTATTCCTGTTGAAAGAATGTTTGAAAATATTACAAGGATTGAACACCCTCGAAAAACATTTATTGAATAAATAAATCCCTATAAAAGATGGAGTTCAGATGACCTCCAAATCACAAAACAGTTTGTACCAAGAAGATCATTATCATTTGCTAGAAATGATGAAGATATTCTTGAAAAGATTGAAACCATGAATCAAAATATTCTTAAAATTAAACAAGCTATTGTTAATGAGTCAACCTCATCGCAATGACGTCCTTAATAAAATTAGAAAAATATCTAGGAGATTTAGAAAATAATATTAATAAGATCAATCTATCAATACAAGAATTAGAGAAAAATTTCAAAGAATATATTGATTTAGCAACGACTAGATTAATAATTGAACAAGAAAGACATAGTAATAAAATATTAAACTTTCTTAAGGAAGTTCTTCCAATAGATAAAGGAAAAAGGAAAATGGAAGAAGAACCACCATTCAAAGTAGAATCATGGTATAGAAATCTCCTTAGTTATGGCAAACATAAGTATGAAGATGTTTAGTGAAACAGACCAATCTGATTTTGAACAAATAGGAGTAAATACAGAAGAATTATATCATTCACATCAGAAATCAGAACAATACAGAGATATGGATATTTCAGAATCAGAATCTGAAGATGATTCTAGACCATGATTAAATCTACAAACGAATGTAGAAGGTAGTGGTGGAAGAGATGATGAAGAATTTAAATATAACAGAGACCAATACTCTGGATCTTATAAAGATGTTAGAGATATTTTTAGAGAATCAAAAACATCAGGATTTGTGAAACAGAATATCTTAGATTTAAGTTGTTCAACAGCTAAAGAAAGAAAATCAAAGATAGATCAGTGAGAAAATGAACTATCAGTACAAATTCAATTAACACCATTATTAGATAAAAGTGAGAATATTCAAGTGTTAACTCATGGGATGATAAAAATGACATTGGTAGGAGCAGTAAGAACTTGGGCTGAAAACCTAGTAATTACTAATCTACCACAAGGAATGACAGGATATCGATATTTTGAACTATTTGTTGATGCCTTGTACCAATAATTTTTAGGAGTTTATAATAATGACGCTAATTTAGTAGCCAAAAATATAGAACAAAATAGAGTAATCTTTATTATGGATAATATAAAATTATGTAATTTATGTTATCTAGAAGAATTTATATGTGATTATGAAACAAACTATTATCAGTTAATAGATGCTGATAAAAAAGAACATTATAAATTAAGTATTTTTAATAAAATACCTAATATACCAATAAATAGTAAAGATGAATTCTTAACTAGCGCTTATGCCAAAACACTAGGAGGAGCTATTAAATTTATTAAAGATGTTATAACAAAGAAATGTCTTGAAGTAACATTAAATAAAAAAATATCCAAATCTTACAAACAAAACAATAAACTTTATTGTGACAAAATGAAATTTACAGTAAAAGAATACGTTTGTAAAATAAACATGTCACACAAAAATTTAAAACGACATAAACAAAATAAAATTAATAAACCTTATAAATCTTTTAACAGGAAATTTATTCCCTATAAGAAAAGAAATTTAGAAGGAATTTCTTCAGAAAACCTTATAAAAGAAAATTTTATAAAAAGTTTGATAATAAAAAACCACCTTGCCCAAAAGGTAAAGGAAAGAACTGCACTTGTTGGTTGTGCAATGAATAAGATCATTATGCAAATGAATGTCCAAAACAAAATGAAAAGAAAAACAAAGTTAAACTTTTAGAAGAATTATACACTTTTGGATTTTATCCAATAGAAACAATTGAATTTTCATCAGACGATGAAAATATTTATTACCTTGATGAATCAAGTGAATCAGAATCTGAATCCAACTCTACATCTGATGATTTCGAAAATAATAATGCTTCAAGATAAGACAAGGGCATTTTTGAAAAATGCAACTCTAAGTACTAAACTCAAACTTTTGTTTGGCTTAGGTACCTATTTCCAAGTTGCCCTTGAAGATTCAGTAGTTCAATAAATAATTTTTGCGACTTTCTAATCCTTTATTTATCGTGATTTCCTAAAGAGTATATTGAATAATGTGTCGAGTAGGCCGAGGTTGTGTTGGTCGTTTCCTTTACTACGTTGGCAATCGCAACATTAAGATTTTTTTTTGTTTTTTTTAAACCAACTCCCGAATAATTTATTAATCATCAATAGAGGAGTTACAATCATCCATAACAATATTAATAATAGACTGCAGAATTACATTAAAAGTACCAAAACAAGCGTTGTAGAGAGCTGATTTAACCAAGGTGTGAGCGGCTGTATTTGCTTGTCTCCTAACATGTTCGATTTTGAACGAGTTCTTGTTCCGGATTATTGACTGGCAAGTTGCGAAGGTGAGGCCGAACTCAATGATGTCTAGTGTACTGATAAATTTTGTGAAGATAACTGATAAATGTTTCTTAGAAACTATCTCAAACACTACCTTAGATTCCAACTTCTCCATCTAATAAATCCTCTTATTTATTAATGGCCCGAGAAATCCCCCACATGCTGTTCACGAGTCATGACTTGCTCACCAAAATGTAAGTTGGTTGCGGGCCTGCGGCTTCCCTAAACCTTCTAAGTTACACTCATGCTCTTTTACTTTTGTTCGTCGATAAAGTAAATCAAGTTATTCATGTTTCACTTAGAGCATTTTATTAGATGATTGTTTGTAAAGGCCAGGTTATACTTTGATCACCTTATTTTCTTTCTGTTTTAATTGTATTTGATTTATTGCAATCAAGTTGATGTTAATTTAAAAAAAAAAAAAAAAGAAGACAGAGAGAAATAAAACAATATTTGGCACATATCGATTTCATTAACACAAGATCTGCAATGAATGCCATTTATTCGGAATTAATAAGTAATTTTCAGTATTAAAAAAATGACATGTAATTTTCGTATGCATTATAAGTCGGGCCATTTCCAGGCCCATTTAATTAATGAGTTTGGCTCAATTATATTCAGTTGAATGCCTATTGGGTAGCAAAGTCTGTACCAAATGGACCTACCATATGATTGGAGGCTTGGAGCAGCAAAATCACATGTATAACTTGCATGTAACCAATATAAAATTTCAAATATTTCACCGCTCATGATCGGTAATTACAAACGATTGAATAAAACTTCTTGAAAAATAGAATAATATGAAAATAACCTATAAAAATTGAAAGTCCTCCTGTAAAATTCAACTAAATTTTGATCAAATTAAATCCGTGGAATTTAGATATAAGTGGTGAGTGGCGACATTATCTATTAACTCGATAAACAAATTGTGAAGAAAACAAGAACCGAATAAATTGTACGTAAAGGTTGAGAACTAGTTATGTCAAATACGATAGTTATAAAATAAGATATTTATGAGTACTATAAATAAATCACAAGATCAAAATAGTTATCATTTATGATGTTATTCTCTATTAAATATACAATATTAATGGAAATAATCACAATAATATTTGTATAGAAGTCGCAAAACACGTGACTTGATGGCAAGGCAAAATAAAGTGTGGTCAACTTTCTAAATAAATAATAAATAAATAAATAAAAAGTATCAAAATGTGGTCGTTGAAACACGTGCTAACTTGGTCCCTTGTCTACCTAACACAAATTCTCCACCTGATCGGCGCTGGCGCATGACACGAACGCCTAACGGCGTACTCTAGAAGGTTCAAATAAAAATATTACCCCCCAAAAAAATGATTTCAATTTAACATTATATTTGTAAAATGATGAAACTAATTGCTATCTAGAACGAAAATTAATATTTTGGTATAATCATACTTTTTTTTATAGATCGGATGTAGTAAGAGATCAATATCATAATATTATATTATTATTTGAAATGTTTTATAAAAAGTTTTGTTTTAAATTAATATGTAAAATTATGTGTGTGTGGGGCAAACCATAACATATACCAGACATGACAATCGGCACGGAAGGGATGGATCATGGAAGTCCGTGTATATCGCATATGAACTATCGAGGGATGAAATAATTTTTTTTTAAAAAATAAAAAAATTTAATAGAAGATTCAAAATTAAATCAATACTCAATTGATAGAATGAAACATTTGATATTAAAATGTACCCGGGCTTCTATTAGACTATCACTATAAGTGTATGCAACAGAATAAAGAGAAAAAAAGCATAAAAATATTGTATAAATACATACTTTAATTTTTCATAACATGAGGTTACTTCAATATTTCACCTTAAGACAAAATCATTAAATCATGTAGAACACCAACACAACAAAATTACTCATTTTCCTCTGAGCTAGCCGAATCGGATAAAATCTACTCCAAATTACCCCAACTATAGAGTGGCATTGTATGATAAACAAATTATCAAATATTATATCTATGTTTTATTGCTTTTGCCATCAAGAAAATTCACATAATTCGTCTATATCATATATCCTACGCGAGTGCGAATAAATATAATTAATTGTATTATATATAACATAATAATAATATAAACAAAAATGAACGCAAGAATCGATGGGCCCCTAAAAAAAATCAAAAAGCGCCACTTCCATTTACTAGGGAATACCCGAGTCTGACGTGGCTACCGAAGACATTAGCTGCATAAAACGACGCCTCCCCACACCTTAAACGACAACATGGCGTGGTCGTGGTTGGTGTGACGTTCTCGTGAGAAACTCCGCCAGCTGCTGAATCCGCGAGCATTTAAATATTCGTCAAAGGCCGCCTTCTTCCTTCACTCGAAGGCCAAATCACCTCTTTCTCTAGGGTTTTGCTCTCTCTCTATTTCATTTCATTTTTTTTCATTCAAGTCAAGTTAGTGCATCTGAGAGAATTAGCTACTGTGCACTTGGCGTTCAAGTATGGCGGCGTTCTCTGCTTCGCTTATCGGATCTGCGCCGTCGCTTGGTCTCGATTCCGACGCACTCCGTCCATCCGATCGATCTGTGGTGTGTTACTGTGTTGCTCGCATTTTTTAATGGAGTTTTTAGAGTTTTGATCCGTCGAGAATGACGAAAATTTGAGAGAGCACCGATCAGCTGTTTTTTTGTTTTTTTTTGTTTTTGTTGCATTTCTAGCCTTTTTTTGTTTAATTTCTGTGTTTTTTGCTTTTATTATGGTTGGATGAGTTTGATAAGCTAATTTTCTGTGTTTTTGCTTTTTTCTTTTTTTTACATCGCGGCTTGCATTTTCACCTAACATTAAATTTTGTTTGCGTGTGTTTTTTTTAATCCGTGTTTCCATTTGTTAGTATATCGAACAATATTCGCAAATGAAGAAGTTAACGGATCTGATCTGCGGCCGTTCATGTACTGCAAAATCGAGACTCGAGCAATTTATGGAATCTTTCCGTTGCGGAAGATCGTGTAGTGCTTCCAGAGTTTTCCTCTGTTTACTGATAACATGATTTATGTTTTTACTAATAATACGATTTATGTTTTAAAAAAAATAGCTAGTGGGACTGGACTTGCCATTCGTTGTATTAATAGATGAAATTTAGTAGTCCAATCCTGATCGAGAGTCATACGACCACCATAGTGGTGGTAATTTTATCTTGAATTTTTTTTAGTTTTCAGATCAATTGTTTCTGAAAGTAGTGCAGATTCGCTACTGGACTTTGCTTAATTGTGACCAAATTATATGTGTAATAGAATTTCCAGGACTAGATACATTTTTCCGAAATAAGAGAACAATTATTCCACGATCTAGTGCTCTTCCTTTCTTGTTGCATCTGTTTAAGTTGGATGAATAACGTGGACAAGTTTTATTGAATGTTGAGGCATTTGATAAACAACCTATTTCAGGTATCTTATTATGGGAGTTTTAGCGGCAATGTAAAAACAGTGAAGTTCAGATCCAGCATTGGTGGCACTAATGTTCAAGTTGATTTGCATTCATTACAGTTGAGTCAATAATCAATAGTTGTTATTCAAAATGCTGTTGGAAGCGTTGTGTTATCCTAAATTCATATGGGAGTAATATTCAAATGTGCAGGAGGATTACTGCGCATGGCATAAAGCCTATAAAAGCAACAGCTACAGAAGTTCCTCCAACCATACCAAGTAAATATATGGTCCTTGCATGTTTCACTGCTTTTGGGTAATTTCTATATTCAGATCCTGACTAACTCTATTGCACATTTCTCTTAATCAGAGTCAAGAGGCGGAGGGAAAACAAAGATTGGGATTAATGGTATGTAATAAGTATGGCAGTATTTTCCCGGTTTGCTTTGTAAGCATCACAACATTATCAATATCTCTTAACTTTATTTTTCTATCCAGGAATGTAAATATTTATGTTTTGAGTGTGTTATATTCTAATATACATCTCTGCATGAATCCAATCATGATTAGCAGATTTAGTATGTGTTTGGAAAACATTGTGGCCACACATGACTGAGATGGTTATCCTGCAGGTTTTGGGCGTATTGGGAGGCTTGTTCTGCGCATAGCAACCCTCAGGGATGACATTGATGTTGTGGCAGTTAACGATCCTTTTATTGATGCTAAGTACATGGTCAGTGTGTTTGTTCTGCTTTTATGCATGTTCTTTTAGTAGCTGCTTTTATGAATTATGTAATCTTGACAATTGAGAAGAGGGATTCAGAGTATTGACGTTGGAACCCCGAACCTCATTATTCATTATGCATACAGGATCTCTTCCATGGCCTGGAAAATACTTGCTTGCTGATGCATGTTTCTTGGTATGAATTACATAAGGATCATGGTTGTGATATATGCTGTTTGCTTCTTTCAGGCATACATGTTCAAGTATGATTCCACTCATGGACCATACAAGGGGATCATCTCGGTTGTAGATGAATCCACTTTGGAAATAAATGGAAAGCTGATTAAAATTAGCAGCAAAAGGTATCACAATACTATCCGTGACTTGATTAACCATTTGAAGACGCATGCTAACTCCAATGTTTCGTATAGGAATCCAGCAGAGATTCCTTGGGGTGACTATGGGGCTGAGTATGTCGTTGAATCTTCTGGGGTCTTCACTTCAATTGAGAAGGCATCAGAACACAAAAAGGTAAATAAGCAGTTAGCTTTTAACACCATCCTTTGTGTCCTGTTAAACCAATATTCTCATTAGAGCTTGTTTTGTAGGGTGGGGCAAAGAAGGTTGTGATCTCAGCTCCATCAGGTGATGCCCCAATGTTCGTTGTTGGTGTTAACGAGACTAACTACAAACCAAGCATGGACGTTGTTTCCAATGCTAGCTGTACCACCAATTGCCTTGCTCCAGTGGCCAAGGTTTGACTGAAATCTCACAAAATATCGTATGAGAAGTAGTGATCTCTTACAATTGGATAGTTTGATTTCATCAAGAATTAGTTTATCTGACATTAAGGGAGGTGATTATGTTTATAGATTGAAGAAGTAGAGAAAAATCAAAGTGCGTAGGGTTTGGAAATAAAAGATAAATGCTGAAAAGTTTTCAAATTGAAGTGATTGATAAATAAGTGATTCTAATACTAGTTTTTTTTTAACTAAATACCAAAAATATCCTTATCGAAGTGTTTGCAAAAGATAGGGTCTGATGGTGGAGATGAATGTAAAGGGTAATTTTGGATTAGATAAAAATATTAGAAGTGTGCTCAGAAAAATGTTTTTGTTTACCAAAATATCATAATCACTTTTGAAAAATCAGAAGCACCATTTGACTAACTTTTGGATTTTGATTAAATTAAGCATAGGCGAAATTGGAGTTAAGAAATACAAAAACTGATCTTTTTTAAGTGAGTGAATAATAACTATTTTTTTGAGATTGCAAAGTACTCCCTCAATGTCCGATGGCAATTTAATCACCACATCTGCACACTGTTTTTGACAGCAGTTATCCTTGACAGGTTGTACACGAGGAGTTTGGTATTTTAGAGGGTTTAATGACAACCGTCCATGCAACAACTGGTATGCATCACAGCACTAATAAACATGCGTTGACACATGGCATATTTAAAATCAACTTTTTGTTACGCTGATTTTTGTTGTTTCAGCCACGCAGAAAACTGTCGATGGACCCTCTATGAAAGATTGGCGAGGTGGTCGTGGAGCAGGGCAGAACATCATCCCTAGTTCTACTGGTGCTGCAAAGGTATGAAAATGTCTTAGACAGTAAAGCCTTAATGACTCCAAAATTTGTGACGTGTGGATTTATCTTCTGACTTGACATTTTAGGCTGTTGGGAAAGTTCTTCCAGAACTCAATGGTCGGCTCACTGGAATGGCTTTCCGTGTTCCAACTCCTAATGTTTCTGTTGTTGACCTGACTTGTCGACTCGAAAAGGATGCTTCCTATGAAGATGTGAAAGCAGCAATTAAGTACGTGAATTCGTTTTAGTCCTTCAGGCTTCTCCGTGGTTTGAATGGAATATGACTGATAATTTTCGTTACATGCTTAATTTGGGGTTAAAATTTCAGATACGCTGCAGAGGGTCCAATGAAGGGCATCCTTGGGTACACTGAAGAGGATGTTGTCTCCAATGACTTTGTCGGTGACACTAGGTAAAAATTTTCCGTCGGACCGTTCTTTCTAATCTTCATATATAGTCTCACTAGCATAATTACACCACCTCGTTATCTCTTTCATTATTTGCAAGTGTATAGCTGTGCATATTACTTGAACTGACTTGTCGCAAGTTTGAAAAATATTTTCATTTCAGGTCAAGCATTTTTGACGCCAAGGCTGGCATAGGTCTCAGCAAGTCGTTCATGAAGCTAGTTGCTTGGTATGATAATGAATGGGGTTACAGGTACATTTTCTCTATTTGAATCTGTACGGTACTTGGTGTTAAATTTGTGCACAACTGAACGCATGTCTGGATCATATGAATGTGCCATGATATTTGTTTGGAGCAAATGACAAATATCCTGGCAGACAGGATTGCACCTGCGGTTCCCATCTCTCACTCTGCATTAACTATTGATGTTCAATCATTGGGTTTCAAACTTGATCTAACACCAAAGTTTGCGAAAAATTGGTGTTTTGTTTGGAAGTATTTTTGAAATGGTGTTTAAATAAAACTTAAAAGTTGTGATATGCAGAGCCGAGCCAGTTTAGATAAAGAAGTTGTAATTAAAAAAAACACTTAATTAAGTTCATTTTTTAAAGTGCTTTTATTAAAAAAAATAAAAAAACAGAAGTGATTTTGACATTTAATAAATGTTGAAAGGTGTTTTTATTTTTGTTGTTTTTAAATTAGAAGTAAAAACCCAAAAACTATAAATTTTAACTTCTAAACATTTTTCTAAGTGCTTCATTAAAACCACTTTTGTAATCAAACTCTACAATTTTTAAGAAAAATAATTTTTTTTAATAAAAAGGTGCTTTTGCTTTCCTGACTCCATCCAAATGGGCTCACAATTAAATGAAGAATGAGATAAAGTAATGATTGGTTGAGAAAACTTGAGATAGCATGAATGCGTGATTGTATGATGGTCTGTTTTGAACCGTGATATTTGAAATTTTAAATTTAAATAATGATTTAATTTTAAACTTTGGGGAAAAAAAAACTTAATAGTTTATAAGGATATTTGAGAATGACTCTTATCTTGGTCTTTCGTTGTGCAGCAACCGTGTGCTAGATCTAATAGAGCATATGGCCTTAGTGGCGGCAACCAATAAATAGATGCTGCTGCAGTTTTATGTGGGAGCAATGAGAATTGGATTGGGGTGCACAAAGTTTGGTGCTTTTCTGTGTCTGAATTTTTTGTTCTATTTTATATTATTAAATATAGGATTAGAGTTAGCCGAGCAGGGGCATCGAATAAGGTACTACTATTCATGTACGATTACTTGTTTAATTACGCCCAAGATTTTCTATCTTGCTATTGTACTTTATGATAAATTTCAAATGTAGTAAAATGAATAGTGTCTCGTAAATTTTCTTTCTGTTTTAATCACAATTGAAGCAGAAGAAAAAGCAAAACCAAGACCAAAAGCAAAAGAGACCCAACTTAGGAGGGGAATTATATTGGTTCGATGATTTATGGAATCAACAAATTTATTATCGTGCCGTTGTAATGTTGAGATCAAATTAGACTCAACAAATATCTAAGCCCTGAAATAATTCTGTGCTCAAACTGAAATATAATTCAATAACGAAATAACAACTGTCAGTTTGCTTGCGAACACTAAATGATTAGAGAGCTATTTAAGAACTAAGACGTCATCACGTTTTTTGTTTAAATTCAAGGAAATCGTTCATATATTTGATCATGCGCACAGTTCATGTAGAAGAAAAAGCAAAAGAGAGAATTTTGTGTGTATAAATTAATCAGTTAATACTGGAAAAAATTTCAAATACAAGTATTTAAGATTGTGTTCGACTTGAATAGTTGATATTTCAAATACTTCCTAGTTGGATATTTTATGGTACTGAACTAACGAGGATGGCAAATTGGATCCCTTAAAATTTAAGTTCTAACGTGAACAATAATAATGATTTATTTAAAAAAATAATAATAATAATGATGTTAAAATGCACCTAATATTAGCATCAATTTTTAAATTCTTTTCCAAAATCAAATCATTCAATAAAATAAAACATATTTTATCTAATACATATGCACCCAGAAACTAACATGGAAAGTTCAACTTAAAAATTACAAACGGAAAACTTGAAAAAATTATTTTCAAACCCGGAAACTGACACAATATTTCATATCTAACAAATTTGTGTATTTTTTACTGTAGATATCATGAAAGTTGATATTTTTGTTTATGAGATATTTATTTAGAATGACATAGTCACAATGACTTAACAAAGCTACAGATCTTTGCAGCGAAAATCTACTTGGATTCACCAACAGACGAAGCCTTTTGTTTTAAAAATCAAGGAATATTAAATCACCCAATAATCAAAATACTTAGCATCTAAGAATTTTTGAACGTAAAACGAGCTATCCAACAGAAAAATTCCCACACTGCAAGAAATTGCTGGTAAGACAATTATGATATAAGATATTACCGAAAAAACGTGGTCCCAATCACGAACGGAATGGAGTGAGATCGATTTGAAAAGGTTGCTTCCCCTTGCTAACCCTCTATGAAGACAAATGCATGTATGAGATAAGGATAAGCTTTTTGCCACATCACCAGACATCCAATTGATGGGAGGATAAACAAAAATAAAATTTAAAACAAAAATGGTTTCAAAAAATTATTTGCAGAACCCACATAAAAGATGATTCAGTGTGGGGGAGAAATTGTTGGATCGAACGGAGTTTTGGTTGAAAAATCGTCAGTATTTTGACAGGAAGTGGAACCAAACGGGAGCATGACTAGTAAGAGTAGTCATGCTATTTCAAATGACAAATAATTCAAATTTAAGTAATATACACCACAATAAATATAAATTAACCCCACCATACGATAGGTTATCTAATCGCGGACATAAAAGGCAAGTGTAAAGAAACTTACAGCAATGGCTAGGAGTTCTTCCAACAGTTCCTCCAAATGGCGAAGAGGCTACAATAGCATAAATGAACATGGGAAACAGTTAAGACCGTTCCAACCAGCATACCTAAATTTGGATTCTTCTGTGGATTGAATTAAAAGAGCATAACAGATATTTCGAACGCATGAAACTTACCCACTGAGTTGGACCATCAACAGGAGCATTTAAAGGGTTGTCATGCACCTAGAAAGATACATTATAAAATTATAAAAGCATACTCATCAAAAAGTAAATATTAAAATGCAAAAATGGCATATAAAAAATATTTTTCTGTTATCAGAATAGGGTATAGATACATTTTAACACCGGGAAACAAATCCATGCCAGAAAGGATTCGTTCTATACCTCCATAAAAATACCGTCCACTCCAACAGCTACCGCAGTCCTGGCAATGCAAGGTATGAGTTCTCGAAGACCACCACTAGCAACACCACCACCTTCCAGCTGCACACATAATAGAAATGTTAATCATCAATGGGGTAATGAAGCTCATGGTAAAATAAGAATGGTTGCTATGCGAAGAGGACTGGTACAAGGCTTTCATTTTGTTATAGCATAAAAATTCTTCATAAATTGTCATTGAAAATCTAGGTAGGAATTCGATAATTTGAATTTATGTTGTATTATGTCATTAATAACTTCCTAGTTGCACGTATCTGGAATGACTACAAATTTTGTGGCCATGATTTGAAAGGGAGAGAGCTTGCCAAAAAGATCTAAGCATTTGGTTTGGAAATACTCGTTCTACATGAGTCAAATAATCCATGGTCGATGACTGTGCCAATCAATGCAAATGTTGCCTGTAATACATACCTTTCTCCCTGCGGGTTGTTGTAATGAGTGCGTTATGTCGGCCACCTGAAACAGAGTTATTCAATTTAGTGACTATGAAGTAATAACACACACACACACACACTCTTGCAGGAACAAGATGTGACACAAAGGAAATGATTCTTGAGAATGTGTATGCTTAATGTGCCAAAAGTAGTGTCATGTACATATATACACATGGTTTGACGGTCTTACAACAGGACAATTGGCCTCCCTTAACCACTCCAAATTTCGTGGATCAACAATCAAGTCATCTGTTTAATAGACCAAATGACATTAGTCCAATACTGTGATGCACATATTAATTCCACTGTAATTTCAATCGCAGGCCATTCTAAAAAAATTTGCAAGAAACCTTTCTCCATCACAATCAAACAATCTATCACAAAACTGAAAAGGTTTATACTTTAGACCATGATTCAAGGAAATTTTATTGATGAGATTAGCTTTTGTTTAGAGAAAAGGTTTGCAGGATCAAACCCAGAGCGAAGCTTCATATCCATCAATCACACGAAAATGAATATGTTAGCTGTTCATCGAACACCAGGAACTCATGAAGTTAATGAACTTACTGTAGCCAAACATTGTGCCTCTCTCGCAAACCATAACATTTTCATTTCCGGCCATCCTAATCTTTTCGGCAGAGTTTGCCATGACCTACAAAACCAACTGCCCATAATACACAGCACTGAAAAATGACATCAAAACATGGCCACTTCAGTTTGGAGGAATAATGAAAGAACCAGGGATGAGATTGCTTACAGAAGGAGCACAAAATTGCCCTTTCTTGATATTAATAATCCTCCCAGTCTTAGCAGCGGCAACAAGAAGATCTGTCTGTTCCAAGAAGCAAGAAGTCCAATTGACACTTGAGGCATAATGTTTACCGCGTTGAATTACAGGCTAGTGCTAGATATTACCAAAATTATGTACAGTAGCAAGGAATAATTGGTTGTCCAACAAGGGAGAGTAAAATTTACCTGCCGGCACAAGAAAGCAGGAATCTGAATTATGTCAGCAACCTTGCCAACAGCTTCACACTGAGAAAAATCAGTTATTAAAAGGAAGGTACATAACAGTTGAAAGATATTAGCAGGAAATCATAAACATTCATGACAATCAGGAACTACGGTGCCAAATCAATCTGACAGTGGTCCACAGGACAGTAAGAAACATCAAGGAAATCCGACGCAAGACAAGGAATGCAAACAGAAATGTTACTGGAGCATCCCCTTATTTAACTCAAAGCCAGGCCAATTGTAGCTCAAATAACTCAAATGCTTGTGAAAATGGGAAATGTGGCAGTAGTTCAGCTGCCAAAAGAATCCAGTAACGGCATTTCATCTAAATCCTTATCCAAGGAGGTTCCGGTGTTTGTGGCAGGGACTAGAGCACTTTTTTCCGGGCAAGCTAGTAAGGACAACATTCTTGTAATAGCAATAGCATAGCAGCACAAGTTCCTTCATCGGCTAGTTGGAGAGGATCTTCTCACAAGCCAGCTAGCTCAGTGAGTTCTTCATCAAAAGTTTGGTTCATGAAAGAATATCGAGAGGGAAGCAATAGGCTTGTAGATTTTATGGACCAACTAACAGTGTGGGACCTTGCCATTAGGGCTATAACAGATTTAGGCTCTCAAAGAATGTCTCTATTAACCTAATGCTTTCTAGATATGGAAGGACACTCCCTCAAGCTCGAAATTTACTCATGAGTCATGAGATCTGTTGCCTTACAGGAGTATGTCTAACACCTACTGTATCACAGAAAATTCGTTCAGTAATTCTCAACAAATACTAAATATGACAGAATCATATTTTTCCTCTGAGCTTGCTCGCACAAAGTTTATCAACATTTTTCTGCACTGAATAACTCAATTGGATAAAAGCGATTGAAAATCTCCATTGTTGAATCAAACCTGAGTTGTCTCATGTACATCAGTAACTATTGGAAGATCATAAGTGGTTTTCACTCTCTCGAGAATCTGCAAACACAAAAACGGGAGAGCTCACTATAACGTGCATCTCGTACAATCCTACATAAAATTGAGTTAAACTTTGACAACAATACACGTGAATACGAAACAAATCACACTCAAAATGGTAATATCAACAGATACCTACCTTCAAGCCGTCACTCAAGCCAGGTCCACGAAACGACTTAGAAGATGTTCTATTGGCTTTGTCAAAACTCGACTTGAAAACCAACGGCAATCCAAGTCTGGAAGGGACAGAAATCATATGCTCAGTTTTATGAACTCTTCGAACAAATTAATTTGAAGCAAACTACACCGATATTCTGATATACGACGTTACTTAGAAGTGATAGCCTTGATCTGCTTCGCCATGTAGAGAATGTGATCCTCCGATTCAATCACATTCGGACCTGCTAGTAAGAAAAATGGCTCCGCCGCCTGTTCATCAAAATATCAAAGTAATTAGCATCAAAATGGCGAAAAATGAACAGAGAAGATCGAAATTCAGACATCGCACCTTGAGCTGATTGAAAAGCGCGGTTGACGATTCCATTTCTACTCCAAACTTCTCGTTGAAAAATAGGAATGAGCAATAGATTTGAGCTGCCGAGGAAAAATCAAAATGCAGTGGATCTGAGACGCTATGCAAATAGCATTATTGTTGTATTGTTGTATGAAATTGTGAATAATGGGGAAGTAGGGATGACAATTTTCCCCCATGAAAAACCCGAAACGGGGTTCCGAGGAGAGTTTCGGGTGCGGCTTATCTATCAAAAAATTTTTATACGTAAATTCGCATGTATAATTAGAAAAAATAATTATTTAAAAAAATTTATTTGAGTTAAATGACTTATATGTGTTATTATATGAATTATATGGATGATTTAAATTTATTTTATCATTTAATCCGCAGTTATTGTATTTTTATATTTTTGAAAATTTTATTAAGTTGATCGCGTAGACGGGACCGTGGACGGACGAGATACCAACTTTTGAGCCAAAAATATTTTATGAGTTTTATGAGCCTTAAAATATTATTTTAAGGTATTTTGTCAAGAAAATTTTAGTATTTATTTATATAATTATTTAAGGGTTTATTTTTAGCCAAAATAAGTCATTTTAATGACTTTTATTAAATTTTAAATCCTCTAAATTATTATTTCGGGATTTTTGGTTTATTATCAGATTAATAGGCTGGGTTTGAGTTTTTAAATATTTATTTAGATATGATTTTATCCTAAATTAGTTATTATCCTAATTAATTATAATTATCAAAATTTTTTTTTAAAAAAACAAAAACCTATCCTACCTTACCCTAAACTCCATTCAGCAGACTCCATCCTCCTCTCCATTCTCTCTTCACGATCAGCCACCTCCCAACATCCTCCATAGCCGATTTCCTCAGAAAAGTTGGAGTTCGTCGCCCCGGAACCCATACACGCACGTTTAGCTTCAAATAAATCATCAAGGCATGTTTAATTCCTTTCCTTTAACACCATATAAGCTATTTAATTCATTTATGCAAGATTTTTATTGATTTGTTGATTCACTCATAAAAGATTTGATGTAGCATGTTGAACGTAAATTATTTTGTTGATCTTGAATGTTTTCGTGTAATACTTACGGTTCCATGTTCTTCCATGTTAGAGCCTCACGTTTTCTGTTTTTTTTCTTGTCATGTGATCGACCATGACTGCTGCTACTGGTTAGGGGTTGTACTAGGGTCCCTAGAGGTCTAGATTCATGTTGGTTCGGTCGCTTGGGGCTAAGAGATTGAAGGCCGAAGCCTTTTACTTTGGTTGCTTCAAGTCGGCAGTTTTTTTCGGGATTTCCGAAAGTGTTTCGCTAGGCCTGTGTAGGGATCGGTTTTAGTCGAGGCTTGGCTCGTTGGAATCGCCCGAATGTGGGCTACGTCTAGGCGGTGGAGCTCCGGCCGGTGGGTTGCCGGAGCTGGCCGGTAGCAGGCCATAAAGGGGCTGCTGCTGCACGGCCGAAGATAAAGGTTGAAGGAGGGTAGTTTGTACGATGGGTTTGGGAAATTGGGTTATTTTTTTTATTTTTATTTTTTTTTATTATTTCGGGTTATGGTTTGTAGGCGGGCCGGGCTTGGGTCTTGGGTCCGGTTCGGGTTAGTAGGGTCATGGGTCAAGTCAGTAGAGTTCGGGTCCGGATTAGGTGGGTCGGGCTGGGTATTTTAATTTTTAAGTGTTTATGAATTTAAATGGTTTTTGGGCTTTAATAAATAGTTAGAAAATTATTTGGGCTTCCAAATATTTTTATTAGGGATTTAAATAATTTATTTAAGTTAGCCCAATGATTTTTATGGGCTTGGGAGCCCATGACAATTTTTGGGCTAGTCAGTGGATTTTTGGACCAGTCTAGAGTTTTATTAGGTTTAATTAAGTTAATGTGCTTAAATATTTTTATTTAGCCCCAATTAAGTTTAATTAAGTTTATTGGACTTAGAGTGAGTGATCAGCAGTTTGGACCAACCCATGAAAATAAACTAAGTGCGGAATATATATTTAATTATTTTTATGCATGAAGTCTATTTTAAGTAAAAGTATATTTATTATTAAAATTAATTAAATATATATTACGAACATATTTTAAGTGCATGCATACATGAAATTTTTTTTATGATGTGTTTAAGTCTATGAATCGAACATGAAAAATATTGTTATGGAAATTGAAGTTATGTGGCGGCACAGAGGTGGTTTACCACCAGCACAGAGGTAGTTCTACTACCGGCATAGAAGTGGTTTTACCACTGGCACAGAGGTAGTTTACTACCAGCATAGAGGTGATTATTCACCGCCACGTACGATGGTTCTCAGACTGATCAGTCGCTCATGTTTACGAGCCACATTTACGGATATAACCTTCACAGTTATTTATGATTAAGTCATGCTCTAGTTATGTATGTATGTTATGATTAGTATGATGAGGCTATGTTATAAATTAAGTCGTTGCATGTAATAAGTTACATTGTATATTTTTAAGAGCATATGTAACACCCGGTATTTTAAATACGTGAATTCGCATGCATAATTAGGAAATTTATTTATTTAGAATTTTAGATTATGGGTTAAATAATTATGTGAAATTATTTGTGCATGTTTTAAGTTATTTTAAGCATTTAACCCATAATTAATGATTTTCATGATTTATGAAAATTTAATTGTTTTGATTGCGTAGACGGGACCGTGGACGGACTAGATACCAAAATTCTTAGCCAAAAATATTTTATGAGTTTATGAGCCTTAAAATAATATTTTAAGGTATTTTGTCAAGAAAATTTTAGTATTTAATTATATATTTATTTAGGAGTTTATTTTTAGCCAAAATAAGTCATTTTAATGACTTTTATTAAATTTTAAAAATTCCCTATTTTAATATTTCGGGATTTAGCTTTTCCCATCAGATTATTATTATTATTAGGGGTTTTTAAATATTTGTTTTATGGTATATTATCTTCCTAAATAAGTTATTATCCTAATTAAATTCTAATTAACCAAAAATCTATCCTATCTACCCTAAACTCACGTCTCCCTCTCCCTTAGCCGCCTCCAACCTTTCTCCATCACCATCTTCACGTTCCAACATATTGTAGCAGCCTCCATACCCGAAACCTTGAAGTTTTTGGCTTGGTTTAAAGATTTGTTCGTCCCGGACATCGTATACGCATCACGTATCATATTTTCAATCAAACTTCGGTGCAAGGCATGATTCTTTCTCTTTATTTTCGTGCCATATCAGGGATTATATGTGTGAATGTGTAGACATCAGATTGTTCCAAGAAATTTTCAGAAAAACGTTGGCTTTTGATTGATATGCACTTTGTTCATGTATTCCTTCCATCATGCTCATGTTTTTCTTCCTCCATGCCTTGTACGACTGCTGGTAGGTGTTCAGAGGGTGTGTGTGAGTGGCCTGGACTCGAGTGGCTCGAGTGGTTTGAGCCAAATGAGCCCAGGAAACCACAATGTTCAGATCGGCCTCCATGGATGCGCAGCTAGGGTTCGAGGGAAGTGGGGTTCGGGCTTGGTTTAGGAGATGCATGGGGTCAGGGCTAGGGGCAGGTCTAGACCGCCCAGACGTGGGCTATGTCTGGGCGGCAGGGCTCCGGCCAGGGGCGGCCGGAGCTGGCCGGCAGCAGGCCAAGAAGGCCTGCTGCTCGCGGCCGAGAGGAAGCAAGGGAGGGGGTCACGGGGTGGGCTGGATTCGGGGTCTGGGTGGTCCGGGTCGGGTCAGTAGTGTAGTAGGTCGGGTTAAGTTGGTCCGGGTCTGGGTTAGGTGGGCCGGGCTCGAGTCTTTTTAATTTTAAAGTATTTTATGATTTAATTGGTTTTTGGGCCAATTAATTAAAAATAAAATGATTTGGGTTCCATTTAATTATTTGGGTTAAATTTAATTATTAATTGGGCTTAATTAAATTAATTAAGTGAGTTCACTAATTTTTATGGGCCTTGGGGGCCCATGGAAGTTATTGGGCCAGTCTTTGGGCTTTTGAGCCCATTGGGCCAGAATAGGTTGTCATTGGGCCATGAATGTTCTAATGGGCTTTAATTAATTAATTTGGCTTAGAAATGTAATGTTGGACTTAAGTATGTTAATGGGCCAGTCTCAGTGTTATTGGGCCAGATTTAAGTAATGGGCTTGAGAGATTAGGGCCAGCAGTTCAGTACAACCCATGAAAAATTGCATGTGTCCTGAATATATATTTAATTATTTTTATGCATGGAAGTTATTTTTATATTTATATGTTAGTATAAAATTAAATTAAATATAAATGAAGGACACACATTTTATTTAAGTACATGCATTCATGAAATAATCTTTTGCATGATTTAATGTTTAAGGTTGAGCAAAAGAAAATATTTTATGTTGGAAGTTGAAGTAGTGTGACAATTCCAGGGGGACTCGTCCCCATATGTGAACTATTGAAGGGCAGTTTACTGCCAATTTAAGAGGTGATTCGTCACCGCCACGTACGTTGGTTTCCACGCTGATCAGTATTTGATGTATGATTTAAGGTTACACTATGGATACAACCATGCGATGTTAGAAAATACTTAGCTCAACAATGTTTATGTATTATGTATGATTATGATATTTAAGTTAATTTAAGTTATGTTATGTCATGATATTATTTTAAGCATGCTCATTCATGTATATGTTATGTATTAGTATTAAAGTGATTTAAATTATTTTAAACCCTTGTTATGTTAGCATGTTGGGCCTCTAGGCTCACTACACTGGTATGATGCAGGTGAGTACGTAGAGGATGACGTAGTACCCACCGGCGGCGAGGACATATGAGCGGACATGCAGTGACCCCGTGACCGTGATAGACGTCTGAGTCTGTTTTGCATGTTTCGAATAGTTTTGCATATTATACATTTTATTTATTTCCAGTGGTTGAAAGTATTACTCATTTTATTTAACATTTTTCAGTGCATGCAAACTTTATTTATTTTGCTTATGACAGTATTTTATTAAATGTTTGACTCAGATATTTAATTTATTAAAGGTTGCATTTTTTATTTAACTTATTTATTTTTAAATCTATTTATTCTGTGCATATATGTATGGGCATGTATGTACATATTTTTATTTAGTAAGTAATAAAAAAAAAATTCCGCATATTTATTTATAATTAAAGAGTTAGGGTCGTTTTAGCATGCATTCATGTACATGTATATGTATTAGTATAATTATGTGATGCATTATTTTTAACCTTGCTATAAAGGGTTAGACATGTTGAGCCCCTAGGCTCACTACGCTTGTATGGTGCAGGTGAGTCAGATGATTATAATGTTCTCCTACCGGTGGAGAGGACGTATGAGCGAGCTGGCAGTGGACCCCGTGATCGTCGCAGATTTTAGTTGATGTTTAAGAAACATTTATTTTTATTATGTTGAGTTTTTAAACAAGTTCATTTTTTTTATTTATGGGAATTTCGCATTATCAACTTAGTATTTTTATTTCATGCATAATGATATTTTCAGCAAGTATTTAAGTTATTTTTATGTAGTAATATTATTTCTTTTATGTTTATAAATATATGTATGGGCGTGGCTGAGGAGGCAGAGAGTGATTGCCGGTGCCAAGAGGTTGCACGGACAATGAGCGGCTCCTGAAAGGCTTCTAGGCGGAGGGAGACATGAATGAACCGATTCTGTCGGAATGAGAGGGATTCTGAGACTGTGTAGGTATGAGACTGCATAGTTGAGGAGAGCTTAAAAGATTTCATATGTGCTACTCATATCAAGAAGGTGCATCTTCTTTTCGGGAGCTCATCACATAAGAACTCCAAAGTTAAGCGTGCTTGACTTGGGGCAATTATAGGATGGGTGACCCCCTGGAAATTTTTCCAGGGTGCGTGTGAGTGAGGACATAAGCACGCTTGCACGGACAATGAGCGGCTCCTGAAAGGCTTCTAGGCGGAGGGAGACATGAATGAACCGATTTTGCCTGAATGAGGGATTCTGAGACTGTGTAGGTATGAGACTGCATAGTTGAGGAGAGTTTAAAAGATTTCATATGTGCTACTCATATCAAGAAGGTGCATCTTCTTTTCGGGAGCTCATCAATAAGAACTCCAAAGTTAAGCGTGCTTGACTTGGGGCAATTATAGGATGGGTGACCCCCTGGTAAGTTTTCCAGGGTGCGTGTGAGTGAGGACATAAGCACGCTGAAAAGACTCGTCTTGATACAGTGGGGCGTTACATTCGGGTTCGGAGATTTTTTTAAATCCGACGCTCAAGTCAGATGCTAGGATAGCGGATAGCGAAATATAGAGAGTGGTGTGTGCGCACAAGTAAAGATTGAATCCAAATAATGAAAGTGAACCTGATATTTATAGGAAAGAGCTCCGGATTTAGCGCCTACCTTCCTTATCAAGAATCCGCGAATCCCGGGATCACAATCCCGAATATTTAGGCTGAGATCTCGCCCGAATCTTGTCTGACAAAGAAAATAATAATACACTTAATCTGAGCTGAACTGTCATCATGAGGACGCTATACTGCTGCTCTCCCTGGGGTCATATGGAAAAGGGATGAGTGAGTTATTGCTGAACCCCTGAACTCAACCTGAACACTGATCCTAACATCTTAGCTAGCTCATCAAGGTTGTCCAACCCCTCTACTAAGCTAACTCCCTACTGACATCGGGGCTGAGATGAACTCCAGAGCTCCCAACCTGAGCTGGAGGTGACGGTGGAGGAGCTGAGCTGAGCTGAGCTGAGCTCCAGACCCGAGCTGGAGGTGATGGTGAAGGAGCTTGGCTGAGCTCCCGAGCTGAGCTCCCGACCCAAACTGGAGGTGATAGTGGAAGAGCTTGGCTGAGCTCCCGAGCTGAGCTCCCAACCCAAGCTGGAGGTGATGGTGGAGGAGCTTGGTTGAGCTCACGAGATGAGCTCCTGAACCAGTTCTGGTTGATTAGGGATGTTCCTTTTATATTAGGATCATCCATGAGCTGAGGTGGTTTCCTCCTCCGGGTATCACAAGTCCCTCCCATGAAAGTCGAATTGAGGTCAAAGACTCGAAATTCGTTTTTGATTATGAGATGACCCTAAGAGAATGCCGACCTGAGGTGCCTGCTGAGCCCTCCTGTCATTCTGACAATAATTAACGGTAACTTTTTGAATTCCAACGAATCTGAGCCGTACACCTGTCCAAATTCAACGGCTCGATTTAACCCGATCTTTCTATAAATAGCCCCTTGCTGTCAAAATTTCATTTTCACTTTCTTCACTTCTTACTTCTGTAAATTCTCTCTTGAATTCCCCTCTTCCAAGCTTTTTCGCCTTCTTCCCTTTCTCCCAAGTTTCCGAGCTTCCTAAGTAAGTATTTCCTTTCATGGCTACTTCTTCCCAAGCTCATTCTGGAAGCTCTGACGAAGTATTCCGTGAGGTGGATCGATTTGATTCCCTCGCTCTTACTCCCGCAGGAGAGCCTTCAGGCCAAGACCCTGCTCATGCTTCAACCTTTGCTCAGGAATATGACCTGGGCAATGTCCCCGAAATCCCCGTGGTGCCGTGGTTTGAGCAATACCCATCCGAGCTAGATGCTTCGGATGAGGACAGGATAAGAGCTCTCTCTCACGCCCCGGAGAATTATGAGTTCATCATTCCTGACCCTGAAGCCCGAGCTGACCATCCTCCAAAGGGGTATTATACCTTTTATTTAGATCAGCTGGAGGCCGATCTTAGGTTTCCTCTCCCCCTCCTTTTTCAACAGCTCAACCGTTACTATGAGCTTCATTTAGCGCAGTTCACTCCTAATTCCTTTCGCACTCTGTGTAGTTTCATTGTCCTCTTTAGGACTTTAGGCTATGACGTAAATTGTTTTACTATTTGTAATTTTTTACTTCCCAAACGTTCTGAGGAGGGCCCCTTCTACTTTTCTTACCGACCTAATTGCAAGTTTTTTAAGGGCTCTCCCAGCTCTAACAAAAATTGGAAAAACTCTTTCTTTTTTGTTCATCCCTCCGATGATTGGGATATATGCTCAACTTGGAGGGATGCTCTCCCCCTCTTACCTGTTCCCGCCCCGGGCTTCCGTCAAGGGGAATTGTTTACTGGAGCCCAAAGGGCTATAGGGGGAAGGTGCTTTGATACTTCTGCCCTTCTGGCAGAAGATCTGCTCTGCCACCATGGGCTCAGCTCGGCCGATGTCTCGGTCCGAGGAAATCTAGGTATGGCCCTTCCCCCGCCCTTGCTCCAACATGTTAGCCATATTACTATCACTATTTCCTGAACTAACCTCTCTTATTTCTTATATATATAGAAAAAAGAGTCATGGACGCTGCCATGAAAAGAATGCTGGAAAAGAAGAGAACGACTGCCCCCCCTGGGAGCAGGACTGAAGGGAGCTCCGCCAAGCCTAAAGCCCCTTCACCCCGAGCTGCTAGTAAGTCCGAGCCTTCTGCCCCTCACTCTAAGGGCTCAAAAAGGCGGGCCACTAACAGCCCTCGCCCTGAAGTGGTAGAGCTGGACTCAGGGAAGTCCTCTATTCCTGAGGTGGTGCCCCTCCGCCAGTTCAGGGCGGATAAACCTCAGACTCCCGTGGTCCGATACAGGACCAATTTCTTTGAAATGTACCACGATGCTCTGCGCATCGTGGGGGTCGGCCCTACTCCAACGACCGGATCAGTCCTCCGAGATATGATCTCCCAGGCTGACGCCGATTATGTGAAGAGCCTTGGATGGGCTGAACTGATGCAACGCTCTAACACTGCCTCTACTGAGGTAACTTTCATTTCTCCATTATTTCATGTTCCTCTTTTATGTTCTCATTTACTTATTCTTTTTCTTTCTTAGGCCGCCGTCCTGAACGCTGAGATGTCCCTCCGAGCTTCCATGGCTCGCAAGTAATTTTCCAAGGTTACCCGAGGTTACGAAGCTCATTTTGCTGAGCTTAATCAGTTAGCGGAGGACACCAAGCTTGGTCATGAAAAGGAGGTGGCCAATCTCCGAGCCCAAATGGAGGAGATGCGGATGGGCTTCCAGGCTGACCGGCTGAAGCAGCTGAACGACCTCCGAGTCTCTGAGGTGCAGAAGGAAGCCCTGCAGGGTGAACTTAAAGGCTCCTAGGATCAGCTTTCTCAAGCCCTCCAAGAGCTAGAGCTATCCCGAACCGAGCTGACCAAAGGAGCTGAAGGCTTCAAAGAAAGCTTCCTAAAGTCGGACGAGTTTATGGATGAGGTTGCTGTCCAAGCCTATGGCTACCTGTCCAAAGGGTTCGAGGGTTGTAGGCAGCAGTTCAGGGCAGTAGGTTATCCTCCTGAAGGGATCCCAGTAGATTTTTTAGACTTGGATGGATTTGCCCTCTCCCTCACCTCAGGGGAGGCAACCAAGGAGGACGAGGCTGAGGCCGAGGGAGGAGAGGGTGAAGGGGAGAATGAAAATTAATTTTTGTAATTGTTGATGTAAACACTTAGATTTTTGTCAGATTATGCAAGCTCAGTTATATTATTATTCTTTTAGGTTATCACAATTTGAGTTGCGATTACTAACACCTTAAAATGAGCTGAGCTCCTTAGAGGGAGGCAAAATTAACACTTAAAAATAAACTAACACTCAAAAGGCGTTGAGCTTAGCTGAGCTCTAGGTGGCCGAGCTAAGCTCCCTAAGGGGAGGCATAATAATCATTTAAAAATAAACCAACACCCGAAAGTGTTGAGCCGAGCTGAGCTCCTTGAGAGGAGCAAGATACATACTTAAAAATAAACTAACATCCAAAGGTGAGCTGAGCTGAGCTCCTGAAGGGAGGCAAGATAAATACTTAAAAATAAACTAACATCCAAAGGTCAGCTGAGCTGACCTCCCGAGCTGAGCTGAGCTCCCGAGCCGAGCTGGTAAATATGCCGAGGAGTCTTGGCCGAGCTCCCGATGTGACTTGACGTATGTTACCCGAGAGCTTGAATGAACTCCCGACCTGACCTGCCTTATGTTATCCGAAATCTTGAATGAACTTCCGACCTGACCTGACTGATGTTGCGCAAGAGCTTGCATGAGCTCCCGACCTGCCCTGACTGATGTTACCCGAGAACTTGAATGAACTCCCGACCTGACCTGGCTTATGTTGCTCGAAAGCTTGAATGAGCTCCCGACCTGACCTGGTTTATGTTATCCGAAAGCTTGAATGAACTTCCGACCTGACCTGACTGATGTTTCCCAAGAGCTTGCATGAGCTCCCGACCTGCCCTGACTGAGGTTACCCGAGAACTTGAATGAACTCCCGACCTGACCTGGCTTATGTTGCTCGAAAGCTTGAATGAGCTCCCGACCTGTACTGGTTGATGTGCCAAGTACTAGATGTGTTTCAGTTAAAATGTGACTAAGGTAATGAGCTGAGCCAAAGTCAGGGTCGAGGTGACGTAAATAAGGTAAAGATCTGAACCAAAGTCAGGGGCCTAAGAGGCGTGACTAAGGTAATGAGCTTAACCAAAGTCAGGGGCCTAAGAGGCGTGACTAAGGTAATGAGCTGAATCAAAGCCAGGGGCCTAAGAGGCGTGACTAAGGTAATGAGCTGAGCCAAAGTCAGGGGCCTAAAAGGCGTGACTAAGGTGATGAGCTGAACCAAAGTCAGGGGCTTAAGGGCGTGACTAAGGTGATGAGCTGAACCAAAGTCAGGGGCCTAAGAGGCGTGACTAAGGTAATGAGCTGAACCAAAGCCAGGAGCTTAAGAGGCGTGACTAAGGTGATGAGCTGAACCAAAGTCAGAGGCCTAAGAGGCGTGACTAAGGTGATGAGCTGAGCCAAAGTTAGGGGCCTAAAAGGCGTGACTAAGGTGATGAGCTGAACCAAAGTCAGGGGCCTAAAAGGCGTGACTAAGGTGATGAGCTGAACCAAAGTCAGGGGCCTAAGAGGCGTGACTAAGGTGATGAGCTGAACCAAAGTCAGAGGCCTAAGAGGCGTGACTAAGGTGATGAGCTGAACCAAAGCCAGGGGCCTAAGAGGCGTGACTAAGGTGATGAGCTGAACCAAAGTCAAGGGCCTAAGAGGCGTGACTAAGGTGATGAGCTGAGCCAAAGTCAGGGGCCTAAAAGGCATGACTAAGGTGATGAGCTGAACCAAAGTCAGGGGCCTAAGAGGCGTGACTAAGGTAATGAGCTGAACCAAAGCCAGGGGCCTAAGAGGCGTGATGTGGGGACCACGGGTTGCTAATCTCATCTTAGGGCAATTAATGAACAATTAACATTCATTAAACATCAAGTAAGAAACCAATAGCAAAGTAAAGCAAAATTTTTTTTTTAAAAAAATCAGTGTCTCGTTCGATCGGTGAAAATCACCCGATCGAGCGAGCACAAATGCTCTGCTCACTGTTCGATAATATTTTGGCCTCGCTCGATCGGGCAACTTCCGTCGATCAAGCGGGCCAAAATATCCAATTTTCTGTTTTGCAAAATTGATGGCCGCGCTCGATCCTGGATTTTCACAGGATCGAGCGTGCCCTCTGTTTCCAGAAAAATCAGCAATTCATTTTGCTGTCAAGCTTGATTCCATCTATTTTAAATCAACAACACATGATATATCAAATCCAAGTTTTGCATATAATCATAAACAACCTCTTAAGCATCTATACATGAATTTGATACATCAAACAAGTTGATAAACAAACGATAGACGACAGAACTATCTCAAGTTCATACATGTATTCTAAAACCAACAGATTCTAAATTTCTTGACGCTTCTAGTTCACAAGACTTCATCTACAACCCAAGTCCTCACGTGCTAGACTCTCTCCAAGCTGTCAATGACGTCGATTACTAGCTCCTGCCCCATCTGTTGTCATGCACACATACAAAATAAGACAACAACCGGATAAACTCCGGTGAGAAACGATTCTCAGTATAACCAACATATAGAAAGTGTTAAATAAATCATATCGACGTTATTTAAACTCGACTCAACAAATAGAGTAAATAACGCTTCGACTAAGAATTGATTCATATAACTTCGTGCCATCAAGATTCGTAAACGATTTTGACATGGATATCCATCTAACGAGTTTGTAAACGACTCGCAAATAAGGTTAACCGCAACCTTGGCATAGAATCGATTCAATATAGCATCATATCAACTCGAATATAAAGATCCACTACCTGAGATGGATCGACAACATCACAATCAAATCAAAAACATAAACAAGTATGTGGTTTTTGCGGGCCAACTCAAGATTAGTCGTTCTTGAGTTTCAAATTCCCTACTTCGCGATGTCGTCATTATACCTTCTAATATCTCGGTTCTGAACTCTTCAATCTGAAATATAACAACCAAAATACTCATATCAAACTTCATTCAAGATTATTATTTCAGAAACGAATCAAAACCATTAATCGATCGTCAATCAAACTCAGTTCAAACCTCAACTCTTTCTTCGTTAGTTCAAGTCAGCGTCTTGTGTCGTTTAGCCTTCAAACTTAACTGAAACTGAATAAGAAAAATACTATAACATTCAAAACATCTCAACAAAAACTTCAACTCAAATATCGGCTATCAAAACAGTTCCAAAACTCGATTAAACGACGTAGCGATTGAAAATCGGTAACCGACGTAATCCCGAAATCATTTCTAACTTCAAAACCAATTATACGTGTATTCAATTCAACAAACCAACTGATATATCATTCCAAACCTCATCTCAGTAGCCATAACAATTGATATACATGCTGGAATCAAAGTTGAATACAAATAACACAAACTCATCAATCCGGTTTCGATATAGAATCGCAAAAACGTCGATAAACATAATCAAAAACTCAACATCTGATATCTGTCAACTTTCGAGCTTCAAACCATACTGAAAGATATAAACACTTACACTAGATCGAAGCCCTATTTGTAAGGATTCCAGAACAATTTACGGAATCAAAATCGGATAACCGGTGCAAAAGTTATAAGGATTTGAAGATCGGAAAATCAAAAGAAAAGAAAGATCTCGGCTTGCTCTGTTCAACTTTCTCTCAATTTTCTGAATTGCTTAACATATCACACGTAGATATGCTGAGTAATATATTTCAAATCAGATAACTTCAACCCATATTGCAATTTAGTCCCTAAATTCTTCAATATTTGCAATTTGGTCCTCGGCCCTTATTTTAATTCAATTTCAATCCTAAATAATTTAAGAATATTAGAATTTTAATCGAAACTCTAAATATTCCCAAATTAAATATACTCGGATTAAAATTAAATAAATTCGAATTAATATTAATTAATCCCGGGCCTTACATTTCTCCCCCACTAAGACATGAGTTCGTTCTCGAATTCATAAACAGTATAGATATGCAGACTGCATGCTCATAAGAATAAAGAATAACTGAAAACTGAATAAGAACTCACATCAGTGGAATAGATAAGGAAATCGTTGCTTCATATCATCTTCAACTTCCCACGTCGCTTCTTCAACTCCGTGCCGACTCCATTGAATCTTCACCAATGGAATGGTCTTCGATCGGAGTTGCTTCGTCTTCCTATCAAGAATCTGAATAGGTCGTTCGAAATAGCAAAGAGTATCATCCAACTCAGCTTCATCAGATCGAATCACATGAGACGCATCAGATATATACTTTCTCAACATCGATACATGAAAGACATCATGTATTCCAGATAAAGACATAGGAAGAGTGAGTCGATAAGCTAGATTGCCTATCTTCTCGAGAATCTCATACGGCCCAATATACCTCGGAGATAATTTTTCTCGTTTGCCAAATCGAACTGTTCCCCTCAACGGTGAAATCTTCAAAAACACTCTATATCCCTAATCAAAAGATAATGGTCATCGTCGTATATTTGCATATCTCGTCTGTCTATGCTGCGCTATTCTCATTCTCTGCTGTATCAATTTCACTTTCTCAGTCATCTGTCTGATCATATCTGGCCCTAACTCAGGTACTTCAGAAACATCATCCCAATACAAAGGCGATCGACATTTTTTTTCCATATAATGCTTCGAATGGTGCCATCTCTATACTCGTTTGATAATTGTTGTTATACGAAAATTCCACGAGTGGTATAGAATTTTGCCATGTAACACCAAAATCAAGTACTACAGCTCTAAGCATATCCTCAAGCGTCTGAATAGTTCATTCAGATTGACCGTCAGTTTGAGGATGATAAGCAGTACTCAAATGTAAACGCGTACCTAGAGCTTCCTGTAGGCTATGCCAAAAGTGTGAAGTAAACCTCGGATCTCGGTCTGATACTATCAACTTTGGCACACTGTGTAGTCTTACCACTTCTCGAATATAGAGATCCGCCATTTGATCATGACGATAAGTCATTCGATAAGGAATAAAGCACGCAGATTTCGTCAATCTGTCGATGATCACCCAAACAGCATCGCATCCTCGAGATGATCGTGGTAACTTTGTTACAAAGTCCATGGAAATGTGATCCCATTTCCATTCAGGAATCGATAAACTCTGTAATAAGCCACCCGGTTTCTTTCTTTCAGCTTTCACCTGTTGGCAATTCAAACATTTAGATACAAATTCAGTCACATCAGACTTCATTTGTTTCCACCAGTACTGACTCTTCAAGTCGTTGTACATCTTTCTGCCTCCAGGGTGAACACTATAGCGACTGCAATGGGCTTCTTTCAAAATATTCTGTCTCAAGTCTGCAATATTGGGAACAACTATTCGGTCATTCACATACAAGATATCATCGTCACTAACCTTGTACTCAGACTGATGTCCTGATCGGATCATTTCAATCGATTTTTGTACATTCTGATCAGCTTTTTGTTCTTCTTTGATACGAATCAATAACTCTGGCTCAGCACTGATTGCATACACTCTTATCGGCCTTCTATCTGTCTCAAATACATACCCCGAAATACAAAAATCTTCAATCAAATTAGATACACCTATCGTAGACAAGGATAAAGCACATACCTTTCTACTTAGGGCATCCGCTGCTGCATTAGATTTTCCCGGAGAGTATTTGATTTCACAATCAAAATCCTTCAATAAATCAAGCCATCGTCGTTGTCTCATATTCAATTCAGATTGTGAGAACAGATACTTCAGACTTTTGTGATCAGAAAAGATTTCAAACTTCTCGCCATATAAGTAATGTCTCCAGATCTTCAATGCAAAGACAATTGCAGCCAATTCAAGATCATGAATCGGATACCTGACTTTATGTGGTTTCAGTTTTCAAGAAGCATAAGCGACAACATGTCCTTTCTGCATTAAAATACATCCCAAACCCTGGTGAGAAGCATAACAATAAACAACAAAATCACCAGTACCTGTAGGGATTATTAAAATCGGCGCTGTCGTCAATCTCTTCTTAAGTTCGATAAAACTTCTTTCACACGCCTCAGACCAAAGAAATTGTGCATTCTTCTGTGTAAGCTGTGTAATAGGCTTCGCTATCGAGGAAAAATCTCGAATGAATCGACGATAATAACCGGCCAAGCCCATAAAACTTCGAATTTCTGGCATAGATGTCGGTCTCTGCCAACTGATCACAGCTTCAATTTTACTCGGATCAACCGAAATACCATCTCCTGAAATTATATGACCAAGAAAAACAACTCGCTGCAACCAAAACTCACATTTGGATAACTTGGCATACAATATCTCTTCTCTTAATATTCTTAATACAGTTCGGAGATGATCAGCATGTTCACACAGATTCTTAGAGTATATCAAAATATCATCGATAAAGATAATGTGGGGACCTCGGGTTGCTAATCTCATCTTAGGGCAATAAACGATTAATAAACAATTAATCATAGCATAAAAGAATATTCAAACCAAGAGCTAAAATTTTTTTTTTATTTTTTTAAAATGAGCCCTCGCTCGATCGGTAAAACTTGCCCGATCGAGCGAGCCAAAATATTCTGCTCTCGGGTCTGAACAAAAATGGCCTCGCTCGATCGGTGAAATGTTACCGATCGAGCGAGCAACAAAAAGCTCAGCCTCTGTTTTTCAAAATAAGGCCTCGCTCGATCCGTCGATATTAACCAATCGAGCGGGCTCCAAAATACTGGAAATCTGCTGCATCAAAAAGGCTATCAATTAATATACATGCATTGGCAAATAAATCCTATCTCATAAATACATCAATTCAAGAGAATATAAACTAGGATTTATCAACTAACAACATGTACAAAATCTCTGTTTTCTAACATGTTGGCATACAATACATTTCATCTACTTAAAACCCGAGTCCTCACTTGCTAAAACTGTTCTTGCTGCTATCCAAGCCAACTCTAGCTTGATCATGCCCCCAACCTGATGCAATGCACACATACAAACAAAGCAACAGCCGGATAGCTCCGGTGAGAATAAATCTCAGTATAAATAGCATGCATATACATCATTTAAACATATAACTAATTCACATCTTGAATTAACATAACATGCTAGCATTTATAAACGCATAATCTAAACCATAGAAGTCTCTAGGTTAATGCATAAATGCAATGCATGTGCCAAGGAATAGGCTAGCAAAGCTGATACCAATAAAGCTTGGTTCTTTGGGATCCCAAGGAATAAAATAGCTCTCAAACTACCGACACGCCCATTCGAGGCAGCATCAAGTATTTTACTCCTCTGACTTTGGTGCAACTATAGTGAGTCTTCTGGCTCTGAACATAAATCCATATTATGTGCCATGAGTCAAGCTGACTCTGAAAATAAATCTACATTCCATGTCACTCACTACAGCTCTCCAAATGTCATCTGCACTCTAGGCGATGGCTGCCCTCTGTGCTATTAAGGCTGGAGTTCAAGATGAATGCAACATAAGCTGTATGCATTAAAAGCTATAAAACACCTTGAACACTTGCTCAATAACAAACTAAGCAAAACAAAGCAGCTAATCACATAAAGATAGCAATAAATCTGCAAGCATATCATAAAACATGTAAAACATGTTCAATACAGCAAATAATACAAATAAGCTTACACAGGTAAACATTTACATAAATGTTATGGAAAATTCAAGAAAATAGCTATCCTGAATAATCTATCCCATTTATGTAAACGTAAACCATAACATATATAAAAACAGGCAAGTATGTGATTTTAGGCAACTCGATAAGCAAAACAATCTCAAGTTATTCTGTCCATCTTATTAATGTCTATTCATACCTGCATTTTTGATTCAAATAGCTGACACTCTGTTAATTCTTGATCAACTACAAGCTGTCCAAATCTGACATCAAATTCTGCTTATTTCAATCAGTGCCACTTGAAGGTATTCTTGATTCAACTTCAAACACTTCAAGTCATTCGAATTCGAAATCGTCAATTCAATTTCGATAATCTTCAAGTCAAATCTGAAATAATGTATAACATATCTAAACATCAATTTCCAATCTGAATCAATGTTTCTTTAAAGCTGATACATTTCAAATCTGACTAATACAATCGGAATTCAAACCGACGTCGCAACTATTCGACTTCGATAATTCTTTCGATTCAAATATCATTCTAAACTCAATTGCATATTCAAGTCATCCACTAAACACTTAAGGATGATCTTTAGACATTGATAATACATATCAATTCAAAATCTTGAACCGACGGCGTAACGATATGATTTCGGTCTATCCAAAAGCTTAAACATCATTTAGACAATCATATCAATCACATATCATCACCACTTCTAGCAGCAAATAACGTGAACATCATCCCCTAAAAATCAGAATTGCTATAATTCTTTCAATATTCCAAAACATGTCCAAACGACGATCTTTTCTCGATCCGTCTTAGATATACTATCGTCGTATATGCTAGAACATGTTTATACAATCAAATCTTAATTCTAACAACAACATAAAATTCAAACATGGTAGAACTTCATAAAACTTACGTCAAAACGTAGCACTCGGAGCTGTGATCGCAAATATATGATCAATCGGAAATTCTACCGGGCGGATCAAAAGATATCGGAGCTTAAAGGGTTGAACATGGCTTTGGGAACCCTTTTCTCATCTCTCTCGGCCACTTCTGGATTTGTGGGTGACTTAATCTGATTCCCACGTTTAAACATAAATATATATCCACTTATTTGCATTTTGGCCCTTAAACTTTGGCCTAATTGCAATTCAGTCCCTGGACAAGCGATTTAATTCAATTTCAATCCTAAATAATTTAAGAATATTAGAATTCAAGTCTAAACTCTAAATATTCTCAAATTAAATATTCTTGGATTAAAATTAAATCATTTCGGACATTATTGCACTTTAGTCCCTGAATTGCTCAATATTTGCAAATTGGCCCTTTCTCGGATTTTATCCTCAAACTTCATTCTTGATATTTATCATCTTGGAATTCACATCTTAAATTCCATAAATATCAATTGCAAATATTTTTAATCTTTTAATTTAAGAATTCCGGATAATAAACTTCTTAAAATCCGAAAATCCTCAAATTAAATATTTCTGACCCGAAATTGCAATTCCACATTTCTTAACTTCTTCAAATAAATATTTTCTCATATCCGGAATTTAAATCTTAAATCCCGTCATTAAGAACTTAATATTTACGGGCCTTACATTTCCTCCCCTCTAAGGAATGATTTCGTCCTCGAAATCGCATCGATCTTACTGCTGATTCTTGTAGGCTGTGTAGCTGACTGAAGTAATACTAACTTCAATTCTCTGAGATATCGATATCTATTCTGATATCTTCTCTTCTATCATAGCTTAATCTTATTTCTGATTGTTTCTGCAATCATATCTATTCGCATTCACATATAATCACTGAGTCAACTTATATCTAAGTTGCTCTTTCTTGTGATCTAACTCTGCATCAATTACTTTGTCTTGCTTACAATCTTATCAACTTCTGTTGCATCTGAATTGAATACACATACATGTTCTAGCTGATATTCTTCAGCCAATGCATATGGATAACAATTCATCTATCTGATACTTCATGCTTCAATAAGCTAGATCAAATACTCACAAGAAACAATTCTGAAATCTCTTTCTGAACCTAATGATGCTCCGAAAAGAACTTCTTAACTGATAATTCTGTTCAGGCTTCAACTCTCTATATCTATTACTCATCTACTAGCTCTGTTAATGCTGCTCTATTCTTATTCTGTTATCTGGTCTGATAGCTGATAATTCTGTAAGATTGTTTTCATATAAAGACATTTCTGTGTTTTTGATCAATCAATCATCAAAATACTGTCTTTATAGCTATTCAAGAGCTCTTACAGGAATCATAGTAATCAAGTGGCAAATAATCAATCAATTAGTACCGAATCTAGTACTCTAGTTCTGAGCATATCCTCGAAAATTTGGATAATCACATCTGATAGTCCACTAATCAGAGGATGGTATACTGAAATCTCATACAACCCAACACTCAGAACATCTGACAATCACTGCCACAATCTAGAAAACCAATCTAAAGTCTCTATCTGGACAATAGATTTCACTCATTCCTGTAATTTGATCATCTTGCTAAATGCATAACCATTATCTTTTATGGTTGTATCATATCTAATACACCATATTCTTGAATATGTCGAAATCGACTACAATCTAAATTTGCACAATCATGACAATTCAAGTAGATTTGAACTAAAGTTGTTCGTAAAGTTGATCTTCTTTCAACTTTTATGTAACTAATCTGTTACATAACTCACTTGAGTTCTTCTTTTCTGCTTCTTTTACTGGAATTCTAATATTGGTAACGTCAATTCTGTCGTATCTACTTTCATTTCTTTCACTAATACTTATTTCCAAGTAATACTACATGTAAATCATACATGTTTAGACAACTGAATGGATATTCATCTGTTGTCATATGCCTCTTTCAGAATCTGATATTCCATATCTAGAATATCCGGCATAATCAAATGATTATTCACCGCAAAAATTCATCTGTTCTGCTCTGCTGTCTTATCTCATATCTTAATCTAGCGTTCTCAATCAATATTCTATTGCTTGATCTTAGATCAATATTACTTTTATCAATCCAAACCAATCAAGTTTAGCTTGGATCGCAACAATTCTGATCTTTTAAATATCTGTCAAGAACAAACTTACAAAAAATACAGATCTGTACCCAATAAATCCATCAATTAGCTAAAACCCATAAATCTTGCTGATGGTCTGAATCTGAATTTCTATCAGTTACGAGCCAAATACTTCAAAATATACTGAATAAACACATCAAATCATCAAGAATTCTCAAATTTCCAAACAAAGGAACTCGCTCAAGGAAATGTCAGTCAAAATCAAATATTCTGAATGACAACGAGTGAATCAAAGTAGACTCTAGCAAAGACATAAGAGTCAATCAATATCAATCGAGGTCAAAGAATACAACCTCTGCATCGATATCAAAAATTCAAGAATCATGATTTCTATGATGTAATAGCTTCAGCAAAATTGAAGATATAGCTCAACTGTAACTGATTTTTCTGATTCTCTAATGATATGAGTTCATTTATTAATTCTGAGCTGACAATAGTCGAATATAATCTTTTCGACATAACTTATCGTCATAGAATCATTTCGGTACTACATAATTCTTTTATACTCAATCTGCTAGCTGTTTCTGAAGTTCTTCAGATCAAGTAATGCTCTTCTATATAAGTTTTCATAATACTTTCGTACTAGACACCACTCTAAAAAGAATTGCATTCATGTCATAGAAAAGTCGAAATAGGCTTGAACTATTTCTGTACATTCTAACCACTGACATAGCTATCAATTCTAGGTTAATGCTGTACTAGTTCAGTATATCGACTAGACTTCTACTGACATTCTTCTACAGTCAACATGATCTAATCAGTACCGACCATTGCACAAATTTCTAGCTTAATATCCCATATCTGATATCAGTACATTCAATCTTATTTCCTCAATTTTGTATTGCATCGTCTATAACTAATCTTGCACATGCATTCCATCTACTTAAAGACAAAATCTCAGCAAATACAATAAATAAAGGCTCATCAGATACAGATTATAGCATAACAAATCACTGATCTATGAATGTATGCTATATAATCAATATACAAGTGGTTAACTAGAATTAACTCACTTACCTGTAAGATTCTTATCTGATACAACTTGAGCCGCATTTTCTGTACTTGCTTATTGCCTAAGCAATTATCTGTCATTCAACTGTTCTCTTGATCTGTTTCAGCTAGGGGACTTATGCTTATAGTTATTCATTTGCTGACGTTGAGATTGAATCAATCTTTACTGATGTTGCCACTATTTCTTGCTATTCTTGCTGCATAGCTATACTGCTATGGAATATCTGGTGATGATCATAATTATGAGGCATGAATAAGAATTCAACTCTGCCTCATACTAACGGTTCATGATTTTGTTTTTTTTTTTCTGGCTTGAAATCAACTTGTACTTCTATTCTGCAAAGTCTACTGTTCTATCTTTTGTAACATATATGGAAATAAACAATTCTGTTTACTTACCTGCCAAACAATTGCAAAAATTTTTCTGGCTTCACCAACTTCTAGCTAAGTCCTGGAGTTGATATAAAATCAAGCTGATTCTATGTTCATCTGAATATGCTTCTCTTGAACAGCTGATCCAGCTCGTCAATTCAACCCCTTTCTAGACATAGCCTATGCTGTATTTTTCTGGTTGGTGATCAAGAGCTTTGGAGTTGTTCAACTAACATACTCCTCAGTGTACTGAATTCAAATACTTACCTCAACACTGTTCTGTGCTATCTGCTATTCTGTTCTATCTGAGGTTCTTATGCTATCTGCACAACCTGTCTGATTTGATAACAGAAGCAATATATATGGAAGGGATTATAAAATACAATTACAGTATACAATACATATAATCTCATGCTTCTGACTAGAACACATACTTGCAAAATATCATGCTTTTTCAAATAATACATGATTGCAACGAATTCATTTATGCTAATAAATTCAAGAAATCAGGCATACATATCAGCATATAAGCATGTAATTCTTATCTCAATAAAGCAAATAGTGTTCAATCAAATAATCATAGTCGCATACAAAGAAGCAAAAGCAAGTAAAGCATAATCATGCAATACTATAAATGCATGCGACTCAATCTACCCCGCTCAACTTATATCTTAGTCCAAGACTTTATGCTCCAAGACTTTACGCTCTGATACCACCTGTTGTGGGGACCTCGGGTTGCTAATCTCATCTTAGGGCAATAAACGATTAATAAACAATTAATCATAGCATAAAAGAATATTCAAACCAAGAGCTAACTTTTTTTTTTATTTTTTTAAAATGAGCCCCTCGCTCGATCGGTAAAACTTGCCCGATCGAGCGAGCCAAAATATTCTGCTCTCGGGTCTGAACAAAAATGGCCTCGCTCGATCGGTGAAATGTTACCGATCGAGCGAGCAACAAAAAGCTCAGCCTCTGTTTTTCAAAATAAGGCCTCGCTCGATCCGTCGATATTAACCAATCGAGCGGGCTCCAAAATACTGGAAATCTGCTGCATCAAAAAGGCTATCAATTAATATACATGCATTGGCAAATAAATCCTATCTCATAAATACATCAATTCAAGAGAATATAAACTAGGATTTATCAACTAACAACATGTACAAAATCTCTGTTTTCTAACATGTTGGCATACAATACATTTCATCTACTTAAAACCCGAGTCCTCACTTGCTAAAACTGTTCTTGCTGCTATCCAAGCCAACTCTAACTTGATCATGCCCCCAACCTGATGCAATGCACACATACAAACAAAGCAACAGCCGGATAGCTCCGGTGAGAATAAATCTCAGTATAAATAGCATGCATATACATCATTTAAACATATAACTAATTCACATCTTGAATTAACATAACATGCTAGCATTTATAAACGCATAATCTAAACCATAGAAGTCTCTAGGTTAATGCATAAATGCAATGCATGTGCCAAGGAATAGGCTAGCAAAGCTGATACCAATAAAGCTTGGTTCTTTGGGATCCCGAGGAATAAAATAGCTCTTAAACTACCGACACGCCCATTCGAGGCAGCATCAAGTATTTTACTCCTCTGACTTTGGTGCAACTATAGTGAGTCTTCTGGCTCTGAACATAAATCCATATTATGTGCCATGAGTCAAGCTGACTCTGAAAATAAATCTACATTCCATGTCACTCACTACAGCTCTCCAAATGTCATCTGCACTCTAGGCGATGGCTGCCCTCTGTGCTATTAAGGCTGGAGTTCAAGATGAATGCAACATAAGCTGTATGCATTAAAAGCTATAAAACACCTTGAACACTTGCTCAATAACAAACTAAGCAAAACAAAGCAGCTAATCACATAAAGATAGCAATAAATCTGCAAGCATATCATAAAACATGTAAAACATGTTCAATACAGCAAATAATACAAATAAGCTTACACAGGTAAACATTTACATAAATGTTATGGAAAATTCAAGAAAATAGCTATCCTGAATAATCTATCCCATTTATGTAAACGTAAACCATAACATATATAAAAACAGGCAAGTATGTGATTTTAGGCAACTCGATAAGCAAAACAATCTCAAGTTATTCTGTCCATCTTATTAATGTCTATTCATACCTGCATTTTTGATTCAAATAGCTGACACTCTGTTAATTCTTGATCAACTACAAGCTGTCCAAATCTGACATCAAATTCTGCTTATTTCAATCAGTGCTACTTGAAGGTATTCTTGATTCAACTTCAAACACTTCAAGTCATTCGAATTCGAAATCGTCAATTCAATTTCGATAATCTTCAAGTCAAATCTGAAATAATGTATAACATATCTAAACATCAATTTCCAATCTGAATCAATGTTTCTTTAAAGCTGATACATTTCAAATCTGACTAATACAATCGGAATTCAAACCGACGTCGCAACTATTCGACTTCGATAATTCTTTCGATTCAAATATCATTCTAAACTCAATTGCATATTCAAGTCATCCACTAAACACTTAAGGATGATCTTTAGACATTGATAATACATATCAATTCAAAATCTTGAACCGACGGCGTAACGATATGATTTCGGTCTATCCAAAAGCTTAAACATCATTTAGACAATCATATCAATCACATATCATCACCACTTCTAGCAGCAAATAACGTGAACATCATCCCCTAAAAATCAGAATTGCTATAATTCTTTCAATATTCCAAAACATGTCCAAACGACGATCTTTTCTCGATCCGTCTTAGATATACTATCGTCGTATATGCTAGAACATGTTTATACAATCAAATCTTAATTCTAACAACAACATAAAATTCAAACATGGTAGAACTTCATAAAACTTATGTCAAAACGTAGCACTCGGAGCTGTGATCGCAAATATACGATCAATCGGAAATTCTACCGGGCGGATCAAAAGATATCGGAGCTTAAAGGGTTGAACATGGCTTTGGGAACCCTTTTCTCATCTCTCTCGGCCACTTCTGGATTTGTGGGTGACTTAATCTGATTCCCACGTTTAAACATAAATATATATCCACTTATTTGCATTTTGGCCCCTAAACTTTGGCCTAATTGCAATTCAGTCCCTGGACAAGCGATTTAATTCAATTTCAATCCTAATTAATTTAAAAATATTAGAATTCAAGTCTAAACTCTAAATATTCTCAAATTAAATATTCTTGGATTAAAATTAAATCATTTCGGACATTATTGCACTTTAGTCCCTGAATTGCTCAATATTTGCAAATTGGCCCTCTCTCGGATTTTATCCTCAAACTTCATTCTTGATATTTATCATCTTGGAATTCACATCTTAAATTCCATAAATATCAATTGCAAATATTTTTAATCTTTTAATTTAAGAATTTCGGATAATAAACTTCTTAAAATCCGAAAATCCTCAAATTAAATATTTCTGACCCGAAATTGCAATTCCACATTTCTTAACTTCTTCAAATAAATATTTTCTCATATCCGGAATTTAAATCTTAAATCCCGTCATTAAGAACTTAATATTTACGGGCCTTACAGATAATCACAAAATCATCTAAATATCTTTGAAATACTCTATTCATCAATCCCATAAAAATTGCTGGTGCATTCGTTAGACCAAAAGGCATGACTATGAATTCATAATGGTCATACCTGGTTCTAAATGCAGTCTTAGGAATGTCTTCGTCTCTAACCCTCAGTTGATGATATCCGGATCGTAGATCAATCTTCGAATATATCGACGAACCCTGCAATTGATCAAATAAATCATCGATACAAGGTAAAGGATAACGATTCTTTACCGTTGCCTTGTTCAATTGCCGGTAGTCAATACATAATCTCATCGATCCGTCCTTCTTTCGAACAAATAATACCGGAGCACCCCATGGGGATACACTCGGTCTGATATATCCTTTGGCCAACAAGTTTTCAAGTTGGTCCTTCAATTCTTTCAGTTCAATCGGTGCCATACGGTAAGGTGCTTTCGATATCGGTTGTGTACCTGGCATTAATTCAATACCGAAATCTACATCTCTGTACGGTGGCAATCCTGGAATCTCATCAGGGAATACATCTGCAAACTCACTCACCACCGGTATATCAGTCAATTTCGGACTAGACTTCAGTATATCAACTGCATAGATCAAAAATCCCTCTGCTCCCTTCTGTAACAAATCAGTCATAGAAATAACAAATATCAAAGGAATTCTGGCTCGTGATCCCTTACCATAGAACTTCCATTCATCAGTCATATCAGGTCTGAACTTCACAATCTTCTGAAAACAGTCCACTGTGGCTCTGTACTTGGTTAGCATATCGATACCGATTATACAATCAAAATCAGATAAACCAAGAACGATACAGTCAAGCTCAACTTCATTACCTTCGTACTGTAGTACACAGTTTCTAACAGACTTCACTGATACTATACCTTTTCCCAACGGTGAAGATATAGATACTACAGTAGTTAATGACTCAATAGACAATGAATACAACGTAACAAATTGTTCAGATATGAAGGTATGCGACGCACCCGTATCGAATAAGACATAAGCAAGATAACCATAAATGAAACAGTTACCTGCAATCACATCGTCTGGTGCCGCTTGTGCTTGCTCTTCGGTCAATGCAAACACTCTTGCTTGTTGCCTCGGAGGTTGATTCACCGTCTGACCTCCTCCTCTACTCGGTGCTGCAGGCTGTGGTTGAAAAGAGTGAACAGAAGATGTAGATTGACCTACCGGTCTCAATGATCCCGCACCCTGTGCACCTTCAGAACCTTGTTGTGGACACACCCTCGCAAAGTGTCCCATCTTATTGCAAATGTGGCAGCTTCCAAATACACCTCGGCATTGTTCATTGGCATGACGTCCACCACACTTGGTGCAATATACATCAGACTTCTGTCCAGCCCTAGACTGTCGGGAACTACCTGAACTCGAAGAGCTACTACCACCAGATCTCTTGAATTGTTTACTCTTGCCCTTGAAGAAGTTCTTCTTTCCATTACTGCTACCTCCAGCTTCAAATCGAGGTGGCGGTGGAATCTGTGACTGTTCTTGGGAATCTCACTGGCTGTGGCACAAACTGTGCTCCTCGTTGTTTCAGTATCCCTGCTTCTGCACCCTTTGCTCGATTCAGAGCATCAGCAAAGGTATTCGGTCTTCCCGAATTCACAAGTGTAAACACATCAGGATTCAAGCCATTGATAAATTGATCGGCTTGAGCTTCATCACTAACAGAAATATGTGGAGCAAACTTCAACAAGCTGGTGAATTTTGCAACATATTCCTCGATATTTAACTGTCCCTGTTGCAAACTCGCAAACTCTGATCCTTTGTCCTTGAGATAAGACACAGGAAAGAAACGCTGATAGAAAGCAGTTTGAAATACAGACCAGGTAATAATAGTACCTTGGTTTTCCAATGCTTTCTTCGTTGCTATCCACCAACTCTTGGCAAGGCCATGTAGTTGATGAATAATCAGTCTCACACGACGATCATCTGAATAGTCAATGGACTCGAATAACTGCTCAATATCTTCCAGCCAGTTCTCACACTCCACAGCATTCTCAGTTCCTTGCAACTTCGGTGGTTTGAATGACTGGAATCGTTTCAGAAGTTTCTCCATCGGATTAGAATCACTGAACTCATCAGTAGGAGTACTACCCTGTCCATGTTCAGACACTGTCACTGGGACCTGTGCAGCATTTTTCTGTTCAGGCTGATTCGTAGCCAACGTCTGTCTAACTCTCGGTGCTGGTCGGGGAGGCATATCTGATAATCAAACAGATTAGTGTACAGTTCAATCTCAATTACAACAAGTCTGTTGCAGTCCACATTGCCTTCATAAAATATCGAGTTTCGATTCATCCTCATAATACATGCTAGTACTTCAATCAAATAACCAGATAGCATGTAATTCAAACCATTATATAGCATATTCTTCGCAAATTATCACAGCATCATGTGACAATTTAATATCTGTAATCAATCAATCATATACCATAAAATTATGAAAGCAATAAATAAATCAGAATAGAAGACTCGATCTACCCCGCTCATCTAATCTCAGTCCAAGAAACTTATGCTCTGATACCACCTGTTGTGGGGACCTCGGGTTGCTAATCTCATCTTAGGGCAATTAATGAACAATTAATATTCATTAAACATCAAGTAAGAAACCAAGAGCAAAATAAAGCAAAATATTTTTTTTAAAAAAAATCAGTGTCTCGCTCGATCGGTGAAAATCACCCGATCGAGCGAGCACAAATGCTCTGCTCACTGTTCGATAATATTTTGGCCTCGCTCGATCGGGCAACTTCCGCCGATCGAGCGGGCCAAAATATCCAATTCTCTGTTTTGCAAAATTGATGGCCGCGCTCGATCCTGGCTTTTCACAGGATCGAGCGTTCCCTCTGTTTCCAGAAAAATCAGCAATTCATTTATCTGTCAAGCTTGATTCCATCTATTTTAAATCAACAACACATGATATATCAAATCCAAGTTTTGCATATAATCATAAACAACCTCTTAAGCATCTATACATGCATTTGATACATCAAACAAGTCGATAAACAAACGATAGACGACATAACTATCTCAAGTTCATACATGTATTCTAAAACCAACAGATTCTAAAGTTCTTGACGCTTCTAGTTCACAAGACTTCATCTACAACCCGAGTCCTCACGTGCTAGACTCTCTCCAAGCTGTCAATGACATCGATGACTAGCTCCTGCCCCATCTGTTGTCATGCACACATACAGAACAAGACAACAACCGGATAAACTCCGGTGAGAAACGATTCTCAGTATAACCAACATATAGAAAGCGTTAAATAAATCATATCGACTCTATTTAAACTCGACTCAACAAATAGAGTAAATAACGCTTCGACTAAGAATTGATTCATATAACTTTGTGCCATCAAGATTCGTAAACGATCTTGACATGGATATCCATCTAACGAGTTCGTAAACGACTCGCAAATAAGGTTAACCGAAACCTTGGCATAGAATCGATTCAATATAGCATCATATCAACTCGAATATAAAGATCCACTACCTGAGATGGATCGACAACATCACAATCAAATCAAAAACATAAACAAGTATGTGGTTTTTGCGGGCCAACTCAAGATTAGTCGTTCTTGAGTTTCAAAGTCCCTACTTCGCGATGTCGTCATTATACCTTCTAATATCTCGGTTCTGAACTCTTAAATCTGAAATATAACAACCAAAATACTCATATCAAACTTCATTCAAGATTATTATTTCAGAAACGAATCAAAACCATTAATCGATCGTCAATCAAACTCAGTTCAAACCTCAACTCTTTCTTCATTAGTTCAAGTCGGCGTCTTGTGTCGTTTAGCCTTCAAACTTAACTGAAACTGAATAAGAAAAATACTATAACATTCAAAACATCTCAACAACAAATTCAACTCAAATATCGGCTATCAAAACAGTTCCAAAACTCGATTAAACGACGTAGCGATTGAAAATCGATAACCGACGTAATCCCGAAATCATTTCTAACTTCAAAACCAATTATACGTGTATTCAATTCAACAAACCAACTGATATATCATTCCAAATCTCATCTCAGTAGCCATAACAATTGATATACATGCTGGAATCAAAGTTGAATACAAATAACACAAACTCATCAATCCGATTTTGATATAGAATCGCATAAACGTCGATAAACATAATCGAAAACTCAACATCTGATATTTGTCAACTTTCGAGCTTCAAACCATACTGAAAGATATAAACACTCGTAAGGATTCCAGAACAATTTACGGAATCAAAATCGGATAACCGATGCAAAAGTTATAAGGATTTGAAGATCGGAAAATCAAAAGAAAAGAAAGATCTCGGCTTGCTCTGTTCAACTTTCTCTCAATTTTCTGAATTGCTTAACATATCACATGTAGATATGCTGAGTAATATATTTCAAATCAGATAACTTCAACCCATATTGCAATTTAGTCCCTAAATTCTTCAATATTTGCAATTTGGTCCTCAGACCTTATTTTAATTCAATTTCAATCCTAAATAATTTAAGAATATTAGAATTTTAATCGAAACTCTAAATATTCCCAAATTAAATATACTCGGATTAAAATTAAATAAATTCGGATTAATATTAATTAATCCCGGGCCTTACACGTGACTAAGGTGATAAGCTGAACCAAAGTCAGAGGCCTAAGAGGCGTGACTAAGGTGATGAGATGAGGCAAAGTCACAGGCCTAAAAGGCGTGACTAAGGTGATGAGCTGAACCAAAGTCAGGGGCCTAAAAGGCATGACTAAGGTGATGAGGTGAACCAAAGTCAGGGGCCTAAGAGGCGTGACTAAGGTGATGAGCTGAACCAAAGTCAGGGGCCTAAGAGGCGTGACTAAGGTGATGAGCTGAACCAAAGCCAGGGGCCTAAGAGGCGTGACTAAGGTGATGAGCTGAACCAAAGCCAGAGGCCTAAGAGGCGTGACTAAGGTGATGAGCTGAACCAAAGTCAGGGGCCTAAGAGGCGTGGCTAAGGTAATGAGCTGAACCAAAGCCAAGGGCCTAAGAGGCGTGACTAAGGTGATGAGCTGAACCAAAGTCAGAGGCCTAAGAGGCGTGACTAAGGTAATGAGCTGAATCAAAGCCAGGGGCCTAAGAGGCGTGACTAAGGTGATGAGCTGAGCCAAAGTCAGGGGCCTAAAAGGCGTGACTAAGGTGATGAGCTGAACCAAAGTCAGGGGCCTAAGAGGCGTGACTAAGGTGATGAGCTGAACCAAAGTCAGGGGCCTAAGAGGCGTGACTACGGTAATGAGCTGAACCAAAGCCAGGTGCCTAAGAGGCGTGACTAAGGTGATGAGCTGAACCAAAGTCAGAGGCCTAAGAGGCGTGACTAAGGTGATGAGCTGAACCAAAGTCAGGGGCCTAAAAGGCGTGACTAAGGTGATGAGCTGAACCAAAGTCAGGAGCCTAAAAGGCGTGACTAAGGTGATGAGCTGAACCAAAGTCAGGGGCCTAAAAGGCGTGACTAAGGTGCTGAGCTGAGGCATGTCTACATCAATATTTTCAAAAGAGCAACTGCTTATAGATAAAAGTAAAATGTAGCCTTCATGAATTACAACTGAAAGGAAAATTGTTCTTGCAATATTTAAGAATAATATTTGCGTAAATTGTAAGCACTCCAAGGTCTCTTCAGCATCTTCCCCTTTGAATCTTCCAAGTAGTAAGCATCCGAACTGAGCCTCATCACCACCTTGTACGGTCCTTCCCATTTAGGGTCGAGCTTCCCTATAGCCCCCTCCTGAACTTTTCTCAGCACCAAATCTCCTATCTGAAATCCCTTCCTGCGCACCCGATGATTATAGGATCGAGCTACCCTATTCTTGTATGCCTCCATTCTGATGGCAGCAGCTTCTCTCTTCTCCTCCATAAAGTCTAAGTCTTCCATTCTCTTTTCTTCATTCTTTTCATCGTAGAAAATGATCCGAGCTGACTCTTCTCCAATTTCTGCTGGTAAGACCGCTTCATTTCCATAAACCAGACTAAATGGAGTCTCTCCTGTCCCAATTCTGGGTGTGGTAAGATATGACCATAACACACTAGGGAGTTCCTCCACCCAATTTCCTTGGGCTTTTCCTAATCGGGTCTTCAAGCTTTGCACCAAAGATCTGTTAGTGACCTCCACCTGACCATTGCTTTGAGGATAATGGACAGATGTGAAGTGTTGTTGAATTTTCATATCTTTGCACCAAGCTTGCACCCGGGCTCCCTGAAACTTTCTCCCATTGTCGGAGATAATCTTCCGCGGTACTCCAAACCTACACACAATATTCTTCCACAGAAATTTCAAAACTTCTCCTTCAGTAATTCGTGCCAAGGCCTCCACCTCCACCCATTTAGAGAAGTAATCTATAGCGACCAACAAGAATTTCTTTTGAGTTGCGGCTAGAGGGAAAGGACCCACAATATCCATTCCCCACTGATCGAAAGGACACGCTGCCACGATTCCTTTCATTAACGCCGCTGGCTGATGCTGAAGTCTGCTATGTCGCTGACAACTGTCACAAGAAGTCACCAAAGCTATGGCACCTTTCAAAATAGTAGGCCAAAAATATCCTGCTAAAAGAACCTTACGGGCTAGAGAATAAGATTCCAAGTGATTCCCACAACACCCCTCGTGTATCTCCTTCAGGACATAATGAGCTTCCTTAGGACCCAAACACTTGAGAAGAGGTCCAGAAAATGACTTCTTATAAAGAACTCCCTCCACCATCACAAAGCGGAGACTTCTCTGTTTTAACCGATATGCCTTCTTTGGATCCTTTGGTAACTCGCCCTTCTCCATGTATTCCAAGAGCTCTTTTCTCCAGTCACTCTCTTCCGGAGCTAATGGTGCGAGCTCAGTAGAAGGTGTTAATTCCACTTGTATGACTACCTCTCTGTTTTTCCAGTTATGAAGTGAGCTGGCCATCTTGGCCAGAACATCCGCCTTTTCGTTGCTCTCTCTAGGGATCTGCTCAAACATTACCTCATCAAAGAGGCCCCGAGCTTCCTCTATTGCCTTCATGTACTTTTTTAACTTCTCACTTTTCACCTCGTAAGACTCATTCACTTGCTGAGCTACCAATTGCGAATCAGAATAGAGATGTATCCGGGCTGCCCCCACTTGCTTAGCTGCCCGAAGGCCAATTAACACGGCCTCATATTCTGCCTCATTATTGGAAGCTCGAAAATCCAACCTGACTGCCAATCGGATCTCATCTCCCTGAGGGGATATTAGAAGCACCCCCACTCCATAAACCAGACTAAATGGAGTCTCTCCTGTCCCAATTCTGGGTGTGGTACGATATGACCATAACATACTAGGGAGTTCCTCCACCCAATTTCCTTGGGCTTTTCCTAATCGGGTCTTCAAGCTTTGCACCAAAGATCTGTTAGTGACCTCCACCTGACCATTGCTTTGAGGATAATGGACAGATGTGAAGTGTTGTTGAATTTTCATATCTTTGCACCAAGCTTGCACCCGGGCTCCCTGAAACTTTCTCCCATTGTCGGAGATAATCTTCCGCGGTACTCCAAACCTACACACAATATTCTTCCACAGAAATTTCAAAACTTCTCCTTCAGTAATTCGTGCCAAGGCCTCCACCTCCACCCATTTAGAGAAGTAATCTATAGCGACCAACAAGAATTTCTTTTGAGTTGCGGCTAGAGGGAAAGGACCCACAATATCCATTCCCCACTGATCGAAAGGACACGCTGCCACGATTCCTTTCATTAATGCCGCTGGCTGATGCTGAAGTCTGCTATGTCGCTGACAACTGTCACAAGAAGTCACCAAAGCTATGGCACCTTTCAAAATAGTAGGCCAAAAATATCCTGCTAAAAGAACCTTACGGGCTAGAGAATAAGATTCCAAGTGATTCCCACAACACCCCTCGTGTATCTCCTTCAGGACATAATGAGCTTCCTTAGGACCCAAACACTTGAGAAGAGGTCCAGAAAATGACTTCTTATAAAGAACTCCCTCCACCATCACAAAGCGGAGACTTCTCTGTTTTAACCGATATGCCTTCTTTGGATCCTTTGGTAACTCGCCCTTCTCCATGTATTCCAAGAGCTCTTTTCTCCAGTCACTCTCTTCCGGAGCTAATGGTGTGAGCTCAGTAGAAGGTGTTAATTCCACTTGTACGACTACCTCTCTGTTTTTCCAGTTATGAAGTGAGCTAGCCATCTTGGCCAGAACATCCGCCTTTTCGTTGCTCTCTCTAGGGATCTGCTCAAACATTACCTCATCAAAGAGGCCCCGAGCTTCCTCTATTGCCTTCATGTACTTTTTTAACTTCTCACTTTTCACCTCGTAAGACTCATTCACTTGCTGAGCTACCAATTGCGAATCAGAATAGAGATGTATCCGGGCTGCCCCCACTTGCTTAGCTTCCCGAAGGCCAATTAACACGGCCTCATATTCTGCCTCATTATTGGAAGCTCGAAAATCCAACCTGACTGCCAATCGGATCTCATCTCCCTGAGGGGATATCAGAAGCACCCCCACTCCATAAACCAGACTAAATGGAGTCTCTCCTGTCCCAATTCTGGGTGTGGTACGATATGACCATAACACACTAGGGAGTTCCTCCACCCAATTTCCTTGGGCTTTTCCTAATCGGGTCTTCAAGCTTTGCACCAAAGATCTGTTAGTGACCTCGACCTGACCATTTCTTTGAGGATAATGGACAGATGTGAAGTGTTGTTGAATTTTCATATCTTTGCACCAAGCTTGCACCCGAGCTCCCTGAAACTGTCTCCCATTGTCGAAGATAATCTTCCGCGGTACTCCAAACCTACACACAATATTCTTCCACAGAAATTTCAGAACTTTTCCTTCAGTAATTCGTGCCAAGGCCTCCTCCTCCACCCATGTAGAGAAGTAATCTATAGCGACCAACAAGAATTTCTTCTGAGCTGGGGCTAGAGGGAAAGGACCCACAATATCCATTCCCCACTGATCGAAAGGACACGCTGCCACGATTCCTTTCATTAATGCTGCTGGCTGATGCTGAAGTCTGCTATGTCGTTGACAACTGTCACAAGAAGTCACCAAAGCTATGACACCTTTCAAAATAGTAGGCCAAAAATATCCTGCTAAAAGAACCTTACGGGCTAGAGAATAAGATCCCAAGTGATTGCCACAACACCCCTCGTGTATCTCATTCAGGACATAATGAGCTTCCATAGGACCCAAACACTTGAGAAGAGGTCCAGAAAATGACTTCTTATAAAGAACTCCCTCCACCATCACAAAGCGGAGACTCCTCTGTTTCAACCGATATGCCTTCTTTGGATCCTTTGGTAACTCGCCCTTCTCCATGTATTCCAAGAGCTCTTTTCTCCAGTCACTCTCTTTCGGAGCTAATGGTGTGAGCTCAGTAGAAGGTGTTAATTCCACTTGTACGACTACCTCTCTGTTTTTCCAGTTATGAAGTGAGCTAGCCATCTTGGCCAGAACATCCGCCTTTTCGTTGCTCTCTTTAGGGATCTGCTCAAACATTACCTCATCAAAGAGACCCCGAGCTTCCTCTATTGCCTTCATGTACTCTTTTAACTTCTCACTTTTCACCTCGTAAGACCCATTCACTTGCTGAGCTACCAATTGCGAATCAGAATAGAGATGTATCCGGGCTGCCCCCACTTGCTTAGCTGCCCGAAGGCCAATTAACACGGCCTCATATTCTGCCTCATTATTGGAAGCTCAAAAATCCAACCTGACTGCCAATCGGATCTCATCTCCCTGAGGGGATATCAGAAGCACCCCCACTCCACATCCTTCGCTGTTAGAAGAACCATCAACATACACTTTCCATAAGCCCTGCCCTTCCATATGTTTTGTTTCGGCTAAAAAATCAGCCAATGCTTGAGCTTTAATCGCTGTTCTTGGTTCATACTGAATATCATACTCACTGAGTTCAGTAGTCCACTTCACCAATCGTCCCGAAATTTCAGCGTGAGTTAATATCCTTCCCATGGGACTATTGGTTAACACCACAATAGGATGTGATAGAAAATAAGGTCTGAGCTTCCGGGCCGTCATAACAAGTGCAAGTGCCAACTTCTTGACCTCTGAATACCGGAGCTCATCACCCTTGAGAGCATGTGAAAAAAATTAAATAGGATGTTAAGCCGCTCCCTCCTGCCTAATGAGTACCGAACTGACCGCCCCCTCCAAAGCTGAGAGGTAGATGTATAAGGGTTCACCCGGAACTGCCTTAGCCAATACAAGAAGTTCAGCTAAATAATTTTTTAAGTCCTCGAACGCCTTCCCACATTCAGCATCCCACTCAAACTTCTTAGCTTTCCGAAGAACCTTAAAGAAATGTAAACTTCTATGAGCTGATCTGGATATGAACCGAGATAGAGCTGCTATCCTTCCTGCCAACCTCTGAACTTCCTGCAGATTTCGAGGATGAGACATGGATCAGATAGTTTGCACTTTCTCGGGGTTAGCTTCAATCCCTCTCTCAGTCACCATGTATACCAAAAACTTGCCTCCTCTTACTCCAAACACACATTTTTTAGGATTGAGCTTTATTCCGTAGGACCTGAGCGTGGCAAAGGTTTCCCTCAAGTCAGTCATCAAACCTGCATCATCCTGGGATTTTACCAGGATATCATCCACATAAACCTCCACATTTCGGCCAATCTGGGAAGCGAACACCCTATCCATGAGCCTCTGATAAGTAGCCCCTGCATTTTTCAAACCAAAAGACATCACTCTGTAACAGAAAGTTCCATGAGAGGTAGTGAAACTTACTTTATCCTGATCTTCCTCTGCCAACGGAATTTGATGGTACCCTTGATAGGCATCCATGAAACACAAATACTGATGACCTGCCGTAGAATCAACCAACTGATCAATTCGAGGCAGTGGATAGCAATCTTTTGGGCATGCCTTATTTAAGTCTCGAAAATCAACACACATCCTCCATTTGCCTGAACTCTTAGGGACAAGGACCACATTTGACAACCAAGTAGGGAACTGGACTTCCCTAATATGACTTGCCTTAAGGAGTTCATTCACCTCTTTCTTAATAACCTTATCCTTTTCAGGCCCAAAGTGTCTCTTTTTCTGTTTTACCTGTTTCGCTCCCGCGAAAATGTTGAGCCGATGAACCATAACGTCTGCACTAACCCCTGTGAGCTCTGAAACAGACCAAGCAAAAACATCTTTGTTCTTCTTCAAGCAATCAATCAAGCTTTGCCTCATTGAAGAACTGAGATCATCGGCTAACTTCACCATCTGAGCTCCAGGACTTAGCTCTACTTTCTCATGATCTTCTTCAGACATTAAAAATACCTTTTGACCCAACACCCTTGGTGCTCGGCCTATCAAAACCATTCCTACTTCCCTCCTACTTCTCTTTGCATCAACCTTCAGTTCATTCACATAACACAAACGTGCTGCCTTTTGATCACCCCTAACAACCCCCACTTCTTTTCCACTTGGGAACTTCAATTTCTGATGGTAGGTGGAAGCCACAGCTCGGAAATCACTCAGGGCAGGGCATCCCAATATTCCATTGAAAGAAGATGGAGCATCCACCACTGTAAAGCAAGCCATTTTGGTTACTCTCTACTCTCCACTCCCAAGGGACAAGGGGAGCACTATCTGTCCCAACGGTTGCAGAGCATGACCCGTGAACCCATACAACTCTGTGGTGATTGGATCCAACTCAAATCCTTCCAATTTCATTTGGTCCAGAGTTTCTTTAAAGATAATGTTTACTGAACTCCCAGTATCCACAAAGATACGAGCCACGTCATAATTGGCTATGGTCAAGGTGACCAGTAAGGGATCATTATGATGTAGCACCACATCCTTTAAATCTTCCCTTCCAAAACTGATGTTCGGATCAGTGGGATAGCTGAGCTGAGAATTTACCTCAAAATTTTCCAACCTACGCCCATGAGCTTTGCGAGCCCTTCCCGAATCTCAATCCGTACTACCCCCTGAGATCATATGGATAACATCCCGATTGGGATGATTTACAATTTGCTGCACCCTATCTCCTTGATCGTTTTGAGGAGTTCTTCCTTGATGATCACCTTGATTCTCTCTAACTTCATTGATTTGATTCCTCCATTGGGGAGCTCGGCCTTGGCGAGGAGGATTTGCCCTTCGAGTCAGCTCAGCTCTGATTCGAGGGTCATTATACATGATCCTTTGAACCTCCTCACCTAGCCTCTGACAATCATTGGTGATATGCCCATACTCCTGATGAAAATCGCAAAACTTGTCAGATGGCGGTAACCGCGGGCCTTTCTCAGCATTACGGGGCCTCACAAGTGCTCGTCTATCCTCACATACTTGCATTTCCTTCTCCAGGCTTACCGAGAGTGGTACATAGGGGTAGGGTCCTTTGACCCTGTTCATCTCTTCGGCAACCCTCTTCCTTCCTCCTTCTGTCTTCCCCTCTGCCTTTGCTCCTACCTTGGCATTGGGCTTACTCCCAGACGTTCCTTCCTGTCTCCTCTGCCTCTGTGCATCCTCCAAATTCACGTACTTCTCAGCTCGACTAAGGAGCTCATCATAAGTCAAAGGAGGCTTCTTGACCAAGGATCTGAAAAACTCTCCTCCTCTCAACCCTTGAGTGAAAGAGTTGACCAAGGTGTCAGCAGTGGTAGCAGGTACTTTCAGATCTGCTGTGTTGAAGCGCTGAACATACTCCCGCAACGGTTCCACCTCAGATTGCTTCATATTGAACAAACTGAGAGAAGTCTTCAAATATCTCTTGCTACTCGCATATTGTTGTAGAAAAGCTGAGCTGAAGTCATTGAAACTCTGAATACTACCAGGCTGTAAAAGGTTGAACCATTGCTGGGCTGACCTTACCAGAGTAGTGAGGAAGACCCGACATTTAATTGCATCTGAATATCTATGCAACAAGGCTGCATTTTCAAATCTCCCCAAATGTTCCTTCGGATCTGAGCTCTCATCATATTCCCCTAAAGTAGGCTGCTTAAAATTTGCAGGGAGTTTTTCATCTAGAATAGCCCGAGCAAAAGGACTTTCCCTCTGTATAGGCCCAGGCCGACCTCCGACTTGCCGACCTAGTCTCCTGATCTCTTCCCACACCGCATCCATCGGGTTGGGCTGACCTACGAGAGGAGGTGGTGGATTTTGACCCATGGCCGCTTGCACCGTTTGAGTGATGAACTGGCTGAGCTGATCTACAGTCATATCCGCCACATTTCCTCTTCCCCTTCCTCTTCCTCTTCCTGCCATATCTACGTCTTAGCTTGAATTTTCCACAGATGGCGCCAATTGATATACCTCAATAAAGTGATCTCCTTAGATGAGCTAATTAGCCGCGCTAACAAAACTCCTCCAATAAGTGATGAGCTATTGCTGACCTGAAACCACGAACAAAAGTGTTAAAGGGGGCCGGAAGGTGTTCCGGCGTATCCCCTCCGACGCTCAAGTCAGATGCTAGGATAGCGAAATATAGAGAGTGGTGTGTGCGCACAAGTAAAGATTGAATCCAAATAATAAAAGTGAACCTGGTATTTATAGGAGAGAGCTCCGGATTTAGCGCCTACCTTCCTTATCAAGAATCCGCGAATTCCGGGATCATAATCCCGAATATTTAGGCTGAGATCTCGCCCAAATCTTGTCTGACAAAGCAAATAACAATACACTTAATCTGAGCTGAACTGTCATCATGAGGACGCTATACTGCTGCTCTCCCTGGGGTCATATGGAAAAGGGATGAGTGAGTTATTGCTGAACCCCTGAACTCAACCTGAACACTGATCCTAACATCTTAGCTAGCTCATCAAGGTTGTCCAACCCCTCTACTAAGCTAACTACCTACTGACATCGGGGCTGAGATGAACTCCAGAGCTCCCGACCCGAGCTGGAGGTGACGGTGGAGGAGCTGAGCTGAGCTCCCGACCCGAGCTGGAGGTGATGGTGGAGGATCTTGGCTGAGCTCCCGAGCTTCCGAGCTGAGCTCCCTTTCCGAACTGGAGGTGATAGTGGAGGAGCTTGGCTGAGCTCCCGAGCTGAGCTCCCGACCCAAGCTGGAGGTGATGGTGGAGGATCTTGGTTGAGCTCACGAGATGAGCTCCTGAACCATTTCTGGTTGATTAAGGATGTTTCTTTTATATTAGGGTCATCCATGAGCTGAGGTGGTTTCCTCCTTCGGGTATCAATGATTTTTGGAATGTAAAAGATAATTGTTGGAAAATTGAATATTTTAAGTTTGATGTCTACGGGACGAGTTTGGGGATTTCCCCACGGGTTCGGGATTCACCCCATCACAATCTCATTTTCATATCTACAATGGGTTCGAATTCGGGTTCGGGGATGGGGGTTTAGTCCCCACGGGTTCGGGGACGGGGATTCTCCGAATATGTAAAATCGGGGATGGGTTTTTAATTCGGGGATGGGGATGGGGATGGCAAACCCGTCCCCGCCCCGTCCCGTTGCCATCCCTATGGGGAAGAGCGATGGAGACGGTATTTTATTACAGTTGCAGATATAATCCGGGACGGGTTTGGTTTTTGGAAAACCCAAATTCAAGAAGATACAACGACAGCGACTATATATTGGGCCGTTGGCCCAGTTCTTCCGCTGCTTCGATTACCTAATTGGACCGTGGAACTTGGGTTTATGAGGAAACTCTATAATGATGAATGAACCATAAAGTCTTCGGAAGTAATTAATAAAACGAGATGAAGATTTTAAAAGTAACTAAAAGAAAATTTTAAGCATGAAAATCATTAGCTTTACGACTCCATTTTGTGAAAAAATTATTTTATTTGATCCGACTCATGAAAAATATTACTTTTACTTTTTATGTCAAAATTATTATTATTTATTGCATGTATAAATCAGGTTGATATATCACATGGATCTATAAAATCGTCTCACATGACATCTAATATCGTTTAATTATGACGTGTTTCTGAAAACTATTTTCCCGAAAATTTATCAAAAAAATAAGTTGGGAATCCGTAATTTTTTGATTATGATATACCCGATATATTTTTCTATATGGGCTTTTTTGGTGACTGTTTTTGTTATGATTTAAGTGGCATTTTCACATTTATGTAGTGTATGATTATATATATATTACCGTATTCAATTCAATACATTGTGATGAAAAATTGATTTTTTTATTAAAATTAATTTCAATAAAAAATCTAATAAATTTATGGTAGCAAAAAATGATGGTTTTTTGGGTTAAGAATAATAATCATAAGAAATAGTTGAAAGATAATAGATTATATTGATTATTTCTCACTTTTTTTTATCCAAAAGACGCCTGTTGTGATTATTTCTCACTTTCTATTAATAATAATTTGAAATTTCAAAATAGATAAATATATGGAAATTAAAGCTATCATACCGAAAGGCCATGTAATTTCTCTAAGTCCTTCTTGTTTAATAAATATTGACGATAACGCATACGCATTGCGTGTGTAAAGTAATATATAAATATAATATGTTGTGTGTATATAATATAACATTTATTTTTTAAGGTGTTTGATTTTAATATGATATGCATTTTTCGTAATATGACACTTTTATGGAGTTTTTTTTTGTCATTTAAGGTTAAGCATAGCAAGAGACCAATTAATATGATCTTCATTAATATATAGTATAGTAAGTATAGACAATGCATCACTTTACCGATGTAAAATTCAAGAGTCCAAAATTGATAAGGTGAGCCTCATAAAAATATACAATCCTAAAAAAAAAAATATTTGGTTACTTTCAAATATATATATATACGTCTGATCCTCAAATAATCCAATTAAAATTATATTTTGGATGAGTTTGGATATATAAGCTATAGCTCAAAAAATAACTTAAACAAATCCTGCTTCTAAAAGTATTTTTATTTTTTAAAAAAAATGGTAAAAACGATAACACTGAGATAAATGTTGAATCTTTTTATTTTTTTAAATTTAAATAAATATATAAGTAAAAGTAAAAAAACACACATAAATTCTAGCTTCTAATTTTTTTAAAACAATTTTTGTAACTGAACACTATATAAAACATAATAAAAATATAAAAACGCAAGATTTATGCATACATTTGAGTAGTCTAAATAAATTCTGACCACATCCATCTCTTTTTTCGCTTTAGGAGTAATCCACTAAATCGTCAATAGTCTAATAGAAATGGACATCGGTGTGGAATTAAGCTTAGCAATAAAGAACAAAAAATTATCTGGACAAGAAAAAGTGATCAAAACAAAGAGAAGTACGTACAGCGACATGGTTTTAGTTCGATGAAAACTACTTCGCAAAACCTTGTAGCACATTGGTATTGCATGACAACATCTTGTCTCCATTTCCACCCAATTACTTTGCCCTACAAGTTATTAATCAGCCAAATGGTTATTACTTCAATGTTGAATACAAGAGTTTCATAAAAATATATGAACTCACATAATTAAATTGAAACCGTACCATTGTATATAGTTTAAGAGTGTATATACTAGCGTCTTATTAACCCAATCAATCCAGTCAAATCACTAAACAAAGTAGCATAGTTTTAGGCCTTCATTTTTTCAGATAGTATTTATATACTCCCTCCGTCTCATTGATATAGACAAGTGTGTTTTCACACAGATTAAAAAAATGTTTGGGAAAATAAATTTTAGAAAATAATTTTTCATTTTATCCTTGTTTAATAAAAATTTCAAAATGATAAAATAATTATACAAGTAGTTAATGATAGTAATTTAATAGGAGTAAATTGATTTAAAAAAACATGGGAGGTAACATTAAATATGGAAAGTAGACTATATATTTAGGACAAAAAAAAAAATGTAACTTAAATAAGTGGAACAAAGTTAATATTCCTCATAAAATTGTCCCCGGTTTAATTATATCCCACGGTTGACATTGAATGTGTTTAAATTATTTAAAGCTTTGAAGATAAATTAATCTTATTCAAGAATATTTTGCTTCCAATTAGTGTAGACAGTTGGATGATTGGACTGAATATTTACATGGACATTATGTGCTCATCCCATTACTAGCTTGTGTAGCCAAAATAGAAAATCTCATAATGCTACACTATTCAGTAAAAGTCGATCCAAATTCCCATAACACATTTCTTTTTTTATATGTTCCCTTTAAACAGCTATAAGAAATAATTTAGTAGCCACTCACCTTTTAAATATAAACAAACTCGATAAACATAATTGTGAAGTATTAGAAAATCAGAAACATATAGTTCTTTAGGACAGGGTTCTTCTTCTTTCATTTGTTACCACCCAAAATATTCCACAAACCAAGCATTTGCAAAGCAATCACACGCTTCTCTTCCTACAAAAGAAGGCTCAGAAATCTTCATCCCCAGCTTCTAATTTCTATTCCACTCATGACTAGTCTTCTGCTCCATTCTCAAAAGCTTATAATCCTCTCATCCCTTGCCCTGCTTTTAATCCCGGATAAGGTTTCCGGTGACTGCGCATGCAACAGCGGAACCGATCAAAGCGACAAGGATGAAGCCCTCAAGTACAAACTCTTGTCTATCACTGCAATACTAGTTGCCGGTGGCATTGGCGTGAGCACCCCCCTTCTAGGGAGAAAAGTCGACATATTTCGACCCGAGAACGACTTATTCTTCATGATCAAAGCATTTGCTGCTGGAGTTATTCTAGCCACTGGATTCATTCACATTCTTCCTGAAGCATTCCACACCTTGACATCCCCTTGCCTCAACGAAAACCCATGGGGGAAGTTCCCTTTCACGGGTTTTGTCGCGATGATGGCATGTATCGGAACACTGGCCGTGGATACAGTCGCAACAAGCTTGTACAAGAAGATGCATTTCAACAAGTCGAAGCAAGTGAATGTGGATGAAGAAGTTGGGGATGATGATCATGAGCATGCTGGCCATGTACATGTACATGCACATGCCACACATGGCCATGCTCATGGAGCTGCCATTCCATCACATGAAAAGAGTTCGTTGGACCTTGTCCGACAGCGCATAATATCACACGTGAGTTCTTGATATCATGTAGAAACTAACGAGAGAATTAATAATGATTTTCATATATCTCAAGAATGATTCATAGGATGTTTATATACAACAATAACAACTAAACAAATACAAAGAATAAAAAATTACAAGATAAAAGGAAATATAATATACAATAAATATATAATATATATATTCCAATAGTAACAACGGAGAGATCTCTATTTGAACAAAATTTGAATAATCCTCTTTTCGGATCTCACAAGGGATCTTATTTGACGTTTAAGTTCTTGGTTAAAGTTTAAAGGAAAAGGGAAAAAAAATGGGACACTTTTGTTTTGTTTTTCAGGTGTTGGAGCTGGGAATTGTGGTTCACTCAGTAATAATTGGAATTTCACTGGGAGCTTCGCAAAGTTGTGATACAATAAAACCTCTAATGGCTGCCCTGTCTTTTCACCAGTTTTTTGAAGGCATGGGGCTTGGCGGCTGCATTTCCCAGGTTAGAATATTATATACAGCACACATTTTAGGAATCAAGAACGTAGAAATGATCGAGGGATGAGACAAGAAGTTCAAACAACGTTGATTTTAATGTCTTTTTAGTGGGGAGTACTGGACCCATAATCATGCCACCATCAAACAAGATCATTAAATAGCTCTTTTCTTGACTTCTTTAGTTTGGAATTGGATCATGGCTGCTAACGTGTGTTCTTGGTTGCGTTATTAGGCGGAATTCAAGTCGCTAACGACGACAATTATGATGCTTTTTTTCTCCCTCACGACTCCGGCAGGGATCGGGATTGGGATCGGGATTTCTAGCGTGTACGAAGAGAGCAGCTCCACTGCTCTTATAGTCGAAGGGATATTTAACTCTGCATCAGCTGGGATCTTGATTTACATGTCCCTGGTTGATTTGTTAGCAGCTGATTTCATGAACCCCAGGATGCAGAGCAATGTTAGGCTTCAGTTGGGAGCACATACTTCACTAATTCTAGGTGCTGGATGTATGTCTTTTCTTGCCAAATGGGCATGATTCCCCGCAACAACCCTCTTCTCTATTTTTGTTTCCCGCTACATTTTTTCTAATTGCAAATATTGGAGCTTACAAGTTACAAGTTATGTAAAAGGTTGACCTTTTACAATACAAATAGTTTACTTTTCCAAATTCCAATGAAACTATTTTAGGGCACGTACTACTTGTGATGCAGTGACATAAACCTTTATCAATAAGGAAGAGATCTTAGTTCGAATTTATATGACTTTTCGTATCACTTGTGATGCAGTGACATAAACATTTTTCAATAAAGAAGAGATCTCAGTTCGAATCTATATGATTAGTAGAAAAATCTCCACCATCCCTTATAAATTAGATAAAAAAATTATTAAATTACCCAGTTGTACCATACAAATACACTTTCAAATTAGTTGGCTCATAGTCTCATGCTCATTAGTCAATCACTTAACCCAATATTCTAACCACAGGTTTCCCATTTTGGAAAGTGATATGCTCCAACTTTATTTCAACGATGAAAACCCAAAGTAATAAATTCCATCCATCTTCCACAAAATTAAGCAATCATTATGAACCAAGCAAAAGGTTATCCGTGAATATTTGTGATATTTTAGACGGATATATTGATTTAGCTACCAGAAGTTTGCGCCATGCATTTTCAGCTAGCATTCAAGTACCTCAAATGAGTCTAAGAATAAAGTGATATATAAAGGTGAGCTGAGGTCTAGACCTGCATTAAACCAATATTAAAGAAGAGCAGCTTACCTATTAGTTATCGACTTACTTAGTTTCTTTGTTTGTTTGTTTTCCAATTTAAAGCTAGAGTTTTTACAACAACATGATATTAACGTCACATCTCTCCAATATTTAACAGAGTTTAATTAACATATGACGTTAGCCACTTTCTTGAGTTCGTGGTTTTTGACATAGGCTGATCAGCAAAAATCCAGCATTGCAATATAAAAACCAAACGTTAATTGCAACACAACTTCTCAGATTCGTGACGAGAATTGATAAAATAATGTCCATTTATTAATTATTACCCCCCCCAAAAAAAGGACATCAAACGTAGGAAATTCTGATTAGGATTATTGGAAAACGAAGGAATTATGTCATGCACGGATGCACCATGGTAGACTCCATCTTCATGATGTTATTTAATGTCCATTCTTTGTCCTTGGATACAAACCGTTTGGTTTGAGTTATAAGATAAATAATACAGAGATAAGTAATATAATGTAATAAAAAATAAATAAGAAATGAAAGTTAATATAGTATTTTTTTATTGATATATTATAGTTTGATTTGATTTGATTGATTAAATTTTAGATAAAATAATAATTTATCATTTTGTCTTTTTAACAATTAATAAAATATGAATAATATTATCTATAAGGGCCTGTTTGATACAGGGTATTAGGGTAGGATTAATAAGTAAATGGATGTTTGGTTCACATAGCACACATCCTTGGATAACCCAATGGCCCTGTACTAACTGGCCTTGTAGGTATGAAAAGCACGGACAGTTCATCCACGTGAAAAAGCAGGTATTGTCAATATTTTATGAACAATAATTGAGATTGTGGAGCACATTTTATTCTTTTACCCATGGCCCTAATAAATGTCCTCTTTCTCTTTCCCCATTGTCTTAATCGCACAACACATAAATAAATCCAGATCTGGACGTTGAAGTAAGATATGTAGATGCATCTACAGATCTGCGATATAACTTTTTGACGACCAATATTTGAATCTAGGTTTTCCGATTTTCCATTTACTCGTATACATTTTCCAGAGTTTTCACAAATCTCTTGAATATGCAACATTTTTCGGAAAAAAAAATAACGAAATCAGTGGTTGCTCCCACAAATATCCTATGTTGTTATATATCTACATTAAGTTTCAGATCTACTCACCGCTTTTGTTGTCTTCACTGGATCTGAAAAATGGATCTGGAGAAGAGATAAAGAATAGATGAAGAAGACATAAATGGGAAACCCTGCGTATGTAATAAAGAAGAGATAAGTCACACTTATTGATTGTAAATTTGGAGATGGTTCTAGGGTATATTTGTCTTTCTATGTATATGAGTAAATGGTATCACAACTTTTATAAAATGAATCAAACACTATTATTATAAGATGGTAGTATTATATATCCTCTCATATTTTTTATTAATTCATTCTGCATAATAATCTCATCAAATGTACCAAACGGGGCCTAAAGGATAATATAGCAATTAAATTCAATTATTTGATTGATGTAAGATAAATAATGTATGTAACCAAACGGTAAGTGAGCAACGTGAAGCATTGTTTGCACTCACGACTTTTTTAGCCTTGGCAAAAATTACGTGGAGAGATAAATCTGTTAGAAATTATGGATCTTTACTTCTAAATCCTATTTGGGATCTGAATTTGAGGCATTTGTGGGTGTGAGCTAAGGGAGCTTCCACATGCTCAAGCCAGCCTAATGTAGATGTCCCAAGACTCCCAACTAAAAAAACAGGATACTAATTAATTATGACAGTAAAAATTGTAATTTTGGCAATGTATGTTTTCTTTGTAATTTAGTCTCATATATGTTGTCAAATTTAAATTTCAATCATATATATTTCATTTTTTTCACAATTTTTTTTTAAAAAAGAAACAATTTTAGTCTTTTTTAAAAATTGCTTGAGCATAAACATACATAGAAAAATAAAATGTAGAAGATAAGGAATTTGAATATCTAAGTTTGCCTACGAGAACGATTTAAATTATGTTACGAGAGAGTTCGTATTTAATGTACAACAAAGTTAATTGTTCTTATTCTCGTTGTTGCTGTGTACAACAATTTGTCTGATTAAAAGAGTGGAAAGTACAAGATGTGGAGGCGAAAGAAGTTTGAGTAGAAAGGAAGCAAAAGAAAAGGACCGCCAAAATTCCAACTTTTGGATTTTATCTCATATCAAGGCAAGCATATATGCAGTAACTAAAGACACACCCCTCCTAAAATATGCATTAATAAAACTCACAGCTTTTATCCATAACTTTTGCATTTCTTCATGGACACATTTCTAATCACACTGCAAAGTGGCTTGCCCTAAAGAATCGGGTTTTCTTGTGTTGATCAATGTCTCAAATAATCCAAGTATGAATCTAAGCTTTGATTAGTCCGTTTGGAGCGAAATATTATACACTGTTTAACTGCACATTCGTGTTTCATGTATTTGACTCAAGTTCAATAAACAACTATATTAGATCATAATCTTATCTATATATATTGATAATGGTATCTAATTTCTCGGAAATTAAGTTCATCCACACTCAACTATGTATGGCTTAAATTATTAGAAAGCCACCTTGAAAATTTATGGGATTGTGATCATCATGTTAAGATTATATATATTTAAAAAAAAGATATACTATATGTGGCCCCACATGTAACTTTAGGTGAGATACTAGCATAGATTATGTAGTGTCACCTGAAGTTCTCAGTTGTCTTCCCATTATCTTCCCTATATAAAGCCATCCGTTAATTTTGTTGATGACCCTTTGAGGGATCAACACTAGAGCGTATACTCAACCAGAGTTCTCTAGTTTTAGAAGCCTTTAATAATAATATACATCAATTCTTGGCACTTTCTTTAGTTCTCAATGGAGAAAAATGGAGTTCTCATCAAGTCATGCATTTTGCTCACACTCTATGCATTCTCAGCTGCCATTAGTTCTGTCCACTGTGGTAAGTCATACACTCTGATTTCTGTTCTTTCGGGGAAGTTCTATGGTACATCGGATGATCTTCACCCGGTATAGTATTAACCGTTCATTGGGAGTGGATCACACACACCATTCCCAATTAACGACTAAGATCCACTAGGTGTTAATACAAAACTTCCTGTTCTTTCGGCATTTGCTCTCGGAAATTTTTAACTTTTCATGTGTCGCAAATTTGAATATTTATTGTATTTCAACAGATGCAACCAAAAGATTTCACAAATTTAGAAGTTGGAAGCACACAAGAAGTTCGAACATGAAACCTGCAAGAAAATTCCATCAAACCAAAAGAAGGTTAGAAATGAGCATGCCACTGGATTCATCAAATACAGACCCTTACGTAAGTTCCCCATTCTCCTTACCACCCTATGAATCTCTTCCCCCTTTTCCCTATCCCGAAAATACCCCTCCATTTTGCGTTTATCCCCCTCTCACCCCTCTGCCACCTTCCACGGTACCAAGCCCAGAAGTCCCAACTTTCGGCCCACCTCAGAGTGCCCCACCTCCCAACCCACCTATTATTATTATTCCTAGCCCACCTAGTATAGTTCCCAATCCACCCACATATGCGCCTACTCCAACTGAACCCGTGCTAACCCCGCCTTATTACGAGCCGAGCCCTCCAAGCTACGAACCTAGCCCGCCGAGCTACGAGCCTAGCCCGCCGAGTTACGAGCCTAGCCCACCTTTTATTACTCCATCTCCTTATGGCTTTGTTCCGAGCCCACATGCATTCTTGCCACCCATAGTTTTCCCACCTCCAACAGTGCCACCACCACCTCACATGACCCCAATCACGGCCACATGGTGCGTAGCCAAGGCTTCGGTTCCCGAACCGATCATCGAAGAGGCTATGAACTATGCTTGTGGATCTGGAGCTGACTGTGATCAGATTCAATCAGCTGGATCTTGTTTTGAACCCAACACGTTGTTCGCACATGCATCGTATGCGTTCAACAGCTATTGGCAAAGGACTAAGGTGGCTGGGGGCACATGTGATTTTGGAGGAACGGCAATACTTGTCACCGTTGATCCAAGTAAGTTCTCATATCGTAGTTTTCATACACAAACTAAATTATCAAAATATCATATATCAAGCAGTGGATTCATAAATCTTGATGAGATAATTAATTTGTTCCAAAGTATCACGCTTTAAATTGAAAATGTATCATTTCTCTTGCAGGTTATGATGGCTGCCATTTTCTTTACTTGTAAATTTTGAAGAAACATCAGCGTTAGTTGATGAATAAAAAGACCGAGAGTTGACATGTTCGATCAGTGTTTTTCATTTGGGAAGCGATTTTGTAATATAAATTCCAATTTATAAAGGATATAAACATTTATTTTAGATTGTATACTTTATTTTGGTTCAAATACTTGTGAACACCATCTGAATGATAATACGACAATTGTACTCACATTTTCTGCAAATTGGTGTTGAAATATCACTAATATGTGGCTGACTCGAACGGAAAAGGGTACATAAAAGTGGAACGAAAGCAATATTTCAATTACATGGTAAAATCTTTGATTCTAAAACGACCTTCATGCCTGTTTTTCAAACTGAAAAATATTAAAACTATACAAGTAAGCAAATTTGTACGTAAACACGAGGTATTTGCTGTGTACAAATACAAAGCTCGAGATGTTCAAAGTGATATACCAAGTTCAAATCAAACAAATGAACAGCATGTGGTTCAGATTGGTGTACATCTTTAAGAGGGAATGTGTGGATCAAGGACACGGCAGTGGTTCCAGTAGAGAAACCGAACAATACACATGAACCAGACTAACGAGCTCCTTGATTCTGATTCCATGACAAATAAGACGGATCTCCAAGTCGCCTGCACGGGATAACATAAGATTGACGGGTGCAGGAAAATACAAAATGATAAGATTATGGATCAGTTGAGGATACAAAAGCTCCAACTTAAAGACAAAACACTATTGATCTTGGTTTTCCAAGTGTTCTTTGTAAAGAAGAAAATGCACGACATAACTTTAATGTCCGGTTTTAGCGAAAGGAGAGATAAAAGGAGTTCTTTCTCGATCTTGTCAAGGGAAAGCTGAAACCGGAACCCAAGCCCAGAAACTAAATTTTTTTTTTTCGGAAAAATGTTTCTTGCATTCTTTTTTTATAGCAGCTTCTCTGTCCCAAGATACTCTATGTATCGATAGCATTTGAAAAGTATGTTCATCACAAAACTGTTCTTAGTCACCATCTTGTAGAGTTATTCTCAGATGTTCACTTATCAAACAGAACACCACATTGGCTTGAACTATTATGATTCACTGATTATGGAGCGACTCAACCAAACTAGTTAAAAAGAATGCTACTTGGTCATGACTCATGAGTGAAGAATAAACGGGAGGTGATAAAAAAGAATATGAAGAAAAGGCGAACAAATCATACCTTGGCTTAACTAGATAGATAAGAGCGAAAACTATGGCCAAACTGATGCACAATCCACCCACTGTGAGATACGCAATACCCACAAAGTCATTCTTCCCTCCAAGCCAGCTCGTGGTAGAAAGAACGAGTTTCTTCTTGCCATTGAAACTGTAGGTGTTATAATTGTTACTTATTGTCACATTGATGGTATCACCAGGTTGAAGATCCACTTCTATTCTCCCATACAATTTCCTAAATGTGGGAAGAGCTGCAGTTCTCATCCAAACCATAAGGTCCTCCTGTTTATTCAGCTGTCGAACGGAAGCACATTCAGATAGATAATTAGTTTTTTGTGAATAGTAATTAAACTTCAGATAGATAAAGGATGCAACTTTACTACAAAGTGACAGTTAACAAAGTTATAACTGATCTATCAACTTTACGTTAAAATACGTTGAGCTTGCACTTACTGCCACTTCCAACCTTTTCTTTTAACCGGATGTCGAAACACAAGAAGTCAGCATAGTTCCAGAAACCGTGGTAGTATCCAATTGCGATCTTAATTTGCTTACACTTGACTTGGGGAATAATATGATTAAATGGGGTGAAAAAAGAAAAAAAAATGAACATTTGCGAAAAGACTAAAATGCTGCACTCAAAGTATCATGTAATTTATGAAATCCGATGCAATAAAATGCCGATCTAGCTTCATAAGTCCTCTTCACTCAGGCCTGCACCTCAGGATTATAAGACATGCTCTCAAGAGCATCTAAATAAAGGTCAAGCTTTGCAGACAAGAGTAAAAATGATATGTTGGCTTATAGAGCCAGAGGCTTACCGGTAATAAAGGATCAAGAGTTCCACCACCAATTAAAGTTCCATTCTGAAAATTTTTCGGAAAGACGTTTTTCCCAAATTTCCGATCCCTATCACTCTTCCACGAGATATGTGTCTTGTTTATGTTCAACTGCTGGTTGTTGCGAGTTAGAATATAAGTATCATTAAATAGACTCCAGGCAATAAGACCACAAGGAACAATTGGCCTCCCATCTGCGGTTCCCTCAGGCTTACAAGAATCAGTGTCCCCCTCCTCGCTTACACTTCTCAACTGCTGATCACTTCGGCTCTTCACATATCTAAAGTTAATCAAGAGATATCAAAGAAATTAACACAATTCTTGCATGATTACTGAATTACAGGATAACAAAAATACAAAATACTTATAAAGACTAGTAATAAAGTAAGCTCTGCAGTATACGTACCTACGGTGATTCTGGTAAAAACTGTCGAGCTGGTAATAAACATAAATCGGCTGCTTCATTTGCTTTGAAACCTGGTGTTGATCGATTCATTAGTTAAAACTCAATAGTAAAGAAACCACTACGAGGGACGATGAGGCAAAGAGAATAACAGGCAAATTCTGAAAGGAACTCACCCTGAGAGTTCTATAGCAGGTTTTGTTTTGGAGGCCTTGAATATAACCAAGTGTGTCATTTTGGAATTCAGTTGGAATGCATTCAGTTTCGTATCCATCGACAATTTCAACAACCTAACGAACATAAAAGAAAGCTCAGTCACCAATGGTTCTGTGAAAGTAAAGTACCCGATAAATGAGTTGGAGCATTCAGCATACATCTCGAGAAGCAAAAAGGGAGACAATCCCAATGGGAAGGAAGACAACACCAACAAGTAAAAGTGTTGAGATCACCTGCATCAAGAAAAGCATGATATCATTAGGATAAATATTCTAAATGTGGATAGTCTATATCTATATGACTATATCTATACCTATACTTAATCTATATCTGATATACACATACATACGTATAAAAGTGTGGATAGATGACAATGTTTTATAGTTGTGAATTGACAAATTAGCCTCCAAATGTGTAAAGCATAATACATTGTACAATTATTTATATGATAGGGGCATACATGGAAAAATAACTTCTCAACTTAATATTTATCCCCGCTCAAAAGTCAAAACTTCCACTTAAATGCCATCTCTTTGGCTTTTGAATAATTTAGAGGTCTAAATCAATCTTTTTTTAAAATTGTTTCCATAAACAAATGGTCAATCTCGGTCAAAATCAATGTCGGTTACTTTCATTTTAACTTCATTAACGAACATATTCATGATGAATATATATTAAACCTCCCAAACCTATCAAACAAAATAACTATATCCGAAATCAGCTCAAATTTCAAAGTTGGCGGGAGTCTGATAGTTTCAAATATGATTCGCTGATATTCAGGCCGACTCAATTTGATTACACCACACACTAGAACACAACATTTACCCATTTAGGCGTAAGAATAGGTTTGCATGCCGGAAGCTCCTGTTGCGTAAACCTAGAATCTGGGGGAAAAACAAAAGAAAAAAAGAAACTCAACTTAAAATGTTCCGAAATAGTTTGTGATCATAGACATAAAATTCTTTCGCAAAATAATCATGAAAAAGTGATTAACAAGTTTATGAGATCCAATTATAAACATATAAATAATGTATCAAAAGTTTCATCAGAGACAGTACAAAACCAATGCATCAACCAGTCCACATCATAATAACACTCTCTGTTTAAGTTTAAAGGATATGGCGTTCTTTTTTTCACCTGCCGATATGAAGATTATGGGCATACGTCAATGGTTCTCCCATGATTTCACAAATGCAAAGTGCAGTCAATGTGCTATTAATATTATGTCCTTAAATCGAATAGACATGAGAATACCTCACCATGGTGTTCATTTGCATCTAATAGAATTAATTGAGTCGAATTCGGTCAACCATATACTCTCATTTTATTTCGTACCTTTTACACAACTACTCACGAAATCGAGATTTATTTCGCTCGAAAGCTAAATAATACCGAAATTAGGATTGAATATTTTATCCTTTTCTTTTATCCCAACCAAGCATATACCAAAACAACAACTAAATCCAGATTCATGATACATCTAGAGTTACATACCCAGCTGATCCCAAAAACATCCCAAAAATCATTCAAACAAAGATCAAATACAAATCAGACAACCAAGAACAGATTACACAATCCAGCACATAAATTCCCAGAAGAACTTCCATCTGCACAAGAAGAAAATTCACGAAACAGAGACTTCAAAAGTTCTAGAAGATGGGTTATAGAAAAAATACACTTCGGACGCTTGGTATTTCTTCTAGGCCCGGTGGAATCGGCCGATCCAGGCCCTCCGGCACTAGATGATGGAGTATTCGAGTTCATCAATCCCCAAATAATTTTTCTTTATCTTTATTTTACTAGAAATCCAAAACTCAAAAAACAAAAAAAACAAAAAAAAAAACCCAAGAAACCAAAGTCGATCGAGAGCAAAATACAAGGACTATAACAAAAAACAATAAGAACAAATACTGGAATTCAACAGCTCCGAGAGAGAAGAGAAAAAACAAGAACAAGGTGTTTGGTTACTTGGGTATAAATGAAAATGAGGTGGTGTGGCGCGACTCAAATCGTCACGCCCTTATTCTTTGACTTGGAAATGTCTTCCCATTGTAGGCTTCACCGTAGACCCCCAAAAAAAATATTATTGAATTTGAAACGAAACCTCTCAGATTCCTCTCTCTCTAGAAGCCCCAAGGAGAATTTGGCACATAAATTGGGATTCCAGGTGAAAGCGGGACACAGTCAAATTTCATTGGATTTCGACGCGTTTCGAGCTCGGGATGTAATGAAGAGACTAAAATATTAGTCACGAAGAATAATATTTATTACAAAGCAATTCAGTTAATAATTAAAAATAATTTTATAAATAAGTTTTTGAGATTAAGGAAAAATTTTATAAAAATCATTTCAATAAAGATTAAAATCAATATGTCGCAAATAAGCTCATCGTTTGAATTGTTGAGAATATAATTTTGATGCAACGGAAAAATTAATTTTTTATTTACATATGTTCAAATGAATATTTTTAGCATGAAACTCAGAAACAGCAGATGCTTGATAATGTGGCCAGTGGAATCAAAGTATATGAGCGTATTTTGTGTGAATTTTATATTTTTAATAAATTTATTTATTTATATAAATATGTTTATTAAACAATTGATATATAAAACAATGGTATAACTTTTTTTATTGATTTTATTGTGTGTTTCCCAAATATTGTTTTCTATTCTGCCTTTTCATTTGAACGACTCAATCTATTTGTGAAGGGAAAATAATTGATGACAATATTAATTGAAAATAATAAATTAATGTCTTCATGTATGTTTAAAAAAGGGTTGACCCCGAAGGGGACCCATTCCACATGAGTTAGAGGCCCATTGACTCATGCGAAGGGTAAATCAAGGGATGTGCATGAGCGGCAGGGACCTGAAGGAGGGAGCACATGGCTCAATCCTCAGAGCATACCCCACAATATTTCAGCAGTGAATATGCTTCACACGAGGATCGAACCCGCAACGCTGGGAAATTTCTTTTCACATCACCTCATGCCTTACCAACTCGCCTATACCCTGTGGGCATGTCTTCATATATGTTATTCTTGTTCCTATAAGTTAATTGATTATACATGACGGGCGGCCAATAATACAAATTGTATGCTTTTACGTAATTTTTTTAAAAAATAAAATAAAAATAAAATGCCATCAATTTTGAAGGGCTCGGTTGACACTTGACCAACTCAAGCGAAGGAATTATTTATGTAGAAAATATATAAAGACAAAAAATGTGAAAAATAAAAAAAAAAATCCTTATCCATCAAGAAAACCAAACATTCAAGAGGGGTAATACATATGTTAAAATATGGGCAAATTATTTTAAAATCCCCAAACCAAAACATTTCTTTCTCTTAACTCCTTACACTCCAATTTCTTTGTTTCAACTCCCTAGTGGTCCCCAAATTTGTCTTAATAAAGTGTTTAGCATTTAATCCTTGGTACGTGGCATTGTTTTACCTATCGAACCAGTTCAGGCTAAGCCGAACTATCGGTTACGCAAGGTTTCCAGCCGATATACTCTGGATTAGGGTCCAACATGCTTCCGTAAGATGAATTAAATTCAAAAACCTCTTTGACCATAGTGTCGTCGGGTCATACCTGCCGAGTTTTACGAAGTGCTCCTCACACTCCAACCACGCAGTCGCAACAGATGGTTTCTGCACAAGCTCCTTCAACGACACCCAGCACAGCCTTAATTCGTTTTCTACCTTAAGGCGTATGGTATATGAATTTAATTATAAAATATGAGCATGAAAGAACAAGAGACTTTAGAAAAATTATTCAGACATAATATTATTACATAAATCAACTCCTTTGAAGAGGAGAAGACAACTTGTTTAGCTACTCATAGTAGCCTTGTTCTTGAAATACATAAACGAAAACTTATATCAATAGAAAGAGAAATATTACAACAATTTATTTGTAAGAAAACTGAAGGGAATGATCGATAACTTCAGATTCCTTGAACGATTGTATTTATAGCTGAGGTTCCACTCGTTTCATCGAGAAACTTCAGGGAATCTTACAGCTGTTTGTCTTGTCCTTTTATTCCATTATTAATGGCATCTTTAGCTAGTGGATGAGTCACCCGTTATTCACCTTGTCCTGTTATGCCATTATTGATGGCATCGTTTGTTGGTGGAGGAGTCACATGTCGTCCTTTTTCTTTTAGATTTATGCTCCTCACATGTCTTCTTTATTGTTGTCGGGGCATCTTCTGCTTTTGCAGTGGTCCCCTGAAAAATCGCATCTTTGGTGGTCCCTGTCCACCTTTGCTTGTCTCGAAAAAATCTTTTCGATCCGTTCGGGGTTTGAATGTTTTTCCGAACTCTGGCTCCTTCTGATCAGGACATTCTGGGCAGATAACCTCAGACCATCTTCCTATGTGAGCCATGTTACAAAATTTTCGGCGAGTTTCTTTACTCCCCGGCAGCTTGTTGTTCCACAAAAAGTTTCTCTTCTTTTCGAAGAGTTCTTCCGCGAAAGCTGTAGTTTTTCCTGTCATTGTATTTAACAGAAACGATCCATTCACAGAATTCTGGTAGAATTTGAACGGAAATTTGACTTTGTCCATCTCGGTGAGACAGACCCAAATACCCCATGCCCTTCTGGTTGAGATTTCATTTTCTCCAAAAGTGGACACCAAAGATATTTCTTCAGCTTTAGGATCCTTGATAAATTTATGGCCCGTCATATCAGGTCTCCTTAGCTTGATGAAATGAAAGGGTTCATGTGATCCTTTCCCTGTTGGCTCTGGAGCTGCACTGAAGAAATATAGTTCTAGCACATCTCCTCTGGACAAATGATCATTATTTGTCCATGTTTCTTGGACTGCTTCCTGGATCCATTTTGGTAACTGTGATATCTCCGGGAAGCTTGGTGACGTTGTATAAACTGAGGCCAAAGCCCCAAATTCATACCAGAGTTTTACATCCTTAGGATTGACATTGTTTTTTAGCCAAACCCTTGGATATATTCCTGCAACATCAACCATGCAAGTGTTTGGGTTGATTTCACTCCTTGTCTTTAATTTCTCCCACTTCTGTTGATAAACCTGGAATGGAGAAATAATAGCTGGATTAGTATCAATCTTAGATTTACCCTTGTCAGTGTTGGGCCTAAGATTGATCTCTTCCTCTTTTACCCCAGAGGCGGAGGGTTGACTTGATGAATTATTCTCATCAATTGTTGCTTCATCCAATTCATCAAAAGCTGATGATAGATTAGCACTTGTTTATTGGGTTTTGGAATCTTCAACCCTTTGTTCTACAACCAGTGGTTGTGTTTTTTATTCTTGTAAAACCAATGGTTTTAACTTTTCCTGTTTATGAGAAACCAATGGTTTCTCTATAGCCTTAACAATTGGCCCTTGAATAGCAGCCCATAGTTGAGTTTGAGCTTGCATACATCCAGTAATTCGATTAGATACTTTGATATGATCAGCTTGTTGTAACCTGCCAGCCATTTCAGCATTAATGACTAACTGGTTGAACTCGGTTTGAAGCAACCCAAGGTGTTCTCTGAGATGCCTCTGCATTTTCATGTTGGAATCCACGTCACTGCCTTCCATCTCTTGTTAAGAAATCTGCAAGAATATTTTCATGAGATTTAATAATAACAATATCAAAAATATAATTTTGACATAATGCTTGCCATCTTAATAACCTAGCTTTCTCAGGTTTAGATTCAATCTTATTTTTTAAGAAAGCTTTTACCTGGGTGTTATCAACCTTCAGCGTGAATTTTTTAGCAAGTAAAAATAATGGTCATTTTTCAAAAGCCCTTTTAACTGCATAAAATTCCTTCTCGTTGATTTGCCATCTGATGGCCTCTGATTCTGAAAAAAGACCGCTACAGTATCTGCATGGTATTTCTCCATCTGGAGTGATCTTGGTAAGGACAGCTGCCCACCAATCATCACTGGCATCTGTGAATAATATCAGATCATCTTCATCTACGGGTATAGCCATTTTTGGGAGATTCTTACATATCTCCTTTAATTGGTTTACTCCTTTAGTATGGTCATCGGTCCATATAAACCTGACATCCTTTTTTAACAAATGACTGAACACCTTTCTGTACATTGCTAGGTTGTTTATGAACATCCCTGCAAAATTAACTACTCCTAGAAAACTCTGGAGTTGTTTTACATCTTTGAGTTTATCTGGAAAATTCTTTACCTTTTCCACAATATGGGGTTGTATAATTATTCCAGTTTCATCAATCTCAATACCAAGAAATTCAATTTTCCTTGTTGCTATGACTGCTTTCTTTTCAGATAAAACCAGTCCTTCTTTTTTACAAATCTTAGAGAAAATCTCTAAGTGTTTAACATGTTCGTCTATGTTTTTTGATGCTATAAGAATATCATCAATATAAACAAACATAAAGTTGAAATAATCTTTAAAAAGATTATCCATCTTTCTATGAAATATTTGGGGTGCATTGGCCAATCCCATAGGCATAACTTCCCAAATATAGTGTCATTGTGGAGTAGAGAAGACTGTGAATTTCTTACTGCCTTCTTCCATTCTTATCTGGTAGAATCCAGACTTACAATCAAATTTTGAGAACACTCTAGCATTTCGTACATAGCTAATTAGATGTTCTCTACTGGGTATGAAGTACCCATCAAACTCCAGGATTTTATTAATACCTTGGTAATTAATAACTAACCTGGGTTTTCCTCTTTTTATTTCACCATGATTTCTGACCAGAAATCCTGGGCTTCTATATGGTGAAACTCCTTCTTTGATTAGACCAAGGTCCAAATGTTCCTTGATAATCATTCTCATATCCCTTTGATCTGTTATGTTCATCGGGATAGGATTATATCTGACGAATTCATACTCTTTGCCTTTCTTTAGAGTAAAACTGACTTTGAGTTGATTTCTATCCCACCATGCCAAAGGATGCTCGTTGTAACTTTCTTTGAGCTTCTTTTGACATCTTCAAGGGATACCTTATTTTCTAACTCTATATCTCTGTGATGTAGAGTTACCTTGAGAAACTCCATATCCTCTGTTTGGAGTTCTTGTTCTGTTGTTATTTTCAACATGGTTTCTCCAAACCTCCTTGGATCTTTCATTTTTGGGTGAAAAGTTGTCATTTATCACCACGCTGGCTGCGAAATATTATCGGCAATTGTCGATAAAAAGCAACTTTGAGTCTTTGAACGATAATTTTATGATCACAAATTGTAGTGAACATAAGTCTTCTTGACTCATTGTCTTGTGTGTACTTCTTAAACATTTGTAAGAAGTTATTTCCTAATAGGATATCAGCTCCTGTATCATGAAAATAGATTGGTGGTGTCTTTACCTTGTACCAAGGTGTCTGCCCTGCTCCTCCCATAAGGATCTCTGCTTGTTTTATTCCTTTGCAAAGAATTAAAATTCTTCGAGAGAAATCTCGTCCAGCAATTTTTGGCAAATCTTCTTCACATTCTTCAGGAAAGACTCTTTTTTTTGCTGTACAAATTCCTGCTCCCGAATCGATATAAGCTGCAAAGTATTCAGCCTTATATTGTTCATACAACATCCCTATCGGAATGTATATGGAGAAAGTACTTGTTGTCATTTTTTAAAGGGATTACTAAATGGCCCTGCCATTTTTAACAGACTGTGTTGTAACTCAGTAATCCGATTAAGACTATTCACCTTTAGTCTTCCTAAGGCTTCAAAAGGTAGAGTATGGTTACTCCTTTCTACCTCTTCAATGCGTTCTAGTAAATCATGTTCATGACTTACTAATTTCAACAGTTGCTTCTTCCTCTGTTTGTAAACAGAGTTTTCGAATCTGATTAAGGGATTGTTCCTTATCCAATTCTCTTGGTTTTTCATTTCGTAGAATTCTTATTGAATCCTCCAAGTCTTTTCTTTTGCCATGAACTCTATTCCCTTTTCAAGGCGTTTCCATGGTTTATGATCCTCCAGAAACTCTAGGCCAAGAATGAGCTGATTCACTTCTTTTCCTGGAATTTCACATATTTGAACTTCCAATTCTCCAATATTTATCAATCCTTGGTAAGTTCCTTTTTCATGTTGTTTCAAATAGTAAATCGAGTTACAAGGGAACTGGTTCCGATGACTTGTAATTTTGAATACTATTTTCACTTTTTTCCATCCTTCTGGAGATCTAAGTTTTCCTATTATAGAAAACTCTTCTTCTTCTGGTGGAATTTCTTGAATAGGAGATTTGTCCCATCTCCTACTTGTCATTCGGTTTCCTTGAAAAGATAACCTTCGAGGTTCTATTTTAAGGTCTCTGTATAGAATCGGTCTGTCTTGAATTTGAATGTCTGTTTCCTGAATTAAAGGAAACTCGATTCTTTCTGGGTATATTGCATGAGCAACTTTCCCAAAGATCTCTGGAATTTCAATGAACTCATTTCTAATAAATAATTCAGAATGATGAGTATTAGAAAAAGCATATGAAATTTGATATGTAATAGAATATGGTCTATTACCTTCCTTCATCAGTCTCTTTTCCTTGAAGTTTTGATGCAATGTCAAGGCTCGACTAAAGTCCCTGTCAGCTAAATTGTAGGCTATTCTTGGATAGATAACTCCTACATTTTTTCCTGCACAAAGATTTCCTGAGATAGTACCCAGGACAGCATCTTGAATATTCCCCATTCTTTTATCGCATACTACGATATCTATGGGTGAATCTATTTCTTCTTTAAAAGTTGCCTTGATCATTATTTGGATTGCTCCAATATGAATCCAAGACATCGTCCTTGCTACCTCACCTTTCAACTTTTGCAATTCCTCTCTTATTTCTTCAAAAGGAATTAACTGCATCTCTATTTGATTACTTGTTAACTCCATGGGGATTGCCATTTCCCTTCTGGATACTTTGTAAATCAAATTATGTCTTCTTTGTCTAAGCCCTAGGTTGCCTAAAACTCTTTCTACTTGTCCTGCCAAAAATCCCTGGTACTTTTGTAACGTTGGATTTTCTCTTATAATCATTTGGACCATTTTATGAGATATCGTGGTTTGGCTAAATAATCCAGCCAAACTTTCATGTGTTTCATGCCGAAACACTTCTTCTTTATTCTGATTCTGATTCTGATCCATCCTCAGAATCTTCTTGACTAAACAATATCTCTTCTTCGTATATGCTTTCATCTGAGGGGATATCCTCAAATTGATATACTTGGACTAGATCTTGAAAGAAGACTGCATCATCCATATCTGGTGTTGCTTCAAAGAGTTTAACTCCTTTTTTCTCATTTTTTGGATAATTTTTAGATATATGTCCTCTTGCTCCACATGTCCAACAGTTGCAATCCTTGAAACTTTCACTTGCTCTTGTATGAGTTCTTCTGAAAATTCTTCTTGATGGTGTTCTTCCCCTGCTTTGTGATGAGCTTGTTACTGGGGATGTTCTTGTAGGTCCACTTTTTTTTCCTGACCTATAAGATCTGGCCTTTTGTTTGGACCAAATTGTTCTTGGTTTCCAAGAACTTCTCATTCTTTTATTGTAGGGATTACTTCTGAATTTCTTCCTTTTAAATCCCTGTGATCTGTTTCCAATGATCGTTGGAAGATCATTATCTTTACAACATAAAGGTGTACGTTTATTTATACCCCTTATTTTCTTGTAGTTCTTCTGTAATGCTGCCATATGGCACCATTCTGCCAATTTTCCTTTCAAAAAGGACGCGCGTCTTGTCAAAGTGTCAAGATGACCTGGAACGTATTCTTTAATCAACATTTCTCTCCAGGGACTTGACATTTTTGCGAAAAATAGCTGAATAGCTACATTTTTCTCGACTCCTGAATTCCATCTGTATTTAGTGAATAACATAATGTATTCATCAACTAAACAGATATCATGTAACTCGAGGCTATACAGAGCTTGAGTATATCTTCTCTTTTTCTCTGTATCTTGATTGTTGAAATAGTCTACCCCTATGAATTGTGCTTTAAATAGGGTGACCATTCTTTCTCCAATTTCGCTGAGGGATTCTCCTGCTAAGATTGATTCCTTCGTATCTAGCATAGTCATCTCCCAAGCAATCTTGACAGATCCCATTAGACTCATTTCTAGAAGTTTAATGAATCCTTCTTTATTGAGATCTAATGTCCCTGCTGCAATTCTCATAGCTGACGTCCAATCATCTATAAGATCTTCTCTGTTTTTGAAGTCCAAAACATCAAGGTTTAACATAACCCCGTAAGGATGTATTGGATCTAAAACAGTTTTTCCGTAAGGAGTTTGATGGAGTGGGATTTTACTCCTTCTTGATCTGGTTCCTGCTGGATGTGAATTTTCTCCAACCTGAAACTCACTATGCGGTTCTTCTGTTTTAACCACATATATTGGGGGATTCCCTATGGGTTGTTCACCCTCAGGGGAGTTCATTTTTAGATCTACTACTTTGAGATTCGCAAAAGAATCCGCGAGATCTTGTAGATTCTCGAGATTTAATCTCTCTAAAGTAGTTATCAGATAGTGTTTTTTTTTCTGAAACTGCTTTTATAAGATTAATCATTCTTTCATCATCAGTTAAAGGTTTTTGAACCATTTTGGTTTTACCTTTCTGTTGTAACAACGGTTCGGTACCAAACGAGAGTGGTAACCTTCCTCCTGTATTTCCTTTTCTAGAACCTAAAGTTTGTTCTAGATTTGTGATTTTAGTTTGAAGATCCTTTAGGGTTACAAGAATTTCTTCTTGTTTCTTAAGGATTCCTTCAATCTAACGAGGTATTTCATACAGCTGATTGCTGTAATATTGTACCGTCTTTTGAATTTCTCTAAGATCTCCGGAGAGTTTAGAGGAATCTGGGGTAATTTTTAAAAATTGAGAGTTAGAAATCATCTTTCTGTCGTAAGTAATCTATTGTGAACAAATTAACTTGTTTATAGGATTTCATATAAATAAAATCCTCTTGATTCAAACCTTCGTTTGAAGTCATCTTTTGTAAAAAATCTTCTCCTCAACAAAGAAAAATATGAGTTAACGAATAATATTAAGTCTGAATATTTAACCTAAAGCTCTGATACCACTTTTGCGGATGATTCAAGTACCATAATTGAGCACAAACATTGCATAAATGGAGTACATAAATGCATAAATTGGGTACAAGAATTAAACATTGAATTTGACCAAGTTTGGTGGTCCTAGGGAGTTTTAAGAAAGAATTTTTATTGTAGGGATTTATAAAAAAGTTAGTTTTGGGTTAAGGGATTTATTCACAATTGACTCTTAAATTTAAATATCACATTTTTTCACTATAAAATATCCAATGGGGTAAAAATAATAATAACTACTTAATTGGAAGGTTGTTCTACATGATCTTTGACTTGGCCTAATTTCTTTAAGTCATAATGATATGCTGGCATAAATTATATATTTGAAGATACAAATTAATTACACGGTCTCAGCTAATTTGGAGAGAATATTCATATGTAAATCATAATATTTTGTATGAGGGCATATAATATTACATATGATATATAATTTTTAAAATACCAGATTTTATATGGTATATTATTGTTCTGTATCCAAACAGTAATTTCGCCTCTCCGTCATAATTTTTTTTACCATTTATCACTGATGATTGGAAGGCCCCAACTCACAACCCTTCCAGCGATGGAAAAGAAAGAGGTTTCTGTCTTTCAGCTTGAATTGTTGGCTTCTAGGCTCCAACAAATGAAGTTAATTGAAGTAACACAGTAGTATGATCATTGATTCAATATTCATAATTACTAATATGGCTAGAAAAATAGGAGAAATCATGAGAGCAAGAGGCTTTAATCGGGTGAAAAAAGAGCCTTAAACAGGCACAAGTTACAGCTATTATCCATCTCTTCGGGAAGATTCTATGTTTTTTTCCGGTGTAGTTGCACAAGATACTGATATTCCAACGAACATATCACGTGCAAGATTGCCATTAGAGTTTTTCTCTAGAATACAATTACTCTTCCCTGTTTTCCTCTTCATCCATTGTATCGCAAAATGTGCGCCCCTTAGTTTCCGGCAGCCAAATAACAAACAATCCGCACAACACAATCGTCACACCAAACACTCCATAAGAAATCAACCCGTTGTGTTTCCCGGCCGCCACCAGCACGGGACTGAGCACCCCACTAAGCACCATCGCCTGCCGCACCATCGACACCGCCGAGTTCCTCACGCAAGTAGGAAACAACTCCAAAGCATAAATCAATAACACATTCATCCCAGTGCAAGCACTGAAAAATGATACCAACTCCAGCCCCATTTTAATCCCTTTCCATTTCACCAAAACGCAGGAAACACTACAGATTCCACTCAGTACAGTTAACCCAGTGATGGAGCTTTTTCTGTTCAGTTTTTCGATGAGGAAGAAAGTTAGGAACGACGAAGGAAATTCCGATATAGCGTTCAGCGTTACGCCCAAGTACAGGTCAAACGACAAGTTACCGAGGCCTAATGGCATCCCGTAGTATATCATTCCTATGCCGAAGCCCGCAGCCATCACCGCCGCAATCCGCCGCAGCGCCCACCCTTTGTTAAGCAACATTTTCATGGCCGAGTAAATGTATGTTTCTTGCACTTCCTCTTCCCAGTTGACGGTTTCGTCGAAGAAGCTTTCTGTTAATCGGCTACGTTTCTTGGATTCGGCAATGCTTCTCAGAGATCGCACAAATTCCTCCTTTCTTCCCTTGATGAAAAGCCATCTGGGAGATTCTTGAACTGCTAAATACATAAGAACAGAGTAGAAAAGTGATGGAACACAGGTGCAGAGATAGATGAATCTCCATGAATATCCTCTCAACAAATATGCCTCAGCTGGAAGAGACAAAAACCCAAGACCAAAGCAAACGAATCCCATTATTCCAGCGTTTCCTCTCCATTTCTTCCGGACCAATTCCGTCGAAAGAACAAGCGCACATGTCCCAATACTGGCTCGTCCGAACCCACACACAAATCTCAATGCAGCGTACATCCAAACGTTACTCGAAACAGCTGCGAGCACCCCGCTCAAAGACATGACCAGAGACGACAAAACCAACATATTCTTCCGACCCAGAGTCGAATCCGCAAGGGTCGCAAGCGCGAATCCACCTACCAAACACCCCGTGAAGAAGGACGAGGCCGGAAGACTAATAATTATAGGATTTGCGCACTCGAGGGACCATTCAGAAACGGTGGATGTAAACCCAGGAAGGTCCCATTCCCAGGAATTCCTGGGAAGGTCACAAACATTAGCGTTGTTGTTGCACGAATCGGAAGAATGTTTGCAACTCCATTTGGGCTGTGCATCTGTGAAAACACTGATGAAAGTCTGTTGTGCATCGAAAAACCATGCAAAGGATATAAGACTTGCCTGGAGGAGTTGACTCCACCCGAATTCGCCGATGCAGTGTTCGATTGTGTCGTCTAAGGTGAGATGTTGCTGGTTTCTGGGGATATCCGGCGAGGCTGCCGGATCAGTATGTGTCAGTAGTGGATTTTGATCAGCCATCTCTGTTGGTCGTATGGATTCTTGGTACCGGTTGGTACATTGACTTATAGCATGACCAAGTGCATTATCTCCATCTGTCTCCTTAAAATAGGAAAATTGCATTAAAGTTTAGATTCTTGCATTAAAAATTCTTCTGCACCACGTACTCATCTAATTCTTTGAAACAAAAAATTACATTAAAATTTAGAGTATGCATTAAAAATTCTTCTACTATCAGCTACTCAATCAATTCCCTGCTCAATCAGCGTGTATTACTTAACACAAAAATTCTTATAAGTTTGGCCCTCTTAAGGATAAAAATTATCTCTCAAATTAACCTACTCTTCCCAAAATAATAAATTACTATTTCTTTCTTCTCCATCTCATTTCTCACTTTCTTTTTTTCTTTCTTTTTTTCTTTTTTTATGAAGACTTGATGTTTTAAATTTTGTAATTTTGGTTTTGTCTTGTAACTATATGCTATCTTATTTGATTTTGAAATATATTCTACCTTATTTTATTTTTAACATCAATTGAAATCTTATTATTATTTGTAAATATACTACTTTATCGAATCGTTTGCAAGTTTAGTCTTGTCCTGTTTTTTAAAAATAAAATAAAACTTTTCGTTCACCCTTTTCAATTTTTATTTTTTAAAAAAATATAAATCTCTTGATCGAAACACACATGCTACACTGACTGTAGCACGTGTTTTTGGTTAACAAGCTCTGTTCATTTTTTTAAAAAAAATATAGATCGTTGTAGGAATATTGTCGTTGAAATAGTTGTGCAAAACTATTACAAAGATAATAATAATAAAAAGTGGGAAAGAGATAAAAAAATAAAGATATATTGGATTATGAGGAAGCAGATGTATTGAATGGTGAAAAGTAGATATCCAAATTTAATAAAGTAGTGTTTTTTATCCTAAATTATGTTTTTGATATGGAATTTGACGTGGATATATAGCCTGATCAAACACTTACAAAAACCAATAAAAAATTTATTTCTATTTTATTGAGCGCAAAAATTATGTAAGACTGTAATTTTTGTTTCAAAAAAAATACTATCATTTTTGGAATACTGTCATGATCGATAGTCAATTTCGTCATAAATATTTTTTATTTAACCAATAAAAAATTATTATGTTTATGCTAAAATTTTTATTTTTTTATTAAAAATATAGACAAAATTGACCGTCTCATAGATTTGTAAGATCGACGACTCACAAGAAACCATGATAAAAGTATTTACATACTTTTTTCCATTAAATTTGAGTGTTTTTCTTTTGGTTTTCTTTCTAACATCAATACATGCTCTTAGGTATCGTTTGGTACAAGTACAATTAGTACTTGTACAACTTATTTTATTCAATCCCGCGCATTTTTCTCGTCATATTATTTATCCATCTAATAATTATTTATTTTACATCAATCAAATCATTAATTATTTATCTTACATCAATCAAATCATTGAATTTAAATTACTATATTACCCTTTAAATAATATTATTCATATTTTATTTATTCTCAAAAAGACAAAATGGTAATTTATATTTTTAATATAAAATTCAATCAATCAAATCCAATGAACTATAATCTATCAATCAAATCAAATACTAAATTAACTATCATTTTCTATTTATTTTATATTACATTATATTACTTATCCAAATATTATTTATCATATCCTCGAACTAAACGGTTAGAGTCTTAGTCCACCAACTTCATCAACTTATATTTTCCCCCCAATTTAATCATTTTTTTCATTTAACTAATGATATAACATTTTTTTTAATGTCACGTCATATTTTGTTGGTGTCGCGTTGACATTTTGGTGAAAAATAATATAAATTTAAAAATTCAAAATAATGTATTAAAACCATAAAATTAACAAACATTTATTAAAAAAATGCAAAATCTATGCATTGCCGGATAAATTTTTTTATAATAATAATCTTAAAATAATTAAATTATATATATATATATATATATATATATTGTAGAAGTGGATTCCGTCGATGTTAGCATATATGCACTCTAAATCTAACGGCTCATCTTTTTATGCACCCAAAATGTCGCGTGGAAAAAAAATGTAGAACGTTGGATACTCCATTGGACATTGTTTCGATGAGGTAGCATCTACAAGACCGTAGAAGCGAACAGATGCATGTGTAATATAATTTTAATAAATAAAAATATCAACTAAGATGTAGAATAAAAAATATGGGATGAAACCCCGTCTGATTGGTTGATTTATTTATAAACCAATTAAATAATATATTTTTTAAAATAATATCTATGCTATTATATAAAATTCGAGCTTATTATAGTAACTAAATTTGACGACATCAAAATTTTTTATTCTATAATTATCCTTTTTTATCTACTGGCTCAATAAACCTCCCTTTCAATCTATTTTTTGGTTTTAAAAAATTACATAAAAATAATTTATTTTGCATATGCAAAGCATCTCATTTTGTAACAATTTAAATAATATCTAAGGGCACCCACAATAACACAAATATTTCTTCCCAATATTAACGGGCCCATCATACCACGTGGGGGTGAGCATTCGGTTATGTGAGATCTCGATTCTAAACATCTAATCTTGAATTAGACAACAATTAAACAAACAAGATTCAAGACTAAAAGCAAGAATTTTTTATTTTTATTTTTTTTTTCAAAAAAGGGTGCGCCCGGGCGGCTAAAAACTGCAGCCCGAGCGCCTCCCAAAACAGCAACCTGCTGTTTGGCTCGAAGGGGGGGTGCGCCCGGGCGGCTAAAAACTGCAGCCCGAGCGCCCCCTGCTGCAGAACTAGGAAACAACAGAAAAATAAGGAGGCTCGACTCCAACACTTCCAAAACGAAATCATGCATTACAACGCAACTCAAAACGTTAATACACATGATTACTCCAATACAAAGTAGTTCTAAAGTTATACAATCTCGAACTAATAGAACATGCTTCCGTCTAGCTTATTCAATACAAAACAAGTTCGAATACGATCTAAGTTCGATTACAAACTCGACTTCTAAAACAACAAGGCCTCACTCTATCAACTCTTCCACCTAGCCATGCAATCTCTGACTCGGTCCTGCCCCACCTGTTGCCAAGTACACATACAAACAAAGACAACAGCCGGATAATCCGGTGAGAATACAATTCTCAGTAAAAGAGACTAGCATATAATAACACATAAATATATCAAAACATGATATAAAATCAAATTCCACATATTCTTCAAGTAATTCATTCAATTGCGAAATTAAAATGATATGCATGACTTTAAAACTTCTGGATTATCAAACTCAGATAATCAAATGGAATTCTTCTTTCTTTCTTTCTTCGGTTTGGGATCCCGATGTTAAAATATCCAACGATCACACCGAACTACCCTTTCGAGGTGGATGAGGTTTATTTTAATCCTCTAGACTCTAGGGCATTATAGTGAGTTAATCGACACTTGTAGTAAATCGCCTACCAAGGCCACTCAGTTATAATCTCCAGATCGTCTAGTTCAAAATGAATAATCAATCGTCTTAATATGAATGCATATTTAATCTCATGCATTCAAATATAAATTCAATTATAAATTCATATAAGCATATAAACATGCAAGTATGTGATTTCTTCTAGGACACTCGAATGAATCCGAATTCGAGTTAATCGTCCTATTCCATTTCAAAGTCATCTTATACCTTCTCGTCGTTTCAAACTCTTCAATCTGAAAATAACAAATCCTCAATCAATATCCAAACAAGTTCGTCAATCGATAAAAGAAGACATTGATACTATACTGGCTCGACTTTTCTAAACTGATCAAGACTGCAAGGCTCACAATCTTCAAAAATTTCAATTCAATCTATCAGAAGAAGTCATGGTGATCAAAATCGATATCAAACTCATAACAAACTCGTATAACTTAAAACATCAAAACGACGTTCAAACTTCAAACTAACGGCATAACGGCTATAAATGATCAAACCGGAAATGCAGACAGCAAAACAACAACTCAAAATACTCATTCCAATCCTCAAACATCAATTCCAACACAAACCCAACACATCTCAAACTCATGATTTTCGAAAATAACAAGAAAACTCATATCAAATCCATTCGTCGATAGATCTTCGAACCGTCTTAGATATACTGTCACAACTATCTAATAATCATCCTCTCCAAATATAAATTAATTCTTACAACATCCAAAAATTCAAATCTCTCAGAATTAAGATAAACTTACATCCCACAGAGCACTCGAAGCTGTGATCGTAGATAACAAGTCAGAATTCAATTCTATCGGACGGATTGAGCTAGAATCGAAATCACAAAGCTTGGGAAAGCTTTGGGCGTTCTTCAATGGTGGAGGATCGACTTGGAGGAGGAAGGGAAGAAATGAGAGACTTAGTCAACAAGTCTAAGATATAACAAAACTCAATTTTGCATTTTAGTCCCTGAAATTTCCAAAAATTGCAAAAAGGTCCCTGATTAATAAAAAGTCGGCTCTCGAATTCTGAAATCACTGAATATTTCAAATAACATCAATTAAGATAAAAACGTGGCGTTACAATTATCCCCCTCTTAGAAAAGATTTAGTCCTCGAAATCATCAATATCAACTCATAAGAAGATAACTAAGAATTCAAGAACAAAATTAAGAACTCACGTCAGATGAATAAATCAGGAAATCTCTGTCTCATGTCAGATTCTGTCTCCCAAGTCGCTTCTTCGACTCCGTGACGACTCCACTGAAATTTCACCAAAGGTATCGATTTGGTTCTGAGTTGTTTCTCCTTTCTGTCAAGGATCTGAATCGGTCTCTCAAAGTAGCTCAGAGTTTCATCAAGTTCGGCTTCGTTAGGCTGAAGAACATGAGAAGGATCGGGATGGTATTTCTTCAACATCGAGACATGAAATACGTCGTGAATTCCAGATAAAGAAGGAGGAAGTGCTAATCGGTAGGCTAGATCGCCTATCTTCTGTAAAACTTCATACGGGCCGATGAATCTCGGTGACAACTTCCCTCTCTTTCCAAATCTAACAGTACCTCTAAACGGAGAAATCTTCAAGAATACACGGTCTCCCTGATCAAAAGATAGAGGTCTGCGACGGATATTCGCATACTTCGCTTGTCGGTCTTGAGCAGTCTTCATTCTCAATCGAATAATCTTCACCTGCTCAGCCATATCACGAATCATATCTGGTCCCAAGTCTGGGGACTCAGACATCTCATCCCAGTACAGAGAAGATCTGCACTTCCTTCCGTACAACGCTTCGAATGGTGCCATACCTATACTCGTCTGAAAGCTGTTGTTGTACGAAAACTCAACGAGAGGCAATGAATCTTGCCAAGTAGTGCCAAAGTCAAGCACCACTGCTCGTAACATATCCTCCAGAGTCTGAATCGTCCTCTCAAACTGCCTGTCCGTCTGAGGATGATACGCTGTACTCAGGTGCAACCTAGTACCAAGAGCCTCTTGCAGGCTGTGCCAGAAGTGAGAAGTAAACCGAGGATCTCGGTCAGAAACAATCGATCTCGGCACACCGTGCAATCTGGCAATCTCTCTAACATACAAGTCGGCCATGTGATCGTGACGATATATCATCCGATAGGGAATAAAACAAGCAGACTTCGTCAACCTATCAATCACTACCCAAATAGCATCACATCCTCGAACAGATCGGGGTAGCTTCGTGACAAAGTCCATCGAGATATGATCCCACTTCCATTCCGGAATAGATAAACTGTGCAGAAGACCTCCCGGCCTCTTTCTTTCGGCTTTCACCTGCTGACAGTTCAAACAACGGGATACAAACCTCGCAACATCACTCTTCATCTTCTTCCACCAAAACTGACTCTTCAAGTCGTTAAACATCTTCCGGCCTCCTGGATGAACACTGAACCGACTGCAATGTGCCTCTCAACTCAGAAATATCAAGCACAACAATACGATTATTCACAAGTTGAACATCATCCCTGGCCTGAAACTCAAACTGGTGTCCAGATCTCACTTTCTCTATCGAATTCTGAATACTCTCATAGGATTTCTGTGCTTCTCTGATCGACACAAACAATTTTGGCTCGGCCTGGATAGCACAAACTCTGATAGGACTCCTATCTGATTCTGTAACACCCGGTATTTTTAAATACGTATATCCGCATGCATAATTAGGAAATTTAATTATTTAAAGTTTAGATTTATGGGTTAAATAAATTATGTGAATTATTTGTGCATGATTTAATTTATTTTTAAGCATTTAACCCATAATTAGTGATTTTTATGATTTTTTAGTATTTTAATTATGTTATCGCGTAGACGGGACCGTGGACGGACGAGATGACAACTTTCTAGCCAATTAATTTCATGAGCCTTTTTAGAGCCCTAAAATATTATTTTGAGTTTTATTATCTCAAAATTTTTAGTATTTAATTTTATATAATTTTAGGAGTCCATTTTTATCAAAATTTAGCCATTTTAATGACTTTTAATTATTTTTAAAATTCCCTAAATTTATAATTTCGGGATTTTTATATTATCTAGTTTAAGTTATCAGATTTTAACTTTTATTTAGAGTTTTAAAATTTTATGTTTTATATTTAAAACTTTTAATTATCCTAAAACCTATTTTAATTAAACAAAAAAAAAAAACCCCAAAAACCTAATCTACCCAAAACCTTAACCGATTACCCCTCTTAGCCGCCTCCCTCTCCCCCATTATTCATCTTCTTCCTCGATCAACAAGCCTAGGAGGTTCCATAGCTCGATTTTCTTAAAGCTTCGAAGGTGTGTTCGTCCCGTCGTCCCAGAAACGTTCTACGTACGTGCTCAATCGATTTCTTCGGTGCAAGACATGATTTTCTTCCCTATTTTTCATACCTATCAGTTATTATTGCGTGTGTATTGTTTGTGCATCGAACCTTCAAGTTTTCAAGGAAAATATTTCGGTTTTGAGGTTTGAGACTTGTCTAGGCATTTTGCTTGATCATTCTCACGATTTTCCTTGGCATGGATCGTTCTAGCTGCTGGTCATGGTTGATAGGATGTCTAAGGTGGGTCTAGGCTCAAGTGGCTCGAGGGGCTCGAGCCAAACGAGCCTAGAATCAAGCCAAGAGGTGGTCGGCTCCATGGTAGACGCAGACTAGGGTTTTGGATTAAGGGGCATCGGGTTCCTTGGCTAGGGTGCATGGGGACCGGGGCTGGGCTAGGTTCAATCCGCCCAGACGTGGGCTAAGTCTGGGCGGTGGCGCTCCGGCCAGGGGCGGCCGGAGCGAGGCGGCAACAGCCCCTAAAGGGCTGCTGCTCGCGGCGGCCGTGGGCTGCAGGGTAAGGGGGGGGGGGCGTCGGGTTTAGGGTTAGGGTTTGGTTCCGGGTCGGGTCTGTGGTCCCGGGTCGGGTCTGTGGGGTAGTGGGTCGGGTTAAGTTGGTCCGGGCCGGGTTCGGTGGACCGGGCTCGAGTCTTTTTATTTTTAAAGTATTTTATGAATTAATTGGTTTTTGGGCCAATTAATTAGAAATAAAATTATTTGGACTCCCAAATAATTTTATTTGGGCTTTTAAAATTTTAATTAAGTTAGTCCATTAATTTTATGGGCTTTTGAGCCCATGAAAGTTATTGGGCCAGTCTTTGGGCTTTTGGGCCCATTGGGCCAGTTTAAGTTGTTATTGGGCCTAGAATGTTTTATGGGCTTTAAATTATTTTAATTGGGCTTAGAACAATGTTATTGGGCTTAAGTATGTTATTGGGCCAAATTTAAGAAATTGGGCTTGAGTGTTAGGGCCAGCAGTCCAGTACAATCCATGAGAAATTTGCATGTGTTCTGATTATATATTTAATTATTTTTATGCATTAAAGTTATTTTAATATTCATATGTTAGTAAGAAATTAAATTAAATATATATGAAGGACACACATTTTATTTAAGTACATGCATTCATGAAATAATTTTTATGCATGATTAAATGTTTAAGGTTGAGCAATAAGAAAATATTTTATGTTGGAAGTTGAAGTAGTGTGACAATTTAAGGGGGACTCGTCCCCATATGTGAACTATTGAAGGGCAGTTTACTGCCAATTTAAGAGGTGATTCGTCACCGCCATGTACGTTGGTTTCCACGCTGATCAGTATTTAATGTATGATTTAAGGTTACACTACGGATACAACCATGCGATGTTAGAAAATTACTTTGCTCAACAATGTTATGTATTATGTATGTCTATGATATTTAAGTTAATTTTTAAGTTATGTTATGTTATGATATTTTTAAGCATGCTCATTCATGTATATGTTATGTATTAATATTTAATTGTTTTAAATTATTTTAAACCCTTGTTACGTTAGCATGTTGGGCCTCTAGGCTCACTACACTGGTATGGTGCAGGTGAGTTCGTATAGGAGGATGTAGCTCCTATCGGCGGCGAGGACATATGAGCGGACATGCAGTGACCCCGTGACCGTGATAGATATCTGAGTCACATTGCATGTTTTTGATATGTCAGCATGTTACCCATTTTATATTATTTTTCAGTGGTTGTGGTTTTGAATATTTTATTTGAATATTTTCAGTGCATGAAAATTTTACATCATTTTTCTTATGCAGTATTTTTAATTAAATGTTTGACTCAGATATTTATTTTATTTAAAGAATGTAATTTTTGTTTAAGTTATTCATTTATTTATTTTAAATCTTTTTATTCTGTGCATATATGTATCGGCATATATGTACATATTTTATTTAGTAAGTATATATATAAAAAAAAAAATTCCGCATATTTATTTATTAATTATAGAGTTAGGGTCGTTTCAGTTGGTATCAGAGCACGGTTCTTGGAGGGGTCATTACTGCTATGCGAGCTCAGAAATCCACGCTACCGATCTGTAAGTTTTAAGTGTTTATAGCATGATTTAATTTTTTAGAATTTAAGTTAGCATTAATTTTAAACAACTTAGTTATGCATGGCGATTTACGTAAAGAAATATGTGGTGGTGCAGAATGCCTCCCAGACCGATGAACAGACGTGGGGGATCTCCACCTACACCTCCACCTCCACCTCCACCTCCACCTCCGCAGAACCCTCTAGCAGCATTGGAGCAGGCCAATGCGAATATGATGGCAGGGATTACTGCTCTGTTAGAGCAGCAAGCTACTCGTCCAAGGTTGTCCCATGAGGAGGACGTTGCTGAGAGGTTCCAGAAGAAGGGACCCAAGGAGTTTGTTGGTACCACCGATCCTTTGGTGGTTGAGGGATGGATTCGCTCTCTGGAGTCCATCTTTGCTTATATGGGGATCACAGACACCGACAGGGTGAACTGTGCGACGTACATGCTGAGGGGTGACGCAGCGCTTTGGTGGGAGGGTGCTGTCAGGGGAGTTCACCTTCCTACACTGACGTGGACAGAGTTTAGGCATATCTTCTAGGCCAAGTACTTCACAGAGGATGTGCGCAGTCGCATGATCCGGGAGTTTATGAGTCTCCGTCAGGGGGACAAGACAATGGTCGAGTACGTGAGTCAGTTTGAGAGGGGCTGTCGCTTTGTGCCTCTGATTTCAGATAGTCCACCAGAGAAGTTGAGGCAGTTTGTGGAGGGTTTGAGGGCGGATATCAAGCATGATATTCGCATGGCAGACGTCCTTACTTATGAGTCTGCAGTCAGTAGAGCCTTGCGTTCCGAGGAGGGTCGGAGAGAGATCCAGAGGGAGCAGCAGGGGAAGAGGCAGTTTCAGGCAGGGTATCAGCGACCATCTTCGCAGCCTCCTGCGAAGAAGCAGTATACAGGGCCGGCTAAGGGCCCGAATCCACAGCAGAGGCCACAGCAGCAGAGGCCGCAGCAGCAGAGGCCGCAGCAGCAGAGGGGCGGGGCCCCTAATGCCATAGGTTATCCTACTTGCCCGAAGTGTCAGAAGATGCATTCAGGACCTTGTCTATTGGGAGCATGAGTTTGCTACCACTGTAGGGAGTCAGGGCATCAGATAGCTAACTGCCCGAGGAAGAAGAACACTGCTGGTAGAGTGTATGTGATGCAGGCCGAGGAGGTAGATCCAGACACCTCCTTGATCACCGGAAGAATTCTAGTTGGAGGCAACTCCACGTTTGCGTTGCTAGATTCAGGGGCTACGCATTCGTTTATCTCCCTGGAGTTTATCAGGCGGGTAGGCATCACACCTGAGAGTAGTGACAGTGGGTATGATGTTACTATGCCGTCAGGGCAGATTATTTCTACCTCGAAGGTTATTCGAGGACTGGAGTTGGAGCTGCAGGGACACTCCATTCGAGCAGATGTGGTGGTTTTGCCATTGAGTGGATTCGATTTGATTTTGGGCATGGACTGGTTGACAGTCAATGGAGCTTCGATTGATTTTCGTCGGAGATCAGTGTCAGTGAGACCTACAATAGGCGACCCGTTCACTTTTCATGCATCTCAGAGCAGTGATATTCCTCAGGTGATATCTCATATTCAGGCGAGGAAGTTGTTGAGACGGGGTTGCCAGGGGTTTCTAGCGAGCATCGTCACGACTTCAGAGCCATCTAGCAGATCATTATCAGAGATAGAGGTGGTTCGTGATTTTCCGGATGTCTTTTCGGAGGATGTTGCAGGAATTCCACCAGTGACAGATGTGGAGTTCAGCATCGACTTGGTGCCAGACACCGTGCCTATCTCCAAGGCACCGTACAGACTTGCTCCTATCGAGATGAAAGAGCTGAAGAGCAGATTCAGGAGCTATTAGAGAAAGGCTTTGTTCGTCCTAGCTTTTCTCCATGGGGAGCTCCGGTGTTATTTGTGAAGAAGAAGGATGACAGTATGAGATTGTGCATCGATTACCGAGAGCTCAACAGGGTCACAGTGAAGAATAAGTATCCACTGCCGAGGATAGAGGATTTATTTGACAAGTTGCAGGGAGCTTCAGTGTTCTCCAAGATCGATCTGCGATCTGGTTATCATCAGCTACGAGTTAGAGAGGCAGATGTGTCCAAGACTGCTTTCCGGACACGGTATGGGCATTACGAGTTCCTAGTGATGCCATTTGGGATGACCAATGCTCCAGCGGTTTTCATGGATCTCATGAACCGAGTTTTTCAGCCGTATCTAGATCAGTTCATCATAGTCTTCATTGATGATATCTTGATCTACGCTAGGAGCATTGAGGAGCATAGACAGCATCTACAGACAGCCTTGCAGACCTTGAGGGAGCATCGTTTGTATGCCAAGTTCAGCAAGTGCGAGTTTTGGCTTGAGCAGGTGGCATTTCTTGGCCACATTATTTCGAGGGATGGGATTGCAGTTGATCAGTCTAAGGTTGAGGCAGTGCAGAATTGGGGTATTCTGAAGAATGCTTCAGAGATTCGCAGTTTCTTGGGTTTGGCAGGGTATTATAGGATGTTCATCAAGGGTTTTTCCTCTATTGCAGTACCCTTGACTTCCTTGACCAAGAAGAATGCGAAGTTTATCTGGAGTTCAGACTGTCAGAGGAGCTTCGATCAGCTGAAGGAAGCACTCACTACTGCACCAGTGTTAGCGATGATAGTACCACACGAGGAGTTAGTGGTGTACACCGATGCGTCTAAACTGGGTTTGGGCGCAGTACTTATGCAGTGTGGTAAGGTTATTGCGTATGCGTCGAGGCAGCTGAAGATTCATGAGCAGAATTATCCGACGCATGACTTGGAGTTAGCAGCAGTGGTTTTCGCTTTGAAAATCTGGAGGCACTATCTGTATGGCGAGAAGTGCAAGATTTTCACAGACCACAAGAGTCTCAAGTACTTCTTCACACAGAAGGAGTTGAATATGAGACAGCGCAGATGGTTGGAGTTGGTGAAGGACTATGACTGTGACATTAGCTACCATCCGGGTAAAGCTAATGTAGTGGCCGATGCTTTGAGTCGGAAGTCGTCAGTGGTATCATGTTTGACCGTACAGTTACCACTACAGAGCGAGATTCAGAAATTTGGCTTGGAGTGTTATCCGAGTGGCCATGCACCGAGCTTGTCAGTGTTGACGGTGCAGCCAGTTCTGCGAGATCGGATTAGGGAAGGACAGTCTACTGATGAGTAGTTGCAGCGATGGAGACAGAGAGATGAGGCTAGAGGTAACCTCTTGTATACAGTGGAGGATGGTATCGTTCAGTACCGTGGTAGGATGTGGGTACCGAACGTCGATCAGTTGAGAGCTGAGATTTTAGCAGAGGCTCACACATCTCCGTACTCCATTCACCTCGGAAGTACGAAGATGTACAAAGATTTTCAGCTATTGTATTGGTTGCCCGGGATGAAGAGTGACATCGGGAGAGTGGTGTCAGAGTGCTAGACTTGTCAGCAAGTCAAGGTAGAGCATCAGCGTCCAGCAGGACTTCTTAAACCTCTTCCTATTCCGGAATGGAAATGGGAGAATATTACGATGGACTTTGTGGTTGGCTTACCGAGGAGTGCCAGAGGTTGCACAGCGATTTGGGTGATTGTGGATAGACTCACCAAGTCAGCTCATTTCTTGCCGGTGAGGACTACTTATTCTTTGACACAGTATGCAGAGCTTTACATCAGAGAGATTGTTAGACTGCATGGCATACCAGTGTCTATTGTGTCAGACAGAGACCCGAGATTCACATCTGCGTTTTGGAAGAGTCTGCACACAGCTTTGGGGACTAGGCTTTTGTTCAGCACAGCATTCCACCCCCAGACAGATGGTCAGTCGGAGAGGGTGATCCAGGTTCTCGAGGATCTTCTGAGAGCTTGTGTCATTGATTTTCGGGGCTCTTGGGAGACTAGACTGCCATTAGTGGAGTTTACCTATAACAACAGTTTTCAGTCGTCTATAGGTATGGCTCCTTATGCAGCATTGTATGGGAGGAGATGCAGATCTCCTGTGTATTGTAATGAGGTTGGTGAGCGGATTTTACTGGGTCCTGAGATTGTGCAGCAGACAGCTGACATTGTGACTCAGATTCGAGATCGGATAAGGACTGCTCAGAGTCGGCAGAAGAGTTATGCAGATGCCAGACGACGAGATTTGGAGTTCGCTGTAGGTGATCACGTATTCCTGAAGGTGTCACCGATGAAGGGAGTAGTGCGTTATGGCCGGAGAGGCAAGCTTAATCCGAGGTATATAGGGCCATTCGAGATCTTGGAGAGAGTTGGCACGTTGGCCTACCGTTTAGCTCTACCGCCAGGGCTAGCGACAGTGCACAACGTTTTCCATGTATCCATGCTTCGGAGATATGTCTCTAACCCATCGCATGTGTTGGATTTCGAGCCCTTGCAGTTGCAACCAGATCTAGTGTATGAGGAAAGGCCAGTGCGGATCTTGGCAAGGGAGGAGCGGAGGCTTAGGACGCGGGTCATACCGATGGTCAGAGTTCAGTGGCTGAATCACTCAGAGGAGGAAGCTACTTGGGAGACCGAGGCAGACATGAGGACTCGCTACCCGGAGTTGTTCGGGTAAGTACTTTAATTTCGAGGACGAAATTCAATGTAAGGAGGGGAGAATTGTAACACCCGGTATTTTTAAATACGTAAATCCGCATGCATAATTAGGAAATTTAATTATTTAAAGTTTAGATTTATGGGTTAAATAAATTATGTGAATTATTTGTGCATGATTTAATTTATTTTTAAGCATTTAACCCATAATTAGTGATTTTTATGATTTTTTAGTATTTTAATTATGTTATCGCGTAGACGGGACCGTGGACGGACGAGATGACAACTTTCTAGCCAATTAATTTCATGAGCCTTTTTAGAGCCCTAAAATATTATTTTGAGTTTTATTATCTCAAAATTTTTAGTATTTAAATTTATATAATTTTAGGAGTCCATTTTTATCCAAATTTAGCCATTTTAATGACTTTTAATTATTTTTAAAATTCCCTAAATTTGTAATTTCGGGATTTTTATATTATCTAGTTTAAGTTATCAGATTTTAACTTTTATTTAGAGTTTTAAAATTTTATGTTTTATATTTAAAACTTTTAATTATCCTAAAACCTATTTTAATTAAAAAAAAAAAAAAAAAAACCCAAAAACCTAATCTACCCAAACCCTTAACCGATTACCCCTCTTAGCCGCCTCCCTCTCCCCCATTATTCATCTTCTTCCTCGATCAACAAGCCTAGGAGGTTCCATAGCTCGATTTTCTTAAAGCTTCGAAGGTGTGTTTGTCCCGTCGTCCCGGAAACGTTCTACGTACGTGCTCAATCGATTTCTTCGGTGCAAGACATGATTTTCTTCCCTATTTTTCATACCTATCAGTTATTATTGCGTGTGTATTGTTTGTGCATCGAACCTTCAAGTTTTCAAGGAAAATATTTTGGTTTTGAGGTTTGAGACTTGTCTAGGCATTTTGCTTGATCATTCTCACGATTTTCCTTGGCATGGATCGTTCTAGCTGCTGGTCATGGTTGATAGGATGTCTAAGGTGGGTCTAGGCTCAAGTGGCTCGAGGGGCTCGAGCCAAACGAGCCTAGAATCAAGCCAAGAGGTGGTCGGCTCCATGGTAGACGCAGACTAGGGTTTTGGATTAAGGGGCATCGGGTTCCTTGGCTAGGGTGCATGGGGACCGGGGCTGGGCTAGGTTCAATCCGCCCAGACGTGGGCTACGTCTGGGCGGTGGCGCTCCGGCCAGGGGCGGCCGGAGCGAGGCGGCGGCCGTGGGATGCAGGGTAAGGGGGGGCGTCGGGTTTAGGGTTAGGGTTTGGTTCTGGGTCGGGTCTGTGGTCCCGGGTCGGGTCTGTGGGGTAGTGGGTCGGGTTAAGTTGGTCCGGGTCCGGGTTCGGTGGGCCGGGCTCGAGTCTTTTTATTTTTAAAGTATTTTATGAATTAATTGGTTTTTGGGCCAATTAATTAGAAATAAAATTATTTGGACTCCCAGATAATTTTATTTGGGCTTTTAAAATTTTAATTAAGTTAGTCCATTAATTTTATGGGCTTTTGAGCCCATGAAAGTTATTGGGCCAGTCTTTGGGCTTTTGGGCCCATTGGGCCAGTTTAAGTTGTTATTGGGCCTAGAATGTTTTATGGGCTTTAAATTATTTTAATTGGGCTTAGAACAATGTTATTGGGCTTAAGTATGTTATTGGGCCAGATTTAAGAAATTGGGCTTGAGTGTTAGGGCCAGCAGTCCAGTACAATCCATGAAAAATTTGCATGTGTCCTGATTATATATTTAATTATTTTTATGCATTGAAGTTATTTTAATATTCATATGTTAGTAAGAAATTAAATTAAATATATATGAAGGACACACATTTTATTTAAGTACATGCATTCATGAAATAATTTTTATGCATGATTAAATGTTTAAGGTTGAGCAATAAGAAAATATTTTATGTTGGAAGTTGAAGTAGTGTGACAATTTAAGGGGGACTCGTCCCCATATGTGAACTATTGAAGGGCAGTTTACTGCCAATTTAAGAGGTGATTCGTCACCGCCACGTACGTTGGTTTCCACGCTGATCAGTATTTAATGTATGATTTAAGGTTACACTACGGATACAACCATGCGATGTTAGAAAATTACTTTGCTCAACAATGTTATGTATTATGTATGTCTATGATATTTAAGTTAATTTTTAAGTTATGTTATGTTATGATATTTTTAAGCATGCTCATTCATGTATATGTTATGTATTAATATTTAATTGTTTTAAATTATTTTAAACCCTTGTTACGTTAGCATGTTGGGCCTCTAGGCTCACTACACTGGTATGGTGCAGGTGAGTTCGTAGAGGAGGATGTAGCTCCTACCGGCGGCGAGGACATATGAGCGGACATGCAGTGACCCCGTGACCGTGATAGATGTCTGAGTCACATTGCATGTTTTTGATATCTCAGCATGTTACCCATTTTATATTATTTTTCAGTGGTTGTGGTTTTGAATATTTTATTTGAATATTTTCAGTGCATGCAAATTTTACATCATTTTTCTTATGCAGTATTTTTAATTAAATGTTTGACTCAGATATTTATTTTATTTAAAGAATGTAATTTTTGTTTAAGTTATTCATTTATTTATTTTAAATCTTTTTATTCTGTGCATATATGTATCGGCATATATGTACATATTTTATTTAGTAAGTATATATAAAAAAAAAAATTCCGCATATTTATTTATTAATTATAGAGTTAGGGTCGTTTCAGATTCAAACTCCAATCCAGAATTGCAACAGTCGTCAATCAAACGAGACACTCCGATGGTCGAAAGAGATAAGGAACAAAGCTTGCGACTCAAAGCATCGGCAGCTGCATTCGATTTCCCCGGATAATACTTAATCTCGCAGTCAAAGTCTTTCAATAAATCTAGTCATCTCCTCTCTCTCATATTCAACTCAGACTGTGAAAATAAGTACTTAAGACTCTTATGATCAGAAAAGATCTCAAAAGACTCACCGTACAGATAGTGACGCCAGATCTTCAAGGAAAAAACAATAGCAGCGAGTTCAAGATCATGAACTGGATAACGAGTCTCGTGCGGTTTCAACTGCGTCGACGCATATGCTATCACGTGCTTGTCTGCATAAGAATACATCCAAGACCAGAATGAGAAGCATCGCAATACACCGTAAAACCTCCAGAACCTGATGGAATAGAAAGTATCGGAGCACTAGTCAATCTCTTCTTCAACTCAATGAAACTGGTCTCACACTCTTCAGTCCAAACAAAAGGCGTGTTTTTCTGAGTCAGCTGGGTAATTGGCTTCGCAATTGAAGAGAAACCCTGGATAAATCTGCGATAGTAACCCACTAAACCCATAAAACTTCGAATCTCAGGCACAGAAGTCGGCCTACGCCAGTTCATAACTGCCTCGATCTTGCTGGGATCGACAGAAATCCCATCTCCCGAGATAATGTAACCAAGAAAAACGACTCGGTCTAACCAAAACTCGCATTTCGATAGTTTGGCAAACAACTGTTCAATTCTCAAAATCTGCAAAACAATCCTCAGATGCTCTGCATGATCAGCACGGCTCTTCGAATAGATCAGGATATCGTCAATAAAAATAATAACAAATTCATCTAGAAAACGCTGAAATATTCGGTTCATCAACCCCATAAAGACTGCTGGGGCGTTAGTCAAACCGAACGGCATGACAAGAAATTCAAAGTGGCCATACCTCGTTCGAAACGCAGTCTTAGGAAAATCCTCCTCTCGAACTCTTAGTTGATGATACCCAGATCTCAAATCTATCTTCGAATAAATACACAAACCCTGCAGTTGATCAAAAAGATCATCTATACGAGGTAAAGGATACCTGTTCTTAACTGTCGCCTGGTTCAGTTGGCGGTAGTCAATGCAGAGACGCATAGAGCTATCTATCTTTCTAACAAACAAAACAGGAGCACCCCAAGGCGATACAGTAGGTCGAATGTATCCCTTGGCAATCAATTCTTCCAACTGTTCCTTCAATTCTTTCAATTCAATCGGATCCATTCTATACGGAGCTTTAGAAATCGGCTGAGTACCTGACGTCAATTCGATGCTAAATTCAATCTCACGAATAGGCGGTAATCCCGGAGTCTCATCCGAGAACACATCAGGAAACTCTCTAACCATTGGTATATCAATCAACTCAGGGCTAGACTTCAAAACATCGACCGCATAAATCAAAAATCCTTCGGCTCCTTTCTGCAACAATCTAGTCATAGACAATACAGAAATCAAAGGAATTTTAGAACGAGAACCCTTACCAAAGAATCTCCACTCGTCTGACATCTTTGGTCTGAAACGGACTATCTTCTGAAAACAATCTACTGTAGCCCTGTACTTAGTCAAAACATCTATGCCAATTATGCAGTCAAAGTCAGACAAACCAAGTACAATACAGTCGATCTCGATCAAATTTCCTTCAAAACTCAATCCACAATTTCTAACGAAATTCCTCGAAACAATTCCTCCACCCACAGGTGAAGTAACAGAAACTACAGCAGGTAATGGCTCAAAAGGCAAGGCATGCATCAACACAAATTTCTCAGATATGAAAGAGTGAGAAGCACCTGTATCTATCAAAATATTAGCAAGATAATCAAAGATCGAACAATTACCTGCAATCACATCATCAGGTGCAGCCTGAGCCTGATCCTCATTCAGAGCATACACTCTCGCCTGCTGTCTAGGAGGTTGGTTCAAATTCTGGTTGCCTCCTTGACGATTCTGTTGTTGAGGTTGGAAAAAGTGAACTGCATTCAATTGCCTCTGAGGCTGAAACGACTGTCGAGAAGCATTTCCACTCTGTGCTTGCTCAAAGCCCTGCTGAGGACAAAGTCTAGCATAATGCCCTGTCTGCTGACAAATATAGCAATTCCCAAATATTCCCCTACACTAGTCACTGGAGTGACGACCTCCACACTTGCTACAAGAAGTACCAGAGGAAATTGAACCTTGACTGTAACTGTTCTATTTTGAGCCACCAGAACTTGAAGAACTGTTTCCCGAATTCTTAAACTATTTTCCCTTGGGACGAAAGTAATTCTTCTTATTACCTCCATTGCTACCACCTTCAGTCCTCGGTGGTTGATTTTGGTATTGGGACGGTTGGGCCTGAAACTGCCTCTGTTGTTGCTGAGGTGCAAACTGATTTCCTCTCTGTCTCATCAGTCCAGCCTCCGCACCCTTGGCATGATCCATAGCATCTGCGAAGTTATTGGGCCTCCCGGTATTGACCAAAGTAAAGATATCAGGGTTCAAACCGTCAATGAAGTGGTCAGCTTTCGCTTCCTCATTGTCAGAAATGTGTGGAGAAAACCTCAATAGACTATCAAATTTGGTAACATATTCTTCGATACTCAAATTGCCTTGCTTCAAATTTGCGAATTCGGCATTCTTATCCTTTCGGTAAGAAACTGTGAAGAATCGTTTATAAAACTCAGTCTTGAATAGAATCCAGTTTATAAGAGTACCTCTGTTCTCCATGGCTTTCTTAGTTGAGGTCCACCATTTCTTAGCCACTCCGTGTAGCTGATGAATAACCAATCTAATTCGCCGGTCATCGGAATAGTCAAGAGAATCAAAGAGCTGATCTATATCATCAAGCCAGCCCTCGCAATCCACGGGATTCTCCGTACCTTTCAAGATCGGTGGTCGGAAAGATTGAAACCTCTTCAGTAAGGTTTCCATAGGGGTAGCCGTGGCATCCATCTGATTCTCACCCGTATCGCTCTGGTCATTCGGAGGAGTCATTACAGGTGGAGTATTCATGTTCAATCTTCTCCGAGTACCCATCTAAAATCAAAGGGATTAGAACACATATATCTCAATCTCAAAATTTCAGTGTCCCACAACCTCTGATCTTCTTACTCAAGCCAAAAGACGGAACTTGGATTCAATGAATGATTATAGTTCATATCTCAATCAATTCATGCTTTATAAATTAAATCACATAATCATGTAATTCAAATAATTCTCAATTAATAAAGCATGCTCGCATCGTATTTAATAAATCAATTAAACAACTCAAACACATGCGAGAAGCCAAAACAAACGGACTCAATCTACCCCGTTATCTTCTAAATTCAGTCCAAGATCTTAACGCTCTGATACCACTTAATGTGATACCTCAATTCTAAACATCTAATCTTGAATTAGACAACAATTAAGCAAACAAGATTCAAGACTAAAAGCAATAATTTTTTTTATTATTATTTTTTTTTTCAAAAGGGGGTGCACCTGGGCGGCTAAAAACTGCAGCCCGAGCGCCTCCCAAAATAGCAAACTGCTGTTTGGCTCGAAGGGGGGGTGCGCCCGGGCGGCTAAAAACTGCAGCCCGAGCGCCCCCTGCTGCAGAACTAGGAAACAACAGAAAAATAAGGAGGCTCGACTCCAACACTTCCAAAACAAAATCATGCATTACAACGCAACTCAAAACGTTAATACACATGATTACTCCAATACAAAGTAGTTCTAAAGTTATACAATCTCGAACTAATAGAACATGCTTTCGTCTAGCTTATTCAATACAAAACAAGTTCGAATACGATCTAAGTTCTATTACAAACTCGACTTCTAAAACAACAAGGCCTCACTCTATCAACTCTTCCACCTAGCCATGCAATCTCTGACTCGGTCCTGCCCCACCTGTTGCCAAGTACACATACAAACAAAGACAACAACCGGATAATCCGGTGAGAATACAATTTCCAGTAAAAGAGACTAGCATATAATAACACATAAATATATCAAAACATGATATAAAATCAAATTCCACATATTCCTCAAGTAATTCATTCAATTGCGGAATTAAAATGATATGCATGGCTTTAAAACTTCTGGATTATAAAACTCAGATAATCAAATGGAATTCTTTTTTTTTTTTCTTCGGTTTGGGATCCCGAGGTTAAAATATCCAACGATCACACTGAACTCCCCTTTCGAGGTGGACGAGGTATATTTTAATCCTCTAGACTCTAGGGCATTATAGTGAGTTAATCGACACTACTAGTAAATCGCCTACCAAGGCCACTCAGTTATAATCTCCAGATCGTCTAATTCAAAATGAATAATCAATCGTCTCAATATGAATGCATATGTAATCTCATGCATTCAAATATAAATTCAATCATAAATTCATATAAGCATATAAACATGCAAGTATGTGATTTCTTCTAGGACACTCGAATGAATCCGGATTTGAGTTAATCGTCCTATTCCATTTCAAAGTCATCTTATACCTTCTCGTCGTTTCAAACTCTTCAATCTGAAAATAACAAATCCTCAATCAATATCCAAACAAGTTCATCAATCGATAAAAGAAGACATCGATACTATACCGGCTCGACTCTTCTAAACTGATCAAGACTGCAAGGCTCACAATCTTCAAGAATTTCAATTCAATCTATCAGAAGAAGTCATGGTGATCAAAATCAACATCAAACTCATAACAAACTCGTATAACTTAAAACATCAAAACGACGTTCAAACTTCAAACTGGCGGCATAACGGCTATAAATGATCAAACCGAAAATGCAGACAGCAAAACAACAACTCAAAATACTCATTCCAATCCTCAAACATCAATTCCAACACAAACCCAACACATCTCAAACTCATGATTTTCGAAAATAACAAGAAAACTCATATCAAATCCATTCGTCGATAGATCTTCGAACCATCTTAGATATACTGTCACAGCTATCTAATAATCATCCTCTCCGAATATAAATTAATTCTAACAACATTCAAAAATTCAAACCTCTCAGAATTAAGATAAACTTACATCCCACGGAGCACTCGAAGCTGTGATCGTAGATATCAAGTCATAATTCAATTCTATCGGACGGATTGAGCTAGAATCGAAATCACAAAGCTTGGGAAAGCTTTGGGTGTTCTTCAATGGTGGAGGATCGACTTGGAGGAGGAAGGGAAGAAATGAGAGACTTAGTCAACAAGTCTAAGATATAACAAAACTCAATTTTGCGTTTTAGTCCCTGAAATTTCCAAAAATTGCAAAAAGGTCCCTGATTAATAAAAAGTCGGCTCTCGAATTCTAAAATCACTGAATATTTCAAATAACATCAATTAAGATAAAAACGGGGCGTTACAGGTTAATTCGGTCAAAAACCGAACCAAATTAACCGAAATCGAATTAACCGAATTATTTTTTAGCTAACCGAACCGAACCGAATTTATGTTAAAACCGATTTAATCGAACCAAATTAAAAATCGGTTAATTCGGTTACCGACCGAATTAACCGATTTTTTTTAAAAAAAATTATAAAATAAGAAATTTTATAAAATTAATAATTGAAATATAATATTTATATCATTATAAAAATATATTAAGCTTAAAAAATTAAAATAACAAAAATTAAGTAAAATATTAAATATAGACACATTAAAAATATATTATAAATTATATATAAGGCCTAGGGGTGTAAACGAGCCGAGCTACTCGTGAGCAACTCGTGAGTAGCTCGGTCAAAGCTCGACTCGAGCTCGATTTGACCGAGCTCGAGCTCGAGTAGCTCGAGCATACAATCGAGCTCGAGTCGAGTTTTGAAACTATGTGATCGAGTAGCTCGCGACTCGAGCATACAATCGAGCTCGAGTCGAGTTTTGAAACTATGTGATCGAGTAGCTCGCGAGCTATATATTCGATAAGCCACATATATATATTAAAATATAATATAAATATAATATATATAATATTATATTTATGTATTAATTTATTTATATATTTTATTTTATTTATTATATTTATATATTTATTTATTTTATAATATATATAATATTATATTTATTTATTTATTAATATATTTTTAATTTATATATACATATATAATATAAAAGCTCGAGCTCGAGTACTCAAACTACAAACGAGCTCGAGCTCGAGCACATATTTTACTACTCGAGCTCGGCTTGACTCGATAACGCCCCTAATAAGGCCTAATAAAAAAAATTAAAATTTAATTATTTTATAATTCGGTTAACCGAATTAACCGAATTTTCTTTTAATAAACCGAAAATCGAACCAAAATAACCGATTTAACCGAAATTTTTGAACACAAAAATCGAATTTCCGAATTAACCGAACCGAATTTCCAAATTGAGTTGGTTCGGTCGGTTAATTCGATTTAACCGAAATTTTGCTCACCCCTAATGCCACGTTATCTATCCAATATCTCACCTTTCAAATATCTTATATTCCACAATCAAATATACTACGAACCAAATATTTGTGAACCCCATTGTTATTTTATTACTTTTATTTAAATAAAATAATTACCAACATTATTTTACAACGGCTATATCGTAAAAGCAACTACAATTAATTTAAAAGGCTAAACATATTTTAACACAATATTTAAAAAAAATTAAATTAAATGATACCATAAATAATTAAATATATATATAAATTTTAAAAAATAAATAATAAAAAAACAAATTGCAACGGGTGGAATTTTTAACGCGTGCGTGCACACGCGCACATCATGATGCAGGGCCTGCAGGAATGTGCATGAATTAAAAAATCATAATTTTTTTAAAATAAATTGGAAATGTGCGGGACACAAATTTGTGTCAGGACATTTCTAAGTCAGCAAAAATGTCACATTTCTGTTCAGATGACATTTTGAGAAATGCCCACTCCAAATATCCTATATTATGTATGCATAAAGTCGCCTTTAAGTCATTCTGGGCGAAACCTTTGGCAACTCCCATTCTCCCAAATTCCCAATTGAGGCCGCAACTCCCATACTGACTCTCCCATGCCTTGGTCTTTTCACCACAAGTTTCACCTTTTTTTTTCCCTATAATATTTTGAGATAATGTGTACCGTGTAGCGTCAGTCCTACAATATTTATTTTATTCCGATTTTATAAATTTATTGTTGTAAAATACATTTACTTTAAATAAAATTTTACTTTTTAAATTATTTTTAATATACTTCATGTTTTTAATTTTTTTTTTAGGGTTTAAAGGTCATGCATGGGTTTGTGGTTTGATGGAGTCATTTAAAATAAAATAAAAAATTGGCAAACTTTTAACAACTATTAAGTGTGTTTAATTAGTATATAATTGTGAGTTATAATAATCTTTCGTACATAATCAAATTATATAAATGTTTTAAATATCGATCATTTCAACGTTAAGCGAGTAGAAATACCAAACTTAAGCATCGCGCTTTATTTTATTACGTATATATCTTTGTTTGTTGCCTAAGAGACAAGTAGACAACTAGTTAAACGACATTTGTATTTGCAAATAATTTGTGAACTCGTAATATAATCAAATTAAGAATAATTGGAGCAGTTAGATTCTATTTTGTTTGTATTCGTATGAAAGCTCCAGTGTGGAAAATAAAAAAAGAAGGAAAGAAGAAGATATTTTCCTTTTGGCATCATATATTAAGATGATAAATTTTAATTTCAATTAATTTGATCGTATTCATCATTTGCGGGGAAAAAAAATAAAAAATAAGACTTTAAAATCCGATGATTATGTCATTGTAAAATTAAAGTAAAATTAAACGAATGAAGTTACAGGAGAGATTTTTTTTTTGTATAATGTTTATTATACTTCAACCAAATACCTAATTAATTATTTAAAATTTTAGTGTATACTAATTAATCATATAATAAAAATTAATATAGCAATTTTATAATGGATAAAGAAAAATGCAAGTGCCACACGATTCTCGATTTAAACTCAAGGCCATTTGTCTGATATGGGCTGTGCCTCTGAGCCATATCTGACTTTAAGGCCCAACCCATCACACTCCCTATCAAGTTGTGGTGTGTGAATTACTTTATATCAGCAGGGAAAAAATGTAGTCGGAATCGGAAGCTTGCAGTAAATGCGGGGGGATAAATGGGCAGAACAATATTTTATTGGATTTATCATGAATTTCAAATGACATCTATTTTCGTATATTTGAAATTCATAATAATTATGGTTAAAAATGAGACTTGGACTTAACTCACCTCAAAAGCTAGCTCAAGAGGGGAGGTTTGTCCAAGCCTATATATTAAACTCCCAGGCAATTCATCCAACCGATGTGGGACAAATTAAACACACCAACACACCCCTCGCACGTTCAGAAATGAATTGACTGGAACGTGGAGATCAAATTAAATGGGTGGCCCAATTATGGGACGGGTGAGGCCAACTATGGGTCGTCCAACACATAACGATGGAATCCGGGCTCTGATACCATGTTAGAAATGAGACTTGGACGTAACTCACCTCAAAAGCTAGCTCAAGAGAGGAGGTTTGTCCAAGCCTATATATTAAACTCCCAGGCAATTCATCCAACCGATATGGGACAAACTAAACACACCAACATGATATCATATTAAAAATTAAACTTGGACCTAACTCACCTCAAAAGCTAGCTCAAGACGTGAGGTTTGCCCTTGTTCATATAAAGAGGTCCAGGTTATTTAGCCAACCTATGTGGGACATAAATCAATACACCAACACACCCCTCTCACGCCCAGGAATGAAACGACTGGAGCGTGGATATATTAACGGGTGGCCAACTATGGGATGAGTGAGGCCAACTATGGGCCGTCCAACACATAACGGGAACCCGGGCTTTGATACCATATTAGAAATGAGACTTGGACCTAACTCACCTCAAAAGCTAGCTTAAGAGGTGGGGTTTGCCCTTGTTCATATAAAGAGGTTCAGGTTATTTAGCCAACCTATGTGGGACATAAATCAATACACCAACAATTATCATAGAAATTGCACAATTTAATATGGTGGATCTGAAGTCCACATCAATTTTGTCCATCCAAGCAAATTGAGAAATTCGAAATCCATTCAGCACAACCTTAAGTTGTTGTTGTTGTTGTTGTTATTATTATTATTATTATTATTATTATTATTATTACGTGAAAACCCGCAACCGCTACCTATCGGTGCGCATTGAATAAACTCCGGACTAACGCAATAGTCTGCAAACTACGTTAGCCATGTTAACCACATTAAACAAATCCTGTGTGAAGTACAATAATTGGGAATTGAAGTTGCCAAAAGTTCAAATGCGTGTTTGCGTGTTATTCTTTATTGATCTACTTAGGGGTTAGGACCACACAATACACTGCAATAAATTATGTCATAATATTGTATGTACTTTTAGTGATTTCTAGTTCATCCTGGTTTTTCTTCGGTCTATACTATTTTTTTGTAAGTTTGTTAAGGAGCAACAGTGCAATAATTAGCAGGACAAGTACAAGGTGGTGGTGATAGATATGTATAACGTCTATAGCACGACGACTACAAATTGGTGGTAATTGAGATGTATAATTGAAGTTTTTTAAAAAGTTCAATTACAATTATATTAATAATTTATTTTTTTTTATGATTTTGGAACCAGCAACCGCTACTTTTTGGTACGCATTTGGTAAACCTTCGACTAACGTAATAGCATGCAAACCACGAAATTGTACAATTTAATAAAGTGAATCTGAAATCCACATCAATTTTGTTCATCCAAATAAGTTGAGAAATTCAAAATCGATGGACTCATCAGCATAACTTAAGTTGTTTTTGTTGTTCTTATTATTATTATTATTATTATTATTATTATTATTATTAGTAAGGAACACGTGGGAACAATTTATTTGTGATCAATTAGAAACTCATATGATATTCATGTTGAATATGACTTGATGTCTTGACATGGCATTTATAATAGACGTGTTTCCTTTCAAAAAAATAACCAAACACATTATGACTTGACATGACATTTAATTTATAATAGAAATAGATGTTTCCTTCCAAAATTATAACCAAACAGACATCACATTCACCGATTCATTTTTATTTTTTTTTTTAATAAACACCGATTCATTTTCGAGAAATACATTTCCCAGAAAATACTGGACAAAGCCAGGCATTCCCTTGTTCTTCCTCGCTGTCACCGATTCATTTTTATTTTTTTTTAATAAACACCGATTCATTTTCGAGAAATACATTTCCCAGAAAATACTGGACAAAGCCAGGCATTCCCTTGTTCTTCCTCGCTGTCACATTGAATTCTAGTGAGCATTTTTTTTTAAGCATGGGGCTGCAAAAAAAATAATAAATTAAACTACTAAATATTTTTTAAAAAAACTAGGTGGGGCTGGAGCCCACCCTAGCCCAAGGTGGCTCCGCCTGAAGATTAATTAAATAATTAATTAACATTATATTCAATTCATCAATGAGCATTATGAAGAACTCAAATATTTCAAGCTACGATACAAAAGTAAATACATAATTGAGATCATATTCATGTTTTTATAATAGATAGATTTTATTTATAATAGATATAGATTCATTGTATCACTCCGAAAAAAGGTTAATGCACCCACAATAAATGCACCGAGGGAAAAGATACACGACACATGCATGCACCATAGAGAAGAACAAACCCACATGAATGAAACATTAAATCCAAACTTAAACACAATATACTAATATTTAATCCAAACAACACACAATATGGAGATTAATTTAATAATTAATTAACATTATATTCAATTCATCAATGGGCAATATGGGGAACTCAAATATTTCAAGGATACAAATATAAATACATAATTGAGATCATATTCATGCTTTTATAATAGATAGATAGATTTTATTTATAATAGATATAGATATAGATTCATTGTATCACTCCGGAAAAAGGTTAATGCATCCACAATAAATGCACCTAGAAAAAAGATACACGACACATGCATGCACCATAGATAAGAACAAACACACATGAATGAAACATTAAATCCAAACTTAAACACAATATACTAATATTTAATCCAAACAATACACAATATGGAGATTAATTTAATAATTAATTAACATTATATTCAATTCATCAATGGGCAATATGGGGAACTCAAATATTTCAAGGATACAAAAGTAAATACATAATAAAGATCATATTCATGCTTTTATAATAGATAGATAGATAGATAGATAGATAGATAGATAGATTTTATTTATAATAGATATAGATATAGATTCATTGTATCACTCCAGAAAAAGGTTAATGCACCCAAAATAAATGCACCTAGGAAAAAGATACACGACACATGCATGCACCATAGATAAGAACAAACCCACATGAATGAAACATTAAATCCAAACTTAAACACAATATACTAATATTTAATCCAAACAATACACAATATGTAGATTAATTTAATAATTAATTAACATTATATTCAGTTCATCAATGGGCAATATGGGGAACTCAAATATTTCAAGGATACAAAAGTAAATACATAATTGAGATCATATTCATGCTTTTATAGGAAGAGTCTATGCTGGCAGAAGGGTTCGGACGACCCAATTTCATCTGCAGATCAAATCAGATCATTTGATTTGATATGCATATGAAATTGGGTCATCCGAACCCCATCCGGGCACTGCCCGGATGGGGTAGCATAGACTCTCCCGCTTTTATAATAGATTTTATAAGATTCATTGTATCACTCCGAGAAAATTAAGGTTAATGCACCCTCAATAAATGCACTCAGGGAAAATATACACGACACATGCATGCACCATAGATAAGAACAAACCCACATGAATGAAACATTAAATCCAAACTTAAACACTATATACTAATATGTAATCCAAACAACACACAATAAGGAGATTAATTTAATAATTAATTAACATTATATTTAATTCATCAATAGGCAATATAGGAAACCCAAATATTTCAAGGGTACAAAAGTAAATACATAATTGATCATATTCATGCTTTTATAATAGATATATTTTATTTATAATAGATATAGATATAGATTCATTGTATCACTCAAAGAAAAGGTTAATGCACCCACAATAAATGCACCTAGGAAAAAGATACATGACACATGCATGCACCATAGATAAGAACAAACTCACATGAATGAAACATTAAATCCAAACTTAAACACAATATACTAATATTTAATCCAAACAACACACATGGAGATTAATTTAATAATTAATGAACATTATATTCAATTCATCAATGGGCAATATGGGGAACTCAAATATTTCAAGGATACAAAAGTAAATGCATAATTGAGATCATATTCATGCTTTTATAATAAATAGATTTTATTTATAATAGATATAGATATAAATTCATTGTATCACTTCGGGAAAAAGTTAATGCACCCACAATAAATGCACCAAGGGAAAAGATACACGACACATGCATGCATCATAGATAAGAACAAACCCACATGAATGAAATATTAAATCCAAACTTAAACACAATATACTAATATTTACAGTGTGTTTGGATGCCTAAAAAATTGAATTTGGAATTGGATTTGGATTTGGAATTGAAATTCATGGAATTCAAATTCCGTTTTGGTGTTTGGGAAAAAGTTAAAATACATATTGTAATTTGCTAGCATAAATTTTTGGAAAGTGTTATTTTTTTTAAAAAAAAAATGTTTGAAAAACTTAAATTTATAACTAAAGTTTATAAATTTATTATTAAAAATAATTTTATTATTTTTATAAACTCAAATTCTATGAAATCCCATGAAATCCGACAAATTTTATAAGGATTTGACTTAGTTAAATGAAATCCCATCAAATACCAATCCCGTTTTAAAATTTCATTTTGCCAAACAGCAAAACAATATTTACAAATCCAAATCCCACCAAATCTCATCCAAATCCTGTCTATCAAACACACTGTTAATCCAAACAACACACATTATGGAGTTTAATTTAATAATTAATTAACATTATGTTCAATTCATCAATGGTCAATATGGGAAACTCAAATATTTCAAGGATACAAAATTAAATACATAATTGAGATCATACTCATGCTTTTATAATAGATAGAATAGATATAGATATAGATTATTATTATTATTATTATTATTATTATTATTATTATTATTAAATGTGTGTTTGCGTGTTATTCTTATTGATCTACACAGGACCGCACAATACTGCAATAAATCATGTCATAAGATTAATTGTCTATATTTTTAGTGATTTCTAGTGCATCGTGGTTTTTCTTCTGTCTATATTTTTTTGTAAGTTTGTTTAGGAGCAACCGTGCACTAATTAGCACGACGAGTACAAGTTGGTGGTGATAGAGATGTATAACTTCTGAGTTCTGATAGCACGACGACTGCAAATTGGTGGTAATCGAGATGTATAATTGAAGTTTTTTAAAAAGTTCAAGTACAGTTATTATTATTTTTTTTTTTTTGACTTTTGAGAACCCACAACCATTATATTTAGATGTGCATTGAGTACACCGTCTACTAACGCAATAGTATGCAAATCACATTAATCAGGTAAACCGCATTGAAAAGTTTCGTGTGTCAAGCTAGTTTAAAAAAGTGTGGGCAGAAGAATTAGAGCAAGAGACTTTAATCGGCCAAACAAAAGAGCCTTAAACAGGCACAAGTTACAACTATTATCTCTGTGGGAAGATTCTATGTTTTTTCTTTTGTAGTTGCACAAGATATTGAAACGAACATATCACGTACAAAGAGTTTCTCTCTCATGATAGAATACAATTACTCTTCCCTTTTTTCCTCTTCATCCATTGTATCGCAAAATGTGCGTCCCTTAGTTTCCGGCAGCCAAATAACAATTAATCCGCACAACACAATCGTCACACCAAACACTCCATAAGAAATCAACCCATTGTGTTTCCCGGCCGCCACAAGCACGGGGCTGAGCACCCCACTAAGCACCACCGCCTGCCGCACCATCGACACGGCCGAGTTCCTCACGCAAGTAGGAAACAACTCCAAAGCATAAATCAATAACACATTCATCCCAGTGGAAGCACTGAAAAATGATACCGCCTCCAGCCCCATTTTAATCTTTTTCCATTTCACTAAAACGCAGGCAACACTACAGATTCCACTCAGTAAAGTTAACCCAACGATGGAGCTTTTCCTGTTCAGTTTTCCAATGAGGAAGAAAGTTAAGAATGAGGAAGGAAATTCCGATAAAGCGTTCAGCATTACGCCCAAGTACAGGTTAAATGACAAGTTACCGAGGCCTAATGGCATCCCGTAGAATATCATTCCTATGCCCAATCCCGCAGCCATCACCGCCGCAACCCGCCGCACCGCCCACCCTTTGTTCAGCAACATTTTCATGGCTGAGTAAATGTCTCTTTCTTGCACTTCCTCTTCCCAGTTGACGGTTTCGTGAAAGAAGCTTTCTGTTAATCGGCTACGTTTTTTGGATTCGGCAATGCTTCTCAGAGCTTGAACAAATTCTTCCTTTCTTCCCTTGATGAAAAGCCATCTGGGAGATTCTTGAGCTGCAAAATACACAAGAACAGAGTAGAAAAGTGATGGAACGCAGGTGCAGAGATAGATTAATCTCCATGAATATCCTCTCAACAAATATGCCTCTGCTGGAAGAGACAAAAACCCAAGACCAAAGCAAACGAATCCCATTATTCCAGCGTTTCCTCTCCAATTCTTCCCAACCAATTCCGTCGAAAGAACAAGCGCACATGTTCCAATACTGGCTCTTCCGAACCCACACACAAATCTAAATGCCACGTACATCCAAACGTTAGTTGAAACAGCTGCGAGCACCCCGCTTAAAGACATGACCAAAGACGAGAAAACCAACATATTCTTCCGACCCAGAGTCGAATCTGCAAGCGTCGCAAGTGCGAATCCACCTACCAAACACCCCGTGAAGAAGGACGAGGCCGGAAGACCAATAATTATAGGATTTGCGCACTCGAGAGACCATTCAGAAACGGTGGATGTAAACGCAGGAAGGTCCCATTCCCAGGAATTCCTCGGAAGCTTACAAACATTAGCGTTGTTGTTGCACGAATCGGAAGAATGTTTGCAGCTCCATTTGGGCTGTGCATCTGTGAAAACACTGATGAAAGCCTGCTGTGCGTCGAAAAACCATGCAAAGGATATAAGAATTGCCTGGAGGAGTTGACTCCACCCCAATTCGCCGATGCAGTGTTCGATTGTGTCGTCTAAGGTGAGATATTGCGGGTTTCTGGGGATATCCGGCGAGGCTGCCGCCTCTGTCGGTGGTGGATTTTCATCAGCCATCTCTGCTCTGGTTATATGGATTCTTAGTTACAGTTCATCGACTTTAAAGCAACCCCGTTGAAATTTTGTTGAAATTTTGTTGAAATTTAGATTTTGCTGAAAAATATTAGTTTTTATATTAAAAATATTATTTTTTATTATAAATATTAGTTTGGTTTAAAAATCAGTTGATACCGTTTCTAAAGACAATCATCCTCCATTTGAGCAAATTTTTAGAGTGGAGTTATGTCCAAAGTTCATGATGCATAAATCACCGAAGCATTACATTAGTAGATAGATTATCCGTCGTTCAAGCGATTAAAACCTTCGAACTCCAAGATTCCATTCAGCCGAAGATGACAGATGAAAATCCCTTACTTTCCGACACCAACGTGGCGTCGCTGGCCGAGGCGGTGCCGAAAAAACAGCAGTGTCGTCCGGCCTTAGACGACGCAATACAGCACTACATCGGCGAGTTTGGATGGGGACAATTCATGCAGGCCATTCTTTTATCTTTTGCATGGTTTTTCGACGCACAACAAACATTCATCACTATCTTCACAGACGCACAACCCAAATGGAGCTGCAAAGATTCTTGCAACAACGTTAATATTTGCGAGCTTCCAAAGGAATCTTGGTCGTGGAACCTTCCAGCATACACATCCACCATTTCTGAATGGTCCCTCCAATGCTCAAACCCCATCATCAGTGGTCTCCCTGCTTCTTCTTACTTTGCTGGATGCTTAATAGGTGGGTTTGTTCTTGCTACGCTTGCTGACTCGTCTTTGGGTCGGAAGAATATGCTTGTTATTTCATCTCTGGTCATGTCTTTGAGCGGGTCGTTGGCTGCTCTTTCACCAAATGTTTGGATTTACACGGCTTTAAGATTTGTCAGCGGGTTTGGCCGAGCCCCGATTGGATCATGTGCACTTGTTCTTTCTACGGAATTAGTTGAAAAGAAATGGAGAGGAAAAGCTGGGATTGTAGGATTCGCGTGCTATACTCTTGGGTTCTTGTCTCTTCCAGCTGTAGCACTGTTGGTGAGAGGATGTTCGTGGAGATTAATCTATCTCTTGACATGTGTTCCATCAATTTTATACTCGATTCTAATGTATTTCACGGTTCAAGAATCTGCCAGATGGCTCTTCATCAATGGAAGAAAGGAGGAATTCCTGAAAACTCTAAGAACCATCTCCGGATCCAAGAACCTGCAGACAGAGAGTTTCTTCAACGGAAGCATAAACTGAGAAGAGAGAACAGACATTTACTCGGCCATTAAAATATTGTCGAGCAAAGGGTGGGCTCTGTGGCGGCTTGCGGTGGTGACGGGGCGGGCTTCGGCATTGGCATGATATATTACGGCTTGCCTTTAGGTATGTCTTTCGATCTGTACTTGAGCGTGACACTTAACGCTCTATCTGAATTCCCAGCCTCGTTCCTTACATTCTTCCTCATCGAACAATTGAACAGAAAAAGATCGATTCTGGGGTTAACATTAGCGAGTGGAATCAGCTGTGTTGCTTGCGTTTTGGTGCAACAAAACGGTACTGTCCAAATGGTGCTGGAATTATTGTCCTTTTTCAGTGCTTGCATGGGAGCTAACGTGATGTTGATCTATGCATTAGAGTTGTTTCCCACGTGTGTGAGGAGATCGGCGGTGTCTATGGTGCGGCAGGCGGGAATGCTAGGCGGCGTGCTCGGCCCCGTGCTAGTAGCTTCCGGCAAGGAGACCGGGTTGATTTCGTATGGGGTGTTTGGTGTGACAATTGGGTTGTGTGGATTGTGTGTTGTTTGGCTACCGGAAACCAAGGGGCGGACGTTGTGCGATACAATGGAAGAAGAAGAAAATGTAAGGAACAATATACTACTCGATAAAGCTAAGATATATAGTTTATGCTAGCTTTTAATTGAATTCTCAAGTTCAAAGATTCTATTCCATCACACAATATAGATGAATGTTCATTTTGTAAAATATGGTTATGAATCAATGTATCAAAACCAGGAACAATTTACTACTCGATAAAGCTAAGATATATATAGTTTATGCTAGCTTTTAATTGAATTCTCAAGTTCAAAGATTCTATTCCATCACACAATATATATAGATGAATGCTCATTCATAGTTATGAATCAATGTATCAAAATAAAAAAAAACGGACAAATTAATGAATCAAAAAAATATTTTCTCTTAGCGTAATATAAGTGGTGATGATGATTTTTTTTTTAATTTGAAGACGACAGATGATAAGAAAATCTTGAATTGCAATATTTTTGCTAAGCCAAAGTATTACATTGAGATGATGATGATATATTTGAATTGACAACGCTTGATCAGATCTTATATTACCATATATGTCCGCAGGGCAAAATTTGATCTCTTCTTGAATGCCATAAATGGATTGCAGGAAATTAATGTATCGGGCGTGATATCTCACCCATTGGATTCCAAAAATTAATGTCAAGTGGAGCTTCATGGACCATGCTTGGTTGGCTAGTATGTACGATCTACAGTTTCTGGACCATATATGCATGGCTCGATTTTTATTGTCTCTATTGCATATATATCCATCACGTTCTCGAATTTGAGATCCTACAAATTACCCCAGTAGGATGTTACTCTTTGTCCAGTCAACTTCATATCTGGCATAATCCACACGAATTACGAGTAGTGTCTGGATGTTCATGACTTCGCTTTGCATTGTGTGGAAGAGATGATGCAATTCGTAAGAGTTTGCCCTGGCCCATTGTGGTACTGGTACACTCTCGAACAAGTAGTATTTGCAATATCTAAAACAAACGTTATCATAAATCAATTATCTTGTTTTTTTAAATGTTACAAAAACTCCCTAAACATATCCTCTTTATACTTGAAAATAACCTCTATATCTGCATGTTATATACTCACGCTTGATCAGCTCCTCGTATGGCCTCGTTTTTTCGGTTCTGTCTATGATTATTCATTCTCAAAAGTCAAAGCCATCAAAGTAGTAAAATGAGAGAATACAGGAATGTTAAAGGCTACAACACTCGGAAATGAAAATTTCAGACTGATCTAGTACTTCAGTTCTAAACCTAACACTTTTTAACATCTAAAAACAAATAAGGTTATTTGAACTAATGTTTATCAGAAAACTAAACATACAAGGAGACTGAATGATTTTAAGCTTAGGGAAACAAGTAAACGAACCCAACAAGTCGCATGTTGTTAACCGCAGAGAAATCAAACTTCAATCAGAAAAGTGAATTAATATGGATGCAGGTACGAAGTCTCAAGCCCGACTCCAGTGTCGAACTGGTAAATTGCTTCGCAGCTTCGGTGTACGCTACATTAGTTCTCATTCAAAGATTCTTTCTCTGCACCTCACCAGGGCACACCAGTGAAGTCAACGGACAACCGCTGGAATCTGGAGTAAGAGGCTCGTGATGAGAGAATGATTCATCATGAGAAAGGCTCTTGGTTGTGCCGCGTTCTTTGGCAGGCTTGTCTGGGAATGGTGACTCACATGTTGGACCAGGAGTAGTTGGGTCGGTTTTAGAATCTGATTCAGGGTAATTGTCCCCAGAGCCAGGTACTTCCAATATAACACCGCTGATGCGCTGTTGCTCTTCAATTATCTTCTTTAAGTACTTTCCTTGGGCTTCTATCCGCAGCTGCAGCTGTCGTTGCACCTGTAAAATTATTTGTTAATGTAAATGATGCAAGAAATCTACCTTAAATATCACGACAGTTCACCTTAACAGGAATCAAATTACACAGTTGTGCAGGAGAATGTCATCTTAATCTTTCCAAGGGTGGGAAAATGAAAAGCTGAAAATAAGCAAGATTTCTCATTTCATTTCCGGAATCTGGAAAGCTTTTGTACACTAGTCACTCGGACAAAATTGGTGACATGATTGAGTGGCAAATGACATATTTGAATAATTGTTAAATATCAGTCTGAATTGATTTATGCATCTTCTGAGCATAAATTTCTCAAGGTTTACTGAGTTTCTGTGTTGTTCAATACCACCAATGCAATTCCAGGAGTTAAGCAGAATAATTGCAACTTTATGCTGTATAGAAGGACAAAAAATGCATCACACTTGAGCAAGATCAGTTATACAATGGATCTCCCACATAGTTCAGGCTGTTCAGCCCTGCAATAGACAAAACAGATTTTCCAGGGGTTTAAAAGTATACCTCTAATTGCTCTTGAAGCCGCTTTTGAACCTCCATCTGCAGCTTGAGTGCTTCAGTTATTTGCATCCCTCTACAAGAAAAATACACCGTAGCTGGTATCAAATGGATCATTTAATAAGATGATACCATATTCCTTATTCAGGTGGTCACACAAATAATGCCTCAATGGAAAGAGATAATCAGACTAAATCATTACACATGAACAAACAGAACAGAAAAAGGGATGTTACTCAAATAATTGCTCACTGATTAGGTCCAAGAACTTGTAGAACAGTCATGCACGTCCATGAAATGGTCCAGAGTAAAATTTGAAACAAAATGAGGGAGAAGTTTCAACTTACGATGAACCATCCAAGCTGGAAAGCATGTCCCCTTCTTTGTTTTCAAGTTTTTTCCCTTAAAACATAAATCATGAATATATATGAACGAGTGAGCTGATTGGAAAGGAATATTACTGTAAAGCCACCTCATAATTCAGTACATGATGACTGACCAGATAAAATAACATTACAAGATGACAACATACCATCAGATGAAGAATCTGGAAGATATTTGGCTAGCCGATATTTCTGTTTGCAACAGCGAAATTAGCGGAAGATGCCCGGCAGCAGGAAACACAGATAACACACTGAAGCGAATTTCACAATATGTATACCTGTAAGTGGCTTTTTACATGGTAAATTGTCAGACCTTGAACTCCCATAACTCTAAGAACACCTTTTGGAGTAGCACCTGAATCCAGAAAATTAATAGTATCAGAGACTTTTATTTACTGACAGAGTGAATGATGATTGCAGCATATGTTACTCAATAAAAAGGCACAAAACTAAAGCCCTAGGGGATACTATTGCAAAATACTTGGATATCAATCTTTAAAAATTCAAAATTTTGCCCAATACTCGGGAAGAATCTGAGGAAAACTGGGAAACCAAGCAAAAATAATTTCTTTCAAACAGCATGTTTTTTTTTTCATTCAACTGCTACAAGATTAATAATTCCATAAGGTTGGACTTGGGCTCCTGTTGCTGTTGAGGGGAACGCCGACATGATCATTTAAATAGAGTGAGAACCAAAACCTAGTGATTGAGTGTTACTCGCACATCAAATCCAACATAAGTTCATTTCCACTTTTCATTTAAGTGACAACAAACACTATTCTGCTATCTTTCAATTTTAACAGAGAAGCACTATGCCCCCCCTGATAGACTATGACAAAAGCACTGAAGAAGAACACATTCTCTCAACAAATACACAAGCTCTCTCGTACATAAATATACCTTTTTCTTGTATTGTAGGCCAGTGTCCATTAAATGGGATTTTCTTGTTTATTCATCAGGTTTATTCTTGAAAACTCCCTCACACACACTTTTTTGTTTTATATATATGAGCATATTTGGGGGGAGGGGGCGTTCAAGTTAGAAATCAAAGATGAAAATAACTCACGGTCTGGACCACCAAGTTGGGCTACAGCATCGACAAATCGATCATGAAGCTCGTGTGTCCAACGAAGCCGCTGCTTAGACGAGAGACTTGCATTGTTACCTCCACTAATACAATCCATTGCGCTGGAATCGCAGTCTAGTGATTCGCTTTGGATGATTGGTTTATTGTGAACTGAGCTCGAGCTAGGAACACCTTTGTGTTGATTCATGTTTAGTCGATCTATGGCAGGCAAAAAATATCACAAGCATCAATACTATCGGTCCCAACATTGCTAGAATGAAGGAACATGTTCGTGATCCTTGATGAGATAAGATATTAAGCAACATTAGAACGAGCAGTACAAGAGCACGAATCACAATTTATTTGGTCATCAACTTTAAGCATTTTTCTAATTCATCAACTTCTTCCTTTTTCGGGATGATCGACGATGGAGGACACGGGACCGATAAATATTGTGCTAATCCACTAACTTCATTTCTTCCACGTGAGGCATGAGTCATGACCTCGTGTGAGGGCAGGACATAGGGTGTAAAAATGAGCACTATATTTCCACAATATGTCAATAACATATTACAAATAGTTTACTTATGATATCCTCGGGCGTTGTTCAAATCCATTTAGACACAAAGGTGGACCAATAGTGGGGGACATAGGACAGGGCAGCAACATACACTAGATTTCCCTCGAGCGATAGATGAAAGAAACATGGATATCATCCAATACGTTCACCAAATTTCACAAACTTTTATTTTTGAAGGCTTGTAGCATTATTTCGCTGCAGTCGCAAATACTATGTTTGACTTTCACTTAATAAAAAGTTACAGATCTCAAGCTGCGATCATTGTTATGATGAAAAGGCAATTACTTGCGTATTTATTGAGCAATGGCATACAATTAAATCTTGACAACTACAACAACAATGATTGACCTTAAAAGAATCTAAATGAAACCTAGGTGAAGTGAAAATTCCAACAGGTTAATCAAACCCGTAAAGCTCAAAGAGACCAATATGTGAGGAAGAACAACTGGGAAATTGCTCATATATATGGCTGATTCAAACAGAAATAAATCCAACAGCAAGAAATAGTGTGCCTAGATTATTTCACACCATAATAATGTGGCGCTCCTGACATAAGATCAAATCAAGAAGAAAACCCAAATTTAACCGAATGCGACAGGGATTAAGCGTCCATATGACATTTAGCCTCATATACAGCGTGATGTCTCCCATTTCAGTTCCCAAGGGGATCAGAAGCTCCAACATGAAATGCCTAATTGAAATAGTTGACCAAACACCAAAACCAAGAAAACATAGAATTCAAGAAAGTGACGGGTGAATGCAAATTCCAAACGATAGGAAGAGTGACAAAAACAAAACGAGAAAATGAAAAGAAAACTTCCATACCCAGATCTCCTCATCCTCGGAACTTTGAAACGCTTTCAGAAACTACAGATTCAAGTTACGCAACTGAATTCACAGCAATTTGCAACCAAAATTCTTTCAAAAACACATCAAAAAAAAAAAAAAAAGGTGATGAAGTGAACTCAATTACAGGCTAATTCAACCTCGTTTGGAGGATATAAATTTTTATAATAATATCCAAATAATCGTGGTGAGCTAAGAGAAGAGTGATTCAAGTCTTCGAAATTTGGGATTAAAAGTTGTTTCAAAATTTATACGAGGAAGTTGGAGTGGTGACCGAATCTTTTACCTACTACTATAATATATAATCATGATGACGATGATGTATCAAAGTATTTAGAAATTGAATCAACGGTTAAGATTTTACTTGGAGTTGCGATTAATTTTATTGTTCGCCCTTAAAATGAAAAAGTTAGAGGCTTAAAAAATCTAATAAAAAAATAAACAGTGCTTAGTTTTGAATTTACAAAATTGTGTTTCAGGTCGTTCACGTTTCGATTGCGATGAATTTTATTGTTTCACTCTTAATATGATAAAGTTAGAGGCTTAAAAAATCTAATAAAAAAAATAAACCGTGCTTAGTTTTGAATTTACAAAATTGTGTTTCAGGTCGTTCACGCTTTGATAAGAGTCATTGTTTCATTGTCCGATCAAGTAAAATGGGATCATCTTCCCCTACTCTTATTTCAGATGTAATGACTCAAGAGTCGTTATAATAAAATATATATTTTCTTCATTCCCAAAAAAAAAAACGAAATGAACAAAAAAAGATTAGAATCATATTGATATTTTAATAAAATATACATCCTTTTCATCCAAAAAAAATGAACAAGGGTTAGAATCATATTAATATTTTCATGATTTACGAGTACTTAAAAAAACGTAAGGGGTTGAACACGGGAACTTCGATCCTACCATATGGGTATTACTCACATGTGATTGGTGCAACTCTCTTATTGGTCCAAATTATGTGGTCTCGTATCAATCACGTGCTTTCACCTATTTCATGGGAGTAAAACCCATAAGTTAGGATCGAATTTTACGTTGAACACTTATTTATTTTTTGCAACGAGTTATTAAATTTTTTGAGATATTTACAAAAGAGTAATATGCAATTTTCTCGAATTGTCATGACTCAAAACGAGCTATCGAGACAAATTGTTTTGGTCGGAAAATTATCAATCTGGCTCATCTATCTTATATGATAGAATTTTAATTTAACATCGGAAAAACTATTGTATGCAAACAGCGAAATTTGACCCCAAAAAAAAAATGATTACAATGTAATTATTGTTCTATAAATTTAAGTTAATATATATATATATATATATATATATATATTATTAAGATCCCAAATTTGCTAGCATACTGCATACATACAAACATACGTATGTATATATATATATATATATAGATGGCAAATTTGCCAGCAATAGCAATATATAGATCCCAAATTTGCTAGCATACTGCATACATACAAACATACGTGTGTATATATATATATATATATATATAGATGGCAAATTTGCCAGCAATAGCATACTGCATACATACAAACATACGCGCATATATATATATATATATATTATTTTGTTCATATAAATTTGCAGAACACATTAAAATTAAAAGTTATCTTCAACCTCTCAAAAAAAAAGTTATCTTAAAATAAAAATAAAAAATAAAAGTAAAATTAAAATTAAAATTAAACCTATTTATAAATGACGTAGTAGCCACGAGTCGACAACCTTGTGAATTCTAAATTTATCCATCTTACCTTTTTATCTTCTGGTACTTTTCATGCCAAATAAATGATTATATATAAACGTGTCTTGCTCCACAGTCCACACATCACATCAATAGGAAATATCATAGGCCTAACTCGTAAGGCCGCGTTTACTTATTTTAATAGGATTGTGAAGATATAATTTATTAGGTGATTATTAAATTAATTAGATATGATATAGAGTGTTATGGATAAATAATAATTTGTTTACTATGATTGATTACGATTGTGATTAGAATTGTGATTAAACAAAAATTTACAATTTTACCCTTTAAATATAATAGAAATGATTAAAAATAAGGGTATATTGGGAGTTTTCTAACTTTTTTTCCATTTATACAAGCCATAAATTATTTATCCTTAATGAAATTGAGGATTAAAAATCATGCTCAAATCTAATTATTAACGGGCCCTTGAGTTTAGGATTTTTTTAAAATTTTTAAGTAAACATGGGATGAATTAGTATTAATAGTCTTATCAGATGATAATCACCCCAAGTAAACGCAACCTAAGACCATGAGATAGTATTTAAATAATGACCAACATTATCTTCTATTTCATTTCCGAGTTTAGCTACAACAACATGGGTTAATAGCATCCGGACCCCCTGTGAAAATCCTAATTATCATAAAACCCCCTATAAAAATTTAATAGGTTAATATATCCTTGAATTTTTAAAATTTTTGCACACAGCCCCCTCCGACCTTTGTTGTAATTGCACGCACAGTGAAAGCAATTGTTTATTATATTTTTAATGTATTCTGACACATGATTTGACTAAATTATTATTTTCTATTATTTTCTTCCTTATACCATATTTGTATGCATTTTTTTGTCAAAAATATATCCTTAAATCTTCATTAGTCTTAATTTTTTTTAAAAAAAATTACACATATTTTAATGGTGGAGGATACATGTATTTTTTGTTTATTTAATGAATTAAGGATACATTAATTCTCAATAAAAATTCTTTATTTGGGAAAACAACTTACAAAATTTAAATCAAATTATTACAAAAAAATGTCAAAATAAATAAATAAATAAATAAATAATGGTGGAGGATACGAGAAGTCGAGAAGTAGATATGAAGCAATATTTAATTCTTAAATATATTATATGACAAATATTCATGTTAATTAGAACAAAACGAAAAAACTAATATCAGAAATAATTTAAATATCTTGAGACAAAAATTTTATATTTTAAAAATATTATATATGTAAAAATAGAAAAATTTTGTCCTTATAATTTCATCTTAATTTATATTTTAATTTGAATTTTCAGGACAAGTTATGCGTGGTTTTAACGTTCTACATTTTTGTATCCCATAATTTAAAATTTTATATTAAAACATTAACTTTCTAATTAATCATAATATTTTATTAAAAATATATATTACTACTTTCTATTGTTATTTTAAAGTAAAATACTATTTATCATATTTAACATATTTATATTTTAACATTCTTCGAAATAAAAACAAAATAAATATAAATTAGTTTTACTATTTTGTTTTTAACATTATATATATATAATATATATAATTTATATTAAAATTTTAGATAATAAAAACTTTGTCTTTAATGATCGGAGGATATATTTTAATTTTATTTAAATATATAAATAATAACAAAATAATATAAATTTTGAATATTAAAATTTTTTCCCCAAACTTTGATAATATGTTGTAAATTAAAATTTTTATATTTCAGTATTTTTAAAAAACTTTGACTCGTATTTTTTCATATCTATACTAGCACTTGGGATATAATATCAACTAGTACGCTAAGCACATGGATTGCATGTGCAAATAATATAATTTTATAAAAATAATAATTAAAAATTAAGATAGTGGGATAGTGGGAACTGGGGATAAGATGTGAGAGTTTTTTAATCCTAAATTACATTTTTACCCTTTAATCATTGAATATATTTAAAAGAATTATAAGGATAAATTTGGAAATCTATTAAAATAAACAAAGTTAGTTAGTCTAATGGGTTTATCAATTATAATATAGTAAAGATAATATACATTTAATTTAATATCAAAATAAATCTTCTTTTTACTTATATATATGATATAAGAGATTGTGATATTATTTTAAAAATTTCAGTTGCTAACATATAAAAGTTTTTTTATTTCAGTTTGTTAAGGTTAGCTAAAATTTATAATATAAATATAATATAAGAATTTATATCGTAAAGAAAATATTACTATAATAAATTAATTAAATTGAGTATTATTAATAGTATTGATGCATATAAAATATTATAAGGACAAAATTTTTCAATTTTTACATATATAATATTTTTTTAAAATATAAAATTTTTGTCTCAGGATATTTAAATTATTTTCGATGTTATTTTTTTTTGTTTTTTTCTAATTAACATGAATATTTGTCATATAATATATTTAAGAATTAACTATTGCTTCACATGTACTTCTCGACTTCTTGCATCCTCCACCATTATTTATTTATTTATTTATTTTGACATTTTTAGTTTCTTTTGTAATAAATTGATCCAAATTTTGTAAGTTGTTTTTCCAAATATAGAATTTTTATTGAGAATTAATTAATGTATCCTCCAGTCATTAAATAAAAAAAAATACATGTATCCTCCACCATTAAAATACATTTAATTTTTATTTTTTTTAAATGAAGACTAATGAAGATTTAAGGATATATTTTTGACAAAACAAATTGCATAAAAATATGGTATAAGGAAGAAAATAACATAAAATGATAATTAAGTCAAATCATGTGTCAGAATACATTAAAATATAATAAACAATTGCTTTCACGGCGCGTGCAATTACAACAAAGGTCGGAGGGGGCTATGTGCAAAAATTTTAAAAATTCAAGGATATATTAGCCTATTAAATTTTTATAGGGGATTTTGTGATAATTAGAATTTTTACAGGGGGTCCGGATGCTATTAGCCCACAACAACATATAGCCCGCACGAATGAGCAATCCATAAACCATCAACGATTATATGATCAAATTTACACGAAATAAGTTTTGAGATGATGTTATGAATCAATTTTATGATATGAATATCTTATTTGACTTGATTCATTAAAAAAATACTAATTTTTATTTAATTATGATTCATTAAAAAATACTAATTTTTATTTAATTATGATTCAAAACGCTCCGTTTAAAGAATATAATTTTAATATCGTCTCAGAATAAACTTATACTTAAATTTATAAATTGTGAAGAAGTCACAAAAATTAAAGAGTGAGTAATGTTTAAAAATAAAATCGCAGAACTGAAAATTTTTGTATGTTTGAGTTATTGTGTAACACCCGGTATTTTTAATTACGTAAATCCGCATTAATAATTAGGATATTTAATTATTTAAATTTTAGATTTATGGGTTAAATAATTATGTGAATTATTTGTGCATGATTTAATTTATTTTTAAGCATTTAACCCATAATTAGTAATTTTTATGATTTTTAGTATTTTAATTATTTGATCGCGTAGACGGGACCGTGGACGGACGAGATGACAACTTTCCACCCAAATTATTTTATGAGTCTTTTTAGAGCCCTAAAATATTATTTTGAGTTTTATTATCTCAAAATTTTAAGTATTTAATTTTATATAATTTTAGGAGTCCATTTTTATCCAAATTAAACCATTTTAATGACTTTTTATTATCTTTAAAAAATTCCCTAAATTAATATTTCGGGAATTTCAATTATTTATCAGGTTTCTTTTTTTTTAATTAGAGTTCTAAGCAATATATGTTATATATTAAAATCCTTATTAATAATTTTTAATTTACCTAAAACCTATTTTTATTAATTAAAACCTAAACCTAATCTACCCAACCCCACACACACACGCCTCCATCACTCAGCCGACACCCCACTATTCATCATCCTCTCCATCGGTCGAGACAGTCCCAAGGACTCCATAGCCGATCCCCTCAAGTTTTTTTTCTAGGTTTCTCGTCGCCCCGTCGTCCCGGAATCGTCATCTACGCCTACGTCTTTCCATTCTACGGTGCAAGACATGATTCTTTCTTTAATTTTCGTACCATCTCAGTTATTATAGTGTGTTTATGGTGTATGCATCAAAACTTTAAAGAATTTTCAGAAAAGATGGGTTTGTTCGGTTGTATGCACATGGCTCTTTGATTTTCATTGACATGCTCACGTTTTTATGGTTATGGGCGTCTAGGTTGCTGGTCAGAGGTTCATAGGTTGAGGGAGGGTGGCTTGGACTCGAGTGGCTCGAGTGGTTCGAGCCAAACGAGCCCAAGATTGGAGCTGGTGCAGATCGGGTGCTTGGGGGTGCGCAGAATAGGGTTCGGGAAGAGGCTTCGGCTTTGGCTTCGTGGACTGCATGGGGCTGGGGGCTGGGGCAGGTTAGCACCACCCAGACGTGGGCTACGTCTAGGCGGCGGCGCTCCGGCCAGGGGCTGCCGGAGCAGGCCGGCAGCAGCCATGGAGTGGCTGCTGCTCACGGCCGCAGCAGAATAGGAGGAGGGGCGATCGGGTTTAGGGTTAGGTGATGGGTCCGGGTCGGGTTGGTGGTCCGGGTCAAGTCAATAGGGTCTAGGGTCGGGTCAAGTGAGTCCGGGTCCGGGTTAGGTGGGCCGGGCTCGAGTCTTTTTAATTTTAAAGTATTTTATGAATTAATTGGTTTTTGGGCCAATTAATTAGAAATAAAATTATTTGGACTCCCAAATAATTTTATTTGGGCTTTTAAAATTTTAATTAAGTTAGTCCATGAATTTTATGGGCTTTTGAGCCCATAAAAGTTATTGGGCCAGTCTTTGGGCTTTTGGGCCCATTGGGCCAGTTTAAGTTGTTATTGGGCCTAGAATGTTTTATGGGCTTTGAATTAATTTAATTGGGCTTAGAATAATTTTATTTGGGCTTAAAATTTAAGATATTGGGCTTAAGTATGTTAATGGACCAAATTTAAGTAAATGGGCTTGAGTGTTAGGGCCAGCAGTCCAGTATGATCCATGAGAAATTTGCATGTGTCCTGATTATATATTTAATTATTTTTATGCATTGAAGTTATTTTAATATTTATATGTTAGTAAGAAATTAAATTAAATATATATGAAGGACACACATTTTATTCAAGTACATGCATTCATGAAATAATATTTTATGCATGATTTAATGTTTAAGGTTGAGCAAGAAAATATTTTATGTTGGAAGTTGAAGTAGTGTGACAATTTAAGGGGGATTCGTCCCCATATGATTGAAGGGCAGTTTACTGCCAATTTAAGAGGTGATTCGTCACCGGCCACGTACGTTGGTTTCCACGCTGATCAGTATTTAATGTATGATTTAAGGTTACACTATGGATACAACCATGCTATGTTAGAAAATTAATTTGCTCAACAATGTTATGTATTATGTTATTTTTTTAAGTTAATGTAAGTTATGTTATGTTATGATATTTTTAAGCATGCTCATGTATACGTATGTATTAGTATGAAATTGATTTAAATTATTTTAAACCCTTGTTATGTTAGCATGTTGGGCCTCTAGGCTCACTATACTCGTATGGTGTAGGTGAGTACATAGAGGAGGATGTAGCTCCCACCGGAGGCGAGGATGTATGAGCGGACATGCAGTGACCCCGTGACCGTGATAGATGTCTGAGTCACCTTGCATGTTTTTGAATATTTTAGCATGATACATTTTTATTATTTTTCAGTGGTTGTGAGTTTAGAATATTTTATTAAATATTTTCAGTGCATGCAGAATTTACTCATTTTTAATTATGCAGTATTTTTAATTAAATGTTTGACTCAGATATTTATTCTATTAAAGAATGCATTATATTTAAGTTATTTATTTATTTAATTATTTTAAAACTTTTAATTCTGTGCATATATGTATGGGCATGTATGTACATATTTTATTTAATAAGTATAAAAAAAAAATTCCGCATATTTATTTATTAATATTAGAGTTAGGGTCGTTGCATATTGATATATAAATTATTATAAAATAATTTGTAATGAAATACAAAAAAAAATCTTATATTGAAGTGTTTGTAAAGATAGTGTTGGTTGTGTAAATGAAAGTAAAAGATAATTTTGTATTTCAATTAAATTGAACATAAACAAAAGCGAAATTCAGGGTTAAAAAAATGATGTTTAAATTTAAGTGAAAAATCATTTTTTTTTATAGCGGTTGAAAAAATATTCCTTAGACTATTGCATCTTAATTTTATTATATTCCATCAAATATAATGTGTTTGAGAGTATTTATAATAATAAAAAATTATTATGTCAAAACTTAAAAGAGCTTCAACCAACCAGTCGATTGTTAGTTTGTTACCACTGTGGTTTTGGACAGTTGTCATAATTCTCCCCAATACAATTAAAGCTTCGAGCGGTCAGCTGGGTGGAGGGCTGCCCGCTGCCCGCCTAAGGCCAAAATGGATATAAGATGACAAAGAATTGGACGTTGACCGGCCACGGAATCTTCCACAGTATATTCCTGCAGGTGCCCGTTGTGAACATTAGAGACAGGTTTATTTTGGACCTTGTGAACTACAGACTTTGTCTTTATTAATCTTTGATGCAATGGTCACATTGTGCAAATCAAACAATGCAATTTATTTTCTATCATATTGGACTAAGTTTATATTTTCCATCGTATATACTAATGAAGATATCGCACAACTAATTAGTTCAAACTCAACAGATTCCACTCACAAAGTAAAAAGGTCATCAAAGGGCTTTTTGGCTCTTCAAAGTCGCAAGTTCCACATATATCTTTTTCAATAATAAAGTTTTTATGTATCCGAGTTCAGAAATTTTATAGCTTAAGTACGTACTAACTATTGTCCCAGGGGCGTATTGTATGTATGGGCTTGGGTGGGCTAAAGCCCAGCAAAGACCCCAATTTTTTTTAATACATATATATATAGGTGTAGTTCATAATTTTACCAAAGCCCACCTAATTATTTTATGTTATCTGAACTCTATTTTAACAATTTAATTATCTCCCTTAAAAAAATAATCTGTTTCTCTTCAATTCACTCCGAAACAGCCACAGATGGTAAAAACAATTCATCGCACGCTTTGTGACTCTCATGACTCATCCATCTAGCTTAAAATTTTAATTTTCCAGCCTCCTCTATTTCAAAATCCTAGCTACGCCCCTGTTGGCACACAAGCACTTGAGGACAAGATTTTAAAAAATGCGAAACACGGCGAAACGTCGGGATCAAGTTTCAAAATTCACAAGTTTAAACGTGTTTAATATAAGTTAAAACGTGGAAAAACGTTTTAAGCTTTTATTAAAATTTTAATTATCTATTACCAATATATAGGCTAAATAACACATATATAATAAATTTAATAGTAACACACAATTTCTCAAATTTTTAAAAGCAAAAAAAATATCAAAATTATAATTTTTAGCAATGTTTATAGCTAGACCGCATCAAAAATTTTAAATATTACCCAAAACACAAGAATTTTGAAGAAAAAAGTTTTGAAAAATATATGACCGGATTTATTTTTTTATTTTGAAAAAAATGGTTTTATTTTGAGATTTTTAAATTGATATAATTTATTTTAAAAAATTAAAAAATTTAATTTTTTTTTTACAAAAATCACGTTTAATCTCGATTAAACACATTTAATCACGTTTAATATGGTCAACTTAAAGTTAGTTTTTACCTGTTTTTACATGACTTTTAGCGTTTTCATCACGTTTCACGTTTAATCCCGTTTAATCTCGTTTTTTTAGAACAATGCTTGAGGATAATGACAATAGCTAATTACGAAACGATTTCAAAATATTTTCTTCTACTCTGCGTCGTCACTCGTCACACCATTTCTTGTCCATCTGTCCCCATTCAGGTTGTACGTACTCATGAGACATGCACATATTGAGAAAACCACCTAATTAATTTTGTGTTGTAAAAGACGCGAAAAATAAGACCGAGTCTAGCATATAATGTATAACTTTAGGCAATTATGGAAGATCCTTAACATGGTGCATTGTCCGGGTCATGTATTCCTAACATATTGTTGTATTTTTTTTTGTGATGTGGGAACTCGCCGCCGCTATCTTTTGATGCGTTCTGGGTAAACCCCCGACTAACGCAATAACCTGCAAACTATGTTAGTCAGGTAAACCACACTAGGCAAGCCCTGTGTGACAGATTAGTCCAAGAAGATGTTGGCAGGGAAAATCGAACTCCTAACCTATGGCCAAGAATTCACCTACTCCATCAACTTGAACATCCCCTTAGAGGCCTAACATGCTGTTGTATTGAATATTATTCAAGTGGGTTATGGCCTTATGAGAAACTGCAGGTGATATTTTTGTCCCATAACCATGTACCTTATTTGAGCAACTTGAAAAATTATAAAATGGGTTTTAGTTTAGGCCCACGAGATTGGATGACATTGAAGCAAAATGCGACCATTCAAAGAGACCCACGAATTCAGTTTCTTTAAGTTACATATTTGACCATCAATATTATTCAGTGACGAAACGTGATCGGGGCAATGTTGTAAAATTCATAAGCCGTTTAACTTCCCAACGAGTCCCCCGAGCTGTGGCAGACTGGCAGTTGATTGTTCAAAATAGTTATTTTCATCAAAAGAATTCTTGTGAAATTGTTTTGCAGGTCTTATTAACTAAAAAAACATTTTTTTTTAAAAAAAAATGTTTTTTTAATTTGACTTTTGATATCAAACGGAACCTTAACATCATTATTGGGCTGGATCTGATGAGGCCCAGGAATGGACATCTCAGCCCATTTAGTATATAATCAGTTTTCATGTTGTATTCAATTGGGCTTCTCATCATAGTCCCCAAATAATAAGGTTTTCTAAATGGAAGTGTTATTTTCGGTAAGTTATATCACAAGGAAAAAAAATTAATGGATTGATCGCGTTACAAAAACCCCGAGGTTTATTAAATTAGTTTTTTTTTAAGGAGTTAATAAGGAGGCACTGATTACTGTATATTTTATAAATATCCAAAAAAATTTAAATTGTTACATGAAGTAGTTAAGAAAACACAAACACTCTAGTGGTTTTTAGGCCCACGAGAAATACATTTCTCAGAATATTACTGGGCAAAATAATCGAGTTTTTTGATTTTAGTTAATATTTGTGTTGCCATAATGATAAGATGGATGCTATTTTTTGTGTTGCCATAATGATAAGATGGATGCTATTTAAAATGAATTATTTAGGATAGTTTAACTCTATAATTTATTATGTTACAAATATTTTAAATTTATTATTTTTGTTGTTATTATTATTATTATTATTTCTTTATATTTAGTTTTAAAAATATCCTTTTCGCGTGGGAATCATTGAATCACAGATGTTCCAAGCTAGACACACAAATTTCTTATAATTATTTTTTTAATAAAAAAATGACTCAAACCTAAAGATGCACTCCTCTAACATTATAACACAGTGTTCTATAATTTTATATGAAAAAAAATAAACAAATCAATATCAATGCATATTAATTATGGAATATTAACTTTACACAGTATGTGTTTTGTTTTATTAAACATAATCTACATTATAATATAATATGTTTGAAGTTTTTGCCACGTGCCAAGCAGATAATTTTCCGTACACAAAAGGTCTAATGTTTTCTACACCACTCCGTTTACCTATTTACTAATACTAATGACAATCAATGATTCAACTCAAAAAAAAAATGACAATCAATGATTAGCCATAAGTGAATAGTGATCTGCTGTTTATCTGTGTAATTAAAATATAGTAATTACAATTAAGAAAATAGTAAAGTGGGCATATTCCCAAGATCTTGCCGGAGCTACGAAAGGCAAGAATCAGCAACAATATCCTTCCAGGAAAAAAAGAACAAGTGTAAATAAAATAAAAGCAAATGAATAATTTTTAAAGAATATAAGTGGCATACATCTGCCCATATTTCTCAGTCGTTATCAAATCATCTCCATTGAATCCATTTCTCTACACACACTCCCAAGTCCCCATTGTTAATTATTAATTAGTATTATACTGCGGAATTCGAGTGTAGTTGGTGTGTGGGTGGGGGAGAGCAAAAATGGCGGCTGTGGCATCGTCGTCGCCCATCGGATTCAAGAAAATTTGTGGGTTTTCAGTATCATCGTCCTTTGATTTGAATGGACAGGGCAAGCTGCAGTTTAAGCCCGGTTTTAGTGCATCCAAATCGGATCTGTTTGGGGGTTCTGTTGGCGTGAATTGTAGAGAAAGCAGTAGAGTTGATGGGAGGAGAAGAATGCCGGTTACCCATGTGGTTTCTCCAAAAGCTGTTTCTGATTCTAGCTCTTCCCAGACTTGTCTTGATCCTGATGCTAGTTCTGTATGTGTTCTTTCTCAGTTGCTGATTTGTGTTTCCTTAATTTTCTCAATGTTGTGGCTTTTGGTTGGAATTTTGTTGATTTTATTGAGCTTTGTTGGAATTTGATTCCCATACTTTGGCTGATCTGGGATTCTTTTTTTTCTTTTGGGTCATGAAATTGTTATATTTTGATTGATTCTTAGAATGAGTGATGTGTAAGTTTTGGGTTGTTCTTAATTAGCACGGTGGTCTGTATCATGACTCAAGGGACATGGTGTTTTTCTCTTTAATTTTTTGAAATTGTTCTTCATTCAGTTTTGTCTGGCGTTTTCTTGATAATTTTGCTGTGTCTTGAAGTTATTTCGTATTAATTTATTTCTATAAGGATGCACACAGATTGAGCCGGTGTTCTAAAAAATGCATGATGCTGTGTATCTTGATTCGAGTGAAATGCATCATTCAAAGTGAATAAAGCTGTAAATGAACTTTGTTGTAATTCCATCGAAGGCATTATGAGGGATTCATTGTTTATCTTGAAGTTGTTGTATATTTTGATTCTCACAATAGGTGTATATATACTGAGTGTTATTAAAGCGCATGGTATTTTTTATTTAAAATTATCCCTAGTTAAATGAAGATCGAGTCGTTTTAGGTTGGAACATGGAGAATCCCATTTCTAAGAATGAGCAATAAGAGTTGATTTTCTTGCCCAAAGGAAGGATCTTTACAGAATTCTTGAAACTGTTTTACCCGTTGTTTAGATATTCATCATTATCTATGATTCTGCACATTACTTACATACCTTCATCTCAAATTATATTCTAATAATCACATTGTAACTTCTTCTCGCATCTACCTCGAGACTTTAGATTATTGTTTTTAGACGTTGAGTGATAAAAATCTAAGCATATGGTAGTGGATGTAACTTGCATGTTTGCTCCCTGTATGACTGTATGAAGGAAGGACTTAGATATCATCTTAACTTGAGTGGTAAAAGGCTGAATATCTGTTAACGTCTGTCATCAAAACCAAATATTGCAAAAATATGGTGGTTTAAGCACTATATAGTTTTTTTCTTGCTCGTGGAGCATTGGATTCTGAGAAGTTTTGGTTCATCTAACAATAATACCTCTAGATTACGCTTGCAAGTTCTTTGGTGGAAGATGGTTCAAAGAGCTCCATTTCTCCAACTAATGATCTAATACATGAGTTTGTGATTTAGCATGTCACCGATCAAATAAATTTTTCTTGATGTTTGCTCGTGCAGAGTGTTCTGGGAATTATTCTTGGAGGTGGAGCGGGGACTCGACTATATCCTCTTACCAAGAAAAGAGCGAAACCCGCTGTCCCTTTGGGTGCAAACTATCGCTTGATTGATATTCCTGTTAGTAACTGTATGAACAGCAATATATCAAAGATCTATGTCCTCACGCAATTCAATTCTGCATCCCTTAATCGCCACTTATCACGGGCATATGCAAGTAATATGGGTGGTTATAAGAATGAAGGGTTTGTTGAAGTTCTTGCTGCCCAGCAGAGCCCTGAAAATCCTAACTGGTTCCAGGTAAGAACAATGGTAAAACACGTGCTTACCGTGCAATCTTGTTAGGGGGCAATGTGTCTAAAACTTGATGTAATTTGCATTCAATTTGTCAGACAACATTGATTACTCCTTCAAAAATCTTCTTTTCTCTGAAGACTCCAAGTCAAATGGAATACGCTTGAGAAGATATAAAATGTTAAATTCTTATTGATTTATTTGCTACGGATATTTTAGGGCACTGCTGATGCTATTAGGCAATATCTATGGCTTTTTGAAGAACACGACGTTCTCGAATTCTTGATTCTTGCTGGAGATCACTTGTATCGTATGGATTATGAGAGATTCATCCAAGCCCACAGAGAAACCGATGCTGATATTACAGTTGCTGCACTGCCAATGGATGAACAACGTGCTACTGCATTTGGTCTAATGAAAATAGATGAAGAAGGAAGGATAATAGAATTTGCCGAGAAGCCAAAGGGAGAACAACTAAGGGCAATGAAGGTATAAATATGGATTAATCATCATATTATACTGGCTCTTCTAACATTTATTGAGGGTCTAAATGACTGGCCCCTTATATTCATCCGTCTTTCTTGATTATTCTAGGTTGACACCACAATTTTAGGCCTTGATGACAAAAGAGCAAAGGAAATGCCTTTCATTGCGAGTATGGGTATCTATGTTTTTAGTAAGGATGTGATGCTTAGTTTGTTGCGTGACAAGTTCCCTGCAGCCAATGATTTTGGAAGTGAGGTTATTCCAGGTGCTACTTCTGTTGGCATGAGGGTAAGTCATAGTTAAAGATGTTTTCCTGATCCACGAGCAACTCATAATCTAATACATCAGTACTTCCTCTCTGTTTTAATCTTTTGTGTTTCAGGTTCAAGCCTATTTATTTGATGGTTACTGGGAAGACATTGGAACTATTGAGGCCTTTTACAATGCCAATTTAGGAATCACCAAGAAGCCAGTCCCAGATTTCAGGCCAGTTTCCGAAACATCTGATTGTAATAAATAAAAAATCATCATCCTAACACTGCACCAACTGACCTAGATTCTCATTTTATTTTATCTGCAGTTTTTATGACCGTTCTTCTCCAATTTACACGCAACCTCGCTACTTGCCACCTTCCAAAATGCTTAATGCTGATGTTACCGACAGTGTCATCGGTGAGGGCTGTGTAATAAAGGTAAGATTTTACATCTCATAGAATCAAAGGAAGATGATGAAGACCATAATGAGCTTAACTTGAATGCTGGCTTGTAATCTTCGCAGAACTGCAAGATTCACCATTCTGTGATTGGTCTGCGATCATGCATCTCCGAGGGTGCGATTATAGAAGACACCCTGTTGATGGGAGCTGATTATTATGAGGTATTGATAGAGTAAACAAGCTCAGGCAATGTTTGTTTCTTTCCCGAAAAGATTCTCGTTTTGCTGAAACATAAAAAAACGTATCCAATTCTAAAAGATATTTTCTACTCATTTTCACATTTCCCAATACAACATTATTTTATATTCAACCTTTTATCAATACCCAAAATAACTCTCTCACTATGCTATATGTTAACACGATACATTATCTTGTAAAACAGTCGTATAACATTCAAAGAAATAAATAACCAACACATTATGACTTGACATGACATTTATAATAGATGTTTCCTTCCAAAATTATAACCAAACAGACATCGCATTCATCGATTCATTTTCGAGAAATACATTTCCCAGAAAATACTGGACAAAACCGGGCATTCCCTTGTACTTTCTCGATGTCAGATTGAATTCTAGTGAGCTTGGACAAATTGCACCATGCATTCTCGTATGAAAATGCTATCTCAGACTATCTCATAGTCCTGGTGGTAATCTTGCTTTTTCCTCTTCACCAGACTGATGCAGACAGAAGACTCTTGGCTGCAAAAGGTAGTGTGCCAATAGGTATTGGCAGGGAATCTCACATCAAGAGGGCGATCATCGACAAAAATGCCCGCATTGGAGACTATGTCAAGGTAGATTATCTTGAATGCTTATTTCTGGTGATATCCATAGATCTTATTCTGTTGATCAGAGGATGCTAATTTTCGAACGTTGAGATGGTGCTTAATGGCTGTGGCAATTATTTTGCAGATAATTAATAGTGACAATGTGCAAGAGGCAGCTAGAGAGACAGATGGGTACTTCATCAAGAGTGGCATTGTGACTGTGATTAAGGATGCTTTGATCCCAAGTGGGACAATTATCTGAGGATGTTGGATGACCAATTTTCTCATGTTCCTTAATCTATTTCACTTTGTTTTGTTGGATTGCACTTTCTCCGAACACATCTTGTAGGATTAATTTTCCTGCAGTACCGGCCTATAAACATGATGTCAAAATGCTTTTTTAAGGAAAGTTACTACTACTACTACTACTACTACAACAACGTATATTAGTTGATAACATAGCATCTTGATCGCTTCTGCTTACTCTTTGTTCATCACTTTTTTTACTAATTTGATTCTGCTGCGTTTATCTTGATAACATAGCATCTTGACTTGATCTGCTGCATCATATTTGTTCATCTTGATCGGTGTCATTTTCTTGTTTTAAGTGGAGATTACTCATTGTCCAAAAAATTATGTATCGTTACATGAGTGAATCAATTGACCGGCTAAAAACGATTTAAAAGATGCTTTAGTAAGATCTTTTCCCAAAATGTCAAAAATAGCTACTTGGACCACCTGTAACGTGTTAATCATACAAAATGGATCTTGATGATGAATGAAGCAAAGAAAGTGAGAACAGCATATACAATGACCTGTTGCTTTCTTCTTATCAATAATTTCTTTGATATATGTTCATTTTCCCACTTTCTCTGTGCTTCCACCCTCTCAATGTGGGGATTTCATCCATCATTTGATTCAAGAAAAACAATGAATAATAAAAATCACGGACAAGGTATGCCCCAAAGATAGGGAAAACAAAAAAAGGAACCAGGGACGGTCAGGATCGATTTTGGATGAGAATTCAATTCAGACGTCGGCAATTGGTTAGAAAATATATTGAATCAGATTATCGGATGTCTTGAAACATGTCCAAATGAAATCGGTATTTGGTCTGTTGCACACTTGATTGGTTGATCTTGAGCTAGTTTTATAGGCATGGATTCATCTACAACATGCATTCATGCTTCACGAAAGAAATCAAATGAATTATCAAACATGACTTGTAATCAACACCTCGATATGTCCGATAATGGTGAATTGACCACCAGTCAGTACAGAAATAATACAGACAAGAGGTCAAACATTAGGATGATGATGCCAGAAAGGAATTCGAAAATAAGTCGTTTTGTCTTGAAATGGCACAAAAGAAATTGGTACCGAGAAAATTTAAAGTTCCTTGATGTGATTCTCATGTCATTATTTTAGCAGACCTCATATAAAGGCTATCCACAACCTTTCCCATATTTGAAATAGTTTCCAGAGTTGCGGGATAGATTGCATCAGTTTTGGGATCGTCAAATATGATTAGGCATCCAGCACCTTGGTCTAGAGTTCCTGCAAATTTCTTGTCCAGAATCATCTGAGAGAGTTTCTTTTCCACATGGTGAGATGGCAGCTCAATCAACTCTGCGATATGTGCAATCTCAACTCTTGAAAAGGGCTCAATCAACCTGCAAAGATTTTGCTCCAACAGAGTGTCATAAAGGGAGGAAAGGTGCCTGTGAACAATCGGGTCTTCGTCCAACTGAGTCTTGAAATTCTGAAGCGCGGTTTCAAAGAGCTTGAGTGAGCGTTTTGAATGCGCATCGGCAACAGCTCGCATTGCATCAAGTTCCGGTCCTTGGTATTGTAAACCTACTTTAGGGGATGATATGATTCCTGCCACGTCATCAGCCTGATTAACCATAATTTTGCATAGTAACATATATTTGAGACTGAATATGGCCTGGCGATCTTCAAGGGCGTTGAATGCTTCAAATGCTTCAAAGAAGTAACTGTAAGCAGTTTTGTAGTCCTTTTCCTCAGCGTGCAGAATCCCACTCTGCAAATCTATAGTACCCTGCAGAGCCGGAGGGACATATATGGCATTGGCAGCTGTCCTAGCTGCTGTAAGTGCAGCCTTGGCTTTGGGAAGGTTCCGCAGAGAGAAATGAAGTTTGCTCTCAAGTAAGTCTATTTCTACAAGCAGCAGCTTGTCATCTAATCTTCTTACCTCCTTAATAAGACCTGAAAGGAGATTCAATGCTTCAGAAAATTCCTTATTGTCCATCAAGAGGGCTGCAAGCCTTGCCTCAATTCGCTGACGGAGAAAAGTTCGTTTCTCAGCACGTGTCCATTGTACTATTTCTTTGCAAAGTGTGATCTGGAGATCAGATGTGCCAGGGATTTTGGCAACTGCATCAACAATACTACGGACAATCTTTGCAGTTTTTGCCTTCGGGATCAAAGAAAAGAATGGCCGTAGCTTGGTGAGGAGGTCTTGAAGTTCAGCTGCTCGACCCTCTTGTCTAAGAAGATCCGAGATATTAGTGATGGCTTGTTCTTTTATTCGTAAGGCTTCAGAAGAAGATGAGGGGTTTTCAAGAATCTGGTACAGAACTGAGATTGCCTCAGATGGAGCCTTGGCTTCAGCAGCCTGAATGAGTGAATCAGTAGTGGCAGGGAGATATGAAGACATGATCACAACTTACAGATTTCGAAGCTCTGCAAATATAGAATCATTAGAACAATCAATATATATTTAATACAAATGATATGTATATATTGGCACACATGAGTTGACTGTAAGACTGGATAATAAAAACAATAACTGAATATATGCGGCAACAGGCAGGTACATCCGTTGTTAAAAATCAAATGGAAAAACGTCATCAGTTAAAACAAAACATTGAAGCAAAAAATCATTATCAAAATATCAATCGCTTATGGAGAAGTTTAACTTGTTCTACACCATCACCTCACCTTGATAGAGAATGTAACATAAAAGAAAGATTAAAGGAACAAATAACACCAATACAATCAAGAGTTCACACTTGTACATTCAATTGCAAAATGCAAAAAGAGGGCAGTTGTGACTTGTGAGATACGCCAGGATATTAAGGTTGCATCTAAATTAATGGATTTGAAGCTAGCAATTTCAAATTCATATTAACAAATCCACTGGTTTGTGTGGGTAAATCCATTTGACAATGGATTTCAAATCTTCAAATAATTGTTCTTTAAATCATTGGGATGAATTTCAAATTCATCTCAATATGGATTCATTTCAAATACCTCTTTCAAAAACAAATCCTCCAATCCAAACTGCAACCTAGTTGGATTTCTTGCATAACAATAAAGAATTGATAGGCGTTTTTTACCTGCTGCTAAATCTGCAACCACTCAACAATAAATAATTAACTTCTTATCCGTGAATTGATACAAGACTTATACCTCCTTACACATGATTACGTTTCGATTATAGTGTTTGAATACCTATTTTGCCACAATCTTGGGTGATAAGTTGGTAGAGAGAACACTATATCTACTAATTCTGCACAGCCAATCATCAAGAGCTTCAGGCAACTGTTTTCCAGTTTTAAAAAATCAACAAATATGACTGATATTGTTTCTAATTCTTGATCCGAACCTCTTTATTCAGCTATAGAGAGAACTCGAAAACCACAAGAGACTTTCAGTACACGATAATTTTTTGTCAAACTAAAGAATCGGTTTTATCATTCTTACAACTTGAAAATGTAGATGCGTGCTCAATCAATTTGAAACGAAATGTGGAAAAATGATACCTTGAAGCGCATAAACAATAAAAACTATTGCACTCCTGTAATAAAACATACACGAAAAACTATGCAAACCAGAATTCACGGGTTATACCAATAAAAAGCATCGAAGATAAAAAAAACCAGCGGCTTACAAGCTCGCAGTAAGTAGAAAAATATCAATCTCCGGATTAGTAGATTATCGTTCCTCTCCTCCAGTAAAATCAAAGTGATAGGTAATGATACAGAATCTAGAGGATCTTGCTACTGAGAGATAGAGAGAGAAGGAGATGGCCACCTGAATCTCGCAGTTTGTTTCGTGAGACAAAACCCTAGGCACCGAATTACAGAGACAATGGGAAGAAAGAAAGCTAGAGAGATCGGCAACGACGAAATGTGAGCCTTTATCGTCCGAGCCCTCAAGATTTCGAGATATTCTACTTTCACCCACGAAAGACAAGTTATTTGTAAACAAGCCCAGACATTATAAAATTGGTAAGTGACTGCCTTGAAGTAGATTTAACGGTGGACATTTACCAATAAATGTGGGGTTCATTTTTTTTAGTGGACCCCGCATATATTGATAAATGAAAATCTTTAAATCTATCATGGGGTAATGCCTGTAAAGATAGGTTGAAATAAACCGACAAATTAAAGCTGTTTAAATATATATATTTATATTTTTACCGTTTTTTTTTTTAAAAAAAAATTCAAAAGATTTCGGCCAAGTCAATCGATCTAACGGCGGAAAATGTGACAAGCCGATAAAGAACTGTAGTAAAAACGTCGATTCAGAAATCTTACAAGAAAGATAAGATTTATAATGTGTAGGTGAAAATTAGTGAGCCTCACCGGAGGATGCAGGCGGCGGATCTGATTGGAGGAAATTTGGTTTGGCTCAAATCGAATCTACGGATGCAAAGAAGATAACCCCTCGGGTTTTCGTTTCTTTTATTTCCTTCTTCGTACAGGTATGTGCCATTTAATTTAAATATTCTATATATCCCAAAATACATATATTTAACCCAATATAATATATTATATTATAAAAATTAAATAGATATTTCTATATCCTATATATTTCTAAATTTAATAATATATATTCACACAATTATATTATAGGCATTGATATTTACAAATTACACTCCATCTTTTGTTAAATACACTTCACCTTTAAGTTTTATGGCATAAATTGACAATTATATCTTTTTTTTATTAGTCTATTTCAAGTATATATATTAATGATGAAATTGATTAATTTCTGAAAGGTTAGTACAATATACATTATACGTTAACAATTAAAATATTTTCATTCATTTACTATAATTTTCTATCATGTATACATAATATTGGGGTGTAAAAATTTGAAATAAATACGAATTTAAATAATTTTATTTATTATATAATATCAAAATAATTTTGATATTACATAATATTTTTTCATATTTAGAAATAATTTAAACTATTGCGTTGTTAAAAAATTGGAATAATATAAGAATTTAAATACAACTTACTTTTTTAGTTTATATTATTTTATTCGTTTTAAAAAAATGTCTAACGGTAAATTGTATAATTTTAATAAAATATTGTGAACATTACCATAACCATTTTTTATTATAAAAAATAAAAACAAATATATTAACTATTTTTATAAATTTTTATTAGTTTTAAAATATAAATATATTTTACTTGAAAATTTAAATTTTTTATATTTATAATAAAAATATCATCATGGAATAAGATTTTAAAATATGGGAATGAAATATCAATTGGTTGAAAAAAAAAATTAAAAATATTAAAATTTAAAAATAAAAATGGTAAAAGAAACCGAAAACAAAAGTAACGATAATTAATAAGGTAATGAATTATGTTTGTAATATTGTTTTCTAAATTTTTACGTATTTAATGTTTTAAGTAATTTATTTTAGGAATTAATACATTATTAATAAATTTCTTAAAAATATAAAAATCAATAAGAGGATATCATTGTCAATTTATACTATAAAAATTAAATATGGAGTGTATTTAACAAGAATTGGAGTGTAAATATCACTCCCATTATATTATCTAGCTTAATTACTTTATTTAACACTTAAAAATAATATCAATAAATCTTATCAAATAATTAGACAATTAGCATCGGTCCTTACAGAGATTGCGATCAGGAGAAAAACATACAAATGTTAAAAATATTGTTGTCGCGGAGTTCTAAATTAAATATCATTCAGCTCAGTAGTTCTAATGATCACATAATAAACATCTTATTGTTTAACAAGTGTTATGCATAGTTTTAAGTTTTAGTCGTATTAAAATTAAGTTTTAGAAACATTGATAAACTTAATTTTATGTGACCATTGAAAAACAATGTATAAAAGCTTCTTATTTTATTCATGTTTAATATAGACATGTATTGTTGTAAATAAAATTACTAAGTAGATATAAATTATAAACCTATATCTTTTACATTTGATATGAAATAAACAAAGAGAAGATGATATAATGATAATCAAATATATAGGTTGAATTTGTTAACATATATAGAAACTTAAAATCGAGAAGAGAAAACATACCGAATCGAAATACAATTTTCATTTGACAAAATTGTGTTTTGTGTTTTCTATTTTAATCCATGTATAATCTACTGTAGTTCATAAATTAATTAATAGATCAATATTTTGTTTTTAAATCATGTATTTGTGTAAACCAAATTATTGAATACAATATAAATTATAAACCTATATATCTTACATTTGATATGAGGTACACAAAGAGAAAAAAAAAAAAGTTGATGTTGTTGTTTTTCTTTTTCATTGGGTCATATATGCAAATCAAAATTTTATTTCATTAAGGTTGTTTTTCTAAACAACATATACGGAACTCATGTATTTAAGAAATTATTATATTTTGTTAATATAACCCGAAGTATATTAAATTTATAGATATTTTGTGTTTTACCTCAAATTTTGACGTGAAAATCATAGACACCTACATGGTCAACAACTGATGTGACAATAACTGATTGGATGTGCAAAGTTTCACATCATTTGTTGTTTATGTAAGTACTTATGATTGTTGTCCATGATACCAAACTGATTGTTTATGTCACATCATTTTATTTTAACTAGTTTTTGTGTAAAAAAATATCCACAAATGATATAGATGATAATGTATTTATTTTTTTATCAAAATTTTAAATTTGATTAAGTGTTATCATTATTTTTTAATTACACTTAATTTTTTTGAATCCATATACATGTGAAAATATACATAAATTTTATCTATAATGATATTCTGAATTTTGGTTCATGATTTGAAATTTGATCAAATGTTATGATTAATTTTTTATTTCATTTAATTTTTGTGTCGGCATATCGTTAACATTTCTAAAAATGCTATATACGATAATATAAAAATTTTTCAGTTCTATATTTGATTAAATGTTATCACTTATTAAGACTTTTATATTTATTATAATTATAATATACTACTTTTTGTTTTAAAATTGAAAATTTGATATGATGTTAATATCAGTATTTTTTGTGTTCATATATTTATATATACATATATATGTTTAAATTTTCTTAAATGGTATTAATTGCACACAAATTTTTTATTCAAAATTTAAAATTTGATTGAATGTTATAACTAATTTTTTATTTTAGTTAATTTTTTTGTATCGACGTCTACATAATTTTTTTTATAAATAACATGTATTCTTTGTATCCACATATGCATGAAATTTTTTATAAATGACACATATATGTGTACTAATTTTCAAATAAAATTTTGAACTTTGATAATATATTATCATTTTTTTAAAAAAATAGTTATTTTTTTTGTTTATATATATTATAATTTTCTATAAGATATTATAACCGACCCTTATTGAATAAAAAATAATTAATGTAATCAAATATATTTATCGACAATGAAAAATAAAATTGATATTTATTCTTTAGATATTTATTTATATTTTTCTATTATTAACGATTTCACACAGTTAAGATAAAAAAGCTAATTTAACCTCACAAAATTATCATCTATATTTAAGCGTTATCTAAAATAATATTAATATTTGTTACAATAATATTTTAAAATCAAATAAATTTATTATATCATATCAATAATTTTAGATAAACATTCAAATACAATTTTTTCATTAATACTAGTTGACATATATAAAAAAAGGTTTTGTATTTGATTTTTTAAGTAAAATCAAAATTTTATTATTTAAAAAAAACAAGAATTTTTTTCAAGAAATATTTAATTTAATTTTTAAATATTATAAATTTAAATTTACTCAGTTACATATAAATTACTAAACCGACCGAGTTCAAGAAACTATATAAATTAGTATATTTTCACGAGCCAACAAAATGAGCCGAGCACGATCCAAAACCCGAGCTCAATATGGTGAGCCACTAAACGAGCTGAGCTGGCAAGCCACTAAACGAGCCGAGCTGGCAAGCCCGAGCCCGAGCTGGAAAGCCACTAAACAAGACGAGCCCGAGCTCGAGCTGGCGAGCCACTAAACAAGCCGAGCAAACGAGCAATTAAATGAGCCGAACCAGAGCCCGAGCTAACGAGCCGAGCTCGAGCTCGAGCTTCGGAGCCTATTAACGAACATGTTCGCGATCTAACGAGCCGAACATCCTTAAGCTCAAGCTCGACTCGTTAAAATTTCCGAGCTCAAAATCAAGCTCGGGCTTGGCTCGATAAGCTTAACGAACGAGCCCGAACGAGCTTTTTCACGATCCGAGCTCCAAATAGCTCGTGAACAGTTTGGATCATTTACATTCCTATGTAATTCTACAAGTAAATAGCCAAATACGGTGTCCGGACAAAATTTTTTTTTAAAAGGTTGTTTTTTTAAAAACAAAAACTATTTTTAGAAAGAGTTATTTGCACCAAACACCCATGTGAAATATTCAAAATGCACAATTCTCCCTGTGAAATTTTAATAGGCATCTTCAACCCTAACCTTTTAAAAAATTAGCACACTCGCTCCTTCAGATGAGTGATTGTTGCGCACGCGCCACTCATGCGACTGACCAAAGATTTTGATATTTTTTTTTTGCACCAAATACCCCTGTGAAATATTAAAAATGCATATTTGACCCCTGTAAAAATAATTTTTAAATCTATTCAACCCATAATAAACAATTTTATTAAAATCTAATTATAAAATATTTAGCAAACACTTTTCGTTTTATTAATTTTATTTTTAATTTTAGTTTTATTATGATTATATAATTATTCTTTAAAAAATATTATTATTTTATCTTGTTATCATTATTTTATTAAACTTTCTTGTTGTTTCCAATTTTTTCATTAAACATGCATTCATAAACAAGTATTTAAATAATTTCAAGTAACAAAATATTGAACTAAACCGATAAGTTTAAACATATTGCTTTTTCGATTTAGCACTATATATTATTGAACAAAAATTTAAATTTTTCGAGAATATGCATTGCACAATTTTAATAAATAATAAAAAAATAACATGCTTATATAATTCTAAATCGAAAAAAATCCATTCATGAACTTATCATTTTGTTCAATATTTAGTATTTTTAGATATTTAAATCCTTATTTATGAATCATGTTTAATGGAAAAGTTGAAAACACGAAGTGATTTGATAAAATAATGATAACGAGATAAAATAATAATCTTTTAGAAATAAATTAATTATAAATTATAAATTTAAAATAAAAAATAAAAATAAATAAAATTAAAAATGTTTGAAAAATATTTTATAATTAGATCTTAATAAATATTGTGTATTATTATTTAATGCAAATTATGCAATGCATTTTTAAAAATTTAGATTTTGGTTCCAAAATCTATAATCCTAAATTGAAAAGTAATATGCATGAAATTATCATTTTGATTTAATATTTTGGTACTTTTAGGTATTTAAATCTCGTTTATGAATGCATTTTTAATTGAGAATTGGAAACAAGAAGAAAGTTTAATAAAATAATGATAACAAGATAAAATAATAATATTTTTTAGAAAATAATTATATAATCATAATAAATTAAAAATTAAAAATAAAATTAATAAAACGAAAAGTGTTAGCTAAATATTTTATAATTAGATCTTAATAAAAATTGTGTATTATGGATTGAATAGATTTAAAAATTATTTTCACAGGGGTCAAATATGTATTTTTAATATTTCACAGAGGTATTTGGTGCAAAAAAAAAAAATCAAAATCTTTGTCCAGTCGCATGAGGGGCGCGTGCGCAACGATCACTCATATGAGGGGGCGAGTGTGCTAATTTTTTAAAAGGTCAGGGTTGAAGATGCCTATTAAAATTTACAGGGGATAAGTGTGCATCTTTTATATTTTATAGGGGTGTTTGGTGCAAATAACTCTTTTTAGATAGGTAGTTCATCAAGAAAAACAATACTTTCTCAAAACTCAAAAGAAATATGATTTTTTTAATAATTTTTTTAAAGAATAAAAATCTTTTTTTTGGGATGATGTATCCAAAACTATTTATATTGTTTTTTTAAAAAAAAATATAAATGCATAATAAAATAATATTTAAGTAATGGTTTTATATTTCGAAAAAAAAAAAGTAATGGTTTTATATTAAGGTATATTTCTCTTAAAAAATTGCATATGAATCGTTTGTCACAAAAGCATTTCGACTTATTTATTGTTTTATTTTGTTAACTACATATTTATAAGTTACGATTTCATAATTAAAAAACGGTTTGGATATAGGTAATTAATTTTTTTTCTTCACACGCATTGTTGTCTTTATTTTAAAAAAGAATATCAAGAATTTCTGCTTTTTTATCTTAAAAATATTAATAATTTTTGTTTTGCTCTTCTTGTTTACTAATTACTATCCTATTAGAATTGAACCCTTTCTTGTAAAAAAAAAAATAATAATAAAAATTGAACCCTTTCAAGTCATTCTTTTATCATGTATTTTCATCTCCTCGCTTTCTTGAATATCACAGCATATTGCAATGTATCTTTTCCAAGGAAAAACAAAGTGACACTGAAAGAATGACACTAGATTTGCATTTCTTACTTATCCCATAAACATTTAGCTGCTATATTACCTTCCAAATAACCAAAGAGAGTGATTGAATCAAATAAGATTGAATATCAGAGAAATAAGTCTATTTTCTTGTATTGGTACTTGTGTTTACTGATTAGTAACTGAAGCTACAATCGGACTTCTAACATAATGGGAGCCGTCCGTCCATATCAGCTGCCCATACTTGTATCCCTTTGTGGCCTTTCTTGCTTTTATGGTCAGCTTGAATCCCTTCTCTTCTCCAATTTTCTCAAACTTCAGAATCTTTGGTTCCACAGAGACTGAAAAGCCCGGTAACTGACGCACACTAGCTGCATATGTCCCCGGTCTGCCCACGTTCTTCAGCTTCCTAGACACCGTAACTGATCCAGCGATGTTTGGAACAGTAATGGAGGGGTAGTTAAAGTCTAGGAGGTTATATTTCACAGGACATGCACGAAAAGTTCCCGAAAACAGATGAAGGATCTTGCTGTTATAGCCAACACCACACAAGAAATCCAAGTAATCATTCACGTCCAAGTCATAGACCAATCCAGGATCCATGGCTCGATTTGGTCTGATGTGTCCTGAGCCGTAAGCAAAGGGGTTCGCCTTCTTGTAGTCAGCGTCGAGCATGGGATTCCCCGTGTTGTCTCTTGATCTTGCTGTCATAAAGATTATCAACACATCTCATCAAAGCTAGATACACAAGATTATAGGATTTAAGACTATCGAATTAAAAGAGATTTTCGAGTCTGTCACCAGTTGTCATGATGGCTGATCGTATTGCTGCAGGGCTCCATTCCGGATGGAGGGTCTTGAGTAGCCCGACTATCCCAGAAACGTGTGGACATGACATTGAGGTTCCGGATTCAGAATTGAAAGGAATTCTCCGTGTATCGTACTCTTCCTGTGTTGGGCTTACTCCTCCACTATAAGCAGCAATGATGTTTACTCCTGGTGCTGTAATGTCAGGCTGGAGGGCAGAATCATAGAACTTCATTACAAAAACTTCATAAAAAAACAAACGACGCTCCTCAGTTTTTTTGAGATTTTGCAAACCTTGAGTATTTCGGCAGTAATAGTATTCGGTCCCCTTGAAGAGAAAGCTGCCATAAATGGAGCAGGTTTCGTGTTCAACTGCGCCTTAGGAGCTGTAATCAACCCTTTTGCATTTCTGAGAAAAAAGTTATCAAGAATCAATGACATCATTAGACTTTGACAAAAGTTAAAAAAAAAAAAAAGGGACATTTTGAACTCATACTTGGTAGTATTGACATAGGCGAAGACTGCTAGACCGTCTTTGTAATTTATATGAATCGCTGGAAGAAAGTGAGGATCGGCGAGAATCTCATTTCCACTCGCCTCATCGTTACAAAGAATCATTCCAACGGCACCAGCTCGAAGAGCTTGCTCGCCTTTATCCACTCTAGCAGTTTCCCCCCTCAGACAGACTAATATTTTACCCTTCACCTTGTTCGAGTCCAATGTTCCTGGTTTGCACAGTATGCTGCAGAAATTTACCAAAACCTTTTCATATCAAGAATTAGATCAAACTCTTCAAGAATAGCACTTTCATCAAGTCCTTACGCGTCTTTAGCAGATGCATTGGCAGCTTTAGCTTGTGCAGCGCTAATAAGTGGATATGATCTGTCAGCTGGTAATGCTTCAGAAAGACTCGTTCCCTGTAATTCATACCATAAAGAAAATAACTTTGGGATATATATTAGAAAAAAAGGACTTTCTTCGTTGTGGTTGTATGTGGCGGGGCGGGGGCGGGGGCGGGGGCAGGGGCGAGGGCGAGTCTAAAATAATATGTCAGACCTTAAGGCGCATGCCATTTTGCAACACGACATAAGCTTGGAACTCACGGTCAATGGTACTCGCTCCTACAGTGATAATCCATGGTGCAACATTGGAAACAGATCCTGGAGCTGGTCCCGAGTTTCCAGCGGAAGCTACCACAACTATTCCGTTCTTCACAGCATGAAAAGATGCAATTGCTATTCCATCAGCTAAATATTCAACAGGACTTCCTCCTAGAGAGACAGAAAGAACATCGACGCCATCTTGGATTGCCATATCAAAGGCTTTCACGATATCAGCATCAAAACATTGAGAGCCATTGATTTGAGGCCAGCACACTTTGTATGCTGCCACCCGGGCTTTCGGTGAACCCCCTTTCGCTGTTCCATTCCCGATGCCAAATACACTCGCACTAGGGACAAAGTTTCCTGCAGCAGTAGATAGTGTGTGCGAGCCGTGGCCTTCATAGTCCCGTGGACTGTCGAATGAAGAGTTGAGTTTTCCTCCAAAGGCTTTGTAGCCTGCGTAGAAGTATCTTCCTCCAATTATTTTCCTGCATTAGCTTATCATAACCGGTGAAATTTCGTCGAAATATACTCAAGCCCAATTTTCAAATCAGAGAAAAGACAGACGGTGTGTTACTGTCAAGAGATGGGGGAAAAGGAGGGCACCTATTGCAGAAGGTTCTTGACTTGTCATTGATCTGACATGTACCTTTCCACTTTGATGGAATTGGTCCAAATCCTCTGTCACTAAAGCTCTTCGATTCCGGCCAAACACCTAGTAAATCCATGAGAAACCATGAATACAATCTCACATTCAGATCAAAGCACAACACATTGCATGATTCAAATGAATAAAGTAATGTGGGAAAGCTATGCCAACACATTGCATGATTCAAATGAATAAAGTAATGTGGGAAAGCTATGCCCTTACCAGTGTCCAGATTCCCTATGATGGTATCTTCACCGAATCGAGCCTTCTTCCATATTGAGTTGTGAAGAATTTCTCCTTTTTTCTCAAGCATGAGAAAATCCCATGAATGTGTCGTGTGCAATTTTCTGCCCTGATTCAAGAAAACAGATACCACGTCCGGATGCTCTATCATGAAAAACATGCATTTTTAGTACACAAACTGATGAAAGATACTATGCAATGAAACCAACCAGAGGAATAAATGTTTGAGAACTAATGTGTCAACTCAAACCTGCAATCTCTGCTGCCTCATGCTCTTCAAGAACAGCAGCGAAACCATTTATATGTCTCTTGTACGAGTAAAATATCGCATCTCTCGCCTTCTCTTTACTGTAATTTTCAGAAACAACATCATCAAAAAACAATGTGATCAAGATCATACATACAAGTTTACAAGATACAAAAGTGTAATCTTGATTCATTCGCAGCGAATTCATGAACTTTGTTCGGCACGGTGCTGTACCTTCCCAAGGTTGAGCCAAGTAATTCATGGTGAGAATCTACAACTCTGTTAAGATCAGCAGTATTTACTCCTGGACCATGAGAATGTGCTCCTAAGTACACTATGTAAGACTGCACAAAGATCAACAAAAGAATGGTGAAATTTTTGTGTTTTGAAAAAAATTGTCCAACAATTTAATTTGCATAACAGGAAACACTTGAAAATAAATTGACAATGACCAATAACAATGTGTACCTTTTTCGTGGCTGAAACTGATTCTTGAAAGACAACAAAAAGAACGAAAAGTGCAAGAAAATATGAAAGCATTTTGCTTCTGTCACTATGAAAAGGAGATGTAGTGATTCTTTTATATTAATTTTGCTTGATTATTAAGCACAAGTTATTGAAGGGAATCTGCAGATACTCTCAATATTAAAAAAAAAATCGAAAGGATCGATCAAATAAAGTATGTCTTATCTGTTTCTGGTCTTTGGTTTTGTTTCCATGATTTTGGCAATTTATATTTGATTTCATATCTGTCACAATTAAATTTTCTTCATTGGTATTCTGATGTTACTGCATGATGTTTGGCAAATACCTTTTAAAGTTTGGATTCTATAAATGAGTATATTTTATAAATTGACTCGTATCAATTATGACTACATTCAAATTTCTGAAGACTGAAATAATGTTGCTTCAATCTTTCCATAATTGCCAGAATTTATTTTAAAATTTAAACATAGTGAAATCTAATGTTCTCACTTTATGCTATATTTCTTATTACACAAATATATAAATATGATATGATTATATATTAATTTCATTATCAGATAAGAATAGCCGCGTGAGCATAACAATTAGATAGATAAAATAATATTTTGTTATTATAATTTTTAAACCATATGTAATTAATTTAAGGATTTCAAATGAAAAGAAAAAAAAACATAAATTAAAATATATATAAATATGTCAAGTATTAAATTTATAATTTCAATATAGTACTACTTTCCAAATTCCAATATATGCGCATATATTTATTTTTATCAATAAAATATTATTTTTTTTAAATCATATATACAAATATTTATAATTATGTTTAATACTAAATAATTTATATTATTTGATTGGTTGATTGATTGAAAAATTAGAAGATTAAGCGGGTTTATTAATATATAATATAATATTGCCGTGTCAAACAACAAGTTTGCGTAGCATTTCAAAAGGGTTGACCCCGAAGGGAACCCCATTCCACATGAGTCAGAGGCCCATTGGCTCATGCGGAGGGTAAATCGAGGGATGTGCACGAGCGGCAGGGACCTGAAGGAGGGAGCACATGGCCCAATCCCCAGATCATACCCCACAATATTTCAGCAGGGAATATGCTCCACACGAGGATCGAACCCGCAGCGCTGAGGAATTTCCTTCCACGTTACCTCAGGCCTTACCAACTCGCCTATGCCTCTGTGGTTTATTAATATATAATATAATATTGCCGTGTCAAACAACAAGTTTGCGTAGCATTGCTAGAAGGAGAGACGATTATTAGCCAGAAACAAATGGAATACTAATTTAAAGTTTAAAGCACTCTGGAAAAACATCCTCGTTCATTCTTTCCAATAGAAAACAAACCAAAACAAGCACAGAGAATCTCTTCAGGCTCGAAACAAGTAGTCTACCAGTGTCTGGTTTTGTACAAAGATAGCTTTTGTTGCTCAACAATGGAACAAAAGAATATGTTCTTGACAGATGACTCCAGAGAGGTCTCTTTTATAGATCATGCTTAATTGCCATTTCGTCAGCATACCCGACACTTAAGAATCGTCGACTTGAGAATGAAAAACAAAGCTGGGGAATGTGGTTGTAATGTCTCTGTTGATCAAAAAAGGAAGAGTATTAGCTTGTTTGCCAGAATTTGTTAAATCGAATTAGAAAATTTTTATAGAATTCTGGAAAACGAAGCTCACTTGAGATATTGAAGGGTCATATTCTTCAACAGAGATGGATGCGTCATAACAAGGCTCCTCCACTCTTCGCTGTCAATTTTTCCGTCATGTTTGGTGTCAGCTTCCTCAAAAGTCTGAAACAAGAGATCATATAATGACTAAAGATTCAAGGGGACGGAACATCGCTCGGAAACATCTTTCCTGGCCATTTAAAAACCTTTTAAAAATGCACAAATTCATGTTAAACTGTAAAACAACCCAATGCTTGAGTTGTATGAGGCTACGGCATCACCTTATTGATGATAGTCTCTATGACATCATCTGCAAGGTTCATGCCAGATTCGGCCAGCGTCGCCACAACCATCTGCTTTACCTGCAATAGCCATATGACATGATCACGATACCCACAACATAGCCTTGAAAAAATGGAAAATTTCCAGGACACATTAAATTTACAAGTCGATAAGTTACTGTTTGAGGACAATTTTTTTGTATGAGAGAATATAAAGTACCTCAGATATGTCATGTATATCATAAAATAGCAAGTAGCATCAAGCAAGAGGTTGTGTTTCATGTGCCATCAGTGAGCAGAGGGAAAGAAAAATTAAGGCCGCATTTGGAATGGAGAATTCGGTGAATTTGGATTTCAAATTCTTGATCTGTCTGGATGGTTCATGGATTTGAAAATCTTTAGCTCTCGATTTTTCTTTTTTCATTCAAAGTAATGGATTTCAAATCCTTCGTTCATTGAGGTACTTCAAATTCCTTGTCCAAATCAAATCAGTAAATCCAAATGAAACATAAGATTCAAGACAAGTGAACCCAACTCCTAGGTTGTGTTTTTGAAAATTTTCATTTAAGAAATAGATTTCGAGGATTTGAAATGCACTGTCATAATCGAATGGAAAGGCTTGTAATTATAGGTAAAGGATATTTCAAAGTTATCCAAACAAAAGTAGCGAGTTTATATATGAATTTTAAATTATTTGTTCCAAAGCCTTCGACCAAACATACAATTGATGAATTCCAAAAATTCCGAACATACATTCGTCGTTAATGAATTCCAAAATTTCTGAACATACGTTTGTCGTTGTTTCTCGAGAATAAGAATTTACCTCCTGTTTTTCAATGAATCCTTGCTGCTTGAGATCATATAATTGGAAAGAAACTGCAGGCGTCACCGATTTGACAAAAAACATCAGCACTCGTGTTTCAAAACAAAACAGAGAAGGTAACATGTGATACACTGCTAAAAATATTCAGCTTTAACGGATACACAAATACTTTTAAGTCTTCTTTCCCAAGATGAACTAACCAAAATGCCACAACGATTTTAATTTATAGATTGAAAAGAGTTACAATTTCGAGTATTTACTATCCATTATTTTTAAACAACGCAGATGTGTGAATGAGCATCGTTTGATAGATAATCTGAGAGAAAATATAAAGGAAAATTTCATCAAGACCAGAAAATGCGACTTTCTCAAAATTATGATACTCACAGTTGATCTTGTCTTCAATAGGAGCATTTGGATGAAACACTGAAATAGCTCGCGCAAATTCTTCGAATTCTAACATCCCATTATGCTTGATATCAAATAAGTCAAATACCTAGAAATCAATAAGATAGCAAAGCTCCTATAACACAGTATCAAAGAACTCCAGAACACCGAAGCTAGTCAAGTAACACACATAACAAAAAGTGAAATTTTATCTCGAGAACAATAATAATGACAAAACAAAATGATTCCGATCAAAGGAAGTGTTACAAAAGAAGATTAGAAGGTGTCGATCAAAAGATGCCAAATATGGGACAGATACAGGACAAAAACTTGTGGGCATGAAGACCTAGAAGTATTAGACATTACCATGATTTTAAATGAGAAAGTTACGGAGACATTGATAACGAATAAATAATTCCTTTAGGCAATGCAATGAATGAAACTAACCCTGTCAGCAAACAGGCTCTGCTTTTTATTTGTTTTAAATAATGCAAGCTGGAATTCTTCCTGTGAATAACCAAAACAAGAGACAGGTGTACCAAATAAGATCAAGAAATGAACCCAAAACAAAATAAAAGGCATAGGAATAATTAAATTCTATGATGATCATGATAATGGCATTCATTACCTTGTTGATGAGCCCATCATCGATCACAGCACTGCTTATCTTTTTAAATAGTTCATACAAGGCTTCTATTTCACTAACACTGACTGCATCAGAGCATGAAGCGTCATAAAACCACATGTACTGATTAGCAAGCAATCATATGTTTTTATTAAGTATCTGCCGGTTAACCAGATTACTATAATCATGACAATAAAAAGTTAAGAAAATTATGCGACAAATTTACCAGGATGAACACAGTGAAATCTTTAAAACAAACAAATCATGAAACATATCAAGAAATATCAATCTCGCTGTCGTAGAAGCTGAAAGTTTCACACAGTAAGGTCACTTACATACTGTCTCACTTGCTAGAGCTTCGGGATTTTCCAAGCCCCAGGGTTGTTTATATATCTCAGAATTACAGCAATTTGCAACAGCTGAAAGTACATGTTTTATCCCATCCAGGCACTGCACCATGGTCTTTTTCCAGAAATCATTACTTGATGCCTGTTAGTAAATAAAGGCGAAATTTTTTACGCAATACCCAACACAATAAAAATAGATATAGCAGTAATCGTATCAACTGGTGTACAGAAAGTAACAAATCTACACATAGATTACCGATAAAGGAAAAACAATGGAAAAAAAAAAATCAATAATTTATCTTACATATTTGTTATCACCATTTGACTGCAGTTTAATGGAATTTTACTAAATATGCAAAACATGACAGGCTTTTCTTTAAAAATGACAAAGTATAATGCTCGTAAATATTTCAGTTCCAAGTTCCAAATGCTATGATGGGGCAAGCAAAAAGCCCTGTATTAGTTATTCAAATCACAGCAACCCGCAGTTGATGGACCTGAAAACTAAAATGGTTAATGTTTTATCCAAGTTAAATTATTTGAAAATGGACTACACAATCAGAGGTATATCCAACTATAGTACTCTTGATTGGGTTAATCAAATCCTTTCCATAGAATCCTAAGAGGCGTCGCTGGGAATCGAAGAAAAGCTATTTAACCAGCTAAATTACATAGCATATCTACTGGGAAATGACAAAGTTAACACTAAGCAAAACACTCAGTTATCTAACAACAAAAACTAATTCATGAAAATCAGATTGTCGATATCGAACTCACCACATTGAAAACCATTGAAAATATAAAATCTAATTGTAAGCAGCATTAATAAATTTAACATGCATTACCCATTCCAACCCGAAAGATAATTAATACCACCCAGAGAATTCCAATCCATGTCTATTTCACACTCCAAATTTGGCACCTGACAACTGAATCCTAATACGTATACATACGTGAGAGTAGGCCAAAAACAAAAAAAAACAAAAACAAAAACAAAAAGCATACCTTTTAGGCAAAATTGGGAAGAAAAAAATAGAGACGGGACATTATTGGAATGGCTTCCACTCTTTATTAAAGTTCAAATCTTGGAATGGCAATTTCAAACAATTAGAGGGTTTTTTGTGATTTCCAATCCTTTGTTTCTCCCAGATTAATAAAGAATGCTGGCAACAAATGGAAATAATTGCAGGTGGCAAGATTGAAAAATGATGAAAAGATAATGGGGGACAGATATTTTAAAGGGAAAAAAAAATTTATAAAAAATTGAGGAATAGATTCTTCCAGTTCCAGGTACGGAGACCTAGAAGAGGGTGGGGTGGCACTTGCAGCGAATGGCGAAAAGAAGTATCTACGGAATGATGGAAATATTGGCTGCGGCAATGGCGCTTCGCTGGCCAAATGATCCTTTTTCACGTGCTGTATATCAACTTTCATTCATTTTATTTTGCATTGTTCACAACACGTGCATTTAAGAAATTATTATTATTATTATTAAAATTAAGATTTTTTAATAGGAAAAAAAAAAGATTCTTTTTCCTCCTAGTACCTGCATGGAATAAATTAAAATTGATTGAATAGGATAATAAGATAATGATATTAATAATAACAAAACAAATTTTTTTTTTGACGTAGGAACCGCAGCCGCTACTGAAACGACCCTAACTCTATAATTAATAAATAAATATGCGGAAAAATTTTTTTTTTTTTTTATACTTACTTACTAAATAAAGTATTGTACATATACGCCCATACGTATATGAACAGAATAAAAAGATTTAAAATAACTAAATAAATAAACAAATAAATACTTAAATAAAAATGCATTCTTAAAAATAAAATAAATATCTGAGTCAAACATTTAATTAAAAAAAATACTGCATAAATAAAATGTATAAAATTTGCATGCACTGAAAATAGTTAATAAAATATTCTAAACTCACAACCACTGACAAATAATAAAAATGTATCATGCTGACAAGAACAATCACATGCATAGCGACTCAGAATATTTCACGGTCACGGGGCCACTGCATGCATGCTCATACGTCCTCGCCTCCGGTGGGTACAATGTCATCCTCAACGTACTCACCTGCACCATACCAGTGTAGTGAGCCTAGAGGCCCAACATGCTAACATAACAAGGGTTTAAAATAATTTAAACCAATTTAATACTAATACATACATATACATGAATGAGCATGCTTAAAAATTACATAACATAACTTAATTAAATAAACATAATACATAACATAATACATAACATTATTGAGCAATTTATTTTCTAACATAGCATGGTTGTATCCGTAGTGTAACCTTAAATCATACATTAAATACTGATCAGCGTGGAAACCTACGTACGTGGCCGGTGACGAATCACCTCTTAAATTGACAGTAAACTGCCCTTCAATCATATGGGGACGAATCCCCCTTAAATTGTCACACTACTTCAACTTCCAACATAAAATATTTTTATTGCTCAACTTAAACATTAAATCATGCATAAAATATTATTTCATGAATGCATGTACTTGAATAAAATGTGTGTCCATCATATATATTTAATTTAATTTCTTACTAACATATAAATATTAAAATAACTTAAATGCATATAAATAATTAAATATATATTCAGGACACATGCAAATTTTCTCATGGATGGTCCTGGACTGCTGGCCCTAACACTCAAGCCCATTAACTTAAAACTGGCCCAATAACATACTTAAGCCCATTATTTCAAACTTTAAGCCCAAATAATTATTCTAAGCCCAATTAAATTAATAAAGCCCATTAAAATTACACTAAGCCCAATAACACTTAAACTGGCCCATTGGGCCCAAAAACCCAAAGACTGGCCCATTAACTTTTATGGGCCCAAAAGTCCATAAAATAAATGGACTAACTTAATTAAAATTTTAAAAGTCCAAATAAAATTATTTGGGAGTCCAAATAATTTTATTTCAATTTATTTGACCCAAAAACACATAAATTCGTAAAATACTTTAAAAATAAAAAAACTCGAGCCCGGCCCACCAAACTCGGACCCGAACTCACTAACCCGACCCACTACCTAACCGCCCCGACCCGGACCCAAGACCCGACCCGGAACCACTCCCAAAGCCCCAACTCAATCACCCTCTTCCCTGCACTGCTGCGGCCATGAGCAGTTGCAAAGAACGCCGGCGGCCGCCATGCTCCGGCCACCCACCGGCCGGAGCACCACCCCTAGGACTTAGCTCACATCCAGACCTTTCCAACAAGCCAAGAACCAGCCCAAACCGTCGACTATGGAGTGAGAACGAAGCCCTGCAACCCGGCCCTTCTGCACTGTCGCGCAGACCCGAGCAGCTGCGGGAAAACCCTTCGTCCTCGAAGCTCCGACCACGAAAGCCCATGCAACCTTCTGCAAAAACTTAGAAAACTCAAATGGGGTTCTAACCCAACCGGCCTTACCCTAAACCGTGGTCTGAGGAAGGAGAACGAAGCTCCCTTCCTTGAAACCCTGTTCTGCGCACTTGGAGAGGCAGAAACGAACCAGCTCAATTTCTGGGCTCTTTTGGCTCGAACCGTCCGAGCCAATCGAGCCTAGACTCTCCCTAGACATCCTAGGGACCCTGTCCAGCAGCCTAGACACACCCATGGCTAAGAAACATGAGCATGACAATCAAACTCACACTACAAGCCATAAATTTCATGATGGCCGAAACTTTTCTGAAAATTTTTGAAAGTTTTTTGATGCATACACAATACCCACATATTATACTGATATGGCACGAAATTAAGAGAAGGAATCATGCCTTTCACCGAAGATGACGAGAAAACACGAGCGTGGGGCGGTTCCGGGACGACGGGACGATGACTCGGCTTGAAAACCACACGAATTGAGGCTATGGAGTCCTTGGAGAATGCTATCTGATGAAGAATATGGAGAATGGAGGGGAGGTAGGCGGCTGATGCTAGGAGAATGGCGTAGGGTTTGGGGATTATTTTAGGTAGATAATGGTTTAATAATTAAAATAGGAAGATAATAACATAATTAAAATAATCCCAACTTTAAAAATAATAATACTAACATAAATATTATAAAATCTCGAAATAATAATTTTAGGGAATTTTAAAGATAATAAAAAGTCAATATTTTGGCTTAATTTGAATAAAAATGGACTCCTAAAATTAAATAAAATTAAATACTTAAAATTTTGAGATAATAAAACTCAAAATAATATTTTAAGGCTCTAAAAAGGCTCATAAAATGATTTGGGTGGAAAGTTGTCATCTCGTCCGTCCACGGTCCCGTCTACGCGATCAAATAATTAAAATACTAAAAATCATAAAAATTACTAATTATGGGTTAAATGCTTAAAAAAAAAATAAATTAAATCATGCACAAATAATTCACATAATTATTTAACCCATAAATCATAAATTTAAATAATTAAATATCTTAATTATGCAGGCGGATTTATGTAATTAAAAATACCGGGTGTTACAATTCTCCCCCCCTTAAATTGAATTTCGTCCTCGAAATTAAAGTACTTACCCGAACATCTCCGGGTAGCGAGTCCTTATATCCTCCTCGGTCTCCCAAGTAGCTTCCTCCTCCGAGTGATTCAGCCACTGGACTCTGACCATCGGTATGACCCGCGTCCTAAGCCTCCGCTCCTCTCTAGCCAAAATCCGCACTGGTCTCTCCTCGTAAACAAGATCTGGTGGCAACTGTAAGAGCTCAAAATCCAACACATGCGACGGATTGGAGACATATCTCCGAAGCATGGATACATGGAAAACGTTGTGCACTGCCGCTAGCCCTGGAGGTAGAGCTAAACGATAGGCCAACGTGCCAACTCGCTCCAAGATCTCGAATGGCCCTATATACCTCGGATTAAGCTTGCCTCTGCGTCCAAAACGCGCTACTCCTTTCATAGGTGACACCTTCAAGAATACGTGATCACCTACTGCGAACTCCAAATCGCGTCGTCTGGCATCGGCATAACTCTTCTGCCGACTCTGCGCTGTCCTCATCCTGTCTCGAATCTGCGTCACAATGTCAGCTGTCTGCTGCACAATCTCCGGACCCAACAAAATCCTCTCACCAACCTCATCCCAATGCACCGGAGATCTGCATCTCCTCCCATAAAGTGCTGCATATGGAGCCATACCTATAGACGACTGAAAGCTGTTGTTATAGGTAAACTCCACTAAAGGCAGTCTAGTCTCCCAAGATCCTCGAAAATCGATAACACAAGCTCTCAGAAGATCCTCGAGAACCTGGATCACTCTCTCAGACTGGCCATCTGTCTGGGGATGAAATGCTGTACTGAACAAAAGCCTAGTTCCCAAAGCTGTGTGCAGACTCTTCCAAAATGCTGAGGTGAATCTCGGATCTCTGTCTGACACAATAGACACTGGTATGCCATGCAGTCTAACAATCTCTCTGATGTAAAGCTCTGCATACTGTGTCAAAGTGTATGTAATCCTTACCGGCAAGAAATGAGCTGACTTGGTGAGTCTATCCACAATCACCCAAATCGCTGTACACCCTCTGGTACTCCTCGGTAAGCCAACCACAAAGTCCATCGTAATGTTCTCCCACTTCCATTCCGGAATGGGGAGAGGTCTAAGAAGTCCTGCTGGACGCTGATGCTCTGCTTTGACTTGCTGACAAGTCAAGCACTCTGACACCACTCTCCCGATGTCACTCTTCATACCGGGCCACCAATACAATAGCTGCAAGTCTTTGTACATCTTCGTACTTCCGGGGTGAATGGAGTACGGAGATGCGTGAGCCTCTGTCAAAATCTCAGCTCGCAACTGATCGACGTTCGGTACCCACATCCTACCACGGTACTGAACGATGCCATCCTCCACTGTATACAAGAGATTACCTCTAGCCTCATCTCTCTGTCTCCATCGCTGTAACTCCTCATCAGTGGACTGTCCCTCTCTAATCCGATCTCTCAAAACTGGCTGCACCGTCAACACTGACAAGCTCGGTGCATGGCCACTCGGATAGCACTCCAAACCAAATCTCTGAATCTCGGTCTGTAGTGGTAACTGCACAGTCAAACATGTTACCACTGATGACTTCCAACTCAAAGCATCGGCCACTACATTAGCTTTACCCGGATGGTAGCTAATGTCACAATCATAGTCCTTCACCAACTCCAACCATCTGCGCTGTCTCATGTTCAACTCCTTCTGGGTGAAGAAGTACTTGAGGCTCTTGTGATCGGTGAAAATCTTGCACTTCTCGCCGTAAAGATAGTGCCTCCAGATTTTCAAAGCGAAAACCACTGCTGCCAACTCCAAGTCATGCGTCGGGTAGTTCTGCTCATGAATCTTCAACTGTCTCGACGCATACGCAATAACCTTACCACACTGCATAAGCACTGCGCCTAAACCAAGTTTAGACGCGTCGGTGTAAACCACTAACTCCTCATGTGGTACTGTCATCGCTAACACTGGTGCTGTAGTGAGTGCTTCCTTCAGCTGATCGAAGCTCCTCTGACAGTCTGAACTCCATATAAACTTCGCATTCTTCTTGGTCAAGGAAGTCAAGGGTACTGCAATAGAGGAAAAACCCTTGATGAACTTCCTGTAGTATCCGGCCAAACCCAAGAAACTGCGAATCTCTGAAGCATTCTTCGGAATGCCCCAATTCTGCACTGCCTCCACCTTAGACTGATCGACTGCAACTCCATCTCTCGAAATAATGTGGCCAAGAAATGCCACCTGCTCAAGCCAAAACTCGCACTTGCTGAACTTGGCATACAACCGATGCTCCCTCAAAGTCTGCAATGCGGTCTGAAGGTGCTGTCTATGCTCCTCGATGCTCCTAGAATAGATCAAAATATCATCAATAAAGACTATGATGAACTGATCCAGATATGGCTGAAAGACTCGGTTCATGAGATCCATGAAAACCGCTGGAGCATTGGTCAACCCAAATGGCATCACCAAGAACTCGTAATGCCCATATCGTGTCCGGAAAGCAGTCTTGGACACATCTGCATCCCTAACACGCAACTGATGGTAACCAGATCGCAGATCGATCTTGGAGAACACTGAAGCTCCCTGCAACTGGTCAAACAAGTCCTCTATCCTCGGCAGTGGATACTTGTTCTTCACTGTGACTCTGTTAAGCTCTCGGTAATCGATGCACAGTCTCATACTGCCATCCTTCTTCTTCACAAACAACACCGGAGCTCCCCAAGGAGAAAAGCTAGGTCGAACGAAGCCTTTCTCTAACAACTCCTGTATCTGCTCCTTCAACTCTTTCATCTCGGTAGGAGCAAGCCTGTACGGTGCCTTAGAGATAGGCACGGTGTCTGGCACTAAGTCAATACTGAACTCCACCTCTCTCACTGGTGGAATTCCTGCCACATCCTCCGGAAAGACATCCGGAAAGTCACGAACCACCTCTAACTCTGATAATGATCTGCTAGATGGCTCTGAAGTCGTGACAATACTCGCTAGAAACCCCTGGCAACCCCGTCTCAACAACTTCCTCGCCTGAATATAGGATATCACCTGAGGAATATCACTGCTCTGAGATGCATAAAAAGTGAACGGGTCGCCCCCTGTAGGTCTCACTGACACTGATCTCCGACGAAAATCAATCGAAGCTCCATTGACTGTCAACCAGTCCATACCCAAAATAAGATCAAAACCACTCAAAGGCAAGACTACTACATCTGCTCGAATGGAGTGTCCCTGCAGCTCTAACTCCAGTCCTCGAATAACCTTCGAGGTAGACATAATCTGCCCTGACGGCATAGTAACATCATACCCGCTGTCACTACTCTCAGGTGTGATGCCTACCCGTCTGATAAACTCCAGGGAGATAAACGAATGCGTAGCCCCTGAATCTAGCAACGCAAACGTGGAGTTGCCCCCAACTAGAATTCTCCCTGCACGCAGAAAATTCCCAACAGTTTCATACCACTTCTAATTTTTTTCCCAAACGAGTCACTACAAGTTCTTAATTCTAATCACAAGTAAAACATGCTTCCTATTCTAACATGCAGTTAAATGACCCAAATAACAAGAATTTCAAATTAAATACTAAATCTTTAACCAAAGGAGAATTTATGAAAATACTAGGGATAGGATGTACCGGTGATCAAGGAGGTGTCAGGATCGACCTCCTCAGCCTGCATCACGAACACCCTACCAGCGGTGTTCTTCTTCCTGGGGCAGTTAGCAATCTGATGCCCCGGCTCTCTGCAGTGGAAGCAAACTCCTGCTCCCAATAGGCAAGGTCCCGAATGCATCTTCTGGCACTTCGGGCAAGTGGGATGAGCTATGGCATTAGGGGCCCCGCCCCTCTGCTGCTGCTGCGGCCTCTGCTGCTGATTCGGGCCCTTAGCCGGCCCTGTATACTGCTTCTTCGCAGGTGGCTGCGAAGATGGTCGCTGATATCCTGTCTGTACAAACTGCCTCTTGCCCTGCTGCTCTCTCTGGATCGCTCTCCGACCCTCCTCAGAACGCAAGGCCCTGCTGACTGCAGACTCATATGTAAACACGTCTGCCATGCGCACGTCATGCCTGATCTCAGCCTTCAGGCCCTCAACAAACTGTCGCAGCTTCTCCTGCGGACTATCGGCAATCATGGGCACAAAACGACAGCCCCTCTCAAACTGGCTTATGTACTCCACCACAGATCTGTCCCCCTGACGGAGACTCATGAACTCCCGGATCATGCGACTGCGCACATCCTCAGTGAAATATTTGGCGTAGAAGATACGCCTAAACTCAGCCCATGTCAGAGTAGGTAGATGGACTCCTCGTACTGCACCCTCCCACCATGAGGCTGCATCGCCTCGCATCATGTATGTAGCACAACTCACCCTGTCGGCGTCTGTGATCCCCATATAGTCAAAGATGGACTCAAGTGAGCGAATCCATCCCTCAGCCACCAACGGATCGGTGGTCCCCAAGAACTCCTTAGGCCCCTTCTTCTGGAACCTCTCGGCGACGTCCTCCTCGTGGGACAGTCTGGGACGGGCTGCCTGCTGCTCCAGCAAGGCAGTAATACCCGCCATCATCGTGGCACTGGCCTGCTCCAGTGCCGTCATGGGGTGCTGCTGAGGTGGCGGTGGAGGTGGAGGTGGATGTGGAGGTCTCCCACGTCGATTCACCTGTCTGGGAGGCATTCTGCACCACCACATATTTATTTACGTAAATCGCCATGCATAACTAAGTGTTTTGAAATTAATACTAACTTAAATTCTAGAAATTAAATCATGCTATAAACATTTAAAACTTACAGACCGGTAGCGTGGATTTCTGAGCTCGCATAGCAGTGAGGACCCCTCCGAGGACCGTGCTCTGATACCAACTGAAACGACCCTAACTCTATAATTAATAAATAAATATGCGGAAAAAATTTTTTTTTTTTTTTATACTTACTTACTAAATAAAGTATTGTACATATACGCCCATACGTATATGAACAGAATAAAAAGATTTAAAATAACTAAATAAATAAACAAATAAATACTTAAATAAAAATGCATTCTTAAAAATAAAATAAATATCTGAGTCAAACATTTAATTAAAAAAAATACTGCATAAATAAAATGTATAAAATTTGCATGCACTGAAAATAGTTAATAAAATATTCTAAACTCACAACCACTGACAAATAATAAAAATGTATCATGCTGACAAGAACAATCACATGCATAGCGACTCAGAATATTTCACGGTCACGGGGCCACTGCATGCATGCTCATACGTCCTCGCCTCCGGTGGGTACAATGTCATCCTCAACGTACTCACCTGCACCATACCAGTGTAGTGAGCCTAGAGGCCCAACATGCTAACATAACAAGGGTTTAAAATAATTTAAACCAATTTAATACTAATACATACATATACATGAATGAGCATGCTTAAAAATTACATAACATAACTTAATTAAATAAACATAATACATAACATAATACATAACATTATTGAGCAATTTATTTTCTAACATAGCATGGTTGTATCCGTAGTGTAACCTTAAATCATACATTAAATACTGATCAGCGTGGAAACCTACGTACGTGGCCGGTGACGAATCACCTCTTAAATTGACAGTAAACTGCCCTTCAATCATATGGGGACGAATCCCCCTTAAATTGTCACACTACTTCAACTTCCAACATAAAATATTTTTATTGCTCAACTTAAACATTAAATCATGCATAAAATATTATTTCATGAATGCATGTACTTGAATAAAATGTGTGTCCATCATATATATTTAATTTAATTTCTTACTAACATATAAATATTAAAATAACTTAAATGCATATAAATAATTAAATATATATTCAGGACACATGCAAATTTTCTCATGGATGGTCCTGGACTGCTGGCCCTAACACTCAAGCCCATTAACTTAAAACTGGCCCAATAACATACTTAAGCCCATTATTTCAAACTTTAAGCCCAAATAATTATTCTAAGCCCAATTAAATTAATAAAGCCCATTAAAATTACACTAAGCCCAATAACACTTAAACTGGCCCATTGGGCCCAAAAACCAAAGACTGGCCCATTAACTTTTATGGGCCCAAAAGTCCATAAAATAAATGGACTAACTTAATTAAAATTTTAAAAGTCCAAATAAAATTATTTGGGAGTCCAAATAATTTTATTTCAATTTATTTGACCCAAAAACACATAAATTCGTAAAATACTTTAAAAATAAAAAAACTCGAGCCCGGCCCACCAAACTCGGACCCGAACTCACTAACCCGACCCACTACCTAACCGCCCCGACCCGGACCCAAGACCCGACCCGGAACCACTCCCAAAGCCCCAACTCAATCACCCTCTTCCCTGCACTGCTGCGGCCATGAGCAGTTGCAAAGAACGCCGGCGGCCGCCATGCTCCGGCCACCCACCGGCCGGAGCACCACCCCTAGGACTTAGCTCACATCCAGACCTTTCCAACAAGCCAAGAACCAGCCCAAACCGTCGACTATGGAGTGAGAACGAAGCCCTGCAACCCGGCCCTTCTGCACTGTCGCGCAGACCCGAGCAGCTGCGGGAAAACCCTTCGTCCTCGAAGCTCCGACCACGAAAGCCCATGCAACCTTCTGCAAAAACTTAGAAAACTCAAATGGGGTTCTAACCCAACCGGCCTTACCCTAAACCGTGGTCTGAGGAAGGAGAACGAAGCTCCCTTCCTTGAAACCCTGTTCTGCGCACTTGGAGAGGCAGAAACGAACCAGCTCAATTTCTGGGCTCTTTTGGCTCGAACCGTCCGAGCCAATCGAGCCTAGACTCTCCCTAGACATCCTAGGGACCCTGTCCAGCAGCCTAGACACACCCATGGCTAAGAAACATGAGCATGACAATCAAACTCACACTACAAGCCATAAATTTCATGATGGCCGAAACTTTTCTGAAAATTTTTGAAAGTTTTTTGATACATACACAATACCCACATATTATACTGATATGGCACGAAATTAAGAGAAGGAATCATGCCTTTCACCGAAGATGACGAGAAAACACGAGCGTGGGGCGGTTCCGGGACGACGGGACGATGACTCGGCTTGAAAACCACACGAATTGAGGCTATGGAGTCCTTGGAGAATGCTATCTGATGAAGAATATGGAGAATGGAGGGGAGGTAGGCGGCTGATGCTAGGCGTAGGGTTTGGGGATTATTTTAGGTAGATAATGGTTTAATAATTAAAATAGGAAGATAATAACATAATTAAAATAATCCCAACTTTAAAAATAATAATACTAACATAAATATTATAAAATCTCGAAATAATAATTTTAGGGAATTTTAAAGATAATAAAAAGTCAATATTTTGGCTTAATTTGAATAAAAATGGACTCCTAAAATTAAATAAAATTAAATACTTAAAATTTTGAGATAATAAAACTCAAAATAATATTTTAAGGCTCTAAAAAGGCTCATAAAATGATTTGGGTGGAAAGTTGTCATCTCGTCCGTCCACGGTCCCGTCTACGCGATCAAATAATTAAAATACTAAAAATCATAAAAATTACTAATTATGGGTTAAATGCTTAAAAAAAAAATAAATTAAATCATGCACAAATAATTCACATAATTATTTAACCCATAAATCATAAATTTAAATAATTAAATATCTTAATTATGCAGGCGGATTTATGTAATTAAAAATACCGGGTGTTACAGCTACCTTTCGGTGCGCTCTGAGTAAACCCTAGACTAATTCAATAACATGCAAACTACGCTAGTCAGGTAAACCACACTAGGCAAGTCCTGCAAACCACGCTAGTCAGGTAAACCACGCTTGTGTTTTTTTTCACATGTTGCGTGGTTGTATATTTGAAATATTTGTTATAAATATTTTAGGAAAATAAAAAAATCATTAATAACGTTATATGATAAGGATATAATTATAATTTTAAATATAGTTTTACCAAAACAATCAATTAAAAATGAGTAAGTATAGGAAAATTTTAATTAAAATGTAAATGATATCATTTATGGTTTGAATGTTGAAGATTAAGATTAATAATGACGATTTCAAAAAAAAAAAAGATTAATAATAACCAGCAATCGGAAGCAAGCGATATGTTCCTTTATAATTGTAATTTTGTTTCTAATTTGGTATTTGTAATTTTTTTTCCCTTCTTTTGAGTTGCCAATTTGTGTAATTAAGTTGTAGAAGACAAAGATATTTTTGTGATTTTTTAAAAATAATAAAAGTAATATGATAATTATAAAAATTGATAGGATAACATGAGAATGTCATATCGCATACTTATTCATTGCTCAACTTTAATATCGTAATAGACAGGTAGTGTGTTGAAAATCGAAATATTGTTATCCGTAATTAAATCTAAAAAAATTTCTTTTTCACTTAAAAACAAAAGAAAAGGAATAATTATATCCATGCGAGTGGATAAGTTGGGAAGGGTGGAAGAAGTTTTCAAAAACTCAAAATCAAGAATGAATTAAAAAAAAACTTATATTTGGAAGTTGGAACTTTGACACTGTTCCAAAGGATATAGAGTGAGTGGGTACGTGGGGCGATAAGATCAAATAAAAAACAACTGATGCCAGCAAATTCGAAAAGGGACATTTTCCACATTCCCAAGTCAAAAAGGAGCGAGAAAAGGAGGACTTTATACTCCTAATCAGCATCATATGGCTCCCAACATCCCACTCTACACTTTTTTGCATTTTATCCCAAATCACACAGGCACGAATGCATCCGTGTACTCTGCTGCACCATGTTTCTAAAGAAAATGTGTGTTCTGTGTTATGCGTGATTCTCGACTGTTCACTTTGTGTGTATATTGAGATATAATCTGTCTGCGGGCTTCATGGTTCGGATTTATTTACATTCTTGGAGGTAAGAAACACCCTCACAGACTCTATTGGCTCTGGATTCTCTTGATTTTATGGTTTCTTGATGGTTAGTGATCACAAGAAAAGAAATTCGCTTGATTTTTATGGTTTCTTGGTGTGGTAGATCACTCCTTGGATTGAAAGTTTATAGCTTTTTCATTTGCAAGCCAGCCCTTTGATTGTTGCCTTGCGTGGAAATCATTTTCAACTGTTTATTTGCGATTGAGCTGTTGTATTGAGAAATTTTCTTGACTTATGATATTCACGCAGATGATGAAGATGCTCAACTTTTGGTTTTGGACAGTGTTTGGTGCAATTGTTTATTAATTATTGTCATTTAAGCAAGCTAAGTGGAGAACTTTTGAGTTGGAAGAGTATGGGTCAATTTTGTGATTTCTGCGGGGAGCAGAGATCTATGGTTTATTGTAGGTCTGATGCTGCCTTCTTATGTTTATCCTGTGATCGAAACGTTCATTCCGCCAATGAACTTTCTAGACGCCATTCAAGAACCCTTGTTTGCGAACGCTGCAATTTTCATCCTGCAGTCGTAAGGTGTGTTGAGGAGATGATTTCACTTTGTCAAAACTGTAATTGGTCTAGCCATACTGCCCCCGAATCCCGTGAAGGGCACAAAAGGCAGACGATCAATTGTTATTCGGGATGTCCTTCTGCTGCTGAGCTATCCAGGATTTGGTCCTTCTTTTCGATCGATTGTTCAAGTTCCAACCCCCAAGAAGGCCCTTCGAATCTTGAAAAAGAAGGTAAAAAGCTCTCTCAACGTCCATTATCGCTGATTGACCATAAAGAAGAGGCTGCTATGGATCCCATGGCTTCTGATATTGACCGATTTCGTGGAAGTGGGTCTTCAGATCTTGTTGATGAGAAGGTAACCTGAGATTTTCGAAATCATATCTCCTTTTCTATTCTTACGTTCAGCATTCCATGCACGAAAAGGTATTCTTAATGTCAAGTTCACCAGCAGCATTGTAGGGGAAAAGGTCCCTTCATTTGAAGGTTGCATCTAAATCTTGAATTCTTTTCACTTTTCAGTTGAAAAGTATTTTTATCACCCCCAAAATATTTTGGCAATACTTGTTTTCTTCTATCTCAATGGGACAACACAAATGTTCAAGTTTCATCTGTCCTTTTGGTTTGCTGTACAGCCGGATGCTAGATTATTTATTAGGAGCAGTAGTATTACTATCTTCTCTTCTATTTTGCAAAAAAATATCTTCCAGTCTAAAAATGCATAAAATAATAGGTCCAATTCCCCTGCATTCCTGCTATTTTGGCTGTTTGTTGGTCGATGGGAGATGAATTCCAAGAAGGTATGCAACTAATCCTTGGTTCTATTTTAAATGACAAGAAGGTACGTATCCTTGCTCCATTTCCAGTATAAATACTGGCCAGTTTTAGTGCAACTGCCAGTCTTTTAGAACCTTTTTGGGCTAAAATTTGATAGAGGTGCAAAAGGGTAGCATAGCGTGACTACAAACTCAATCTAATAGCTCCTTATTCATGATAATTGCTGCCTAGGTACTAATGCTGTTCAAGTGTCTAGTGTTTGAATCAGCACACACTCTGATTATTATAAGCCCTGCTTAATGTTTCAAAGTCTGGAAATTAAAATTAGCCCGTCTGAATTATGGTAATTACATAGGAACCAACTGGTTCTTGATAATCGGTTGGTAATATGTATATTGCTCGCAGTGGGGGGTTATGGAATATGAACATTCAGAAAATCTAGCTAAAGAGTTCAGAATGCTCGCAAAAAAATCAGAGACCAGTCTATAAGATATCCTGCATCTCTAAAAATCACAACCCTCATCCGAGAGCACCCCTGTCCCCTGGAGTTGGGACAACAACTCCCTCAAGAAAGGGGGGAATATGATAAGCTTGATTTTCGCGTGTTCTTATGCATGAAATTTGCCAAAATCGTTTCTGTCAATTTACGCCCAAGAATATGACATGTGAGTGGAATAAGTTATATTACATGAGGTTCGGAAATTGAAGATTTATCCATGGTTTAAGCTCAAGTATTCAAGATTTTTGCATAGCTTAAGTTTATATTCAAATGATATTAGATTTTGAATGTAATGGGCTGAGCCGATGATGTAGGTAAGTACATCGAGAATAAAACATCTTGGATCGTTGCATGATGAGATTCTCCATGAAGACTTCAACAACTCAGATATCGACTTGAGTTTGGATGACTTTGGTGTGCTTTTTGGTATATCTTTTGATGAACCACAACAGTTTTTTGAAAATGGAGGAATTGATAGCTTGTTTGAAATTGGAAACGTTCTTGATGCTGAATTTGATGCACAGAGTATACCTGTTACAAAGGTTTGCCCATATCATGCCATATTTTTCCATTTAGCCTTTCTCCCTCTTGATGTTTTCTGTCATATTCTTTTTGGGACACTGTTATGAGTTACCATTCATTTGTTGAAATATTATAGGGCTCAGACCGAAAGAGTAAAACAATGCTGCAGGCTTGCATGTTCTCGTCTAATTCCATCACAAGCTGCAAATCTGACCGAAATATTTGCTTCCCTAGAGCACCCGCACCATCTACTCTCTCAGTTTCTTTTTCGGGTTATACCAATGAGAGTAGCACCGGAGATCACCAAGAATGTGGAGTGTCACTAATGCTATCAACGGGGGGAAATTCATTCGATATCCCTTGTGCTGAAAATCAGTTCCTGGCCGCTACACGGGATAGTGCAGTCTTGCGATATAAAGAGAAGAAGAAATCGCGCAGGTATGTAAAATTTATGAAAACTCTCGAGTCTGGGAGCGAGAACCAAGTATAATGTTACTGAAAACTTGTCAACAGGTTTGATAGAAAGATAAGATATGCCTCACGCAAGGCGAGGGCAGATACTAGGAAGCGTGTGAAGGGACGTTTTGTGAAGACTGGTGATCCATATGATTATGATCCTTCACACCTGACAACAAGCCAATGAATGTACGATGCTCTAAATGATGTACCGTTAAACAAGAAACTGAGAACATGAAAATCTGGAGGATTTGGACTCTCCTGTTTTACGTGGTGGTGGTGGTGGATTCTTGTGTGCCGAGCTTGTTTTTCTTGTATATTTATATGGCCATGAGTATCCTTCCATATATAAACTTTGCAGTTTCTGTACAAATGTTAGATACATGCTGTAATTTTTCTTCTTCTCTTTTACGCCATCAACTTGTTAAAATTTTGACTTTGGATGGCAGCATTGTCAGCTAATGCTGAGCTCAAAAACATTTTGTATTTCGGTGATAATGTAGTATGTATTGTGAGCAGATTCGTTTTGTTTTATTGTGTTCCTGCTATCTTTTGCCTCCTTTTTTTCTTGCGTTTGCTTGTGCAATGCAGCAGGTCTCTCTAGTTTGCTCCACATTGGCCTCAGGGTCCTCACTTTGAGCTTCCTCCTGAGAGTTAGGTAGTGTTTGAAATTTTTGAAAATTTTGTTATTGGAATTTTTGAAAATTTTGTTAAGAAAAAACTGAAAAGTATTTTTTAAAAGCCGTCAAAAACTCTACACTTTTGCAATATTAGCCCAATTCATGCCTGGTTATGCTTTTTTTTTTTTTTTTTGTATATAAATTTGAAGAATGAGAAATATATATTATTATATTAATTAAAAAATAACAAGTATGCGAGATAAAAAAAACTTAAATTTACATTTTTTATTATTATTGCTGGACAACCATAAGAGATCAAGTACGTCAGAATATTTTGCACTTGATGTTCTTCAATGAAGATTTAAAACACAAAATGCTGCCTCCGTGAGCGAGTAGAATCCCCGTGTATACATAGCAGTAACGATATAGAGATTCAAGAAAGTGAAATGAATTCTCAACAGTCTTACACGTATATACCAAGCACGGAAAGTAACAACCAAACTGAAGGTTGCACATCCAGGGGCACATCACAGAAAAGAGAACGGGTAAAATAAGGTACAACAAAACTTTCCAGCGCGCAAGGAGATCATATGCCTGCGGTGGAATAATAACTTTTGTTCTTTGAGTAGAATCGTCAAATTCTGCCTAACCGAACAGGTCGTCATCATTCTCATCGTCATTATTGCCAATGTCACTTTCAGATTTACTAGGAGACACTTCTCCACCACCAGATCCCGAAGATGTGCGCGCCCAAGAAGAACCAACTTTGAAACCGAATGATTCCCCGTAAAGATCCTCATAGATTCCACCATTCTTCGCAGGAGCAGCCTTGACCTTGTTTAAAACTTGTTGAAGTTTCTCTGTCACACCTTGTTTGTGGGAATTTGACTCCTTCACGGAGGTCTGTTGTTCTTTTCCTTTCGGTATGACGGTTGTCTGTACAAGGGATTCATATTTCCCAACAAGACTGCCTTCTTTTACACCAACAGGACCAGGTTCTGTCTCCACATCAGCTCCATCTGAATATCCAACTATTTCAACCAGCTCGGCCCCAACCTGATCCTTGAATGTAACTCTTGTTCTTTTGATTCTCTTATGCGGTCTCTCCGTTATCTGGTTTCCATCCTTTGTACCTGAAGAGCTTATTGCTCCTGGAGATTTTGAAATTATATCAAGTTTTCTCACCCCGTTTAGAGACCGATTGATGTATGTATTATAAGACAAAACTGCATCTTCATCGGAGGCATCTGGAGGCGGAGGCAAATCAATCTCTGTGGGTTGTGGGGGTGGTGGGAAAAGAGCCGCGTTATTCTTCCTGAAAATGTAAGTTCTAGTTGATGCAGCGAACCGGAGGGACTGCCCAACCTCGAGCTCAACAGGAGAATCTTTTACCAATCTCTCATTTGCGACAAATGTACCATGGGCAGATCCTAAATCAATTACGTATACACTGTAAGAAAGATACCCGGTCAGTGCATATGATATGGAACATGCTTCAGAATGGTCAATGAGGCTTAACTGATATATGTTTTCTATTCAGACGTATGAATTCGATCATACATTTGTCCACATGTTTCGGGGAGTAGTGATGTTATACAGCGTTGCAGTGGCTAACTATATACGTGCATTGTGATAAATCACATGAAAAGAACACCATTAGCATGAACATTTTAAGCCCAAAACTATGTTCCACCAGAGCAGCAACATATTGCATAATAACATGAACCCATGATGAATAGCTAAAACAAAGAAACTAAGCCTCGCAAACAGCCAAACACCTTCCCATCCAGAGCCACTTTCTTTCAACTTCAGCATTTTAACACAGAAAGCATATCTGTCATTCAAACAAGTAAGTTTACCTACCAAGCAAATATAGACTGTCTAACTAGAGCATTTGCAAGTCCATTTGAGATTCGAGACCGTAAATCTGATAAGAAAAATACATTTCAACTACGAAAGAAAGAACATAAATAGAGAATCAAAATGGTGGCATAGTTATCAAACCTTCCGTTTTTGTGAACGACAACAGCTGCGTGTTGGCGTGAGACTGACTGATGGTCGAGCACAAAATCACAAGTATGAAACTGCCTACCAAATATGTTCCTCCGTTTGTCCAAATTAATCACATCCAAAACTTCCCCATCCTTCATGACATCAAGATAATAAACACCAGGGCGAGGCTCGATTGCCCAATCGGGAGGTTTCCAGGAGGACTGACCCCCTCCAATCTGGGTCAATGGTTGAGTGGGCACAGCAGTTGGCAAAACATCTGAAGTTGCAGCATTTTCCGGTGTTTTATGTTGGCTTGGGTGTTGGTTTTGTGTGTACGAAACTTGTGGGTGAATTATTGAAGCTGAAGCTGGCTGAGTAGCAGCTGCTTTTGTGGTTGAATTTGGAGTGACAGAGAAGGGTTCCAAGGACTCCGCTTTCTTGAAACGATCAAGACCCGCTCTTCCATACATAGTTTATGGACTGTACTGCTCATACAAATCCTTTTGTAACACTTAAAAAGGAATTAAAAGAGACCACCTCGTAACACCACTGTACTGTATTAACCTATTAATCTAAAGAAAAGCAACCCACGAAACTCTCTTGCTTCCTTTCAACGTCGCCCCTGCCAAAAACCCAACTCCACTGAGAATAAAACTCCATATAAGAGTAGCCAAAACAACAATGTCAAATAGAATTAATGCTCGAACAGACACCAGCACCCCGGATACTCAATTTGCTAACCTTATTATTCAACTAACAAAACTTGAATTTGGTAGGCAAACAAGCAAAAATTGTTATTCCAAATACCAATATAATCAAGCATTATTTAAAACCAGCTTCGCTTAGACATAAGCATTTTCCAAACGATGATGCAAGTGTAGGAATCAGTTCAACCCACAAGAAAAAAGGCCGTTCATCCGGCCATAACAAAAAAAATAAGCAACGGAATCAAAGAAAGGGGCATCTAAATTTGTTATCACTGATCTATAACAACTCCATCTTCCAAACTTCGGGCACAAAAGGTTCGTTAAAAAAAGCAGTGAGGTGAAAATACGGAGATTTACACTTACCTCTTGATAAAAACTTACAACTCCCATTTATGGATTTACAGAAATATCAAAAAAGGAAAGAAAAAAAATCAATACGAAGGTGAAGAGAACACTGATCGGCAACAAAATTGAGAGAGAGAGTAAATTGATGGGAGAAAGGAAAATTAAGAAGCAAAGCGATGGCGAGGGGCAGAAGTCGGAGAACGTTGTTGGGCCCCCGGGATTATCTGTTACCGTATCGGTACGGTCATTTAAAGGCCCATTTCTTAATTATTCAGAAAATTTCAGTTTAGTTCTTTTCATTATTTTCAATTTGATTGGATAGATTTCAAATTATTTAATTTCAGGAAATTTGAAATTAATTGAATGGAGGTATTTCAAATTCGTGGATAATTTCGTGAATAATCAATTTTGTTACAATCCCTAAATGAATTTATCATGACTTGATTAGTGTTTTTTTCCTTTTTAAAGAAAGTCTTGTTTAGTGTTTTTAAATCTCGAAGTATAAATCAATTAATCCAAGAATTCCGTTAAAAAACGTATTATTTTTTATGTGAAAATTATAATTTTCACCAAAATATAAATATGTTTGACTCGTTTCACCAAAATATACTCGTCTCACGGATAATGTATATATATCTCTAATATCGTCCCAAAGAAACGTACTCTTTTTACCCTAACAAATGCGATTTGTTTGGCGGTGGAAGAAATTAATTGAACCGAAACAGATCAGACTAATCTAAATAGCCGATACTTCAAACTCCAATAAAATGGTTTTATGGATGGATTTTGTGATACAAATCTCCAACTCACCTCGACTAATGAAAAGTGATATTTTTTATGCTATAAATATTACCTATTTAATTTTCGCTGTACTGCAGGTATAGACAGAAATCAACTCAGATATAGAAGGGTGAGACAACCTCCTTTTATTTTCAACCCTTGAAGTTACAAATTACAATAGACAAAGTAGTGAAACCACAAGAAACTAATACAAACAACAAAACAGGGGAATTTGTTACCCCTTTCCCCTAACATAGAATACAAACACATACCGAGAAATGAAATAGGATTTCTTTTGACTAATCAGAACTTCCCCTGCTTCATTTCTTGATTCAGAATCTCTTGCGACCAGCTATCCGTCCTACTTCTGTCTCTTGTAAATCTTTCCCAAGAAAGATTTCAGAACAGCCTGCACAGCTTTACTCGGATGAGCTTCGATAGAGCTTGTTATTTTCTCATAGCTCTTGCTTTCATATTCTGTGAATACCCCTTGGAGATTAATGTCATTGTACAGGGCTTTGATTTTTGCCACCTTGCTAGGATTGGGATCACCATAGTTTTCCTGGCGGTAAATCTATATGTTAATACACAGTTTTTGTTTTTGAGAGCTAGAATAGAATAGTGGAGATATTTGATTCTATGTTCTTACGAATAGAATTTTCTTTTGCTCGTCATTGCAAACCTCCAGGGCTTTGACTACTAGCCAAGAACACTTGAAATCTTCAATATCCGTTCCAATCTGGTGTTTACATGGCAATCAAAAAAGAGAAGACCTTGAAAAAAAACCTTAGATTTACGAAGGTTCCAATCCAACACACAAGTTCAGATCTTTACCTTCCCAATCGTATCAGGATGACCAAAACAATCCAAATAATCATCCTGAGAAAACCACAAAAAGAATGATGATAAAATATGATAAATTGATCCCTTGCTTGAACACATATCTTTAGACTTTAAATCAACAAACATAATCTCTAACATGCATATCAATATCCAAGAGAGAGAAAGCAGAAAATATTACCTGTACTTGGAAATAAATTCCCATATCAATAAGAACATTCTTCACGTCTATGTGGTTGTCTAGGTTCTCACCGGCCATGAGCAATGCACATGCGACCTGAGAAATAATCAGTACTGTTCAGGTCAAATTCTGAATAACTGCATTTTGACAATCATGTGGAGTCACAGATGTGACAATTTTTCCCACTTACTGGGAGGTAAAATGAGTAGTAAGCAGTCTTGTACTGAACAATGCGACGATGACTGCACAAATTTAAAAAAAATCAATCTGACCATAAATAACAGAAAAATATTGAGTCTCACCACATGAACATAGAAATTGGTATCTATCAGTTGCGAAGTCCGGCAGAAAATAGTATTGCAGAGTAGTGCTGCTATTTATTTTTAATCGTCAGGCTCATGAAAGGGCTAAACAAATAATAAGTCCTTAGTCTCAGAATATACAATATATACAGTAACTTGGCATATCATGAGATCTAGCATCTGAAGCAAGTGTATTTTGGCGCTGGATAGCTTTGCAAATTACTTATTGCAAAACCCTTCAGGGACTCACAGTGACAAAGAGTATTTTGATAAATCCTTTTCCCCTTCGAGAGTTGTGATCAAATCTATCATCTGTCCCGAGGCAGTTTGGAACTCCACCTAAAATATGACAAAATGAAGTTGACATGCGGTAACATGGTAAAACCTCTGAGCAGGTCCAAGTAATTCATAAGTAAATTTACCTCATTGAATAAATCCAGCAGATCCACGTAGTACGGCTTTTCCCTGAAATGCTTTTTGAGAATTCTAGGGATGTGGTTCCGAAGTATGATTCCATCATTAGCAGCAATCAGACCAACCTAAAGCAGAAGGTTCAATCAAGGTGAATGGTTAAGTAGACATCCTTTGGATGGTAGTTGTAAATGAAAACGATTAGTCAACATATAGCCAGACCTTGGGGACTCGAAACCAGCATGGTTGACCACGCCGCGTGTGAGAATTATCCATTATGTCATCAAGGACAAGGAAATACGCTTGAAGCTGCCCATTATAACTCATATAAGTCAGATTCTTGTGCAGAAAAATGCATAAGATGGATCCATTTGTGGTACCTAGAATAAGAAATAGAATAACTCACCCATTCTATACACCAGCCCAGTGCACTAGCAAGAAAAACCTCTTCTTCTGTCAGGTCTTTGCCTTCTTTAAGTAACTTATAGCTATCGATAACAGACAGACCTCTGTTTAACTTCCCTGCAAGTAACACCTGAATCTTCAGACTAATATCTTTTGGTTTTAAGAATATTAGATGAATATATAGTTTTTTTTTAACATTAGAGCAAAAACACGCAAGTCGGGAACTTGGCTCTAGAAATGAAGTAAATGATTCACATCCAACCTCCAGGCACATTGTAGTCCAGCATCTGCCACAGATATTAAAAATGGCACGTCAGTAACAACAATCAAACTGTAAAGCAGGAAATGTCATGCGAGCATAATCAACATTTTATCATCATTTTTTGCAATTTAAGCTAATATTAACACCCACTTCATTCTACAATTTAAAAACATTAATAGATGGAAGAAATGACAGCACTCGATGCTCTAACCATTGAAAAACCAATACTTACTCTGAAAGTGTATAATCACTTTTAATTTTAAAAAAACAAACTTTTAACATCTTCTGCAATTAAACAAGGATTTCATAAATTGCCTTACACGAACATTAGGACTTCTATATATTTAGTTGACTTTTTTCTGAAAGAGGGAATTTTCGCCTATTGAACTAGATTATGATTTGATTCTATAATCGATGATAGGATCTTGTAAAAGGAGACACCAGTCACTTGAATAACTAATTGATGCTCTAAAGTTGATTTAACTTCAGATAAACAAAAGTATGTCACCAAAAAGATCAGCATCCCATATTCAAGAAAAAGAGCATCTTCTATGCTCACTTTAAAGGGAGAGCACTTTGTGTTGAAAGGTATTTATGATGCTATCTCGTCACCAAACAATCCATAATTCCATATGCCCTTCCCACCTTTAAAATAATATCTGAAAACAATATAGCTGTATGTTACAGCCAATTCCAGTTTTAGATCAGCTGTGATTTAACACGCTCGTGACACAGCATTACACGTCTGTCATGCCAGCACACGCATAACTCTTACAGCACTCTCCAATACTGGAGGAGCATTCAAGTATTTTAGGAGTCTCTAATATCAATCCATTTCGTTGTGGATACTTCCAAAAGTAACCGTGATGTTTGAGATATGTTTTCCGAAAATTTGCTTTTTGAAGATCGTACAGAAACCGTAGCCATGTCAATTGAAAGGGACGAGATGATGATTCGACCACCATACACGATCTGAGAGTTTCGGCAACATGAAAATGAATTTCAGAGAACTCGAAAATATCAAATTATTCCAATAAATCAAAACGGTTTCCACCCATCCGCGCCATAATTCAGTAACATATATACAAGTCCATGGTTGATCTTCTTTTCAAAAAATTCCTACTATCATCCGAAGAGAAAATTCCACCACACCACACATCACATTCCAGTATCAAACAAAATGAACAGAAGAAAATAATAAAAAATCGAAGAACAAACCCGCTCCACCCATTGGCGAGAATCATCAGTCCATTCAAAAGCAGGGTCATTCAAAAGCTCAGATTTGAGCACGGAGTACACTTCCAGAAACGCCGCCCTCAGATCTGACGTCTTTCCGTTCAGATTCGCCATGTCTCCGCCCGAAGATTGCAGAATTCAGCGGTCAAGAAATGCTTCCTGCGTTCAGTACTGTTTATTTGGCTCTCAGCTTTTGTAGCACTTGCAAAGTGCGGTATCACCTGCATTTTATTATGTGTTTAAATTAATTAAATTAAATATTCTATTTGCCTTCATTTTTATTGGAATTACCGAATCTGGGTCTACCAAACTATTGTCGTAAAATAAAAGCAGTATAAGATTTTTACAAAAGCAGTAATCTTTTATGAGTTCACAAGTCATAACTCACAACTACGAAATTATATTTCGGGAAACAAAATTTCAGTGAAAATATCAAACACTTTATTAAAAAAATTTAAACTGAAAAGATTCTATTTTCCATATCATATATAGCAACAAAAAAAAAGAAATTAAGAAAAGTTTAATCGTGAAAAAGTGGTTTTTATTTTTGGTATAATTTTAATTATAAAGTTGATTAATATAATAAATAACATACAAACTTAAATATTTTAAGAATAAATATATAAATTTTCAAGTTATAAAAACGTAAGTTTCAAAATCACAAATTTTCGTATGTATTCAAGTTTCATCTCTTAATCACAAAGAAATGAATTGTAGGAGGAAATATTTATGTTAATGTCTAAGGTTTTTTTATATACACTTTATATTATTTAATATTTCTTATTTAAAATAAAATTTTAAAAAAAGTATTTTTAATTAAAAATAAAAAAATTACCTTAAATATTATTTTTAAAAGTTATTTTTTTTTCCGTTTTTTCGCGTTTTTTACGTCTTTTTAGGTTTCATACGATTAACCAAAAACTAACCATTTTTTATATGTTTTTGCCAAAAACGAAGAAAAACTCACTCTTAATCGTTTGTAGCCGACGTTTTTTTCCATCGTTTTTTAAAACACTGACTTGTACAAGTTATCTTTTGATGAGTGCAAAAAATGCAGCAGTTAATCATTTCGGTTATTTGAAATGTTACTATTTAATTTGATAAAGGTTGGTAATGGAGACCAATCTGTGGAGGGTAAATATGGAAATTGACATACTGTTAAACGGGATCCTAATTCCCATCGAATTCCAATAAGGAGTGAACACGTGTCTATGCAGATATGGGTTGGCGGAATGAGGAAAGAGATTCGCACCTTTGTTTGATTTTTGACATTTTTTTATTGTTTGTGTGGACTTTGAGATCTGCGCACAATTAATTTTAAATTAATTATGGGCCACTCGCCAATTTGTTTTCTTTTTTTAAATAAGGGCCATGGCGGTACAACTTCAATTATTATACCGAGAACGAAACGTGTAAAACGTTAAATTTGTTTTTATTATTATATTCTTTGATATACCTATATATATATATATATATATATATATATATATATAATAACGTAATTTAAATTTTAAGTTGGTGATATAATTGTTTTGAATCCTTCAAATAATTTATTCAAATAAAACAATAAATAAATCCCTTCAAAAACATATATGTACTCACAAACTTCTAGAAACAATTTAACTGATCAATTTTAAAAGACGAATCTCTTTTTTGAGTCATACATACAAAGTATTAATTTTTACATTAAAATTATTATTTTTTTTTATTGTAAATATGAGTGGATCTGACTTAGTCACTTACTTACAAATAAAGATCCATGAAATTGTCTCACGAAAGACATACTCATATATATGTGATGTTACGATATTTATTGATACCTTTTTATATACAATTATTGGTTTCAGATTTTTATTATCAATCTTGTTATGTGCGAGTCACCGTGTGGAGTAATTAAAAACAGTGTTTTTATAATCGGACCGGTGATCGAATCGGTTTACTTAAAAAAATGGTTCAATCGGTCGAACCGAAAAACCGTTTATATAATTTAATATAATAAATAATATATTTTGAAATTTTAAAAACTCAAAAATTATACAAATAGACATAAAATATATATTTAACATAGTTTGAAAGCTAAATAAATATGTAAATATATTTAAAATATCAATTATAGTTATAATTATTTAAAAAATAAATTATTTATTTTTAAAAAAACCAATAATTATTAAAATATTTTTTTAAATGAAGTTGAAATTTCAAATAATAATGTTTTTATATATAAAAACATTAAATCTAAGGTTTAAAAATAAAAAAATTAAATTTTCAAAAAAAAAAATAATTCAAAAAAACGGTTCAACCGGTTGAACCGGTTTTCCAGTTCTTGACCCGTTTTGACCGGTTCTGACCGGTTGGACCGGTTTTTCGGTTTTTTAGGTCGGACCGGACCGGTTCGACGACCGGTTCCCGATCGAACAGGCCGGTCCGATTCGTTTTCGAAAACACTGATTAAAAGTATGGAGATATAATACTAGGATCTAGGACAGGATGTCATTTTCATTCTCGTTCTCGAATTTAAAACTATTCATCATCATCGTCTTATGACTCTTATTCCCTGTATTTTCTAATCAAAGATTCCTCATCCTCGTATGGACTAAGTCTCCTCCCCGTCATCATCCTTGGTTTTATATGATCGATGAATCTTTATCTCCGACCCCATGGGAGTTAAATGGGCATCTGTGTTTTCATCCTCGTTTCAAATAATATTTGAATAGCAACGGGGCAGGGTGGTTTGTCATTTTTCGGGGCATGGACGGATTTATGTTGGGACTATAGTATGTTATAGTCTACCCTAATTTTTTTAAAAATATATATATTAAAAATGAATATTTTCATGATGTAGATGTATAAGGCAAGTATAAATCTGTATTTTTCATGTATCGTTGAATCCATATAGTTTTTAAAGGATTTGAGGGTGTTTTTTAATGGTCTAGATGATATATGATGATTTATACATAAGTATATGAAAATAGTGTGTGTATTTCAAAAATTAATGTGTGTATTTTGGTGTATACTATGTGTATACGGGTACTGTACATGTATACAATACGTATATGTATACTGTGTATATTTGTGTGTGTGTGAAAAATGTGTACTGTGTGTGGGAGTGTGTGATGTGTGTGTGTGCATTGTGTGTGAGTATGTGTACTGTGAGATGGTGTATGCGTGTGTATGCATGTGTAGGTGTGTGTTCGGGTGTGTGTGTATGTGTGTGTATGGGTGTGAGTGTGTGTGTGTATCTTGAGGTGTGTTATTTTGGTGTGTGTTGTGTTGATTTTTGAGGAAAAAAAGGGGTAAGATATTTTATGACTTGTGATGAAGTTACGATTGAGGTTGACGGCGTGTTGCCGTGTTGAATAAGACCTTCAGGTCATAATGCCCCGTCAAACCTGAAATTCCTTGCATTAGCTTGATCAAACGTCCATTTTAAAAGAAGAGGTAATTTATGAACCACTAGTCGAAAATGTTGAGTTGTTAGTTTTGAGGTGTAAAGTGTTTGATACGTTATTTTATTGAGGTATTTATGAGTACACTAAAGAGGTTTAAAGTTTAAAGAAAAGTGGAGGTTTGTATGTGTAAGGCCCGAAAATATTAAGTTCTTAATTACGGGATTTAAGATTTAAATTCCGAATAAAAGTGAAAAGATGAATTGAAGAAGTTAAGAAATTAGAGATTTCAATTTCGGGTCAGAAATATTTAATTTGAGGATTTTTGGATTTTAAGATTTTAATATCCGGAATTCTTAAATTAAAAGATTAAAAACATTTGAATTGATATTTATGGAATTTAAGATGTGAATTTCAAGATGATAAATATCAAGGATTTAATTTGAGTATGAAATCCGAGAAAGGACCCATTTGCAAATATTGAGAAGTTCAAGGACTAAAATGCGATAAGGTCCGAAATGATTTAATTTTAATCCGAGAATATTTAATTTGAGAATATTTAGAGTTTAGATTGGAATTCTAATATTCTTAAATTATTTAGGATTGAAATTGAATTAAAAGATTGGCCGAGGACCAAATTGCAATTATTAAAGAATTCAGGGACTAAATTGCAATTAGGCCAATATATATCTAAATTAACATATTCCTAGCCCTCATTCACGTGGGATTCAGAGGGTAATCAGAAAAGAAACTGTGAGAAAAGAAAAGAGAAGGGTTAAGACATTTTTGCCTTTTCAAACTCCGATATCTTTTGATCTGTCCGGTAGAATTTCCAATTGAACATATATTTGCGATCACAGCTCCGAGTGCTACGTTTTGACGTAAGTTTTATGAAGTTCTACCATGTTTGAATTTTAAGTTGTTGTTAGAATTAAGATTTGATTGTATAAACATGTTCTAGCATATACGACGATAGCATATCCAAGACGGATCGAGAAAAGATCGTCGTTTGGACATGTTTTGGAATATTGAAAGATTTCTCGAAAATCTGATTTTTATGGATGATATTCACGTGTATAAGCTGCTGATATTGTTGATGTTATTATGTTAAGGTGGTAATCATATTGATGTTTAAGCTTTTGGAAAGATCGAAATCGTACCGTTACGCCGTCGGTTCAAGATTTTGAATTGTTATGCATTCTAAATGTCTAGAGCTCATCTTCAAGTTTATTGTGGATGAATTGAATATGAGATTATGTTTAGAATGAAGATATAATGATATTTGAATCGAAAGATTTATCGAACTCGAATAGTTGCGACGTCGATAGAATTTCGATTGTCTTAGCAAGATTTGAACTGAATAAGTTTTAATGAAACATCGATTCAGATTTGAACTTGATGTTTAGCTATGTTATAAATCATTTCAGATTTGAATTGAAGATTATCGAAGTCGAATCGACGAGTTCGAGTTCGAATGACTTGAAGTGTTTGAAGTTGAATCAAGAATACCTTCAAGTAGCACTGATTGAAATGAGCAGATTTTGATTACCGATTTGCTAGCATTGAGATGACAGAATTGGCAAGTTGTTATTGATCAGCATTTGCAAGACTTTGCAATGATTCAAGATGATTGAATCCCGATCACAGGTATGAATCGACATTATTCCTGCCAGGTAGAACAATTCGAGAACGTGGTGGTTTTCGAGTTATCCTGAAATCACATACGTAGTTGTTTCAGTGCTTTTATGTGATTTATATGAGTTTTGATGCTTTGATTGATTATGTGATTATATGTTCAAGATGTTTTACAGTCTTTAATGCATACAGCTTATGTTGCATTCATCTTGAACTCCAGCCTGTAAAGCATAAGGGCAGATTAGCCTAGATTGCGAAATGACGTTTGGAGAATTATAGTTGAGTGGCATGGATTGCAGCCTTCGCTTTCAGAGCCAGAAGACTCTCTATAATTGCACCAAAGTCAGAGGATTAAGATACTTGATGCCGCCTCGATTGGGAGTGTCGGTGGTTTGATAGTTATTTTATTCCTCGGGATCCCAAAGAACTAAGCTTTGTTGATATCAGATTTGATAGCCTTTTCCTTGGCACATGCATTGCATTTATGCATTAACCTAGAGTTTTTTTATGGTTTAGATTATGCAGTTATAAATGCTAGCATGTTGTGATACACTATTCTAGATATGAATGTGTGTTATTGCTTTAGATGAATCATTATGTGTTAAGAGTTTAAGCGGCGATGATGATTCTATGAATTACATGTTATTACATGTTTTATGATTTTAGAGTTTTATAGCATATAGATTCCATATGCTTTCATGATGTATATGCATGTCTTTCATACTGAGATTTATTCTCACCGGAGTTATCCGGCTGTTGCTTTGTTTGTATGTGTGAAGAGAGTTAGCATGTGGTGATTCGGGTTTTAAGCAGATGACATGTATTTAAGATTTGGTAAACATGTTAGAAAGCAAGAACCTTTGTATATATTATTTTTGCCAAGTATTGATTTATACTTGAGAGTTCATGTATTCTAGATCACTTAGTATGAGTTTGAATGCATGTAAATTATGTAGAATAATGTTGAGAAATTTATATGAAGTTTGTATGAGATTTGGAATCAATTATACAGCAAAGAAGCATTTTTATTCTCTGGACAGGGTGCCCGCTCGATCGGGTGAACTTCACCGATCGAGCGAGGCCTGTATTTTGCCAAAACAGAGGAGTGAGTTTTTGGGCTCGCTCGATCGGGAGATTTTCACTGATCGAGCGAGGCCAAAATGGATTCAGACCGAGAGCTGCAATTTTATGCTCGCTCGATCGGTAACATTTACCCGATCGAGCGAGGGGCCTTATTTAAAAAAAAAATTAGCTCTTGGTTTATTATTCTTGTATTGTTTGATTAATTGTTAATTAATCATTTATTGCCCTAATATGAGATTAGCAACCCGGGTCCCCACAACAGGTGGTATCAGAGCGTAAAGTCTTGGAGCATAAAGTCTTGAACTCAGATAGAAGTTGAGCGGGGTAGATGGAGTCGCATGCATTTATAGTATTGCATGATCATGCTTTACTTGATTTAAAGAATTGTATGCGACGATGATTGTTTGATTGAACACGACTTGCTTTATTGAGATAAGAATTACATGCTTATATGCTGATATGTATGCCTGAGTTATTGAATTCATTAGAAATAGTGAATTCGTCTTAAGCATGTACTATGTGAAAAAAACATGAGTATTTGCAAGTATGTGTTCTATTCAGAAGCATGAGATTATATGTATGTTATACTGCAATTGTATGTTATAATCTCTGTCATATATATTGCTTCTGTTATCGAATAAGACAGCTTATGCAGAGAGTATGAGAACCTCAGATAGAACAGAACCGCAGATAGAACAGAACAATGTTAAGGTATGTTTTTGAGCCGATTGCACTGAGGAGTATGTTAGTTGAACAACTCCAAAGCTATGAATCATCAACTCAGAAAGATACAGAATATGATATGTCTAGAAAGGAGTTTATTTGAAGAGGTGGATCAGTTGTTCAAGAGAAGCATATTCAGATGAACATAGAACCAGCCTGATTTTATATCAACTCCAGGACTTAGCAAGAAGTTGGTGAAATTGCTAAAGATGATAGAATAGTAGAGACACATAAGTTGATTTCAAGCCAGTAAGAGAAGAACGAAATCATGAACCGGTAGTACGAGGCAGAGTTGAATTTTATTCATGCCTCTGTAATTGTGGAAACACTATGATCATCACCTCCACTACAACTTCCATAGCAGTATAGCTATGAAGCAAGAGATAGTGGCAACAACAGCAAAGATTGATTCAGTCTAAATGCCAGCAGATGAAGACATATAAGCATAGCTTCCTTAGCTGAAACAGATTGAGAGAACATGTGAATGACAGATAAGGTCATAGGCAATGAAAGTACAGAAAATAAGGCTCAAGTTGTATCAGATAAGAATATTACAGGTAAGTGAGTTAATTATAGTTAACCGCTTATATATTGATTGCATAGCATACATTCATAGATCAGTGATTTGTTATGCTATAATCTGTATCTGATGAGCCTGTATTCATCGTATTTGCTGAAATTTTGCCTTTGAGTAGATGGAATATATTTGTAAGATTCTATGAAATACAGACTTGAGGAAATAAAATTGAATATGCTAATATCAGACGTGAGATATTAAGCTAGAATACATTATAGATATTAATGCAATAACTGAGTATCAGATAAGAATTGATTGATTATGTGCAGTGATTAAGTTAGATCAGCAATAGCAATGAGTAGAGATCTATTTGATATGAGGTGCAGAAATAAATTTCTATTATGTCGGTACTGTTTATATCACGATGACCGTAGAAGAATGTCAGTAGAAGTTTAGTCGATATATTGAACTAGTACAACAGTAACCTAGAATTGACAGCTATGTCAGTGGTTAGAATGTACAGAAATAGTTTAATGCCATATTTCGACCTTTCTACGACATGAATGCAGTTCTATATAGAGTGTTGTCTAGTACAATGGTATTATGACAATTAGTATAGAAGAGCATTACTTGAACTGAAGAACTTCAGAAACAGCTAGCAGATTTAGTAGAAAAGAGTTATGTAGTACCGAAATGATGATTAATTCTATGACAATAAGTTAAGTCGAAAAGAGTATATTCGACTATTGTCAGCTGAGAATTAAGAATTAATAAATGAAACTATATCAATAGAGAATAAGAAAAATCAGTTACAGTTGAGCTTTTTCTTCAATTTTGCTGAAGCTATTCCATCATAGAAATCATGATTCTTGAATTTTTTGCTATCGATTCTGAGGTTTTTGTATTCGACCTCGATCGATTTTGATTGACTCTTATTCATTTGCTAGAGTCTGATTTGATTTACTCGCTTTAAGTTTTGATATGCAAGTGAGTTGTTTTCACTGTGCAGATTTTGTCATTCAGAATGTTTGATTTTGGGTGACCTTGACTTGAGCGAGTTCCTTTGATTTGAAATTTGAGAATTCTGGATTATTTGATGTGAATATTCAGTTTATCTTGAAGAATTTGGCTTGTAACTGATAGAAATTCAGATTCAGACTATTAGCAAGATTTTTGGGTTTTAGCTAATTGCTGGATTTATTGGGTACAGATCTGTACTTGTTGTATGTTTATGCTTGACAAATACTTAAACAATCAGAATTGTTGCGATCCAAGATAAACTTGAATTAGTTTGGAAAGATAAAAACAATATTGATCTTAGATCAAGCAATAGAATATTGATTGAGAATGCTAGATTAAGATAAGAGATAAGACAGCAGAGCAGAACAGATGAATGTTTGTGGTGATTAATCGTTTGATTATGCCAGATATTCTAGACATGGAATATCAGATTCTGAAAGAGGCATATGACAACAGATTTAATATCCATTCAGTTGTCTAAACATGTATGAGGTACATGTAGTCTTTACTTGGAGATGAGTATTGGTGAAAGAAATGAAAGCAGATACGACATAATTGACAGTACCAATACGAAAATTCCAGTAAAAGAAGCAGAAAAGAAGAACGCAAGTGGTTTATGTAACAGATTAGTTACATAAGAGTTGAAATCAGATCAAATTTGTGAACGACTTTAGTTCGAATCTACTCAAATCGTCATGATTTTACAATTTAGATTGTAGTAGATATCGACAGATTCATGAATATGTTGTATTAGATATGATACAAACATAAAAAGATACTTGTGATGTATTTAGCAAGATAATCAGATTACAGGAATTATTGAAATCTATTGTCGAGATAGAGACTTTAGATTTGTTTTCTAGATTGTGGCATTGATTGTCAGATGTTCTGAGTGTTTGGTTGTATGAGATTTCATTATACCATCCTCTGATTAGTGGACTATCAGATGTGATTATCCAGATTTTTGAGGATATGCTCAAAACTATAGTACTAGATTCGGTACTAGTTGATTGATTATTTGCCACGTGATTACCATAATTCCTGTAACAGCTATTTGATAGATATAAAGACAGTATTTTGATGATTGATTGATCAGAAACACAGAATTGTCTTTATATTGAAATAAAATTTCAGAAATATCAGCTATCAGACCAGCTATGAGTCACGAAATGATAGCGAAGGTGAAGATGGCTTTGAACAGAATAAGAATAGAACAGTATAGACAGAATGAGCAAATGAGTAACAAATATAGATTTGAAGCCTGAACAAAATGATCAGTTAAGAAGTTCTTTTTCGAGAATCATTAGGTTCAGAAAGAGGTTTCAGAATTGATTCCTATGAGTATTTGATCTAGCTTATGGATTAATACTCGAATTGTCAGATAGATGAATTGTTATCCATATGCATTGGCTAAAGAATATCAGCTACAATATGTATGTGCATTCAATTCAGATACAACAGAAGTAGATAAGATGTTAAGCAAGACAGATGAACTGATGCAGAATTCGATCACGAGAAAGAGCAACTTAGATATAAGTTGACTCAGTGATTATATGTATTGCAGAAGCAATCAGAAAGAAAAATTAAGATACGATAGAAGAAAAGATATCGAAAGCTCAGAGAATTGAAGTAAGTATTACTTCAGTTAGTTATACGCTTACGAGAATCAGTAGTAAGATCGAATGCGATTTCGAGGACGAAATCATTCCTTAGAGGGGAGGAATTGTAAGGCCCGAAAATATTAAGTTCTTAATTACGGGATTTAAGATTTAAATTCCAAATAAAAGTGAAAAGATGAATTGAAGAAGTTAAGAAATTAGAGATTTCAATTTCGGGTCAGAAATATTTAATTTGAGGATTTTTGGATTTTAAGATTTTAATATCCGGAATTCTTAAATTAAAAGATTAAAAACATTTGAATTGATATTTATGGAATTTAAGATGTGAATTTCAAGATGATAAATATCAAGGATTTAATTTGAGTATGAAATCCGAGAAAGGACCCATTTGCAAATATTGAGAAGTTCAAGGACTAAAATGCGATAAGGTCCGAAATGATTTAATTTTAATCCGAGAATATTTAATTTGAGAATATTTAGAGTTTAGATTGGAATTCTAATATTCTTAAATTATTTAGGATTGAAATTGAATTAAAAGATTGGCCGAGGACCAAATTGCAATTATTAAAGAATTCAGGGACTAAATTGCAATTAGGCCAATATATATCTAAATTAACATATTCCTAGCCCTCATTCACGTGGGATTCAGAGGGTAATCAGAAAAGAAACCGTGAGAAAAGAAAAGAGAAGGGTTAAGACATTTTTGCCTTTTCAAACTCCGATATCTTTTGATCTGTCCGGTAGAATTTCCAATTGAACATATATTTGCGATCACAGCTCCGAGTGCTACGTTTTGACGTAAGTTTTATGAAGTTCTACCATGTTTGAATTTTAAGTTGTTGTTAGAATTAAGATTTGATTGTATAAACATGTTCTAGCATATACGACGATAGCATATCCAAGACGGATCGAGAAAAAATCGTCGTTTGGACATATTTTGGAATATTGAAAGATTTCTCGAAAATCTGATTTTTATGGATGATATTCACGTGTATAATCTGCTGATATTGTTGATGTTATTATGTTAAGGTGGTAATCATATTGATGTTTAAGCTTTTGGAAAGATCGAAATCGTACCGTTACGCCGCCGGTTCAAGATTTTGAATTGTTATGCATTTTAAATGTCTAGAGCTCATCTTCAAGTTTATTGTGGATGAATTGAATATGAGATTATGTTTAGAATGAAGATATAATGATATTTGAATCGAAAGATTTATCGAACTCGAATAGTTGCGACGTCGATAGAATTCCGATTGTCTTAGCAAGATTTGAACTGAATAAGTTTTAATGAAACATCGATTCATATTTGAACTTGATGTTTAGCTATGTTATAAATCATTTCAGATTTGAATTGAAGATTATCGAAGTCGAATCGACGAGTTCGAGTTCGAATGACTTGAAGTGTTTGAAGTTGAATCAAGAATACCTTCAAGTAGCACTGATTGAAATGAGCAGATTTTGATTACCGATTTGGCTAGCATTGAGATGACAGAATTGGAAAGTTGTTATTGATCAGCATTTGCAAGACTTTGCAATGATTCAAGATGATTGAATCCCGATCACAGGTATGAATCGACATTATTCCTGCCAGGTAGAACAATTCGAGAACGTGGTGGTTTTCGAGTTATCCTGAAATCACATACGTAGTTGTTTCAGTGCTTTTATGTGATTTATATGAGTTTTGATGCTTTGATTGATTATGTGATTATATGTTCAAGATGTTTTATAGTCTTTAATGCATACAGCTTATGTTGCATTCATCTTGAACTCCAGCATGTAAAGCATAAGGGCAGATTAGCCTAGATTGCGAAATGACGTTTGGAGAATTATAGTTGAGTGGCATGGATTGCAGCCTTCGCTTTCAGAGCCAGAAGACTCTCTATAATTGCACCAAAGTCAGAGGATTAAGATACTTGATGCCGCCTCGATTGGGAGTGTCGGTGGTTTGATAGTTATTTTATTCCTCGGGATCCCAAAGAACTAAGCTTTGTTGATATCAGATTTGATAGCCTTTTCCTTGGCACATGCATTGCATTTATGCATTAACCTAGAGTTTTTTTATGGTTTAGATTATGCAGTTATAAATGCTAGCATGTTGTGATACACTATTCTAGATATGAATGTGTGTTATTGCTTTAGATGAATCATTATGTGTTAAGAGTTTAAGCGGCGATGATGATTCTATGAATTACATGTTATTACATGTTTTATGATTTTAGAGTTTTATAGCATATAGATTCCATATGCTTTCATGATGTATATGCATGTCTTTCATACTGAGATTTATTCTCACCGGAGTTATCCGGCTGTTGCTTTGTTTGTATGTGTGAAGAGAGTTAGCATGTGGTGATTCGGGTTTTAAGCAGATGACATGTATTTAAGATTTGGTAAACATGTTAGAAAGCAAGAACCTTTGTATATATTATTTTTGCCAAGTATTGATTTATACTTGAGAGTTCATGTATTCTAGATCACTTAGTATGAGTTTGAATGCATGTAAATTATGTAGAATAATGTTGAGAAATTTATATGAAGTTTGTATGAGATTTGGAATCAATTATACAGCAAAGAAGCATTTTTATTCTCTGGACAGGGTGCCCGCTCGATCGGGTGATCTTCACCGATCGAGCGAGGCCTGTATTTTGCCAAAACAGAGGAGTAAGTTTTTGGGCTCGCTCGATCGGGAGATTTTCACTGATCGAGCGAGGCCAAAATGGATTCAGACCGAGAGCTGCAATTTTATGCTCGCTCGATCGGTAACATTTACCCGATCGAGCGAGGGGCCTTATTTAAAAAAAAAAATTAGCTCTTGGTTTATTATTCTTGTATTGTTTGATTAATTGTTAATTAATCATTTATTGCCCTAAGATGAGATTAGCAACCCGGATCCCCACAGTATGCATGTGTGTGCTTGCTTGCTTGTGTTGAGGTCGAGGATTTTAAAGGGTTAAGGGTATCGAAATTTTAAAGTTATTATTATATGTATTTGTTATTTCCGGTATTACTTGTTGGGTCTTTAAGTTCACTAGACTTCATCGATGCAGGTGAGAAATAATGATGCAGTGTATTCTGGTGAGGACGGTGGTTGTGAGAAGACATGCACCCATCCAAGACCATGAAGTTCCGCAAATTTAGAAAACTGTTAATGAATTTTATTATTATGTTGGAAGCTGAATATTTTAAGGTTTTAAGAAACTATAGTATTTTTCATTGGTGGTAATTACTACGTTTTATTCTAGTTTTGTAATACTGAAAATTGTTGGAAAACTGTTTGAGTTATTTTTAAGGACCTTTATTTTGTTTTATTTTATGTTAAATCCCTTCCCTATATATATATATATATATATATATATATATATATATATATATATATATATAAAGAGTTATTTGCATTAAATACACTTGTGAAATATTGAAAATACACAATTTTCTCTTGTAAAATTGTAATAGGCATCTTCAACCCTGATTTTTTTTTTATAAAATTAGCACACTCGCCCCTTAATATGAGTGATTATTGCGCACGCGCCCCTCATGCGACTGGGCAAACCTTTTGATTTTTTTTTGCACCAAATTTCCTATGAAATATTAAAAATACATGTTTGACCCCTTGTTAAATCTATTCAACTCATAATACACAATTTTTATTAATATCCAATTATAAAATATTTACCAAACATTTTTCATTTTATTAATTTTATTTTTATTTTAAATTTATTATTCTTAATTAATTTGTTTATAAAAAAAATATTATTACTTTATCTTGCTATCATTATTTATTAACTAATTTTGTGTTTCCAACTTCTCGATTAAATATGAATTCATAAACAATGATTTAAATACCTAAAAGCATCAAAATATTGAAACAAAATGATAAGTTCATGCATATTACTTTTCGTGAATATGCATTTTTTGCACAATTTGCAATAAATAATAATACACATTTTTTGTTAAGATCCAATTATAAAATATTTATTAAAAATTTTCATTTTACTAATTTTATATTTTTATTTATATTTATTATTCTTAATTAATTTTTTTTCTAAAAAATATTATTACTTTATCTTGCTATAATTATTTTATTAAATTCTCTTTGTGTTTCCAACTTCTCTATTAAATATGAATTCATAAACAAGGATTTAAATATCTAAAGGCTAAAAATATCGAAATGATAAGTTCATGCATATTACTTTTAGATTTAGGACTAGGGGTGTAAACGAGCCGAGCTACTCGTGAGCAACTCGAGAGTAGCTCGGTCAAAGCTCGACTCGAGCTTGATTTGACCGAGCTCGAGCTCGAGTTCGAGTAGCTCGAGCATACAATCGAGCTCGAGTCGAGCTTTGAAACTATGTGATCGAGTAGCTCGCGAGCTACTCGACAAGCCTCATATATATATTAAAAAATAATATAAATATATATAAATATAAATATAATATATATAATATTATATTATATTGATATATTAATTTATTTATAATATTTAATTTATTTATTATATTTATATATATATTTATTTTATAACATATATAATATAATATTTTATTTATTTATTTATTTATTTATATATTTTTAATTTATATATATATATATAATATAAAAGCTCGAGGTTGAGCTCGAGTACTCGAACTACAACCGAGCTCGAGCTCGAGTAGTGTGCTACTCGAGCTCGACTCGACTCGATAACACCCCTATTTAGGACTATAAAGTTTTGAACCAAAATCTAAATTTTTCGAGAAGATGCATTGCACAATTTGCAGTAAATAATAATACACAATTTTTATTAAGATCCAATTACAAAATATTATCAATTTTTTTCATTTTAATAATTTTATTATTTAAATTTATTATTCTTAATTAATTTGTTTTTAAAAAATATTATTATTTTATCTTGCTATCATTACTTTATTAAAATCACTTCGTTTTCCAATTTCTATATTAAACATGCATTCATAAAACAAAGATTTAAATACCTAAAAGTAACAAAATATTGAACCAAAATAATAAGTTCATGCATATTACTTTTTGATTTAGTACTATATAGTTGGAAACAAAATCTAAATTTTTCGAAAAGATGTATTACATAATTCGCAGTAAATAAAATACACACTTTTTATTAAGACTCAATTATAAAATATTTATCAAAAATTTTTACTTTATTAATTATTCATTTTATTTTAAATTTATTATTATTAATTAATGTGTTGGTTCAAAAAAATTATTACTTTATTTTGCTATCATTAGTTTATTAAACTCACTTTGTGTCTCCAACTTCTCTATTAAACATGCATTCATAAATAAGAATTTAAAAACCTAAAAGTACCAAAATCAAAATATGCATGAACTTATCATTTTGATTTAATATTTTGGTACGTTTCGGTGTTTAAATTATTATTTATGAATGCATGTTTAATGAAAAAATTAGAAATACGAAATGAATTTAATAAAATAACGAAGTGAGTAATAATATTTTTTCCAAAAACAAATTAATTACGAAATAAATTTAAAATTAAAACAAAAATTCATAAAATGAAAAATATTTGGTAAATATTTTATAATTGAATCTTAATAAAACTCGTGTATCATGAGTTGAATAGATTTAAAAAGTATACTCTCAATGGGTCAAACATGTATTTTTAATATTTCATAGGGGTATTTGGTGTAAAAAAATCAAAATATTTGCACAATCGCATGAGGGGCGCATGCGCAACAATCACTCATATGAAGGGGCACGTGTGCTAATGTGTTAGGTCAATGGAATTCAGATATCTCCACAATGGTATGATATTGTCCACTTTGGGCACAAGCCCTCATGGTTTTGATTTTGGGAACCCACCCAAAAGGCCTCATACCAATGGAGATATCATTTCATATTTTAATCCATGATCTTTTTACTTAAACTTCCAATGTGGGATTTTTTTGGTCATCCAATGTGGGCCTTTGGTTGACCATTCCTAATAATCTTCCAATGTGGGACTTTGGTTGACTATTCTTAACAATCCTCCCCTCAAACGAAGTTCCACCAGGCCTCCCCTCAATCCGTCCCTCCAATCGAGCCTACTCACCTTCAATGCGTTGCAGCACACGCCTTACATGAATTTTCGGGAGCGTCCCTCGAGAGCTTTTTCACGGATCTTTAATCGAGGTCTCACACTTATTCTCCATGAGTTTCCGAGGATTCCACCCAACATTTGTTTTTTATCAGATCATGACTCATTCCCACAGACGGCGCCATTTGTTAGTTCAATGGAATTCAGATATCTCCACAATGATATGATATTGTCCACTTTGGGCACAAGCCCTCATAGTTTTGATTTTGGGAACCCACTCAAAAGGTCTCATACCAATGGAGATATCATTCCATATTTTAATCCATGATCTTTTTACTTAAACTTCCAATGTGGGACTTTTTTGGTCATCCAATGTGGGCCTTTGGTTGACCATTCCTAATAATCTTCCAATGTGGGACTTTGGTTGACTATTCTTAACATAATGTTACAAAAGGTCATGGTTGAAGATTTCTATTAAAATTTCACAGGGAAAAATTCTGCATTTTCAATATTTCATAGGGATATTTGGTGCAAATAACTGTAAAAAAAATAGTCAGCATTTTTACTTTTTAATTTTTAAATCTTTAAGAAAACAAGGTTGTTACAATAACAACTTGGGTTAATCATTTTCGTAAAGCGAGAACGGATACGAAGTACTTGCTATATAGGTTTATCGTATACGTGTCCCTAATTTATAGTAGGGATCATACAAAAAACTTATCATTGAATCTGTTTCATTCATCGTATACCTGTCCCCAATTTACTGTGGGGATTATACAAAAAACTTATCGTTGAATCTGTTTCATGTCAAATCTTAAAACCAAACGAAACTACATGTTTACTCTATCATTATTTTGATCGAATTCAAAAATTAATAACCTCGAATTATTTATATACCATTTTCTACTCTTTGTTAAGGATCACACGCATTGGTCTACTATAACTCAATATATATAAAGAGATGTAATTGGTTGTCCAACTTAGGCTTTACTTGACAAGTACCATAAAAAGCTTTCTTAGTGTTTGATACTTTGACAGGAAAAAGAAAAAAATAAATAAAAGCATGAGTTTGGTTAAAATTTTAATAGAACTTCTAATTTTTTTTAAAAAATAATTTCAAGTATAAATTTTTAAAGAACAATCGAGAAAAAAAAAATTTATTCGAGTTTTTAAATAAAAGTAGAATATTTTAAAAATTTTCCCGAAATCTATACCGAAACCTGAAACCAAACAATCGATAATTTGGTTTGTATCCAAGTTAATCAAATTGTGGGGAAAAATTTTAGAAATAGATCTTAAATTAAAAAATAATCAAGTTTGATACAAAAAAATATTGAAGTTCATTCATAAATTGTATTACCAAGTTTAGTCTATTTAATTTTAAAAAAATATAAACAAATGAATACGATTTACTATTACTATCAGTTCTGCATTTCATATATTATTTTTTAGTTTTTTTATTTAACCAATGAAAAATCAATAATATTTATCAAATAATAAATAAAATTTTATAATAAATCTCTGGCCCCTGGACAATCAACCCCAATCTCATAACAATATTTTTTTTTAAAAAGAACGGACCAAGTTGAAATCGCCTCTTGACTTTAACGTCTACTTCTCTACGTGCTACACCACCTCCTCCACTGTCCGGCGGCGGCGATGGACGGAGAGAACTCGAAACCAACGGCGATTTGTCAGATTCTAACGCCTCCAAACACCAGAGACCTCGTCGATTCCGTCGATGCTTTTCTCTTCGATTGCGATGGTCCGTACGTAACAGACACACTTTCTCAAAACTTATCCAAAGAACATCATCGACATTTACTAGTTGCTGAAATCTAAAGGCGTATTTTTTTGCGTCTGTTTTTCAATCTATGATTTGGATATTTCAGGTGTGATATGGAAGGGAGATGCTTTAATCGAGGGCGTTCCGGAGACTCTAGAGGCTCTTAGATCAATGGTTAATTAATCTCTCGCTTCTTATCAGTTATTTTCAGCTGTAAATAACTATTCATGTTAGTGATGTGCTGAACTGTCTGTTGGTTCTATACTTCTATTAGTGGTGGTCGTAGCGCAGGTTTTTTTTCGCATTTATTTATTTTTGTTGCATTGTGCTTTTTGGCAATATATATCGTGCCACATCGAAGCAGAAGTCTCATCTTCGAAGTTTTTCTTATGTTACAAACTCTATGCTTCTATCAACACTTCTTCCTTGTTATGGCATTACTAGTACAGTTTTGAATGATCACGTGTGATGTTTACATATATTTGCTTGATCCTTGGACCAAACAGTTGGGTGTCACATGCAGTTCATCCCATCCCGAAATAAGTATTAATTTTTAATCTAGTTAAAAACTGTGAATTGCCCTCAACCTCTGTTTATTGGTATACAATTTGATAAGTACTAATTGCTCGGTTTTGTTCCTTGTTTATTCTCCTTTTCCAAGTTCGGTCTTGTGAGTCTGTGACATTATTGTAAATGTCACTCGTAGGGAAAGAAGCTAGCACTTCTACTAGTGGTGATTGTAGTGAAGGTTTTTTTTTTCCCATTTTTTTTTTGTTGCATTGTGCTTTTTGGCAATATATATCGTGCCACAACGAAGCAGAAGTCTCATCTTCGAAGTTTTTCTTATGTTACAAACTCTATGCTTCTATCAACACTTCTTCCTTGTTATGGCATTACTAGTACAGTTTTGAATGATCACGTGTGATGTTTACATATATTTGCTTGATCCTTGGATCAAACAGTTGGGTGTCACATGCAGTTCATCCCATCCCGAAATAAGTATTAATTTTTAATCTAGTTAAAAACTGTGAATTGCCCTCAACCTCCGTTTATTGGTATCCGGCTTTGATAAGTACTAATTGCTCGGTTTTGTTCCTTGTTTATTCTTCTTTTCCAAGTTCGGTCTTGTGAGTCTGTGACATTATTGTAAATGTCCCTCGTAGGGAAAGAAGCTAGCACTTCTACTAGTGGTGATTGTAGCGAAGGTTTTTTTTCCCATTTATTTTTGTTGTTGCATTGTGCTTTTCGGCAATACATATTGTGCCACAACGAAGCAGAAAACTCATCTTCGAAGTTTTTCTTATGTTACAAACTCTATGGTTCTTTCAACACTTCTTCCTTGTTATGGCATTACTAGTACAGTTTTGAATGATCACGTGTGATGTCTACATATATTTGCTTGATCCTTGGACCAAGCAGCTGGGTGCCACGTGCAGTTTATCCCAACCCAAAATAATTATTAATTTTTAATCTAGTTAAAAACTGTGAATTGCCCTCAACCTCTCTTTATTGGTATATGGCTTTGATAATTATTTATTGCTCGGTTTAGTTCCTTGTTTATTCTCCTTTTCCAAGTTCAGTCTTGTGAGTCTGTGACATCGTAAATTTCCCTCGTAGGGAAAGAAGCTAGTGTTCGTGACTAACAATTCAACCAAGTCTAGAAGGCAATATACGAAGAAGTTCAATTCCCTTGGAATTTCCGTTACCGAGGTTTGGTACATTGGTCAGTCTTCTTATTAATGCAGTATGTCTTTTATAAATATTTACTGAGTCCTGTACTGGTTTCAGGATGAAATATTTTCCTCATCATTTGCTGCTGCCATGTACTTGAAGGTCAATTCCTTTCCTAAAGATAAGAAGGTTTGATCTCACCTCACTTGCTATTTGTCTTACTGTATTCTTTAGGCAGCAAGATTTTCTGGTGCGCTAGAGGTTGATACCATTATATCACATGGGTAAGAAAAAGTGTTGTATATAACCCCATTATTAACTTGTCATAAGGAAGATTCAGGCCAATGATTTGTTTAATCAAAATCAAAATCAAAATCAAAATCAAGATCGAAAGCATTTTATCCTCAACTTACATGAGTATCATCTCATGTAACACGGGATCTTGTACACTGATTTATAAATCCTCTTCTTAGTTATACATGTTCATATTAAAGGGACCGAACAAAATAAGTCACATGATCTGCTTTTAGATAGAGGTAGCAGCAAGGTCTCAAGAGAAAGAACATAACTCCTGAGTCCTGAATAGGAACTTAATCTCTTGGATATTTTTATGGCTATATATAGTTGGGGAAAAATCTTTATACTGTCCAAATTTCTTTTTGCTTCATGTCATTGTTTTCAGGGCCTCGTATTGTTGCATCGTGTTTTCAGGTTTATGTAATTGGTGAAGAAGGCATACGTGAGGAACTGGAGCTCGCGGGATTTACCAGTCTTGGTGGCACTGTAAGTGTTCTTTTTGTTTCAATCTCGAGATTCTTTTTATCTAATGTCATCTATAACTTTCAGTATTTTGTTTTCTTTGAGTCAATTGAATATTATTCCTCTTATATTGAATTTAGAAGAATAACTATGTTAACAATTTGCAGGAAGATGGGGAGAAGGCTGTCCAGTTGAGACCAAACTTTCTGTTTGACCACGACAAGAGTGTAAAATTTAACAACTTCCCCAGTATTCTATCTTCATATATATGCTGTTCTTTGATTCAGAATTGCTGGTTCTCATTCCAGGTAGGAGCTGTGGTGGTTGGACTTGACCAGTATATAAATTATTACAAGCTACAGTAAGTCTCACTTTCCTTGGTGTTTTTTTTACTTGATTAAATCATCTGCATATATCGTCAATATGCTATGGTAGTATAACTTAATATCACACCATACCATACAAGTCAAGCCGAAGTTTGCTTTTCTACCTTATGGCCATGATGAGGCTTGATCAGTCAATTTATCCATGCTTTTATTTCGTTTATGTAGATATATATTTTAGGGCTTGATCAGTCAAATTTTATCTAAAGCACCCAATTTTACTCATCTAAAGATATGGAACTCTTTGCATACGGGAAAATCCAGGGTGTCTTTTTATTGCTACAAATCGGGATGCAGTTGGCCATCTTACTGATCTGCAAGAATGGCCTGGTAAGCTTTTTTCTTTTCGATAACCTCATCGTCATTGATAAGAGACTTTAGACGTTAACATTTTCTTGAGTTTAGGTGCGGGATGCATGGTTGCTGCAGTATGTGGCGCGACACAAAGAGAGCCTATTGTAGTCGGAAAACCATCAACCTTTATGATGGACTTTTTACTTCAGAAGTAAGTCGATTTAAAAATCATGGGTGCAGTGTCACATTAATATGAAGCTTTTTGAGTAGTATTGAAGGTTTTAAGTCCGTTGCCTACATAAGAAGCCAGTCTCTTGGATTAAACTCGCCTGTTATAACCCTAAGTGTTACTATTGGCGCTTTTGTCAAATACCAACTCAGCAGGGGAAGTGGTGGGGGTAATTTGGATAAGCTAGTAGGACTATAATGATAATTTGATATGTCGCTCTATTGTTTCGATTAAGATACATGAGGCAAAAATTGACATTGTCCACTTTAAACACATTTACATCTTATTATTTTTTTTGCCTCAGATATAACATCCCAACTTCAAGAATGTGCATGGTTGGGGACAGACTTGACACTGATATTTTATTTGGACAGAATGCCGGTTGTAGAACTCTACTTGTTCTTTCAGGTTGAATTTGAAATCTATCTAGTTTGTTTATGATTTTTTTTTCTTTGCTGCTGCTTTTGCGTATCATTTGTACCTTGAATTGGTAGGCGTGACAAATATAGCAACTCTTGAAGACCCATCAAATCATATTTGGCCCGAGCATTACACGAACACGGTGTCGGATATCATTGCATTATTGGATGATTGATGATTTATTCCAGCCTGAGTAAGCTAGCTATAGGCAACCATTATTTGTACGTGTTAAACTTCCGTTATCTGATGATATTTCCAATTCTGAAAATTTAGTTCCTCATAGATTGTCTGTTCTGGTTTCAGCTGTTATGTGATAAAAAAATACTAGCATTCTATGGTCTGTTTGTATATGACACTTTTCTTCATCTTCTATTTCCTTTTTTCCTAATGGCAAGAAATCTTTTTGATCATTTTTTACCACTCCATTCTTTTAAATTTGTTGTTGTGTATAAGCAGTTAAATTTATATATATATATATAGTTTTAAAATATATATATATGGATCTTATAAATCATAAATTGAAAACACAAGCAGGTGGGTTCCGAATACTTTTCTTTTAGAAGCTTTTAGAGAAAATAGAGAACACGTGTTTTATGTGTGGCGTCCGCGTTATGATTAGGGGTGCAAATGAACCGAATCGAGCCGAATAATGGTAAAATTTTAAGGCTCGAATTCGGCTCGATAATAGTATATTCAAGTTCGAGCTCGATTCGAAGTTCGATAATTTCAAATATTTTGGCTCGGACTTGGCTCGAAATGAAGTTCAAGTTCGAGTTCGGCTCGAAATATTCGAACTTATTGGTGAACTATTCGGATATTATGGTTCGAAAAGCTCGAAATGTTCGAAAAAAGTTTGAAATGTATATATATTTATTATATAATTATATTATATTAATTAAATATTAAGGTTCGCGATGAACAATATAATTTCGGTTCGAGCTCGACTCGAAAAAAAGTTCGAACATGTTCAAATTCGGCTCGAGTTCGATAAACTCGAATATAAATCAAATTTTATCGAGCGAGCTCATAAAACTCACGAACAGGTTCAGTTCGTTTGAACCCTAGTTATGAGCCTCAAATACTATTTATACGAAAGATCCTTGTCAATACTAATTGGCAAGCTGTCACCTTACCTCTAAAAGTTCACGACTTCATGTGCCCATGGAAATGTGCAATGAAATCGACCAATGTAGCACGGATGATGAAACGTGATTGTGTTTCCCCCCCCCAAATGTTGCGTTCTTTTTACATCTATCTATATATCGATATCTACAGGATAAAGATATACGACCCTTTCAATCTCAATTCTCGGAACTTATGTAACAAACTCCAACTGATCTTTAACGGGTTTTGAATTATATATATACACATAATATGTATACGTAGATTTTCTGCCCATCATATATCATATATGTATGTGTGTATATATATATTGGTGGCTAACAATAACATATACGAATGCGATGGGTAGGAGCAAGCCCTTGTCGAACTCAGGACTCGTGGTGTTTGCACTCACAGTAACAGCCATCGTGCTCGCGGCGGATCACGTGGTGGCGAGAGGAGGAAGAGGAGGCGGAGGCCGCGGTTCGAAGGTACGGAGAGGCGGCGCCGGCGGCCAGGGAGTTGGACTTTTGCACTCCGCCGCAGAGCCTTCACCGTTATCTAGTCCTCTCTTTCTGGTTCTCATGGAATGCTTCAGCTTTCTTGTTTTCTGCCTTACGGTGCTTTTATGGTGAAAGTTCTGGGATTCAATTCTCTTACGAAATCTTAGAATATATTCAAATAATAGAGAATTACAAGATAAGATTGATCAATTGTTTTATTCACGAAACATTCTCTAACTAATGTTGTTGATGTTTAATATATTATTTGTCTTTTGCACGCAATGAAATCTTAGAGCCTTCACCATCAGGACTCGTGGTGCCTGCACTTTAAGTAACAACCATAAACCGTTTTACTCCGCTATTTGATCAATTTTTTTTTTATTTAATTATTTCAATCATTTTTCATCCTAATTTTTGTATTTAATATATAGTACAATCATTTTATTTAACAATTTTAATTAAAATATAATTTTATTATAAAAAACAAATTGTTTAATACGCAATGCGTGTAACAAAACGCTAGTAATTTATTGTGTGTTTGAACACTTTTGAGATTCCTGAGAATTTCATGTATAGTTTAAAGTTCCTCGGAATTTCATAAATAGAGTTAGACAAATATTTTTACGCTCCATAATAGTTTAATTTCATACTCCAATGATCTTTACTAGGACAACTAAATAGCATTTTTTTTTATCCAATCGATGTGACAATTATACACCAACAAACACTACCATGTTTGAGATTGCTTAAAAAAAGTGCTTTTCACATTTTCTTTTATTGTTGAAAATATGTTGTTATTATTATTATTATTATTATTATTATTATTATTATTATTATTATTATTATTTAAGTTGAATGTTGAATATTGAGTTGTAAAATGTGGAAAATTAGTGTGTGATGATGTAGATGATGATATATTAATTTTTGGACTAATCTCAAATGTGGATCTATAAATAGGTCTTCATTTGTGATGAAAAATACAATTGAGTTGAGAAAAAAATATTATAAAGTGTAGAGTTTGATATATTTTGAGTTTTGGAGTATTTATTTTTTATTATAAATTTTTACTTTTTCACAACACGATATCAACACGAAGCTCTAAAAGTCCTCCATATTTTTCCAAGCTCCAAAACACAAGAAAAAGGTAACAAAAGTAAGAATATTTATTTTATTATTTATTTATTTGTTGTGTATATATTTAATATATAATATCATGTTATTATCAGAAATGATCAAAAAAAAATTAGTTTTTAAAAACTTATTATAAATCCAGGGAGGATGTTAAGACGACATCCCACACTCCCAGTAAGGGATACGACAAGTATAAAAGCCTCTAAGGTTTTTAAACAATAACGTGATATGATATATATTTGTTATGTATATATACTAACTGTATAATTTCATGTTATTATATAAAAGGTTGTCTATGACACTGATCTTATAATAACGTGATATGATATATATTATTGTGTATTTATATACTAATCATATTCGTATAATCTCATATTATTATTTAAAAGGTTGTCTATGACATCGAACTTATAATAATGTGATATGATATACATAATTATTTAATTATGATTATCATTATATGCATCACATGATTATCACGAATTTTTTTTCTTACCCCAACGGTAACAAACGGCTAGTTTTTGCCCTATAAATATGTTCACTCAAACTCATTTTCAATCACACCAAATTCACTCTTTCTCTCAAAATAATTTCTCCTCGATTTTTCGAAGATGAAGATGATGGCATTTCTAAGGCTATTTTTCATAACGATTATGATCATCATGCTCACGGGTCTTGTACTCACCAGTGATTTTCCACCACATACTTTTTCTCTATTTGTGCACGCACTTGTAATCTTCGTTATTCTATTATTTTGTATTGCCATATTAATGTAAATTAACTTATAAAATGCATTATTATTTTTCTGGTACCACCATGTCAAATTTGACAAAGCTTAAATTCGTTGCTCTCGATATCACTAGAAAATAACAAAGAATTGTTAATGAGAAATCATAAATCCCGACCCAATGTATCTACGACATTTCCAGAAGCAAATGTCGTAAGTAAAAAATGAAAACCAAAATCAAAGGCATAAACTAGATTTTGGTCGAGGTCGAGGATGTGGTCATGAACGTGGACGTAGAAATGATCGCGGTCGTGGTTACGGCCGTGGATATGAAAATAATCGAGATAGTTACTTCAATAACTAATCTTAAAATTCACGAACCACCCAAAAAGGCTGCATGAAAATATGAGTTAAAATAAAAATCACTCAAAAAGATATGAGAGTGTTTGTTATAAATGTGACACTCCAATACATTGGTCACATATCCCTGAGCACTTATGTAAGCTCTTTAAAGTATCGATAAAGGGAAAAGAAAAATAGACCAATTTTGTTGAAAAACAGTAACCATTTAAGTGGTTCAACTTATTTCAATGCTGCCGATTTTTTCAAATGATTTCGAAAACATTGATTAATATATTGGTGGGACTGAAATGTAACATGCTATATTTTTCATGCATTCTTATGAAACATTCTATACTTTGCATATAAATATTATCCTTGATTTTATTTATTGCATTTTTTTGAAGTATGGAAAATGCTATGAGCAAAGATAAACCCATGGAAGTTTGCATACCCGATAGTGGTACAACACACATCATTTTCCGAGATAAAAGATATTTTTTGGAATTAAAACCAACAAAAACAATGGTGAATACAATATCAGGTCCTGTAAACTTGATTGAAGGTTGTGAAAAAGCACATTTTTTTTACCTAATGATACAAAATTTTTGATAAATGATGTTTTTTATTCACCAGGATCAAAAAAAAATTTGTTGAGTTTTAATGACATATATTCTCATGGGTATGATACTGAGACGATAACTGATGGAAATCAGAAATATATGTGTCTTACCACATATAAATCAAGAAAGAAATATGTGGTTGAAAAATTATCAATGCTCTCTACTGGATTGCATTATACACATATAAGGCCAATCGAATCAAATATGATGGTTAATAGTTTTTTAATATTAACCAATTGGCATGATCGATTGGGACATTCTGGTTCAATAATGATGCGAAGAATTATTGAAAATGCACATGGTCATCCATTGAAAGACCAGAAGATCTTTCAGAATAATAAGTTTCAATGTAAAGCATGTTCTCTTTGAAAACTTATTATAAGACCATCGCCAACTAAAATCAAAATAGAATCACCCATATTTCTTGAACATATTCAGGTTGATATTTGTGGGTCAATTCATCCACCATGTGAACCATTTCGATATTTTATGGTATTGATCGATGCCTCCAGCAGATGGTCACATGTATGCTTATTGTCAACTCGGAATGTGGCATTTGCAAGATTAATGGCTCAAATAATAAAATTGCGGAATCTATTTCTCGATTATACAATCAAAAAAATAAGACTTGATAATGCTGGAGAATTTACTTCCCAAACTTTCAATGACTATTGTATGTCAATGAGAATTACTGTTGAACATCATGTTGCTCATGTTCATACACATAATGGATTAGCTGAATCATTGATTAAACGTCTACAACTGATTGATAGACCAATGATTATGAGAACAAAACTCCCTATTTCTATATGGGGACATGCAATATTACATGCTGCGGCATTAATTCGCATCAAACCAAGTGCATATCATAAATTATCCCCATTGCAGCTTGCATTTGGTAAAGAACCAAATATTTTTAATCTGAGAATTTTTGGATGTATGGTGTATGTGCCTATTGCACCACCTCAAAGAAAAATTGGTATTTATATCGGTTATGATAGCCCATCAATCATTCGATATCTTGAGCCTCAAACAACCGATATGTTTACAACACGTTTTGCTGATTGTCATTTTAATGAAAAAATTTTCCCAATGTTAGGGGGAGAAAAGAAACACATCAAAAAAAAATCACATGGTACGTACCATCATTGTTACATTTGGATCCAAGGACCAAACAATGTGAGAAAGATACACAGCAAATTGTGCACTTGCAAAGAATTGCAAATCAAATGCCAGATGCATTTGCAGACACAAAAGGGGTAACAAAATCATATATACATGTTGTAAATGCCCCTGCTCGAATTGAAATTCCAAAGAAACAAATTGAAGACACTCATGATGTCATAAAACGCTTGAAGCGTGGAAGACCAGTCGGTTCCAAGGATAAAAATCATCGGAAAAGAAAAGGCATAGAGAAGCACGATGATCATAAAATAGAAAATGGTGTTCCAGAAGAAACACCTGATGATGAAAATGTTCTGTCAGAACCACAAACTGACGAGAATCGTGAAATATCTATCAATTATATTAATACTGGAAAAATATAAAACCGAAAAGACATAGAAGATATGTGAGATATTTTCTTATAATGTGGCTTGTGACATCATAAATGAAAATGAGAATCATGAACCAAAATCTTTTGGTGAATGTAAAACTCGTCATGATTGGGCCAAATAGAAAGATGTCATCCAGGTTGAATTGGATTCGCTGAATAAACGTAATGTTTTTGGACCTATAGTCCTCACATCTGAAGGTGTAAAACCTGTTGGATACAAATGGGTTTTTATTCGAAAGCGAAATGAGAAAAATGAAATAGTCAGATATAAAGCTAGACTTGTTGCACAAGGTTTTTCTCAAAGGCCTGAAATTGATTATTGTAACGCACCAAAATTATCTTAATGGACTTTATTTGAGATAATCAGAGATTTTAGAAGATGAGGGCCGATTCGATTTGGATCAGGGACTAGAATGCAATTTTCAGAATTTTCAGGGACTAAAACACAAATATGAGAATTGTTAGATATTTAAGAGGCTTTGACTCTTTCTTTCCACTCCATCTTCTCCCTTCACACCACCTCCACCATTGATGAATCGCCCCATTTCATTCCAAGCTTCTAGATTTCCATTTTTTATCGATCCGTCCGATAGTTTTTCGAACTGAAGGCATAGCGACGATCACTGTCTCGAGTGCTCTGTTTAGAAGTAAGTTTCTTTCGATTCTGCGAGGTTTGAATTTTTTGATGTCTTTAGAATCGATTTATATTCGGAGAGGATGATTATGAGATAGCAGTGATAGTATATCTAAGACGGTTCGAAGATCTAACGACGATCGGAATTGTTATGATTTTCTTAGTGATTTTCAAAATCTTTGAATTTGAGATGTGTTGGGATTGGATTGGAAATGATATGTATTGATTGAAATGAGTTTATTGGATTGTTGAATTGCTGTCTGCGTTTTCGGTTTGATCAGTTTATAGCCGTTATGTCGTCAGTTTGAGTTTTGGATATCGTTTCTATGTTTTGATCGTATCGAGTTTGATGAGCTTTTGATGTCGATATTGATCCTTATGACTCCTTCTGATAAATTGAATTGAAGTCAGTAGAGTTGCGAGATAGCAGCTTTGGACAGTTTGGAAGATTGAAGTCGGTACAATATCGATTTTCTTATTTATCAATCGAAGAAGTTTGATTGAGTTTTGAATGAATTTGATTGGATATTGATTATTATCCTTATTATTGATTTTTTAAAATGAAGTACTTTCGAAGCGAATAAGGTATAATATGACTTTGAAATGAAATAGGACGATTAACTCGAATCCGGATTCATTCGAGTGTCTTAGAAGAATCACATACTTGCATTATTATATGCTTATATGAATTTATGATTGAAATTATATTTGAATGCATGAGATTACATATGCATTCATATTGAGACGATTGATTATTCATTTTGAATTAGACGATCTGGAGATTATAGCTGAGTGGCCTTGGTAGGCGATTTACTACAAGTGTCGATTAACTCACTATAATGCCCTAGATTCTAGAGGATTAAAATATACCTCGTCCACCTCGAAAGGGGAGTTCGGTGTGATCGTTGGATATTTTAACCTCGGGATCCCAAACCGAAGAAAGAAAGAAAGAAGAATTCCATTTGATTATCTGAGTCTGATAATCCAGAAGTTTTAAAGTCATGCATATCATTTTAATTCCGCAATTGAATGAATTACTTGAGGAATATGTGGAATTTGATTTGATATCATGTTTTGATATATTTACATTTTATCATATGCTAGTCTCTTTTACTGGGAATATTATTCTCATCGGATTATCCGGCTGTTGTCTTGTCTTTGTATGTGTGCTTGGCAACAGGTGGGGCAGGACCGAGTCAGAGATCGCATGGCTAGTTGGTCGAGTTGATAGAGTGAGGCCTTGGTGTTTTAAAAGTCGATTATGTAATCAAGCTTGTTATATTTTGTATTCGGATTGTAATAGCTAGAACCGATGCATGTTCTATCCTTTTGAGCATTGATCAACTCTAGAACTTCATGTCTTATTTGGAGAGATTGTGATTTAATGCATGATTATGTTTTGATGAAAAGTTAGGAGTTGTATTGCTTGATTTCGGCTCTGTAATTGCTGAAGTTTTTCTGGTGTAGCAGAGCACGGACCCCGTGCCCTTCATGTGTAAGGGTCCATGTAGGCTGGCAGAGAATTGGCTATTTTTGATGTTTTGCACGGACCCCCTTCCGGACTTGACCCGGGGTCCGTGTGTTCTTGAAATTGTAGGCACGGACCCGTGCACGGATGTGTGCACGGGGTCCGTGCATGTGTTAAAAAAAATCATTACTTGTAATCTTGTATGATTTATTATTTTTTATCCTGAGATTAGATTATTAGAATCGAGGTCTCACATTAAGTGGTATCAGAGAGATAAGATCTTGAACCAAATTTAGAAGTGAGCGGGGTAGATCGAGTCCGCATGAATTGAATTCTCGCATGTGATTGATTAATTCTATGGTTGAAGAATATGCGAGCATTCATTATGATTGAGAATTATTTGAATTACTTGGATATGTGATTTAATTTTTAAAGCATTAATTAATTGAGATACGAACTATTTCGGGTTACTGGTTGCATTGAATACTCTAGAGATCGAATGAGTATGTCGAGTTGAGGTTGTTGGACAACAGATAGATGTAATTGAGATGTTGTGTTCTAATCCTCTTGAATCAGATTTTCTATTCGGCAAGTTTTGAACAGGATTCAATTAGTAGCGAACCCGATTATACAGAATTGTTCTGTGACTGAACTAATGGATGCCACTCTGACACTGAGGGAATCATTACTGATGAGATTTCAGTCTTTTAGCCCTCCAACTTTGAGTAGTTCTGAGAATGAGTTTGGGTGTGAAAGCTGATTAGAAGAGATCGATCAGTTGTTTGATTTTTTTTGATTACACGGACGAACGACGGATTCGGTTAGTTGGGTACCAACTGCAAGGCATTTCGAAAGGATTGGTGGTTATCGAAGAAGAAAGCCTTAGAGAAACAAGGTTTGGTCGTTTCATAGAGTTTGTTTAAATCCAAATTTCTGCGACAGACTGTGGTACTTGCTCTTATCGAGGATTCACAGACTCTAACTGCTCCTGACGATGATGAAGCAGGTAACTGTTCGATTTTGGTCTTTCGACTCTTATACTGTTAGATATTGATGCAACTTTTTCTTCTTATTGAGAAGTTAGATTAATGCTTCCTCTACTTTTGAGTATCTGAATTAGTTGCGGTGAGTTTAGTTCGAATTTTTGAACTTTGTTTCTAAGGGAGTTGATTGTACAGAACAGTACTATACTTCAGTTATCAGATTTTGATTATATTACAGATGTAGTGCATTCAGATTGTTGCCAGATTCGGATTTGAGATGACAGACGAGTGGATTTACCTCCGATGATGTCTTCAATCAGCTGTGTTGGTTGATTTTAAAGAGTTGTTGAATTTGCTGATGTTGTTCTTGTTGAGATTCCAGATTTGCCTCCGCGTCGAGAGGAAGAGTTCAACATTGAATTTAGATCAGACATCATCGACTGATAATCTGAAGGGAAAAGGTTTCAGAGATCGAATTCAGAATGTAGTACGACCGACTTGAATTTTAGTGTACAGATTGAATTGGAATTGCATCTACAATGTTATGAGTCCTTTGAACCGAATCTTTCAGAGATTTGTAGATGAGTTCTTGAGTATTCTTATCGATGAATCTCTTATCCTTCGAAGAGCCGTATTGATCTTTCAGATTCTTTAAGAATTGTTCGCAGATTTGCATGCCGATCAATTATGCTATTCTTTTGACGTCTGAATCTTGTTGAGACCGAGTTGTCTTTTTCTCGATCTTTTCTCTAGGAAGATGGAATTTTATAGAACACCTCAAGACTGGAGCTGTTATGAATTGATCTGGATTGACGTCCTTATCTGAAATTTGAAGATTCTAGGATTTAGCGTGTTCTATCGCGAATCCTTTGAGGAATTCTTATTGTTGAGAAGACGATTACTCAGCAGATTATGTTCTTCTGTTAGTGTGTATCTTTGAGACCAGTTCCTTTTGAATTGAAGGAGAGATTGAATAGCACCTCAGTATTATTGTAACACCCGAAAATTTTAATACGTAAATTTGCATGCATAATTAGGGAAAATAATTATTTAAAAGTTATATTTAGGTTAAATGGAATTTATGTGTTATTATGTGAATTATATGTATGATTTAAATTTATTTTATCATTTAACCCGCAATTATTGTATTTTTAGATTTTTGAGAATATTTTTGAGTTGATCGCGTAGACGGGACCGTGGACGAACGAGATATCAAAATTCTTAGCCAAAAATATTTTATGAGTTTTATGAGCCTTAAAATAATATTTTAAGGTATTTTGTCATGAAAATTTTAGTATGTAATTATATATGTATTTAAGGATTTTTTTTAGCCAAAATTAGTCCCTTTATTGACTTTTATTAATTTTTAAAATTAGCCTATTTAATAATTTCGGGATTATGACTTTTATTTCAGATTTAATTATTATGTTTAAGAGCTTTTGAGTTATTTTTATTAATTAAATAATTTGTTATTATGTTATTAAAATTTAAAACCTAAAACTACCCAACCCCACACCCCACTACCATCTCCATCAACCGACACCATCTCCTTCCACCCCCATTCTCACGATCCAGTAGCAGAAAATTCACTCCATAGCCGATCCATCATTTTTCTTTGTTTATTTTGGCCCGTTCGTCGTCTCGGAGCCTCGTTCACGCATCAATAATCGTCGAATAATTACAAGGCATGTCTAAATCCTATTCTTGGCCACCATATAAGCTAATTATCGTTTAAGTCAGATTTTTAATGGTTTGATGTTGCTTTGTTGGTATCTTATGATATTTCTCCCTGTTAGATCAGAAATTGTGCATGAATGCTCATCTCCCTCTACATGCTCACGTTTTTCTTCTGTCATGGACTACTGATGGACTGCTGGGTCACGTTCTAAGGGTGCTTTAGGGTCCGTAGAGTCAAGCAAGGGTACTGGTTTGAGGCTGGAGTAGGCGGCTTATGGGCTGGAGCGTGAGCAGGGGCTGTGGTGCGCAGGTTTAGGGTTCTGGAAGGGGGCTCGGGGTTGGCATGCAAGGGTCCAAACCGGGTGGGGCTTGGTCCTATTCGGTCCGCCCAGACGTGGGCTACGTCTGGGCGGCGGCGCTCCGGCCGGCCATGGCCGGAGCATGGCCTGCTGCTCACGGCCATAGTATAAGAGAGGGAAGGGGATCGGGTTTTGGGTTAGAGGCTGGGTCGGGTGGTCCGGGTCGGGTCTGGGTTGTAGTGGGTCGGTCAATAGGGTCGGGGTCCGGGTTAGGTGGGCCAGGCTCGGGTATTTTAATTTTTAATTAATTAGGAGTTTAAGTGGTTATTGGGTTTTTAAATTAATTAAAAAATTATTTGGGCCTCCAAATAATTTTATTTGGACTTAAATAATTTATTTAAGTTAGCCCAATGATTTTTATGGGCTTGGGAGCCAATGGGAATTTTTGGGCCAGTCAGTGGATTTTTGGGCCAGTCTAAAGTTTTATTGGGTTTAATTAGGTTAATAGGCTTAAATATTTTTATTTAGGCCTAGTTAAGTTTAATTAAGTTATTTGGGCTAAAATATGATTTTTGGGCTTAGATTAAGTTAATGGGCTTAAATGTTTTTATTTAGGCCCATTTATGATTATTGACATTTAATTAGGAATTTATTTCTATAGGACTTTTATTTAAGTTTAATGGGCTTAGAGTGAGTGACCAGCAGTCTGGACCAACCCATGAAAAATAACTAAGTCCGGAATATATATTTAATTATTTTTATGCATGAAGTTTATATTTTAAGTATAAGTATATTTATTATGAAAATCAATTAAATATATATTACAGACATATTTTCAGTGCATGCATTCATGAAAAAAATTTACATGTTATGATTATGATCAAGTGTTGAGCAAAATATTTTTATGATGGGAATTGAAGTAGTGTGACAGTACAGAGGTGGTTATCCACTATTTATGTTAAGAGGTAGTTTACTACTAGCACAGAGGTGATTTATCACCGCCACGTACGTTGGTTCAGGAGACTGATCAGTCGCCACAGATTTAGTCACACTTACGGAAAGGACCCATATTATGTTTCAAAATGTCGTGCTCAACTATATTATGTATGCTTATGTTCAAGAATAAGATCAGTGATGTTTATGGCAAGATGATGAAATATTTTATTCATGTATGCATGTACACATATATGTATTAGTATGATTATGTATTGCATTATTTTTAACCTTGCTATAAAGGGTTAGACATGTTGAGCCCCTAGGCTCACTACGCTTATATGGTGCAGGTGAGTCAGATGACAATTATGTTGCTCCTACCGGTGGCGAGGACGTATGAGCGAGCTGGCAGTGGATCCCGTGACCGTTGCCTTAGAGCTTTATTATGTTTGAAATATTTTATCAAGGATTTTAAACATGTTTCACTTTATTTATGTTTATTTTCGCATGCATGGGTTTGAATTTTGAGTTACAGATTTTTATTAATATTGCATGTTTCAAGATTTTTATTTATTTAAGTTATTATTAAAAGAATTTATTTGTTAGTATTATTTCTAAATTTTATACATATATGTATGGACATACATGTATAGTATTATTTTTAGTATAAAAAAAAAATTTCGCATTTATTAGTAGTAGACGTTTCAATTGGTATCAAAGCGCGGTCCTTGGAGGGTGTCCTACTGCCACGTGAAGCTCAGAAATCCTACTACCGTTCTGTAAGTTTTAATTGTTTTCTTATGAATTATAAGGAGCATATGTGATGATTTAAGATTTTCATATTAGTAAAGTTTTAGAACCTTATGCATTGCGATTTACGTAAAGAAACATGTGGTGGTGCAGAATGCCTCCGAGACAGATGAACAGAAGCGGGGGACCTCCACCTCCGCAGAACCCTCTTGCAGCATTGGAGCAGGCCAATGCAAATATGATGGCGGGGATCACTGCTTTGTTAGAGCAGCAAACTGCACGACCTAGGCTTACCCATGATGAGGATGTGGCTGAGCGGTTCCAGAAGAAGGGACCAAAGGAGTTTACAGGCACCACTGATCCGCTCATTGCCGAGGGATGGATCCGTTCACTTAAGTCTATCTTTGAATACATGGGGATTACAGATGTGGACAGAGTCAAGTGTGCAGTATATATGATGAGAGGGGATGCAGCCTCATGGTGGGAGGGCGCCGTTAGAGGCGTGAACCTACCTACTTTGACTTGGACAGAGTTCAGGCGTATGTTCTTTGCCAAGTATTTCACTGAGGATGTGCGCAGCCACATGATCCGAGAGTTCATGAGTCTCCGTCAGGGGGACAAGTCTGTGGTAGAGTACATTACCCAATTCGAGAGGGGGTGTCGCTTCGTACCCCTTATTGCTGATAGTGCACCGGAGAAATTGAGACAGTTTGTTGATGGGTTGCGGGAGGACATCAAGCATGACGTTCGCATGTTGGATGTCGCTACTTATGAGGCTGCAGTTAGTAGGGCACTACGTTCTGAGGAGGGAAGAAGAGAGATGCAGAGGGAACAGCAGAGCAAGAGGCAGTTCCAGCCAAGAGCTTATCGACCATCTTCGCAGCCTCTTGCAAAGAAGCAGTTTACTGGGCCGCCTAAGGAGGGCCCGAATCAGCAGGGACAGCAGCAGAGGCCTCAGGGGCGCCAGCCGCAGCAGCAGCAGAGGGGCGGGGCCCCTAAGACAGGAGTAGTTCCCTTGTGCCCACAGTGTCAGAGGCCTCACTCAGGTCAGTGTTTGATTGGTTCCAATGTCTGCTACCACTGCAAGGAGCCAGGGCATGTGGCATACAACTGCCCAAGGAAGAAGAACACCACTGGGTGGGTGTTTGTCATGCAGGCCGAGGAGGCAGACCCAGATATCTCCTTAATCACCGGTATATCCTAACTTATTCTTTTAAGAAATTTTTGGGAATTTACTTTATGATTTTAATTTGCATGGGCTGCCTGATTGTATGATTAGAGTAAGATGCGCTTACTACTTGGGTTTAATTAAGAGAAATATTTTATAACTTATATTGGGAGAGAGTAAGTTTAGTATGCGATTGTTGGGATTTTCTGCGTGCAGGGAGAATTCTATTAGGAGGAAACTCTACTTATGCGTTGCTAGATTCAGGAGCTACGCATTCGTTTATCTCCCTGGAGTTTATCAGACGGATAGACATTAAGCCCGAGGTTGCTGAAACAGGGTATGATGTAACCATGTCGTCTGGACAGGTTCTTTCTACCACTAGCATCTGCAGAGGCATGGAGATGGATTTACAGGGGCGCACTATCAGGGCAGATTTAGTGGTCTTACCGTTGACTGGGTTTGATTTGATCTTGGGTATGGATTGGTTGTCAGTCAATGGGGCAGTGATTGATTTTCGGCAGAGGTCAGTGGCAGTGAAACCAGAGGAGGGCGACCAGTTTATTTTCTATGCATCTCCGAGCTGTGAGATCTCGCCGGTGATTTCTCATGCACGTGCGAGGAAGTTATTGAGATGGGGTTTCCAGGGGTTTCTTGCCAGTGTAGTCACATCAGCAGTGCCACCTACCAGTTCCCTAGCAGATATAGAGGTGGTACGTGATTTTTCAGACGTTTTTCCCGATGATGTTGCAGGGATTCCACCAGCGAGGGAAGTGGAGTTCAGCATTGAGTTGATTCCTGACACTGTGCCTATTTCTAAGGCACCGTATCGACTCGCCCCTACAGAGATGTAAGAGTTGAAGGAACAGATTCAGGAACCGTTGGAGAAGGGCTTTATTCGCCCTAGCTTTTCTCCTTGGGGAACTCCAGTGTTGTTTGTGAAAAAGAAAGATGGTAGCATGAGGTTTTGTATCGATTACCGAGAGCTCAATAGAGTCACAGTGAAGAACAAGTATCCACTGCCGAGGATTGAGGATTTGTTTGATCAGTTGCAGGGAGCTTCAATTTTCTCTAAGATCGATCTGCGATCTGGCTATTATCAGTTGAGGATCAGATATGCAGATGTATCCAAGACTGCTTTTCGTACACGCTATGGGCATTATGAGTTCTTAGTAATGCCGTTTGGGTTGACCAATGCTCCAGCGGTCTTCATGGATCTCATGAACCACGTTTTTCAGCCGTACTTGGATCAGTTTATCATAGTCTTTATTGATGATATATTGATCTACTCGAGGAGCATGGAGGAGCACAGACAGCACTTGCAGACAACATTGCAGACTTTGAGAGAGCATCGACTGTAGTAAGTGCGAGTTTTGGCTAGAGTAGGTAGCGTTTCTTGGCCATATAGTTTCGAGAGATGAGGTAGCAGTGGATCAGACGAAGGTGCAGACAGTGCAGAATTGGGGAGTTCCGAAGAATGCTTCTGAGATTCGCAGTTTCTTGGGTTTGGCAGGTTATTATCGGAAGTTTATCAAGGGCTTTTCTTCTATTGCAGTACCCTTGACAGCTTTGACCAAGAAGAATGCGAAGTACATATGGAGCTCTGACTGTCAGAAGAGCTTCGAGCAGTTAAAGGAAGCACTCACGTCTGTGCCAGTGTTGGCGATGCCTGTTCCACATGAGGAGTTAGTGGTTTACACGGACGCGTCTAAGCTAGGGTTGGGCGCCGTATTGATGCAGAGTGACCGGGTCATTGCCTATGCATCGAGACAGTTGAAGATTCATGAGCAGAACTATCCGATGCATGACTTGGAGCTAGCAGCAGTGGTTTTTGCTTTGAAAATCTGGAGGCACTATCTGTATGGTGAGAAGTGCAAGATTTTCACCGATCATAAGAGCCTCAAGTACTTCTTCACCCAAAAGGAGTTGAACATGAGGCAGCGCAGATGGCTAGAGTTGGTGAAGGATTACGACTGCGACATTAGCTACCATCCGGGTAAGGCTAATGTGGTGGCCGATGCATTGAGTTGAAAGACTTCAGTGGTATCCTGTTTGACAGTACAGTTGCCACTTCAGGAGGAGATTCAGAGATTCGGTTTGGAGTACTATTCAGGCGGTCACGCACCGAGTTTGGCAGTGTTAGTAGTACAGCCGAATCTTCAAGATCGTATCAGGGATGGACAGCCTGCTGATGAGGAGTTGCAGCGGTTGAGGCAGAAGGATGAGGCCAAGGGCAATCTTCTTTTTTCTGTCAGTGAGGGCATTATTCAGTACCAAGGTCGTATGTGCGTACCGAATATTGATCAGCTGAGGACTGAGATCCTGACAGAGGCACACACATCTCCGTACTCCATTCATCCCGGAAGTACGAAGATGTATAAAGATTTGCAGTTGTTGTATTGGTGGCCCGACATAAAGAGTGATATCGCACGATTCGTATCTGAGTGCTTGACTTGTCAGAAGGTCAAGGCTGAGCATCAGCGTCCAGCAGGGTTGCTTAATCCTCTACCCATTCCAGTATGGAAGTGGGAGAACATCACGATGGACTTTGTAGTTGGTCTTCCGAGGAGTACTAGAGGATGTACAACTATTTGTGTGATCGTGGACATACTCACCAAGTCAGCTCATTTCTTGCCGGTGAGGACTACATACTCGTTGACACAGTATGCAGAGCTTTACATCAAGGAAATTGTTAGACTGCATGGCATAGCAGTGTCCATAGTATTAGACAGAGATCCAAGATTTACATCTGTTTTTTGGAAGAGTTTGCACACAGCATTGGGGACTAGATTATTGTTCAGTACAGCGTTCCATCCCAGACAGATGGTCAGTCTGAGAGAGTGATACAGGTTTTCGATGATCTACTGAGAGCTTGTGTCATCGACTTTCAGGGCTCTTGGGAGACTAGATTTCCGTTGGTGGAGTTTACCTATAACAACAGCGTTCAGGCATCTATAGGTATGGCTCCTTATGCAGCTCTCTACGGGAGGAGATGCAGATCTCCCGTGCATTGGGATGAGGTTGGCGAGAGGATTCTACTTGGTCCCGAGATTGTACAGCAGACTGCAGACATTGTGATTCAGATTCGGGATCGTATGAGGACTTCTCAGAGTCGTCAGAAGAGTTATGCTGATACTCGACGATGAGATCTTGAATTTGTTGTTGGGGATCATGTGTTTCTGAAGATATCACCTATGAAAGGGGTGATGAGATTTGGTCGAAGAGGTAAGCTGAATCCGCGGTATATAGGGCCTTTTGAGATCTTGGAGAGAGTTGGCACATTGGCCTACCGTTTGGCTTTGCCACCAGGGCTTGCGGTAGTGCACAACATCTTCCATGTATCCATGCTACGGAGATACGTCTCTAATCCGTCGCATGTATTGGATTACGAGCCCTTGCAGTTGCCACCCGATCTAGCATTTGAGGAGAGGCCGATTCGGATTTTAGCCAAAGAGGAGCGGAGATTGAGGACTCGGGTCATACCGATGGTCAAAGTCCAGTGGCTGAATAACTCCGAGGAGGAAGCCACTTGGGAGACCGAGACAGATATGAGGACTCGCTACCCAGAGTTATTCGGGTAAGTACCTTAATTTCGAGGATGAAATTCAATTTAAGAGGGGGAGAATTGTAACACCCGAAAATTTTAATACGTAAATTTGCATGCATAATTAGGAAAAATAATTATTTAAAATTTATATTTGGGTTAAATGGCATTTATGTGTTATTATGTGAATTATATGCATGATTTAAATTTATTTTATCATTTAACCCGCAGTTATTGTATTTTTAGATTTTTGAGAATATTTTTGAGTTGATCGCGTAGACGGGATCGTGGACGGACGAGATACCAAAATTCTTAGCCAAAAATATTTTATGAGTTTTATGAGCCTTAAAATAATATTTTAAGGTATTTTTTCATGAAAATTTTAGTATGTAATTATATATGTATTTAAGGATTTTTTTTTAGCCAAAATTAGTCCATTTATTGACTTTTATTAATTTTTAAAATTAGCCTATTTAATAATTTCGGGATTATGACTTTTATTTCAGATTTAATTATTATGTTTAAGAGCTTTTGAGTTATTTTTATTAATTAAATAATTTGTTATTATGTTATTAAAATTTAAAACCTAAACCTACCCAACCCCACACCCCACTACCATCTCCATCAGCCGACACCATCTCCTTCCACCCCCATTCTCATGATCCAGCAGCAGAAAATTCACTCCGTAGCCGATCCATCATTTTTCTTTGTTTATTTTGGCCCGTTCGTCGTCCCGGAGCCTCGTTCACGCATCAATAATCGTCGAATAATTACAAGGAATGTCTAAATCCTTGTATTGGCCACCATATAAGCTAATTATCGTTTAAGTCAGATTTTTAATGGTTTGATGTTGCTTTGTTGGTATCTCATGACATTTCTCCCTGTTAGATCAGAAATTGTGCATGAATGCTCATCTCCCTCTACATGCTCATGTTTTTCTTCTGTCATGGACTACTGATGGACTGCTGGGTCATGTTCTAAGGGTGCTTTAGGGTCCGTAGATTCAAGAAAGGGTGCTGGTTTGAGGCTGGAGTGGGCGGCTTATGGGCTGGAGCGTGAGCAGGGGCTGTGGTGCGCAGGTTTAGGGTTCTGGAAGGGGGCTCGGGGTTGGCATGCAAGGGTCCAAACCGGGTGGGGCTTGGCCCTGTTTGGTCCGCCCAGACGTGGGCTACGTCTGGGCGGCGGCGCTCTGGCCGGCCATGGCCGGAGCATGGCCTGCTGCTCACGGCCATAGTATAGGAGAGGGAAGGGGATCGGGTTTTGGGTTAGGGGCTGGGTCGGGTGGTCCGGGTCGGGTCTGGGTTGTAGTGGGTCGGTCAGTAGGGTCGGGGTCTGGGTTAGGTGGGCCGGGCTCGGGTATTTTAATTTTTAATTAATTAGGAGTTTAAGTGGTTATTGGGTTTTTAAATTAATTAGAAAATTATTTGAGCCTCCAAATAATTTTATTTGGACTTAAATAATTTATTTAAGTTAGCCCAATGATTTTTATGGGCTTGGGAGCCCATGGGAATTTTTGAGCCAGTCAGTGGATTTTTGGGTCAGTCTAAAGTTTTATTGGGTTTAATTAGGTTAATAGGCTTAAATATTTTTATTTAGGCCCAGTTAAGTTTAATTAAGTTATTTGGGCCAAAATATGATTTTTGGGCTTAGCTTAAGTTGATGGGCTTAAATATTTTTATTTAGGCCCATTTATGATTATTGACATTTAATTAGGAATTTATTTCTATAGGACTTTTATTTAAGTTTAATGGGCTTAGAGTGAGTGACCAGCAGTCTGGACTAACCCATGAAAAATAACTAAGTCCGGAATATATATTTAATTATTTTTATGCATGAAGTTTATATTTTAAGTATAAGTATATTTATTATAAAAATCAATTAAATATATATTACGGACATATTTTCAGTGCATGCATTCATGAAAAAAATTTACATGTTATGATTATGATCAAGTGTTGAGCAAAATATTTTTATGATGGGAATTGAAGTAGTGTGACAGCACAGAGGTGGTTATCCATTATTTATGTTAAGAGGTAGTTTACTACCAACACAGAGGTGATTTATCACCGTCACGTACGTTGGTTCAGGAGACTGATCAGTCGGCACAGATTTAGTCACACTTACGGATAAGACCATATTATGTTTCAAAATGTCGTGCTCAACTATATTATGTATGCTTATGTTCAAGAATAAGATCAGTGATGTTTATGGCAAGATGATGAAATATTTTATTCATGCATGCATGTACACATATATGTATTAGTATGATTATGTGTTGCATTATTTTTAACCTTGCTATAAAGGGTTAGACATGTTGAGCCTCTAGGCTCACTACGCTTATATGATGCAGGTGAGTCAGATGACTATTATGTTACTCCTACCGGTGGCGAGGACGTATGAGCGAGCTGGCAGTGGACCCCGTGACCGTTGCCTTAGAGCTTTATTATGTTTGAAATATTTTATCAAGGATTTTAAACATGTTTCACTTTATTTATGTTTATTTTCGCATGCATGGGTTTGAATTTTGAGTTACAGATTTTTATTAATATTGCATGTTTCAATATTTTTATTTATTTAAGTTATTATTAAAAGAATTTATTTGTTAGTATTATTTCTAAATTTTATACATATATATATGGGCATATATGTATAGTATTATTTTTAGTATAAAAAAAAAATTCTGCATTTATTAGTAGTAGACGTTTTAATTATTGATTTCTTCGGTATTGATGACCTTTCGGTGCTTTGCACTCCTTATTGAGAGTTGAGACTTATTCCTGTTCAGAAGAACTCCTTGTTAACTTGAGCATCGACGAAGTTGAAGACGCTCGAGACGCAATGTTAGTTTCCAATTTGAGTCTCACAGAGATCTTATTGCTCGAAAGATCTAGCATCATTTTCTTGCTTGGAAGATTTCCGTAATCTGTTCTGATCTTGGAAGATAGAAATTGATCGTCGCAGTCCGAACTGATTATGAGTTGGGAGAGAGAGTTTTAGAGGACGATTAATCTGACTGCGAATTCTATTGTTATCCGGAGAATTGATTGTAACAGCTAAGAATTTAAGCTGAATGATTTGTTCTTATTTTATCTACTTCAGTTGTCCTCTTTGACAGATGATTGCTGTACTTCTGTTAGAGTCGGGAACAGATGGAACATTTATCTTGACTCCTTCATTCGATTTCGAACCAGAGTTGATTGAGAAGATTGAGAATTCTTTGGAATCAGATTCGACCTTTCAGAATCCGATGAAGATAGATCATATCTGGGTAAAATCTGAGTTTCAGGTTTATATTGATGCCTTCTTAGCGAATAACTTTTGTTGTGCCAGATGTTCCGGTTTGAGACAGAGTATAAGGAGATTGGAACTTGGAAGTTCATTCAGTGTTCTTCCAGATGATCGGAAGATGTTTGATGAATTGAGGAATCAGATCGAATAGAGGACGAGGAAGCATGAGGTTCGAGGTATGGCTTCTGATGTTATGAACTGTCAACAGTCAGAGAGAGAACGATCCGATTTTCTGTTGTACAGTCTATTCTGATTCAGAATGGAATTGGGGTTACAATTCGATGATTTTCGTAGCAAGGCTACTTTGTTGAGTCTAAGATGAGATGTCATCGGAGTATCGTTGAACGAGTGATAGAATCCTCCGTTAAGAATTCTCGATTCTAAGAATTCTTGATTTATTCTGTTGAATGAGTATTATTACAGAATAGAATGAACGAACTCCCGAAACTTTACAGTTGATGTATTGGATTGTAACTGGTTGATGTGCCAGTGGTTATTGAATGACTGAAGTTGTTCGGAATGAACTTCTAGATTGGTCCCGATTGTCAGAATGAGTTCGACACTGAAGGGGGATCCGGAATTTATCTACAGGAGGTTTGTAAAGAGAGAACTTTCTCAGAATCGTTTCCGGGTTTAAGTTTGGCCGTTTTGAACTTTGGACAGACCGTTTGATTTGACGAATACTCCTGCATTGTTGAAGAATTTTCTGTTGACCGAATCTTTCTGAAGTATTAGTTGAAATTAGGAATTCTTATTGATGAATTTCTTGTTTTCTGGTTATGAGAATTGTACTGATCGTACAGAGATTTCGAGAATCTTTTCAGAATTGTACGCCGAACAGTTGTATGTTAACTCAATGTTTGAATTTCGGTTTGGACAGAATGAATTTCTTCGATCCTTATTATCTGGTTATGGAATTTCTGATTATCCGCTTTCATGTATTCTGATTTTCAGTGCTGATGATCTTTCAGTGCTGGGATTTCTTCTTATTGAGATTTTGGAATTATTCTTATTTTATCTACTGTCTGTTTCTGATTGATTGATTGATGGAATCCGCTACAGTTTTTTGTACATAATGATTTTGATGAAGAACAGAGAATTGATATCTTGTCAGAGGTTTTCAGATGTCATGAATTGCCGAAGTCTGTCGGTCTCGACAGAGATCCTTGATGTTATTGTTCTCTCGGCATATACTTTGAAGAGAATTTTTGTTGTTGATTTCAACTAGTTTTGATTCGTTACCCTCAGAACGACGTACAACCAGATCAGATGAGTCGAACTTTAGAGAAATTGCCATGAGTTGTAGTGCTCGACTTAGCACTAGTTGGCAGGATTCATGATTTTTGTGGAGACTTCGTACAATGGCAACGATCTAATGATATATGGAAAACACCTCTCTAGAAGTTGTACGAGGAGAGATGAAGATCTCCTTCATTTTCGAGGTGAACTTTCTGTGTCTCATGAGTTAGAACGGTAGATGATTCGAAATGTGACTGAATTGTAAGGTGTTCTGACGAGGATGAGATGACTTTTGATAGACGGACGGAATGTTGATGAATTAATCGACTAGAGTTTCTGACTTTCTCCTGTTGTTGAGATGTCGAACTGATTGAGACGAATGATTCAGAGTTAGATTGGAAGCAGATTTTGGACTTAGTTCTGAGATTTAAATTCTTATTGCAGTCCTGTGATTCTATCCTCGACCTTGTGATAGAACTGTAATTGATTTATAGGACGAAATCGATTCTTAGAGGGGGAGAATTGTAACGCACAAAAATTATCTTAATGGACTTTATTTGAGATAATCAGATATTTTAGAAGTCGAGGGCCGATTCGATTTGGATCAGGGACTAGAATGCAATTTTTAGAATTTTCAGGGACTAAAACACAAATATGGGAATTGTTAGATATTTAAGAGGATTTGACTCTTTCTTTCCACTCCATCTTCTCCCTTCACACCGCCTCCACCATTGATGAATCGCCCCATTTCATTCCAAGCTTCCAGATTTCCATTTTTGATCGATCCGTCCGATAGTTTTTCGAACTGAAGGCATAGCGACGATCACTGTCTCGAGTGCTCTGTTTAGAAGTAAGTTTCTTTCGATTCTGCGAGGTTTGAATTTTTTGATGTCTTTAGAATCGATTTATATTTGGAGAGGATGATTATGAGATAGCTGTGATAGTATATCTAAGACGGTTCGAAGATCTAACGACGATCGGAATTGTTATGATTTTCTTAGTGATTTTCGAAATCTTTGAATTTGAGATGTGTTGGGATTGGATTGGAAATGATATGTATTGATTAAAATGAGTTTATTGAATTGTTGAATTGCTGTCTGCGTTTCCGGTTTAATCAGTTTATAGTCGTTATGCCGTCAGTTTGAGTTTTGGATATCGTTTCTATGTTTTGATCGTATCGAGTTTGAGTGAGCTTTTGATGTCGATATTGATCCTTATGAATCCTTTTGATAGATTGAATTGAAGTCAGCAGAGTTGCGAGATAGCAGCTTTGGACAGTTTGGAAGATTGAAGTCGGTACAGTATCAATTTTCTTATTTATCGATCGAAGAAGTTTGATTGAGTTTTGAATGAATTTGATTGGATATTGATTATTATCCTTATTATTGATTTTTCATATTGAAGTACCTTCGAAGCGAATAAGGTATAAGATGACTTTGAAATGGAATAGGACGATTAACTCGAATCCGGATTCATTCGAGTGTCCTAGAAGAAATCACATACTTGCATGTTTATATGCTTATATGAATTTATGATTGAAATTATATTTGAATGCATGAGATTACATATGCATTCATATTGAGACGATTGATTATTCATTTTTAATTAGACGATCTGGAGATTATAGCTGAGTGGCCTTGGTAGGCGATTTACTACAAGTGTCGATTAACTCACTATAATGCCCTAGAGTCTAGATGATTAAAATATACCTCGTCCATCTCGAAAGGGGAGTTCGGTGTGATCGTTGGATATTTTAACCTCGGGATCCCAAACCGAAGAAAAAAAGAAAGAAGAATTCCATTTGATTATCTGAGTCTGATAATCCAGAAGTTTTAAAGTCTTGCATATCATTTTAATTCCGCAATTGAATGAATTACTTGAGGAATATGTGGAATTTGATTTGATATCATGTTTTGATATATTTACATTTTATCATATGCTAGTCTCTTTTACTGGGAATATTATTCTCACCGGATTATCCGGCTGTTGTCTTGTCTTTATATGTGTGCTTGGCAACAGGTAGGGCAGGACCGAGTCAGAGATCGCATGGCTAGTTGGTCGAGTTGATAGAGTGAGACCTTGGTGTTTTAGAAGTCGATTATGTAATCAAGCTTGTTATGTTTTGTCTTCGGATTGTAATAGCTAGAACCGATGCATGTTCTATCCTTTTGAGCATTGATCAACTCTAGAACGTCATGTCTTATTTGGAGTGTAGTAGCCCGTACCCTAATTGAATAATTAAAGGATTAATGATAATTAAATAAATTAGGTATCGGACGGATCGGAAGCTCCGAAGGCACGATCGGAGGCTCCGCACAGGATCGGAAGCTCCGATGAGCGATCGGAGACACCGATGATATTATGTCATCAATGACGTGTGGTTAGATCGGAAGCTCCGATCAGGATCGGAAGCTTCGATCACCCCTATCCGGATTCAACAAGTGATATTTTGACACGTGGCAGATCAGGATCTTCGAAAGCTCCGATGGCAGGATCGGACGTTCCGATCGAGGTTCGGACGTTCCGATCGGGGATCGGAAGTTTCGATCGTTGTCTATAAATAAAGGGCCGAGGCTTCATTTCCAATTGCCAATTCCGAGTGTTTCCCTCTCCTTTCTAGTCTATTCGAGTTGTTCTAGCCTTCCTAGGCTTGACCAGGCGGTCGGCGAGGCGTTCGGAAGTCGTAGCGGAGTTGTGCCCAAGTTCTGGAGGCATTGACATCAAAGGGCTAACGACGGACGAAGGTATAGCTTTTGCTTCCTATAAATATTTAGGAGTATGCAATAGCTTAATTAAGGCTTTTAGAGCGCTTTAATGATAGTAGTATCATTTGGCAGTGTAGAGCAGACTATAGGCGGGGACCTAGAGTTGGTAGAGCTTGCACTGTTTTTGAGGTACGGAAGTACTGTTCGAGATATCCTGACTGAGTATGCATGTATTATGTGACTGCATGATTTATATGTCATGATATTATGCTGCATTCATTTGCATCTTGCTGTATCTCTTTCGAGATGTCTGTTAGTAGGGTTGTACCCTATCCTGTTAGTGGATGGACTTCCATCGATTTGGGTCCGGCGTATCCACGGTTATCTCGGTATGGGAGCCACCTCCTGAAGCGACGGCACAGCGTGCTACATACAAGGGCCCGGTCTGTCTCGGTTATCTGATCCTTGACCTCGAGTCTATAGGGAGTTCACTTTGCATGCATGTATACTCATACTCTCGTACTGAGCGTTTTATGCTCACGTCTCGTACTCTGTGTTTCTGAACACCCTATTCCATGGGGCAGGTTTGCGATTGGACAAGGAGGGTGGATCCAGGAGGGGCTAGTCAGTGGTTGGCCAGCTGGAGCTTCGTCTAGGTTTTGTTACTGTTGTTTGGGTTTATACAGCTATTCGATTTGGTTGTATATTATTTGGATAAATTACATATTCCTTTACTTGGGATTGTATAATGTTTATGGTTTCCGCAGTTTTATTCTGATATCTGTTTAATTGAGTTAATTGCATGCCTAAGTTCTGTTTAGTAGGTGATTCGGATAAGGGTCACTACATTTATGGTATCAGAGCATGCAAAAGAATTCTTGGGATTTAGTCTCATCATGAGGTATTTTTGTAGATGACAAATCGTGACGACCAGAGTTCTCATGGCAGTGTTGGTGGGCATTGGGGTGATGCCGACCGGGAGCCTCGTCGAGAACGGCGTCATCGTCATCATGACGAAGAGCGTTTCACTGTGCGTCGATTCTTAGCTATGGGTCTTAAGCCTTTAGTTGGAGGTGAGTCTCCGAAGGATGCGGAGAACTGGTTAGACCGCATGGAGACGACTTTTCAGACTTTCCAATGCACCGAGGAGCAGAAGGTGGAGACCCTTGGCTATCTTCTGGATGGGCGTGTGGTGGAGGTTTACTTCTGCACCTTTTGTTGCGGCGAGAGGAGTGGCCACCTGGGCCGAGTTCCGCACAGCTTTTCAAAAGCGGTATTTTCCTCCTGCACTCCGACAGTCGAAGGCAGGCGAGCTACTGAGTCTGCGACAGGGAGCCATGTCTATCGATGAGTATCAGCAGAGGTTCTTTGATCTGCTATCCTATTACCCCGAGATTGCTGACAGCTCAGAGATGAAGTATAATCTGTTCCTTCAGGGCCTTAACCCTGAGATCCATGACCGTGTGGCGGTTGGCGACGACATGTCCTATGAAGGTTTGGTGAGCCGTTGTCACCAGGCGGAGGACAGCATTCGGCGAAACAGGTCTTTCCCTCAGACGAGGCCTGCTAGTTCTTTGGGTCCCCGTGCCCAAACTTTCAAGAAGTCTGGATCTACTTCTTCTTCCTCTGGCTCTGCTGGTGTTGTCCGTTACGGTAAGAAGGACAAGTGTGATCACTGTGGGAAGAACCATCCATCCGACAAGTGCCGTAGAGCTTCTGGAGCTTGTTTCCGTTGTGGAGAGACTGGTCATATCCGGAGAGATTGTCCACTATCTGGGGGAGGCGGTTCTGGTTCTGGTTCAGGATCTGGTTCTCAGGCCACCGTTCAGCAGAGGTCGTAGGGACAACCTGCTGGGAGTTCTCATTTGAGGCCACAAGCTTCTGGCCAGGTGTTTGCCCTGAGGCATGATCAGGCAGTGGAGGAGAATGAGAAAGTCATCGGAGGTACATTTCTGCTTTATGGTATACCTGCTCTTGTACTTATTGACACTGGTGCATCTCATTCCTTCATTTCTGCACGTTTTGTTAAGAGGCATAAGTTACCATGCATTGCACTAGACGTAGTGATGTCTGTTTCTACTCCGACGGGCCAATCTGCTTTGGCTAAGCGTCTAGTGATGGGTTTCCCTTTAGAGTTCAAAGGGAACATTCTGTTAGCGAATCTCATGGTACTGGCGATGGACGACTTTGATTGCATTCTGGGGATAGATATGTTGACTACCTATCGAGCATCAGTAGACTGCTATCAGAGATTAGTACGCTTTCATCCGGAGGGGAGTGAGAGCTGGTTTTTCTATGGTGAGGGAGCGCGACCCTCGATGCCTTTGGTATCAGCTTTGAGAGCCTGTCGAGCTCTAGAGTCTGGCGGGGAAGGCTACCTTATCTATGTAGTTGATTTGTCCGCTGAAGGCATTGGGATAGAGAGCATTCCTGTTATGGATGAATTTTCAGATGTATTTCCTGATGAAATTCCGGGTTTTCCTCCTGTTAGGGAAGTCGAGTTTGGCATAGAGTTGATGTCGGGTACTTCGCCTATTTCTAGAGCACCGTATCGTCTGGCTCCGTCAGAGATGCGTGAGTTGATGAATCAGCTACAGGATCTTTTGGACAAGGGGTATATTCATCCTAGTGTATCTCCTTGGGGAGCTCCTGTTTTTTTCGTGAAGAAGAAGGATGGGTCAATGCGGCTGTGCATTGACTATCGGCAGCTGAATCGAGTCACTGTGAAGAACAAGTATCCGTTGCCTCGTATTGATGACTTGTTTGATCAGCTGCAGGGCACGTCAGTTTACTCCAAGATTGACTTGAGATCTGGGTATCATCAGTTGAGAGTCCGTGATCAGGACGTAGCCAAGACTGCATTCCGTACTCGCTATGGGCATTACGAGTTCCTAGTGATGTCATTTGGTTTGACTAATGCGCCGGCTATATTCATGGATCTGGAACCGTGTCTTCAGGGAGTATTTGGACAAGTTTGTCGTGGTCTTCATTGATGACATCTTGGTGTATTCGCGTAATACGGAAGAGCATGTTTCTCACTTGCGGTTGGTACTGCAGACTCTTCGAGATGAGCGGTTGTACGCCAAGCTGAGCAAGTGTTAGTTCTGGATGAATAGAGTGGTCTTTCTTGGCCATATCATATCCAGGGAGGGGATTTCTGTTGATCCAAGCAAGATTGAAGCGGTACTTAATTGGTCGCGTCCGACGACAGTTGCTGAGATCCGTAGTTTTCTGGGTCTAGCAGGGTATTATCGTCGCTTCATTCTGAACTTCTCTCAGTTAGCTCGACCGTTGACGCAGCTTACCCGCAAGGGTGTGGATTTCGAGTGGTCCTCCGAGTGTGAGGAGAATTTCTGTGAGCTTCGACGGCGGTTAACTTCTGCGCCAGGGTTGGCATTATCGTCAGGATCTGGAGGGTATGTAGTTTACACGGATGCTTCTCTTCAGGGGTAAGGTTGTGTCCTGACTCAGAATGGGCATGTGATCGCATACGCTTCTAGACAGCTGAAGCTTCACGAGGACAACTACCCAGTCCATGATTTGGAATTGGCAGCCATTGTGTTCGCTTTGAAGATCTGGCGTCATTATCTGTATGGCGAAAAATTTGAGATCTTCACCGACCATAAGAGTCTCAAGTATTTGTTCACTCAGGCGGAGTTGAACATGAGGCAGAGACGTTGGATGGACTTGCTTAAGGACTATGATTGCGAGATTAAGTACCATCCGGGAGCTGCTAATCTCACCGCTGATGCCTTGAGTCGCAAGGTGCAACTATCTGCACTTCAGACTTGTTCGATGTCTAGTGCGATCAGTGACTGTTGTACTTCAGGTTATACCTTCAAGCATAAGAAAGGTATGCAGAGTATCCAGATGATTGCGATATTATCTGAGCCAGCCTTGTATTCGCGGATCCGAGATGCTCAGATGTCTGATTCGAAGACCCAGCGTTTAGCTCGTCTAGCTAACGAGGGTAGCTCGTCTGGATTTCATTATCAGTCAGATGGCTTTCTGTGCTTGTGATTCCGCAGGATGAAGAGTTGCGAGAGGAGATTTTGTCTCAGGCACATCGCACTAAGTTGAGTATTCATCCTGGGAGCAACAAGATGTACAAGGATCTACGTACTCGTTTCTGGTGGAAGGGAATGAAACGCAGTGTTTATCAGTTTGTTTCGAGATGTTTGGTGTGTCAACAGGTTAAGGTAGAGCACCGACGACCTGGAGGATTGCTTCACAGTCTGCCTATTCCTGAATGGAAATGAGAGTTTATCACAATGGACTTTGTGACCCATTTTCCGGTATCCCCGAGGAACTGTGATGCTATCTGGGTTGTGGTGGACCGACTCACCAAGTCAGCGCATTTCATTGTCTATAGCCGAGAGTACTCTGTGGATCGCATGGCACGGATGTACATTCAGGAGATCGTTCGACTTCATGGAGTGCCAGTGAGCATTGTCAGCGATCGGGACCCCAGGTTTACTTCTAGATTCTGGGGGAGTGTTCAGCGTGCGATGGGTAATACTCTCAGTTTGAGTACTGCCTATCATCCAGAGACTGATGGTCAGTCAGAGCGCACTATCCGTACTTTGGAGGATATGCTTAGAGCGTGCATCATGGATTTTGGTTCAGCCTGGCAGGATCATTTGCCGTTGATCGAGTTCACGTACAACAACAGCTATCATACTAGTATTAGGATGGCACCTTTTGAGGCGTTGTACGGGCGACGTTGTCGTACTCCACTCTTCTGGGAAGAAGTGGGGGAGAGACAGGCTGAAGGACCGGAGTTTATCCAGCAGGCGATAGACATTGTTGATCAGATCAAGAAACGGATTAAGACTGCACAGGATCGTCAGGCCAGCTATGCTAATATCAAGCGTAGGCCTTTGCAGTTTGATGTCGGGGAGAAAGTGTTTCTGAGAGTGTCACCTTTCCAAAAGATTCTCAGATTTGGCCTTAAGGGAAAGTTGTCTCCCAGGTTTATCGGTCCGTTTGAGATCTTGGAGAGCATTGGCGATTTGGCTTATCGACTAGCTTTGCCACTGAAAGAGTGGGTGCCCGGTTAGCCAACTTGTGGCTAAGGGCTTTTATGACTCTATGTAAAACAATCTTTTGTTTAATATAATTTACACTTTTATAATGGTATTGACTTTATCTTTCTTCATATTGTTATATTATGATATAATATTGTTGTTTTGATAAAAAAAACCTTGAATATACTATAGTGTATGTACGATGTGGTAGCACATGGGGATGACTATCATGAAACACATCTTATAGTCACTGTATATTCTAAACTGTTCCTAGTCAATTGAGCCGTCGGCAAAAAGGGATAAGGATCGCTCGAGATTGAGACTAGCATTTGCGATGTCGAGTACCACGTTTCATTGGTATGGAACATAGAGATGTTCAAAGCATGCAAATGGATATTCATATGATGAATGATCGAACTATCCTATTCGGACTTTCCAAGTGGTTATCACTTATCGAGTGGATAAAGTCCGCGGTTTTGGTTGTACACCATTAGTCCTTATTACTTGAAACATCATTGAGACTCTATATGCTAGTACTGTACTTTGACTCGTTTACCGACTCTATTGGGGTCATCAGATGTCGGGATTGGGTACAGTTATGACACATATAGGAGTCGATGCTTTGTTGTCAAGGATTCACCACATACTTGCGAGTGTGGATATCCTATGCGATCTGAGGAGATATTAGTGTGACGAATCTCTGGCCAGAGTACATGATGTGTTTTAGGTTAATTGGTTATCCTAGTAACACATGCGATGTCACTAATAGATCTCCAAGATGTTGTGCATAGTTATCGAATCTCGAACGACTCTCGATGCACCAATGGTTGTTGATTCGATCGGGATATATGGTTGAAGGGATCGTACTGTACGCTAACCAAAATCTACTGGTTCTTGCAGGCACTATCAGTAATACCTAGGGAATCATGGGGCGATGTTGCTAGGCGCTCTTACCATGATTCGATGGGTAAGTCGGAAATTGTTGTTCTGAGTCACAAGGAGTTGTGAGCCCACGGCTAGCTGTATTCCTGAACCATTGAGGGTTACACAAGTAATGGATTACTAAAACCCCGTAGAGATAGTTAAATTTAAAGAGTTAAATTTAATGAAAGAGAAGTTGGACTTCTTAACTAAAGGGAGTGGGATTTTCTAAAATGACATAGGGATGGGCATTTTTGGAAATCACTGAATTCGGATTCAGAAAAATTATCTTGACTTTAAAAGATGCAGAAATGGTTTCTGTGCACATTGGTAAAATCAGTTTATCAATCGGAGTCAAGATGAATTTTATATTAATTTTTTAAACAACGGGCTTGGCTTGTTGGGCTTAAGTTATGGATTGTGGGCTTTAAGGAGTTAGAGTCCTAACACAATTATAACTTAACCTAGTCTAGAAATTATCTATAAATACATGTAGTGGGTTCGAAAATTGTGTGTGATTCAGTCTTCAAATTTTCGAACACTGCATAATTATTTAAAGGGATTTTTCGAAAATTCCTTGCCCCTTTTGAAAAAATTCGGATTGTGATTTTTGTGAAAAATTACAATTCTGAATTAACAGATCATATCTGTTTATTCTCTACGCAAAACTTCTGATTGATTTCTAGTGCAGTCAATCAGAGGGTTTCTGTTTTCTGTTCGTGGACCTTATTCCGGTGATTGATCGTGACGCCATCAGTTCCCGGGATTTACAAGAAGAGCAGAATAAATTCTGTTGGAGTCCATAATCTCGTTTCGAGATTTAAGGTAAAACATTAATTGTGATTATTTGTTTTACTTGTGTGAATTTAATCGTAAAAGTTTTGATACCCAGATATGGAATCGTTCCATATTAATAAAAATAAAATTTTAAACTTTCGCTGCACCGAGTATCAATTCTAATTGATCTGAACACCGTTTTCCAACAGTGGTATCAGAGACAGGTTGCTCAGATCAAACGATTAAATTAATCGATTGTACAAAATTTTTAAGCCTCGGTTTTTGAAACAAAACAAATTTTTAAAAACAAAAACAAAACAAAAATTTGACGGGCAAAACACGGGCAGCGCACGGCGCTGCCCAGAAAAGATCCAGGCAAATTATACAGAAAAGATCCTTAAAATGTTTTAATATGGATAAATCAAATCCATTAAGTACTCCAGTGGTTGTAAGATCATTAAACATAGAAAAAGATCCATTTCGTCCATGTGAAGATGATGAAGTTATTCTTGGTCCAGAAGTACCATATCTAAGTGCCATTTGTGCCCTTATGTATCTTGCAAATTGCACTAGACCTGATATATCTTTTGCTGTAAATTTATTGGCAAGATTCAGTTCATGTCCAACAAAAAGGCACTGGAACGGAATTAAACATATATATTTCGTTATCTACGAGGAACGACAGATTTAGGACTTTTGTACTCAAAAGACATCAATCAAAGTATCAATGGTTATGCTGATGCTGGATATTTATCTGATCCACATAAGTTCCCAAACCGGATATGTATTTACTCGTGGAGGCACCGCAATTTCTTGGCGTTCACAGAAATAAACACTCGTAACAACTTCATCAAATCACGCTGAGATTATTGCGCTACATGAAGAGCAAGTCGTGAATGTGTTTGGCTAAAATCAATGACACAACATATCCAAATTTCTTGTGGATTATCAGTAGACAAGAAGTCTGTGACGTTGTATGAAGATAATGCTGCACGTATTGCTCAAATGAAAGAAGGATGGATACATCAAAAGTAACAGAACCAAATATATTCCCCCAAAATTTTTTGCCTACACTCAAGAGCTTGAGAAGAATAAAAAGATATTGATATCTGTTCAATTCAATCAAGTGAGAACTCATCAGATCTCTTCACAAAGGCACTTTCTACGTCAATATTCAGAAAGCATATATATAATATTGAGATGCGCAATTTACGAAATATGTGAAGAATCACTCATGTTAACATGAGGGGGAGTTTACGTGGCTGCACTCTTTTTTCCTTACTATAGTTTTTATCCCACTAGGTTTTTCCTAATAAGGTTTTTAACGAGGCAGTACAAAAATACGTAATAAAGACAGTCATCATATCACGATCATCATCACAAGGGGGAGTGTTGAAAATATGTTATTATTATTATTATTATTATTTAAGTTGAATGTTGAATATTGAATGTTGAATATTGAGTTGTAAAATGTGAAAAATTAGTGTGTGATGATGTAGATGATGATGTATTAATTTTTGGACTAATCTCAAATGTGGATCTATAAATAGGTCTTCATTTGTGATGAAAAATATAATTGAGTTGAGAGAAAAATATTATAAAGTGTAGAGTTTGATATATTTTGAGTTTTGAAGTATTTATTTTTTACCGTAAATTTTTACTTTTTCACAACATTTATAACATTTTCAAAACTCAAAAACACTTTTTTAAGATAACTCGGACACTTAACCATAGTCACTTAACCATAGTCCTTTGAATCCAAGTAATGATATATAATTAAGTGATCCAACATTGAAAAGTATTCAAATAATTTGTTTCCTTTTCCCCCCGCAGATGTTATCAAAATTGTTGTCGTCATATGACCAAAATTAATAAATTAAGTTCTCAAAAAAATTAATAAATTAAGGAAAATACATCTATGGGTATATTCATGTATGATGTAGGAGTGTATGCAATCGAGTATTTTATCCATCTCAATTATATGTATATTTTTAAATATATAATAAAAAATTTACATTTAGCATTTCTTATTGTGATTTACTACGATATTCTTATATTTTATCAGTTAAACTTCGAAATAAGGTAACTATTTTTTGACGAATTAAACAAGGATAATATATGAATTTTTGTATACCAACTTTGTTTTTCCAAAAAAAAATTTATTATATATGTGGAAAAAATAAACAAATATGTATATTTAAGACTGATGATTATATCTTCATACAAGTTTATAATATCATGAATTTTTTGTTTTAAATTTATAACTATATCTTCATGTTTTCAAAAAAAAAAAAAAAAACTATATCTTCATCACTTTTGAAAAAGAACAACTTTTCAGAAAATAACCATCGTGCTTGGTGAATATATTTGATTTTTTAGATGAATTTCAAATGAATTTTTTAAAGTTAATCACAATTATTATTGAAATTGCATAAGATAATATGAAGTGGAAATGAAAATTACTTCGAATTTTGTGATCCTTTTTAATCCAAATAATTCAAATCCAAATAATTTAAATTTTTTAAAATCAATAAATATAAAATACATCATATCAAATCCGTAAATACAAACACAATACTAAATATATATCTATACTATATATAAAATGTGAGACATCTATACTAACAAACTTGTTCCGTCAATATGAAACAAATGTTAAATTACATTTCTAGCCTTAAAAATACTAATTCACTCTTATTGATAAATAACAAAATAGTCGATATCAAAATTATACTCTTTCCGATATCTGATGGAATTCATTATCTTTTCCAATTTAAAATTAAAGTAACCACTTATCAACATCTTTTCACTTGATATATAACATATTTATTTATTTATAACATTTCTCAATTTTTTACGTATTTTTTTATTGAGTTATTTGCACAAAACACCCCTGTGTAATATTGAAAATGCACACTTCTCCCCTGTGAAATTTTAATAGGCATTTTCAACCCTAACCTTTTAAAAAATTAGCACACTCGCCCCTTCAGATGAGTGATTATTGCACACGCTCCCCTCATGCGATTGGGCAAAGATTTTGATATTTTTTTTGCACCAAATACCCCTGTGAAATATTAAAAATCCATATTTGACCCCTGTGAAAATAATTTTTAAATTTATTCAACTCATAATACACAATTTTTATTAAAATCTAATTATAAAATATTTATCAAACACTTTTCATTTTATTAATTTTATTTTGAATTTTAAATTTATTATGATTATATAATTATTTTCTAAAAAATATTATTATTTTATCTTGTTATCATTATTTTATTAAACTTTCTTCTTGTTTTTAATTTTTCAATTAAAAATGCAATCATAAACGATATTTAAATACCTAAAAGTACCAAAATATTAAATCAAAATGACAATTTCATGCATATTATTTTTTCAATTTAGTATTATATATTTTTGAACCAAAATCTAAATTTTTTAAAATGAATTGCAGAATTTGCATTAACTAATAATACACAATATTTATTAAGATCTAATTATAAAATATTTTTCAAACATTTTTAATTTTATTTATTTTTATTTTTTAATTAATTTATTTTTAAAAAATTATTATTTTATCTCGTTGTCATTATTTTATCAAATCATTCATTGTTTTCAACTTTTTCATTAAACATGATTCATAAATAAGGATTTAAATATCTAAAAATACCAAAATATTGAACCAAATTATAATTTCATGAATGTTACTTTTTCGATTTAGAATTACATAAGCATGTTATTTTTTATTATTTATTACAGATTGTGCAATGCATATTCTCGAAAATTTTAAATTTTGGTTCAATAATATATAGTCCTAAATCGAAAAAGCAATATGTTTGAACTTATCCGTCTAGTTCAATATTTTGGCACTTGAAATTATTTAAATACTTGTTTATGAATGCATGTTTATTGAAAAAGTTGAAAACAAGAAGAAAGTTTAATAAAATAATGATAACAAGATAAAACAATAATATTTTTTAGAAAATAATTATATAATTATAATTAATTTAAAAATAAAAATAAAATTAATAAAACAAAAAGTGTTTGCTAAATATTTTATAATTAGATTTTAATAAAAATTGTGTATTATGTGTTGAATATATTTAAAAATTATTTTCACATGGGTCAAAAATAAATTTTTAATATTTCACAGGGGTATTTGGAGCAAAACAAATATCAAAATCTTTGCACAGTCGCATGAGAGGCGCGTGCGCAACAATCACTCATCTGAAAGGGCGAGTGTGCTAAATTTTTAAAAGGTTAGGGTTGAAGATGCCTATTAAAATTTCACAAAAAAGAAGTGTGTATTTTCAATATTTCACAAGGGTATTTGGTACAAATAACTCTTTTTTTTATTATATTGCACATGCATTATGTGTACATTGATAACCAGTATATAAAATGAATCACCCAAATTAGATTAGAAAATCTTTTACCCAAGTAGCTCGTTTCAATCTATTTTTCATCCATAAGTGCGCAAGCCAAAATCTCACTTTCCAAAATATAAAAAGATTATAATTTTTTTAAAATAAAAACAATGAATTTTAAATGTATTTAAGTTGAAAATGCTACCCAATACTAGAACCGTCAATTTGGGTTAGGCCCGCCGGCTCGGCCCGGCCCGCCAGCCAATTTAAGTGGGTTGAGTTGAAATTTTTTCAACCCAACAAAAGGTGGGCCTATATGGGCCAACCCGCCTAGGCCCGCGACCCGCGTGGGTTGGCTCGCCGCGGGCCTGGGTTGGCCCGCGGGTCTGGAGATTTAATTTTTTATTTTTATTTTTATTGTGACATATGTATTTTTTAATAAAAGTTGTGAAATTTTTTTGTGTTAATTATTTTATATAAAATTTACATACATAAAATCAATAATTAAAATTTTTATTAATATGTTTCTATTAATATTTATTTATGAAATAATATTTATAATTAATTATATTATTTAATTATTTATTTTTATTTATCGTGAGCCAACACGCAGGCCGGCTCGCCTAACCCGCAACCCACATTGGGTTGGGTTGAGAATTTTCAGCCCGTCAAGATGGTGGGTTGGCCCGCTCTTAACCCGCCAAAAAGTGATTTTTTGGTGGGCCCCCCATCCCGCCATAAGTTGACCCGTTTGACAGCTCTGCCCAGTACCCACGTCCCAAAATGCATTTTACATGTCTTGCCGATGCCATCACAAATTCTCAATTGGTTGGCCCTCCTATTTATTTATTTATTATTTTTGTGCTTCTTCTTTATGAAAATTTCAACTCTCGCCCTTTCTTGGAAATGACGCTATGCAACGACAAAATCAATCAAACAACCAATTTTGTTTTCTGTACTTTATTGCATTTTACATGTGTTGTTTTCGGTCATTTAGATTTTATCGAGTTACTTATGAACTGCTCACAAGTTATTTACGATTAGCTTGATTCGGCTCGATAATACTCCTATCTCAAACACATGGCTAAAAAATCTCATAAACAGTATTTTATTATTCATAAAATAGAGTAAATATTTTAGCAGCCTGAAAAAAATAATATGTCCCGGGCCCTTGTGTTTACTATGTGTTAGGCTTTAAGTTGGACCATAAAAGGACAAGAAGGAAAAATTTTTGTTTCCCTTTATTTCTGATCCAAATTTAGAGGGAGAATTATTAACTTAAAAATATTTTTCATACTTGATTAAAATATCCATGACATTTGCAACCAAATAATAATAATAATAATAATAATAATAATAATAATAATAAATCCCTGACTATTAAAATTTTTATTTTATTTTTATTTTCATATTATTTGTCACCAAATCCCAACTATTTGAGCTTCTTGAAATAGGTGAATGCTATTATTTTGAAAACTGTTGTTACAGAAAGAATAGTATGATTCCATATAAATGCATTTAATTTTTGCAGATAACCTGTCACTTCGTCACTCCACAGCCATTTCCTTTTGAAAGACACCGCCAACATATTTTTTATTACATTTTATTTTTCGGAACGAGGCACCGCCAACACATTATGAATGCAAATAATGATGCAGTGAGTTTAGGCTCTGAAGAGAAAATTTCTAAAGCCACCAACTTTTACAGAAAGAAAAACCAGAAACAAATTGTCAAAAAAAATAAAAAAACCCAGAATTCAGAAACAAAGCAAAATTAGGCAAGCAGGGGAAGTAGAGGCTTGCCTTTCTTGAATTTTGACCCAAATGAACAACCATCTTTTTATAATTTTATCGTGTATGTGTGTGTATATATAATGAGTATATTTATAAAAGTCGAATCTTTACTTGTCTTGCTTTCTTTTTACCGTTCTTCTTTCCTCCCACTTACCTTTATTAGAATATGCGAGTGAAGATTGGATTCTTGCTGTATGCATAAGTTGTCGGTTGAGGCTTTTCTTAGATCTTTCGAATTGCGGTTGTGGTGGGATAGTCCTTGTTGGGTTCAGCAAAAATGGCCGTGGTTTCCCATGAAGCCATTAATGAATTTGAAGCATTAATGGAGGAAGGTTTGTTCAAAAGACCTCTTTTTTTATCTCTCTTTTATGGTCCCATTACTCTATTTGTATTATCTTCTCTTTAATTGATCTTCTTCCCTTCCATTTGGGATTTTATGCAGTTGATGAATCACTCAAAAGAACATTTCAGGTTTCTTTCCCCACCTTTCCTGCTTATCAACTGTAGTCATGATATTATCGGTGATGCATTTTGTGTTCCTTTATGGAGAAATCGATGGATATAACTGTTTCCAGTTCTTTATAAATTTCAGAGGCGACTATTAACTATTGAACAAGGTTGGAAACTTGTCCCTTATGATTACGGATTATTATTCTATATTTGCCAACTAATTTTGGATGAGCCAATGCATACGCATGGTCACAAGTGGCTGAAACTTCTTGAATAGCTTCTTATTCGTTCTTGATATTAAAAAAGAACAAAATTCAAGTTTTAGCTCCCAGTTTGTTACTGCAAAGTTTCATTGAAATATATAGTTAACCCCTTACGATTGTATATTTGAATTGGGGCTGTTCAATTCGATATGCAGAATGTCCATCAAGGATATCCTCATGAAACTTTGACGCGGTTTCTTAAAGCTAGAGAAGGAAATATAGCAAAAGCTCATAAGATGGTTAGAGTTTTGACTTTTTAAAGTTTCAGTTATCTTTAAACGTTGGAATAATTTGGATTTACTAATCGATGAGTTATGGATATTTCAGTTGGTTGATTGTTTGGAGTGGCGAGTGCAAAACAACATTGATGATATGTTAAGTGTAAGTAGGAAATCGCTCAGATGTGGTTTGTAGATAAAAGTGTTGCGGTCGATTATTTCTTTTTACTCTTCCGCTCTTTCAACTGCAGAAAGCCATTGTTCCTGTCAATCTTTACAGAGCCATACGCGATTCACAGCTCATAGGACTGTCCGGTTACTCACACGAGGTGAGGATTTGATGGAGCTAGAATGAGTTTTAGTGATTATTTTTTTGTGTTGATAAAAAATTCTTGGATCTTTCTAATAGTCGTGCCCTTTTATCAATAGGGTCTCCCTATCTTTGCTATTGGAGCAGGTCTGAGCACGTTCGATCAGGCATCAGTAAGTTTTGTTGTTATCTTTGAATTCTAAATCAGCGTCAAAACAAGACCAAATATTCTTTGAAGTTCTTTTGCATTGGCTTGATACCAGATAGTTAGTTGATCTGACAGTATTTATCTTCATTTCAGGTTCATTATTATGTACAATCTCACATTCAGATCAATGAATATCGGGATCGTGTGATTCTAGTGAGCAGAAAATTATTCTTTTTTCCGATTATTTTCATCTATTTTGGGCCTCTATATAAAAACCTGCCTCATTTTATTTTAGCCTGCTGCAACGAAGAAGTATGGGAAGCATGTTAACAAGTGCATCAAGATTCTAGATATGACTGGTTTAAGGCTTTCGGCTTTGAACCAGATTAAGGTACATATGCAGCAAGAAACTCTAGTTCTTCTGCTTGTCGTGGCAGATTGTTCTACCACGATTCTTCATCTGTAAATTACATGTATAACCGTATTGTGTTCTCATGCAGATCTTGACTTTAATTTCTTCCATCGACGACCTGAACTACCCTGAGAAAACACTAACTTACTACATTGTGAATGCTCCATATGTCTTCTCCGCTTGTTGGAAGGTCAGTTCACATTTTTAATGTTTTCTAGCTATAAATAACTTGTACTTTCAAATATATTTTTAGCTTAGTTCAAATTAAAATAGTTTGAATATCAATAAAATGTCATCTAACATATTCTAACATATTCTCTCTTACACCTCCAGTCACATTACCTTTCATTTGTTATCAGGTTGTGAAACCACTTCTGCAGGAGAGAACGAGAAGGAAAATCAACGTATTGTCTGGTTCTGGACAAGATGAACTATTGAAGGTATGACATATCTAAAGATCAACTTCTTCCTCTTCTTGACCACGAACTCCACGTCTCCAACATGCTTCATATAATGTTGAATCCAATGGCGTTTTTTCAGATAATGGACTACTCCTCCCTCCCCCATTTCTGCCAAAAAACGTCAGGTTCTTCAAACCATTTAGATGCCTACGCTGAGAACTGCTATTCCTTGGATCATCCTTTTCACCAACAACTCTATGCATACATCAAGCAGCAAGCATCCATGCTCGAACCCGTTAAGCCAATAAAACACGGGTCCGTGCATGTTAGCCTGCCTGAGGATGCTGATGAAGGAGTGATTGCCAAGACTTTAGAATCCGAGTTAGAGAAACTCAAGGATGCAGATGGATTCCCTGAATCGTTCAAGGACCTAAGAATAATCGACCATCGCAAGTCTTAGAGAATTTCGTTTCATCCCTGGCTCTTGCGGTTCACCAATGTATAGTTATGGGAATACTATAGTTTTAAGTGGCGTAATTTCCACATGGTTGATGGACCATGAGTTTGAAGCTGTATCTAATATATCTAAAGATCAGAGGTGTCCCCAATTTATATGAATATTCCGCTAATATAATTTCAACGGAACGATGTACGAGCTTCTAGTGCTTTTTAATTCTCAAGGTTGGAGTGAAAATTATAATCTATTTGAAAATTATGTGGCTAATGACCTAATTTATTTTGAACAGTGTTTTTAGCATTATTTTTAAAAAATAAACAAATAAAACCAATTTTTGGATACCTATCGTTTTAGGAAATATGATTTAATCTTTCGCCACCAACGTTGCAAATGTATGACTAACGAATACCGACAATTTGTTGTTTTATTTGGGATTTTAAGAAAAAGGGTGATCGTTTTTTAAAGCCAAGTCTACTGATCTCTTACTAGTATGTTTTTGTTTTTTTTACATAAAAATCTAATACTATTTTAGTGATTATATAGAATATTTTAACATGCCTAATTCATTATATTATACATATTTTGAATATTTAATATTTTTGTATTCAACTTCTTTTCTTTTCTTTTCTTTTTTGTTTTTTGTTTTTTTTTGTATTCGACTTTTAACGTTTCACCAAGTCCAAAAAATATCTAGGACAGGTTTGACAAGTAAAGTAGTAAACACTTTAATATTCAGCTTCTCTGAAATTCATTATTTAATGCTGTTAAACGCTAAAAGCTCACAAAACATCAAAAGATGATTTAAACGCAGTAGAAAACAGGTCTAAGCTTATGATAAAGTGCACGCGTAGCCAGAATAAATAAATAATTCTCAAATATTTGATGAGAGAGTTTACAAATCTTAAGCAGCAGAGTACAAATAAAGTAAACTTTGATGAATTTTGGATATACATTCAATTGGGAAACTAAGCTACATAGACGGCTAAGGTAACACGATCTTTTGATGTACATAGATCTCACGAGTTACAGATACATAAACTCAATTTCCATAACCAACTGCAGACAAAGTGCTGTAGGAATGAAAACTTCTATCCTATCACCTGAACGTCTATTGTATGTTTTAACCTACTGCAGGGAAGGCACGCAAATTATATTGATCACCTGTTCAGCAGCGTTATCTCTTAAAGTCAATTTACCTACTGCATAATGAATACTGGATTGCAGAAGCAGGTTAAATATTTATCTGCATGGCCTTATTTTTTTCCAGCACGCTGTTTCCACGTACTCTGCATTCGAAAAAAGAAGATAATTAGTATGCAAGGATCAAAACGGAGAAATGATGCTCAATGCTCAGAGGATAGAGCGGAAGTTGAGGAGCACCAGAGTCTCATCATCAGAAAGCTCTGCATCAGCAAGAGAAGTAGGCGAGTTCTTGTCAGCTTCATCTGCGAGTGGGCCATCCATGGTGTCCATTTCTTCATCTTCTTGTCCAGATTGTTCTTTGATCTGATCTAGATGCTTCATGTCTGAAGAAGAAACTGCTTCATCATCAGATCCATCAGCATTGAGTGGAGATCCATCAACATTATCACTTTGAGTGTCTTCAGAATCCTTTTCTTCCTCTTTGGGATCTTCTGCATCACTCGAACCCTTCTCACCGTCTTTCAGTTTATTGCCCTTGTTATATGGCTTCTTGGCGGATACAATAATCTTACCATATTTTTCAGTCAGATTCTGATCTAAATATTTTGAAAATATGGGAGGAAAAAGTCAATAGAGAACATAAAACTTGTAAAAACTGAAGTATAAAGATAAGCAACCTGCACTACAAGACAACCCGTAAATGGTAACGTGACTTTTGAATCTAGGTAGATAATTGTCAAAAAAAAAAACAAGTGAGATAAAATCAAGTACTGCAAAAAGCAACCATCAAATATTACAAAAATGGTTTTGCTAGACTTCTGGATATACAATGGCGAACAGTTTGATTTTTCACCTGAATCTGATTCAGTCATGGACGGTTTGGTAAATTCAAGATTTGTAACATCTGGGCTTCCCCCACTTCCCACAGAAGATTTGATCTTTATCGTGGCCTTTTGCTTTGGACTTTTGCGTGGAGTTCTTTTCCCTCTGATTTGAGATGATGGAGATCTGCAAATCCATAGAATTACATAATCTAATGACAAAGCAAAGAAGTATTTTGCGACTGCTGGATAGGAATAACTTACTTCTCTTCAGCTTTTGTCTCCAGTTTTATTCCTCCTATGGCTTTGCTTTTTTTCCCAGATGATCTGCAAAGTCAATATACTGACTTATTGAGAACACATCCAAGCATTTAGCCTCTTGCAGCATAATAAGCATGATCAAAGATGTATAAAGTGATCGACTAAACAAACCAATAAAATGTGTATTGAGGCGTCATTCCTAATTCCATGGCTATAAAGATGCTTAACGAAGCTTAGTTTCCTATGTGTCATTACATGGGCCTTTTCTACCTTAACTGTGTTTTGAAATAAATATAGAACGACTAAAGGTTTGGGGGAAGATGGACTTTAGGGCAAGTTGAACTTCAGCTCTTGTTATTTGTAGACGACTTTAGGGTGGCTCAAAATACACTGAGGGCAAGTTGAACTTCAGCTCTTGTTATTTGTAGTCGCACAAAATTTCCCCAGAACACAAATTTTGAAGTCAAATGCTCATAACAGATTTGATGGAGAGGGGAAGATGTAAGATTGAACGTGCATTACAAAAGCATCACGGTCCGTAAATACTATGATGGCAACACTTACGCTCCTTTAGGATGAAAGCTCTTTGATGAACTAGATCGCTGCACATGTTGAAGAAATTGTTAGCTCTCGCACAAGAAGATTTACTTGACAATCGCTAATTGAATAACTTTCTCATAGGACAAAAAATGGTTAAAGAGTGTTTGACCTTGTCGCTTTTTTTGCCATTATCCACAAGCTCCCAACGTTCTTTGTCTAATCTAAGAACTTCCACATCTCCATCATCGTATAATATCTTCAATTCAAATTGATCGAAAAAGAACTGTCAAGATATTCTAGCAAGGCTGCAAGAAATAACTCTACAGCATAGTACAAGATAATAAGCCACTCAAAATTCAGCTTACCACATGCTTCTCTTTCTCCGTATCAAAAGATTTCACATCACCTTCGTAGAACCTATGAAAAGTCATATAAAGACAACATCAGGAACAATTTTAGGCTTGCACTCGAGCAGTGAATGGAAAATTTATCCTACCAACATGAAAACTTTGACAACAGACTCAGGTTAATGCCAACAATCTTGATGGATTAAAAAAACAATGATATAAAAGTTCATATTTGGATAAGTGTCGGTAAATCATGGTTACCGAACCTGGCAAATGATCATACAGCCGTAGAAGCATAAACTGCAAAGAAAATGATATCCCCAATTCCTCATTTTCTTTGTTATTGGTGAAGGTCAGTAGTTTGGTGCTAAAATTATTCTCAGAACAAATTCGAAGAAAGAGTTAAGATGCAGACTGATTCTGACGAAACACTTCGAGAGTGTTAACATTACACGGAGAATGTTCTGATGCTCACCACAATAATGACATCCCAATTCGTTTACCTCTGGAAACACAATCGTGAATTGTAGATCATAGAAATCAAGAACTTACTGCTTATCCATTGGCCACCAAACTTTTATTCTGCAACCAATTAAATCCTCCAAGGAACTTTGCTTGTCCTGGAACGAAGCAGAAACCAGATTAGGTAAATTTAAGTTAAACAGAAGTTATGATTTCTTTTAAAACAGATGCAGTAAGAAACTAGAAAAAAATTTCCTAAATTTGTTTGGAAAAAAGAAAAGATTTCTGATCCATAAACACCATTGGTTCAAGAAGAAGCCGAGTTCAATGCAATTGCAGATCCTATGTTACTGACAAATCCAACCAAATCTTTTAACAGGGATCGGCAGAGGAGAATTCCCAGAACTACTGGCAAGCCAGTAGAACCGTAGGCGTGGGGGAAACTGGCTTCCTTAAAATACAGCCCAGGCTGAACTACCATATGAGCAAAATATTAGCTTAATGCTTCACCTGAGAAAGCATGCTACATATTTGATTGATTAACTGTGTTTCCCACCACTCATTTGTGCATGTGCTAGGTTTCATACTCATACATAGTAGAAGTAAGTCTTATTGTCTTCATTCACACAAGAACCAATTCAACAAAAAAAAAACACTGAAGACGGGATGAACCAACCTTTTGTAATCCTGTGATGCTTTTTTCTTTTTGCTTCTTCCCTGATCCAAGGTTGGAATAATTAGTTTGGTGCGGGCTAGAAGAATTTGAGACTTTCTTAGGCTTCTGCAGCATATTAAGGAAAAGTGAGATGAAGAAATGCTAATCATGAAGTGTCGCGCATTTTAGAAAATTCATCAGTGTGAGTACGTACTTTTGCATCAACGCGTGATTTATCAAATGCATCATCATCTCTGTCGGCGCGTTTACTTTTCTGCTTTGACCCAGATCTGGGTTTATTTTTTATACAAGCAACTAACAACTCAGACTCTGGAGGTTCAGAGGTTTTTTCTTGCATAGAATGATCTTCTGAACTACTTGGAAGTTCCTTATCAACTTTGTTCGAGTCATTAACAATCTCTTCCTGATTTCCATCAGTATGCCCCTTGGAATCTTTTGAAATAATTGCTGGACGAGACTTGTGAGCTTGAGCAGATGACGACCTCCGACGTTTAGGGACAGGAACACAGGCTGCTCCAGCTAACAATTTCCTCTTTTGAAGCTTTTGGTCACTTTTCTTTTTGTTGACATGTTCATGTCCATTGCTTGATTCCAACTTGCTACTTGTACCCAGATCAGAATTTATTTCCTTAACCATCTTCAGGATATCAAAATTACTCCCTTTTCCTGCTTCAGCAGGTGAAGACTCACTCTTCACCTCTTTTCTTGCCTTTGCTATTTTGGCCTTCAGACGTTTCATTAACTTGCCCAATGGCATTTCACTGCCCTCACTGTCACTGTCCTTCATGATATCATCCTCAGCAATTCCCGAATTAATCTGAAGTTGAAGACTTACTTTAGTTAATAGAAAACAGATACTGTCTGTTAAATCACTGCATAGAATTCTTACAATTCCATTAGCTTCCAGTTTGAGTGATTCAAAGTGTGCCAATACACTCTCCTCAGCCAACCACGTCTTTGCTTCATCAACCTAGCATACAACAGCACGAGAGATCATCATAAAGCTGCATTTTCGCCACGCCAAGTCAGTGTGAATAAATGGACAAGGAACATTTATCAATGAGAAGAGCACTTAGAAAAAGGTCATCACTCCCGATAATCACATTCCTGAATGCGACTAAGTGCACATTTAAGCTCACTTTTCCACTGTTTTAGGTATGATGGCTCCCCACTTGAATGAATGAATGCTTTCAAGTTTCTTATAAGTTCTCCACTTCGACAAACCACAAATCATTTTAATGATCTTTGATATGATATAACCATTCTGAAACGTATATATCCTTCAGGGGACTTGAATTATGTGTTCCTCTAGTTATCTCAGAAATAAAGAAACCTCAAAATATATCAGCAACAACACTGTTCCAACGTATCTTCCAGAAAACTAACAGATTTCAGGCCTTGTAATGCTGTTGGTAAAACAAATAACTCATGCATACGAGAGAATCAAGATAGCACAACACGTGAAAGCAGCTTAACTATTCAAGATTTACATTATAATTGAGCTGAAATCAGACATTCATGCAGAGACTTGAGGACCACCAAATTCCTAATATAAAATTGAACATGAAGAGAAAAGTTTAGGCTGGTAACTTCACTTGACAACTCGACAGAAATGTAGTAGATGACACTACTTGTTAGGAAAACTTAGGTGCACAAAAGCAACATAAAAAATTTAGAGCATTTGTTGTTAGCATACACCTAACTAAAACGTCCTTGCTCCAAATTACTAATATTAAGAACATAAGATACCAATTGTAACCCAGTTTGGCAACTGAAAAAGAAATTTCATTTAAACAAAACTATAGCTTCAGATCTAAATATATCCTAGTAGGGGGAAGGAAACGTTAATCATCTTGCTATTCATTCATGTCATCTAGACACAAGGGGGGTGACGAGAATGGAAAAGAGAGTCTAGTTACACATACCAGTGAGTCACTATCTTCTTTCTTCTCGACCAATTTATAAAGCACGGGAGGTAGGGTCACTGATGCACTTGAGTTTTGAGGATCGGTTTCTTTTGAAGCTAACCTCTTGATAATTGATATTCCGAGATCGCATAAAGAATACAAGTTCTGTAATATATGATTTCAAATTATAACAAGCATTAGAACAACAATAAACCTCACAAGCATTCTAACCATAGCATTCTTCTCATTTTATTCCTATAGTTAGACTCTAAAATTTTTCTCGTCAGTTACAGCATTAAAAGAAACATTCCATAATTCTTGATAGCAAACCTTGGATTTAGTTGAATCAAAAGCATCCTCAGAGCGCTTGATTTGTAGAAAAATTGAATTCAACAATGAAGTGCTCTCCCTGTCCTTGCTAATACTGACTTCAGATTTACCATCTCCATCTCCATGTACCAGCATAGACAGGAACAAATACAGCTGCCTGAAACAGATAAAAGATAAACAAAATGCATATACAACCCCACTCACAAGCATAGCGATGCAAGTTTGTCATAGTCTTCTAATTACTGTAATTTACTGGGACTATCATTGATTCTTATTGCATCTGTCTAATGCATTTCCACGAGAATTTGAATTACAGTCTTAATGGTGAACCATCAATGAAAATCATAAATGTCAATACCTGTATAAAACTTCAAACATTTTGACGTCTTTGCATTCATCAACATTAGGAAATGTAGGATGATGAGCTAGGGAATGGACAACGTATGGGAGAATGTATTCTGGATAAAATTGTGAAGATATTCCATCAGTCTGTGAGAGAATTTGGCGTGCTCTACTTTGCCAACACATCTGAATGATATCATTCAAATTGCGTTTGTTCTGCCATATACATGAGAATTCTGTCAAATAATTTCACAATATGAATGTGCCAAGGTGCAGATTCATATATATATGTATCATTATAGATTAAAAACTCAATAAACACGACAGTGCAATACCTCTTCCAAATCAGACTGCTGGGAAGTAAAATCAAGCAGGAAGGCACAGGCATACTTGGGATCTAAAATTCTGTCTTTTACATATTGATGAACCTTGTTGAGAAGTAGTCTCTTTACCTCAGGAAAATCATCCTACAAACACCAAAGGGTGAGGGAATGGAAGAAACATTCTCAATGAACTGCTTTAAGGTAACAGCAAACAGGAAAGTAATCCACAAGAAACATCAAATATGTCCGTGCAAATAATCGACCTCCGATGTTCTCAATGTCAGATAAAAGACATCAACAGGAATTTTATGCTCCCAATGTTTTGATAGGCGAAGCACAGCTTTTGCTGCAGCAAGCTTCAAATGCGCCATATCAACCAAACTGAAATGTGAGGAAAAAAAACCAATATTAACTACAAGTTTTTGAGAAATCATAGGTTAGAAATAGTAAAACTGCAGGACCACTACCTGCGAATAACCTTATGTCCTATACTGCCTAATTACCTTGATTTAATATCCCTTGAGTATTCACCAAATGTAAGTATATTCTTGAGGATTAGAACAAGCTCATCAATACCAGAACGAAGGTGAGCATCTTTCACGGGCAAATAGCTCTTGACCATAGCTTTAACCCCAAAAATCTATACACAATTCCCATGCATGTGTGAGCAATATGACCAATATTTAACGGCTGAAAGACAAATAATCTGGAAAAAAAAGACCTTTAAGGAACAAAGTTCACTTCTACCATCCCAAGAATCATTTGCCTGGTCTCCTGCTACCTGAGAGAGATCACGTTTTACATCAAATTCTTAAACAATAAAAGAGAATACCGGACGTGAAATTCTTATCTGAAAAGGCATACTTGGCTGCACTTCAGAATGTTTTCCTTGATGAACTTCTCAACTTCCTTTTCTCTTGTTTCGAACACTGGCATAGCAGCTTGAGCTATGCACCCAAGGGACTGGAGTACAGCAGGTAAATGCGACTTATCTTCAAGCATATCGACCAGCCTCTATTTATTTGACCCAAAAACACAGATTGAACCGTCAATATTTACCAAAAATCACATGCAAAAAATAACAGCATAAAATAGAACAGAGAAGGCAGAAAGAAACAGGACAAGATAATAGACAAAGACAAGGAAATGGAAACCTTGTAAAGAACAGAAAGTGACATGAGACCATCATCTTTTGTTATGGATGCCAGTGCATGGACAGCATATTTGGCCTGCCGTCGGCTACCCTCAATGCATATGCGCTCAAGAATAAGGTCTAATGATCTATAAACAGAAGTTTGTCATTTCAAAAAGAACACAAAGTAAAATGAAGATCACAGCCAGACATGGGGTTCAGACCTTGACGAAACTCCCAGCTGTTCACGGATAGTTCCCCCAGCCTTTGCAAGAATGTGCAAAGTACCTTCCTTTATTATTTCATTGTCATCCTCGAGAAGATGTACCAAATCTTCTTCTATTCCAGCAAGCATTGAAGGACAAAAACGTGCAAGAATCTAATCATGGCATCATAAAAAAAAGTATTTCAAAATCCAAAGTTACAAAAATAGCTTGGAGTAAAAGCACAAAATATCGATGTAAAATATTTTCCTGTTGCAAAGGACTTGATAAAAACATAGTTCATATTTTTTTTTCTTGGGCGTTCCATTGTTATAAAAGAGATTCATAATGAGTGTCAACCCAAAACTGGAAAACATAGAGTAGTATCAATGAAAGATTCATTTAAGATGAACATGATAACACGTTTCAGCTCACGAATAGCTTATTTTGAGGTTTGCTTCCAGCCAACAAACCAACATAAGCTGATAAGCATGACATATATTCTAGAATATTCGTGTATGAAATTTTTTTAGCAATTTCAAAGTAACACATGGATGAGCATCTGAATGGAAATGGCCTTTACAGTCTATTTGATGCAGACTGATAGGTACTGCTTCGGGAATTGTTCGAATTAGGTTTGGATAAACATGCACTTATGACATTTTACTTCCACAATAGCGCGAAAGATATACCAAAGTGTAATGTATCATGAAACATTTGATATCCATAAACTCACACAAAAAATCATCATAATAACATGAATCTTACCACTAGTATCGTCATGCAGGACAAAATCAACTCATTACTCCCAGACGATTTCTGTACACCAGCCTCCAGAAGGATTTCTCTAACATGATCCTTGTTGAAAAGTAAGCAAGAGCATTTCAAAGAAAGACTGCCCAGAAATTCGTAAAGCCGATGCTTTGGGCCAAGGATGCTTAGTAAATCATCCTGCATGGGATTGAAAAAGCCAGAGAAGCCCTCACACATTGGTTTGCAAACACTTCTAAGCTAAATTCTTTTTTAAAAATGATTTCAACATCAGCAAAATATCTCACCCGTGAACTACAGGCTTGTGGCCAGCCCGTGTTTGGATCAAGAAGCTGTGTCAAAATTTTCCATACGTTGGAATCTTTTAATTGGTCGAGAAGCTGAAAATCCTCCTCTGCCTTTGCTGGATCGATGAAATACCGGGACATGACACGGAAACAGAACATGACTTTTTTTTGAAGCTCCGCCACATCACCTTCCTGAATATAAGTAAATACTTAATATTATTTATCAAAGACCTTCGATAATATTACTACTAACTAACCAAGGAATAAGAAAAGGATAACTCATTATCTCAAAACCTGAGATGATGGTCTAAGGGATATGTACTTCTGCATCTCTTGCTGCAACCTGTAACACAATTAATAATCCCATGAAGCAGCTGCTAATATTTCTTGGGGATTGAACAAAATCTAATGTTTATGATTTATCCACAAAAGCCCCAAAAAAATGTAAACAAAGGGACTTTGGGCTGACCTTTGTTTCTGCTCCAAAATCTTCTCAAGAGCCTTAACCTCAACTTTTTCAAATCCAGAGAAGATCCTTATCCAATTTAGCACCTTATCTTTAATGGAAAAATCAGCTGGGAACAAGGAAAGAGAGAGAATCGGTTCGACTATATCTGACCTGCAAGAAAGATTATGACAGTCAGCATGACATCAAAATAGGAAATATGCAAGGACAAACTTATTAGCCAACTGGTATATCATCTAGCCTATGTACCCACGTATCCTTCAGTAGTTTGAATCTAAATAACAACTCCATGATTTATCACAAGATGGTGCAGTGGAGACAGTTGTTAGAATAACAAACTTCATAATTCATTCATAAGGAGTTGATCACCAAACATGGTGATTAATTTGAAAACTTTTATTTGGGGTCTTTATACACTTACTATCAATGAAAAAGACTAAATCTACAGCAACCACAAACCAGCAAGTTACCTGAAATCTTTATCATAAAAACATCTCAATACTTTCCCAACAATCCAATCATACTCAGCATTCTTCGTTGAGTCACTGGACTTGTCAGCGCAAGATGCTCTGTAGATGTCAGCTAACCTCTCTGGAGTATATCTTTTTACCAGAATCTGCATACATATAGCAAATATAATTGAAAAATGAGCATTGATGTGGCCAAATATGAACCACCAAAAGGATGCACATACAAAAACAAGCAAACGTACAGATTTATCACGTAGGCGTTCCGCTACCAGCTTGATAGTTTCAACCGGTATAGATGATAAGGCATGGCATGCCACATCACAAACAACGCAGACAACTTGTTTACGAACATTTTCATCATAATCCAACAATCGATCACTAAGTGCAGCTGGAAAATATTAAATAGTGAGAATTCAATACAACACAATTATATAGTTTGCAACAGCTGTAACAAAACTCCTTACAGATTATTTGAGGAGCTTCGACTCGTGAAGGATTTGCCAGAAGAAAAATCTTGACATACTCAAGGACAGACATTCTGACCTCCACCACTCTATCAGTCATCCTTTTCAAAAACTCCAAAAACACAGGCTGGAATGAGTCAGAAATAGTAGATCCTGGCAGAGTAAAGAGGTCGCCCACTAATCCCACTGCTTTCAAACGAATGTCCAGCTGATCACTCTGTTGATGTCAAACATATCCAACTATGACAAGTAGAAGATCTATGAAAATAACTCTAAAAATAGATACCCCATCACAATCAGTTACTGATGCTTACTCTAAAAGAACAATACAGATGCTATCATTCCCTCACATTCAGGAAGAAAAACATAATCTAGGAAGTCATTGCATTCTGAACATTTTGTTTGCCGATAAAAACACGAAAGAATTCGAGTATTATTACCAGAAGCTCTCCAGTAAGATAAGGAACAACTCCAGATAAGATTTGAGGAGCGCAACGGTAAACATCATAGAGTACTCCATGATAATTAATCTCAGAATTCAGGAACTTCTTGTCTCCAGACATTGATGAAATAAGAAACTGTTTTATGCCAGGTTCCAGTTTCCCCGCACAATGCTCTATCACATTCATAGCAAGCCTTCTTGCAGCTGAGTTTACGTTCTAGCAGCAAAAGTTTCAAAGTTAAACTCTTGTCGAAAAGGCATTCGAATTGGTGAACTTTCTGTGAGGACAAACCATGAATTCTTACCTCCTTGTTTGGGCCTAAAGCAGACAGTATAATAAGTAAAAGGTTCTCAGGTACATCCTCACTTTCTTCGAAGAGAACCTCCATAATTGTCTGCATTGAAGTCAAAGCATTCTCAGGATGCTCATCACTGCATGTGGAGAAATAACACATCCTTAAGTCAATACGCACTGTAAAGCCGTCATAAAGCATCCATATCAATTATCTCAAAAGATGTAACTTTGTTTTAATGAAAATTTTATCAGGAGTCAACTTCTGTATAGCAATATTTAAAGTTAAATTCACAAGCTGCATAGAGCAACTGCATTCAATTCTGTAGCAATATAAGTTCAAATTATGCTGCAAGATTAGATGTGCGGTATCATTTTGACAGCATCATATATTCTCTTTCCGCTTTTACAACAGGTTTGAGAACTTTGCATCGAAAAGGATGTCTTTAGGTCTCCCCCACATCCACCCCAAACCCAGAGTCAGTGAATATCCAAATAAATGTCCCGAATGTTATTTTACAGCATCTTAATTTAACCAGCTGCTCTCACACACAAAGGAACAGATATAAAAGTAATTAACACTCTCTCATCCCCCCCCCCCCCCCCAGGTCTTTGCAGGCAAGTAGTGTACCATAATTCAACATATTTTTCAAAATATTCAACATTTAAACTGAACAAGAATTATATGATAAATCAACGTAAGTGCATCTATCAGTGACTGAATGGAGAAAGAAAGTTAACAAACAATCAAGAGGCAGAGCATTTCATTTTGTGCACATGTATGAAATATCTGAAAAACATAACAAACTTTGTCTGAAATGGAACAACATTCATAGAGACATAATAAGCTGGCAAGAGCCTCATGAATAGACATGATTTGACTGTGGATAAGATGTAAATATCAGATGGACCGTACCTAACAACTTTGAAGAAAGTATGAAACATTTCATTTACAAGATCGTCGCATTCAAGATCCAGCATCACGACACATGATCTATATCTTGCCAGCGTTTCAAGAATTACTACTCTCCTTCCAAATGATGGGCCGTTTACATCTTTTAAGCCACTGAGAGTACCCACAATCAACTCAAAAATATCCTGTAACAGATTAAATAGCAATCGATTAGAATATCCTGAGTTGATACCTCCATTTGCTTGTTATTTTAAATGAGATGTACCTTCAGAACATCGTCATCATAAGGAGCCTCTGGTGCAGTAATTCGAGTTATTTCACAGATACAAACAGCTACAAATAGCTTAACCTCTCGATCCTGATGCTTTACAAGTTCTGGCTTGGCGATAGAAGTTAAAAAAGCATCCATAGAGTCCATTACAGGCTTTGATGGTGATTGATCTAGTTCGGAAAGACATGATGCACCTTGCTGCATGTGAAGGAGACAGTTATAAATGTTATTGCGCAAAGCAATCAGTTGAGAGTCCCAATAACTTGATGGAAGCAAATGACACAAAACACTTCCAGTTCTATAGTCAGTCCGTCGGAGTCGAGTAAAATTTTAAGTTTGTGAAACCAAATTTGTGGGTCATGCAAAACCAAAGTAATCATCAAACTTATCTGTATAGATATATACAGACAAAACAAGAATTCAAGGATGAGTGGACATCGCCGATTAAATGGGTGGTAACGGATTGCGAATTAAACAAATCAAGATTTCAGGAGTTAGAAGTCACTACATAAGCTAGACTGCTAGAGCATAGATACATAAATTTCACTAAAATTGGGGAAGGAGCTCACCGGAAACGACCCCGGATGATAAAAGAACTCAAAATATTCTCAAGACACCTGGTTTTAAAGCCCAATATGTGTCTCACTACGTTAAATTATAAAGGTGTTTTGTTCAACGTCCACACTAAACCATATCAATTTATAAAACAAATCATTGGCGTAGGGACACATGAGGCCTTCATCAAATGCATGATTCTCAGATTCTCCCTTCTACGTGACTTTTGCTTTGTCCATTTAATTCGATGCTATGCAAAAGTGTTCATATTCTTCTCTGTTTCGCATAAATGCACACATGCACAAACACCGCATAAAAATTTGGAAACGTGGTCTTCAAGGAATTAAGAGAATAATTGCAGAATCCAGTGATTTTCCTTGTTTACAGTCACATGTTTTAAAAGTCCCCACGATAAGACAAAGACATATATAAAAATTACTGGTAAAATATAACCCAAAATAAGAAGATTTGCTATTAGTAATATTATTCGAAGTAATATTTTTGCAAAGATGAAGCCTTCAGTCCCCCTGAAAACCTAATACTCACGGTTAGTTTGAGACTTAAGAAAAAAATTAAACATTCTTGCCCCATCCCCCACCCACCACCTAAAAAGAACGAGGACAAAAGAAAATGAGTGAAGCAAAACAGTCAGATTCAGACCCTGTAAAAAAATCATCATTGAACCCCAACAAGCACCAAGTCAAGCTCGATCAAAACAACAGCATGCCCCTGCAAGTTGACCTCGTGGGCATACAAAAAAGGACAACCACAACACGGCAGAGGTTACAAACTTGAAATACAAAGACTCGATTTTTTTGTTTCCCACGAACAATTAAGCTGAATAGTTCCGCGAAGGAACCCTAATTCCCCACCAATCTCACGAAGCCTCAACTTTCAAAATGAAACAAACATAAATCCACAGCTATAACTTCGCACGGAACACGTCAAAAACCGCATAAAAAACATGTTTCCGCCATAATTCAAACGCAAGCGAGGCATCTTAATTGAAAACGGAAAACCTTTTACCTTTAAAACCTTAATGAGAGCGTCTTTCGAAGCTGGTGGACTTTCCAGCTTCGCACCCAGCTCTCTCAGCTGCTGTTGCAGCTGCTTTGGGGCCATGGAATTCAAAATTCCTCACACCTTGGAGTTTCAATTAGCAGGATTCACTGCGTTTTTTCAGTGTGTTCTACTGTGTGTGTGAATTGGGGCTTTTTTTATGGGATGTTTCTAACTAGTGAGGAAGAGCGGCCGTTCAGGGGTTCACCACCCACAGTTAAAAAGTCGATACTTAATTGAGGTTTTTTACAATTATGGCCTTCGAAATATTGTTATTTTCACTTTCAACCAGCGTCTTTTCTTTTCTTTCTTCCTTTTTTCCCCCCTAAATAAGTATAACCTTTGGTTTAAATTTGTTTCTCGTGAATCCTAAAGATGATAATTTTTGTTGTGTTGTGTATTATGTTTCAATCAGATATGTTATACAATTTTTTAAATAACCTGATATTATCAAAAGTTTGCGATATAAAGTAAAACGAATAGATAGACGCTACATTGTGGATAATAACGGTCGAAATTAAATATCATATTGACAGTAAAACACGTGGATCCCCCGCATTTTAAATATTTTAGTTTAGGATCGAATTATTATACTAATACAATAATAAATTTCTCATAGATGTAATTTTGTAATAAATATGTCATAAAAAAGGTTTAAAATAAAACCAATGAAAGACCATCTTTATTTTATTTCTTATAATTTTTCATTTTAATATATCTTGATTTTGGTCAAAAAAAAATGTAAATAATTAATTAATGTGATCGAAAGTAGGTTACGTACATAGTATGCTATTTTGATGATATGCGATATTTGTGATGTAAAAAACATTTTACTTAAAACAGATAGTTCGATGTTAACATATGAGTGATAACGCTATATATTTCAAATCATGTGAGGTGAACGTTGAAATCCGTTATATAATTTTGAAGTAACCCGCCAATATCAAAAGTTAGTTATATAGAGTGTGCGCGGTCATATGTAAACTAAAAAAATAGATAGTTCGATGCTACATTGTGAATAATAACAGTTGAGATTCAATATTATATGAGTATATGTGGTAAATAATTTGGGTTTATGGTCGAGCTTTCATATTAAATTTTTTTTTTTTTACCAGAGAGCTTTTATGTTAATTAATACAACAAACAAGTTCTCGAAGATGGGAAAAAAAATCTTGAATTTGGTCAAAAATTCAATTTTGTAAGAAATATAACATAAAAGGAGTTAAAAATAAAACCAATTAAAGATGATCCTTTATATTTTGGGGATTATGTGTTTGAATATCTATTGAATTTGGTCAAAATTAGTAAGGAATAATAGAGTTAGGTACAAAATTTTAAAGACAAAATAAAATCGAAGCGTAATTTAAATTTATTTATTTTTTATTTTTTTAGAAAACGTGATCAAATTTTGGTATATATGTATATTTTATGTTAACACGTGATCTCAAATATATGACATTTGTTATATAAAATAAAGCAGATCATCTAACGCTACCTTGTGAAAAATAACTATCGAAATTCAATATCATGTCAGATTTGGTGTGTGGATCCCCCAACATTTGTAAGAATTTAGGTTTATAATCTAAATTTAATTCCAATACAACAAACAAAACTTCAAAAAAAAAATGCTAGTTTGTATGACATATACCACTAAAGAGGTTAAAAATAACATTAATTAAATACCATCCTTTTTTAGTTTTTTTAGGATTATTTATTCAAATATATTTTTATTATGGTCAAAGAATTGTAAAAAATGAGAGATTTTTGTAAGTATATTGTAAAGAAAAAAATAATATCAAAGCGTGATCAAAATTTGGTCATACATGGCCTTGTCTGATCATATGATCGATATTTATTATTTGTTATATAAAAATATTTTACTAGATTGGATATTTTGATGCCACCTGCTTGTGAATAATTAACAACGGTCTGAATGATATATCATGTGAGGCCTGTGCGTTGAAATACGTTATACAATTTTGAAACAATCCGCCAATATCAAAAGTTAGTTATATAGATTTTGTGGTACTCTAGATAATATATGACACGTATGATATAAACTAAAACGGATAACTTAATGTTAGTCGTAGATAATAATAATAATCGATGTTCAATATCATGTAGGGTCTGGACATAATTACAACGTGTAGTGTTAGGAAAAAATTTCCTATAAACTTAAACTCATAATCATCATGCTAAATCATTAAGATTAAATACTGTAAACTTAAGCGAAAGCGTACCTCAATTCTTAACAATTGATACCGATGTAGATATGCATGGTTTGGCATTCCAGATCAATACGATTTGCCTTGAGAGTTCTTTCAGTTCTCTCACGCTCTCTAACTATCGATGGGAATATAATAGAATGACTGTGTCGATGTAGACGTCGTGTGATCTGGGGACCATAATCCTATATTTATATTTTTGAATTCTATTTAAACTCATCAATCAAATAGAAAGCTCATTACTAGTGTCTACACATCAAAGGGCACACCCTATTAGATACATTAAAGCCCAAATAAACCGAAAACATTATTTAGAACACTTTTATGGGCTAACTTTATTTGACATTCCACAACACATAATTATTTACATATAAGCCCAACGTTGGATTTATGATCCAACAATCTCCCACTAGGCTATATGTGAAACTTTATAATTATGTTTTGCAAAATAACCAAATGAGCTCAACTTTGCTGTCATTACTGAAATGTATCTACTGCTAATCCGGTCCATCAATCATACTAACATAGGATCAAAGAGGCCTTTGTCACATTTATCGTAACTCGACCCATCAATGGTCACATATGCCAGATAACTAAACGACATGGATTATGATGTGGATGTGTAGCATGAAAATTTCATGTAACGTGATCTTAACATGCCTATTTCCAACTGATCCACCCTTAACTTTAGTGAGATCAACCACAATAGAGTCAGAGTGTGAATAAACCAAAACCTTTATTTCTCAAAAAATAACATTTCCTTATGTATCCATAAACCAAAAAACCGAATAACTGAAATATATTTATAAAAGCATTAAAAATTACAAACTTGTTACGCCTTAAACGCATACAAATCTCGTGTTATGAGATTAATGTTTTTAATGCATTAACAAATCTCATATTATTATGTTTTGATGATTACAAAACTCGGTTAATTGTTACTAACCATTTAAAGTGAGACTTTGCAGATTAGATCATATTAACAATCAAATTCTTGGAAGTTACTTTGAAGTTGTAAAAGAAATGGACAAGGACAAGCCAATATTATAAAGCAGAAACTTGCAAAATTCACCGGGTACTTTCCGTTCATCCAAATCAGATCTCCAACAATGAAAATCAAGATCAGGATGTTCTCAAGATTCTCTCCAAATTTCATAGCAATCCAACGGCTGGATATGGAGATATGAGTTTTTTTAATAAAGCTGCACAGTACTTACTTCTGCAAGGAATGAACTATGAAGACTCAACTTCAGAAAATAACTGGGAATGCTTTGGTTATTAAAATCCGATCTCCACCGATCATATGGATTTCTATGATGTTTTAAAGTTTGTATCCAAATTTCAAATCAATCCAACGGCTGGATATGGAGTTATGATTTTTGCAAATATGTTGAACAGTAGCTATTTCTGCAAGGAGCTAACTGCTGAAGTATCGGATTCAGAAGACTACTGGAATCGATGGATGCATCCAAATCCAATCTCCACCAATCACGATCAATATAAGGATGTTACAAAGATTGTGTGTTAATTTCAGGCCAATCCAACGGATGGATTGTGAGATTCGAATTTTTGAAAAGTAATGCTCAGAACAAAAGCGAGAACGTGATTTTGCGACTTTCGAGATTTACTGGAAATGTTTGACTCGTTAGAATCAAATCTCCACCGTTCATATTTAAGATCCAGATGTTTTAAAGCTTCAGTTTAAATTTCAGATCAATCCAACGGTTAGATTGGAAGATATGATTTTTCCACAAAAGCTGCTCAGTGCTGGAAAAAGAAGGCAGCGGCGCCTACACTTTGTCTCTACTCCTTGGCTTCCCAATAAACGCTCCAAGCACACAAATTCAAATTCAAATCTTTGCCAACTATAAATAGAGGCTTTCCAAGACCATTTAGAGACATCCCAACTCATCTCTTCTCTCCTTTGCAAGCAATTTATCACTATCAAAGTGTTTGTGTGATATATTTGAGAGTGATTGTAAAAATAGTTTGTGAGTTGGTTGTGCTATTGTTGTAAACACTTGAGTGTGAAGCCAAGTGTGTTGTGCTATCGTTGTAAGCACTTGAGTGTGAAGCCAAGTGTTGTGTTGAGGCTATCCTTGGAGCCCTTAAGGCCAAGAGTGTTGAGTTGTATCGGCGCGGTGATCGTGTCAAGTTGTAAGGCTATCCTTGGAGCCATCAAGGCCAAGACGTTCGAAGTGCTAGTGGATCCTTGGTTAATCGACTTAACCAAGAAGGGGAGACGTAGACGATTTATCGTCGAACTTCCATAAACATCTCTTATCCCTTTTACTGCTTTATTTACATTACGTATTTATTTACCGCACTTATTTATTTGATTGCTTAAGTCTTCCGCTTGCGTACTTGCATAATCACTTTAAATTGCTAAAGTTGCCAATAGAACCTAAATCCCCCCCCCCCCATTAGGTTCTAACAAGTGGTATCAGAGCCATTTGAAAATACTTTTCAAATCCTTTTTATGGCAAACCTAGCGAGTGATTATGCTCAAGGGCAATCTACTAATCGTCCTCCTCTTTTTAATGGCATAAACTACGGGTATTGGAAAAATCGTATGTCCCTATATATCCAATCCGTAGACTATGACCTATGGAAAGTGACGGTGAAAGGTCCCTATACACCTATGAAAATAGTTGATGGGGTTGAAATTCCTAAGGGAATGGATGACTTTTCAAAAGAGGACATGAAATTAATTTCGCAAAATGCTAAAGCTATGAATATCTTGCATTGTTCCTTAGATATGAACGAGTACAACCGGATATCGATGTGCTCATCTGCTAAAGAGATATGGGACAAGCTAGAGATATGTCACGAAGGCACCAACCAAGTGAAAGAAACAAAGATCGACTTACTCCAACTCAAATACGAAACATTTGAGATGGAATCCAACGAAGATGTTGACACCATGTTCCGAAGGCTTACTCAAATCATCAATGAGTTAGCACAATTGGGAGAACAATATCCTACCAAGCAAGTTTGGAGGAGAGCTCTTCGTGCCCTACCAAAAGAATGGGATGCAAAGAGAACCGCCATCATCGAATCCAACAAAGGGGACACTGCCGCCTATGATCTTGATCAACTACATGGGACCCTAAAAACCCATGAGTTAGAAGTGTCCACAAGAAAAGAATCAAAGAAAGAAGATGTCAAGCACAAAGGGATAGCCTTGACTACACAAGTCGAAGAAGATGACGATGATGACATGGCTCTCTTCGCAAGAAAATTCAAGAAATTCATGCGAGGAAACAAATTCAAAAAGGACAAGAAACCTGAGAAAGAAGTGACCTGCTACAACTGTCAACAACAAGGTCACTACGCCAATGAATGCCCACTCAAGAAGAAAGTGGACAAAGGAAAGAAGAAAGCCCTACTAGCTACCTGGAGTGATAGCGACGACGACGACGAGGAAGCAAACTTCTGCTTAATGGCTAAAAGTGATGACATCGTCTCTGACGACGATGACGAGGTAACTACTTACGATGAACTCTTACATGCTTATAAAGATATGTTTGATATGGTTAAGGTTCTTAGAAAAGAGAATAGAAATCTTAAAAAGGAATTAGAAACTAAGGAGCATGATAACCTTAGACTTAAGGATGACTTAGATCACATAGAAAAATCTTTCGATAAATTCAATGTGAGTAGCAATAAATTGAACAACCTACTTAGCATGCAGAAATGTAGCTTTGATAAGGGAGGAATAGGCTATGGTAAAAAGTCTATAGACTTTGCTAGTCTAATAGCTAAAGCTAAAATGAGATCAACCCCTACTTGTTCTTATTGTTGCAAATCTGGTCATGCTAGACATAAATGCAGATCATTGAAATATCAATATGTTCAAAAGAGCTATATGAAATGGAGGCCTAAGAGTACTTAACAACTCATTAGTCGGCATTATGAGATCAAAATCTAAGGGAGTTCAATATAGACCGGCTTAAAAATGCCTTGACTTGCGGCTGGTCTCCCTGTTGAACGTTGCTCTGTCCAAGGAAATAGGTTTTTAAAGTGGCCATATGCCCTACCTACTGGGAGCACTCTTGGAAAGTGGCGATGATGTTGCTATGAGAGACTGAACTCTTAGAAGTCTATTTTGTATCTCTCTTTTCTAACATTGTGGACCCAAAAGAACTAAAGGGTACCAAAATCAATTATTTTCAGGGAAACAAGAAAAATGCTCTCCCTAGCATATGGTATCTAGACAGTGGATGTTCTAGACATATGACGGGGAACAAGGATCTTCTTCAATCAATCAAACCAAAGGAGAAGGGGACTGTCACCTTTGGAGACAACAGCAAAGGAGTAATTGAAGGCATCGGCTCAATAGGTATATCTAATTCTTGTCTAATTGATGATGTACTCCTAGTGAAAGGACTTAAGCATAATCTACTAAGCATAAGTCAATTGTGCGATAGAGGTTATGAAGTCAAATTCACTCCCCAACACTGCACTGTATCATTTATTAGTGACAAATCCATAAATTTCAAAGGATATAGAAGTGAGAATGTTTACAAGGTCTCTTTAAATAATTTATCTTTATCAAATATAAAAAGCCTTGTATCCATGAATGTTGATGACAACATTCTTTGGCATAGACGATTGGGTCATGTTGGTCCTAGTACCATCGAAAAACTTTTAAAACTTGACTTAGTCGTTGGTATGCCAAAACTTGATTTGAAACTTGATTCTGTTTGTGATGCGTGTCAATTTGGCAAACATACAAGGGAATCTTTTAAAAGCAAAAATTTTGTATCCACTTCTATGCCCCTTGAACTTCTCCACCTAGATCTATGTGGTCCCTCGAGGAACGCTAGTTTAGGAGGAAAGCTTTATGCGTTTGTCATTGTAGATGATTTTTCACGTTACACGTGGACATTGTTTTTAGCTCACAAAAATGATGCCTTTGAGTATTTTAAAACTTTTGCTAAACGAGTTGAGAATGAGAAAAATCTTTCAATAAAACAGATCCGTAGTGACCACGGAACTGAATTTCAAAATGAGAATTTTTCAAACTTTTGTATAGAAAAAGGCATCGGTCACAATTTTTCTTGTCCTAGGACTCCTCAACAAAACGGGGTCGTTGAGAGGAAAAATAGGACACTAGTAGAGATTGCAAGGACCATGTTATGTGAGCATTCTCTACCAAAATATTTTTGGGCTGAAGCAATGAACACTGCCTGTTACATCATCAATCGCGTATCAATAAGGTCAATTCTCAAGAAAACTCCATACGAGTTATGGAGGGAGAGAAAGCCTAACATTTCATTCTTTCGGGCTTTTGGTTCTAAGTGCTTCATTCACAACAATGGTAAGGACAACCTTGACAAATTTGATGCCAAATCCGATAAAGGTATTTTTCTTGGGTATTCTACTACAAGTAAGGCTTATAGAGTATTCAATAAGCGCACCTTACTTGTTGAAGAATCAATGCATGTTATATTTGATGAATCTTTGTTAAATATTTTTCGCCCTAACAATGATGATATAGAAATACTTGAAGAAGAGATGGTTTCCTCAAGCTTAAATGATATAGATGCTACAGTTGAGGAAACACCACTTCCTAAGGAATGGACACATCACAAAGATCATCCTAAAGATCTGATAATTGGAAGTCCATCAAAGGGAGTATCTACTCGCTCTTCTCTCAATAATATTTGTAATCATCTTGCTTTTGTTTCTCATGTTGAGCCAAAATGTGTTGATGATGCTTTACTTGATGATTCCTGGATTATTGCTATGCAAGATGAGTTAAATTAATTTAAACGCAATAATGTTTGGGATCTTGTTTCTAGGCCGCATGATAGACCTGTGATAGGTACTAAATGGGTGTTTAGAAATAAACTTGATGAGCATGGCACCATCACTAGAAACAAGGCTAGGCTCGTAGCTAAAGGATATAGTCAAGAAGAAGGCATTGATTATGATGAGACTTATGCTCCTGTTGCCCGTCTTGAATCCATTCGTATGTTACTTGCTTTTGCATGCTCTAGAAATTTTAAATTATTTCAGATGGATGTTAAAAGTGCTTTCTTGAATGGTGATTTGAAAGAAGAGGTCTATATTGAACAACCTGATGGCTTTGTTGATAATTTGTTATCTGATCACGTATATAGACTCAACAAAGCTTTGTATGGATTGAAACAAGCTCCTCGAGCTTGGTATGAAAAACTCTCTTCTTTCCTTATTACCAATGGCTTTACTAGAGGAATTGTTGATATTACTTTGTTTACCAAACATGACAAAGATGATTTATTAATTGTGCAAATTTATGTTGATGACATAATTTTTGGTTCTACTAATGAAACTCTTTGTCAAGAATTCTCTAAGTTGATGCAGGAACACTTCGAGATGAGTATGATGGGGGAACTTAACTATTTCCTCGGATTACAAATCAAACAGTGCAAGGATGGGTTCTTTGTGAACCAAAGCAAATACATCAAGGAGATTCTAAAGAAGTTTGGAATGGAGAACACAAAATCATCATCCACACCGATGAGCACAGCAATCAGACTCGACAAGGATGAAAATGGTAAAACTGTAGATCAATCTTCCTTTCGTAGTATGATTGGCTCCTTATTATATGCTACTGCTAGTAGACCGGACATTATGTTTAGTGTTTGCTTGTGTGCACGATTTCAATCATGTCCAAAGGAATCACATTTGTTCGCCTTAAAACGCATTTTCAAATATCTTTCAAATACTCCAAATCTCGGCTTGTGGTATTCGAAAAATTCTTTCTTTGATTTAAAAGCTTATTGCGATGCCGACTTTGGTGGATATAAGGTGGACCGGAAAAGCACTAGTGGAACCTGTTTCTTTTTAGGAAACTGTTTGGTTTCTTGGTTTTCCAAAAAGCAAAACTGTGTTGCGTTATCAACGACCGAAGCCGAATATATGGCTGCCGGTAGTTGTTGTGCGCAAATTCTTTGGATGAAGCATCAATTGCTCGACTATGGCGTCTCTTTTTCAAAAATCCCTATTTTCTGTGACAACACTAGCGCCATATGTCTTACAAAGAATCCGATTCAACATTCGCGCACCAAACATATTGACATTCGTCATCATTTTATTCGTGACCACATCGAACGAAATGAAGTTGAACTTCAATATGTTGACACTAAAAATCAAATTGCCGATATTTTTACAAAACCACTAGATGAAAATACTTTTATTCGTTTGCGTGGTGAACTTGGCATGATTGAGTTGTAATCACTTGTGGACATAAATAAATTTAATGTCATATTAAGGGGGAGCTTAATATAAAATTTGAGCAACTTAATTTTGGATAATACAAATTAATTGTATTTATTCAAAGTTATAAAGCTCACATTTTATGTGAAATTTATGTGTTGCTTTTTAGAAATCATATTTAATTATCATGTTTTGCATTTATTTTTCCAGTCTTTTTGATTATCACAAAAAGGGGGAGAATTAGTTTGGTTAAATACTTTAACTAAGGGGGAGAGTTAGTTTGCTTAAATGCATAGAGAATAAAAAAATTGGTTATTTGATAAACAAACTCTTCTTAACTAATTGTTTAATTTAGGAGGAGTTTTATTCATGCAATTATATTGTGCAAATTTAAATTATTTATTTAATATTGTACATTTATTTCTCCTATTTAACCAAGTTTTGTGATCATCAAAAAGGGGGAGATTGTTACGCCTTAAACGCATACAAATCTCGTGTTATGAGATTAATGTTTTTAATGCATTAACAAATCTCATATTATTATGTTTTGATGATTACAAAACTCGGTTAATTGTTACTAACCATTTAAAGTGAGACTTTGCAGATTAGATCATATTAACAATCAAATTCTTGGAAGTTACTTTGAAGTTGTAAAAGAAATGGACAAGGACAAGCCAATATTATAAAGCAGAAACTTGCAAAATTCACCGGGCACTTTTCGTTCATCCAAATCAGATCTCCAACAATGAAAATCAAGATCAGGATGTTCTCAAGATTCTCTCCAAATTTCATAGCAATCCAACGGCTGGATATGGAGATATGAGTTTTTTTAATAAAGCTGCACAGTACTTACTTCTGCAAGGAATGAACTATGAAGACTCAACTTCAGAAAATAACTGGGAATGCTTCGGTTATTAAAATCCGATCTCCACCGATCATATGGATTTCTATGATGTTTTAAAGTTTGTATCCAAATTTCAAATCAATCCAACGGCTGGATATGGAGTTATGATTTTTGCAAATATGTTGAACAGTAGCTATTTCTGCAAGGAGCTAACTGCTGAAGTATCGGATTCAGAAGACTACTGGAATCGATGGATGAATCCAAATCCAATCTCCACCAATCAAGATCAATATAAGGATGTTACAAAGATTGTGTGTTAATTTCAGGCCAATCCAACGGATGGATTGTGAGATTCGAATTTTTGAAAAGTAATGCTCAGAACAAAAGCGAGAACGTGATTTTGCGACTTTAGAGATTTATTGGAAATGTTTGACTCGTTAGAATCAAATCTCCACCGTTCATATTTAAGAACCAGATGTTTTAAAGCTTCAGTTTAAATTTCAGATCAATCCAACGGTTAGATTGGAAGATATGATTTTTCCACAAAAGCTGCTCAGTGCTGGAAAAAGAAGGCAGCGGCGTCTACACTTTGTCTCTACTCCTTGGCTTCCCAATAAACGCTCCAAGCACACAAATTCAAATTCAAATCTTTGCCAACTATAAATAGAGGCTTGCCAAGACCATTTAGAGACATCCCAACTCATCTCTTCTCTCCTTTGCAAGCAATTTCTCACTATCAAAGTGTTTGTGTGATATATTTGAGAGTGTTTGTAAAAATAGTTTGTGAGTTGGTTGTGCTATTGTTGTAAACACTTGAGTGTGAAGCCAAGTGTGTTGTGCTATCGTTGTAAGCACTTGAGTGTGAAGCCAAGTGTTGTGTTGAGGCTATCCTTGGAGCCCTTAAGGCCAAGAGTGTTGAGTTGTATCGGCGCGGTGATCGTGTCAAGTTGTAAGGCTATCCTTGGAGCCATCAAGGCCAAGACGTTCGAAGTGCTAGTGGATCCTTGGTTAATCGACTTAACCAAGAAGGGGAGACGTAGACGATTTATCGTCGAACTTCCATAAACATCTCTTATCCCTTTTACTGCTTTATTTACATTACGTATTTATTTACCGCACTTATTTATTTGATTGCTTAAGTCTTCCGCTTGCGTACTTGCATAATCACTTTAAATTACTAAAGTTGCCAATAGAACCTAAATCCCCCCCCCCCCCATTACTAACATAGGATCAAAGAGGCCTTTGTCACATTTATCGTAACTCGACCCATCAATGGTCACATATGCCAGATAACTAAACGACATGGATTATGATGTGGATGTGTAGCATGAAAATTTCATGTAACGTGATCTTAACATGCCTATTTCCAACTGATCCACCCTTAACTTTAGTGAGATCAACCACAATAGAGTCAGAGTGTGAATAAACCAAAACCTTTATTTCTCAAAAAATAACATTTCCTTATGTATCCATAAATCAAAAAACCGAATAACTGAAATATATTTATAAAAGCATTAAAAATTACAAACTCCCACAAAAACTGAATATCTTTAATTGACAAAACACCCATACAAATAATGTGCACACAAAACCTTTTGGGTGATAGTCCCTTAGCAAGTGGATCCACAATCATGGAGTTTGTGCTGATGTGCTTTATAGACATTATTCACTCTGAACTCTTACTTCAATAATCAGAAACTTGATTGGATGTCTTATAACACACTATAAAATCTACTGTCATGACAAAAGAGACTATAACAAGTGACTTTTTAGTACTCTTTTGTGAGATGACACCTGTTGCCAGTAGATTTAAATAGTCCAACATAGTTTTCACACTATCTAGGCATCCCATAAATCAGAGTCAGTATACCAAATGATCTCAAAACCGATCTGACCTCTGATATGTGAGCATATAATTCCTTTTATTTTCTGTAAATTTCATAATACGTAATTGACTATTTTTTCAATAGTCTACTCCTGAATTATTTAAATATTTGTCCAGCATCCCAGTCACGTATATAAAATCTTTACGTGTATATACCTTAGCAATACATTAGATTTTTTACTGCTAAGTCATAAAGAATATTTTGTATTTTTTTTCTTTAAATCATTATTAGGGCACTGGTTGAGACTAAATTGTCTCCCTCAACTTATGGTATCAACTGGTTTACAATATTGCATCTCATATCGCTTTAAAACTTTCTCGATATAGCTTTTCTGTGATAGTCCAATAATACATCGAGAGCGATCCCAATGTATCTGGATACCCAGTAAAAAAGATGCATCACCAAGATATTTCATCTCAAAATTATTAGCTAGAAATCTCTTGGTGTCATGCAAGATATCTATATCGTTGTTAGCGAGTAGTCTATCATCATATAGAAAACCAAAAAAATATTTACTCCCACGGACCTTATGATATATACAATCATCGACCAAATTCATCTCAAAACAGAATGAGATGATCACATGATGAAATGTAAAAATATATTTTATTAATTGAAATTCAGTACTATGTCAATGTATTCCTGAAGAGTTTTTCAAAGAAACCAAAGAGAAAAACCTTTTACAATTGTATCCTCTTACTGTGTAAAACCTCATTAATGACAAGACGAGCCTTATATCTTTCCACATTACCTTTTAAGTATCATGGTTTTAAATATCCATTTAGAACCGATGTACTTCACACTTTAGGCAATGGGACAAGATATCAAATGTCATTGTCTTTCATAGATTTTATCTCTTTATATTGACATCAATCCATTTCGAGAGTTAGAATTTTTATGACTTGATAGAAATTGATAAAATCATTTTTTATCATGTCAATGTTGACCTTATTCTCTTGGAGAAATACAATCAAATTACCTAAAACTGTATTTCTTCTCTTTCAAGTGGAACTTCATAATGACAAGGTTATTGAGATGTAAAAGTTTGTTCTTTTAGAATATTTCTTGAATGAGAGATTTACCTAAATTGTCTTACCGTATTATGTTTTTGAACAAAGTCAAAAACATAATCTTGATCAATGTCAATAACACCTCTGAGAATATTAAAATATTTTTTTTTAAAGACAATTTTCAAACTTTATCTCCCCCACAAACTCGACATCCTCAAAAACCAAGCATTTTCCTAACTAAGAATCAAATTAATTGTGGGACCATAAAACTTTTACCCCTTAGATCTTTAAGAATCACTTCAATCAAACTTGTTAAGGATATATGCTGCAGTCATTAGTGTTTTTTCATAAATGAGATATAAAAGTCATATCTAAAATAATCATCTATGAACAATATAAATTATTGTTGATCATTTCAAAAAACCATATGGAAGACCCACTAATATCCATATTTATAAGTCCATAGACATCCAAATTCTTGTTGACTTCAAATCTTTTTTAATTTGTTTGTTTTTCCTTTATACATTTAACACAAATATCAAAATAGGTTAAATTTAAAGGATTGAGAATTTCGTCATACATAAGTTTTTTTATTCTCCATCCGGAGATAACATAATATCTCATGTCATGACGTAACTGAATTCTCATTTACTGGAATTTTATCTTTGAGACTTTTAAATTTAATTGCAGGGACTCATTAAATGAAACAATTGTATCAACCGAAGAAAGATTATTGTAACGAGATGAAGAGCCAGAGTCAACCAATTTTGAATCATGAAACAACCTAAATTTACATTTCCAAATGAGCAACAGAAACCGAATTTGCCCAAAATAGAAATAAAAATTATTCCGCCTGAAAGTCGGTACAATAAATGTTTCATTTAGATTCAAATAAAACTCAGGTCTTAACAATAATCTAAATTTTTTAATTATTTCAACTTTAACTTTTTTGTCATTCTACACTGATGAATCTTTCATCATCATTTGAACTTTAGCAATAATAATAATAACCCCGCATAGACACACTGATGATAGCACCAAAATCTATCCACCACATATGTCTAGACATCAAAGATAAATTAATCTTAAAACAAACCAAATTTAGAAACTTTATTTTCATGAGCCTTTTAGCTCCACATAAGAAACAACTATTGCTCTTCGATTCACTAGGTTTCTTTTGTTGTTCCTTTTGAGGTGCTATATCTGCAGCTTACTTTATCCTTAACCATTTATTTTTATACCTCATTGAAAGTGAAGTTGTCAAGAACGTATAAAATTCACCCTTTCATTCTTGACAAACCTTATTTTCAATATTTTTTTAGGTGATTCTTAACTGTAGTTATATCTTTTCGACATATTGCCCTAATGATTCCTAAATGACTATCTTAATGATCATCAAACATGCAATTTAATTTCTCATACCTTTCCATATCCCCTCTCTCAAAAGAGGTACTCTAGTTCATAAAGGTATACTTGAATCAATTTTTATTGCAATATCTTTGATCATTATTCCAAGAACTATCAAGATGTTTACTTTTCCATAACTTGAAGTAACAATCATCTTTGAAAGTAATAATAAAGTTGATGTGGAGAGTAAAACTAACAGAAATATTCAAATAATAACTGAACAGAAAATTATCAATAAATTAAATATGCTCACAAAAAATGGCCAAATAAGTAATATTAAATTCAAATAAAGAAAATTCTCATCTCAAGATATCGGACACTCCATTACTATTTCATCTTTGGACAAAATATTAACTTGTAAATGATATCTTGATGTAGTAATCAAATACTGATCAAAATAATATATCAAATAATAAATATTCCTTTGGGCCGATTTATTATTCATATGTAAAACTAAATAATAATCACATATTTATTACCACAACTGCACATGTAATTCTGTTAAATAATAACCTTCCTTTGGGCCGATTAATTATTCACATAAGTTATATGTACAAAACTTTTTATATTCCAAAACAAATTAATTTCTACAATAGAGGTCACTTTGGCGGCATGTTGCTTCAATCAATTTATTCCAAAATATATACATACCTTAAACGTTCCTTTATTTCAATTTAATATCAAAGAAAATTGACCCTTTTCTTAAAAATAAATTTTAAGTATTTTGGTCAAATTCAATTATTTAACCATTGATCGTACGATCAATGCCGACTGATGGGCAAATCAGACAATTTTCTGGTCATGGGTGATCTTTTCGGGTTGGATTCCCGTATATTCAAAAAATTAACTGACCCATGTATATTGACCTGATAAACTTAATCCATAAAAAATAATCAATTAATTCAAATAATGCAAACCTCATAAGGGATACCAAAAATTGATAGTCAATAACATGACAAATAATAATCTTCCTTTGGACCGATTCGTATTCACATGAAAATCGAATAACTATCACAATTTTACCCTTATATAAACGCATATGTAATCATATTAAATATTGATATTCCTTTGGGCCGATTAATACTAATAAAAATTACATATACAAAACTTTTTATATTTCAAAATAAATTGATTTTAATCAACTCATTTTAAAATATATAAAAAAATAACCTTATCATTATTTAAATAATTGAAAATTTAAACCTTTAAGCCAAATTATCCTTAAAACCCAAAATAAAATGGGTTTATAACCAAATTAAACTTTATCCAAAAATTATGTGATGGGTTAAAAAAATTTACCAAAAAAACTTAAATATTTTTGTTTCCTTGATTTTAAAAAATATATATAAATTTTTTAAAATTTTCGAATTTTCGAAAATTGGCCAAAAAGAAAAACCCTAACCCATCAACATCTTCATCCTTATTGTGCCGCCGTCGCCTTTCCTCCGGCCGATTTCGACCGGACACTGGTAGCCCACGAAGAGGAAACCACCACGGGCCTTCACCTTCCCCGATCGTCGCCTTATCGGCCGGAATTTAATCCCTGAAGATTTCGAACTCGCGATATGACAGGCGATACTTCGGCTTCGAAATCCGGCGACTCTGTGATGGAATCCGGCCAACACTTGGTGCTACTTTGGGTTTTTGTTCATGGAAAACAAAACGCCTCATGTGCCGCCGCCGAAAACGGCCTGTAGATCGGCCGTTTTGGTTGATTTCCGGCAGCCCCCGAAACCCTAGATCAAAAATTGATTTTCCAGTTTTTTTTAAAACGAAAATAAAATAAAAACTGGACTGAAAATTCGACTTCGATTTTCTGTTTTCGATTAGACCAAATCGAATATAAACTGTATCTTAATGATTTAAACATGAGTGACTCTGATACCACTTGTTAGGGAAAAATTTCCTATAAACTTAAACCCAAAATCATCATGCTAAATCATTAAGATTAAATACTGTAAACTTAAGCGGAAGCGTACTTTAATTCTTAACAATTGATACCGATGTAGATCTGCATGGTTTGGCCTTCCAGATCAACACGATTTGCCTTGAGAGTTCCTTCAGTACTCTCACGCTCTCTAACTATCGATGGGAATAGAATAGAATGACTGTGTCGATGTAGACGTCGTGTGATCTGGGGACCATAACCCTATATTTATATTTTGGGATTCTATTTAAGCCCATCAATCAAATAAAAAAGCCCACTAGTATCTATACTGTAACACCCAAAAATTTTAATACGTAAATTTGCATGCATAATTAAGGAAAATAATTATTTAAAATTTATATTTGGGTTAAATGACATTTATGTGTTATTATGTGAATTATATGCATGATTTAATTTATTTTAGCATTTAACCCGCTATTTTAGAATTTTTAGATTTTTAAGGAATTATTGGTTTTGATCGCGTAGACGGGACCGTGGACGGACGAGATACCAAAATTCTTAGCCAAAAATATTTTATGAGTTTTATGAGCCTTAAAATAATATTTTAAGGTATTTTGTCAAGAAAATTTTAGTATTTACTTATATATTTATTTAATAATTGATTTTTGGCCAAAATAATTCATTTTATTGACTTTTATTAATATTTAAAAATTTCCTAAATTATTATTTCGGAATTTTTTTGAATTATTATCAGACTTTTAAATATTTTAGGAGCTTAAAAATTTTATATTTAAGGTATAATATTTATATATTAATTTATTGAGATTTTTTTTAAGATATTATCTACCATAATTTAAACCTAAACCTACCCCAAATCCCACCACCATCTCCTTAGCCGACACCATCTCTTCCCACACGTTCATCAGCCTCCTCCACCATTTTTGACAGAAAAATTCAAGCCCCATAGCCGATCAAGCTCTAGTTTTGAAGGTTTTTGGTCCGTTCGTCATCCCGGAAACCCGTAAACGCATCAACCTCCGTTCTAAAAATTTAAAGGCATGTCTTTTTCCTTCGTTTGAACACCATATAAGCTATGTATGCATTCATGGACAGATTTTAAAAGATTTTTACGTTCATGTTTCTGATTTATGCTAGAAAATAATGATTTTTCCTTGCGTTATATGTATTCGATGGTTTAGATGCACATTTATCACGTTTTCTCTCATGGAGTGGTGCATGGCTGCTGGTCCGTGCCGTCATGGGTGCGTAAGGGTCTTGGGAGATGGGCTGGTTGGTTGGTTAGAGGCTAGGTTCACCGGGTGCAAGGCTGGAAACAAGTTGGTCAAGGGTGGCTCACAGCAAGGGTTTCTGGAAGGAGGGTTCGGTCTAGGGCTAGGGACCATGGCTCGGGTTGAGCCATGGTGGGTTAGCACCGCCCAGAAGTGGACTACGTCTGGGCGACGGCACTCCGGCCAGGGGTGGTCGGAGCTGGCCGGCAACAGGCCAAGAAGGCCTGCTGCTCACGGCCGAGAGGTGAATAGCCGAGGGGATGGGGGATGGTTCGGGTTTTGGGCTGGGGCTGGGTTTGGGCCGGGTCCTGGAGGTCCGGGTCAGGTCTAGGTCATATTGGGTCGGGTCAGGTGGTTCGGGTCCGGGTTAGATGGGCCGGGCTCGGGTATTTTAATTGTTAAGTATTTAACAGTTTAAGTGTATTTTGGGCTCTAATAATTAATTAGAAAATTATTTGGGCCTCCAAATAATTTTATTTGGGCCTTAAATAATTTATTTAAGTTAGGCTAATGATTTTTATGGGCTTGAAACCCCATGAATATTTTTGGACCAGTCAGTGGATTTTTGGGCCAGTCTAGAATTTTATTTGGTTTAATTAAATTAATGGGCTTAAATATTTTTATTTAGACTCAGTTAAGTTAATCAAGTTATTTGGGCTAAGATATGATTATTGGATTTTATTTAAGTTTAATGGGCCTAGATGAGTGACCAACAGTCTGGACCAACCCATGAAAAATAAATAAGTCCGGAATATATATTTAATTATTTTTATGCATGAAGTCTATTTTAAGTATATTATGAAAAATTAATTAAATATATATTACGAACATATTTTCAGTGCATGCATTCATGAAATTTCTTATGTATATAATTATGTAAATGATGAGCAATAAAATATTTTGGTGAAAATTGAAGTATGTGTGACATAGAGGTGGTTCTCCACCATATGATTCGGTAGTTTTACTACCATAGGGGTGGTTATCCACCATATGATTTTGTAGTTTACTACCATAGAAGGTGATTTATCACCGCCATCGTACGTTGGTTCAGGAGACTGATCAGTCGACACATGAGCGTCACACTTATGGATAGGACCATCTTCAGGTTTCAAAAGCATTGCTCAATTATGTTATATATGATGAAGAAATAATATGTTTATGATTATGGTTATGATTCAGTTTATGATTCAGCAGTTTTATTATGTGATAAAAATATTTTCATGCATGCTCATGTACATGTATATGTATTAGTAATTATGTGATGTATTATTATTTTTAACCTTGTTATAAAAGATTAGACATGTTGAGCCCCTAGGCTCACTACGCTTATATGGTGCAGGTGAGCATGATGACGTTTATGTAGCTCCTACCGGTGGTGAGGACTTATGAGCTCACGGAGCAGTGGACCCCGTGACCGTCGCAGCTATTTAGTTTATTATGTTGAATTTTGAAACATGTTTTATTTTATTATTGTTTCCGCATATGAGATTTTTCAGCAGCATTGTTTATTATTTTAAATTGATGCATGAAACATTTTTAAGGATTTATTTATTTAATATTTTTCGGGTTATTTAAGAAAAAATATGTTATTTTTATATACATATATGTATGGGCATGTATGTATAGTAGTATTATTTTTTTTAAAAAAAATTCTCATTTATTAGTAGTAGGCATTTCATACACATTAAAGACCACACCCTATTAGATACATTAAAACCCAAATAAACTGAAACATTATTTAGATCACTTTTATGGGCTAATTTTATTTGAGAATCCACAACACATAATTATTTACATATAAGCCCAACGTTGGATTTATGAACCAACATGTAGATCTACCACATTTGAAATAAGTTAGGTTTATGATCGAATTTTCATACCAATGCGACGAGCAAACTTCTCCGAGATGCTATTTTGTAAGAGATATCCCATACAATGGTTTAAAATATAAATCAAATAAAGGGGGTTTATTATTTAAATATCCATTGATTATGTATTTTTTAAATGTAAATAATGAGAGTTTGGTCGAAAAATGGTAGGGAAAATATAATACCAAAGAGTGATCAAAATTTGCATATTTATTAAAACGAATATTTCGATGCTACTACATGAGTAACAACATTCTAGATTTCATATGACATGATCATGTAGAAATGCGTTATATAAATTTAAAATAACCCACTATTAATATTAAAAGTTAGTTACCCAAAGTGTGTGATATCGATGATATATAACATTTATGATATAAACTAAAATGAAGAGTTCGATGCTATCTTGTGAGTAAAAATTGTTGATATTTAATATCATGTGGATCTAGGTGTTAAAACGTATGAATTTTCTAAATTTTAAATAATTTAGGTCTATGGTCGAATTTTCATATTAATACAACAAACAATTTTTCATTTTTTTTAAAAAAAGAAAGAAACTTCTCAAATATATATATTTTTTAGAATTATAACATAAGTCATAAAATATCTTAAAAATTAAAATAAAACCAATTAAATAGCATCCTTCAATGTTGTAGGATTTTTAATATCTCTTGATTTTGGTAAAAAAAAAAATCGCAAAGATTGAGATATTTTGATTTTAAAAAAGCTAAAAATAAAAGATATATAATATAATAACGTTATCAAAAGTTAGTTATATGTAGTGTGTAATTTTGATGATATATGATATTTGTTATATAAATATATTTTATCGAAATAGAGAGTTCGATGTTCATGTGGGTAATAATGGTCTATACGCAATATCACGAGGGATACGAGCATTGGAATATGCATACAATATGTAATTTCGATAATATTATAGGGTGTGATATAAAATAAACGGATAGTTTCATACTATATCTAAGAACAATAATAATTGAGATTCGATATCATGTGGGGTATGTGTGATAAAATGGGTGATCTCTCACATTGAAAGAATTCATGTTCATGATCAAAATTTCATACCAATACGACAAGCACACTCTTAAAATGCACATTTTGGGGGAAAAAGCCATAAAATGGGTTAAAAATAAAATCCAGACAATCATTTTCTTTTTAGGATGAATTATTCAAGGATCTCTTGGTTTTGTTTTTTTTAAAAAAGTAAAGGAAAAAATATTCCAAAGCACACCTTTACAATTTTAAAGTTGATCTAAATCATCCCTTTTTTACAATAAAAAAAGATAAAAAAATCATCCCTCTTTAAATATTTTTTAAAAAATAATAAAATAAAATCTTCCTTCTAGATAATAACATTGGCCGGTTTTATTTGTGCAGTTATCCAATAACCTCTTTTGTTTCCCTTTTCAAAAACCACGAAAAATTACTTGTATAAAACCATAGCGAAGCTCACCAGTCTCTTTCGTTAAAAGTTTTATTTTGAATATTACTACAAATGTCGGGTGGAAATTATAATGGTAAAAATAATGAAAATTTCCTATAGTTTCTTCAAAACAAAATAATGGTAGTACAAATATTAAAAGTTCTAGAGTCAGGGGCGGATCCAGGATATAAGGTTTGGTGGGGCCGTATATTAAGTGACGACAATGTGTGGCGTTGTCGGAGCTACCAATTTTCAGTGATGACTATTATTTTCGCTCTTTTGACTTGTGGTATATGCGTTATTTTTCTAAAATTGTCTGAATTGAGTGTGAGATATATACAAAGAAAAATAATTGAGAAATTTTTGTTCGAGGTCCACACAGATCTGTCATTATTAGCGAAATCAAAATTGAACTTAATAAAAATCCTAATTTTTTGAATCATTTTATATTTTATTTTTAAAATGTAATTTAAAGTTGAGAATTAAGTAAGTTTTTTAAACTAATTTTTAGACCTTTTTCAGTACTAAAAAAGTGAGTTAAAAAAATTTAATTAAAACAAAACTTTTGGTTTTATAAGAAATATCAACGGCTAACCTCAATACATAAAAAAAAATACTTCAATTTAAATAAGGCTTAATAATAGACATTATCATTCAATCATTAAAACTACCCAATTTAAAAAATTGAAGAACTGTAAATAAATACTTGAGCCCAAAAAAAAATAAAAATAAAAAAATTTGAAATTTGCATAAGAGGATTCGAACCGTGGTCTCCTAAGCTTTGAATAAAAGCAATTGTCATCTAGTCTAGGCTAAATGCGCAAGTTAAAGGTTGGTTAGATAAATAAAATATATATACACATTTAATTAAAATTGATATATAATGCTAATTATTTTTAAAATTTTCGGGGGTTCTAGAGTAAGCCTCATGTGAGTGAGACAGTATTGCGGAACTATATTAGTGAAACTTATCGGTTTCGTTCGTATTATATTTTTTACCAATAAAAAAATACTTTCATGGGTCGAATTGAGTCGAAGATTCGTATCATAAAATTTAGACGGTCTCACAAAAATCAAATTTTCCGTGCACTAATTTAAATAATTTATTTTGTTAATATATAGTTCTACTCAATGAAATAAAAAATGATTCGTTTTTCCAAGAATAATTCGATTAAGTTGAACTAATATTATATGTAGGTTATAAATTTCTCAATCATCCATTTTTTTAAGTGTAAGTCTCATGTGAAATGGTCTCACAGATATTTATCTGTGAGATCGATCAATTATACTCATATTTAATTATAATAAAAAGTAATACTTTTAGAATTAAATACTATAATTATTTGGTAAAAAATCCACATGCCATATGTTTGTTTATGATTCAGTTCCTGTCAGAAATTTTTTTTCCAGCACTCCATAATTCATAAAAAAAAATTTATACTCTATGGGCCCGCAAATCATTTTCGAAGTGAAAAATATGTATGAAAAAATGAAAATCATGTACAAACATATGAAATTTCAGTACAACTGAAAATATAAATAATGATTTTATACTCAATTTGGGGGTATTTAATTATCTAACATCGGTCAAATATTAAAAAAAAAAAGATCTTCTGCAATATATTTGAAATACACTTAGGGAGGTTAAATTTTTAAAAAATATTTGACCAAGTCTATTTTTCCAAATATCCCCTCAAAATATTTGAAGTAATTGATACCATAAATATATAAATTAATACGTAAATTAAATATTTTTGTACTCGATTTTATTAAATTAGTGCACACAAATTTTTAATTATCGTAATTCCCAAAATACAAATGTATGTACTTATTAAAAATAAATAAGTGCTTTAATATAAATATTTTGTACATAAACATTAATCTACAGTAAGCTTTTGATGTTAAGATCTTAATTTGTTTATCAAATCTGAAACTGTTAGTACTCAAATATCATATATTTAACATTTTATACCAATTTTCATACATGAAAAGAATTGTGGGATCAGAGAGTTCAAACAAAATTTTTCTGACAGTGGAATTGAATATTAACTGAATTTTGAACTTAGGAACTGAATTCCAAATTCCCCTTAAAATTAATATTTTTTATGGGTGGCCCAATTAAGAAATTAAGAAATCCGTCACGAAATTGATCCATGAAATCGTATCACAGAAAATTTTTATGTTGTTTTAAACAAATAAATATCTTGATTTCATTAATGGTGATCAAGTCATTTTTCACAAAATGACACAAAAAAAATGAAACAAAAAAAAAATCCAACTCTCGGAGTGTATTTTGGGATAGTCCATGAGAGGCAAGACCATGAGCTATGTGATTGACGAACGTATGCAACGATGCATCATTAGACTTGATAACTAGGCCAAAGATTGACAAGATAAAAGATAAAACTGAACCATTATCACATAAGAGGAAAAACGATTGAGAGAGTCAAGTACGTTATATTTCCACCATAACATTGTCCTACCTATAATGAATCGCGATGAGAAGACCTTCACCATTAATTCTGGTGCACGAGGAGTAGTGGTGGACCCATATTAAGGGACGTCCATAGCATTGACTTTGTTTTTTTCCGGCCGTAACTATAACAGTAGAGAAAACATTTTAAGTTATGAACCACCAAAAGGATGCACATACAAAAACAAGCAAACGTACAGATTTATCACATAGGCGTTCCGCTACCAGCTTGATAGTTTCAACCGGTATAGATGATAGGGCATGGCATGCCACATCACAAACAACGCATACAACTTGTTTACGAAGATTTTCATCATAATCTGACAATCGATCACTAAGTGCAGCTGGAAAATATTAAATAGTGAGAATTCAATACAACACAATTATATAGTTTGCAACAGCTGTAACAAAACTCCTTACAGATTATTTGAGGAGCTTCGACTCGTGAAGGATTTGCCAGAAGAAAAATCTTGACATGCTCAAGGACAGACATTCTGACCTCCACCACTCTATCAGTCATCCTTTTCAAAAACTCCAAAAACACAGGCTGGAATGAGTCAGAAATAGTAGATCCTGGCAGAGTAAAGAGGTCGCCCACTAATCCCACTGCTTTCAAACGAATGTCCAGCTGATCACTCTGTTGATGTCAAGCATATCCAACTATGACAAGTAGAAGATCTATGAAAATAACTCTAAAAATAGATACCCCATCACAATCAGTTACTGATGCTTACTCTAAAAGAACAATACAGATGCTATCATTCCCTCACATTCAGGAAGAAAAACATAATCTAGGAAGTCATTGCATTCTGAACATTTTGTTTGCCGATAAAAACACAAAAGAATTCGAGTATTATTACCAGAAGCTCTCCAGTAAGATAAGGAACAACTCCAGATAAGATTTGAGGAGCGCAACGGTAAACATCATAGAGTACTCCATGATAATTAATCTCAGAATTCAGGAACTTTTTGTCTCCAGACATTGATGAAATAAGAAACTGTTTTATGCCAGGTTCCAGTTTCCCCGCACAATGCTCTATCACATTCATAGCAAGCCTTCTTGCAGCTGAGTTTACGTTCTAGCAGCAAAAGTTTCAAAGTTAAACTCTTGTCGAAAAGGCATTCGAATTGGTGAACTTTCTGTGAGGACAAACCATGAATTCTTACCTCCTTGTTTGGGCCTAAAGCTGACAGTATAATAAGTAAAAGGTTCTCGGGTACATCCTCACTTTCTTTGAAGAGAACCTCCATAATTGTCTGCATTTAAGTCAAAGCATTCTCAGGATGCTCATCACTGCATGTGGAGAAATAACACATCATTAAGTCAATACGCACTGTAAAGCCGTCATAAAGCATCCATATCAATTATCTCAAAAGATGTAACTTTGTTTTAATGAAAATTTTATCAGGAGTTAACTTCTGTATGGCAATATTTAAAGTTAAATTCACAAGCTGCATAGAGCAACTGCATTCAATTCTGTAGCAATATAAGTTCAAATTATGCTGCAAGATTAGATGTGCGGTATCATTTTGACAGCATCATATATTCTCTTTCCGCTTTTACAACAGGTTGAGAACTTTGCATCGAAAAGGATGTCTTTAGGTCTCCCCCACATCCACCCCAAACCCAGAGTCAGTGAATATCCAAATAAATGTCCCGAATGTTATTTTACAGCATCTTAATTTAACCAGCAGCTCTCACACACAAAGGAACGGATATAAAAGTAATTAACACTCTCCCATCCCCCCCTCAGGTCTTTGCAGGCAAGTAGTGTACCATAATTCAACATATTTTTCAAAATATTCAAACATTTAAACTGAACAAGAATTATATGATAAATCAACGTAAGTGCATCTATCAGTGACTGAATGAAGAAAGAAAGTTAACAAACAATCAAGAGGCAGAGCATTTCATTTTGTGCGCATGTATGAAATATCTGAAAAACATAACAAACTTTGTCTGAAATGGAACAACATTCATAGAGACATAATAAGCTGGCAAGAGCCTCATGAATAGACATGATTTGACTGTGGATAAGATGTAAATATCAGATGGACCGTACCTAACAACTTTGAAGAAAGTATGAAACATTTCATTTACAAGATCGTCGCATTCAAGATCCAGCATCACGACACATGATCTATATCTTGCCAGCGTTTCAAGAATTATTACTCTCCTTCCAAATGATGGGCCGTTTATATCTTTTAAGCCACTGAGTGTACCCACAATCAACTCAAAAATATCCTGTAACAGATTAAATGGCAATCGATTAGAATATCCTGAGTTGATACCTCCATTTGCTCGTTATTTTAAATGAGATGTACCTTCAGAACATCGTCATCATAAGGAGCCTCTGGTGCAGTAATTCGAGTTATTTCACAGATACAAACAGCTACAAATAGCTTAACCTCTCGATCCTGATGCTTTACAAGTTCTGGCTTGGCGATAGAAGTTAAAAAAGCATCCATAGAGTCCATTACAGGCTTTGATGGTGATTGATCTAGTTCGGAAAGACATGATGCACCTTGCTGCATGTGAAGGAGACATTTATAAATGTTATTGCGCAAAGCAATCAGTTGAGAGTCCCAATAACTTGATGGAAGCAAATGACACAAAACACTTCCAGTTCTATAGTCAGTCCATCGGCGTCGAGTAAAATTTTAAGTTTGTGAAACCAAATTTGTGGGTCATGCAAAACCAAAGTAATCATCAAACTTATCTGTATAGATATATACAGACAAAACAAGAATTCAAGGATGAGTGGACATCACCGATTAAATGGGTGGTCACGGATTGCGAATTAAACAAATCAAGATTTCAGGAGTTAGAAGTCACTACATAAGCTAGACTGCTAGAGCATAGATACATAAATTTCACTAAGATTGGGGAAGGAGCTAACCGGAAATGAGTTTCTAACAAGACAAACGACCCCGGATGATAAAAGAACTCAAAATATTCTCAAGACACCTGGTTTTAAAGCCCTATATGTGTCTCACTACGCTAAATTATAAAGGTGTTTTGTTCAACGTCCACACTAAACCATATCAATTTATAAAACAAATCATTGGTGTAGGGACACATGAGGCCTTCATCATCAAATGCATGATTCTCAGATTCTCCCTTCTACGTGACTTTTGCTTTGTCCATTTAATTCGATGCTATGCAAAAGTGTTCATATTCTTCTCTGTTTCGCATAAATGCACACATGCACAAACACCGCATAAAAATTTGGAAACGCGGTCTTCAAGGAATCAAGAGAATAATTGCAGAATCCAGTGATTTTCCTTGTTTACAGTCACATGTTTTAAAAGTCCCCACGATAAGACAAAGACATAAATAAAAATTACTGGTAAAATATAACCCAAAATAAGAAGATTTGCTATTAGTAATATTATTCAAAGTAAGACTTTTATAAAGATGAAGCCTTCAGTCCCCCTGAAAACCTAATACTCACGGTTAGTTTGAGACTTAAGAAAAAAAATTAAACATTCTTGCCCCATCCCCCACCCACCACCTAAAAAGAACGAGGACAAAAGAAAATGAGTGAAGCAAAACAGTCAGATTCAGACCCTGTAAAAAAATCATCATTGAACCCCAACAAGCACCAAGTCATGCTCGATCAAAACAACAGCATGCCCCTGCAAGTTAACCTCATGGGCATACAAAAAAGGACAACCACAACACGGCAGAGGTTACAAACTTGAAATACAAAGACTCGAATTTTTTGTTTCCCACGAACAATTAAGCTGAATAGTTCCGCGAAGGAACCCTAATTCCCCACCAATCTCACGAAGCCTCAACTTTCAAAATGAAACAAACATAAATCCACAGCTATAACTTCGCACGGAACACGTCAAAAACAGCATAAAAACATGCTTCCGCCATAATTCAAACGCAAGCGAGGTATCTAAATTGAAAACGGAAAACCTTTTACCTTCAAGACCTTAATGAGAGCGTCTTTCGAAGCTGGAGGGTTTTCCAGCTTCGCACCCAGCTCTCTCAGCTGCTGTGGCAGCTGCTTTAGGGCCATGGAATTCAAAATTCCTCGCACCTTGGAGTTTCAATTAGCAGGATTCACTGCGTTTTTTCAGTGTGTTCTACTGTGTGTGTGAATTGGGGCTTTTTTTAGAACAATTTAATTATATAGGTTTGGTCTTGTTTTCAATTCAATAAAAGGGACTTTTGACTTTTTAATTTATTCAAATGACCTCATTAAGGATAGTTTGGTCTTTTTTTTGTCTCTCTCCTCTCCAAGATTCGAACTCTGTTCTCCTCTCTCCTCCTAGATTCTGAGCACTAAGCCTCCAATATTTTTAATAATAATATTAAACAATAAAATATATATATAATGATTTGGGTCCACCAGGCTTGGTCGACCCAAGCAGTCGACTAGGTCGACCCACGCGGTCGACGCAACTAAGCAAAGAAGCATGGTCGACCCAACTTGGGTCGACCATGCTTCTGGTTGGGTCGACCATGCTGGGTCGACCTGCTGCTAGTTGGGTCGACCCAGCATGGTCGACCGTTTGTTGGGTCTAAAAAAACGATATAAGAAAAAGGAAAAAAAAAAAGAGAAAAGAAGAATGGAAAAAGCAGGAGATAGAAAATAATATATTTTTATTTGAGGTCTATCTATTGAATTAAAAACTAGATCAGGTCTATATCCCTCATTTTTTCCTTTTATGGGATGTTTCTAACTAGTGAGGAAGAGCGACCGTTCCGGGGTTCCCCACCCACAGTTAAAAAGTCGATACTTAATTGATTTTTTTTACAATTATGGCCTTCGAAATGTTGTTATTTTCACTTTCAACCCGCGTCTTTTCTTTTCTTCCTTCCTTTTTTCCCTCCTAAATAAGTATAACCTTTGGTTTAAATTTGTTTCTCGTGAATCCTAAAGATGATAAAGTTTTGCTATGTTGTGTATTATGTTTCAATCAGATATCAAAAGTTTGCGATATAAAGTAAAACGAATATTTCGATGCTACATTGTGGATAATAACGGTCGAAATTAAATATCATATTGGCGGTAAAAACACGTGGATCCCCCACATTTTAAATATTTTAGTTTAGGGTCGAATTATTGTAATAATACAATAATAAATTTATCAGATATGTAATTTTGTAATAAATATGTCATAAAAAAGGTTTAAAATAAACCCAATTAAAGACCATCTTTATTTTATTTCTTATAATTTTTTATTTTAATATATCTTGATTTTGGTAAAAAGAAAAAATTGTTAAGAATTAATTAATGTGATCGAAAGTAGGTTACGTACATAGTATGTGATTTTGATGATATGCGATATTTGTGATGTAAAAAACATTTTACTTAAAACGGATAGTTCGATGTTAATATATGAGTGATAACAATATATATTTCAAATCATGTTAGGTGAACGTTGAAATCCGTTATATAATTTTGAAGTAACCTGTCAATAACAAAAGTTAGTTATATAGAGTGTGCGTCTCGAACATATGTAAAATAAAAAAACAGATAGTTCATAGTTCGATGCTACATTGTGGATAATAACAGTTGAGATTCAATATCATATAAGTATATGTGTTAAATAATTTAGGTTTATGGTCGAGCTTTCATATTAATTTTTTTTTTTACCAGAGAGCTTTCATATTAATTAATACAACAAACAAGTTCTCGAAAATGGAAAAAAAAAATCTTGAATTTGGTCAAAAATTCAATTTTGTAAGAAATATAACATAAAAGGAGTTAAAAATAAAACCAATTAAAGATGATCCTTTATATTTTGGGGATTCTGTGTTTGAATATCTATTGAATTTGGTCAAAATTAGTAAGGAATAATAGAGTTAGGTACAAAATTTTAAAGACAAAATAATATCAAAGCGTAATCTAAATTTATTTATTTATTTATTTTTTAGAAAACGTGATCAAAGTTTGGTTATATGTATATTTTATGCACAACACGTTATCTCGATAATATATGGCATTTGTTATATAAATTAAAGCAGATCATCTAACGCTATCTTGTGAAAAATAACTATCGAAATTCAATCTCATGTCAGATTTGGTGTGTGGATCCCCCAACATTTGTAAGAATTTAGGTTTAGAATCTAAATTTAATGCCAATACAACAAACAAAACTTCTAAAAAATGCAAGTTTGTATGACATATACCACTAAAGATGTTTAAATAACATTAATTAAATACCATCCTTTTTTTGTTTTTTTTAGGATTATTTATTCAAATATCTTTTTATTTTGGTCAAATAATAGTAAAAAATGAGAGATTTTTTCACTATATTGTAAAGAAAAAAATAATATCAAAGCGTGATCAAAATTTGGTCATACATGGTATTGTATGATCATATGATCGATATCTATTATTTGTTATATAAAAATATTTTACTAGAGTGGATAGTTTGATCCTATCTGCATGTGAAAAATTAATAACGGTCTGAATTATATATCACGTGAGGTCTGAGCATTGAAATACGTTATATAATTTTGAAACAACTCACCAATATCAAAAGTTAGTTATATAGATTTTTGTGTACTCTAGATAATATATGACACGTATGATATAAACTAAAACGGATAACTTAATGCTAGCCGTAGATAATAATAATCGATGTTCAATATCATGTATTTGGACATAATTACAACGTGTAGATCTCTCACATTTGAAATAAGTTAGGTTTATGATCGAATTTTCATACCAATGCGACGAGCAAACTTCTCCAAGATGCTATTTTGTAAGAGATATCCCATGCGATGGGTAAAAATATAAATCATTATTTAAATATCCATTGATTATGTATTTTTTTAATGTAAATAATGAGAGATTTTGGTCGAAAAATGGTAGGGAAAATATAATACCAAAGATGATCAAAATTTGCTTATTTATTAAAACGAATATTTTGATGCTACTATATGAGTGATAACGTTCTAGATTTCATATGACGTGATTATGTAGAAATGGGTTTTATAAATTTAAAATAACCCGCTATTAATATTAAAAATTAGTTACACAAAGTGTGTGATATCGATGATATATGACATTTATGATATAAACTAAAACGAATAGTTCGATGCTACCTAGCTTATGAGTAAAAACTGTCGATATTTAATATAATGTGGATCTAGGTGTTAAAATGTATGAATTTCCTAAATTTTAAAGAATTTAGGTCTATGCTCGAATTTTCATATTAATACAACAAACAATTTTTCATGTTTTTTTTTTAAGAAATAAACTTCTCAAATATATATATTTTTTAGAATTATAACATAAGTCATAAAATATGTTAAAAATTAAAATAAAACCAATTAAATTGCATCCTTCAATGTTGTAGGATTTTTAATATCTCTTGATTTTGGTAAAAAAAAAAGAAGCAAAGATTGAGATATTTTGATTAAAAAAAAGCTAAAAATAAAAGATATACAATATAATAACGTTATCAAAACTTAGTTATATGTTTTTTCAAAAAAAAAAAGTTAGTTATATGTAATGTGTAATTTTGATGATATATGATATTTTGTTATATAAATATATTTTATCGAAATAGAGAGTTCGATGCTCATGTGGGTAATAATTGTTTATATGCAATATCACGAGGGATACGAGCATTGAAATATGCATACAGTATGTGATTTCGATAATATTATAGGGTGTGATATAAAGTAAACGGATAGTTTCATACTACATGTGCAGACAATAATGATTGAGATTCGATATCACGTGGGGTATGTGTGACAAAATGGGTGATCTCTCACGTTGAAAGAACTCATGTTCATGATCAAAATTTCATATCAATACGACAAGCACACTCTTAAAATGCACATTTGGGGGGGAAAAACCATAAAATGGGTTAAAAATAAAATCCATATATCGACAATCATTTTCTTTTTAGAATGAATTATTCAAGGATCTCTTGGTTTTGTTTTGTTTTTTTTTAAGTAAAGGAAAAAATATTCCTAAGGACACCTTTACAATTTTAAAGTTGATCTAAATCATCCTTTTTTTACTAAAAAAGAAATAAGATAAAAAATCATCCCTCTTTAAATTTTTTTTAAAAAATAATAAAATAAAATCTTCCTTCTAGATAATAACATTGGCCGGTTTTATTTGTGCAGTTATCCAATAACCTCTTTTGTTTCCCTTTTCAAAAACCACGAAAAATTACTTGTATAAAACCACAGTGAAGCTCACCAGTCTCTTTCGTTAAAAGTTTTAGTTTGATTTTATTACTACAAATGTTGGGTGGAAATTATAATGGTAAAAATAATGAAAATTTCCTATAGTTTCTTCAAAACAAAATAATTGTACTACAAATATTAAAAGTTCTAGAGTAAGGCTCATGTGAGTGAGACAGTATTACGGAACTATATTAGTGAAATTGATCGGTTTCGTTCGTACTTTGTACTATATTTTTTACTAATAAAAAAAATTTACTTTCATGGGTCGGATTTTTTACCAATAAAAAAAATATTTTTACGAGTCTAATCGAGTCGGATATCCGTATCATAAAATTTAGACGGTCTCACAAAAATCAAATTTGCTCGTGCACTAATTTAAATAATTTGTTAATAGTTCTACTCAATGAAATAAAAAATGATTCGTTTTTCCAAGAAGAATTCGATTAAGTTGAAATAATATTATATGTAGGTTAAATTTCTCAATCATCCATTTTTTTAAGTGTATGTTTTATGTGAGACGGTCTCACGGATATTTATCCATGATGTCGGTCAATTATACTCACATTTAATTATAATAAAAAAAGTAATATTTTAGAATTAAATACTATAGTTATTTTTGGTAAAAAATCCCCATGCCATATGTTTTTTTATGATTCAGTTCCTGTCAGAAATTTATTTTTCCTGCACTCCCTAATTCATTAAAAAAAATTTATACTCTCTGGGCCACAAATCATTTTCGAAGTGAAAAATATGTATTATAAATTGAAAATTATGTACAAACATATGAAATTTCAGTACAACTGAAAATATGATAATGATTTTGTACTAAATTTGGGGGTATTTTATTATCTAACCTCGGTCAAATATTTTTTTTAAAAAATAACCTTCTGCAGTGTATTTCAAATACACTTAGGGAGGTTAATTATTTAAAAATATAATTGACCAAGTCTATTTTCCCAAATATCCTTTTTAAAAAAATTATTTGATGTAATTGATACCATAAATGTATAAATAAATACGTAAATTAAATATTTTTGTACTCAAATTTCTTAAATTAGTGCACACAAATTATTAATTATCGTAATTCCCAAAATACGTACAAATGTATGTACTTATTAAAAATGAATAAGTGCTTTAATATAAATATTTTGTACATAAACATTTATCTAAAGTAAGCTTTTGATGTTAAGATCTAAATTTTTTTACCAGATCTGCAACTGTTAGTACTCAAATATCATATATTTAACATTTTATACCAATTTTCATACATGAAAAGAAATGTGGAACCAGAGAGTTCAAACAATTTTTTTTTTGACATTGTGATTGAATCTTAACTGATTCTTGAACTTAGGGACTATATTCCAAATTCCCTTGAAAAGTAATACTTTTTATGGGTGATCCAATTAAGAAATCCGTCTCACGAAATTGATCCATGAAACCGTCTCACAAAATTTTTATGTTGTTTTAAACAAATAAAAATCTTGATTTCATTAATGGTGATCAAGTCATTTTTCACAAAATGGCACATATACAAAAACAAAACAAAAAAAAAAAAGAAACCAACTCTCGGAGTGTATTTTGGGATAGTCCATGAGAGGCAAGACCATGAGTTATGTGATTTGACGAACGTATGCAACGATGCATCATTAGACTTGATAACTAGGCCAGAGATTGACGGATAGAAGATAAAACTGAACCATTATCACATAAGAGGAAAAACGATTGAAAGAGTCGACTACGTTATATTTCCACAATAATATCGTCCTACCTATAATGAATCGCGACGAGAAGATCTTCACCATTAATTCTGATGCACGAGGAGTAGTGGTGGACCCGTTAAGGGTCCAGAACATTGACTTTGTTTTTTTCGGCCGTAACTATAACAGTAGAGAAAACATTTTAAGTTATGAAGATTATGAAAAATCAAATCCGCAACGTAATGATAGATCAATAATTACATGACTTTTTGATGGTATATATCGAAAAATATATATTTAGTAAGTTATCAAATGATTGTATGACGAATTATTATCAAAATATTAAATATCATAAAGATCAATGGTAAGCCACATTTGAATTGATAGTTATCTCTTGACTTTTTTGTTCGTTTTTAGTTGATATAATACGTATTTTATTTTATATTATATAAATTGAACCCTCTTCTGAACAAAATTTATGAGCATGCCCTGACGAGGAATGAATTATCACTCTCACCACCCCAACTCCAAAATGGTGCAAACCATTGATTTTAACAACTTCAGCCGACAGTAACCCAAAAAACAAAAACAAAAACAAAAACAAAAACTCCACCCGATAGTGAAATTTTTTTATTCAGGGAGTGTTTTGGAGAGTTTATAGGAATCACTTATTAGATTATAGGAAATGCTTTTGAGTTTATATGAATGTCAAGTTGTAAATTCCAGCTTCTATAACTTTTAGGCAAAAGTTAGAAGCAAGAGTGTGATGTTTTTTTTCCAACTTTTGATTTTTAGCTTTGAGTTTAAAATTACATGTTGATATTTATATCCTTACAATATTTATCATATTACATAATGATATATCATTGATTCATTTAACCTAATTTTCTCTCATCGTATGATTTTTAATAGAATTTATAAAATTTCAATCATATTTCATCACAATCATTTATTTTTAAAATAATATTGTAATTTTATATGATAAAGATAACTTCATAATTTTGTTGATGAACGAGCAGATCAATTGATGAACGAACAAATCAATCAGAACAAAACCGAGAACAAAGTACATTAGCTCAAAATCAATCATATATCAAGACAAATCAATATATCGATCTGGATACATAAAGACCTGAACAAAATTTATCTCATGAAAAACTTCGTATAGAAACAGATAGGAAGAAAAGATGATATGAGATGGAATGATTAGACCAGATCAAAACTACGCAGTAAAACTGACAAAAAGACAAAGAAAGTTGTTGGGATATAAACGTTAGCCTCCGTACTCGATACTGATTCAAATTCTCCACTATATTTGGAAAGGTACGAGGACACGTGTCATCTTCTGTTTCAATGTCGGATAAAACAGAGACAAACATTCCACCGGCTATTTTTTTAAACGTTGCAGAAGGAGCTGATAATAAATAATTGATTCTACTCAGAGATCAACAATTTTTTGCCAACTTTTGCTCTCGTACTTCTAAGTTTAAACGATTATCAAGCCTTCATTTGAAAGTTCACGCAGTCAGACAAGCAGCAGATTAAAGTTCTTTATACAGAGTTCAAGCTTACTGCTTACATCAGATCAATTGATTAAGATCACTTCGTGATATCCAGATCAGTTTGTCAAAGCATCTTACTTCGAGAATTTAAACTTGTAACTCATACAGATGATTATGATCTGTATTATGAAATTGGTATTAGGAGTTCATTTCAAGGGTTGATTGGAATGGATTTGTACAAGTCGTTGTGTACATCAAACTTTTATAGTGAAATCCTTCTGGATACAGAAGAAGGAGAGACATAGAAATTTGAACTTAGAACTTCCATAAAAATCATGTGGTCCTTATCTTTACTTACTGCACTTTCATATTTGATCTGTCTTTAGATTTACAGTTCAATTTTGCGAGGAAGATTCATTCCACCTGAATCAGATCAGTTCTTTCGAGCAAAATTTTGGTTAAAACAAAATACTTGCAAATAGGCTGTTAAATCAGTTCATATACTCAAAATATTTGTAAGTGCGTATTCACCACCCTCTACACATACTTTCGATACTAACATTATATAATTTGCATTTTCTGAATTTGTTTATACATAAATGTTGCATTTATACAAATGTTATCATTTCTAATATTTGTATTATTCTTATGTATTTTTTCAACTATTTATGTTATAAAAATAATAATTTTAATACAATATTCATATTATTATAGTAATAATTATTTAAATATATTTTTGATGGCGAAAGAGATCGATTTTATATAATTTTTAATCAAAAATAAGTTTAAAAATTATTATTTTTCAAAAAATAAATTTTATATTTAAACTTCTATTTCCTAACAACCAGTACCACTACCTGATCTATTTGAGCCTAAAATAATAATAACAATAATAATAATCACTATTTAATTATCGTAATTTCCAAAATACAGATGTACGTACTTATTAAAAATGAATAAGTGCTTTAATATAAATATTTTGTACATAAAAATTTATCTACAGTAAGCTTTTGATGTTAAAATCTTAATTTTTTTTACCAGATCTGAAACTGTTAATACTCAAATATCATATATTTAACATTTTATACCAATTTTCATACATGAAAATAAATGTGGGACCAGAGAGTTCAAACAAAATTTTTCTGACATTGGGATTGAATATTAATTGATTCTTGAACTTAGGGACTGAATTCCAAATTTCCCTTAAAAGTAATATTTTTTATGGGTGACCCAATTAAGAAATCCGTCTCATAAAATTGATCAATGAAATCGTCTCACATGAATTTTTATGTTGTTTTAAACAAATAAAAATCTTGATTTCATTAATGGTGATCAAGTCATTTTTCACAAAATGACACATAAAAAAAACGAAACAAAAAAAATCCAACTCTCGGAGTGTATTTTGGGATAATCCATGAGAGGCAAGACCATGAACTATGTTATTTGACGAACGTATGCAACGATGCATCATTAGACTTGATAAATTGCCCAAAGATTGACGGATAAAAGATAAAACTGAACCATTATCACATAAGAGGAAAAACGATTGAAAGAGTCGACTACGTTATATTTTCCACCATAACATCGTCCTATCTATAATGAATCGCGACGAGAAGACCTTCACCATTAATTCTGGTGCACGAGGAGTAGTGGTGGACCAATTAAGGGTCCAGAGCATTGACTTTGTTTTTTCCGGCCGTAACTATAACAACAGAGAAAATTTATGAGCATGCCCTGACGAGGAGTGAATTATCATTCTCACCATCCCAACTCCAAAATGGTGCAAACCATTGATTTTAACAACTCCAGCCAACAGTAACCCAAAAAAAAAAAACAAAAAATCCACCCGGTAGTGAGCAATTTTGATTCGGGGAGTGTTTTGGAGAGTTTTTAAAAATCACTTATTACATTCTATGAAGTGCTTTTGAGTTTCTGTGAATGTCAAGTTGTAAATTTCAGCTTCTATGAAGTGCTTTTTTTTTTTTTTTCCAACTTTTGATTTTTAGCTTTGAGTTTAAAATTACTTGTTGACATTTATATCCTTAAAATATTTATCATATTACATAATGATATATCATTGATTTATTTGACCTAATTTTCTCTCATCGTATGATTTTTTAATATAATTTATAAAATTTCAATCATATTTCATCACAATCATTTATTTTTTAAACAATATTGTAATTTTATATGATAAAGATAACTTTATATTTTTTTGTGATGAACGAGCAACTCAATTGATGAACGAGCAAATCAATTGATGAACGAACAAATCAATCAGAACAAAACTGAGAACAAAGTACATTAGCTCAAAATCGATCATATATCAAGACAAATCAATATATCGATCTGGATACATAAAGACCAGAACAAAAGTTATCTCATGAAAACACTTGATCTAGAAACATATAGGAATATGGGTAGACACGGGTTGAGTATTTCGGATTTCGGATAGTTCGGGTCGGGTACCCGATTTGTCGGATAGTGTTTTATACTACCCGAAACCGAACCGATAACATCGGGTACCCGACAAGTCGGGTAACCGATTAAGTCGGGATCGAGATCGGGTCGGGTTAGGATTATCAGTTTTTAAAAAAATAATGGTGCGATAAGTAGAGAAGCTAATTAACCCAACTCCGAAGTTTAGGCATCCCGAAGTTGAGAAGAGATCAAGAGAAGACGGATGGGATCTTTGCCTCTCGCTGGTCAAGCTTACCAATCTGCCGTGGCTATCCATTACAACACCTTGAAGATTTGCCCAACCTGGTATGCCTACAGATGCTTATGTTTGTTGTTTGCATATGAAATGGAAGAATTAATTTTCGAAGGGCATAAAATTTCAGAAACTTGGAACTTGAAAAATTGAGTGTAAAGAGGAGAAAGGAACTCGATTGATTGGACGCTCAAGTCTCCAGACTCCAAATCTCAAACCAATTCTCCAAATTTGAGGTTGAATCAATATCTTCTACGACCACAATCTTGAACCAAGCCTTCAAGTTTTAGATTTTACATGGAAGAACGAGTTCCCTCCTCTACGTGACTACGTCGTCTCTATGGCCCTGTCCTAATTTGATTGGTTCACCAAATCAGTTTAATCTAAACCAATGGATTTATCCAATTATCAAGCGCAAAAATAGCCCATACCATATAATATATTTTTTTAATAAAAAATTAATTATAATCGGGTAATCGGGTACCCGATCGGGTATTTCGGGTAGCATTTTACTACCCAAACCCGACTAAATATTAATCGGGTTCGGTTACTATTCGAACCCGATTAATAACCCGATTTACCCGATATTTGTACCCGGTCGGTTTCGGATTGGGTCGGGACCCGAATTACCCGATCCGATTGCCCACCACTAAATAGGAAGAAAAGATGAGATGAGATGGAATGATCAGACCAGATCAAAGCTACGCAGTAAAACTAACAAGAAGATTCATTCCGCCTAAATCAGATCAGTTCTTTCGAGCAAAATTTTGATTCAAACAAAATACTTGCAAATAGATTGTTAAATCATTTCATGTACTCAAAATATTTTTAAGTGTGTATTCACCCTTTGTACACATACTTTCGATACTAACATTATATAATTTGCATTTTCTAAATTTGTTTATACATAAATGTTGCATTTATACAAATTTTATCATTTCTAATATTTGTATTAATCTTATGTATTTTTTTCAACCATTCATGTTATAAAAAAATAATTTTAATACAATACTCATAATACTATAATAATTATTATTTAAATACATTTTTAATCGCATGAGTATCCATTTAAATAATTAAAAAAGATCAATTTTATATAGTTTAGAATACGAGGGTCATTTAACCAAAATTAAGTTTGAAAATTATTATTTTCCAAAAATTAAATTTTATATTTAAACTTCTATTTCCTAACAACCACTACCTTGATTTATTTGAGCCTAAAATAATAATAACAATAATAATAATCACTATTTAAACTTTTTTCTCCGGTACGACGCCGTGAAAAGGCTTCCACCCGAATGGTGCATTACTGCATATCCTGCAGAGGTTTATGTATCGCGCCTGCGCCCTCTTCCCAAATTCAGTCAGTCCCTCCTCCGTACCCCGCCGCCGAGCTCCGCTGCGCTAAGTCTGCCGCGAATCTCCCAAGAGCTGCAAATTTGGTACAAATGGAAGCAACCGCGTGTTCTCCGAGAGATGACCAAAACACCCCCACGAACCCAATTTCGAAGAACGCCCAGAAGAAGCTTCTCAAGCAGCAGCGATACGAGGCGAAGAAAGCCGAAAAGAAGGCGCAGATGAAGGATCAAAAGAAGAAGGTGGCCGAACAGAGGCGTAAGGAATGGGACGAAAAATTGGCCAGCGTTGGGGAAGAAGAGAGGGAGAAATTGACTGAGGGGAGGAAAGGGTTGAGGAAAGAGCGAATGGACCAGCGTTCGGAGGAAAGAGGGAGGAAAATCGAGAGGCTTAATGAAGCGAAATTTAATGGGCAAAATGTCGTTATCGATCTTGAGTTTGCCCATCTCATGAGCTCTGCGGAGCTTCATAGCCTTGTGCAGCAGGTATCTTCAGTTTCTTTCTTATGTGAAACCTAATGAGCATGTTTGTTTCTTGGGATGTTATTGAAACTCGAGAATAATACTGCGCAGGAGATGTGAATTTACGGAAAAATATATCGTGATGGATTAGTCTATGAACTAGATTTCACATAAAAAAATTCAACCTAAATCAGATTTGGCTTTTACTTTGGTCTTTCGAATATATTAAAAACCAGAAGGAACCTAATGTTGTGAATTATCCATATTGTACAAAAAGTTACCATCTTGTTCATGTTTAAGTTTGACATTCGGAATTGGCTGCTTTGCCTTCTAGGCTCCTACATTTTTTCCGAAATTCCAAACATCATTCGCCAACACTGCTTGAAAAAAGTTTTAAGGGGTGTTGAAGTTTATGTCCTAGTTCACTTCATTAGCAGTCTGTTAAAGCACTTCCATTATCCCTGCATGTAAAGGGGCATAAAAAGAGCATTCAAACCTGACCAGATCGGTTGCAGTCTTAAACTCGTCTTTATTTATTTAGTTTAGTCCACCTGCTTAATACGCCATCTGCAATGGTCAACTCTTTGTTGAAATTCAGTGTTATATTATGACTTCAGTTTCCCAGCATCATAGTTAATTTGGGAGTGTTATGTTCCTACTTTGCTGTTGCTTAGCTCCTATTTTGGTTAGGTTAGATATCATTGGCAGAGTTTGAACAATAGTGTCCTGAGTGTATTATGAATTTATGAGCTCATGCATCTGATTTTAGAGTGAGTTTACTAAAAGTTTTTAATCGAAATTTTTTAAAGGTTGTGCATGCAATTAATATATCTGTTTTTAGATTTCTAGCTTCTAGGATGAGCTAATCATTACTGATGGTTGCAGATAATGTATTGTTATTCAATTAATGGAAGGTGTGCCTCACCGGCCCATCTTTGGCTGACAGGATGCCAAGGAGAAATGCATAACCAGCTTCAACAGATCCCAGGATATGATAGGTGGATAATCGAGAAGAAGGATCAATCTTATTTTGAATCTTTTCTAGATCAAAGAGAGAATTTGGTTTACCTCACTGCCGATTCTGAAATTGTGTTGGATGAACTTGATTCGAAGGCCATTTACATCATTGGTGGCTTGGTAGATCGCAACCGTTGGAAAGGCATTACCATGAAGAAAGCAAAAGAGCAAGGCATTAAAACTGCAAAACTGCCCATTGGAAATTACCTAAAGATGTCTAGCTCTCAGGTGTGATTTGTTTTTACTCTACCTTCTCACATTTGGTTTGTTTCTGGGTATTCAATGAGGTATGGTTGATGTAGCTGGCGATTATATCTAGAAGTTCAACATATACTCTTGTCAGATGTTAAGCGCTTCAAATTAAGACAATCCAGAAAATCTTTCTTTGTCAGCCTCATTGTCTGGCAGACATGATGTAATAATGAAGTTAGAATTAGGAAATACCAGTTTTTTTCCAAGGCAGCACAAATATTTAAGTCAAGTTCAGGTTCTCGTCACACAAGTAACACATTTGTTTGAAGATATCTTTATATATATTCATTCTGATGGATTAATGATGCAACTAGATTGATAGCTGCAACTTGGATTTGATACATAACTGATTTTTCTCTCCTCATTTCCTTATTTATGCTGCCATAGCTCGCTGATAAAAACACTTACATTTCTTCCATTAACGAATCTTTTTGTTTTGTATGAGACTACAGGTCCTTACTGTGAATCAAGTCGTAGAGATAATATTGAAGTACTTGGAAATGAAAGACTGGAAAGAGTCTTTTTTTCAGGTGATTCCTCAAAGGAAAATATGCGAAGCTGTCTCGGAACGGGAAGAGAACGAAGAAAGGCACGAAAGAAAATGTAATGGTGAATACGAAGATGAGAAAAGTACTGAAAAACTGGAAGAGAAAGACAATGAAAATGAAGATAATAAAAGGCTAGAAGAAACTGATGGTGCTTGGATAGATGATCAGAAGTTAAAGAAGCAATGCGTTGAAACTCAAACTGTACCCTTTTGCCTGGGAAGCTAGTAAACCCTTCTCATAAGATTCATACACAATGCCTCTTGATTTTTTTAGACCCTGGATTGATAATTTACTGGAATTGAGAAAATTTTTGATCCAATTGAACAGAGTCGAATAATACTTGTAATCTGGCCCCGTGGGGTTGGTTATTGTGTTTAACGGGGTCTGTTTTTTTTGTTTTTTTTTTGACGAAATTGCTTGGCAAAAGAAACAGCTTAAGTTATACTTTAAAATGATTTAGAATATATGCCAAATTAAAATTAGTATACAAAACTCAAACATGCAAGTTAACAAAATATTAGGCAATAAAGATCACTGCGATCAACTTCATCACAGCATTGATATCATGTTTAAACAGTGTCCTAAAATCGCGTTTGTCCTAAAACTTTGAGTTCCTGAAAGAATAAAATAATCGCACTTTCAACAATTCATAATATTATGTTTTAATGAGATTGCAAGTGTAGGCCATGGACCTTCAAAAAAAAAAAAATGTAGGCCATGGGATTGCAATTTGCAACAACCAATATTTATATTCATGTATATTTTCCTCACATTTGATGTTTTTTTTTATTACATTGATTGAATATTGATTCTTTTCCCTTTACTATTATATTAAATGTTAGTAATATATATTAACCGTGTACTATATATTTTCATTTTATAAAGTGTTAGGAACATATATTAACCATTTTTAGTGTCATTCCACAAACTCCTACGGTAACTCACTTCTTCCAATTTTTTTGTCTCAAGTTCTCGCATTCACAACAACAAATTTCTTCTTGGAAAAAAAAAAAAGATAAAGAAATTTAGACAATCCAAAAACTTGAAAGTTTTTAACTTATTTATTAAGTGACACGCACCTGGCGTTCAATTTTTAAGTTATTTGTGATGTGACACGCACCTCACCTGTATGTCATCTACTAATATTGATTATGTTTGTTAAATAATGAATGGATATGTTAATTTGCATGCTTCATAATTTTTTTTAAAAAAAAAATCTAAAGAAAAATTTGTATAAAAAAATAGTGAGTAAATTAAAATTTCATACCAAGACCATTGTCATATAGAATAGGAGCATGCATAAAGCAAAGTCGATCTTGTCTGTTTACTCTGAACTAAAATAAAAAACAAATTAAGCATATTAAAACAGCCTTAAAATAAATTATTTCTCCAGCTTCTACAACTGCTCCTTGCACTGAGTAAATGGCATCGCAGCACCCTGCGATGGACCCACATTGGCCGGATCTTTCAAGAACCCACTACTCATCATCGGAGCTCCGAAGAATCCATGGTGATGCGCCACGTGGAAACCCGGCGGAGGATATCCCGGAAACCCGTAATTAGAAGCATGGTCTGCGGCCCTGATCTTGACCATCGGCGGCTCCCCTCTCAACGAGCCGCGTTCCCCTCCGTCGAACTCGCGGTAGCGGTGCAGGTAGAGGGTCAGCGGCTCGATATAGTCGTCGAAGCCGAGCTTGCTCATGGCCCACAGCACGTCCTCCGCCGTGATGGTCTTCCTCTGCTCGCGCTGGCACCTGTCGTTGGCTTCGCTGGTGATGAAGCTGATGTACTCGGACACACATTCTTGGATCGTTTCCTTTGCATCGTCCGAAATTTTGGCGTGCGGGGGGAGGATCTTCCGCATGATACGGATTACATTCGCGATCGGCATGAACCGGTCTTGCTCGCGCACTGTGCATTCGGTCTCCTCCGCATTCGTTTGAAGCGGCGGCGGCGGCCCCATGCTGATTTCTGGAGATTTCATATATACAAAGGGGTGGCAGAAAAGAAAGTGTCATGTAATCGACACATGAAAGAAAACTAAGCAAACCATTAAGATTCAGGGAAAGCTTTATTTTTTTTTAAAAAAAATATATATAATTTTACACCGCTTGGATGATTAAAATTTAATTAATCCCTTCTTTATTTTCCACTAAATTTCATGGCTCTGTTATAACGTAAGATTAGAGTGGGGAAATGACAAGTAGATTTTGGCTGTATCTTAAAATGCATATGAGTATAACGTGTGATTTCAAAGAATCCAGTGGGCCGAATGTTGCATGCATGTAAGCCACTTGTTACTTATTTGTCTCTTTTTTTTTTTTTAACATAGTGCTAGCTATTCGTCGACCATTAGCATAATCCCTCACATGTTACTCTTCCTCCATTAGTGATATTCGAATTCTTGCGCTGATTCCGAGGATTCAAAAGCTTCGACGGAAAAATGGAGGAGAAAACATTTCATGCATGCGTGCCCTTATATATATATTTAATTTAATTCTCAGAATAATTAAGAGTACTACTGCGGTTTGGGACATTCTTGGTACAGAAACTTTGACAGACGATAAATGGAAAACATTCCACACATTTGCATGCAAATAAAAAATAGAATTTGAGATTTTTTATAAAAAAAATCTAGAATCGTGTTTCTTAAGTTGGTTTAGCTTTATGTTGACAGAAAATGAGATCGATATATACCCTTGGCTTATTTTTCCTTGGAATTATAAGAAAACAATATCCAAGGAAATTAATTTTACAAAGTTTTTGCTGGAAGCAATATGTAATTAAATTGAAAAGAAAAAAACATTTCAACAATAAGCAAACACAGAAAATTATTTTTTTTAAAAGAAAACAAAAAGAAGAAGGAAAAAGCGAACCACCCCCCATGCCAAATCAAGATTTAATTACCAGAGCTTGTTCTTGGTAGCTTCTGGTAGCCATGGAAACCTCCATTTCCTCCGAGTTCCATCTCTCTCTCTCTCTGAATACCGTATTCAATCTATCAATCTTTCTTTCACTCTCCCACGCACTGAGATTTTGTTTTCCTTTTTTTTCCTTTTTTTTTATAGTGAAAGTGAAAGATGGAGAGGAATAAATGGGCAGAGGCCGCATTAAATTATATAGGACCAAACAAGAAAATGCAAAAAAGGAAAAATAATAAAAATAAAAAAAGCAGACAGCACGTGGCAGCAGGCGTTGTGAACGAGAGAACGACATTCGCCGGCGGGAAATTGCTTTAGCTTTCACAGTTTCGGGCAGCAGCATTGACCGCCAGAGACAGAGACATGCAAATTACACACAAACGCAAACACAAACACACAGATACATTATGTATATCATGTGTGTACATGTAGCTGTTTATTAGCTAGTAATTGGGTTGGTTTCTTAACGAGCATGCAGAGGCTTAAATGCTTTAATTAATCAGTTTTAGAGTTCCAATTCGATACAGTTTTTCAGGTGGAAAATAAATGGTTTCTTGAATTGAGATCATTTATTGTGTCATGGGGAATATGAACCCAAAAAAAAAGAAAAAAAAAACTCTTGATCTTATTCAAGAAATATTGTTGGTTTTGAAAATTGGGGTCATTCGAATTCGAAATTTGTAGTAACGTAACTGATTTTATTTGAACACGATATTGTGGCACTCTATGCCATATGTAATTACTACTACTTATAAAGTTATTTATAGATTTTCTAAATGTGAATTGGTTAATTATCAATGTGATTTCATCTCCTTCGATTTTAATTTATCTGTGTTTGCGATCGTTCCAAAACGAAAAGTATCTTTATATCGTGATGAAACTGAATAATATTAGACTGACACGAGTAAGCCAATGCACAATACGTGTTTCATGAGGAAGGAATTTTTTGGTTTTCAGAAAATCATAGGATAAGCAATAAGAAAACAAATTAAGATGGTGATTTGAGGCTGGAGCTGTTTTGAAAATAAACATGAACGAAGATGCCGATTTTGTTTTGTTTTATTTTTGTTTTTGTTTTTGTTTTTGTTTTTTTTTAAAAAATTACTTTTAACCTTTTTGTCCACTTATCATAGGAAGCAAGGCTACTATTGAGGTTATATATGCAATTTTATATTGATTGAAGCAAAACAATAATACAGATTGTAAGCAGATTGGTGCAATTTTTTATGTGAATATGAATGTATCGATTTTAATAAAATAAAAATTAAGATAAAAAATTACATATAATTTTATTTATTTGATAAAAAAAATCTATAATAACTAGAATTCTTTTTTTTAAAAAAAAAAAATCAAGGGACGTTATACATTATACATATCACATAATCTTTTTTTTTAAAAAAAAGATTCAATTTTATCTGATTGATAATATTATTAATAATAATAATCATCATCATTATCTAGAGATTCTAGACAATAAAATAAATACATACTATAAAATACCGTTTGGTTTCATGGATGAGATGTATGAGAGATGAATAAAAGTGTAATAAAACATGATGCAATATGAATAAGCAATACATAGATATGAACAATTGTTTTGTATATTTTTTATTTTGTAGGATTATTGTGTTTATTACTATAGAATCTCTTAGAGGGTGTTTGGGAGAGCTTTTAAGCTCTCCGGATCTGTTTGGTAAATTTTTTTAGAAACAGCTTATAAACTGTCAAAATAAGTTGTTTGACACATTATAAGCTGTTTTTAAAAAAGTAAGGGGATGTACTTTTTTCAAAAAGATCTTATTTTAACATTCTATCTCTCTAAAATATCCTTAAATATTTTAATAAATCTTTATCATATCCTCCACCCATTAAATATTAAATATTATTTTTTAAAAAAATTCCAAATCACATAAAATTTTCTAAAATAAAATATTATAACAATTTTATTTTTTAATATATGTTTATTCTAAAACTATTTTTGAAACGTCTACTACTAATAAATGCGAAAATTTTTTTTTATACTAAAAATAATACTATACATATATGCTCATACATATATGTATAAAATTTAGAAATAATAATAACAAATAAATTCTTTTAATAATAACTTAAATAAATAAAAATCTTGAAACATGCAATATTAATAAAAATCTGTAACTCAAAATTCAAACCCATGCATGCGAAAATAAACATAAATAAAGTGAAACATGCTTAAAATCCTTGATAAAATATTTCAAACATAATAAAGCTCTAAGGCAACGGTCACGGGGTCCACTGCCAGCTCGCTCATACGTCCTCGCCAACGGTAGGAGCAACATAATAGTCATCTGACTCACCTGCACCATATAAGCGTAGTGATCCTAGGGGCTCAACATGTCTAACCCTTTATAGCAAGGTTAAAAATAATGCAACACATAATCATACTAATACATATATGTGTACATGCATGCATGAATAAAATATTTCATCATCTTGCCATAAACATCATTGATCTTATTCTTGAACATAAGCATACATAATATAGTTGAACACGACATTTTGAAACATAATATGGTCCTAATCCGTAAGTGTGACTAAATCTGTGCCGACTGATCAGTCTCCTGAACCAACGTACGTGGCGGTGATAAATCACCTCTGTGCTGGTAGTAGTTACCTCTTAACATAAATAGTGGATAACCACCTCTGTGCTGTCACACTAATTCAATTCCTATCATAAAAATATTTTGCTCAACACTTGATCATAAACATAACATGTAAATTTTTCATGAATGCATGCATTGAAAATATGTCCGTAATATATATTTAATTGATTTTCATAATAAATATACTTATACTTAAAATATAAAATTCATGCATAAAATAATTAAATATATATTCCGAACTTAGTTATTTTTCATGGGTGGTCCAGTCTGCTGGTCTCTCTAATAGGCCCCTTAACTGACTTAAAGCTCATTATCTAACTTACCCCATAATTAATAAATAATTTTAAAAATTATAATTTTTACTTAAATAAAATACTTAAATGTTATTGGGCTTAAATAAAAATATTTAGGCCCAATAACTAATTAATTCATAAAAATTCCTGGACTGGCCCAAAAATTTCTATGGGCCCACAAGCCCATAAAAATCATCGGGCTAACTTAAAAATAATTTTGAAAGCCCAAATAAAATTATTTGGAGGCCCAAATAATTTTATTTCTAATTAATTGGCCCAAAAACCAATTAAAACATTAAACACTTAAAAATTAAAATACTCAAGCCCGGCCCACCTAACCTGGACCCGAACGCACCTGACCCGACCCTAGACCCTACTGACCCGACCCTAGACCCTGACCCAACCCGAAACCACCCAGAACCCCAAACCCGATCCCCCCTCCCCTCTCCTCTCGGCTGCGCGAGCAGCAGGCCTTCATGGCCTGCTGCCGCTTGGCTCCGGCCGCCCCTGGCCGGAGCACCACCGCCCAGACGTAGCCCACATCTGGGTTGTCCTAACCTGACCCCTGCCTGCCCCTAGCCTGGCCTTGCATGGCCGGGCGATCCCTTCTTCCCCGGAACCCTAAACCTGCGCACCCTTGGACCCCAACTGATGTAGCTCGGTCCTAGCCTCATTCCAACCTTAACCACCAAGCCAAACCTAACCTAAGGACCCTAAGGCACCCTCTTACCCGTGACCCAGCAGCCAGAACCGATCCCCAACAGAAAAACGTGAGGATGCACCAAAGGAAACCAACAAAATGTGAGTTGTGACATATATCAATCAAGATTTTTTGCATAACTCGATGATGACAGTACAAAAACATGATGGAACAGAAAATCATTTGTGTAATAGCTTATATGGTGTAGAAAGAAAAGATTTAAACATGCCTTGCTAATTATAACGAATATTATCGCGTGTACGGCACCCGGACGACGAACCAACGACCAACACTAAATTTTTCCTTGAAGAACACGGCTATGGAGGTTGAGATTTCTAGAAAAATGGTGTGAAAGAGATTGAAGAAAAGGGTGGAGGCGGCTGATGGTGATGGTAGTGGGGTAGGAATTTATTTTAGGTTTAATAATAGGTTAATAATTAAAAATAATATGTATCTAGATAATATACCTAAAAATATAATTAAAAATCTCTTATAATATTTATAATCTGATGGAAAGCTCAAAGCTCGAAATAAAGGTTTAGGAGATTTTTAAATATCAATAAAAGTCATTAAAATGACCTATTTTGACTAAAAATCAACCCTTAAATAAATATATAATTAAATACTAAAATTTTCTTGACAAAATATCTTAAAATATTATTTTAAGGCTTCTAAAACTCATGAAATATTTCTGGCTAAGAATTTTGGTATTTCGTCCGTCCACGGTCCCGTCTACGCGATCAAATAAATAAAATTCTCAAAAATCTAAAAATCCTAATATTGCGGGTTAAATGCTAAAATAAATTAAATCATGCATATAAATCACATAATAACACATAAATACATTTAACCCTTATTTTTAATAATTTAAAATAATTAATTTCTCCTAATTATGCATGCGGATTTACGTTTTAAAATTTCCAGGTGTTAAAATTCTCCCTCCCTTAAATTGAATTTCGTTCTCGAAATTAAGGTACTTACCCGAATAACTCTGGGTAGCGAGTCCTCATATGTGTCTCGGTCTCCCAAGTGGCTTCCTCCTCGGAGTGATTCAGCCACTGGACTTTGACCATCGGTATGACCCGAGTCCTCAATCTCCGCTCCTCTCTGGCTAAAATCCACGGTCTCTCCTCAAATGCTAGATCGGGTGGCAACTGCAAGGGCTCGTAATCTAACACATGCGACGGATTAGAGACGTATCTTCGTAGCATGGATACATGGAAGACGTTGTACACTGACGCAAGCCCTGGTGGCAAAGACAAACGGTAGGCCAATGTGCCAACTCTCTCCAAGATCTCAAAAGGCCCTATATACCGCGGATTCAGCTTACCTCTTCGACCAAATCTCATCACCCCTTTCATAGGTGATATCTTCAGAAACACATGATCCCCAACAACAAATTCAAGATCTCGTCGTCGAGTATCAGCATAACTCTTCTGACGACTCTGAGCAGTCCTCATACGATCCCGAATCTGAATCAAAATGTCTGCAGTCTGCTGTACAATCTCGGAACCAAGTAGAATCCTCTCGCCAACCTCATCCCAATGCACGGGAGATCTGCATCTCCTCTCGTAGAGAGCTGCATAAGGAGCCATACCTATAGATGCCTGAAAGCTGTTGTTATAGGTAAACTACACCAACGACAATCTAGTCTCCCAAGAGCCCTGAAAGTCGATGACACAAGCTCTCAGTAGATCCTCGAGAACCTGTATCACTCTCTCAGACTGACCATCTGTCTGGGGATGGAACGTTGTACTGAACAATAATCTAGTCCCCAATGCTGTGTGCAAACTTTTCCAAAAGCAGATGTAAATCTTGGATCTCTGTCTGATACTATGGACACTGGTATGCCATGCAGTCTAACAATCTCCTTGATGTAAAGCTCTGCAAACTGTGTCAACGAGTATGTAGTCCTCACCGGCAAGAAATGAGCTGACTTGGTGAGTCTGTCCACGATCACCCAAATAGTTGTACATCCTCTAGTACTCCTCGGAAGACTAACTACAAAGTCCATCGTGATGTTCTCCCACTTCCATACTGGAATAGGTAGAGGATTAAGCAACCCTGCTGGACGCTGATGCTCAGCCTTGACCTGCTGACAAGTCAAGCACTCAGATACGAATCGTGTGATATCACTCTTCATGCCGGGCCACCAATACAACAACTGCAAATCTTTATACATCTTCGTACTTCCGGGATAAATGGAGTACGGAGATGTGTGTGCCTCTGTCAGGATCTCAGTCCTCAGCTGATCAATATTCGGTACGCACATACGACCTCGTACTGAATAATGCCCTCACTGACAGAAAAAAAAAGATTGTCCTTGGCCTCATCCTTCTTCCTCAACCGCTGCAACTCCTCATCAGCAGGCTGTCCATCCCCGATACGATCTTGAAGATTTGGTTGTACTACTAACACTGCCAAACTCGATGCGTGATCGCCTGAATAGTACTCCAAACCGAATCTCTGAATCTCCACCTGAAGTGGAAACTGTACTGTCAAACAGGATACCACTGAAGTCTTTCGACTCAATGCATCGGCCATCACATTAGCTTTACCCGGATGGTAGCTAATGTCGCAGTCGTAATCCTTCACCAACTCTAACCATCTGCGCTACCTCATGTTCAACTCCTTCTGGGTGAAGAAGTACTTAAGGCTCTTGTGATCGGTGAAAATCTTGCACTTCTCACCATACAGATAGTGCCTCCAGATTTTCAAAGCAAAAACCACTGCTGCTAGCTCCAAGTCATGCGTCGGATAGTTCTGCTCATGAATCTTCAACTGTCTCGACGCATAGGCAATGACTCGGCCACTCTGCATCAATACGGCGCCCAACCCTAGCTTAGACGCGTCCGTGTAAACCACTAACCCCTCATGTGGAACAGGCATCGCCAACACTGGCGCAAACGTGAGTGCTTCCTTCAACTGATCGAAGCTCTTCTGACAGTCGAGCTCCATATGTACTTCGCATTCTTCTTGGTCAAAGCTGTCAAGGGTACTGCAATAGAAGAAAAGCCCTTGATAAACTTTCGATAATAACCTGCTAAACCCAAGAAACTGCGAATCTCAGAAGCATTCTTTGGAACTCCCCAATTCTGCACTGCCTGAACCTTCGTCTGATCCACTGCTACCCCATCTCTCAAAACTATATGTCCAAGAAACGCTACCTGCTCTAGCCAAAACTCGCACTTACTGAATTTCGCATACAGTCGATGCTCTCTCAAAGTCTGCAATGCTGTCTGCAAGTGCTGTCTGTGCTCCTCCATGTTCCTCGAGTAGATCAATATATCATCAATAAAGACTATGATAAACTGATCCAAGTACGGCTGAAAAACGCGGTTCATGAGATCCATGAAGACCGCTGGAGCAGTGGTCAATCCAAACGGCATTACTAAGAACTCATAATTCCCATAGCGTGTACGAAAAGCAGTCTTGGATACATCTGCATCTCTGATCCTCAACTGATGATAGCCAGATCGCAGATCGATCTTAGAGAAAATCGAAGCTCCCTGCAACTGATCAAACAAATCCGCAATCCTCGGCAGTGGATACTTGTTCTTCATTGTGACTCTATTGAGCTCTCGGTAATCGATACAAAGCCTCATGCTACCATCTTTCTTTTTCACAAACAACACTGGAGCTCCCCAAGGAGAAAAGCTAGGGCGAATAAAGCCCTTCTCCAATAGTTCCTGAATCTGCTTCTTCAACTCTTTCATCTCTGTAGGGGCAAGTCGATACGGTGCCTTAGAAATAGGCACAGTGTCAGGAATCAACTCAATGCTGAACTCCACTTCCCTCGCTGGTGGAATCCCTGCAACATCATCGGGAAAAACGTCTGAAAAATCACGTACCACCTCTATATCTGCTAGGGAACTGGTAGGTGGCACTGCTGATGTGACTACACTGGCAAAAAACCCCTGGCAACCCCGTCTCAATAACTTCCTCGCACGTGCATGAGAAATCACCGGCGAGATCTCACAGCTCGGAGATGCATAGAAAATAAACTGGTCGCCCTCCTCTGGTTTCACTGCCACTGACCTCTGCCGAAAATCAATCACTGCCCCATTGACTGACAACCAATCCATACCCAAGATCAAATCAAACCCAGTCAACGGTAAGACCACTAAATCTGCCCTGATAGTGCGCCCCTGTAAATCCATCTCCATGCCTCTGCAGATGCTAGTGGTAGAAAGAACCTGTCCAGATGGCATGGTTACATCATACCCTGTTTCAGCAACCTCGGGCTTAATGCCTATCCGTCTGATAAAATTCAAGGAGATAAACAAATGCGTAGCTCCTGAATCTAGCAACGCATACGCGGAGTTTCCTCCTACTAGAATCCTCCCTGCACGCAGAAAATCCCAACAATCGCATACTAAACTTACTCTCTCCCAATATAAGTTATAAAATATTTCTCTTAATTAAACACAAGTAGTAAGCACATCTTACTTTAATAATACAATCAGGCAGCCCATACAAATTAAAATCATAAAGTAAATTCCCAAAAATTTCTTAAAAGAATAAGTTAGGATATACCGGTGATTAAGGAGGTATCTGGGTCTGCCTCCTCAGCCTGCATGACAAACACCCGCCCAGTGGTGTTCTTCTTCCTTGGGCAGTTGTATGCCACATGCCCTGGCTCCTTTCAGTGGTAGCAGACATTGGAACCAATCAAACACTGACCTGAGTGAGGCCTCTGACATTGTGGGCACAAGGGAACTACTCCTATCTTAGGGGCCCCGCCCCTCTGCTGCTGCTGCGGCTGGCGCCCCTGAGGCCTCTGCTGCTGTCCCTGCCGATTCGGGCCCTTAAGCGGCCCAGTAAACTGCTTCTTCGCAGGAGGCTGCGAAGATGGTCGATAAGCTCATGGCTGGAACTTCCTCTTGCTCTGCTGTTCCCTCTGCATCTCTCTTCTTCCCTCCTCAGAACGTAGTGCCCTACTAACTGCAGCCTCATAAGTAGCGACATCCAACATGCGAACGTCATGCTTGATGTCCGCCTGCAACCCATCAACAAACTGTCTCAATTTCTCCGGTGCACTATCAGCAATAAGAGGTACGAAGCGATACCCCTCTCGAATTGGGTAATGTACTCTACCACATACTTGTCCCCCTGACGGAGACTCATGATGTAACACCCGGAAAATTTTAATACATAAATTCGCATGCATAATTAAGGAAATTAATTATTTAAAATTTATATTTGGGTTAAATGACATTTATGTGTTATTATGTGAATTATTTGCATGATTTAAATTTATGTAATCATTTAACCCGCAGTTATTGTATTTTTAGATTTTTTTAAGGAATTATTGGTTTTGATCGCGTAGTTGGGACCGTGGATGGACGAAATGCCAAAATATTTAGCCAAAAATATTTTATGAGTTTTATGAGCCTTAAAATAATATTTTAAGGTATTTTGTCAAAAAATTTTTAGTATTTATTTATATATTTATTTAAGGGTTGATTTTCCTACCCTACATTGATTCTCCCATCAGCCGCCTCCTATCTTCATCATCAACCCTACTCACGTTTATTTACCAGAAAACTCAGCCCTATAGCCGATCAAACAATTTTTTTTCTTTGGAGATTTTGGTCCGTTCTTCGTCCCGGTGCTCCCGCGATCGCGTGTTATTCAAGGAAAACGACGAAAGGCATGTTTAATTCTTTCTCAACACCATATAAGCTATTTAATGCACTGATTTCAGATTTTTTTTGAGGCAATTCACGTTTTATGTTTAGTTCTTGGCTAGAACATGGTAAACTCATGATTTTTGCTTTGTTTCATGCAAAACCCCACGTTTTCTGTTATGGGATTGGATCGGTCTGCTGGTTCAAGAGTCAAGGGGTGTGTTGGGGTCCTAGGAGTCGAGCCATGGCCAGGGTTAAGGCTGGAACAGGGCTGGAGTCGAGTTGCATCAGATTTGGGTCCATGGGTTCGCAGGTTAGGGTTTGGGAGAAGAGGGGTCGGCTGGTGCATGCAGGGCCGAGAACCAGCCGACCCGTGGCCAGGTTAGGACTGGCAGGACCTTGGGAAGGTCCTGCCAGCGGTGGTCCGGCCAGTCGTGGCCGGACTGGAGCGGCAGCAGCCCTTGAAGGGCTGCTGCACACAGCCGAGGGCAGCTGAGAGGGGGGCTTCGGGTTATGGGTTTGGGGTGGGTTCTGGGTCGGTTTTAGGGTTTAGAGTGGATCTGGGTCGGGTTGTTGGGTCCGGGTCGGGTCTGGAAAGTCATGGGCTATGTTAGTTGGGTCCGGGTCCGAGTTAAGTGAGTCGGGCTCGGGTATTTTTATTTTTAAGTTTTAAGTTTAATTAAGTGTTAAATGGGCCTAATTAAATCCAAAAATTTAATTGGGTTTCATTTAATTATTTGGGTTGAATTTAATTGTTATTGGGCTTAAGTAAATTAAATTAAGTTAGCCCGATAATTTTTATGGGCTTGAGAGCCCATGAAAGTTATTGGGCCAGTATTTGGGCTTTTGGGCCCATTGGGCCAGATTAAGTTGTTATTGGGCCAAGCATGCGCTAATGGGCTTTAATTGATTTATTGGGCTTAGAAATATGTTAATGGGCTTAAGTATGTTAATGGGCCAGTCTCAGTGTTAATGGGCCAGAATTTAAGAAAATGGGCTTGAGTGTTAGAGACAGCAGTTCAGTACAAACCATGAGAAATTGCATGTGTCCTAATTATATATTTAATTATTTTATGCATGAAAGTTATTTTAGTATTTATATGTTAGTATAAAAATTAAATTAAATATATATGAAGGACACACATTTTTATTTAAGTACATGCATTCATGAAACAATTTTATGGCATGATTTAATGTTTAAGGTTGAGCAAAAAAATAATTTTATGTTGGAAGTTGAAGTAGTGTGACAATTTAAGGGGGACAAGCCCCCACATGTTAAAGGCAGTTTACTGTCAATTTAAGGGTAGTTTACTACCAGCAAGAGGTGATTCGTCACCGCCGCGTACGTTGGTTTTAAGAGACTGATCAGTCGAACCATTTAAGTTTAAGGTTACACTATGGATATGACCATGCGATGTTAGAAAAATGTTATGTTCAACAATGTTTATGTATGTATTATATGATTATATTTAAGATCAATTTTAAGCAAGATTTTAAGTTATGATTCATGATTTTTAAGCATGCCCATTCATGTATATGTTATGTATTAGTATTTCAGTGATTTAAATTATTTTAAATCCTTGTTATGTTAGCATGTTGGGCCTCTAGGCTCACTACACTTATATGGTGCAGGTGAGTATGTAGAGGATGATGTAGTACCTAACGGCGGCGAGGACGTATGAGCAGACAGGCAGTGATCCCCCGCGGCCGTCGTCTGAGTCATTATGGATACTTTAAGAATTTTAAACTCTGTTATTTGTTTATTTCTCTTAAGTCTTTTCAGTGGTGAATTTTAATACTATTTTTACTAAGAAAGTTTATTGCATGCAAACTTTTAAGTTAATTGTTTTGACAGTAGTTTATTTAAGTTTGACTCAGATATTTAAGTATGAACTGTTGCATTTTTATTTAAGTTATTTTTAAATCTGTTTATTGTTGTGCATATATGTATGGGCATGTATGTACATTTATTTTACTTAGCATTATAAAAAAAAAAATTCCGTAGAAGTGGTAGGATGTTTCAATTGGTATCAGAGCCGCGTTCTTGGAGGGATCATCACTGCTATGCGAGCTCAGAAATCCACGCTACCGGTCTGTAAGTTTTAATTGCTTTTAGTATGATTTAGTAGTATCATGTTTAAGACTTAAGCATTGATGTTAGCAGAAAATTTTTAAGTACTTAGTTATGCATGTCGATTTACGTAAAGAAATATGTGGTGGTGCAGAATGCCTCCGAGACCAGTTAATAGGCGTGGGGAATCCCCACCTCCGCAGAACCCTCTTTCAGCATTGGAGCAAGTCAATGCAAATATGATGGCCGGAATTACTGCTCTGTTGGAGCAGCAGGCGGCACGTCCGAGACTGTCTCATGATGAGGACGTGGCTGAGAGGTTCCAGAAGAAGGGACCGAAGGAGTTCGCAGATGCCACAGATCCACTCGTTGCTGAGGGGTGGATCCATTCTTTGGAGAGCATCTTTGCTTATATGGGGTTGACTGATGCGGACAAGGTGAGGTGCGCAGTGTACATGCTGAAGGGTGATGCAGACTTATGGTGGGAGAGTGCATCACGAGGAGTGAATCTGACTACTATGCTATGGGCAGACTTCCGGAGGATGTTTTACTCCAAGTATTTCACTGAGGACGTGCGCAGCCGCATGATCCGAGAGTTCATGAGTCTCCGACAGGGGGACAAGACCGTTGTGGAGTATATTCGACAGTTCGAAAGGGGCTGTCACCTTGTGCCGTTGATTGCTGGGAGTGCACCTGAGAAGATGAGACAATTTATTGAGGGGCTCAGGGCAGAAATCAAGCATGACATTCGCATGTCGGACGTCCCTACTTATGAGGCTGCAGTCAGTAGAGCCTTGCGTTCTGAGGAGGGTAGAAGAGAGATTCAGAGGGAACAACAGAGTAAAAGACAGTTTCAGTCTGGGTTTCAGCGACCATCTTCGTAGCCTCCTGCGAAGAAGCAGTTTACTGGGCCGTCTAAGGGCCCGAACCAGCAGAAGCCACAGTAGCAGAGACAGCAGCCTAGGGGCGGGGCCCCTAATACTGGAGGACATCCTACTTGCCCGAAGTGCCAGAAGATGCATCCGGGACCATGTCTTCTAGGAGCAGGCATCTGTTTTCATTGTAAAGGGCCAGGGCACCAGATGGCCAATTGCCCGAGGAAGAAGAACACTACAGGGAGAGTGTTCGTGATGCATGCTGAGGAGGCAGACCCAGATACCTCCTTGATCACCGGTATATCTTACCCCTAGCATTTTATGATTTCTTCTTTTGGGTAATATTTTTCGATTTTTGTTGTGGAATAATTTGTTATTTGGGTTACCTATCTGCATGTTAGAATAAGAAGCATGTTTTACTTGTGATTAGAATTAAGGGTTATTAATGACTCATCTTTGGGGGAAAGTTTAGTAGTGGTATAAAATTATTGGGATTCTTCTGCGTGCAAGGAGAATTCTAGTTGGAGGCAACTCCACGTTTGCGTTGCTAGATTCAGGGGCTACGCATTCGTTTATCTCCCTGGAGTTTATCAGATGGATAGGCATTACCCCTGAGATTGGCGACAATGGTTATGATGTCACTATGCCGTCAGGACAGATTATTACTACCTCTAGTGTCATCCTAGAGCTGGAGTTGGAGCTACAGGGGCACTCCATTCGTGCAGATATAGTGGTTTTGCCATTGAGCGGATTTGATTTGATATTGGGTATGGACTGGTTGACAGTCAATGGAGCTTTGATTGATTTTCGTCGGAGAACAGTGTCAGTGAAACCGTCGGAAGGCAACCGTTTACCTTCCATGCATCTCAGAGCAGTGATATTCCTCAGGTGATATCTTATATTCAGACGAGGAAGCTGTTGAGATGGGGTTGCCGAGGTTTTCTAGCAAGTATTGTCACGGCCTCAGAACCATCTAGCAGATCATTATCAGAGATAGAAGTGGTTCGTGACTTTTCGGACATCTTTCCGGAGGATGTTGCTGGAATTCCATCAGTGAGAGATGTGGAGTTCAGTATCGACTTAGTGCCAGACACCGTGCCTATCTCAAAGGCACCGTACCGGCTTGCTCCTACCGAGATGAAAGAGTTGAAGGAACCGATTCAGGAGTTATTAGAGAAAGGATTTGTTCGTCCTAGCTTTTCTCCATGGGGAGCTCCAGTGTTATTTGTGAAGAAGAAGGATGACAGTATGAGACTGTGCATCGATTATCGAGAGCTCAACAGGGTCACAGTGAAGAATAAGTACCCACTGCCGAGGATAGAGGACTTATTTGATCAGTTGCAAGGAGCTTCGGTGTTCTCCAAGATCAACCTGCGATTTGGATATCATCAGCTGCGAGTTAGAGATGCAGATGTGTCCAAGACTGCTTTTCGAACACGTTATGGGCATTACGAGTTCTTAGTAATGCCATTTGGGCTAACCAATGCTCCAGCGGTTTTCATGGATCTCATGAACCGGGTATTTCAGCCGTATCTTGATCAGTTCATCATAGTCTTCATTGATGATATCTTGATCTACTCTAGGAGCATTGAGGAGCATAGGCAGCATCTACAGACAGCCTTGCAGATTTTGAGGGAGCAGCGTTTGTATGCCAAATTCAGCAAGTGCGAGTTTTGGCTTGAGCAGGTGGCATTTCTTGGCCACATTATTTCGAGAGATGGGATTGCAGTGGATCAGTCGAAGGTTGAGGCAGTGCAAAAGTGGGATATTCCGAGGAATGCTTCGGAGATTCGCAGTTTCTTGGGTTTGGCAGGATATTTTAGGAAGTTCATCAAGGGTTTTTCCTCTATTGCAGTACCCTTGACTTCCTTAACCAAGAATAATGCAAAGTTTATTTGGAGTTCAGACTGTCAGAGGAGCTTCGATCAGCTGAAGGAAGCACTCACTACCGCACCGGTTTTAGCGATGACAGTACCACACGAGGAGTTAGTGGTATACACCGACGCGTCTAAGCTAGGGTTAGGCGCAGTACTTATGCAGTGTGGTAAGGTTATTGCTTATGCGTCGAGGCAGTTGAAGATTCATGAGCAGAACTAACCGACACATGACTTGGAGTTAGCAACAGTGGTCTTCGCTTTGAAAATCTGGAGGCACTATCTGTATGGCAAGAAGTGCAAGATTTTCACCGATCATAAGAGCCTCAAGTACCTCTTCACTCAAAAGGAGTTGAACATGAGGCAACGGAGATGGTTGGAGTTGGTGAAGGATTACGACTGTGACATTAGCTACCATCCAGGTAAAGCTAATGTAGTGGCCGATGCTTTGAGTCGGAAGTCGTCAATGGTATCGTGTTTGACAGTGCAGTTACCACTGCAGAGCGAGATTCAGAGGTTTGATTTGGAGTTTTACTCGAGTGGTCATGCACCGAGCTTGTCAATGTTGACGGTGCAGCCGATTCTACGAGATCGGATCAGAGATGGACATCCTACTGATGAGGAGTTACAGCGTTGGAGGCAGAGAGATGAGGCCAAGGGTGGTCTTCTTTATACAATTGTGGATGACATTGTTCAGTACCGTAGTAGGATGTGGGTACCGAACTTCGATCAGTTGAGAGCTGAGATTTTAGCAGAGGCTCACACATCTCCGTACTCCATTCACCCCGGAAGTACGAAGATGTACCGAGATTTATAGCTATTGTATTGGTGGCCCGGGATGAAGAGAGACATCGGGAGAGTTGTGTCAGAGTGCTTGACTTGTCAGCAGGTCAAGGCAGAGCATCAGCGTCCAGCAGGACTTCTTAGACCTCTTTCTATTCCGGAATGGAAATGAGAGAACATTACGATGGACTTTGTAGTTGGGTTACCGAGGAGTGCCAGAGGTTGCACGGCTATTTGGGTGATCGTAGATAGACTCACCAAGTCAGCTCATTTCTTGCCAGTGAGGACTACTTACTCATTGACACAGTATGCGGAGCTTTACATCAAGGAGATTGTTAGACTGCATGGCATACCAGTGTCGATTATGTCAGACAGAGATCCGAGATTTACGTCTGCGTTCTGGAAGAGTCTACATACAGCATTGGGGACTCGACTACTGTTCAGCACAGCTTTTCATCCCTAGACAGATGGTCAGTCTGAGAGGGTGATACAGATTCTTGAGGACTTACTGAGAGCCTGTGTCATCGATTTTCAGGGCTCATGGGAGACGAGATTGCAATTAGTGGAGTTTACCTATAACAACAGCTTTCAGGCGTCTATAGGTATGGCTCCTTATGCAGCTTTATATGGGAGGAGATGCAGATCTCCTATTCATTGGGATGAGGTTGGAGAGAGGATTCTATTGGGTCCCGAGATTGTACAGCAGACTGCAGACATTGTGATTCAGATTCGGAATCGTATGAGGACAGCTCAGAGTCGTCAGAAGAGTTATGCTGATACTCGACGATGAGATCTTGAGTTTGCAGTGGGTGATCATGTGTTTCTGAAAGTATAACCTATGAAAGGGGTGATGAGATTCGGACGCAGAGGCAAGTTGAATCCGAGATATATTGGGCCATTTGAGATCTTGGAGAGAGTTGGCACGTTGGCCTATCGTTTGGCTTTGCCACCAGGGCTTGCGGCAGTGCACAACGTTTTCCATGTATCCATGCTACGGAGATACGTCTCGAATCCGGCGCATGTACTAGATTTTGAACCTTTGCAGTTAGCACCAGATCTATTATTTGAGGAGAGGCCTGTTCGGATCTTAGCCAGAGAGGAGCGGAGACTGAGGACGCGGGTCATACCGATGGTCAAAGTCCAATGGTTGAATCACTCCGAGGAGGAAGCCACTTGGGAGACCGAGGCAGACATGAGAAATCGCTACCCAGAGCTATTCGGGTAAGTACTTTAATTTCGAGGACGAAATTCAATTTAAGGGGGGAGAATTGTAACACCCGGAAAATTTTAATACATAAATTCGCATGCATAATTAAGGAAATTAATTATTTAAAATTTATATTTGGGTTAAATGACATTTATATGTTATTATGTGAATTATTTGCATGATTTAAATTTATGTAATCATTTAACCCGCAGTTATTGTATTTTTAGATTTTTTTAAGGAATTATTGGTTTTGATCGCGTAGTTGGGACCGTGGACGGACGAAATGCCAAAATATTTAGCCAAAAATATTTTATGAGTTTTATGAGCCTTAAAATAATATTTAAGGTATTTTGTCAAGAAAATTTTAGTATTTATTTATATATTTATTTAAGGGTTAATTTTTAGCCAAAATAAGTCATTTTATTGACTTTTATTAATTTTAAAAAATTCCCTATTATATTATTTCGGGATTTAAGGATTTTGTATCAGATTATTATATTTTTTTAAGAGAGTTTTAATTATATTTTTAGGTATATTATCTAGATGCTTATTATTTTAAATATTAACCTAGTATTAAACATAAGATAAATTCCTACCCTACGTTGATTCTCCCATCAGCCGCCTCCTATCTTCATCATCAACCCTCCTCACGTTTATTTACCAGAAAACTCAGCCCTATAGCCGATCAAACAATTTTTTTTCTTTGGAGATTTTGGTCCGTTCTTCGTCCCGGTGCTCCCGCGATCGCGTGTTATTCAAGGAAAACGACGAAAGGCATGTTTAATTCTTTCTCAACACCATATAAGCTATTTAATGCACTGATGTCAGATTTTTTTGGAAGCAATTCACGTTTTATGTTTAGTTCTTGGCTAGAACATGGTAAACTCATGATTTTTGCTTTGTTTTATGCAAAACCCCACGTTTTTTTTATGGGATTGGATCGTTCTGCTGGTTCAAGAGTCAAGGGGTGTGTTGGGGTCCTAGGAGTCGAGCCATGGCCAGGGTTAAGGCTGAAACAGGGCTGGAGTCGAGTTGCATCAGATTTGGGTCCATGGGTTCGCAGGTTAGGGTTTGGGAGAAGAGGGGTCGGCTGGTGCATGCAGGGCCGAGAACCAGTCGACCCGTGGCCAAGTTAGGACCGGCAGGACCTTGGGAAGGTCCTGCCGGTGGTGGTCCGGCCAGCCGTGGTCGGACTGGAGCGGCAGTAGCCCTTGAAGGGCTGCTGCACGCAGCCGAGGGCAGCTGAGAGGGGGGCTTCGGGTTATGGGTTTGGGGTGGGTTTTGGGTCGGGTTTTGGGTTTAGAGTGGATCCGGTTCGGGTTGTTGGGTCCGGGTCGGGTCTGGAAAGTCATGGGTTATGTTAGTTGGGTCCGGGTCCGGGTTAAGTGAGTCGGGCTCGGGTATTTTTATTTTCAAGTTTTAAGTTTAATTAAGTGTTAAATGAGCCTAATTAAATCCAAAAATTTAATTGGGTTTCATTTAATTATTTGGGTTGAATTTAATTGTTATTGGGCTTAAGTAAATTAAATTAATTTAGCCCGATAATTTTTATGGGCTTGGGAGCCCATGAAAGTTATTGAGCCAGTATTTGGGCTTTTGGGCCCATTGGGCCAGATTAAGTTGTTATTGGGCCAAGCATGCGCTAATGGGCTTTAATTGATTTATTGTGCTTAGAAATGTGTTAATGAGCTTAAGTATGTTAATGAGCCAGTCTCAGTGTTAATGGGCCAAAATTTAAGAAAATGGGCTTGAGTGTTAGAGCCAGCAGTTCAGTACAAACCATGAGAAATTGCATGTGTCCTAATTATATATTTAATTATTTTATGCATGAAAGTTATTTTAGTATTTATATGTTAGTATAAAAATTAAATTAAATATATATGAAGGACACACATTTTTATTTAAGTACATGCATTCATGAAACAATTTTATTGCATGATTTAATGTTTAAGGTTGAGCAAAAAAATAATTTTATGTTGGAAGTTGAAGTAGTGTGACAATCTAAGGGGGACAAGCCCCCACATGTTAAGGGCAGTTTACTGTCAATTTAAGGGTAGTTTACTACCAGCAAGAGGTGATTCGTCACCGCCGCGTACGTTGGTTTTAAGAGACTGATCAGTCGAACCATTTAAGTTTAAGGTTACACTATGGATATGACCATGCGATGTTAGAAAAATGTTATGTTCAACAATGTTTATGTATGTATTATATGATTAATTTAAGATCAAGTTTAAACAAGATTTTAAGTTATGATTCATGATTTTTAAGCATGCCCATTCATGTATATGTTATTTTAGAAAATTTGGTCGTTTCACATGAACTCCCGGATCATGCGGCTGCGCACATCCTCAGTAAAATACTTGGCAAAGAACATACGCCTGAACTCTGTACAAGTCAAAGTAGGTAGGTTCACGCCTCTAACGGCGCCCTCCCACCATGAGGCTGCATCCCCTCTCATCATATATACTGCACACTTTACTCTGTCTACATCTGTAATCCCCATGTAGTCAAAGATAGACTCCACTGATCGGATCCATCCCTCGGCAATGAGCGGATCATTGGTGCCTAAAAACTCCTTTGGTCCCTTCTTCTGGAACCGCTCAGCCACATCCTCATCATGGGTAAGTCTAGGTCGTGCAGTTTGCTGCTATAACAAAGCAGTGATCCCCGCCATCATATTTGCATTGGCCTGCTCCAATGCTGCAAGAGGGTTATGCGGAGGTGGAGGGGGAGGTCCCCCGCGTCTGTTCATCTGTTTCGGAGGCATTCTGCACCACCACATGTTTCTTTACGTAAATCGCAATGCATAACTTAAGGGTTCTAAAACTTTACTAAATCATCACATATGCTCCTTATAATTATAAGAAAACAATTAAAACTTACAGACCGGTAGTAGGATTTCTGAGCTTCACGTGGCAGTAGGACACCCTCCAAGGACCGCGCTTTGATACCAATTGAAACGTCTACTACTAATAAATGCGGAATTTTTTTATACTAAAAATAATACTATACATATATGCCCATACATATATGTATAAAATTTAGAAATAATACTAACAAATAAATTATTTTAATAATAACTTAAATAAATAAAAATCTTGAAACATGCAATATTAATAAAAATCTGTAACTCAAAATTCAAACTCATGCATGCGAAAATAAACATAAATAAAGTGAAACATGTTTAAAATCCTTGATAAAATATTTCAAACATAATAAAGCTCTAAGGCAACGGTCACGGGGTCCACTGTCAGCTCGCTCATACGTCCTCGCCACCGGTAGGAGCAACATAATAGTCATCTGACTCACCTGCACCATATAAGCGTAGTGAGCCTAGGGGCTCAATATGTCTAACCCTTTATAGCAAGGTTAAAAATAATGCAACACATAATCATACTAATACATATATGTGTACATGCATGCATGAATAAAATATTTCATCATCTTGCCATAAACATCATTGATCTTATTCTTGAACATAAGCATACATAATATGGTTGAGCACGACATTTTGAAACATAATATGGTCCTATCCGTAAGTGTGACTAAATCTGTGCCGACTGATCAGTCTCCCGAACCAACGTACGTGGCGGTGATAAATCACCTCTGTGCTGGTAGTAAACTACCTCTTAACATAAATAGTGGATAACCACCTCTGTACTGTCACACTACTTCAATTCCCATCATAAAAATATTTTGCTCAACACTTGATCATAATCATAACATGTAAATTTTTCATGAATGCATGCATTGAAAATATGTCCGTAATATATATTTAATTGATTTTCATAATAAATATACTTATACTTAAAATATAAAATTCATGCAAAAAATAATTAAATATATATTCCGGACTTAGTTATTTTTCATGGGTTGGTCCAGTCTACTGGTCTCTCTAATAGGCCCCTTAACTGACTTAAAGCTCATTATCTAACTTACCCCATAATTAATAAATAATTTTAAAAATTATAATTTTTACTAAAATAAAATACTTAAATGTTATTGGGCTTAAATAAAAATATTTAGGCCCAATAACTAATTAATTCATAAAAATTCTTGGACTGGCCCAATAAAATTACTGACTGGCCCAAAAATTTCTATGGGCCCACAAGCCCATAAAAATCATCGGGCTAACTTAAAAATAATTTTGAAAGCCCAAATAAAATTATTTGGAGGCCCAAATAATTTTATTTCTAATTAATTGGCACAAAAACCAATTAAAACATTAAACACTTAAAAATTAAAATACTCAAGCCCGGCCCACCTAACCCGGGCCCGGACCCGGACTCACCTGACCCGACCCTAGACCCTACTGACCCAACCCAATACCCTGACCCGACCCGAAACCACACAGAACCCCAAACCCGATCCCCCCTCCCCTCTCCTCTCGACTGCACGAGCAGCAGGCCTTCATGGCCTGCTGCCGCCTGGCTCCGGCCGCCCCTGGCCGGAGCACCACCGCCCAGACGTAGCCCACGTCTGGGCGGTCCTAACCTTACCCCTGCCTGCCCCTAGCCTGACCTTGCATGGCCGGGCGATCCCTTCTTCCTCGGAACCCTAAACCTGCGCACCCTTGGACCCCAACTGATGTAGCTCGGTCCTAGCCTTATTCCAGCCTTAACCACCAAGCCAAACCCAACCTAAGGACCCTAAGGAACCCTCTTACCCGTGACCCAGCAGCCAAAACCGATCCCCAACAGAAAAATGTGAGGATGCACCAAAGGAAACCAACAAAACGTGAGTTGTGACATATATCAATCAAGATTTTTTGCATAACTCGATGATGACAGTACAAAAACGTGATGGAACATAAAATCATTTGTGTAATAGCTTATATGGTGTAGAAAGAAAAGATTTAAACATGTCTTGCTAATTATAACGAATATTATCGCGTGTACGGCACCCGGACGACGAACCAACGACCAACACTAAATTTTTCCTTGAAGAACACGGCTATGGAGGTTGAGATTTCTGGAAAAATGGTGTGAAAGAGATTGAAGAAAAGGGTGGAGGCGGCTGATGGTGATGGTAGTGGGGTAGGAATTTATTTTAGGTTTAATAATAGGTTAATAATTAAAAATAATATGTATCTAGATAATATACCTAAAAATATAATTAAAAATCTCTTATAATATTTATAATCTGATAGAAAGTTCAAATCCCAATAAACCCAATGCCAGATAGCTGCCAAAAAGCATAAGCCAGAAAATACAATATGTGCCCCTGCCACACCTTCGTAACTCCAAACCCCCGGATTCGTTACAGTCCCTCCTGTAATACTCCAACCCCCCCATGAATTGGTTATTCCTAAACGAGTCATGAAGGGTATAACGAACCCTGTCGATCTTAGAGAAAATCGAAGCTCCCTGCAACTGATCAAACAAATCCTAAATTCTCGGCAGTGGATACTTGTTCTTCACAGTGACTCTATTGAGCTCTCGGTAATCGATACAAAGCCTCATGCTACCATTTTTATTTTTCCCAAACAACACTGGAGCTCCCCAAGGAGAAAAGCTAGGGCGAATAAAGCCCTTCTCCAACAGTTCCTGAATCTGCTCCTTCAACTCTTTCATCTCTGTAGGGGCGAGTCAATACGGTGCCTTAAAAATAGGCACAGTGTCAGGAATCAACTCAATGCTGAACTCCACTTCCCTCGCTGGTGGAATCCCTGCAACATCATCGGGAAAAACGTCTGAAAAATCACGTATCACCTCTATATCTTCTAGGGAACTGGTAGGTGGCACTGCTGATGTGACTACACTGGCAAGAAACCCCTGGCAACCCCGTCTCAATAACTTCCTCGCACGTGCATGAGAAATCACCGGCGAGATCTCACAGCTCGGAGATGCATAGAAAATAAACTGTTCGCCCTCCTCTGGTTTCACTGCCACTGACCTCTGCCGAAAATCAATCACTGCCTCATTGACTGACAACCAATCCATACCCAAGATCAAATCAAACCCAGTCAACGGTAAAACCACTAAATCTGCCCTGATAGTGCGCCCCTGTAAATCCATCTCCATGCCTCTGCAGATGCTAGTGGTAGAAAGAACCTGTCCAGACGGCATGGTTACATCATACCCTGTTTCAGCAACCTCGGGCTTAATGCCTATCCGTCTGATAAACTCCAGGGAGATAAACGAATGCGTAGCTCCTGAATCTAGCAACGCATACATGGAGTTTCCTCCTACTAGAATTCTCCCTGCACGCAGAAAATCCCAACAATCGCATACGAAACTTACTCTCTCCCAATATAAGTTATAAAATATTTCTCTTAATTAAACACAAGTAGTAAGCACATCTTACTCTAATCATACAATCAGGCAGCCCATGCAAATTAAAATCATAAATTAAATTCCCAAAAATTTCTTAAAAGAATAAGTTAGGATATACCGTTGATTAAGGAGGTATCTGGGTCTGTCTCCTCAGCCTGCATGACAAACACCCGCCCAGTGGTGTTCTTCTTCCTTGGGCAGTTGTATGCCACATGCCCTGGCTCTTTGCAGTGGTAGCAGACATTGGAACCAATCAAACACTGACCTGAGTGAGGCCTTTGATACTGTGGGCACAAGGGAACTACTCCTGTCTTAGGGGCCCCGCCCTTCTGCTGCTGCTGCGGCTGGTGCCCCTGAGGCCTCTGCTGCTGTTCCTGCTGATTTGGGCCCTTAGGCGGCCCAGTAAACTGCTTCTTCGCAGGAGGCTGCGAAGATGGTCGATAAGCTCCTGGCTGGAACTGCCTCTTGCTCTGCTGTTCCCTCTGCATCTCTCTTCTTCCCTCCTCAATCATGTAGTCCCATACCTACATAGTCTCAGAATTCCTCTCATTCCGGCACGGGATTGGTTCATTCATGTCTCCCTCCGCCTAGAAGCCTACCAGGAGCCGCTCATTGTCCGTGCAACCTCTTGGCACCGGCGATCACTCCCTGCCTCTTCAGCCCCGGGCGTCACATGCCCACCAACTTCCGCTTGGTTCGTCCCCGAACCATACCGTACTTAGAAAGATCGGCTTTGATACCATTTGTAATGCCCCACTGTATCAAGACGGATCTTTTCAGCGTGCTTATGTCCTCACTCACACGCATCCTGGAAAACTTCTCAGGGGGTCACCCATCCTATAATTGCCCCAAGTCAAGCACGCTTAACTTTGGAGTTCTTATGTGATGAGCTCCCGAAAAGAAGATGCACCTTCTTGATATGAATAGTACATATGAAATCTTTTAAGCCCTTCTCAACCATGTAGTCCCATACCTATCCCTCTCATTCCGGCACGGGATCGGTTCATTCATGTCTCCCTCCGCCTAGAAGCCTATCAGGAGCCGCTCATTGTTCGTGCAACCTCTTGGCACCGGCGATCACTCCCTGCCTCTTCAGCCTCGGGTGTCACAATTTTCATATATGTATAACTCGAAACATTATTTTCATATAATTATACTTTTTTTTGGTAATTTCGACGATAAAAATATCTTATAATACCAAACACATCAACATCTTTAAGTTATTTAAAATAGGTTTATCCAAACATTTTAACAACTTATTTTTAAAATAAGTTCTAATAGCTTATAAGCTCGTAAAACAGCTTTTAAGTTTTAGGAGCTTATAAACTATTTTTAATAAGCTTAGACAAATATCCTCTTAATTGCCTTTTCTAATTTCTACTCATTCTCCATTAATACCATGAGTTGGAAGAGATTTTTCATCAAGCCCACATACAATGTCATACCAGACCATGAGATGACATTGAATTAAAAAAAAATGAAAAAAAAACATGAAATAAGTAAAAATTTGTGAATTAAACTATTTTTATCCAATGTACCAAACGATATCTAAAAGTCTACTCACGGTTATCATATCGTATCTTATACATAATAAAACATAAAAATCCGATAATAATGTTTTAGTACATCAATTTTTATTTTTAAAAAGTATATTATTATTATTGAGTTAATTTATGACGTATCCTTGTACAGAAAAAACACAGATATTTTGTATACGTGAAGCCCTTTTTGCCGGCAAAGGCTATGCTAATCCAGGAGTAGTACTCTCGGTTATTATTTGCATGACACGTGTTCCTTTAAACACAATTGTTTACATTAATTTTATATCATATTTTTCAACTAAAATTAAGTTACCGTGGTAAAATTTTTCCACCCATTTAACATATGTTCTTCCCAACTTCCCGCTGCTACAACTTAAATTGTAATTCACCCAAGTGTAGGTTGTCTGCAAGTAATATACTCGTGAGTACGAGATCGATCCACGGAGAGGATGTTGTAAGTTTAATTTTAGCAATAATATATTATAGATGAAAATATTATTATAAAACTTCAAATACACAAATTATAAAATTGTCAAGGTTTCAAAGGTTCATTGTTGGTTTATTTAAGATTGCTTAATAAAAATAAATAAAAGAAACTAAAATAAAAATAAACATAAAAGAACAATGAAATATTTAAACAAGTATATCATATAATATAGTTCCCACTATATTAATATCAGATTAACCGATATTTAATACATGGTACCCATAATATATATATAGATGAATAAATATAAACATAAAAAGAACAATTAAATATTTAAACAAGTATATCATATAATATAGTTCCCACTATATTAATATCCACCGATATTTAATACATGGTACCCATAATATATATAAATGCATAAATATAAATTGACATAAAAGTAAATGTTAGATCAAATCACAATATTTTATTTAGAACAACCGGCAGAGCCACGCTATCGTCTAAATAAAATATATGACTTTATGTTAGATGCGATAAAGTAAATGTTAGTTGCGGAAAAGTAAAAGTTAGATGCGAGAAAGTAAATGTTAGTTGCGGAAAAATAAATGTTAGTTGCGATAAAGTAAAAGTTAGATGCGATAAAGTAAATGTTAGTTCAAATCACAATATATTATTTAGAACAACCGACAGTGTCACGCTATCGTCTAAATAATATATATGACTTTATTATAAATAGATACATATATTTATAGTATATAATTATTGTAGTAATTATTGTATCATATTTGACAACAAATCAAGGTAACCACATTCAAGGTACCAAGCATTTGATGTAAATAGATAACAACAAATCATCCAAAATTATACCTACAAATAAAGATCAATTAGTAAAAATAAAAATAGAAAAGAAAAGAATATACAAAATATAGACAATCTTACTTGACCAACAATGAAACCTTTTCACCTTGACATAAAAAGATTTAGCTTTCCATGAACATGAAACTCAAGAATAAAGATAAAAGAAATTTCATACTTGAACTTGAGAAACTTGCACACTCAAACTTTTATTCTCACACACACAATATTTATTTTACAAATGAAGAATTCTCTACACTCTTGCACACTCAAACTTTTATACAACACATCTATTTATAGGCCAAATGAGAGCAAGAGTCCAAGGCTCATTAAATATGAAATAGTAAAGTTGGTGGGTGCTTGTCTTCTTGAATGTCAATACCATGACCCAACTTTAATTGGTATGTTTGATGCCTTAGACCACCGATTCAGCCTTTCTTTTCAACATAGAACACGTAGGATATTTTGTGTAGATGTGTTTGGACAACTCATTCACCCCTTTTGGATAAAATATGAAATACTTATGATATTTTTACTCCAAGCTGGTCATAGTAAAAGTAAATCTATCTCCATTTTGATGTTTGATTATTTTGATCATCTTAATGAAGTTTTTGGAATTTCTTGTCTTCTACAAAGTTGAAGATGCCTCTTTTGTGATTTTACAGGTTTTGAGGTTACTCCATTATGACCTCTGTAGCTTGAGTAATTTTATTTTTACCAAACCTGCGCAAACCGTAAAATACAACATTTTAGTAAAACATTTAAATATAAACACATAACACTAAAATAATATAACTTCATAATTTTAATTAAACTTAAATTTTAAAACACACTTTTTAACATATAAATAATTACAAATTTTAAGTTTCATCACACCCCCAAACCGGCTAATTACTAGTCCCTTAGTAATAAAATATCATAAAATATCATAAAATATCATAAAATCACAAGTTAGATTTTTATTCCTTAATATATATATTCAAATTTGCAAACTTTAAAATTTTAAAAAACACACTTGTGAGGAGATCATATGTTTATTTATAAATCTCATTATCAACCAATATATTAATATGTAATTGGATGGGCTATACATATATATTTCACACAATATCAAAATAGTAAATATATATAATTTTTTTTTTACATAAATATTTTCTAAAAACTTTGAGAATAATATAATTAAAAGGATAATAGAAATCATTTTCATAACATGTATATCATCAGGAATATTAATGTAAAAGTCTCAACTCCATATTCTCTCGGGTTAAAGTATTTCATATATAGCTGTTTTTCACTCGTGGAGTTGGAAGAAAATTATACACTCTTTGAAAATGGCTAGTAAAGCAGACAATCAAATAACCTAATATTGAAAATAAGATAGGATGATTTACAAAGAATAAACCCATTTTTTTTGTTTTTTTGTTTTTTTGTTTTTTTGTTTTTTTTTTTTTTTTGCTTGGCTGCAAAATTGTTTTTACATAATCAAATACCTCCAATAAACTTTGAAAATGTAACATTTTTTTTTCAAAGTTTATTTATTTTTTTATTTTTTATGAGGTAAATCTATTACATTAATAATTATAGTAGAGATATTAATACTCTACATCTTTACAATCAAACTTCAAACAACTTTGCAGCCAATTTTCAATTTTTTTTTTCTTTTTTTTTTTTTAAAATGGGTTTAATCTAGTAATCAACCATTTCTTAATAATCAATAAAAGCTTATAAGTTGTTTTCTCAATTCTTACCCCTCACTCACAAAATTTATGTGAGTAACTATTGCACTTTTACAAATTAATTCCCTCAATTATACATGTTATTATTTATTCAATCAATATCACTTTAATTATATACTCATAAAAGTTTTAAAAAATATGTATTTGAAAACACACAATTATATATTATTTATAACTTATATCCCATCAATTATATATTTTTTATTAAATTGATAAAAAGAATAATAAATAAACATCTATACAAAAAGACTTCATTTTCTTAGTAGTTTGCAATTTAAATATATACGGAATATTAAAATCTAATCTATTGTGATAAGATGATAAATAAAAACTAATGCGTGTCAGGAGTTTTTGACTCCTTACTCTGCCATTGAATAAATATTATTATAGAAATATTTTTTTTTTTTAAATTTTAAATTTTTTATTTTTTTTTTTTAAGAAAAATAAAGAGTACATGATGAAAGAGATATCACCTGAAATTATTGAAGATGAGGAACAAACACAAACCATTTCATGACATGTTGAATCAATGATCCAGTTTTCTTTTCTTACTAGTTGGTTGAGACCAATTGATCTTTGTTATAGCTGAATCAGGTTGATGAACAAAAGCTTGGAGATCATCAATTAATTGCTCTTCATTCGAAGCAGAGATGAGCATCCTTCGTGAATTTTCTGAAATAAAATTTTGTTCCACGGCTACATCGAGAAAAGTCAACAAACCATCATAATAGTTATTGATATTCAACAAGCCAACAGGTTTATTATGGATATTAAGTTGTGCCCAAGAAACAACATGAAAAATTTCTTCTAAAGTACCAAAACCACCAGGTAAGGCAATAAAAGCATCAGAATTTTCTATCATTTTAGTTATTCTCTCGTACATTGATGGAACTTTCAACTCTTCCCCAACCGTAACACCTGTAATATTTCCTTCAGCTAAAGCTGTAGGAATAATACCCAAAACCTGACTACCTCCAAGATGAGCTGCTGTTGAAATAGATCCCATTAACCCAATATTGCCTCCTCCGTAAACCAAGTGAATTTTTCTCTCTGCTAAATTTTTTCCAAGATTAATTGCTGCATCAACAAATATTTCATTCTTTCCAGTATTAGAACCACAAAAGACACAAATATTTTTCAATTTTTGTGAAGAAGATCCTGTCATGTTTTTTTCTTTTCTTTTAAAAAATATAGAGAGAGTTGAGTGATTTTATAAGGAAAACAAGGAATAAGACAGAAATAGGAATACAGATGTGAACAAAATGATGAAAATAGTAAAAAAAATAATATATAATAATAACATGCATGCGTATAAACAGTGATGTGATTGTGGCTCACAGTGTTCCTTCAATATTTATGAGTCGAGGGTTGGCTTACCATCCAATTTTCTTATAAATTGGCAAATAGGGTCTTTTTTAGTCAGATTCCCAAGACCATCACCATGACGCTGCGCTTGGAATAGTTTCCATAAATGGAGAAGTTGACCTTGTACATCTCCACTAGAATGCGTCTCAAGAGTCAATGAGATATCATCCAATGACTCTTTACTCAGCCCATTCTTAATGAAATCAATTTTATCTTCTCTATTTGTGGAAACATATCCCAAAGATCTGCATTGTCTATTACAAGTCCATCTGGCACAATTATGACAAACATCTAACCTTTTAGCCCTTCTTTTCTTCGCATAGGTACTTTTTCCTAGTCCAGACATATTTCGAACAAGTAAGAATTTTGGAACTTCACCACCTAATCGAACCTTGGCTTCAATTATAAGACGAATATCCTCCGGGATTCCTTTTTGCATAAGCATTCTCAATCTTTCACATCTGCCTTCATAAATCATTCTCAGAACTTTTTTAGAAACAGATGGAAAATATTTACCAAGTTTTTTGATAGCTTCATCCATAATATATATTTATATATATATATTCAATTATTTTGGGAAATTGAAATAAAACCGACTGAAAGTAGTCACGGAGTACCGTTATCCGCCACTTAACCGGGAAGTGAACTCAATTCTGCAAAAATAAAATAAAAATATAAGTAACAATTAAGTTGGATCATATAAAGGCATAAACTCTTCATTAAGAACTTCATTTTCTATAAACGGTTTAAGTCTTTGCCCATTAACTTTAAATACATTATTATTTTTAGGATTTTCAACATCAACAGCACCATGAGGATAGACAAATTTAACAATAAATGGTCCAGACCATCGCGATCTAAGTTTTCCTGGAAACAAATGCAAGCAAGAATTATAAAGTAAAACTTTTTGTCCGATTTCAAAAGATTTTCTCATAATATTTTTATCATGAAATGCTTTTGTTTTATCTTTATAAATCTTTGCATTTTCATATGCATCATTTCTTAATTCTTCTAGTTCATTTAATTGCAATTTTCTTGATTTAGATGCATCATCTAAATTAGTATTAAACGCTTTAATTGCCCAATAAGCTTTATGTTCAATTTCAACAGGTAAATGACAATGCTTTCCAAAAACTAATCTATATGGTGACATCCCCAATGATGTTTTAAATGCAGTTCTATATGCCCATAATGCATCACTTAATCTTAAAGACCAATCTTTTCGATTTGGATTGACTGTTTTTTCCAAAATTTGTTTTATTTCTTTATTTGCAAGTTCAACCTGACCATTCGTTTGAGGGTGATATGGAGTAGAAACTTTATGTGTAATACCATATTTTCTTAACAACGAAGAAAATGATTTATTTATAAAATGACTTCCCCGATCACTTATTATAGCTCTAGGTATTCCAAATCGACTAAAAATATTTTCTTTCAAAAATTTTATCACAACTTTATGATCATTAGTTCTACATGCAATTGCTTCAATCCATTTTGAAACATAATCGACAGCTACTAAAATATAAGTGAATCCAAAAGATAATGGAAATGGACCCATAAAATCTATTCCCCAACTGTCAAATATTTCAATAATCATGATTGGATTTAAAGGCATCATGTTTCGTTTTGAAATTGAACCCATTTTCTGACAATTTTCACAAGATTTGCAAAATGAATGTGTATCTTTGAATAAAGAAGGCCAATAAAATCCACATTGAAAGATTTTTGCAGCTGTTTTCTTTGACGAAAAATGACCTCCACATGCCTCAGAATGACAAAATTTTATGACACTACTTACCTCATTGTCGGGTATGCATCGTCGAAAAATTTGATCAGGACAATACTTAAACAAATAAGGATCATCCCAATAAAATTTTTTGACCTCTTTCAAGAATTTATTTTTATCTTGTGAACTCCAATGAGAAGGCATTTTATTTGTCACAAGAAAATTTACAATATTAGCAAACCAAGGCATAGTAGTAGCATAAAATAGTTGATCATCCGGAAAATTTTCATTTATTGGTATTTCATTTTGAGATGATTTAGAAATTATTCTTGATAAATGATCGGCTACTACATTTTCTTTTCCTTTTTTATCTTTTATTACAAGATCAAATTCTTGTAACAACAAAATCCATCTTATTAATCTCGGCTTAGCATCTTGTTTATTTGATAAATATTTTATGGCAGAATGATCAGTGTAAACAATAGTAGTAGAACCAATTAAATAGGATCGAAATTTATCTAATGCAAACACTACTGAAAGTAATTCTTTTTCAGTTGTTGAATAATTGATTTGAGCACTATTTAAGGTTCTACTTGCATAATAGATCACATAAGGTTTACCTTCTTTTCTTTGTCCTAACACGGCTCCTACAGCATAATCACTTGCATCACACATTAATTCAAATGGTAAAGACCAATCAGGAGGTTGTAAAATAGGTGATGTAGTTAAAAGATTAATTATTTTTTTAAAAGCAGTTTCACATTCTTGAGTCCATTCGAATTGTGCATCTTTTGTTAAAAGATTTGAAATTGGTTTCGATATTATGCTAAAATTTTTTATAAATCTTCTATAAAATCCCGCATGACCCAAAAATGATCGAATTTCTTTGATCGTGTTTGGTGATGGTAGATTAGCAATAACATCAACCTTAGCTTTATCAACTTCAATTCCTTTTTCAGATATGACATGCCCTAACACAATTCCGGATTTAACCATGTAGTGACATTTTTCCCAATTTAAAACAAGATTTTTTTCTTCACATCTTTTTAAAACTTCTTCCAAATTTTTAAGACAGTTTTCAAATGAGTTTCCAAAAACAGTTATATCATCCATAAAAACTTCCACAAATTCTTCAATCATGTCACTAAAAATACTTAGCATGCATCTTTGAAAAGTAGCCGGGGCATTACATAAACCAAATGGCATTCTTTTAAAAGAAAAAGTTCCGAACGGACAAGTGAAAGTAGTTTTTTCTTGATCTTCTAATGATATTGGTATTTGATAATACCCCGAATACCCATCAAGAAAACAATAATAAGGATTACCTGCCACTTTCTCTAAAATTTGATCTAAAAATGGTAACGGAAAGTGATCTTTTCTAGTTGCATCATTTAATTTTCTATAATCAATGCACATACGCCAACTAGATGGAATCCTAGCTTGTAATAATTCTCCCTTTTCATTTTTTATAACAGTGATGCCTGATTTTTTTGGTACTACTTGTGTTGGACTTACCCATTTACTATCCGAGATTGGATAAATAATTCCGGCATCTAATAGTTTTAAAACTTCATTTTTAACAACTTCTTTCATGTGTGGATTTAATCTTCTTTGTGGTTGTTGATATGTTTTAGCATTTTCTTCCAAATGAATTCTATGTGTGCAGATTAAAGGATTTATACCTTTTATATCTTGCAAAGTCCATCCAATTGCATTTTTGTGTTTTTTAAGTAGTGTTATTAAATCTTCTTCTTGTTTTGGTAAGAGGGTAGAAGATATTACAATAGGATATGTTTGATTTTCACCAAGAAAAGCATATTTTAGTTCTATTGGCAAGGGTTTTAATTCAAGTTTTGGATGATCATTTTCTTTTACTTCTTCAAGTTCATTAATTTCTTCAAATAACTTTGATTTAAAAACATTTTTTGAATCAAAACTTTCTACTAAACAAACTTCAGATTGTTGATTTAAGTTTTCTTGGTGTATATTTTCTTCCACAATTGTTTCTATTGCATTATCATCTTCATCTTCATTAATACTTGGTTGTTTACATAAATTGAACACATTAAGTTCTAAAGTCATATTTCCAAAAGACAATTTCATTATTCCATTTCGACAATTAATTAAAGCATTTGAAGTTGCTAGAAATGGACGTCCCAATATTACTGGAATTTCGTTATGTACTTCTATTGGTTGTGTATCCAAGACAATAAAATCCACAGGATATATGAATTTATCGACTTGAACTAACACATCTTCTACGATACCTCTAGGTATTTTGATTGACCTATCGGCTAGTAAAAGAGTAACAGATGTAGGTTTTAAATCTCCCAACTTAAGCTTTTCATAAACTGAATAAGGAATTAAATTCACACTTGCTCCCAAATCTAACAAAGCTTTTTTAATTTTATTTTTTCCAATAATACATGAAATTGTTGGACAACCGGGATCTTTATATTTCAAAGTAGAATTATTTTGAATAATAGAACTTACTTGCTCCGTTAAGAATGCTTTCTTCTTTACATGCAATTGTCTTTTTACAGTACATAAATCTTTTAAAAACTTTGCATAAGAAGGCACTTGTTTAATAGCATCTAATAATGGAATATTTATTTTTACTTGTTTAAAAACTTCATAAATATCAGAATCATTTTTTTGTTTTTTTATTATTAACTAATGCATGAGGGAAAGGAACATGCTTATTTGACTCACATATTATTTCAGATAATTTATCATCAACTTTCTTAATCTTAGGACTCAAAGTATCATCTTTCTCGAAAGTATCAAGATTTTCATCCTTACTCTTTGAGTTTGACTGATCTTTGTTTTCATCACTATATGGATCATTAACTATTTTACCACTTCTAAGAGTAATAACAGATTTTACTTGATCAAATTTTTCTTGATTTTGATTTTTAGGATTAGGTTGTGGTTGAGATGGAAATTTTCCTTTTTCATGAATATTAAGTGCAGATGCAAATTTTGCAAGAGTTTCTTTCAAATCATTCATAGATTGAATGTTTTGAATATTGATAGACTCTTGCTTTTGAATGTATGCATGAATTTCATCTTCAAAATTTTTTCTTGGAGGTGGGATATAAGGAGCATAACCTTGATGATTTTGGTTATTTTGAAAAGGTTGTTGTGAAGGTTGTGCATTATTATCGTTCCTCCAACTAAAATTGGGATGATTTCTCCAACCAGGATTGTATGTTTGTGAAAAAGGATCTAATGTTGGTTTTTTAAAATTGTTAACATAATTGGCTTGTTCATGGAGACATTCTTTAAATGAAGGCAAAGTAGGACAATTTTTTGTAAGATGATCATGTGTGTCACATATATGACAAACAATTTCTTGAACACTTTTTAATTGATCACTCTTTTTCATTTCTAATGACTCGATTTTTCTTGCTAAAGATGCAAGTTTAGCTTGAACATCTACATCATCTTTAAGATGATAAATACCACCCCCATTTGTTGAATTATTGGTTTTACTTGGTGGTTCAATTGAGCCTATATTATCCCAATTTTGAGCATTTTCTGCTAATGACTCCAAATATTCCATAGCTTCATTTGGGTTTTTATCTTCAAAAGTTCCATTACACATGAATTCTATCATTTGCCTATCTTTAGGTATTAAACCTTCATAAAAGTGAGAAACTATTCTCCATATTTCAAAACCATGATGTGGGCATGTATTAAGTAACTCTTTATATCTATCCCAACATTGATAAAATGTTTCCCCTTGTTTTTGAGAAAAAGTTGTAATTTGTCTTTTAAAAGAGTTTGTTCTATGGGAAGGAAAAAACTTTTTTAGAAATTGTTGTTGCATTTCTTCCCATGATCTTATTGAACTTGATCTCAAATTTTGCAACCATGTTTTAGCTTTATCTTTTAAGGAAAAAGGGAAAAGCTTTAATCGAACAGTATCCATGCTACAATTTTGATCATTATAAGTGTTGCAAACCTCCTCAAATTCTCTTAAATGCAAATATGGATTTTCAGAATCTAAGCCATGAAAATTTGGTAAAAGTTGAATGACTTGTGGCTTAAAATTGAAATTAGATGCATCAGGAGGAAAAACTAAACAAGATGGTGTACTAGTTCTTATTGGATTCATATGGTGCCTAAGTGTTCTTGGTTGTTCATGTTCTTGATGATGATTATTATTATTATTATCATCTTGATTATTAGAATTATCGTCCATGTTTAAAATATTTTCAGTTACTCGAACAAGTCTACCACTTTGTTTACGACTCCAAACAATCATACAATAAAAAACAACATACTATTTACATAATAACAAAATTAAACTTAATTTATACCTCCCCGGCAACGGCGCCAAAAACTTGCTACAACTTAAATTGTAATTCACCCAAGTGTAGGTTGTCTGCAAGTAATATACTCGTGAGTACGAGATCGATCCACGGAGAGGATGTTGTAAGTTTAATTTTAGCAATAATATATTATAGATGAAAATATTATAAAACTTCAAATACACAAATTATAAAATTGTCAAGGTTTCAAAGGTTCATTGTTGGTTTATTTAAGATTGCTTAATAAAAATAAATAAAAGAAACTAAAATAAAAATAAACATAAAAGAACAATGAAATATTTAAACAAGTATATCATATAATATAGTTCCCACTATATTAATATCAGATTAACCGATATTTAATACATGGTACCCATAATATATATATAGATGAATAAATATAAACATAAAAAGAACAATTAAATATTTAAACAAGTATATCATATAATATAGTTCCCACTATATTAATATCCACCGATATTTAATACATGGTACCCATAATATATATAAATGCATAAATATAAATTGACATAAAAGTAAATGTTAGATCAAATCACAATATTTTATTTAGAACAACCGGCAGAGCCACGCTATCGTCTAAATAAAATATATGACTTTATGTTAGATGCGATAAAGTAAATGTTAGTTGCGGAAAAGTAAAAGTTAGATGCGAGAAAGTAAATGTTAGTTGCGGAAAAATAAATGTTAGTTGCGATAAAGTAAAAGTTAGATGCGATAAAGTAAATGTTAGTTCAAATCACAATATATTATTTAGAACAACCGACAGTGTCACGCTATCGTCTAAATAACTTGCTACAACTTAAATTGTAATTCACCCAAGTGTAGGTTGTCTGCAAGTAATATACTCGTGAGTACGAGATCGATCCACGGAGAGGATGTTGTAAGTTTAATTTTAGCAATAATATATTATAGATGAAAATATTATTATAAAACTTCAAATACACAAATTATAAAATTGTCAAGGTTTCAAAGGTTCATTGTTGGTTTATTTAAGATTGCTTAATAAAAATAAATAAAAGAAACTAAAATAAAAATAAACATAAAAGAACAATGAAATATTTAAACAAGTATATCATATAATATAGTTCCCACTATATTAATATCAGATTAACCGATATTTAATACATGGTACCCATAATATATATAGATGAATAAATATAAACATAAAAAGAACAATTAAATATTTAAACAAGTATATCATATAATATAGTTCCCACTATATTAATATCCACCGATATTTAATACATGGTACCCATAATATATATATAAATGCATAAATATAAATTGACATAAAAGTAAATGTTAGATCAAATCACAATATTTTATTTAGAACAACCGGCAGAGCCACGCTATCGTCTAAATAAAATATATGACTTTATGTTAGATGCGATAAAGTAAATGTTAGTTGCGGAAAAGTAAAAGTTAGATGCGAGAAAGTAAATGTTAGTTGCGGAAAAATAAATGTTAGTTGCGATAAAGTAAAAGTTAGATGCGATAAAGTAAATGTTAGTTCAAATCACAATATATTATTTAGAACAACCGACAGTGTCACGCTATCGTCTAAATAATATATATGACTTTATTATAAATAGATACATATATTTATAGTATATAATTATTGTAGTAATTATTGTATCATATTTGACAACAAATCAAGGTAACCACATTCAAGGTACCAAGCATTTGATGTAAATAGATAACAACAAATCATCCAAAATTATACCTACAAATAAAGATCAATTAGTAAAAATAAAAATAGAAAAGAAAAGAATATACAAAATATAGACAATCTTACTTGACCAACAATGAAACCTTTTCACCTTGACATAAAAAGATTTAGCTTTCCATGAACATGAAACTCAAGAATAAAGATAAAAGAAATTTCATACTTGAACTTGAGAAACTTGCACACTCAAACTTTTATTCTCACACACACAATATTTAGTTTACAAATGAAGAATTCTCTACACTCTTGCACACTCAAACTTTTATACAACACATCTATTTATAGGCCAAATGAGAGCAAGAGTCCAAGGCTCATTAAATATGAAATAGTAAAGTTGGTGGGTGCTTGTCTCCTTGAATGTCAATACCATGACCCAACTTTAATTGGTATGTTTGATGCCTTAGACCACCGATTCAGCCTTTCTTTTCAACATAGAACACGTAGGATATTTTGTGTAGATGTGTTTGGACAACTCATTCACCCCTTTTGGATAAAATATGAAATACTTATGATATTTTTACTCCAAGCTGGTCATAGTAAAAGTAAATCTATCTCCATTTTGATGTTTGATTATTTTGATCATCTTAATGAAGTTTTTGGAATTTCTTGTCTTCTACAAAGTTGAAGATGCCTCTTTTGTGATTTTACAGGTTTTGAGGTTACTCCATTATGACCTCTGTAGCTTGAGTAATTTTATTTTTACCAAACCTGCGCAAACCGTAAAATACAACATTTTAGTAAAACATTTAAATATAAACACATAACACTAAAATAATATAACTTCATAATTTTAATTAAACTTAAATTTTAAAACACACTTTTTAACATATAAATAATTACAAATTTTAAGTTTCATCACCCGCCACTGGAGTTTCCATCACGCCCACCACTGAAATTGCCATTTCCATTCTCCACCAACACGTTTTTTATTTTTATTAATCAAGAAGTGGTCCCTCGATCTACACTGTATCTTATTTTTGCCTTTTTCTTCAAGTTAAGGTATGCATTTGTTTTTTTAAAAAAATAAAATCTTTAAATAAAACAGAAATTTAGTAAATAATAAAAATGTATGTATTTGATCTTATACACAATATAAAATATGTATACATACATTTATAGATACGTACATAATAGTGTATTTCTCGATCAAATTTTTTCACTTAAGCATTTAATGTTATAATTTATAATGAAAAAAATATTTAATTTGTGTCTTTTGTCATTCTTATATTGTTAGGTACAATGGTGAATGGTGGTGAAGAAGCTGAATATGCTAGTAATACAGATGCAAAATCTTTTATGACTGAAATTGTGGAGGTACAATCTAACTCTATGATTGATGAATTCGAATGTGCACTGGCAGTTGGTTGAAACATTAAAAGTGTTGATGATGCATATTTGTTATATTGTGAATATGCACACATGAAAGGTTTTAGTGCTAGGAGAGGGAAAGAAGCATATTTTAGTGGTTCTACGGATCTTTACATGAAGGAATTTGAATGTTCATCTCAAGGAATTAAAGATAGAAAATGAAGTGCAAATAACAATAGACCAGTGTATCAAAATTTGGAAACGAGAACCAAATGTAAGGCAAGATTGAGAATTGGAAGGAAAAAAAACAAGAATTGGAAAGTTACAATTTTTGAAAGTGGACACAATCATGAAATGGCAGCAGATGGCCAAAAATATCTTTTAAGATCGGCTCGTAAAGTTTTATTTGCTCAAGGTGAGACTTTAAAAGCAATGTCGAATGCCGGAATAAAACCTTCAAATGCCTTGTCGTACATGGAAAATGAATCAAGAGGGGTGGAAAATTTAGGATTTACTCGGAAAGATGCGTATAATTATCTTAATCAAGCAACAAAAGGACATTTGAGAGTTGAGAATGGTGATGCATTTGAATTGATTCGGTATTTTAAAACCAAATCAAATGACGGAGACTTGTTTTATTGGGACATTGAAATGGATGAAGATGGTCGTTTGTCTAGTTTTTTTTTCAGAGATAATCGTGCGAGGATTGATTATGAATTTTTTGGTGATGTGATATCTTTTGACACTACTTATCGGACCAACAAGTATAATTTAATATGTGCTCCATTTGTTGGCATAAATCATCATATGGATAATGTGATGTTTGGGTTAGCATTTATATCTGATGAGACTGTGGCTTCACTTGAATGGTTATTTAAAACATTTCTTGAATCCATGGGTGGAAAACAACCTGAAACAATATTTACTGATCAATGTCGATCAATGATGAATGCTATCGAGTCAATTTTTCCTTGTTCGCAACATCGCCTTTGTCAATGGCACATTTCCAAAAATGCACCGTCGCACCTAGGTAGTTTGAATACCAATTATATATTTAAAGGTATGTTTACAAGGTGTATGCAATTTTGTGAGTCTGAATTGGAGTTCAATGAAGTGTGGAGGAAAATGATTGATGATTTTGGTCTTGAAGAACATTCGTGGCTAAGTGGAATGTACAAGTTGCGACATAAATGGTCAACGGCATTTAGTATAGGCAAATTTAGTGCTGGACTGAAAGCTACATCTAGAAGTGAAGGCACAAATGCTATTTTAAAAGATGGTGGCAAGAGAACATCTACTTTGTCTGAATTTGTTCAAAAGTTTGAAATTTTTCAAAAACATTGGCGGATGAAAGAAAATGAAGAAGACTTCAAATGCCACCATAAAATGCCTACGATTGTCGTGAAAAATCAGCCATTGTTGCAACATGCTGCATCTATTTACACGATTGAGATTTACAAAATATTTGAAAATGAGTTGGTGAATTCTTTGAACATTGAGTTTGCTTGTCCACCTTCGTTCATGGAGAATCGATGTGAGTATAGGATACGATCACTTGGACAATCAAAGAGGATTAGAAGTGTAAAGTTTGATATGCAAACTAATGAAGTCAGTTGTTCTTGCCATCATTTTGAGACAGTTGGTGTGTTGTGCAAACATGCTTTAATTGTTTTAAAGTTTATGAATGTGCATCAAATACCAAAAAAATATATAAAATTGAGATGGACAAAAGGAGTTAGAGACATAGTGCAATGCAATGAAAAGTTTGTCGCAAATTGCCGGTACGAGTCCGATATGGTGTATAGAAATGAAACAATGAGGCTTTGTTATGAATTGACCACAAAAAGTGCAGTTCATATTGATTTGAAAAGGTTGATGAGAACGAGATTGCAAAGTTTAGCTTTAGAGATGAATGAGATGCTTGAGAGTTTGAAAAATAATGATGAGCTTAATGATAAAGAAAGTATTGGAATAGGAGGCTTTGTTCTTGAAAAGGATAAGTTGGTCAATCACATCTCCAATATTGATGAAGTAGTGGTGTGTGATCCTATTTTTGTTAAATCAAAGGGAACTAGCAACACTTGCATGCCAAGTCATTGGAACTCAAAGAAGAGAAAAAATAAAGGTATTACTTGAAACTCAAATAATTATTCTGTTTTACTGTATTTTTATGAATACGTGATTTGAATATCTTAAAACTAACATTTGATTTGAATATTTACTAGAAATGACTAAAAAAAAAAAAAAGATGCAAAAACTTTCGAAACCTGCAAATACATGTGAAGCACCTTCTTATGAGATAACATATGGTGGATCACTTGAATTAGTGAGAAATAATCTACATCAAACATTTCAAAATGGTGATGCAGAAATATCTCATAATGGTTGGTCATTTCAATTTCACAATGCATCGACACACTCTTTGATGCATATGGTAAGTTATTATTATTATGATGTACTTATCAATATTATTGTCATTTAACAATTGATTAAATGGAAGATGTCAATTATAATACATTTAGGGACAAGATTTGCACGACAATTTTAGTGAGTTTACTCAACATATGTCACAGGATGCACACAACTCTTTTCAGGTATGCATTAAAACTTCATCAATAGTATTGTTCAAGTGAATTTATGAAGATTTATTAACAAATATTTTTATATTTTTTGCAGGATGATTGGGGGATAAATTGAATGTGGATAATAAAATTATTTTTGGTGATTTGAATGTCAAATATGATATTTGTAACATACACTGGAGACAAAAAAAAAAGCCATTTTGATGAAACTAGGGGTTGAAGAATTATTAACAAATTTTTTTTGCTATTAATGTGAGTAGTTAGTGTGTTTATTTAATTCATAGATATGATTAAACTTCTGATCATTTACATTTTTTCAAAAAAAATTGGTTTGAGGTGGGACACCTTATTAATAGATATTTGTAAAATAATTTTGAAAATTTAATGTACTATAATTGCTAAATGAAAATATATCTTAAAAATTCATTTTTTGTACAAAAATATGTATCTATTTGGATTTGTGTGAGTACTGAGTACCATATCGGTTAATTTGAATTAAATGATAAAAAAAATGAATATAGAAATTCGGTTGGTTGATTTGGAAATTTAGTTTAGTGTTACAAAATTTCGGTTAAAACGGTTAATAATTGAGTTCGATTTTCAATCATTAATTTTTTTAAAAAATTTAATTTTTTTTTAAAAAAAATTGGTTAACCTAAAGAATTAACTCGGTTGCTTAATTTTTTTTTAAAAAAATTGGTTAACCTAAAGAATTAACTCGGTTGATTAAAAAAATTCAAAAATTGGTTAATTTCCTGTCGGGGAGAAAGAGGTATTTCTAATTTTTATTTGTATTATATAATTTGAAAAAATAAAAAGATTGTGAGTTAAAATTTTTTATTATATAATTTAAAAAATAAAAAGATTGTGAGTTAAAATTTTTTAACTATTACCTACACAGCTACAGTCATTTTCCCTTCATGTTTAAAAAATTGAGAATAATAATAATAATAATAATAATAAACAAAGAACACATGTCATCAATTCCTCGTGAAGTGTATATCTCCACGAGTAGCATAGCCTTTGTCCTTTTTGCCAATTCAAAGACAAACGCGGTATGATAATAGCCAGGCTTAGGCTTGTGTCCAGGCCGTCAATTCTGTGTGTCACCAGTTCAACAAATCTATCTTTCTACTCCAAAAAACGCTCCTTTTCCTCTCGTTATTCATCCCAAGGTTCCAATGACAAAAACCCTTTTAATCATTATTGGTTTTGACGATTAGCGATTCCAAGATTTGTTAATTCGTGGATTTAAGAAAGTGTCGGGGGGTTCTTATTTGATTGTTTCAGGGAGAACGAACAGTTTGAGATTTGGAATTTTCGCGAATATCAGGTCCGCAATGAGTTCTGCCATGTCACCGGTTTCGTCAGAGAAGCAAGTGGAGAGGATTTTGGAGGCGAAAAACGATGATCATGGAGGAGTGATTGTAGAAATGATCAATGAGCCCATTGATCCTGCTGTATTTGCTTCTTTACTCCGAGCTTCACTTACCCATTGGAGAAAAGAGGTATATTTGTGCTGAGCTACTGATTATGAGAAATGGAAACGAAATTACTGAATCTTCAATCAATGATTTTGATAGATCGGTTAATTGAGTGTTCAGTGAAGAGCTATATGTTTGTGTGATATGTTATAGTTACAAACTTCCAATGCATAGCTTCTTGTTTTCTGCGGTATAGATTAATGAAGTTTTTCAGGAAGGAAGGATTTCAAATGTGAATTTGAATCCTTTTTGTTTATTTACGAACTTGAATAAACATGTGGTCTCAACTCTCATGTGCTGTTGTTGTTGGTATATGTACTTAAATAAATTGAGCACCCATTTAGTCCATACCTCCAAGAGACCAATGCACATGTGCACCGAGTACTCGGTAGAAGCAATCTCAAACACTACCTAAATTCAACTATAAATCAAGTTATCTAGAATTTAAAAAACTACTGAAAGCTTTATGAGAAAGAGATGGAGGATTGAGTGATTGACTTCAAACAAGGATTGTGGTAGACTTAGGGATAGATTGGGTGAACGTGAGGCTACTCTTTTGTTAACCTTTATGTCCTGAGACTGAGATTATGATGCCTCATGCATGAGTGAAGTAAATATTACATTTTGAGATGATGGTTGTTATCTTTAGATTGTTTTGGTGGATTTTACTTTAAAGGGATGGTTAATTTTTGCCCGGAGATTGAGATGAGTGATATTGCAGGGAAAGAGGGGTGTGTGGATTAAAATGCCTATTGATCTTGTGAACCTTGTTGAGCCTGCTGTCAAGGTAAGTTCTACTGTAGAAATTTATCTATCTACACTGCATGAGCAGGTGTGTTGATATGTTGGAATAAACACTTCAAATTTTTATTTTGATTTTTTTGTTTTCCCCCCATTTTAACCTTCAAATTTCTTTATTTACTATATTGACTTTTGTATATTTTTTTTCATTTTACCATTTATTTTTTCCTTTTTTCGTTTTTTTATTATAAAAAATGGATTGTTCTAGCATGCAACATTGCACTCAAGTACTAGTAATAAATTTCCTTTCTTTTTAATGAACATCACTTTATTAATTTTGCCATTCTTTGTTATCATCGACATCTTGTGTTTCAGGAAGGATTCTATTTTCACCATGCAGAACCTAGGTATTTGATGCTTGTGCATTGGCTTCCTAGTAGTGCAAATACTCTGCCAGCTAATGCCACACATCGAGTGGGTATTGGTGCATTCCTCTTGAATGAAAAGAACGAAGTATGTCATTCTGTGTTTTTTTTTTGGGAATTTCTGATATTTGCTTTGATGCATGATATCATATCATTTCAACTTTTTTGGCACACCATTTACTTTTCATGAAAGTATTAACTGGCATTTTTAGAATCAGAAAGGTGCATGTGCATTAGGAATCATCTATTAGCTTGCAGCAAAGATAATGATTTTTAAAAAATTTCAGGCATAACTTGATTTGTTTGAGATGGAGTGACTCAAACATATGATAAAAATTTCATCTTTACTTCGAGGATTACACGTAGAACTTTGGAAGAAGGGAATCCAAGACTTAGTTCCGGAGGGGGTTATTTGGAGACCGCTTAAATGAGTAGATTGTAGTTTTGCCTTTCCCCCCAACACCAAAACTTTTTGTCATGGCATCTGCTTGTGACATACCTTGATTAGTTGTTGTACAAAAAGCATTTGTTGCTGTTGCTTGAGTGGTAAAAAAGGTTTCTCTTTTCTCAAATCTCTGGAACCTGAGTATCGGCATTATAAATGTAGAAACTTCATCCAACTTAAATGAAGAACACCAGAAAATGAAAAAACTGGATCTATGATGTTTCCCTTTCATCACATATGAAATATCAGATTGCTTGAATGATATATATAGGTCTTGCTGTTGTAAACTCACCCTCTGATTTGATGTGGACACCCCTTTTACACATGGTTGTGATCCTGTACAGGTTCTAGTTGTTCAGGAAAAGAGTGGCAGATTTCGGGGAACAGGGGTGTGGAAATTCCCTACGGGAGTCGTTGACGAGGTAGGTTCATGATAGATCCCCAAGAGTTCTATCTTGAAAATACACGGTATAATGAAGATGAATCTCAGCAATATCGACAATAACAATAATATTAAATCCAGTAAACTTGCAGAATAAGAAAGGAACAAAGAGAAATGACTCTCCTACTACTCCACTCAAGAGGGAAGAAGATCCCTCTTGCCCTAGCAATGCTAGACTCACGTAACAACCAACATTCTGCCTCAATACATCTCTCATCCTCCCTTTTATACCCTGCACATGCATAACAAACTACCCTATCTTGTTGGGCTTGTATTGTTGGGCTTCTATTATCAATACTTGGCTTATAAGTATTTGTCCCGTAACAGTTCAGATGTTCGGCTTTTAAACAAATGACTAAATATGAAACTGCTCCTCCTTCAACTATATCAATCCTTCTAACATTCACAGGGTGAAGATATATGCGATGCTGCAGTCAGGGAAGTAAAAGAAGAAACAGGAGTAAGAGCAAATTGACCTCTATCTTTTAAAATTTGATGTATGACCAATCTATATAAATCTAATTGTCTATGCTTTTCTTCACTCCCGTCCTGTTTCAGATCGACTCAAAATTTCTTGAAATCCTAGCATTCAGGTACATCTTTGCTCAAAGCATACCATTCTCTGAGGGTTATTTGACTTGTAAGCTACATTCTTTTTATTAAACATCGCCGCACCAAAATATATTCGTAATTTGATACTGTTCGTGTTGCTGTAATCACTTTTATGTTTAAACTTCCTCTCCCTTATTCTTGATTTTTTTCCCTGTTTTATGCTGTGTTGGGTTATCGTGTAAATTTCACTCTTTGATCCCCCAGACAGAGCCACAAATCATTCTTCGAGAAATCAGATCTATTCTTCGTTTGCATGATGCAACCACTCTCATTTGACATCCATCCACAGGAAGCAGAAATAGAGGCGGCACAGGTTTTCTTTGAGTTATCATCCATCATTCAAGAAACCATTCAATTGTATTAGCAACCATCAAAATAAACTGCTCCTATAATCTCTTTAACATGTTCCAGTGGATGCCGTATGAAGAATACACAGCTCAACCATTTGTTCAGGAGCACGAGCTCCTTAGGTACATTGCTGCTATATGCCGACAAAAGAAAGAAAAGGGTGATGAGGGATACTCTGGATTTTCTCCCGTGTCTACGATGACGGGGTTTTCTGATAACAAGGGCTGTTTGTATTTAAACAGGTATGACCTCAACCTTTCATGAGATCAGAACTCGACAGCAATATATATCTCTAAGTTCAACGGTTGGTTAAGTCAAATTTATGAGGCCTTCGGCCTTCAACAAAAAATTCACAGTGCCGCAGCACGGTAAAGTTTATACATACTGTCTATTTATTTAAATGTCCTCATTGTACTAAAGTGTAACTCAGAAGATGAATCTAGTGTAGAGTGCAAGTCCTCGGAGAACATAAATGTTGTGTTTGGGGGTAGAATTTATATTTACCAGGACTGATAGATATAGTTCGAATTATTGCATTACAGTGCTTTGTATATACATAAAATACCCAAATAAGCACAGCCGATTTGGAACGTGAAATAGGAATCATTTGACTCGAAACCGAACCCATCATTACATAATTGGTTGGCTACACGGATTGATGATTTCAAGGAATTCTGAAAGTTGATTAAATGCATTGAATAAGACATTTAATAACTATGGACATAGTAATTGTTGTGTATTGAGAGAAATTCTCTAACTTTTAATATATATAAAATCTTCCAAGGAAATGATCATGCGTTTGCGAATTTAATATATGATTTTAGACACGGTTAACATAAACCATAGATAGCAATCGCTTACATCTATGTAAGCATAGACTAAAGTAACGTTCACATAGTGAATGCATATGATATCATTTCAGCTATGCTTATGTAACTATTTTCAGTAAGTGTTCCCCATATAAAACTAATATATGTATATATATACGTGCAGCCAATTCAGATATATTTTTAGATGAACGATTAGTATATTCTACAGGAACTCCAAATGCGAGGTTTATATAATAATAATAATAATAAAAATAGTAATAATTTGTGATGGGGTTACAATGTAAGGTCGGGTAAGAAACCAAAGCACTCAATCGGCACTTACTATCTCCTAATCATAATCGATAGAAAACAAACAAAAAAGCGATATCGAACAGTATTTGATGATTAAATTGCGGACCCAAAATAAATGAAAACATTTGCTCTTTTGGCCCCCACCACTCCAAATTTTTCTTTTCCTCGACTCCCAATTTCATCAATCTATTTTTGTAGCCTTTCATTGTGACAGAGACATATAACTACCCTTTTCACAATCAAGATTTTCACTTCCGTTTTTACTTTGCTTCAATTTCGTGGGGTTCCATCTCGTATTAGCAAAAAGTAAATTTAAAAAAAAAAATAAAAAAATTTCACATGAAGTGTGTTAGAGTTTGTGGAGTGGTTGGATGCTGATGAGTTTGATTTTCTCTACCAATATTGTCTTAGGTAAATGTGACGTACTTGACTAGTTTGCTTTGGGTTCGTTTGAGAGTTTATCCATTACGCAACAAAAGACAACGACGTCGAGTTTTATCATCATGAAAAAAGAATAAAAAGTATCTTAATTTATTTTTTTTAAAAAAATACAATTTTCATGCTTAGTTCAAAGGATTTTTTTAGATCAAATAGCTTGTTCGATCCCATACCTGTGGAAAAATCGATGGGTGGGTTGAATTATTTAAGATCTTGACAAGTACAAGTATTATTTTTTATAACACCACAAATTAATTAAGCAATTTTTAATCCAAGAATTGCTCAACCTGTCGCAAAAAGACTTTTCCGCATCTTAATTTCATCGATTTTTTAATTTAATTTTATTATTATTATTATTTTTTTTTTTTTACCATAAGATCCATATCTACCAGGTCTCAACCAAATTTTATTATGATTATTATTTTAAAGATTTAGATTGATAGTTGTTAGAAATAGAGCATCTATGTATTTGAAAACGAGGAATCCACCATTTTTTTTTAAAAAAAGGGAATCCATCCTCTATTATAATTAAAATAGAGAACTTATTGATGAAGTCCAAACAAAATAAAAAATGTATTATCATTTATATTTACAATCTATGTAATATATTAACTTATTAATGTGAGAGACTTTGCCACTTTGATACATTGGTACGGCATTTTTCACGTTTTTGCCTTTTTATATTTATTTATTATTACATAAACGCCATTTTAACAAAAAAAATTCATTTTGGTCAATATTTATTTACGAAAATATTGTTTTTGTATTTTTTATTTCAAAATTTATTTATTTATTTTTTAAAAAAATGAATTGCATCTAAATACTGTATATTAATCAAGTTAAATGTTTAGAGTAATTAAATTATTTAATTTACCTGAAATAAAATATTTTATCTACTTTTTAAAATTTTAAAAATTACTCAATTTTTTTTAATGTTATTAACTTTTGAATATTTAATGTTATTGTATATTTGTACTTTTATCTATCATTACACTGTCTTATTTAATTTTTTATATTTTAAAATTATTAAATATTAATTTTTCATATCATCCTGAAAATAACAAAAAAATAAATTAACACATATATACACACACAAATTGCAGGCAAAAAACAATAGTTTCCATAATTTGAGTCTCAAGTTTTCTATATCTTACCATATTATTATAGTAGAGAGCTTTTAATTAATCAACTTTCAATTAATTGGTGAAGCTTGAAATGAAATTACAATTATATCTTAACTTAATTCTCAACAAAATCAAAATTATTAGACAAATTATTTATTTTATATGGTTACCTCTTTTTTTAGTCATTTGATTTTATCTTATTTACCAAAAAATGACACTCGCTATCTTTGTTTGTATTTTAAAAAATTTAGATTAGATAATTATCACCCATAAAAATTTTGAATATCTAATTCATTATGCGAGTTCTAAAAATAACATGATAATCAATATAAAAAAATTATGTTTATGCACGCATCGCATGCAAGAGACGCTAGTATATATTACATTTCATATATAGTTACTTGGAGTTTTGCTATACTGCCCATCAATCGTGCCAACTTCTGTGCCCACCATATGTAATAGTTGAGTGTTTTATACATGGTGGGCACAAAGGTTGACACGGTTGGTGGGCAGCATAACAAAACTGTAGTTACTTGATTTGTTTTTATGGGAAAATATATTTTTTCTCTAATGTGTTTGTCTCTTTACGATTTTGGTTATCTATGTTAACAAATTTAAGTTTTAGTCCTATTTTTTAAAATTACAATTTTAGTCATTTTTTCTACTTGACGTCGATATGAAATTATTGCAGTGCTGATGTGTATAGTGCTATATCGACACTTTCAATGACAAAATAATAAAATTGCAAAAGATAAAAAATCACGAGACGAAAACTGAAATTTGATAATATAGAAGATCAACATCATGATAAAATTACAAGATCAAAAACACATTTTTTTCTTTTTCTATCTAAAAATTATGAACCACCTGCGTAGTTTTCTCTATTTGAGAAGGGGATGACAATTGATATGAAAATTTTAATTTATCAAAGGGGTTGACCCCGAAGGAGACTTCATCCCACATAAGTCAGAGACTCATTAGCTCGTGCGAGAGTTAAATCAAGGGATGTGCACGAGCGGCATAAACCTGGGGGAGCAACATGACCAACCCCTAGAGCATATCTTTACAATATTTCAGCAAAAAATATGTTCCACACGAAGATCGAATTATAGAATTATAATCTCGTGGACAATATACTAATACGTATAGCACGTATGAAATACGATGATAAATTGAAAGATAAGATAACGTAATTATGTTTAAAATTTGATTATGATAAAACTGTGAATCAAATACAAGATAATACAAAAATGTTAAACATTCGTTCACATAAAAATTGATATCTAACAAACATCTTTTATCAAGCTAGGTCCATGCATTCAATGTTCACATCGACACAAGACACACTATACCCTTTTAAATACATCACACAAAGACGTCTTGATTTGAAACTCGAACTAAAATAAAATTATCTTAAAACAATCGAAATCGAAACTATTTTCCTTGCTAGATGTATACCAAATATCCTTGCTAGATGTATACCAAATATCATGTACAACGATATTTACAAGAATAATATCGTGAGATTTTATTATTTTATTTCAAGATTTTATATTTAATATATCGTGAGATTTTGATAAATTAAATTCTTGTATTGAATTTTTTTGTGTTGTAAGATTTGATATCCAAATTTCGTTGTAACGGTAGCATCACTCATTTTCCAAAACCTTACAACTTGATTGGGTTCTATTCCGAACATATTTTATAGGTGAGATAATCCCATGAACTACAAAAAAAAATCACAATGATCTTGATTTAATAATACATATATCTCGAAAATCGATCAGAAGTCGAATTAAAGACCTTGGAAACTCCTCTATATACATACACACACAATCATCTTCAAACCTTTATACCTATTTTTTATTTTTATTTTTACATAAAAACTTTATACTATTTCACTTGATATTTATTGAAATAAAATGGAAAAAATGGGTGATATGGAAATCCATACTACATGTCCTGAAAGTAGAGGGAGATGAAATGATGTGACCTGCATCCCCCATTAAACCCACACGGCCACACCCATTGGGGCCCTTTTCTTCCTCGCCACTCTCTTTTACTTTCATCATCACAATTATTATTATTATTGTTGTTATTATTATTTTTTTAACCCAAAATTTCACTAATTGATGCGATGAATTAACAAACATAACACATCTCCAAACTCACAGGACAAGATTCATTACACTACCAATACATGATTAGATTAGATTAGACTACAAGGGATGATATGATATCACAACCCCCCCTCCTCCACTTTCTTGTGATCAACAATCAAACAAAATACTATTTCGTACTATCAAGATTCCAGTAATTAATCGAGGAGATTCATCGATTAAATCTAGCGAGCCCCCTCTTCCTTTTTTGCTTTCCCTTTTTTTTCTTCAGTATGTTTTGTACTGGGATTGCGCTGAACTGGTGTCCGTGAACGCAGATTCTTGGTGGGTGGGGGGTCGGTTCTTCTGTTGTATTTTTTTTTTTTGCAACAAGAAGGATTACGTAATGGGGAATGCTAATGGAAGGGAAGAGGGTGGGAGTGACGCCCCGTCTGAGGTTGAGGATGAGGTGGGTGCTGCTGGTGGTGCGCAGGTTAGCATGACGGATCAATTTGGTGGGCATGCGGGTGAGTTAATGGGGCAGTCGCCCCCGACGAGTCCTAGGGCTTCACAATCTCCCTTGATGTTTAGACCACAGGTTTGTGTTTTTCTCCCTTGTTTTCTCATGGATTCTTAGGGGGGAAAAAGTCTTTTATGTTTCTTGTTATCTCTGGGTCACGAGAACTTGTCCCTATTTGTTGGTGGAGTGTAAAGATTGGATCTTGTGTTCGAATCGAGCAAAATTTTTGGTTTTGTGCAGTAGTGAGAAATTTTATCTCCTGGGCTATAATGTGTAGTGTACTATCGATTTCCTTTAGCCTCAGATACTGGGCTAGATCTGCAGTCTTTGATGGTTGGATTCATGTATCTTTTCCATCGTGGGTGAATATTTTCTTCAGATTTGTGGTGGACTGTTGGATTATTTTCTATTTCGATAGGTGCTGTTTGTTCACTGAAATTTGATTAGTTGGCCATTAAGGTTTTTAATGTTGAAGGTCCAACAATAGGTCTTTATTTTGTGCGCATAAAGGAAGATTATGTGAATAACTGGATGTCCTTTCAAAGAGTTTTTATTTTTTGTTGAATGTAGCTATCCCGTATGAATTTACATCCATCAGCTAATGGTTGCATACAGTTATATCCCAAATTTGCAACTACTGTTCCTGATTTTTTCAGTCTCTGTTGCAAAATGTTGATTGCTATGGCAAACATATCAATATATTTATTCCTTGTTCGATGTGAGTCCACTGATTTCACCCAGCCAAGAATGCTGGTTTATAAATGAACTATGTGGTGTGCAGCTGTTTCATTTAACTGCACAATGTTTACTTTAAAGAGACCCTTCTTATTTGTAATTTCAGATGCCAGTGGTTCCTTTACAAAAACCCGATGAGTTGCAAATCCCCAATCCTTCATGGATGCAAACTAGCTCAATGCATGAAGACATGAATAATGAACATGGAATTCCGACTATGATTACTTGGAGCTATGGAGGCAAGGAAGTTGCTGTGGAGGGGTCATGGAATGACTGGAAAACCAGGTTGATTTCCTATTTTGCATGGGCATTTTTAATTCGATCTTTAATATATGAAACAAATTCTGAATCCTTGAACTTTATTCAGCGAGCCTTTGCAGAGATCAGGGAAAGATTTCACCATCATGAAAGTACTTCCTTCAGGATTTTATCAGTACAGATTCATTGTTGATGGGCAACGTAGGTATTCCCCGGATCTGCCATGTGATCAGGATGAATCCGGGAATGCCTACAACACTTTAGATTTGCAGGTAATTACTGGTTTCTTTTATTGCTGCGCACGTCGGAAACATTTTACCTTTTCACAAGAGCTACATAATTTTTGGGAAGGCCGCTAAGTTCAAGGCTTTTTTTGTTCCAAAATGCATTGACTTCTTCCTTGAACACACCTTAGGTATCACACTATCACCGATCGGCGATCTGCGAATAAATTTGGCATCCGAATGTAAATGAGCCTATTCAGAGATAGGCATTGGTGGCCAAAACCATATTAAGTATTAACTCGTGTCAATTGAAAAATTGGACAATTACTGATTTATATACTTGAGGGGAGAACATGAAGGCGCTTTGCACTTAGAATCGAAAGTTTTTTAATATATTTTACTCATCTTCTAACTAGCAGTTCCTTTACCTTTGGTGAAGAGCATGTTGTTTTTTAATTGGGACATGAAAACTATCTATAGTTGCAATGAACCTCAGAATCTGCCCTATACCTTGACCCACCCATTTCTGTAAGAAGACGATGACAAAAAATAAGTTTTAGTTTACAGTCACTGGTTTCGTATCATTTGTATCATATATTTGCTTCATATATCTAATTTCAAGATTGAGACTGTTCCAACTTCCAAAAAGCTATAGGAAACGCTACCCACAAATGGAATATCATGTTTATCTGAGCATGCTTCAGTTGGTGGTTAATCAAATGGGACTGCATGCTTAGTTCACCTTAAACATTCAGTACAAATAGAGTCATGGGTATTTGACTAGTGTCTAACAGATGTTCAGAGTTGATGGAGAATTTTATTGTTAATCAGGAGTAACTCCACGATGGCAACTTGTAAATACACTGCTTAAAATGAAGTCCAATTGTAAATTCATATTTCTGCATCTCTGTGACGATGATACTTGTCTTCACATGGATGTAGAGCATTCTTTTTATCTCAGTCCTTGGTCAAGAGGAAAAGGAGTGTGCTGTGGCTAGCACAAAAGGAGATTCACGTAGTTACTGGGATACTATACCTCTTTTTGTTTTGAATCTGCTCTTCTGGTTTGGTCTTTTATAATAATGTTATTGCAGAGTAAATTTCTGAGATATGAAATAAAATAATAAATGATTTCCTACGGTTTCTTCAAAACAGATTATTTTCATGACATACTGCCTAACTCAACGATGCTCTTCAATCATCCCGTCATCTTGTGTCTATACCTTATTTTATCTGTGTACGTGGACTGCCTCGATTTTGATTAACGGGATGTCCAATGTGCCACAGGATTATGTCCCAGAAGATATTGGTAGCATTTCTGGTTTTGAACAGCCTCAATCCCCAGATGCCAGTTACAACAACACTCAACTCGGTCAAGAGGATTTTGCAAAGGAACCTCCAATGGTTCCTCCCCATCTAAATCTGACTTTGCTCAACGCTCCATCTCCACAGTTAGAGATTCCACCTCCTCATTCGAGGCCTCAGCATGTGGTGCTGAATCATCTTTACATGCACAGAGACAGAAGCCGTCCTTCGGTGGTAGCACTTGGTTCTACCACTCGATTCCTTTCCAAATATGTGACTGTGGTGCTTTACAAATCCATACAGAGGTAAAAATTTCTGTTAAATGGACATCAGTTTTCATCTTTTACTGTAATTGATATAATCAACAGAGACTTGCCAGTCGTATTAGTCATGTTTACTTTGTGAACAGCCATAAGAGGGAACATTAGAAAAAATATGTTTTGACATGCACTTTCTTGGGTCTTATTAGTTTCTCCTTCCTATTTACCCTTCTCCCTATTCTTGTTGATATTCTGATCCCGAAGAGGTTCTGCTCTCATAGTTCTTAGTTCACAGACCTCCTTCAAACCCTGATGTTTACTTAATTTCGATGAATCGAAAAATGCCTGTTGCCGGTACAAATTACTGACACATGAATGCACCCAAACCCCAAATGACAATGATAGATCACATGACAGAACAATATTTTAGGGGTAAAAATAAGTTTACTCGCCTGTGTTTACCCTTTCTCTTTTAAACATATTCACCTAGTTTCCGGCGTACAAGAACGCAATTTGCGATCATTGCAATATCCGCTGTCACAGATTCTACACCTACAAGACATATCTGAAGCAAGCTTTACTAAATTCTGGCTATTAGTGATCAAGCAATTTGGCAGCAGAGTGTAATGAACAACTTGTCTCAAAATCTGTTCTGCAGTTAACATTTGACTAAAACTTAGCTTATTAGCCCTGTTTCTAAATAAGGTAAATTACCATCTTCAGTAATTTCCAACATGTAGAAAGTTGCTGATTGAGTCGAGCTTGATGGAGTCGAAGTCGAGCTCGACTCATCTTTCTTTTCCACGTTTTCTTAGCTGTTGTGTTTATCTATCTTCCGCTCCGCTTCCTCCATGTTTTCTTCTGTTTTTTCTCCTTATTCTGACCACGGGATACAAAAAGAAAGAAAGAAAGAAAGAAAGGCAGTGGCATTCTGATGCAAAAAACTAGCTACACAACCGACTTAGATAATGAAGACTTCCTTAAATTCGTGGATGTTAGAATAAAAGTGGATCAAACATAATACAACATAATTCGACCCAAAACCATGATGAATTTCACACTATTCCACACTTCTACTGTATCTTTATGTGTATTTATAACTATAATTTTTTTTCTCAGATGATGAATTCTATGTTCTAACATAATATCATTTTTATTGAAATGATATTATGAGAAATAAATAAATAAAAATTTGATATGAAACGGTTTTTTTGTTGTTGTATGAATCATTAAGTATATACTCGAATTTCTAATTTTTTTTAGAGTCAAATAAATTATAAATTGCAATTCAAAATCGTAAATGGCTTCCATAATACCATGGAACTGCCCATAACGTATTGCTAATTGGGCCTCCAAGTTCATTGCCTGAAATCGTCGGTCTGCAATAATACCATGGAACTGCCCCTAACGTATTGCTAATTGGGCCTCCAAGTTTATTGCCTGAAATTCTCGGCCTACATCCTCTTTACATATGTTTCGCTTATGATTCACATTTTTTTTACATATTCATTTGTACATCACACAAATCTATTCCTAAATTAAGGATGTACATGAGTTTAATATCTGGTGATAGCGGAAAACCCTCAAAACGCCATATAATAAAAAATTAAAACACCGTTTAATGCAAAAAAACATACATTGATTTATTATTTATTTTTGTTTTGTCTAATATCTGACTCGAATTCTACACCAAATTAGTGTCATACATTATTGTTTTATATAATTATATTGATTTATCATATTTATGTTATAAATCATTTATCATCTCATCAAAAAACCAAGCTGTGCCTAATAATAGTAGGCAAACAAACAAAAGCATTTATATAGTTTTTATTTAATTTTATTAGAATTAGGTATATGATAATGTGGACGTACGGTAGATAAATAAATACGGGTGGTTCAAGTTTACTGCGGGAATTATTATTGTTGTATTATTATCATTATTTATCGGGAAATCAATTAACCTGAACATACATGGTCTCTCATTGTCTCAGTTAGCATGCGACATGCCCCCTTCATTTATCATGCTATTTATACATGAGTGAAAAATATACCGAGAGTATATCTAATGTGAAAATTCATATATATACTTGGATTCCACTTCACGCATTACCGGCTCTTACATTCCATTTCATTACACGCGTTGTATACTCGTACAATCCCGTTTTTAAACGAAAAAAACAAATAAAAATAAATCGTTAAATAAAAAAATACAAAAAAAATAGCGTTTTTCTGAATAAATAGTCACAAAAACACAATAAATAAATCAATTTTACAAAGTGACATTTTCGTAAATAAAAAAATATCAAAGGACATAAAGTGAGTGTTATTTTAATAAATAATAAAACATCTCATGGAAAAAAAAAAAGCCATATAAAATGACTAATTTGCTTAATAATTTTGGTTATGTTGAAAATCAGGTTAGGATATAATGATAATTTCAAATCAAGTTTCACCAATTAATTGAAAGTTAGTTAATTATGTATTGCTAAATTAGGTATTTCCTTTCATTTATCAAGCTATTTATATGGGAAATTCTGTGGGGACAATGTGCTAACAAACCTTATATGTAGGGATATAATAACCTATCAACACTGAATCTATTTAAATGATTTTTTGGAGAAAAAAAAAAAAAGCAATTGAATTTCCTTGTAAAAAAACTTCAAGCACAAGACCACTGATTAAAATCTACAGAACGAGATTTCATCCACGTTGAATTAAGAATTCATCGATTAAGAGGTAAATTAAATGACCAGTGACTGTGAATTTTCACGTTAATTAAAAAAAAAGAGTTAAATGAGCACTTAGACCCATAACGAAGATAATATACAACTAAAGTAAAATAAAATATAAAAAATTTAAAATCTATAAAAAAATAATATTATTTTTGAAAAAGTTTAAATCATGAAAAATAAATATGGGTTTCCAAATTAATCAAAATGGATTTCCGAATTAGCTCGGTTAATTCGATTTAACCAATCAATGCTAAAACTTATTTATAAGTGAGAGCGTTTATCTATTTTTGGATGCAAACTTGAAGTTGAAACTTTAGAACCCACGGTCTCAATTTCAAAATTTCCGGTTTTGAGATGGAACTATAATCGAGCCATTTCAATATAATTTCATTTTGATTTGATTTGATTTGGTTATTTCAATTCTGGTTCTATTTGAATTGAGTCGATTTATTTATATATATAAGAACAATAAATTATAAAGTTTCTGATGGTTCAACAATATTTCAGTTTGTATTTCGGAATCAAACCAACTCAACATCCAAATGACAGCAGCGATTCTCGTGGAAAATTGTAAAAACAATTGGTTGATCAAAGTTAGATAAAAAAATATCACGATCCCTAACAAAAAAAAAAAAAAAAAGAAGAAGAAGAAGAAGAAGAAAACACGCAAATAAATGAATATACAATGTCATGACTCCATTATTTTGTAATAATTTAGTTGGTTGGAGATGCTTCATGAAGCATATATATATATATATAGGTCAAAATAAATAGCTAGGATATTTGTATGTATTCCCTCGGATACCATGCACGTCCATTTATGTCCTCTTTTTCCAATAATAATGCTAACCTTCCAAATTGCCTCAATTTGTTGGGATCGAAAAAGTAAACCATTCAAACAAATAAAAGAAAAAAAGAGTAATTCATGGGCATGGGATATCATGGACGCACATAATTTGGGTGTTGAAAGCGAAGCTCTAAGCTATTAAATATTCCTTCTTTTTTAAGACAAATTTTGCAAATAATCATTTCGAAATGGCATATTTTTTTATGTTGAGATGACTAGTGACATATTACTAATATTTTTTTATTTTCTCAAATTTGTGTTTTTTTTTATTATTACAAATCTAATAATGATATTTTTAATCCAACGATAAAGAAATTTGTATTGTCATCTACTGACTTTATTAGCTCTAGATCCTATAAAATCAAAGAATAATTGTACGAGTTTTGTACATCAATCTATACAAAATATAAAAAATTCAATACAAAAATTTCATTTATCAAAATCTCATTGAATACACAATCTCGCGATATAATAACAAAAAAAATACTAAAAGAAAATTACAAAAATTTTCGAACCTAAAGAGACATGACTGAAATTTGATAATAAAACGGAAACAAGTTAGAAAGAAAACAAAAATAATGAACCAAATATAAAACTGTAAATTTCGCTAAAAAAATGTTGATCCCATAGATTAATCGGTAGCCAATATTTTTTTTCTCTTAAAGCAGAATACAATACATTCAAATATCTTCGATACCACAAGCTCGAAAACCAAAAAACGATAGCCAATACTAAGTAAATTTGAAACAATATTTAAAGATTCACGCCCCCTTTACCATACCCATATTTGGCTGCCCATGTGGTTTTCATGCCTCCATAATTGTATATAACACACATCTCATGTGCTAGCCTTAATATTAAAATTTCTAACGTCTCATGTATGATCTATATCTAACTTGATTGATGCAAATGCTAAAATCTCATATAGCTAGAATGAAACATATAGTTTCAACGTCACGTTTCGATCTACACATAATCTATATCTAACTTGTTTGATGCAATTGCTAAAATCTCATATCGTTAGATCGTTAGAATAAAACATACAGTTCAACGTCACGTTTTAATTTACACAAAACAAAACAAATTATATTAGAGATAATTATCCACGTCATCATTCCGTTTATAATGGTGGGCGCGACTGGGAATGGGATGGGTACAACAAGAGCAAGTACAGTGAAAGGGGGGTGTATCCATCAATGCCAGCGCATGAAAACGGAGTAGAGAGTCAGCAATGTCCATGTTTTGATGATTTCATTAATATTCGACGCCTCTTATTAAGTGTCAATAATATGCCGACGTGCTCTCTCAATACCACTGTATGTTCCCACTTGTTCTCTCTTTTTTCCCCTTCTAAGTTAATTACCCCAAATTTTGTTTCATTTTCCACATCTTTTCTGTCAGCTCTAGAGTACTGTAGTCTGTAGATACTCATCAATCAGCCATGGCAGAGAAGGTATTCAATAACTTTAATTCCCCCACCCAACCCACAATGTTTTTTTTTTTTAATTTGTATGAGTATTGATTGGATATTGAATTATTTTGGATTTTACAAAGTTGGTTTTTTCCTTAATTGATGAGGGATACAGGTGACAACTATGGTGCTCAAGGTTGATCTCCAGTGTTCTTGCTGCTACAAGAAGATCAAGAAAGTCCTCTGCAAATTTCCCCGTAAGTTTTAACGCAAAATATAATGGTAAGATCTGATAAAAGATGGTGATAAAATTGTAGACAAATTATTAGGCTCATCAAGATTCTGGATTAGTTGACCCACCACCACCATTGTTAATGTCTGCGAGCAAATTTGTTTATAAATTCATCTTTAAAAAAAAAAAGGGGAATTTGATTGAATATAAAAGTCAGATCTAAGTTTCTTGGAAAATGAAGCTGAGTTGTTTTTATGTGATTGTGAATTCCGGACAAGAGAAATCCGGGACCAGGTGTACGATGAAAAGGGGAACACGGTTACAGTGACTGTGGTTTGCTGCAGCCCGGAGAAATGCCGGGACAAGTTATGTTCCAAAGGTGGTAAGGTTATCAAGAGCATTGAAATCAAAGAGCCCGAAAAGAAGAAAGAGCCCGAGAAGAAGAAAGAAGCCGAGAAACCGAAGGAGGTGGAGAAGCCCAAGGTGGTTGTGGCTGAGAAGCCCAAGGGGCCCGAAAAGCCTAAAGTTGTTTTGGTGGAGCCCGATAAGCTCAAGTCCGATGGCGGCAAGCCCCAGGATAAGCCCAAAGAAGCTCCAAAAGCAAAGGGCCCTGAACCGGCTGCGAAGCCACCTGCGCCTGAACCGGCAGCGAAGCCACCTGCGTCTGAACCGGCTGCGAAGCCACCTGCGACTGGGCCGGTGAAGGTACCTGCGGGGAATCCGGTGAACGGAATCCCACCGGCTCTTCCACCGATGGCTTGCTACGCGCCGAGCTACGACGGGTTCGGTGGCGGGGCGCCGTGGTACAATGGGTATGGAATTCCGCCTCCGCCGCCGCCGCCGCAGCCGAGGTACGATGGGTATTATGGATATGAATATGGGTACCCGTATGGTAGGGGCTCCAATTTCAACAGGTGTGACGCATATTTTAGTGAAGAAAATCCTTCGGCTTGCTCGATTATGTGATGGTGAAAATTATAGTAAATTTTACGTATTACTATTCAAATCCAAAATACTATATGCCGCATATATTTCAAAGATATATTTATACATATAAAATAATATTATGTTATTTTGGTTGTAAAAAATACACAGAAGATACTGTGAGGATTAAAGAAATAAACTACGGCGAGGTTGGAATGGCTGGTAAATGGTTGTAGTTGTTCGTTGTTTTAAATATTTAATGAAAGTTGTCATTAATGATTGATGACTTTTGTATTCTTTTTATTTGTCCTTTTCCTGTGATTTCTCGATCATTGCATTCCACAAAATAAATATTGTCCAAATCTGACGCTAATGACGATCAGTAAGTAATAAATACGTACAGCTTCGTTCAACAACAAAAAAATATTTAAATAGTAAAAATTGCATTTGGAGGAGGCAATGAGGGGATAGTTTATGCTATCATATGAACATTGTTTATGAGGAGATCCAACAGTTTTGTTTTGTTTTAATTGTATTGCAGATGTTCACATGAACATCTGAAATGCAAATAAAAAGAGCCGTTAAATGCAGCATATGAGCAATGTTAACATAAACTCTTCCGTGAAGCGGACATAAGGATGGTTGGGCTCATGTGTGTCGATGTTATTTGTGTATATTAAGAACAGCCGATCGTTACCTGTGTCACGAATTGAATGTTAGAAATATCAGAGTTTGCTCAATGGAACCTTACACGTTACCGATATCTCTTTTCGGACTTTATCTTGTTGAGCTCAAAAGTATCGTCAAATATCTAGACCCATTTTTGATTGACCCAAATAATTAATTTTGGGTATAACCCATCAAATATGATTTTTTCTCTCTTTTTGTTTTTGCATTTTTAAAATTTCGAGACATATTGATGAATACAGATACACTCAAGTGCAATCTTCTCTTATACTTTATCCTAAACTTTGTCCTACATATTTAAATATAGTAACAAAATACTTCATAATTCATATTAACCATGGGCAACTTGTAGATAACTCCCTAAATCAAACATAACTTTCAATTTACTCCCTATATTTGTCTTTTCGAAAATGCCCTTGTCGTTATTTTAATCATTATTATTTCTTGAATTATCAAATGTGGAATCGGGTTCAAAATCTGATTCACTTGATTCATCAAGATAATAAATATTTTCATCATCGGATGAAAATTCAATTGTTTCTACGGGATAGAATCCAATAGTATATATTTCTTCAAGAAGTTTAATTTTATTTTTTTTTTCGTTTCGTTTTGGACATTCATTCGCATAATGTCCTTCTTCGTTGCACAACCAACATGTGCAATTCTTTTATTTACCCTTTGGGCAAGGTGATTTTTTGTTATCAAATATTTTATAAAATTTTCTTTTATAAGGTTTTCTGAAGAAATTCTTTTTAAATTTCTTTTTCTTATAGGGAATAAATTTCTTATTAAAAGATTTATAAGGTTTATTAAATTTATTCTGTTTCTGTCGTTTTAAATATTTGTGTGACATGTTTGTTTTGCAACCGTATTCTTTTACTGTAAATTCCATTTTGTCACAACAAAGTTTATTGTTTTGTTTGTAGGATTTAGAGATTCTTTTATTTAGTGTTATTTCATGACATTTCTTTGTTATTATGTCTTTGATGAATTTAATAGCTCATCCTAAAGTTTTAGCATAAGGACTAGTTAATAATTCATCTTTACTGTGTATAGGTATATTAGGTATCTTATTAAATATACTTAGTTTATAATGTTCCTTTTTATCAGCATCTATTAATTGATAATAGTTTGTTTCATAATCACAAATAAATTCTTCTAAGTAACATAAATTGCATAATTTAATATTATCTAATATAAAGATTGCTCTATTTTGTTTTATATTCTTAGCTACCAAATTAGCATCATTATTAGAAACTCCTAAAAATTCTTGGTACAAGGCATCAACAAATAGTTCGAAATATCGATGTCCTGTCATTTCTTGTGGTAGATTAGTAATTACTAGGTTTTCAGCCCATGTTCTTACTGCTCCTACCAGTGTCATTTTTATCATCTCATGAGTTAAAACTTGAATATTCTCACTTTTGTCTAATAATGGTGTTAATTGAATTTGTACTGATAGTTCATTTGCCCAATGATCTATCTTTGATTTTCTTTCTTTGGCTGTTGATCATCCTAAATCTAAGATATTTTGTTTCACAAATCCTGATGTTTTTGATTCTCTAAGAATATCTCTAACATCTTTATAAGATCCAGAGTATTGGTCTCTGTTATATTTAAATTCTGCATCATCTCTTCCACCACTACCTTCTACATTCGTTCGTAGATTTAATCGTGGTCTAGAATCATCTTCAGATTCTGATTCTGAAATATCCATATCTCTGAATTGTTCTGAGTCCTGATGTGAATGATATAATTCTGAATGATATAATTCTTCTGTATTTACTCCTATTTGTTCAAAATCAGATGAGTCGGTTTCACTAAACATCTCCATACTTATGTTTGCCATAACTAAGGGGATTTCTATACCATGATTCAACTTTGAATGGTGGTTCTTCTTTCATTTTTCTTTTTCCTTTATCTATTGGAAGAACTTCCTTAAGATAGTTTAATATTTCATTACTATGTCTTTCTTGTTCAATTATTAATCTAGTCGTTGCTAAATCAATATATTCTTTGAAATTCTTCTCTAATTCTTGTATTGATAGATTGATCTTATTAATATTATTTTCTAAATCTCCTAGATCTTTTTATAATTTTATTAAGGACGTCATTGCGATGAGGTTGACTCATTAACAATAGCTTGTTTAATTTTAAGAATATTTTGATTCATGGTTCCAATCTTATCAAGAATATCTTCATCATTTCTAGCAAATTATAATGATCTTCTTGGTACAGACTGTTTTGTGATTTGGAGGTCATCTGAACTCCATCTTTTATATGGATTTATTTCTTCAATAAATGCTTTTCGAGGGTGTTCAATTCTTGTAATATTTTCAAACATTTTTTCAACAAAAATAGTTGGTTTTGTTGAAATTATTCCTGTTTGAGAATTATTACTTATTGCTAAACCGACAACATAGTTTATATTGATCGGATGGTTTCTGAAACGACCCTAACTCTATAATAAATAAATATGCGGAAATTTTTTTTTTTATACTACTAAATAAAATATGTACATATATGCCCATACATATATGCACAGAATAAAATATTTAAAATAAATACATGACTAAATAAATAAACAATTAAATACTTAAGTAAAATGCATTCTTTAAAATAAATAAATATCTGAGTCAACCCTATAATTCAAAATAAACTGCATAAATAAAATGAATAAAAAAAAGTGTTCATGCACTAAAAATATTTAATAAAATATTAAAAAACCTCAACCCTCGAAAATATTTAAAATGTATCATAAAACAACATGTATGGTGACTCAGAAGCTGTCACGGTCACGGGGCCACTGCTACATGTCTGCTCATACGTCCTCGCCTCCGGTGGGTACAATGTCATTCCCAACGTACTCACCTGCACCATACCAGTGTAGTGAGCCTACAGGCCCAACATGCTAACATAGCAAGGGTTTAAAAATAATTTAAATCAATTTAATACTAATACATACATATACATGAATGAGCATGCTTAAAAATTACATAACATAACTTACTTAAATAAACATAAATAACATAATACATAACATTATTGAGCAATTCATTTTTCTCACATAGCATGGTTGTATCCGTAGTGTAACCTTAAATCGTACATTAAATACTGATCAGCGTGGAAACCTACGTACGTGGCCGGTGACGAATCACCTCTTAAATTGGCAGTAAACTGCCCTTCAATCATATGGGGACAAGTCCCCCTTAAATTGTCACACTACTTCAACTTCCAACATAAAATATTTTTATTGCTCAACTTAAACATTAAATCATGCATAAAATATTATTTCATGAATGCATGTACTTAAATAAAATGTGTGTCCTTCATATATATTTAATTTAATTTTCTTACTAACATATAAATATTAAAATAACTTAAATGCATAAAAATAATTAAATATATATTCAGGACACATGCAAATTTTCTCATGGATGGTACTGGACTGCTGGCCCTAACACTCAAGCCCATTAACTTAAATCTGGCCCAATGGGCCAAAAAAAACAAAGATTGGCCCAATAACTTTTATGGGCCCAAAAGCCCATAAAATTAATGGACTAACTTAATTAAAATTTTAAAAGTCCAAATAAAATTATTTGGGAGTCCAAATAATTTTATTTCAATTTAATTGACTCAAAAACCCATTAATTCATAAAATATTTTAAAAAATAAAAAGACTCGAGCCCGGCCCACCAAACCCGGACCCGAACCCACTTAACCCGACCCACTAACCTACTGACCCGACCCGGACCCAAGACCCGACCCGGAAACCACCTGGAGCCCTAACCCGAAAACCCCCCCCCCCCCTTACCTTCCCCTCTCGGCTGCCGCATGCTCGGGCAGCAAGCCTTCATCGCCTGCTGCCGCCCTGCTCCGGCCACGACCGGCCGGAGCGCCACCGGCAGGACCTTCCCAGGGTCCTGCCGGTTCGAACCCTACCTTGGTTCGAGCCCCATGCACACCGCACGACGAACCCGAAGCCTCCAAATCCCGAAACCCTAAACTGCTTCGGCCATGGCACCCGACTGAACATGGTGACAACCTGGGCTCGTTTGGCTCGAACCACTCGAGCCACCCGAGCCCAGACCACGTACACACACCCCTGGAACACTAGCCATCAGCCGAACCAAGCATGGATAGGAACAAAACGTGAATATGATGCAAATATCACATGAACAAGGTGCAACCATCCAATAGTAAACGTTTTTCTGAAAATTCCTTGAATAAATTTGATGCATACACACGCACACTATTTATCACTGATAGGGAACGAAAAATGGAGAAGAAATCATGCCTTTCACCGTAGAAATCGATTTAGCACGCACGTAGGACGTTTCCGGGACGACGGGCGACGAGAAACCTTAAAACTTTGAAGAGAAACGGCTATGGAGTCTTCTTGGAGATTATTATCTGATGATGAAGATTGAGAATGGAGGGGAGGCGGCTGATGGATGGAGAAGAGCGTAGGGTTTGGGGATTATTTTAAGTAGATAATGGCTTAATAATAGAAATAGGAAGATAATAACATAAATAAGATAAATCCCAACTTTAAAAATAATAATAACTAACATAAATATTATAAAATCTCGAAATAATAATTTTAGGGAATTTTAAAGATAATAAAAAGTCAATATTTTGGCTTAATTTGAATAAAAACGGACTCCTAAAATTATATAAAATTAAATACTAAAAATTTTGAGATAATAAAACTCAAAATAATATTTTAAGGCTCTAAAAAGGCTCATAAAATAATTTGGGTGGAAAGTCGTCATCTCCTCCGTCCACGGTCCCGTCTACGCGATCAAATAATTAAAATACTAAAAATCATAAAAATCACTAATTATGGGTTAAATGCTTAAAAATAAATTAAATCATACACAAATAATTCACATAATTATTTAACCCATAAATCATAAATTTAAATAATTAAATATCCTAATTATGCAGGCGGATTTACGTAATTAAAAATATCGGGTGTTACAATTCTCCCCCCCTTAAATTGAATTTCGTCCTCGAAATTAAAGTACTTACCCGAACAACTCCGGGTAGCGAGTCCTCATGTCAGCCTCGGTCTCCCAAGTAGCTTCCTCCTCCGAGTGATTCAGGCACTGGACTCTGACCATCGGTATGACCCGCGTCCTAAGCCTCCGCTCCTCCCTAGCCAAGATCCGTACTGGCCTCTCCTCATACACTAGATCTGGTGGCAACTGTAAGGGCTCGAAATCCAACACATGCGACGGGTTGGAGACATATCTCCGAAGCATGGATACATGGAAAACGTTGTGCACTGCCGCTAGCCCTGGAGGTAGAGCTAAACGATAGGCCAACGTGCCAACTCGCTCCAAGATCTCGAATGGCCCTATATACCTCGGATTAAGCTTGCCTCTTCGTCCAAAACGCGCTACTCCCTTCATAGGTGACACCTTCAAGAATACGTGATCACCTACAGCGAACTCCAAATCTCGTCGTCTGGCATCTGCATAACTCTTCTGCCGACTCTGCGCAGTCCTCATCCTATCTCGAATCTGCGTCACAATGTCAGCTGTCTGCTGCACAATCTCAGGACCCAGCAAAATCCGCTCACCAACCTCATCCCAATGCACCGGAGATCTGCATCTCCTCCCATAAAGTGCTGCGTAAGGAGCCATACCTATAGACGACTGAAAGCTGTTGTTATAGGTAAACTCCACTAATGTCAGTCTAGTCTCCCAAGATCCTCGAAAATCGATGACACAAGCTCTCAGAAGATCCTCGAGAACCTGGATCACTCTCTCGGACTGACCATCTGTCTGGGGATGAAATGCTGTACTGAACAAAAGTCTAGTCCCCAAAGCTGTGTGCAGACTCTTCCAAAACGCTGAGGTGAACCTCGGATCTCTGTCTGACACGATAGACACTGGTATGTCATGCAGTCTAACAATCTCTCTGACGTAAAGCTCTGCATACTGTGTCAAAGTGTAAGTAGTCCTTACCGGCAAGAAATGAGCTGACTTGGTGAGTCTATCCACAATCACCCAAATCGCTGTACATCCTCTGGTACTCCTCGGTAAGCCAACTACAAAGTCCATCGTAATATTCTCCCACTTCCATTCCGGAATAGGGAGAGGTCTAAGAAGTCCTGCTGGACGCTGATGCTCTGCTTTGACTTGCTGACAAGTCAAGCACTCTGACACCACTCTCCCGATGTCACTCTTCATCCCTGGCCACCAATACAATAGCTGCAAATCTTTATACATCTTCGTACTTCCGGGGTGAATGGAGTACGGAGATGCATGAGCCTCTGTCAAAATCTCAGCTTGCAACTGATCGACGTTCGGTACCCACATCCTACCACGGTACTGAACGATGCCATCCTCCACTGTATACAAGAGATTACCTCTAGCCTCATCTCTCTGTCTCCATCGCTGTAGCTCCTCATCAGTGGACTGTCCCTCTCTAATCCGATCTCGCAGAACTGGTTGCACCGTCAACACTGACAAGCTCGGTGCATGTCCACTCGGATAGCACTCCAAGCCAAATCTCTGAATCTCGGTCTGTAGTGGTAACTGCACAGTCAAACATGATACCACTGATGACTTCCGACTCAAAGCATCGGCCACTACATTAGCCTTACCCGGATGGTAGCTAATGTCACAATCATAGTCCTTCACCAATTCCAACCATCTGCGCTGTCTCATGTTCAACTCCTTCTGTGTGAAGAAGTACTTGAGACTCTTGTGGTCTGTAAAAATCTTGCACTTCTCGCCATACAGATAGTGCCTCCAGATTTTCAAAGCGAAAACCACTGCTGCTAACTCCAAGTCATGCGTCGGGTAATTCTGCTCGTGAATCTTTAGTTGCCTCGACGCATACGCAATAACCTTACCACACTGCATAAGCACTGCGCCTAAACCCAGTTTAGACGCGTCGGTGTACACCACTAACTCCTCGTGTGGTACTGTCATCGCTAACACTGGTGCAGTAGTGAGTGCTTCCTTCAACTGATCGAAGCTCCTCTGACAGTCTGAACTCCAGATAAACTTCGCATTCTTCTTGGTCAAGGAAGTCAAGGGTACTGCAATAGAGGAAAAACCCTTGATGAACTTCCTATAATACCCTGCCAAACCCAAGAAACTGCGAATCTCTGAAGCATTCTTCGGAATACCCCAATTCTGCACTGCCTCAACCTTAGACTGATCAACTGCAATCCCATCTCTCGAAATAATGTGGCCAAGAAATGCCACCTGCTCAAGCCAAAACTCGCACTTGCTGAACTTGGCATACAAACGATGCTCCCTCAAGGTCTGCAAGGCCGTCTGAAGATGCTGTCTATGCTCCTCGATGCTCCTAGAATAGATCAAAATATCATCAATAAAGACTATGATGAACTGATCTAAATACGGCTGAAAGACTCGGTTCATGAGATCCATGAAAACCGCTGGAGCATTGGTCAACCCAAATGGCATCACTAAGAACTCGTAATGCCCATATCGTGTCCTGAAAGCAGTCTTGGACACATCTGCATCTCTAACACGCAACTGATGATAACCAGATCGCAGATCGATCTTGGAGAACATTGATGCTCCCTGCAACTGGTCAAACAAATCCTCTATCCTCGGCAATGGATACTTGTTCTTCACTGTGACCCTGTTAAGCTCTCGGTAATCAATGCACAGTCTCATACTGCCATCCTTCTTCTTCACAAACAACACCGGAGCTCCCCAAGGAGAAAAGCTAGGTCGAACAAAGCCTTTCTCTAACAACTCCTGAATCTGCTCCTTCAACTCTTTCATCTCGGTAGGAGCAAGCCTGTACGGTGCCTTAGAGATAGGCACGGTGTCTGGCACTAAGTCGATACCGAACTCCACCTCTCTCACTGGTGGAATTCCGGCAACATCCTCCGGAAAGACATCCGAAAAGTCACAAACCACCTCTATCTCTGATAATGATCTGCTAGATGGCTCTGTAGTCGTGACAATACTCGCTAGAAACCCCTGGCAACCCCGTCTCAACAACTTCCTCGCCTGAATATAGGATATCACCTGAGGAATGTCACTGCTCTGAGATGCATGAAAAGTGAACGGGTCGCCCCCTGTAGGTCTCACTGACACTGATCTCCGACGAAAATCAATCGAAGCTCCATTGACTGTCAACCAGTCCATCCCCAAAATAAGATCAAATCCACTCAAAGGCAAGACAACTACATCTGCTCGAATGGAGTGTCCCTGCAGCTCTAACTCCAGTCCTCGAATAATCTTCGAGGTAGAAATAATCTGCCCTGACGGCATAGTAACATCATACCCACTGTCACTACTCTCAGGTGTGATGCCTACCCGCCTGATAAACTCCAGGGAGATAAACGAATGCGTAGCCCCTGAATCTAGCAACGCAAACGTGGAGTTGTCTCCAACTAGAATTCTCCCTGCACGCAGAAAATTCCCAACAGTTTCATACTACTACTTAATCTTCCCCAACGAGTCACTACAAATTCCTAACTCTAATCATAAGTAAAACATGCTTCCTATTCTAACATGCAGTTAAATAACCCAAATAACAAGAATTCCAAATTAAAGACTAAATTTTCAACCAAAGGAAAAGTTATTAAAACACTAGGGATAGGATGTACCGGTGATCAAAGAGGTGTCTGGATCTACCTCCTCAGCTTGCATCACGAACACCCTACCAGCGGTGTTCTTCTTCCTGGGGCAGTTAGCTATCTGATGCCCCGGCTCTCTACAGTGGAAGCAAACTCCTGCTCCCAATAGGCAAGGTCCCGAATGCATCTTCTGGCACTTCGGGCAAGTAGGATGAGCTGTGGCATTAGGGGCCCCGCCCCTTGGATGCTGCGGCCTCTGCTGCTGATTCGGGCCCTTAGCCGGCCCTGTATACTGCTTCTTCGCAGGAGGCTGCGAAGATGGACGCTGGTATGCAGCCTGAAACTGCCTCTTCCCCTGCTGCTCCCTCTGGATCTCTCTCCGACCCTCCTCGGAACGCAAGGCTCTACTCACTGCAGACTCGTATGTAAGGACATCTGCCATACGCACATCATGCCTGATCTCAGCCTTCAGGCCCTCCACAAACTGTCGCATCTTCTCCTGCGGACTGTCCGCAATCATGGGCACAAAGTGACAGCCCCTCTCAAACTGGCTCACATACTCCACAACAGACCTGTCCCCCTGACGGAGACTCATGAACTCACGGATCATGCGGCTGCGCACATCCTCAGTAAAGTACTTGGCGTAGAAGATACGCCTAAACTCCGTCCACGTCAGTGTGGGCAAGTGAACTCCCCTAGCTGCACCCTCCCACCATAGGGCTGCATCCCCTCTCATCATGTATGTCGCACAGTTTACCCTGTCGGTGTCTGTGATCCCCATGTAATCAAAGATGGACTCAAGAGAGCGAATCCATCCCTCAGCCACCAAAGGATCGGTGGTCCCAATAAACTCCTTAGGCCCCTTCTTCTGGAACCTCTCAGCCACGTCCTCCTCATGGGATAGTCTGGGACGTGCAGCCTGCTGCTCCAACAGAGCAGTAATCCCCGCCATCATCGTAGCACTGGCCTGCTCCAATGCTGTCATAGGGTTCTGCGGAGGTGGCGGTGGAGGTGGAGGTGGAGGTCCCCCACGTCTATTCACTGGTCTGGGAGGCATTCTGCACCACCACATATTTATTTACGTAAATCGCCATGCATAACTAAGTGTTTAAAATTAATGCTAACTTAAATTCTAGAAATTAAATCATGCTATAAACATTTAAAACTTACAGACCGGTAGCGTGGATTTCTGAGCTCGTATAGCAGTAATGACCCCTCCAAGGACCGTGCTCTGATACCAACTGAAACGACCCTAACTCTATAATAAATAAATATGCGGAAATTTTTTTTTTTATACTACTAAATAAAATATGTACATATATGCCCATACATATATGCACAGAATAAAATATTTAAAATAAATACATGACTAAATAAATAAACAATTAAATACTTAAGTAAAATGCATTCTTTAAAATAAATAAATATCTGAGTCAACCCTATAATTCAAAATAAACTGCATAAATAAAATGAATAAAAAAAAGTGTTCATGCACTAAAAATATTTAATAAAATATTAAAAAACCTCAACCCTCGAAAATATTTAAAATGTATCATAAAACAACATGTATGGTGACTCAGAAGCTGTCACGGTCACGGGGCCACTGCTACATGTCTGCTCATACGTCCTCGCCTCCGGTGGGTACAATGTCATTCCCAACGTACTCACCTGCACCATACCAGTGTAGTGAGCCTAGAGGCCCAACATGCTAACATAGCAAGGGTTTAAAAATAATTTAAATCAATTTAATACTAATACATACATATACATGAATGAGCATGCTTAAAAATTACATAACATAACTTACTTAAATAAACATAAATAACATAATACATAACATTATTGAGCAATTCGTTTTTCTCACATAGCATGGTTGTATCCGTAGTGTAACCTTAAATCGTACATTAAATACTGATCAGCGTGGAAACCTACGTACGTGGCCGGTGACGAATCACCTCTTAAATTGGCAGTAAACTGCCCTTCAATCATATGGGGACAAGTCCCCCTTAAATTGTCACACTACTTCAACTTCCAACATAAAATATTTTTATTGCTCAACTTAAACATTAAATCATGCATAAAATATTATTTCATGAATGCATGTACTTAAATAAAATGTGTGTCCTTCATATATATTTAATTTAATTTTCTTACTAACATATAAATATTAAAATAACTTAAATGCATAAAAATAATTAAATATATATTCAGGACACATGCAAATTTTCTCATGGATGGTACTGGACTGCTGGCCCTAACACTCAAGCCCATTAACTTAAATCTGGCCCAATGGGCCAAAAAAAACAAAGATTGGCCCAATAACTTTTATGGGCCCAAAAGCCCATAAAATTAATGGACTAACTTAATTAAAATTTTAAAAGTCCAAATAAAATTATTTGGGAGTCCAAATAATTTTATTTCAATTTAATTGACTCAAAAACCCATTAATTCATAAAATATTTTAAAAAATAAAAAGACTCGAGCCCGGCCCACCAAACCCGGACCCGAACCCACTTAACCCGACCCACTAACCTACTGACCCGACCCGGACCCAAGACCCGACCCGGAAACCACCTGGAGCCCTAACCCGAAAACCCCCCCCCCCCCTTACCTTCCCCTCTCGGCTGCCGCATGCTCGGGCAGCAAGCCTTCATCGCCTGCTGCCGCCCTGCTCCGGCCACGACCGGCCGGAGCGCCACCGGCAGGACCTTCCCAGGGTCCTGCCGGTTCGAACCCTACCTTGGTTCGAGCCCCATGCACACCGCACGACGAACCCGAAGCCTCCAAATCCCGAAACCCTAAACTGCTTCGGCCATGGCACCCGACTGAACATGGTGACAACCTGGGCTCGTTTGGCTCGAACCACTCGAGCCACCCGAGCCCAGACCACGTACACACACCCCTGGAACACTAGCCATCAGCCGAACCAAGCATGGATAGGAACAAAACGTGAATATGATGCAAATATCACATGAACAAGGTGCAACCATCCAATAGTAAACGTTTTTCTGAAAATTCCTTGAATAAATTTGATGCATACACACGCACACTATTTATCACTGATAGGGAACGAAAAATGGAGAAGAAATCATGCCTTTCACCGTAGAAATCGATTTAGCACGCACGTAGGACGTTTCCGGGACGACGGGCGACGAGAAACCTTAAAACTTTGAAGAGAAACGGCTATGGAGTCTTCTTGGAGATTATTATCTGATGATGAAGATTGAGAATGGAGGGGAGGCGGCTGATGGATGGAGAAGAGCGTAGGGTTTGGGGATTATTTTAAGTAGATAATGGCTTAATAATAGAAATAGGAAGATAATAACATAAATAAGATAAATCCCAACTTTAAAAATAATAATAACTAACATAAATATTATAAAATCTCGAAATAATAATTTTAGGGAATTTTAAAGATAATAAAAAGTCAATATTTTGGCTTAATTGGAATAAAAACGGACTCCTAAAATTATATAAAATTAAATACTAAAAATTTTGAGATAATAAAACTCAAAATAATATTTTAAGGCTCTAAAAAGGCTCATAAAATAATTTGGGTGGAAAGTCGTCATCTCCTCCGTCCACGGTCCCGTCTACGCGATCAAATAATTAAAATACTAAAAATCATAAAAATCACTAATTATGGGTTAAATGCTTAAAAATAAATTAAATCATACACAAATAATTCACATAATTATTTAACCCATAAATCATAAATTTAAATAATTAAATATCCTAATTATGCAGGCGGATTTACGTAATTAAAAATATCGGGTGTTACAGTTTCCTGTTAACATAAGATTATTTCTATAAAAGTAATAATCTAATGTTAAAACGTCATTTATGTTTTTATCAAAAAGAGATATATTGTATTGTGAATAAATACAAAATTTCATCTTTTTGTAACATAAATTTCCTTCAATTTTTCCAAGGATAGAATCCTCGAAATTACGTATTCTTTTGTCACGAACTGTTATTTCAATTGGTGTATCTATTCCTTCTCGGTAGTGAGCTGATATTATTATTTCAATTCCTCCGATATGAACATATTTCAGTTCAGATCGTTCTTTTTCACTGGCTTTTGCCATGATGATATTAATATCTTGAGTTGTTAATAACTTCAGAGTATTAGACCTTGATTCGTTATTTATTTTACAAGATTGTTCTTTTGTACGAATCGAATAATAAATTAAATTTTTCCTGGGATTAATAAAATTTGAAATCTTACTTAGTATTCCTGGTTGGTCTATTAGATTTGTTTTTGAATTAGAAAACCCTGTTTTCTGTATTTCAGCAAACTTGCTTTGATTGAATATAATATTCAAATTATACTCTTGGTTTTCTTCAGATTCTTCAGATTCATCGACCAGGTTGTTTTGATTTGGAATTGTTACTTCTGTCATTTTAACATATGATAGAACTTCTTAATTTTCTTAAGGCTATTAAAAGTCTTTTTGTCGAATCTATCTGTTCTAATAAATTCTGAAAATCTTCGAAACTATCAATTGAAGATTGACAATTTTTAAGATGTTTCAAATTGTTTTCACAATTTTCTATATCAAAATTTATATTTTGAGAATATAAATTAAAGATATTCATTTTTGTATTTTCATACATTTTTCATTTAGTAAAAATTTTTACTTTTATTATTTTGTTTTTGTTGATCGGATTTCGATAACAAAGTTTGTTCTTATTCATAACATATTGTTATGTCTTCAATTTCATCGTTTTCAGAAATTTGAATTATCATTTTCCAAGTTGCTTGAAAAATGTTCTTTTTTATGATTTTTGAAATAAAAGGTTTGGAGATCTTTTATTTTATTCCATAATTGATCTATTTGACGTAAATCTTTTAGTAAGATTATTTTATCAAATAAATTTTTAATCTCAATATCTAAAGTTAATCCAGGCATTAATAATTTGCTTTATTTAAGCTCTGATACCAGGTTGCGGAATTCTTCTTCAAATTCTTATGAATTTTCTTATTCATGAATTTACAGATCTGATTCATGGATTTTCAGATCTGATTCATTTATAACAGATAAATGTTTTCATATTATTTTGGTTCCATTCATGGATTATTAATACAAATTTTAGTTGATAAATTGATTCAAATATGGTTAAATCAGAAGTATTTAAAAGATATTCACGAAATGTATCATATTCATGATCATCTTCTATTTCGAACCAGTTTTTTATTATTAATCTTCCATTTTTTATAAAGGATGATGACATGATTAATGTATTTTGACTATTTCTTTGAATTAAGGGCTGCAGAAGGTTTAGGAAGGTTATCTTGTTTGAATGAATCTTGGTTTTGAGCAGAGGCCAAATCTTTGCTTTCCCTTAACGATCACTTGATCAAACTGGTACTTGCTCTATGGATCTCCAGGTTTACTCTTAACCATGAATATTCAATGATTGGTTTCCAACCTTATCCTCCTTACGCCCTGCTTGTTTAGTTATTAGCCATAAGGCTTATTTTGTTTCTGATTTTATGTTTCTTAATTTCTGATAGTTTTCATACGTCTTGTATGAACCAGATTGTAAGAAACTTTAAGAAGAGAGAGATACTCAAACTTCACTTACTTTTTTACAGCACAAAACATCTCCTTTTATAGGCGTGGAAAAATGCATACATAATTAAAAATAAAAGAAAAGGGGGGGACCATCCGACACTACATAATGGAAACAGCTCATTTTACATCTGAGTGGATGCCTTTAACATGTGGTGTGGTCCACGATTTCATTTGTTTTTACATTGTATCACTCTCTGAATCACTGGTGCATTCGGACCATTTCTTTATTGGTTTGTCTTCTTTGACAGCTGGTTTGTCCTCTTTGACATCTGCTTCTTCTGTCTGAATGGGTTGGCAACGTCCACATTTGTGAGTGGATATCATTGTTCTTAGTTTTTGACATAACATTTGTTGGGTTTTTCGGGTCATGTCAACTCTTGCTTCATAGATTGGAGCTTCGAATTGAGCTAACATGACTTGTTCTTTCTTTTGGATTGTCTCCTTGTGTCCAGTGGTTAATAAAATTTTACTGGTTGCAAAATTTATTTTAACCTTTGAGTTTTCATCAATCTTTCCTGTCTTTGAGATCATATCAATCAATGTCTTTATTCTTATCTCAGGAAGTGTTGAGATATCCATTACTGGTTTCTCTTCATTTGATCCTTCGAATAAGAACTTGTCTTTTTGTTTTCGACATTGAATATATACCATTGGTTGATAGAATTTGTTATCATCCCAATCTGGAAGGGTTGAGTGAATACTCAATGTTAATACTGGATCGTCCTTAAAGACTGCTTTCTTGAACTGGATGATACTATTTCTCAACTGATATAGAAATAGTTCTATTTCTTGATTGTTGGGACTGACTTCCAATCCACTTAATAATCCATTTGAAAAGAATCTTACGACTTCATGCGCTGGAGCACCTTGCAGTGTTCTTGCTCTTGATATGCTCTGTGTGTCACAAGTTTGTAGCCAAGATTCTGCAGATGGTTTGGCTATTCTCAAATAGTTTAGTGTTTCAAAGAATTCAGTCTTGAGTTTTTCTGAAAAATTTGTTTTCTCAAAAATTTGTTTTTGTGGTCGCAGATTGGCCATCTTTCTTTCTTTCTTTTCAAGGGCACTTTTAAACGTCCTTTTTTCTTTTTTATTTTTCTCGGTGCTGGCTGTGTCCACCGATTCTTTTTTCTTTTCTTTTTCTTTGTCAGTGTTGGCTGTGACCACTGGCTGTTTCTCTTTTATCTCCATTATTTTGTCAAATGGAGTTGCCATTTTGATTGGTGTTCTTGGTGAGGATGATGATGATGAAGTTATCATCTTTTCTTCTGTCCTTTGAATTTTTCTACTCAAATTCCTTTCTTTTAGTTGAAGAATTTGAATTTATTCCTGCAATTCAATCAATTGTTTTTTTAATTGACTTAGTTGCTCCATCTTGATTATACTCTGCACAAGAAAACATATTTATATATATAATGGTTAGTAAAATAACTCTTTTCGTGAGTAATTCAGATAGTTTTATTATGCGTATCATTGCATTTATAAATTCTTTTGCAAGAATTGAATCAATCTTAAATTGATTATTTTACTCAAAGAGTAATTTATGTTTCTGAATATAAATATCATTTCATCAATTTATATTCCCCATGCTTTCTGAGGCATGTTCGGATGACTGAAAGTCATAAAATAATTCATGTTTCTGAATATAAATCTCATTTCATCAATTTATATTTCCCATGCTTTCTGAGGCATGTTCGGATGACTCACAGTCATTTTCTGGATCACTTAGGATCTCCTTTATTATTCCGTTACTACGGATAGTATAGTTTGGATGAAGTTCTCTGGTTAATGCGTCGGGTAATGAATTATCCGTTCCTTTGACATGTTGGATCTCGAACTGATAATGGTTCAATTCCAATTGCCATCTAATTAGCCTTGCCGCATTTCTCCCTGCATTTCTTGATATTTTCCTTGTTTTGAAATATGTTAAATTCATATTATCTGTTCTTACTAAAAACGGTTTAGAAATAAGATAAATTTCATAAGTTCTAATTGTGAATATTAAAGCTAATAATTCTTTTTCATTCGAATGATAATTTAATTGTGCACCTTGAAAAGTTCCTGATGTATAGTTGCATAATTCTTCATTATTTCTAGTAGCTGTTTTAGTAAGTTCTTCTAAATTTATTTCTCCGGTATAAGCTTTTAAACATGCTCCCCAGTATTCATCTGAAGCGTCTGTTTCAATTATTATTATATATTTATTTGAAGGAAAATATAATTCAGGAAGATTACTAATTATTTTCTTTTTAATAGTGTCTATGTAATTAGTATCTTCTTTCGACCATTTCCACTTATAGTCCTGTTTAAGTTTTACCTGAAGAGGTTTTCTAATTTCTGCAAGTTTCTTAATGTAATTTGCAGAATAAGTTAATAATCCTAAATTTTTTTTTAATTGATCTTTATCCTTGATTTCACTAGGAAAATCATGAATTTTCTTAAGTATATGCGGTTGTAAACAATGTTTTCCATCTTCTATTTGTAATCCTAAATAATTTATTTTTGTTTTGAATAATTGTGCTTTCTTTTCAGAAAGTATAATTCCATCTTTATGACAAATATCTAAAACTGTCATGAGATCTTTATAATGTTGATCTAGTGTTTTTGAATAAATTAATATGTCATCTATATAAACGCAACAAAAATCTATATATGATTTAAAAGATTCATCCATATATCTTTGAAAGATACCTGGTGCTTGTTTAAGTCCGAAAGGTAATACAGTCCATTGATATTGTCCTTTTGGACAACTGAATGCTGTAAGTAATTGTGTTTGTGGTTCTAGTTGAATTTACCAGAATCCTGATTTACAATCTAAACTGGAAAAATATTTCATTTCTCCTATATAAGATAGTAAATCATTCTTATTTGGGATATAATATTCATCCATAATTGTTGCTTTATTCATCTTTCGATAATCAATTACCATTCTTTTCTTATCAGTATCTTTCTTACTGACATAAAAGGCTGGTGAAGAGTGTGGACTTTTACTAGGGATGATTATCTTAAGTTTTAATAATTCTTGAACTTTTTTTTCAAATATTTTTGCATCATCTATGTTACATCTTCTTGGTGCTTCACGGATTGTGATATTATGGTCTTTGAGTTTTATTGAAGCAATGAATTGTTTTCTTTTCTTAATTTTGTCCTGATGATTTTCAGAACATATATCATGAAATTTCCTCATGATTTTTTTTCAGGATTAATCGTTAAAATATTTTCTATTTTTAGTTCTATTGAATTTGTATTTCGTTTATGAAAATTCTTTGTAAATCCTTCATTTCCTACGCGAAATGCTGTTCGTATTTTGGGAATGTAAATCATTGATGATCCTTTGTTTAAAGTTATGTGATCTTCAAATTGTGTAAAGGGAAGATATTCTCTTAAAAAGTTATTTCCTATTATAATGTCCATTCCTGATTCTATTTGATATATAATGAGTATTACAAATTTTGTTTCTTCTATTTCTATTTTTAATTTTTCTGCTACTGTATTAAGCATGATTATTGATCCATATCCTATTCGAACTTTTAATCCTTTATCATATTTCTTCCAATAATGATTTGGAAGTATATGCTTGCTTCCTAAACACATACTTGCTCCTGTATCAACATAAGCATGCATATGATATGGTTTATGTTCTTTGATTTTAATTTGAATTTTTATATATATACTATTTGGATTAGTTTTGTTTTTATTATCCATTCTCTCATTTTTTTAAGAGATAAGGGTAAAATTGGTATTTAGAAACAAAAGTTTCTCTCTCCAGGGAGTTGAAAGTAAGTTTTATTTATGTAGGGATTTATAAATAAGTTATAAAGTGTTTTAGGGAGTGATTAACAATTAACCCATTAACCATCCCTGATATTAGTCATTAATTTTTTTCATTTATTGTCTTTATTTTAATACAAGTGTATCTGATGTTTATGGAATATTGATATATAAAAAAATTAAATTATAAGATGTTGCTTTAAATAATTTATTTATTTAAAATATAGAAATTTAATAATATATTTTTTTAAATATATATGATGTGTAGACGTATTAAAATTAAAATTATTATATCAATTTTTTAACTAAATTAACTTTTATTAAAATTAAATTTACAATTAAAAGTTTATAATTATATTTATTATTTTAAATTTTTTTATTAAAATTTCTTGAAGTAAAGATTTTGAAAAAAAAAAATTCATACGTCAAATTTAAGTTGTATTACAATATATAGTATTAAATTTCCAATTCAATAATATCACTACATATTTGATGTTAATAACATCAATATAATTACGAACACAATATGATAAAATATATAAATATAATGATATAAAACTTTAAGTTGGCAATACGCTACCAAAGTTAAGACCTCGATTATTTATAATGAATTTCAAATCCATTTGATTTCTTGAAATAATTTGTGGGCAAATCGATAACTTGCTAATCAATATAATAGATTTAATGTTTATTGTGATAAATTTGAAATACATGCCCAAATATTTATTTTATTTTTTTTACTTTTCAAATTAAATCCTTTCACCCAAATACATCCATAATTTTCCTAATCCGATTTCAATTTTCATAATAGAAGCTTAGGCTTTGAGTCTTAAAGATTGATGAATGCAGAAAGATTTTAAGAAACATTTTTCAATTTTTTTGGACAAAATTTTATTAAGAAAAAGCAGAGATTTCTCAAAAACGCGTTTAATCATTTTTTTGGTTGCAAGAAACAACTCTTTTTTCGATACATGTGATTTCCATGTGGATAAGAAAGGCAAAATCATGTGGTTTCTCAAGTAACGAGAAGCTGAGTTGAAAGAATTTTGACAACGCTCATTTCGATTTCAATCCTCTTATTTAACACCAATTTCATAGTGGATGAGTCGATGTTATCTTGAGGATAGTTGTTTTGATATGATCTCGAAAGCAGATCAAATCACTTGATATGCTATTTGATCTGGTCCGTTCAGATCAAGTCAAGTCAAGACAACTACCCTGAGAATAACATGTACTGATTCTTGTTTCGTTATTTAATCGACTTAGTGGTGGAGTCACAATATGGCCACCTGGACTTGGTCAATTTGATGAATGAATTCAAAAAAATAAAAAAAAAATTCTAAGATTTAAAATCCCAACTCAATTAATAGATCAATAATCCTAACTCCGAATCTCCGATAATGATTCGACTCAACCTGTCCACTAGCTTAATTAAATTGCATAGATAGAGGCAAACAAGATTGTGGAGTACTTGCGGCCTTCAATTGAAAATTGCTAATGATATGATAAGAGTTAGTTGGCAAAGCACGTTATATTATTCCAACTGATTTGACTTCCAAGTTTCAAAAAATAATTCAAATCATGCACTTTAGAGACAAGATACAGAGCATTTCATCACCAAGTTGACTTTAAAAAAAAAAAAAAAAAACACTTCGAATAATAAAACTATTAACGTTACTTAGAGTCAACTTCAAAAGCTCCAAAGCCCAAAAACATGGTAACAAGGTGGCCTGCACGTCCACCTAAAGTGCCCCAAATCACCCTCTATATCTACCTAATTGAGCCATTTCAACTTCAACTCATTCAGCATGGGGAATTGCATAAGCGCAGGATCCACACTATCCCGCAAGAAGACGATCCACCCCGCCCCGAAAACGCCCTGCAGCGGCGGCAACTCTCCATTGCCCGAAGAGATCCAGAAACTAATCCCGCAGCTGATGCAGCTTAGCGGCCTGCAAACGAAACAGGGCTCGACCGAGGATTGCGGTGGCCAGCGAGTAAAGATGGTGCTGACGAGAGAGCAATTAGAGGTGCTGACAAGAAATGCACCGGCGCTTGAGTCTTTATTGAGAAAGCTCAAGAAATGGAGGCCATGTTTAGATACGATTCCAGAAATACTATAGCTGAGTTTCTGATCCAAGAAATGTGCGTAGGCGTCGGTTTTATTCGCCTTTTCGATCTCTCTAGCCATTCTTCGGCTTGCAACCCGAATTTTCCAAGGGATGAAGGAAAATTGAGAGGTGTTACGTTTGTATCCTATGTAAGATTCAGCATTGAGACTCACTTTTGAGGCCAATGCAGAGATTAGCTAGTGGTTAAGAAACTTCATGTATTTTGGAAGTCTAAACATATAGATATATATCTTATACAAATCATCACTTACATTGTTTTTTATTTGAAAATGTAGAGTTAATAATATTGACTGTCCGAAAATTCATTATCTATGTTTTTGCAACTGATAATTGTTAAGGTCCTGTATATGTAAAACATTGTATTAGATAATAATTAAAATAAGAACAATACATGCAATGAGTTATTATTAATCCTTGCAGATTGGATATAATTAATTTGTTGATGCAAGCATGGTGCTGATTAAAGTAGCTAGTTATGTATAGGAAGATTGATTTCTTGGCATTAGAGGCAAAACAAGACAAGAATAAGGCATATGTACCGTAAAGGTTAAGTACATGTTAGGACCAAGAATCTTTGCAAATTCCTACTCTCTTCAAAAAGCCTCAAAGATTTTTGTAATGCAAAAATACCCTCTAGAGATCATGGAAATGTATGGCATGTTTATGCAATACAGATACTTCTTGGCCGCGGCAATGGCGGTAGTATTGAGCACGACGAGTTTCTTGATTGTGGTACCTCGGATTACTACCATTCTTTACTATTTTTGGCCTCTTTTTGTCTCCACGGCCGTGGTCTTGGCAGCGATTGTTGTCATCGGTCAAATATCGCCAATCCCTCCAGCGTTTTCCGATGGTAAAGAAGGTGAAGCGCTCTTGGATTATGTTGCAGGGCAGCCAGAAAGATTTGAGGATTACCATTGAATCTAATTAGAAGTTTGGAGATCTGGTGGATTGAATTATTCAAATTAATCATGTTAATTTTATATATCGTTACATTTGATGTTGCATGCATTTGATTCATTTAATGAACAGTGACATTATATATTAAAAATCGATTGAAGTAATTAATATGTAACTATTCTTATCATGAAATTGTAGTTGATTCAATTAATTTTTTCCTTTATACAATCTAGAATATATTAGGAGTATTCAAACTTTAAAAAAAATGTATTTAGCCTTAATTTTGAATCAGATCGGATGTGCCATCTCAAATTCGATTCTTATTTCCCTATAATAAATCTAGTTTACGCCTAAAAATTTATTTGCTGCCTATGCTTTTCGTCTCTGTCGGCTGACTCGGCTCGTCCTTCAATATGTGTATTACGGCTTTTCTCATTCAGACATTAAATGCAAATTAATTAGTCGACGTGACAATGGGAAAATAGTAATAACTAGAGAGAGAACATACTATTTGAAATTTAGTAACATTGATCCCTTAATTCTAAAGTCACACATTGTGTAATAATTAATAATAATAATAATAATACACAGTACTTATTTAATTTTTATGTATGCAAATGTCATTGCTCCGTAAATTAATTTTGTTTCGTTCGTTGTAACATAAATTACCTCAAAATTAGATAATTTTTTTTAAAAAAAAAACACTGAAAATATAATTTAAATAAATATATATAATAAAAATATGATCGTTTGGTGTCTATATCTAATAGTGCGCCTATAAAACATAAATATAACAAATGAGCTTAATTAGTCTGTAATCTGTACAAGTAGCTAGCCAAAAAGTATAAGTATAAAATATAGAACCCTACATTTGCTATATTAACAATCAATACAAATTGGGTGGCAATTCAGAGCCTTCCAGTTTTCTATGCGCATGCTGCCACTATAAAGTGGTTATTATCACCTCAGAAATTAAACCATTTCTAACGAAAATCGATCTGTTTTTATAAGTATCTGGGGAAAATGGTTTGTTGATTTAGTTTACAGCACTTTTGTTACGTTTTAGAGGAAAGAATTTCGAAGATGAAATGTTTGGTCGCTCTTTCCATTATTCATTTGTTCTCAGGTACGTGCATAATTAATTTTTTTGCCAACCATTTTATATTTTACAAGATCATGAGCACTCACTCAGTGTTATCTGATTAGACATATTGGTTCAAATTCATGCATGTTGTATATATATAATTATATATACAGATCATATCTCTTGAGATTTATTTAAAAACTATTTTCATATCTTCGGATGGTTTAAAAATTTGATTGGATCGAGTAGGGGATATTAATCGTGATTTCACAAAAAAATTATTAAGATAGTTGATCGATCAGTTGAAATCTTTTCATATACCGTTATGTTTCGTTAGTTGATCATGTACTTTGTTTCATAAAAAAAAATTAGCTCAAATACTAATATGGTTAGAGTTATAAATCATTATGTTATATATTCATAATTTATCGTCCTTATATCATATACGTACTGTCCTAGATCATCATCTTGCCCGAGAGACAAAAGAGGTTGAGTAAAGAAAGATAATGAACGCCTAATATTGAGGGGCTAATAGCATTCCACCACCTTGTGAAATTTCTATATAACACAAAACCCCCTATAAAAATTTATTAAGTCCTTCACCTTTCAAAAAATTAGCTAAAACAGCCTTACATCGAAAATTGTACTTACACGCGCTGAAAGTGAGATTTGTCATGATTGTTTTTATTTTTCATTACCTCAAATGACAAAAATACCCTCAAGTACTTGAATAACTATTTTGTTAGTGGGTTTTTATTTGTCCAACTATTTAACATATGATTTTTGAATTTTATTATTTTAAATTTTATGAAGTTGAAAAATACTACTATTTGAAACAGTGAATTCACCAACTTACTAACCAAACATGTTATTTTTATTATTCTGTAATTTATAAAAATACATAATAAAAATCATTGATTATATTAGTGATAAACTAAATAAAAAATTAATATTCACAATAATAATTATTAATATTAGTAATATTTGAATACAAGATAAGGGTGCTTAAAAATCAAAATAAGACAAGTTAAAGAAATTTATCAAAATAAAAAATATATAATTAAGGAAATTTTAAATTTTTTGAAATAAATTAATATTAGAGTTAACATGATACCTTGCATTAGAACCGGAGTATTTGGGTATAATTTGATTTTACATTGTTAAAAATTTGATCTAAAACAAATATATCAATTATGCTTATAAAAATTTTCCATAAAATTCTAATAAATAATTAAATGAATAAAATTATTATGAAAATTTATTAACTTATAATGAATGAACATATTAATAAAAATTCAAAACATATTTATCATGTCAACCGAAAATTTTAATTTTCAAATCATTTATCATGTCTGTCATAATTTCTTTACCGATATTTACTAATTCATTAATATAATTACTATATATTCATATTATATATATACATTATATATAATATAATTTATTCAAAATAGTATACGAAATAGGGCTTAAAATCAAATAAAATGAAGTTAAACTGATCGTTGATAAATATAAAACTTTATAATTGAGAAAATTGAATAAAAAAATAAATAATTATATATATATATATATATATATATAACAATATGTGGTTAATTTGAATCACTTGAGAGATAAAGAAATGGATTTTGTTTATAAGATTAATTGAATAGTTCTTTAAATTTGCTAATGTTATTATGATTTTATTAATATTTTCACATTATTATTACTACGATTATTAATTATATTTCATATTATTAATTAAAATAATATGTTCGGTTAGAAAGTTAGTGAATTCACTGTTCCGAATAATCGTATTTTATACAATTAAAAAATCATATGATAAAAAATTGGACAAAGAAAAATACACTAACAAATATTATGCTTAATGATTTAGGGGTATTTCAGTCATTTGAGGCAATAAAAAGTAAAAAAAACATGACCAATTGCATTTCAAACGCGTGCAACACCAATTTTCGATGCAGGGGGTTTTTAGCTAATTTTTTGAAAAGTAAAGACTTAATAGCTAATTCATTTTTTATAAAGGGTTTTGTGCTATATACGAATTTCATAAGGAGGCGGAATAAAATTAGCCCAATATTGAGATGTAGTTAGCAGAATTCAATTAATGTCATCCAGTATTAATATAATATAATTACAATTATAATGTTATTACAGCTGTGGGTATTAATGGTGCATTGGAAGCCGCTGCTAATGAAGAACTACCTGTCTTGTCCAGTGGAATTCATGCAGTCATGATGGGCAGAAAGCTAGTTGCAAATTACACTGGTAATATCTTTTTTTTTTTTTTTTTGGGGGAGGGGGAAATGTATCAAGAAGAACGTATAGAGAAATCAATTTTCGTACATGGAATAAACTTTTCCACCTTTAAGTACCTCTCATTTACAATTAACAATGTGTTTCTTAAATTATATTTTACGGGAAGGCGATGGATCCGGTAACATAAATCGGGTCGATGATGGGACGCCGTCGTGTTCGATCGATGACATCCTGGTCGACCAAGGCGCGACGGAGCCGCTACCCAACGGTATACCTACGTACACGGTGGAAGTTCAGAATGTGTGTGTGAGCGGGTGCAGCATCGCCGACATCCACCTCGGGTGCGGGTGGTTCAGCTCCGCGAGGCTGGTGGATCCGACCATATTCCGGCGGGTTGAATACGACGATTGCCTTGTCAACGGCGGAGAGCCCCTCGGCCCTGGAGAAGCTCTTTCTTTCCAATATGCCAATTCTTTCATGTATCATCTTTATGTATCATCCGTAGCTTGTTAACTATATATATGCATGTGCACGTGTTTAATTTTTTATTATAATATGTACCTATAATATAAATTATAATTATAATCATGTTAATTTGTTTCGGTCGATAATTAAATGAATTTTTATGCGGCTCGCATGTGCATTAACCAGGGTTTTTGCCCACATGGACTAATCTATTCAAATATTTACATTTTTATAAGCATGTTTCGCGTACTTTTGTTGTGTTCGTAGAAAGGAGAGATGGTTGGCATCTCCCCCGACAGGGACGGGAATGGCCTTCGGGCCTTTCTTGTTAACACACATCCGGTTAAGGCTTCCCACTTCCGTGGATCTTCTAACCCAATTTTTTTGTTCTTATCAGAAATATAACTTAATTTTATTTATTATTATTTTGCCTTCAAAATTTCTGTTTTCGACAATGGACTTGTCGCGAAAATTGAAATTTCCAAAAACATCAAGCCGCTATATACATCGAGTAATTAAATCATTACAAATTACAATCAAGTAAAGCCCCTTTTTGGCTCAATTTATACTTCATGTCTGGTATTAAAAGCATGATTTCTCAAAAAGGTAAACTTGTTTTTAAATTCCTAAATTCAAACTTAAATTACATTCCGTATATGTAGAAAAAATGTTTTTGTAACTCTTTGATCAATCAAAAAATGTTTTTTCATTTCTCGGGCCCACAAATTTTTTCTCGCGTGAAATTCGTTACGAAACACTAAAACTATGGTATTAAAATATGATATTTGAGTACTAATTATTTAAGATATGATAAATTGATATTAATATATGATTTTTGAGTACTCAAACATGTGTGCAAGGGTATTAGTATCAATGGCACTTTTTTCTTTTTATTTTATGAAAACCGAAACAAAATATTAAAAATATAGTATCAATAAATGATATTTGAATACTAATTGTTTTAGATCTAGTACTATTATATGATTTTTTAATACTCAAACATGTATGCAAATATTGATATCAATAAGACAATAACACATAGAGCCGTCAATTTGGGTTAGGCCCGTCGAGTCGGCCCGCCCCGCCACACAATTTAAGTAGGTTTGGTTAAAAAAATTTCAACCCAACTAAAGGTGGGCCTAGGTGGGCCAACCCGTCTAGGCCCGTGACCCGCGTGGGTTGGCCCGCCGCGGGCTTGAGTTGGCCTGCGGGCCTGAAAAATTATTATTTTATTTTTATTGTGATATATGTATTTTTTAATAAAATTTGTGAAATTTTTTGTATTAATTAGTTTACATAAAATTTACATGTATGAAATCAATAATTAATTTTTTTATTAATATGTTTCTATTAATATTTATTTATGAAATAAAAATTATAATTAATTATAATGATTTTTATTTATTTTTATTTGTAGAGAACCAACCCGCGGGCCGGCCCGCCTAACCCGCAACCCACCTTGGGTTGGGTTGGGTCGGATCGAGGATTTTCAGCCCACCGGGATGGTGGGCCGGCCCGCCCTCAACCCGCCAAAAGGTGGGTTTTTGATGGGCCGGTCCGGTCCGCCATGAGTTGGCCCGTCTGACAGCTCTAATAACACATTTGTCTTTTTGGATGAAAATCGATACAAAATATTGGAAATGAAGTATAATATGATATTTGAATACTAATTATTTTAAATTTGGTAATAACATATGATTTTTGAATACCTAAACATGTGCTGTAAATGTTGATATTAATAAAATTCATATTTTATACTCAAAATAAACCAGTTAGTGCTAATGAAATATCATATATTAATAACATATTGTCAATGTTTTGTGTGGATTTTCACTCATAAAAGAAATGTGAGATCAGGAAATGTAGAAGTATATTTTGTAGATCAAAAACTGCAAAAACGTTATTTTTAACCGAGAGTGAATACAAATTTGAGTTTAGGTTTAAGGATTTAAAAAAATTTACCATATCTAAAATCCAAATTATATATTACACGCGTAGTTTATTTATAATAGTAATCTATACATACAAAAATTTCACTTGCATAAATAATTTATGTTGAATCCCAAAAATAAATATTATTTTAATTTATTTAATTTTAAAAATAAATATGAGAAATGATAATTGTAATCGATAAATAATAAATTTTATCGAACTATGAAAGTAGAGGTATCTTTTTCTATATATTAAACCGATTGAGTTAATTGTTTTAAGAGGTTTATGTATTATCATATAGTGATATTATCCGGTGTTTTTAATTCGTCCTTAAAAATAAAATCTTTAGATCTATCGTCTATCTACATGGTGTAAAACAATATAGTTTTAGGGAAACGTTATAAAATGTATAGCAACAACGTATTGATACTAATGTAGTGTTTGATAATGTTTTTCTAAGAAGCACATTTGAGGCAAAAACTCAAAGTGCTAATTTTGCGAAGGAAAACACTCAAAAGTACTTATTTGAATTATTCTCAAACACTGCCTATGTATGCTACTAACCCCGTTAAACAAGTTTGAGACATAATGTGATACGGTTGTTAATATTAATATGGATCCAAAGTTAGTGCACCAACAACTCAATGAGTGGGCCAAGAAGGGGATAATAATTGACAACCAGGTCCATGAGCAAAAGAAGCCCATAGAAGAAACAAAAGCCCAAGAAGATTCAGAAGATGACAACCGTCTTCCTCAATCTAGAAGATGCTCCAAACCCATGTGGATGAAGGATTACGTCACTTGAAGGAGAAAGCACGCACTACACGCAGGAGATTGTTAGTTAGTTAGAAATTAACTTGTTCTATCTATTATCGTTATCGTGTGTATCAAGTTACTTGGGGAAGTATAAATATTGTAAACAAGCAGTAGTCATGTATGAGAAAATTGACATTGCAAGTTTATTGCTGAAGTTTTGCGCATACTCGAAATTGTGCCTCTTTTCTTATCACTGGTGCTCTCGTTGTCATGAGGAACGAAGATGTTGCTGAAGCCATGCGTCAATTGGAGTCCAATTTCAAACTCCATTCGGACGCCCAACTCGCCACTTACACAATAATTCTGGAAAATTACATGACCTCCATGGACGCTCGATTCCAATCACTGAGTCAGAATTCTCAGGATTCCTCAGGAGAGAAAATCACAATTCCACCTATCGATGAGGTCAACAAGCCACTGCGGGAGGGTGGTAAGGACCTGGGATTTTACATAAAGAATTTCAAGGTTGATCTACCTAAATTCAATGGTACGGATGTTCATCTTTGGGTTTATAAGGTGGAAAAATATTTTGACATTCACTCCATTCCGGCGGATACTCGTTTGCGACTCATTGCTTTCCAACTAGAGGGGGAGGTGGCTATCTGGTTCCAGTGGATGGATCGCAACGCTGCTCTTCCCAACTGGGAGATGTTCTTGTCTGCCATCCAAGAACGATTTGGTACTTCTCTTTATGATGATCCCTTGGGTCGAATTTCTAAACTGACCCAAACCGGAACTGTTGCTCGTTTTCGCTCTGAATTTGAAGAACTCATGACTTGCATAACTGGCGTCTCTGAGTCCATGTTCACGAACTTTTTCATCTGGGGTCTAAAACCCGAGATTCGTCGCGAGTTACTCATTTCTCCTCCAAATGGGTTAACAGACGCGATGATGAAAGCTCATTTGTTTGATGATCGCAACATGGACCTCCGTGGTCTCACTCTCAAAGCCACGGGCCGCTCTATTCCACTGCCATACAATCCAGGTCGTGGTACATTTTTTCAACCGGAGGGGGTTGCTCCCAATTCAGGCGGACACCAGAAACCCACCAACCCTACGTCTACGGTTCCTATGAAATGATTGACTCCGGCGGAAATTCAAGAGAAACGGGAAAAGGGTCTATGTTTTACTTGTGATAAAAAATTTAATGCTCATCATCGGTGCAAGAACAGAGTCATGATCCTAATGGGTTGGGAAGGAGAGAACACGATAGAAGATGGCTCTAGTACTGGTATTATGAAGTTGGCAGAGGAACTGGAAGGCGAATTTGAGGTAAGTCTAAATTCTCTTACTAATGCCTCCAATCCTCGTATCTTTCGCATTACTGCCACCCACTTCACTTCACCGGTAGAAATTTTGATTGATACGGGAAGTCACAACAACTTTATACAAGAAGGTTTGCTGGAGAAGTTACACCTTCAAAGTGCTCCCGCTAAACGTTTTCGAGTCTATATGGGTAATGGACAATATCTGTGGTGTGACAAATTGTGCCCTAAGGTTTTGTTGATTCTTCAAGGGCATGAGTTTTTCATTGATCTATATGTACTACCAATCTGCGGGTTAGATGTTGTACTGGGCATGCAATGGCTACGAACCTTGGGTCCTTGCTTGCATGATCATGAAGCATTGACCATGGAATTCTCTTGGAATAACCAGCGCATATGTCTAAAGGGAGACACGATGGCCCCACCAAATTCAATCTCTTATCATCAACTATGTTCATTGCTTAGCCGAGATTCTCTCACAGTCTGTTTTTCACTTACTGAGACACTGTTGAAGGTGAATTTTGATGAAGAACAGACTTGTATGCTTCCCATCATCAATGAACAACAGTTACCGACCCAGGGACTCAAGTTACTAGACCAATTTCAAGCAGTGTTTGAAGAGCCCCATTCAGTGCCTCCTCATCGCACAATAGATCACCGTATACATCTATTTCCAGGGACATCGCCAGTTAACGTGCGGCCCTACCGATACCCTTACTTTCAAAAGGATGCAATGGAGAAGCTAGTAGTGGAACTGCTAGACCAAGGGTTCATCCGCCCCAGCACTAGTCCCTATTCTTCACCAGCCCTGTTGGTTAAAAAAAAAGATGGCTCTTGGCGTTTTTGTGTGGATTACAGAGCCCTTAACACCGTCACAGTTAAGGACCGATTCCCAATACCTACCATTGATGAGCTACTTGATGAATTGGGGAGTGCCAGGGTATTTTCTAAATTAGACCTGCGTGCCGGATATCATCAAGTACGTATGCATACCAAGGACATTCACAAGACTGCTTTCCGAACTCATGAAGGACATTATGAGTTTGTGGTTATGCCCTTTGGGTTGACCAATGCCCCTTCCACATTTCAGGCTACCATGAACAACATCTTCAAGCCATACTCTCGGAAATTCGTCATCATTTTTTTTTATGACATCTTAATTTATAGTGCTTCTATCCTTGATCATATTAGTCACTTGCGTCAGGTTTTGGAGTGCCTCGCGGAGCATAAATTATATGCCAAGAAGAGCAAATGCAGTTTCTTTCAACCTGCTATTGAATATCTCGGTCATGTGGTTACAGCAAATGGTGTGCTTGCAGATCAAAAAAAGATGGATGCAATGTCGCAATGGCCCACTCCCAAAACCCTTAAACAGCTTCGGGGATTTCTGGGTATCACTGGTTATTATCGCCGTTTTGTTCAACGCTATGCTACCATTGCAGCACCACTGACCGATTTGCTAAAAAAAGAACCATTGCAGTGGACTGCGGCAGCTTCTGTTGCTTTTGAACAACTCAAGAGTGCCATGATTTCTACTCCAGTATTGCGCCCTCCAGATTTTTCAAAAGCTTTTGTGATTGAAACGGACGCTTCCCAAGTTGGGGTTGGAGGTGTCTTGATGCAGGATGAGCAACCAATTGCATATTTTAGCAAGAAACTAGGGCCAAGAATGCAAGCTTCCTCAACCTATGTTCGGGAACTATATGCAATAACCGAGGCAGTGGGGAAATGGAGGCAATATCTCTTAGGTCAACAGTTTGTCATACGAACTGATCACAAAAGTCTGAAAGACTTTCTCACACAAACCATACAGACACTAGAGCAACACCATTATTTGAGGAAATTGATTGGATTTAAATTTGTGATCCAATATAAACCGGGTAAGGAAAATTCCGCTGCTGATGCTTTGTCCAGAATTTATGAGGCAGACAACATGCTCTTCAAGCATACCTTGTTTACAGCCATCTCTCGACCAGTGTACGCTTGTCTTGAGATTCTTCGCCAGGAAAATCAAACTCTATCTGAATTAGTGAAATTGCACCAGCAGCTAGCAAGTGGGGACATCGCCGATTCTCAATACTCCATTGTTGATGACCTATTGTTGTATAAAGGGAGATATTTTCTTGCTTCCGATTCGAAGTTAAAGGAAGAACTACTACAGGAATTTCATAGTTCTCCAACTGGGGGACATGCCGGGGTGCATCAAACTTTCATGAGACTCTCAGCAAATTTCCATTGGCGAGGAATGCGTCAGGCAGTGAAGGATTTTGTTCTCAAATGTTATGTATGCCAAACCACCAAGTATTCGACTGACAAACCATTTGGGCTCTTGCAACCCACTGAACTCCCTAATCAGATATGGGAGGATATCTCATTGGACTTTATTATTGGGCTGCCACGATCCAAGGGATACACTGCTATACTGGTGGTTGTTGATCGCTTCACCAAATATGCCCATTTCGGCCCACTCCCCACTTCGCATACAGCTAGCCAAGTAGCCGAGCTTTTTTGTACAATGATAATCAAGCTACATGGAGTACCCAAGTCAATTATCTCAGACAGGGACCCCATCTTCACAAGCAATTTCTGGCGTACAATATTTGAAATCATGGGCACCCTCGTTCGTATGAGCTCAGCATACCACCCGCAGACGGACGGGCAATCCGAGGTGGTAAATCGCTGTCTCGAGCAATACTTGTGATCTTTCACTTATGGCAACCCAAACACTTGGGCTTCCTTTTTGTGTTGGGCCGAATATCACTACAACACAAGTTACCACTCTTCCATTCGGATGTCACCTTTCCAAGCTGTGTATGGAAGACCTCCACCAACAATTCCAGTATATGAAAAGGGCACCTCGTCCCTCGCAACAGTAGAAAATGACTTGTTAACTCGCGATGATATTATAAAACAACTGAAAGAGAACTTGATGCAGGCCCAAAATCGCATGAAGATAATAGCTGATGGCCACCGTATGAATCTTGAGGACAAGGTGGTATTTGAAGGGGAGGGGAGTGATACGGTTGTTAATATTAATATGGATCCAAAGTTAGTGCACCAACAACTCAATGAGTGGGCCAAGAAGGGGATAATAATTGACAACCAGGTCCATGAGCAAAAGAAGCCCATAGAAGAAACAAAAGCCCAAGAAGATTCAGAAGATGACAACCGTCTTCCTCAATCTAGAAGATGCTCCAAACCCATGTGGATGAAGGATTATGTCACTTGAAGGAGAAAGCACGCACTACACGCAGGAGATTGTTAGTTAGTTAGAAATTAACTTGTTCTATCTATTATCGTTATCGTGTGTATCAAGTTACTTGGGGAAGTATAAATATTGTAAACAAGCAGTAGCCATGTATGACAAAATTGACATTGCAAGTTTATTGCTGGAGTTTAGCGCATACTCGAAATTGTGCCTCTTTTCTTATCATAATGGATTCATACCAATCTTGAAATTCCATCCAAAATTGAAAGAAACTCAATTAGAATATAATTTTTAATCAATTTTTTTTTTATCAACCATGATGTACATAAAAAAATTATTTATTCGACTAAAAGTTGATTTTTTGTGAGATAATTAATCTCACGGATCTATATCGACGAGCAAGCCAAATCAATTCGAATCATATTTATAATAAAATATAATAATTTTTCATGTGTCGAGTTATATTAATTATCCGTCTTGTGGGGACTTCGGGTGCTAATCTCATCTTATAGGGCGATTAAAAACTGAAAAAATACAATCTGAAATACAGGACATTTGGCGACGCAAAATCACGTCGCAAAAGATCAACAAATTTTTTATTTTTTTTTGAAAACCTTGACGCGCGGGCGCGGGCGCGCCTAAGGCTCGGGCCAAGGCACCCAAAGTGCCTTGGTTAGGCGCGGCTGCGCCTACTGGGCTGTGCGGGCGCGCCTAGGCCTTGGATTTCACTTCTAAATAGCTGAAAAATGAAGGTTTTGCCCCTGTTTTGAATCTCAAACATCCTCTAACTTATAAAGCATGAATCCAACATATAAATCTAGAAGAAAACATGCAATCTCAAGAGCTAACCAAGCAAGCAAATATGGAACTAGACATACAACCCACAAGATCTTACATTGTTCTTATTCTTGCCAAACATACAAGTCTTTATGGGCAAGTGTTTATAACAAAAAATAAACAAGATCTAGATACAAAGGTTGACATCAACTCTACGGCATAAACCCGAGATCACCACATCTAACTCCACCTCTTTCTGCTTACAATCTTCTTTGTCCTGTGCTCACCCCATCTATTCCCATGCACATATACAAACATAGAAATAGCCGGATATCTCCGGTGAGAATTGAATCCCAGTATAAAACAATTATATCATGCATATCATAGAGTTTAAATAATTACTCATATAAACATCTCAACAAGAATTAAACCAATCTAATGTAATGCATGACTTAAAAATCTGCTATCAAGTTCTATATGAAAGAGTGGGTGCCCGGTTAGCCAACTTGTGGCTAAGGGCTTTTGTGACTCTATGTATAAACAATCTTTGTTTAATATAATTTACATTCATTAATGACATTTTCTTTGTCTTTTTTCATATTGTTATATTGTGATATACTATTGATGTTTTGATAAAGACCTTGAATATACTATAGTGTAAGTAAGATGAGATAGTGAATAAAGAGAGATCACTATTATGAAACACATCTTATAGTCACTGTATATTCTAAACAGTTCCTAGTCAATTGAGCCGTCCTCTAATAAGAATAAGGATCGCTCGAGATTGAGACTAGCATTTGTGATGCCAAGTACCACGTTTCATTGGTAATGGACATGGAGATGTTCAAAGCATGCAAATGGATATTCATATGATGAATGATCGAACTACCCTGTTCGGACTTTCCAAGTGGTTATCACTTATCGAGTGGATAGAGTCCGCGGTTTTGGTTGTACACCATTAGTCCTTACTACTTGAAACATCATTGAGACTCTATATGCTAGTACTGTACTTTGACTCGTTTACCGACTCTATTGGGGTCATCAGGTATCGGAATTGGGTACAGTTACGACACATATAGGAGTCGATGCTTTGTTGTCAAGGATTCACCACATACTTGCGAGTGTGGATATCCTATGCGATCTGAGGAGATATTAGTGTGACGAATCTCTGGCCAGAGTACATGATGTGTTTTAGGTTACTCGATTTTCCTAGTAACACATGCAATGTCACTATTTGATCTCCAAGATATAATGCATAGTTATCGAATCTCGAACGACTCTCGATGCACCAATGGTTGTTGATTCGATCGGGATATATGGATGAAGGGACCGTACTGTACGCTAACCAAAATCTACTGATTCTTGCAGGCACTATCAGTGATACCTAGGGAATCATGGGGCGATGCTGCTAGACGCTCTTACCATGATTCGTTGGGCAAGTCGGAAATTGTTGTTCCGAGTCACAAGGAGTTGTGAGCTCACGGCTAGCTGTATCCCTGAACCATTGAGGGCCACACAAGTAATGGATTACTAAAATCCGTTGAGATAGTTAAATTTAAAGAGTTAAATTTAATGAAACAGAAGTTGAACTTCTTAATTAAAGGGAGTGGAATTTCCTAAAATGACATAGGGATGGACATTTTTGGAAATCACTGAATTCGGATTCAGAAAAATTATCTTGACTTTAAAAGATGCAGAAATGGTTTCTGTATACATTGGTAAAATCAGTTTATCAATAAGAGTCACGATGAATTTTATATTAATTTCTATAATAACAGACTTGGCTTGTTGGGCTTAAGTTATGGATTATGGGCCCTAAGGAGTTAGAGTTCTAATATAATCATAACTTAATCTAGTCTAAAAATTATCTATAAATATATGAGTAGTGTTCGAAAATCATAAGCATTCCTCTCTTGCAATTTTTGAAATCACAAATATATTTTAAAGGGGAATTTTCGAAAATTCCTCTGTCCCTTTAGAGAAAATTCGGTCTGTGATTTTTGTGAAAAATTACATTTCGAATTAACAGATCAAATCTGTTTATTCTCATCGATAAACATCTGATTGATTTCTAGTGCAATCAATCAGAGGGTTTCTGTTTTCTGTTCATGGACCTTATTCCGGAGATTGATCGTGAAGCCATCGGTTCCCGGGATATACAAGAAGAGCAGATTAAATTCTGTTGGTGTCCATAATCAAGCCGTTGCTTAAAGAGGTAAAATATTATTAATTGTGATTATTATTATTTTACTTGCATAATTTAATCGTAAAGTTTTGATACCCATGATATGGAATCGTTCCATATATAAAAATGAAATTTTTAAACTTCCGCTGCACCGGGTATCAATTCTTAATTGATCTGAACACGTTTTCCAACACTATATAGGTTCTTGGGATCCCGGGGAAGAAGAACACAACAAATCTCCCACCTACTCTCCCTTTCGGGGTGGCGTTGAGCTCTTTTCCCGGACTTTGGCATACTATATCAAGTTTCTAACAATAGGAGTCGATCTATCTCCTAAGTTCCTTGATATATATCCAAACGTCCGTATTCTTTTGGCAAATCTGCCATTTGAAATCTAAAAGGGTTGTTGGCTCAATATGAATGCATCAAAGTCTAGAAGCATAATAATAAAAGCCAACTAATAACAAGCTAAGTCAAATAAGTAAGTAAATGTGCAAATACAACACATATAAGCAACATAGTATGTGGTTTTGGAAAGGACATTCAAGCAAAGTCTCTTGAATGTACAAGCCCTTATTCTAAGGTTGTCTAATACCTTTCAAGATTAGTTTCAAAGCTCTTCAAATCTGATCTAGCTGCACAACAAAACCTCAATCAAAATCTGTTCAACAAACTAAGTCTTGCAAGCTAATCTTCAAAGCAAACCTTGAGCTATTTTATTCCGGTTTTGCCGCTGAATTCCCGAGTTCGATAACCTTCAAAACCAATATGAAAATATAGCATAGCAAGCTAATTATATCAGCAAGAACTTACATGATACTCAGCTCATGTAATCTAGACTCAAACTTGATCATTTTTCAAACCGACGGCATAACGGTACGGAATCGGTAACCGAAACTGAAATCTAACCAATCTATCAATCAAACCAACTTCATTTACATGATATACCAGCAAACATACATCAATATACCAGCATATCAGCAGCTGTAATTTCGAAACACATGCTGTAAAATTCACAAGAAATACAAATGACATCCAATCTTCGACCCGATTGCGATAATACAACACATAGAATCTCAAGAACACATATCTAACATCAAATTCTGAGTTCTGTATCATCTCAATTTCGAAATATGCTGGATCTTAAAGATACTTACACCAAATCGAAGCTCGTCTTTCAAGGATCGCGGAACTATGCCCGTAATTTAATTCGGCCGGACGGATCTTGAGATATGAAAGATCTAATATGAAAATTGCAAGGAAAAAGATGAATCTCGGTTTCTTGGCTGAAGGAATTGATAATTCTGATTCAAAATTCTTACAATACACGTTCATATTCATGTGTAGACAAGTGTCCACCACTAGCTATAAAAATTGCACTTTGACCCCTCATTTATTCACTATTTGCAAATTGGCCCTTGAAACTTCTTTTTAATTAAATTTCAATCCTAAATAATTTAAGAATATTAGAATTTAAATCTAAACTCCAAAAATTCTCAAATTAAATATTCTCGGATTAAAATTAAATAATCTCGGGCCTTACAATTCTCCCCCTCTAAGATATAATTTCGTCCTCGAAATCTCATGCAATCTATATGCATATAAGATAAGGAAATAACAGAAATACTGAATAAGAACTCACATCAGTGAAATAACTCTGGAAAGCGTTGTCTCATATCTGATTCGACTTCCCAAGTTGCTTCTTCAATTCCATGTCGACTCCACTGAACTTTCACAAGAGGAATAGTCTTGTTTTTGAGTTGTTTCTCTTTCTGATCAAGTATCTGTATCGGCTTCTCAAAGTAACTCAGAGTCTCATCTAATTCTGCTTCATCTGGCTGGAGAACATGAGAAATATCAGGCTGATACTTTCGCAGCATAGAAACATGAAAGACATTATGTATTCCAGAAAGAGCTGGAGGAAGAGCAAGTCTATATGCAAGATTGCCTATCTTCTCGAGAATCCCATACGGACCAATAAATCTTGGAGATAACTTCCCCCGCTTGCCAAATCTGACAGTGCCTCTGAATGGAGAAATCTTCAAGAACACTCGGTCTCCTTGTTCAAAACACAAAGGCCTGCGTCGAACATTTGCATCCTTGGCTTGTCGATCTTGTGCTGTCTTCATTCTTTTCTGAATCAGTCTTATTTTCTCCGTCATCTCTCGAATCATATCTGGCCCAATATCAGGTGTCTCTGAGATATCATCCCAATAAAGAGGAGATCTTCTGCACTTTTTTCCGTACAATGCTTCAAATGGAGCCATCTCGATACTAGTCTGGTAGCTGTTATTGTACGAGAATTCCACAAGTGGTAGTGAATCTTGCCAACTAGTGCCAAAATCTAGCACTACAGCTCTAAGAATATCCTCGAGTGTCTGGATAGTCCGCTCTGACTGTCCGTCGGTCTGAGGATGATACGCAGTACTCAAGTGCAATCGAGTACCAAGATCTTGCTGCAAGCTGTGCCAAAAGTGCGATGTAAATCTAGGGTCTCGATCTGAAACGATAGATTTAGGCACACCATGTAATCTTACCACTTCTCTGACATAAATCTCTGCCATCTGGTCGTGTCTGTATGTCATTCTGGACGGAATAAAACAGGCTGATTTCGTCAATCTGTCGATAACTACCCAAACAGCATCACAACCTCTAGATGAACGTGGTAGCTTCGTAATGAAATCCATAGAAATATAATCCCACTTTCATTCTGGAATAGGTAAGCTATGCAATAAACCATCTGGTTTCTTTCTTTCGGCCTTTACCTGCTGGCAATTCAGATAACGAGATACAAACTCTGTAACATCAGATTTCACCTGCTTCCACCAATACTGAGTTTTCAAATCATTGTACATTTTTCTGCCACCAGGATGAACACTGTATCTGTTGTAGTGAGCCTTTTCAATATCTGCTGTTTCAAATCTGAAATACCTGGAACAACAAGTCTGTTATTCACATATTAAACACCATCTACACTAACCTTGTATTCAGACTGATGCCATGATCTGACCATGTCAACGGACTTCTGAATACTCTGATCATTTCTCCGTGCTTCTTTAATTCTAACCAACAACTCTGGCTCAGCTTGAAGTGCACAAATTCTAATAAACTTCATATCTGTTTCAAATACCAATTCAGAAACACAGCAATCTTCTACCAATTTAGTGATACCTATCGTAGATAAGGATAAGGCACATACCTTTCTACTCAAGGCATCTGCAGCTGCATTAGACTTTCCTGAATAATATTTGATCTCACAGTCAAAATCCTTCAATAAATCTAGCCATCTTCGTTGCCTCATATTCAGTTCAGACTCTGAAAATAGATATTTCAAACTTTTATGATCTGAATAAATTTCAAACTTCTCACCGTATAGGTAATGTCGTCATATCTTCAATGCAAATACGATGGATGCAAGTTCCAGGTCATGGATAGGATATCTGGTTTCGTGTGGTTTCTGTAACGCCCCGAAAATTTATTAACGAATTAATTGGCAATTAAAATAATTATTGAGTGGATAAAATAATTATTATTGCCAAATGAGTTATAGAATGTATTCATAAAATAAACTTGACAACTAGTCAATGAGTTTGACTATTTTTGGATATCTGGAATATTGGCATTCGGAAATAGTTATTGAGATATTGAAATAAAAATAATTATTTATGCCAGATAATTTAATTTAGAAAATTATTTGACAAAGTTGACTGGTCATAGTCTAAGTTTGACTCAATAATTAATTTGAGAAATTATGATTCCAACTGACTGATCAAAGTCAATAATTTCAGAAATTTAAATTTATAGATGTTGGGTCTATACCGGAAAAAACTATCAGATTAGAGACTAATTTTACCATTTGAGTAACAAATAAATTGATCCGGGTCAGGAAATTATCGAGTTGCTATAAATAGAAAAACACACACTGAAACACATTGAAGAAAACACAGATTCGGATTTTTCCCTATTTTCAAGGGATTTTCTCGACATGTACTGTAGCAGGTCGCAAAGATCACATTGTCGGTCGTTCATCGATTCACCGATCGAAGATCCGATCGGTCACTTTGTAGCCAACATCAATACGAAGCTATTGATGTAAAGAAATCGACGATCAGACGGTTGGATCGTTGGGAAATCGAGTTAGAACAGACGGATTCTGCATAGAATTCGGTTTCACTGTAGCAGTCCACGGTTTTTATTTTTTCGGCCATTCACCGAAGCTCAGATCGAAGATCCGAACGGTCAGATTGTATCCAAGATCAAGACGCATCTATTGGTATAAAGAAATCAAAAATCCAATGGTTGGATCGCCAGAAAATCGACGAAGAACAGACGAGTTTGGCGAAGGTACTATTCATTGTCTTCTTCGCCGAGATTTTCACGATTCGAGCTTGTTTTTGTTAGTTTTGAATTGCTAAACGATAGTAGGTGATGTGTAGAACATTTCCCGAGCTTATTGTAGTATTTTTGGTGAAGCAATCGAGCTAATCGGAGCTGTTAAAGTTTGCCGGAACCGGACTGAAATTTTAAGATCCCGGCCGCGTCGGAGCTCTGTTCCGGTCGTGGCTTAGATGGTTGGAATCTTCTCGTCGAACTCTACAAATCTGTAAAATTTCATAATTTTTGGACAAAGTTTCACCGCTGCCGTCGCCGCCGTCTTCTCCGGCGAGCCACCGGATTTCGACATGTTAACCATTTTTGATCATCTCGACGTGATAGATCCAAATATCCAAGTTTCGAGTCGATATTCAAAGCCGTGAAGCGGTGAGAACGAAATAAAGTTTGCAAAATTTTTGGTCAAAGTTTGATCAAAGTTGACTAAGGTTGACTTTTGACCATTATGTGATTTTTCGCAGATTGAAAGCTGGTTGAGGATATTAAGAGGCATAAATCAGCAGTTAGGGATTTGAGCTTTCCAGAATTGAAAGGTTATGAGATTCCCGAGTCAAGATCTAAGAAACCGGTTAAGTTTTCGTGCGTTAGAAACGCAAAGACATGTTTCTATCTATTCTTACTCACCATTTAAATCATATGTACAAATTTTTATGCATCAAAATTATGCTGAAGTGCATGGTATGTGATTTAGAACAAACTCATGAAAATTACTAAGTCCGAAATATATATTTAATTTATTTTACGCATGAAAGTATTTTAAATATAAGACTATTTATTATGAAAATTAATTAAATATATATTACAGACATATTTTAAGTACATGCATACATGAAATATTTTTATGATGTGTTTATAATTGAGAATTCAACATGAAAAATATTTTTATGGAAATTGAAGTGATGTGGCGGCACAGAGGTGGTTTACCATCGATACAGAGGTAGTTCTACTACCGTCATAGAGGTGGTTTTACCACTGATACAGATGTAGTTTACTACCGGCATAGAGGTGATTATTCACCGCCACGTACGTTGGTTCTTTTAGACTGATCAGTCGGCACAGTTATTAGTCACATTCATGGATATGACCATACTCAGTTTTTATGATTATGACATGCTCAATTATGCTATGTATGATTAGTTAAGATGTATGTATGACTAATGATGACATATTTTCTTATGATGCATTATTTTAAGATCATGCACGTATATGATATATTCACGATATTTTATACGATATGTGCTTGCATGTGGTTTTATATTTGTTATTACTGGATAGAGCATGCTGAGCCTCTAGGCTCACTAGATTTAGATGGTGCAGGTGATTATGAGTATGATGATAATGAGGAGGAGGAGGTCCCTACTGGCAATGAAGGCGTATGAGTATCCAGTGCAGCTAGTACACCCGTGACCGATGCTTAGTTTATGTTCAGTGGTTTTTGAGATTTAAAACAGTTATTTTCGCACATGTTTTAATATTTTCTCTCACATTTTATTGGTTTTAAAAAATTTTGCGTATGCATGAGTTTTGCGTACGCATGGATTAATGAGAGTATATTATTTTAGTTTTTATGTTACGGATCTTGCATGCAAGGATTTTAAAAAAAAAAAATTTAGAAGCAGTATTTGGTTCTTTTCAATTGGTATCAAAGCATGGTCCTTGGAGGGTGACTAGCCTGCTACATGGAGCTCAGAAGCCGAACTGCCAGTCTGTAAGATTTAAATGCTTTAAGTTATGTTTTACGTATGAGACACATGAGTTATGTTTTCACTGAAATATGTTGTAAGGACTTTAAGTTAAAATACTTAGTTATATATAACGGTTGCGTGTGGAGTTTATGGAAATTGCAGTGTGCCTTTGAAACGTGTTTTACTTGAAGGATGTCAGGATGACTGCGAGAACGATAGATCGGAGGAAACAATAATTTAGAATGAGAATTTACCACTTGGGATTATTATTTTATATTGCATATGCAATATAAAAATTTGAGATTGAATTTTTATTTGCCTATAAGTTTGATAGTTTTCGAGAATAATTTCTTTGGTGAATGTTTGGTCTAAGTTGCGTTGATCTCAAGATTTGTACGTAAAGTTCATTATGGATATAAATATTTAGGACATGATTTTTAGGATTTATGATGTATTATATGAGTACTATAATTTTAGTAAGTGACGAATCAAATTTGGGAATCGAGTATGTTTAGGTTCGAACTTTAAATGCTAATTGATTCGTAGTAGTTGCTCTAGAACTATTGTCTTTATCTTCTGGGGAATCTTCTGCATGCAGGGAAGATTCACGTTAGAGGTATTGCTACAATTGCGATGCTAGATTCTGTAACTACGCATTAACTTATCTATCAGAAGACTATTAGTATGGTTGACATTATAACCGAGGTATCTAGTACGGGTTATGATGTTGCCGTACCTTCTCGGGATATTCTATTCACTTTAGCGTGCTCAGTGGATTAGAGTTAGAGCAACAGAGAAATGCCGTGGAAGCTGATCTGGTTGTACGGTCGATGACATGATTTGATCTTATTCTAGGTTTGGACTGGATGACAGTCAAAAGAGTTTCGATTGACTTTCAGAAGAGGACAACATCACTGAATTCTAAGAACGGAGACCCAATTATTTTATATGCAACTCAAAGCAACAGTATCCTGCACGTCATCTCTTGTGTACTTGCGAAAAAGTTATTACTTAGGAGTTGCAAGGGATTTCTTTACTAGTTCTACTGAGAATGTAGAAATTGTATGCGACTTTCCAGACGACTTTTAGGAGAATGTTGTCAGACTTCCCCAGTTCGAGAGGTTGATTTCGGCATTGAGTTTCTTCCAGGCACTGTGCCTATCTCTAAGACAACGTAACGACTAGCTCCTACTGAGATGAAAGAGCCGAGGGAGCAGATTCAGGAGCTATTGGAGAAGAGCTTCATTCTCCCTTGTTTTTCTCCTTGAGGAACGCCAGTGTTATTTGTGAAGAAGAAGGATGTCAGCATGAGACTGTGTATGGACTACCGGGAGCTTAACTGGGTTACAATTAAGAACAAGTATCCACTGCCGAGGATAGAGGAATTATTTGATCAGTTGCAGGGAGCCTTGGTATTCTCCAATATCGATCTATGATCTGGATACTGTTAGTTGAGGATCAGAGATTCTGACGTGTCCAAAACTGTTTTCCGAACACGTGATGAGCATTATGAGTTTTTGGTGATGCCATATCTAGACAAGTTCATCATGGTGTTTATTGATGAGATCTTGATCTACTCTAGGAGCATGGAGGAACATAGACAGCACTTGCAGACAACTTTGCACATCCTGATGGAGCATCCACTGTATGCGAAGTTCAGCAAGTGTGAATTTTGGCTCGAGTAGGTGGCAATACTTGGATATTGTTTCTAGGGATGGAATAGCAGTGGATCCGCCTAAAGTTGAGGCAGTTGTCAGAGATTCGCAAGTTTCTTGAGTCTAACATGATACTACATGAAGATCATTAAGGACTTTTCATCTATTTCAGTACCCTTGATATCCTTGACCAAGATGAATGCGAAGTTTGTGTAGAGTTCTGATTGCTAGAGGATTTTTTATCATCCTAAGAAGGCACTCACTTCTGCGTCAGTGTTGGCAATTTCCAGTAGCACACGAGGAGTTAGTGGTGTACACAGATGCGTCTAAGATGGGCTTAGGCGTCGTACAGTATGACATAGTGATAGCTTATGCGTCGAGATAGCTAAAGATACATGGGCAGAATAATCCGACGCATGATCTGGAACTAAACATTCGTTCATATCACATATGCTATTAGGCGAGTATGCATTATACCTGAGGTTCTAATACATGTTATAATGTTACCGTGCCTTCTGGAGAGGTTCTTTCTATCACATGTGTGCGCAGTGGAATGTAGTTAGAGATACAAGAGCAGACAATGAGAGTCGATCTAGTTGTACTGTCGGAGTCAAGATTTTGATTATTTTTCATATGAGGACTATAATTTTTACTAAGTGCCAGAGCCAAGTACGAGCTCTAATGCCATATGAAGAATCCAGTCGTAGTAAACAACAAGTATTTAATGACTAGAATCGATGGTTTATGTGATTATTTGTAGGAGTTTCAAGGATTGACAAGGTCGATTTGCTATTTGGATGCCATCTGGTGCAAGTCACGGAGAAAGACATTGTTAAGCTTGCATTTTGAAGACATTTAAACATAACTTATCTGGTATTATCAGAATACTCGAACATCAAATCAAACAATATGAGGATGTTACATGGGTAGAATCAGAGTAAACTATCGGAAACACTGAATTCATACCAGGATCTATAACATACTACATGACAAGAACTGAGAATTTGACTGAACTTAGAAAAATTCTATCATTATGACAACCCAATATAAGGGAAGAACAATGAGTACAAGAAAATTCAAGAATAGAGAAAAAAGTTGGGGTGGATATTCACCGGCAAATAGAAGGTACATGAAAAGGATTATCAAGATGGTTATGATGCAAAACATCAAAAATGCCATCTTCTTCTTCGAGATCTTGAGGAAATAACTGAGGATAGGAAGAGTGAGTTGAATAGTCATATTTATATGGCGAAATGAGGAGACAACCAGCCGTTTGACTACCGTTTTCTTTGACTTTTGGCGTTTGAATCATGTGTCCGAAGATATTGAGGATTTTGCTGATCCGAATTAGATTTTAAAGCGGAATTTCAGCCAACTTGGAAAGTTATGTTTTGATCAGATTTAAGTTCGACATTAGAATCAGAAGATTTATGCTGACCACCGATGAAGAGACCTCGAGTTGTCGTTGTTGACCACGTCTCTGTGAGGAATTCACCTATGAAAGATGTGATGCATTTTTGTAGGAGCGGCAAGCTCATTCCGAAGTTTATTTGTTCTTTCAAAATTCTGGAGATGATTGATACGTTATTCTACCGCATAGCACTACTACCTGTGCACTGTATTCCACGTATCGACGTTGCAGAAGTATATCTCAGATCCATCTCACATACTAGACTAAGAACCTCTGCATTTGACACCAGGCTTGTCGTTCGAGAAACGACCGGTGCAGATCTTAGCACGTGAGGAGCGAAAGTTTAGGAAGCGAGTTCTTCCCATGGTCAAGGTCCGATGGCTGAATCATTCAGAGGTGGCTACTTGGGAGGCCGATGCTGATATGCGGACACGTTATCCAGATACTTTCAGTTTGATTTCAATTTCGAGGACGAAATTCCATTTAAGGGAGAATTGTAACGCCCCGAAATTTATTAATGAATTAATTGGCAATTAAAATAATTATTGAGTGAATAAAATACTTATTATTGCCAAATGAGTTATAGAATGTATTCATAAAATACACTTGACAACTAGTCAATGAGTTTGACTATTTTTGGATATCTGGAATATTGGCATTCGGAAATAGATATTGAGATATTGAAATAAAAATAATTATTTATGCTAGATAATTTAATTTAGAAAATTATTTGACAAAGTTGACTGGTCATAGTCTAAGTTTGACTCAATAATTAATTTGAGAAATTATGAGTCCAACTGACTGATCAAAGTCAATAATTTCAGAAATTTAAATTTATAGATGTTGGGTCTATACCGGAAAAAAAATATCAGATTAGAAACTAATTTTACCAGTTGAGTATCAAATAAATTGATCCGGGTCAGGAAATTATCGAGTTGCTATAAATATCAAAACACACACTGAAACACATTGAATAAAACACAGATTCGGATTTTTCCCCATTTTCAAGGGATTTTCTCGACTTGTACTATAGCAGGTCGCAAAGATCGCATTGCCGGCCATTCATCGATTCTTTGATCGAAGATCCGATCGGTCACTTTGTAGCCAACATCAATACAAAGCTATTGATGTAAAGAAATCGACAATCAGACGGTTGGATCATTGGAAAATTGAGTTAGAACAGACGGATTCTGCACAGAATTCGGTTTCACTGTAGCAGTCCATGTTTTGTATTTTTCCGGCAATTCTCCGGAGCTCCGATCGAAGATCCGAATGGTCAGATTGTAGCCAAGACCAAGATGAATCTATTGGTATAAAGAAATCAAAAATCCAACGGTTGGATCGCCAGGAAATCGACAAAGAACAGACGAGTTTGGTGAAGGTACTACTCATCGTCTTCTTCGCCGAGATTTTCACGATTCGAGCTTGTTTTTGTTAGTTTTTGAATTGCTAAACGATATTAGGTGATGTGTAGAACATTTTCCGAGCTTATTGTAGTATTTTTGGTGAAGAAATCGAGCTAATCGGAGCTGTTAAAGTTCGCCGGAACCGGACTGAAATTTTAAGATCCCGGCCGCGTCGGAGCTCTGTTCCGATCGTGGCTTAGATGGTTGGAATTGTCTCGTCGAACTCTACAAATCTTTTCATAATTTTTGGACAAAGTTTTGCCGTCGCCGCCACCGCCGCCGCCGTCTTCTCCGGCGAGCCACCGGATTTCGACATGTTAACCATTTTTGATCATCTCGACGTGATAGATCCAAATATCCAAGTTTTGAGTCGATATTCAAAGCCGTGAAGCGGTGAGAACGCAATAAAGTTTGCAAAATTTTTGGTCAAAGTTTGATCAGAGTTGACTAAGGTTGACTTTTGACCATTATGTGATTTTTCGCAGATTGAAAGCTAATTGAGGATATTAAGAGGCATAAATCAGCAGTTAGGGATTTGAGCTTTCCAGAATTGAAAGGTTATGAGATTCCCGAGTCAAGATCTAAGAAACCGGTTAAGTTTTCGTGCGTTAGAAACGCAAAGGCATGCTTCTATCCATTCTTGCTCACCATTTAAATCATATGTACAAATTTTTATGCATCAAAATTATGCTGAAGTTCATGGTATGTGATTTAGAACAAACTCACGAAAATTACTAAGTCCGAAATATATATTTAATTTATTTTACGCATGAAAGTATTTTAAGTACAAGACTATTTATTATGAAAATCAATTAAATATATATTACGGACATATTTTAAGTACATGCATACATGAAATATTATTATGATGTGTTTATAATTGAGAATTCAGCATGAAAAATATTTTTATGGAAATTGAAGTGATGTGGCGGCACAGAGGTGGTTTACCACCGATACAGAGGTAGTTCTACTACCGTCATAGATGTGGTTTTACCACTTATACAGAGGTAGTTTACTATCGGCATAAAGGTGATTATTCACCGCCACGTACGTTGGTTCTTTTAGACTGATCAGTCGGCACAGTTATTAGTCACATTCATGGATATGACCATACTCAGTTTTTATGATTATGACATGCTCAATTATGCTATGTATGATTAGTTAAGATGTATGTATGACTAATGATGACATATTTTCTTATGATGCATTATTTTAAGATCATGCACGTATATGATATATTCACGATATTTTATACGATATGTGCTTGCATGTGGTTTCATATTTGTTATTACTGGATAGAACATGCTGAGCCTCTAGGCTCACTAGATTTAGATGGTGCAGGTGATTATGAGTATGATGATGATGATGAGAAGGAGGTCCCTACTGGCAATGAAGGCGTATGAGTATCCAGTGCAGCTAGTACACCCGTGACCAATGCTTAGTTTATGTTCAGTGGTTTTTGAGATTTAAAACAGTTATTTTCGCAAATGTTTTAATATTTTCTCTCACATTTTATTGGTTTTGAAAATTTTTGCGTATGCATGAGTTTTTCGTATGCATGGATTAATGAGAGTATATTATTTTAGTTTTTATGTTACGGATCTTGCATGCAAGGATTTAAAAAAAAAAAAAAATTTAGTAGCAGTAATTGGTTCTTTTCAGTTTCAGCTGTCTCGAGGCATAAGCAATGACATGTTCTCGCTGCATAAGCACACAACCTAATCCCCTGTGAGAAGCATCACAATATACAGTAAAATCACCAGTACTTGAAGGAATACTTAAGACTTGTGCACTCGTCAATCTCTTCTTCAACTCAATGAAACTTGCTTCACATGCTTCAGTCCAGACATACGGTGCATTCTTCTGAGTCAACTTAATAATAGGCTTGGCAATACTGGAGAAATCTTTAATAAATCTGCGATAATAACCTGCTAAGCCCATAAAACTCCGTATCTCTGGTACAGATATCGGTCTAGGCCAACTGATCGTAGCTTCAACCTTGCTAGGATCAACAGAAATCCCATCTTCGGATATAATATGCCCAAGGAAGACCACTTTCTTCAACCAGAATTCACACTTTGATAGTTTGGCATACAAATTTTCTGTTCTCAAGGTCTTTAAAATAATTCTGAGATGCTCGGCATGATCACAAAGGTTCTTAGAATAAATCAAAATATCGTCAATAAAGATAATAACGAAGTCATCGAGATATTTCTGAAATACTCTATTCATAAGACCCATAAATACTGCTGGAGCATTCGTCAGACCAAACGGCATAACAATAAACTCAAAATGACCATACCTCGTTCTGAATGCGATCTTCGGTATATCTTCATCCCGAACTCTCAACTGATGATATCTGGATCATAAATCAATCTTGGAATACACTGAGGAACCCTGCAACTGGTCAAACAAATCATCTATTCTAGGCAGTGGATATTTATTCTTTACCGTCGCCTTGTTCATTTGCCGGTAATCAATGCAAAGTCTCATTGAGCCATCTTTCTTTCGTGCAAATAGAACCGGAGCGCCCCAGGGTGAAACACTTGGTCTAATGTACCCTTTTGCTAGAATATCTTCCAACTGATCTTTTAACTCTTTCAATTCTCTTGGTGCCATTCTGTAAGGTACTTTAGAAATCGGTAACGTACCTGGGATCAATTCAATACTGAAGTCTATCTCCCAAACTTGAGGTAATCCTGGAATTTCGTTTGGAAAGACATCAGCAAACTCACTAACCACTGGCAGATCTGCCAATTCTAGGCTAGTTTTCAACACATCTACTGCATAAACAAGGAATCCCTTTGCCCCTTTCTGCAATAAACGAGTCATAGATAGAACTGATATCAAAGGTATTCGAAATCTCGAACCTTTACCGTAGAATTTCCATTCCCCTGCCATTTCTGGTCTGAATCTCACAACCTTCTGAAAACAGTCTACGGTAGCCCTGTACTTGGTTAACATATCGATTCCAATAATGCAATCAAAGTCTGACAACCCAAGCACAATACAGTCTATCTCTATCACATTATCTTCAAACTGTAGTATACAATGTTTGACAGATTTCACTGACACGATACCACTCCCCAAAGGTGAAGATATAGATACTACAACAGATAATGACTCAACAGGCAATGCATGTAATGTAGCAAATTGTTCAGATATAAACGTATGAGATGCACCTGTATATACTAACACATAAGCATGATAACCACAAAGAGTACAGTTACCTGCTATAACGTCATCAGGTGCTGCCTGAGCCTGTTCTTCAGTCAAGGCAAAGACTCGAGTCTGTTGTCTTGGTGGTTGATTCGTTGCTTGGCTACCTCCTGCTCTATTCTATTGCTGAAGCTGTGGCTGGAAGGAGTGTACAGTAAATGCTTGACTTTCAGGCTGAGCCACTGATCGTGATGACCCCGCACCTTGAGACCGCACTGAACCACGCCGTGGACATACCTTGGCAAAATGTCCTGGCTGATGTGTAGTGACCCTGCATGGTATCACCTACTAACTGACAACTAATAGCATGCATTAAACTTAATACAACAAAATAAATTTACATAGTAAAACTTGCGGAAACATAATCCATAATTTACATATCAGCTTAGTAACATAATCCAGGCTTAAATCTGTAGTGATACAACCAAATCGAAGAACTTAAAAGTAAACATTTTACAGCTAAAACATATCCTGCTGTATAAATTCCCCTGAAAAGCTCCGGCTCCCTAGTCTTGCCTCGAACTATCGGCTCCGTCCATCCTGCGACCTGCCCCATGGAATAGGGTGTCCAAGATAACAACTAGGACGTGAGCGCTAACGCCCAGTACATAGACATGAGTAAACATATGTATATAATGCATGCAACATGATGACTGGTAAAGGGTCATCTGAAAAGTCATGCTCAGAACCGGCACCACATGAGTGCTGCCATCGCACGGATCAACCTCTGGGTGCAACCATTCTCGTCTAGTACACCAGAGTAGACATGTAACGCCCCACTGTATCAAGACGTGTCTTTTCAGCGTGCTTATGTCCTCACTCACACGCACCCTGAGAAACTTCCCAGGGGGTCACCCATCCTATAATTGCCCCAAGTCAAGCACGCTTAACTTTAGAGTTCTTATGTGATGAGCTCCCGAAAAGAAGATGCACCTTCTTAATATGAGTAGTACATATGAAATCTTTTTAATCCCTCCTCAACTATGTAGTCCCATACCTACACAGTCTCAGAATCCCCTCTCATTCCGGCACGGGATCGATTCATTCATGTCTCCCTCCGCCTAGAAGCCTTTCAGGAGCCGCTCATTGTCCGTGCAACCTCTTGGCACCGGCGATCACTCCCCGCCTCTTCAGCCCCGGGCGTCACAAGACAGACATAAATGCCCCCGCCATCGCGGTACTCTCAGTGACAGACTATCGAGTATAGAGCTGAGCGGCTCTATAGTCAGGTATAACAAGGTATAGGCTCAACGTGTATATGCACATGACATATGAATATAGAAAGCGGTAAATCATATATCATGCCATATAATAATGCCAAATAAATGCAACATATAAACATGTATACTCGCTGGCAATCTCAGTCGATGTGTACGTACCTCTAGGTTAGTTCAAGTATAGTAGAATCCTAGGTTCCAAGCCTATATTCAAAAGTTCACCGTATCACTACATAAATTCTATAAGCCTTAACTAAGCTAATAAGTACTCCCAAAACTAAAATAGATTCCCGGACCATACTTTTATCCGTAGATAGCCCTTTGGAGTCGCTAGTCCCGGATGACTATAACCACTCCTTGGTTATTCCAGAACCTCTATTATAACCGATAGGGCCCTCAAGTGTATAATTTACACTATATAACTGAACACTCGGAATACTTGATTTATATTTAATTTCTCGTCCGAATGGCCCTATTTATAGGCAAAATATGCTGGAGTTCGGAGCCTCCGAACTGGGGTTCGGGCCCCCCGAACCTGCATGCCCGACAATTGTCAAAAATCTCGGATTAGTCATCTAGCATTGCTGTCTGGGGGAGTTCGGAGCCTCCTAAGTGCTGGGTTCGGATACTCTGAACCCAGGTTCGGATCCTCTGAACCCAGGTTCGGATGGTCCGAACTTGGTCTTTGAGTTCGGATGGTCCGAACTCATTTCGGTGCCTCCGAACTGTCCGAGATCCCCGGGACCCTTCCTACCATTTTCGGACGTTCCGGAGCTGATTTTCCATTTATTTTTATCAAATAAGGACTCTTTAATCATGTTTTTCCACTTTTAAAATTATATGACATATCATAGCACGGAAAGTGGAACTTGGCTACTACCTTTATATGTAGCGATCCATCTGGTAATTTTGAAGTCTGATTAAGCCCTAAAATTGGTTAATTACCAACCCTTAATCATGTTTAACATATCATTATCTTAAAATGAAGTTCGGGTTACTACATGATGGCATATGTTATAATTCCCAGACACACCTCTGCACTGATCACTGAGATGTATTCCTCTACATTGTTGCAATACATTCCTGTATAGCCTGAACCCTGTCCAGCACTGCTCTGTCTTGGCCCACTAGAGCTGGATGAGCCACTGCCTGACTTCTTAAACTGCTTTCCTTTTGCTTTCAGATAATCTTTCTTACCACTGCTGCTGCTACCTCCCTCAAATCTGGGAGATGATTGCTGAAACTGAGCTGAGGGTTGTGGTTGTTGTTGAGACTGTGCAACAAACGATGCTTCTCTCTGTTTAATCAAACCAGCCTCCGCTCCCTTTGCCCTATCCAGTGCATCAACAAAGTTATTCGGCCTCCCAGAGTTCACAAGGGTAAAGACATCTGGATTCAGTCCATTGATGAACTGATCAGCTTTGGCCTCTTCACTCCCGGCTACATGTGGAGCAAACTTTAGCAATGTAGAGAACTTGGCAACGTACTCTTCTATATTCAGATTCCCCTGTTTTAGATTTGCAAACTCTGCACCCTTGTCCTTTCTGTACGACACTGGAAAGAAACGTTGATAAAATTCTTTTGTAAATACTTTCCAAGTGATAGTCGTACCTCGATTTTCAAGAGCTCTCTTGGTTGTTATCCACCAACTCTTGGCAACATCGTGTAGTTGGTGCCCAATCAATCTGACTCTTCTGTCATCTGCATAATCTAGGGAATCAAACAACATTTCCATATCTTCTAACCAGCCTTCACATTCAACTGAGTTCTCGATTCCTTTCAAAGTAGGCGGCTAGAAGGATTGAAAACTTTTCAGTAAAGTCTCCATAGTTATTGTTGTAACATCCATTGTGTGGGGACCCGGGTTGTTAATCTTATCTTAGGGCAATAAATGATTAATTGACAATTAATCGAATAATAAAAAAATATTCAAACCAAGAGCTAAACAAATATTTTTTTTAAAAAAAAATTCTTAGCACCTCGCTCGATCGGGTAAATGTTACCGATCGAGCGAGCATAAAATCCTGCTCTCGGATCTGAATCCATATTGGCCTCGCTCGATCGGTGGAAATCATCCGATCGAGCGAGCCCAAAAACTCACTTCTCTGCTTTGGAAAAATCACAGGCCGCGCTCGATCGGTGGAGTTTACCCGATCGAGCGGGCACCCTGTCCAGAAAAATAAAAATGAATCTTGTTGTACAATGTGATTCCAAAACTCATACACACTTCATATAAACTTCTAAACATGCTTCTAGATAATTTACATGCATTCAAACTAATATCAAGTGATCTAGAATACATGAACTCTCAAGTATAAATCAATACTTGACAAAAACAACCTATACAAAGGTTCTTGCTTTCTAACATGTTATCAAATCATAATTACATGTCATCTGCTTAAAACCCGAATCACCACATGCTATCTCTCTTCTCAAGCTATCCAAGCCAACTCTAGCGTGATCTTGCCCCAACCTGATGCAATGCACACATACAAACAAAGCAACAGCCAGATAACTCCGGTGAGAATTCTCAGTATGAAAGACATGCATATACATCATGAAAGCATATGGAATCTATATGCTATAAAACTCTAAAACCATAAAACATGTAATAACATGTAGATCATAGAATCATCATCGACTCTTAAACTCTTAACGCATAATGATTCAGCTAAAGCAATAGCACATATTCATATCTAGAATAACGTATCACAACATGCTAGCATTTATATCTGCATAATCTAAACCATATCAATCTCTAGGTTAATGCATAAATGCAATGCATGTGCCAAGGAATAGGCTATCAAATCTGATACCAATAAGCTTAGTTCTTGGGATCCCGGGAAATAAAATCTTTAACTAACCACCGACTCTCCCAATCGAGGTGATGTTAAATATCTCAATTCCCCTGACTTTGGTGCAACTATAGTGAGTCATCTAGCTCTGGATATAAATCTATATTCCGTGTCATGAGTCATCTGACTCTGGAAGTAAATCTACATTCCATGCCACTCAACTACAGTTCTCCAAACGTCATATGCACTCTAGGCCATTCTGCCCTCTGTGCTATTCAAGGTAGGGTTCAAGATGAATGCAACACAATCTGGATGCATTAAATCATACATAAGCTAAAGCAACATCTTGAACACATCAAGAATATATTTATATGCATGTAAGTAATCAAGGATACCAACAAAAGCAAGTAAATCACATAAGAGCACTGAAACAACTAAGTATGTGATTTCAGGATAACTCGAAAACCACCACGTTCTCGAGTTGTTCTACCTGGCAGGAATAATGTCGATTCATACCTTTCATCGCGATTCAAACATCTTGAATCTATTGCAAATGCTGATCAATCTTAAACTAGCCAAATCGGTCATACAATTCTGCTCATTTCAATCAGTGCTACTTGAAGGTAGTCTTGCTTCAACTTCAACACTTCAAGTCATTCGAACTCGAACTCGTCGATTCGACTTCGATAATTTTCAATTCAAATCTGAAATATATTATAACATATCTAAACATCAATTCCAATCTGAATCGATGATTCTTTAAAGCTTATACAATTCAAATCTTGCTAATACGATCGAAATTCAAACCGACGTCGCAACTATCCGAGTCCGATAAGTCTTTCGATTCAAATATCATCATATCTACATTCTCAACATAATCTCATATTCAATTCATTCACAATAAACTTGAAGATGAGCTCTAGACATTTAGAATGCATATCAATTCAAAATCTTAAACCGGCGGCGTAACGGATCAAAATCGGAAATTCCAAAAGCATACGCATCATCAATACCACCATCTCAACAATATATCATCACCAATTCCACAAGATAATGTCGAAATATGCAGCCCCATAATTTCAGAATTTCAACAATTCTTTCAAAAATCAAAAACATGTTCAAACGACGATCTTTTCACGATTCGTCTTAGATATGCTATCGTCGTATATGCTAGAACATGTTTATACAATCAAATCTTAATTCTAACAACATCATAAAATTCAAACATGGTAGAACTTCATAAAACTTACGTCAAAACGTAGCACTCGGAGCTGTGATTGCAAAGATATGCTTAATCGGAAATTCTACCGGGCGGATCAAAAGATATTGGAGTTTAATGGAACATGGCTTGGAATTTTGTTTCAAACCTCTCGGCCTTAGCCACTGCCAATTCCACGTGAATTCTGCTGAAAAGAGTGAAATTAGATATATATTGGCCTATTTGCAGTTTAGTCCCTGAATTCTTCAATAATTGCAATTTGGTCCTCGGCCAATCTTTTAATTCAATTTCAATCCTAAATAATTTAAGAATATTAGAATTTAATTCTAAACTCTAAATATTCTCAAATTAAATATTCTCGGATTAAAATTACATCATGTCGGAATTTATCGCATTTTAGTCCTTGAACGATTCAATATTTGCAAATGGGTCCTTGCTCGGATTTCTTCCTCAACTTAAATCCTTGATATTTATAATCTTGGAATTCACATCTTAAATTCCATAAATATCAATTGTAATTATTTTTAATCTTTTAATTTAAGAATTCCGGATATTAAAATCTTAAAATCCGAAAATCCTCAAATTAAATATTTCTGACCCGAAATTGAAATCTCTAATTTCCATATTCTTAAATTCATCTTTTCACTTTTATTCGAAATTTAAATCTTAAATCACGTAATTAAGAACTTAATATTTTCGGGCCTTACAATTCCTCCCCTCGAAGGAATGATTTCGTCCTCGAAATCGCATTCGATCTTACTGCTGATTCTCGTAAGCTGTATAGCTTGACTGAAGTAATACTGACTTCAATTCTCTGAGATTTCGATATCTATTCTGATATCTTCTCTTCTATTATATCTTAATCTTCTTTCTGATTACTTCTGCAAAACATATAATCATTGAGTCAACTTATATCTAAGTTGCTCTTTCTTGTGATCTAACTCTGCATTAGTTAGTCTGTCTTGCTTATAATCTTATCGACTTCTATTGTATCTGAATTGAATGCACATACATATTCTAGCTGATATTCTTCAGCCAATGCATATGGATAACAATTCATCTATCTGACAATTTGAGTATTAATCAATAAGCTAGATCAATTACTCATCGGAATCAATTCTGAAATTTCTTTCTGAACCGAATGATGCCTGGAAAATAACTTCTTGACTGATCATTCTGTTCAGGCTTCAAAATCTATATCTGTTGCTCATTTTCTCATTCTGTCTATGCTGTTCTGTTCTTATTCTGTTCAAAGCAATCTTCACATTCTCTATCATTTCTTGACTCATATCTGGTCTGATAGCTGATATTTCTGGAATATTATTTTAATAGAAAGACAATTCTGTGTTTCAGATCAATCAATCATCAAAATACTGTCTTTATATCTATCAAATAGCTGTCACAGGAATCATAGTAATCAAGTGGCAAATAATTAATCAACTAGTACCGAATCTAGTACTATAGTTCTGAGCATATCCTCGAAAATCTGGATAATCACATCTGATAGTCCACAAATCAGAGGATGGTATAATGAAGTCTCATACAACCAAACACTCAAAACATCTGACAATCAATGTCACAATCTAGAAAACAAATCTAAAGTCTCTATCTTGACAATAGATTTCAATAATTCCTGTAATCTGATCATCTTGCTAAATGCATAACCAGTATCTTTTTATGTTTGTATCATATCTAATACAACATATTCTTGAATCTGTCGCAATCTACTACAATCTAAATCGCAAAGTCATGACGATTCAAGTAGATTCAAACTAAAGTCGTTTACAAAGTTGATCTATTTTCAACTCTTATGTAACTAATCTGTTACATAAACCACTTGCGTTCTTCTTTTCGGCTTCTTTTACTGGAATTTTAGTATTGATAATGGTAATTCTGTCGTATCTGTTTTCAGTTCTTCTTTCACCAATACTGATTTCCAAGTAATAACTACATGTAAGTCATACATGTTTAGACAACTGAATGGATATTAAATCTGTTGTCATATGCCTCTTTCAGAATTTGATATTTCATATCTAGAATATCTAACATAATCAAACGATTATTCATCACCAAATTCATCTGTTCTCCTCTGCTGTCTTATCTCATATCTTAATCTAGCATTCTCAATCAATATTCTATTGCTTGATCTAAGATCAATGTTACTTTTATCGTTCCAAACCAATCGAGTTTAGCTTGGATCGCAACAATTCTTATCGTTTAAGTATCTGTCAAGCATAAATATTCAACAAGTACAGATCTGTACCCAATAAATCCATAAATTATCTAAAACCCATAAATCTTGTTGATGGTCTGAATCTGAATTTCTATCAGTTACGAGCCAAATTCTTCAAGATACACTGAATAGACACATCAAATAATCAATAATTCTCAAATTTCAAATCAAAGGAACTCGCTCAAGGAAATGTCAGTCAAAATCAAATATTTTGAATGACAGCGAGTGAATCAAAGTAGACTCTAGCAAAAAATAAGAGTCAATCAACATCAATCGAGGTCAAAGAACACAACCTCTGAATCGATATAAAGAAATTCAAGAATCATGATTTCTATGATGTAATAGCTTCAGCAAAATTGAAGAAAAAGCTCAACTGTAACTGATTTTTCTTATTCTCTATTGATATGAGTTCATTTATTAATTCTTAATTCTCAGCTGACAATAGTCGAATATACTCTTTTCGACTTAACCTATTGTCATAGAATTAATCATCATTTCGGTACTATATAACTCTTTTCTACTCAATCTTCTAGTTGTTTCTGAAGTGCTTCAGTTCAAGTAATGCTCTTCTATACAAGTTGTCATAATACCATTGTACTAGACACCACTCTATATAGAATTGCATTCATGTCGTAGAAAGGTCGAAATATGTCATTGAACTATGTCTGTACATTCTAACCACTGACATTGCTGTCAATTCTAGGAAAAATTCTGTACTAGTTCAATATATCGACTAAACTTCTACTGACATTCTTCCACGGTCATCGTGATATAAACAGTACCGACATAATAGAAATTTATTTTCTGAAACTCATATCATAAATTGCTAGTTATGTCTATTTCTTTATCAGTGCACGAATTCAATCAACTGGTAACTGGTACTCAGTTATTGCATTAATATCTATAATGCATTCTAGCTTAATATCTCACATCTGATATCAGCACATTCAATATTATTTCCTCAATTCTGTATTTCATCTATTATGACTAATCTTACAAATGTATTCCATCTATTCAAAGGCAAAATTTCAGCAAATACGATGAATACAGGCTCATCAGATACAGAATATAGCATAACAATTCACTGATCTATGAATGTATGCTATGCAATCAATATATAAGCGGTTAACTGGAATTAACTCACTTACCTATAATATTCTTATCTGATACAACTTGAGCCTTTCAGTTAGGGGAGCTATGCTTATAGTTCTTCCTCTGCTGGCGTTTAGACTAAATCAATCTTTGCTGTTGTTATTGTCACTATCTCTTGCTTCATAGCTATACTGCTGTGAAAGTGTAATGAAGGTGATGATTATAGTGTTTCCACAATTACAGAGGCGTGAATAAAACAAAATTCAACTCTGCCTCATACTACCAGTTCATGATTTCGTTCTTCTATTCCTGGCTTGAAATCAACTTATGCTTCTAGTCTGCAAAGTCTACTGTTCTATCTTCTTTAGCATATATGGAAAGAAACAATTCTGTTTACTTACCTGCCAAACAATTTCAGTACTTCTTCTGGCAACTTCACCAGCTTCTTGCTAAGTCCTGAAGTTGATATAAAATCAAGCTGATTCTATGTTCATCTGAATATTCTTCTCTTGAATAACGGATCCAGCTCTTCAAATCAACTCCTTTCTAGACATAGCATATTCTGTATCTTTCTGAGTTGATGATTCAATAGCTTTGGAGTTGTTCAACTAACATACTCCTCAGTGCATTCGGTTCAAAACCTTACCTCAACACGGTTCTGTTCTATCTGAGGTTCTGTTCTGTCTGAGGTTCTCATGCTATCTGCATAAGCTGTCTTATTCGATAACAGAAGCAATCGATATGGCAGAGATTATAACATACAATTTAAGTATAACATACATATAATCTCATGCTTCTGCATAGAACACATGCTTGCAAATTATCATGCTTTTCATATAAAACATGCTTGCAACGAATTCATTTATTCTGATGAATTCAAGAAATTATGCATACATATCAGCATATAAGCATGTAATTTTAGCAGTAAAGCAAGTAGTGTTCAATCAAGCAATCAGAGTTGCATACAATTCTGTAAAGTAAGTAAAGCATAATCATGCAATACTATAAATGCATGCGACTCAATCTACCCTGCTCAACTTCTATCTTCGTCCAAGACTTTATGCTCCAAGACTTTATGCTCTGATACCACCTGTTGTGGGGACCCGGGTTGCTAATCTCATCTTAGGGCAATAAATGATTAATTGACAATTAATCGAACAATAAAAGAATATTCAAACCAAGAGCTAAACAAATTTTTTTTTTTAAAAAAAATCTTAGCACCTCGCTCGATCGGGTAAATGTTACCGATCGAGCGAGCATAAAATCCTGCTCTCGGATCTGAATCCATATTGGCCTCGCTCGATCGGTGGAAATCATCCGATCGAGCGAGCCCAAAAACTCACTTCTCTGCTTTGGAAAAATCACAGGCCGCGCTCGATCGGTGGAGTTCACCCGATCGAGCGGGCACCCTGTCCAAAAAAATAAAAATGAATCTTGTTGTACAATGTGATTTCAAAACTCATACACACTTCATATAAACTTCTAAACATGCTTCTAGATAATTTACATGCATTCAAACTAATATCAAGTGATCTAGAATACATGAACTCTCAAGTATAAATCAATACTTGACAAAAACAACCTATACAAAGGTTTTTGCTTTTTAACATGTTACCAAATCATAATTAAATGTCATCTGCTTAAAACCCGAATCACCACATGCTATCTCTCTTCTCAAGCTATCCAAGCCAACTCTAGCGTGATCTTGCCCCAACCTGATGCCATGCACACATACAAACAAAGCAACAGCCAAATAACTCCGGTGAGAATAAATCTCAGTATGAAAGACATGCATATACATCATGAAAGCATATGGAATCTATATGCTATAAAACTCTAAAACCATAAAACATGTAATAACATGTAGATCATAGAATCATCATCGACTCTTAAACTCTTAACGCATAATGATTCAGCTAAAGCAATAGCACATATTCATATCTAGAATAGCGTATCACAACATGCTAGCATTTATATCTGCATAATCTAAATCATAGCAATCTCTAGGTTAATGCATAAATGCAATGCATGTGCCAAGGAATAGGCTATCAAATCTGATACCAATAAGCTTAGTTCTTGGGATCCAGGGGAATAAAATCTTTAACTAACCACCGACTCTCCCAATCGAGGTGATGTTAAATATCTCAATTCCCCTGACTTTGGTGCAACTATAGTGAGTCATCTAGCTCTGGATATAAATCTATATTCCGTGCCATGAGTCATCTGACTCTGGAAGTAAATCTACATTCCATGCCACTCAACTACAGTTCTCCAAACGTCATATGCACTCTAGGCCATTCTGCCCTCTGTGCTATTCAAGGTAGGGTTCAAGATGAATGCAACACAATCTGGATGCATTAAATCATACATAATCTAAAGCAACATCTTGAACACATCAAGAATATATTTATATGCATGTAAGTAATCAAGGATACTAACAAAAGCAAGTAAATCACATAAGAGCACTGAAACAACTAAGTATGTGATTTCAGGATAACTTGAAAACCACCACGTTCTCGAGTTGTTCTACCTGGCAGAAATAATGTCGATTCATACCTTTCATCGCGATTCAAACATCTTGAATCTGTTTCAAATGCTGATCAATCTTAAACTAGCCAAATCGGTCATACAATTCTGCTCATTTCAATCAGTGCTACTTGAAGGTAGTCTTGCTTCAACTTCAACACTTCAAGTCATTCGAACTCGAACTCGTCGATTTGACTTCGATAATCTTCAATTCAAATTTGAAATAGATTATAACATATCTAAACATCAATTCCAATCTGAATCGATGATTCTTTAAAGCTTATACAATTCAAATCTTGCTAATACGATCGGAATTCAAACCGACGTCGCAACTATCTGAGTTAGATAAGTCTTTCGATTCAAATATCATCATATCTACATTCTCAACATAATCTCATATTCAATTCATCCACAATAAACTTGAAAATGAGCTCTAGACATTTAGAATGCATATCAATTCAAAATCTTAAATCAGCGGCGTAACGGATCAAAATCGGAAATTCCAAAAGCATACGCATTATCAATACCACCATCTCAACAATATATCATCACCAATTCCACAAGATAATGTCGAAATATGCAGCCCCATAATTTCAGAATTTCAAAAATTCTTTCAAAAATCGAAAACATGTACAAACGACGATCTTTTCACGATCCGTCTTAGATATGCTACCGTCGTATATGCTAGAACATGTTTATACAATCAAATCTTACTAACAACATCATAAAATTAAAACATGGTAAAACTTCATAAAACTTACGTCAAAACGTAGCACTCGGAGCTGTGATTGCAAAGATATGCTTAATCGGAAATTCTACCGGGCGGATCAAAAGATATTGGAGTTTAATGGGACATGGCTTGGAATTTTGTTTCAGACCTCTCGGCCTTAGCTACTGCCAATTCCACGTGAATTCTGCTGAAAAGAGTGAAATTAGATATATATTGGCCTATTTGCAGTTTAGTCCCTGAATTCTTCAATAATTGCAATTTGGTCCTCGACCAATTTTTTAATTCAATTTCAATCCTAAATAATTTAAGAATATTAGAATTTAATTCTAAACTCTAAATATTCTCAAATTAAATATTCTCAAATTAAAATGACATTATGTTGGAACTTATCGCATTTTAGTCCTTGAACGATTCAATATTTGCAAATGGGTCCTTGCTCGGATTTCTTCCTCAAATTAAATCCTGATATTTATAATCTTGGAATTCACATCTTAAATTCCATAAATATCAATTGTAATTATTTTTAATCTTTTAATTTAAGAATTCCGGATATTAAAATCTTAAAATCCAAAAATCCTCAAATTAAATATTTCTGACCCGAAATTGAAATCTCTAATTTCCATATTCTTAAATTCATATTTTCACTTTTATTCGGAATTTAAATTTTAAATTCCGTAATTAAGAACTTAATATTTTCGGGCCTTACACATTGGGTCATTGGATGTACTGCCCTGTTCTGGTCTAGGAGCTTCTGCGGCCTGTGGCACATCTGCCTATTCTGGCGGAGGAACGGCCAATGTCTGTCTAGTAACCGGCACTTGACGAGGAGGCATATCTGATATTTAAAAGGATTAGCACACAAAGGTATCAATATATCAGACTCACCCATTCTGTTTCAGTCCCCCTCTGATTAGCATTTTCATGCCTTATCTTGAGATCAAGTTCTGATCCAAAACCGGTTCTAATTCATTCTCAAATAATACATGCTTGATAAAGCAGTAACGCATGCTTATAAAATCAATACACATAATCATGTGATCAATTTAATCTGAAACATTAAATCATGCTAGCAAAATCAATCAATCAAGAGGACTCAATCTACCCCGCTCGCTTATCTCTAATCAATCCAGAACTTATTCTCTGATACCACCTGTTATAGGGACCTCGGGGCTAATCTCATCTTATAGGGCGATTAAAAACTGAAAAAATACAATCTGAAATACAGAACATTTGGCGACGCAAAATCACGTCGCAAAAGATCAACAAATTTTTTTTTTTTTTGAAAACCTTGAAGCGCGCCTAAGGCTCGGGCCAAGGCACCCAAAGTGCCTTGGTTAGATGCGGCCGCGCCTCCTGGGCTGGGCGGGCGCGCCTAGGCCTCGGATTTCACTTCTAAATAGCTGAAAAATGAAGGTTTTGCCTCTGTTTTGAATCTCAAACATCCTCTAACTTATAAAGCATGAATCCAACATCAAAATCTAGAAGAAAACATGCAATCTCAAGAGCTAACCAAGCAAGCAAATATGGAACTTGACATACAACCCACAAGATCTTACATTGTTCTTATTCTTGCCAAACATACAAGTCTTTATGTGCAAGTGTTTATAACAAAACATAAACAAGATCTAGATACAAAGGTTGACATCAACTCTACGGCATAAACCCGAGATCACCACATCTAACTCCACCTCTTTCTGCTTACAACCTTCTTTGTCCTGTGCTCGTCCCATCTATTCCCATGCACACATACAAACATAGAAATAGCCGGATATCTCCGGTGAGAATTGAATCCCAGTATAAAATAATTATATCATGCATATCATAGAGTTTAAAGAATTACTCATATAAATATCTCAACAAGAATTTAACCAATCTAATGTAATGCATGACTTAAAAATCTGCTATCAAGTTCTATATAGGTTCTTGGGATCTCGGGGAAGAAGAACACAACAAATCTCCCACCTACTCTCCCTTTCGGGGTGACGTTGAGCTCTTTTCCCGGACTTTGGCATACTATATCAAGTTTCTAACAATAGGAGTCGATCTATCTCCTAAGTTCCTTGATATATATCCAAACGTCCGTATTCTTTTGGCAAATCTGCCATTTGAAATCTAAAAGGGTTGTTGGCTCAATATGAATGCATCAAAGTCTAGAAGCATAATAATAAAAGCCAACTAATAACAAGCTAAGTCAAACAAGTAAGTAAATGTGCAAATACAACATATATAAGCACATAGTATGTGGTTTTGGAAAGGGCATTCAAGCAAAGTCTCTTGAATGTACAAGCCCTTATTCTAAGGTTGTCTTATACCTTTCAAGATTAGTTTCAAAGCTCTTCAAATTTGATCTAGCTGCACAACAAAACCTCAATCAAAATCTGTTCAACAAACTAAGTTTTGCAAGCTAATCTTCAAAGCAAACCTTGAGCTATTCTATTCCGGTTTCGCCGCTGAATTTCCGAGTTCGATAACCTTCAAAATCAATCTGAAAATATAGCATAGCAAGCTAATTATATCAGCAAGAACTTACATGATACTCAGCTCATGTAATCTAGACTTAAACTTGATCATTTTTCAAACCGACGACATAACGGTACGGAATCGGTAACCGAAACTGAAATCTAACCAATCTATCAATCAAACCAACTTCATTTACATGATATACCAGCAAACATACATCAATATACCAGCATATCAGCAGCTGTAATTTCGAAATACATGCTGTAAATCACAAGAAATACAAATGACATCCAATCTTCGACCCGATTGCGATAATACAACACATAGAATCTCAAGAACACATATCTAACATCAAATTCTGAGTTCTGTATCATCTCAATTTCGAAATATGCTGGATCTTAAAGATACTTACACCAAATCGAAGCTCGTCTTTCAAGGATCGCGAAACTATGCCCGTAATTTAATTCGGCCGAACGGATCTTGAGATATGAAAGATCTAAGATGAAAATTGCAAGAAAGAAGATGAATCTCGGTTTCTTGGCTGAAGGAATTGATAATTCTGATTCAAAATGCTTACAATACACGTTCATATTCATGTGTAGACAAGTGTCCTCCACTAGCTATAAAAATTGCACTTTGACCCCTATTTTTTTACTATTTGCAAATTGGCCCTTGAAACTTTTTTTTAATTTAATTTTAATCCTAAATAATTTAAAAATATTAAAATTTAAATCTAAATTTCAAAAATTCTCAAATTAAATATTCTCGAATTAAAATTAAATAATCTCGGGTCTTACATGTCTAACAAAATTGATCGGTGATATTGTTTTATATGAGTTTTTGTGTCAACGAAATATTAAAAATTAAATATAATTACAATATTGAATAAGATTAAAATGACGTCGGATTTGTTCTCCAAGCAACTCAATATGATTCAACATATTGATGCGGGATTCAGCTCAATCAAATACCAATCAACTCAGAGTTAACTAGATAAAAAATCGGATTGATTTGAGATCGATCGATTCATTGATTGATGAACATCCCTAATTAATACAAAAAAATAGAACTTTATATATATATATTTTTATGCGATGCCTAGTCTCTATGAATCTGGTGGTTTAGTCTATGCTACCCCACCAGGACAGTATTCGAGTGAGGTAGCAACGGCCCGAATCACCCGAAAGATCGAATCAAGTCACTCATGTTGCGGCAAAAGTTGTAATAGCATCGAATAATTAGTACTCACTCACATTAATTACATTGGGATCGATTCCCTCAACTACATGATAAAATAAAATACTCATGTTTTTAAATATCGTAACTTTATTTATATCTCATAATCAAAACAGTGTATAATCGTAGATGTTGTAGTATTTAAAAAAAATATATAAATAAACAAAGATTATTATAAATTTTTTTTGAAACAAATAAATAAAGTTATAAAAAAGATTAATATACGACAAATTTATCCATCATGAACATCGGAGGGGGCTTTGCCTAAGCTCGCCAAAATCCGCACCGCTTTCAGTTCTTTCTTTCTCCCTCGGAATTCATTCATTCTCAGCTCATTTTGTTTGTTACGTAATATCCACTAGACGCAACCTTAACCGCCAAAATCAAAGCCACTGAGCATTCTACAGCGCTGCTCAGGTTTGTCGCTTTCTCGGACCGAATAGAATTCCAACTTTTTTTTTTTTGTTTTGCTTCTCTCATTGAGGTCTGTTTTTGTTCTTTCGTGTTGATTCTTGGTGGGTTTTTTGTGTTTATCATTCCCGGAGAGGTGGCATTGGCGTGACGTTTGTGGGATTTTTTTGGTTACATTTTTTTTTTGTTGTTGTTGTTGTCTTGGTTTGATGCTTTGATCGGTGTTTTCTGGATTTTGAAGGGTGGTTTAATTATTGTATTTGGTTGGTGCTCAAGTGTGCTTTTTTTCTATTTGATACCTTTTTTTTTGGGTATCTGAAAGTAGTTGTTGCTCTGGGATTGTTGAATTAATCATTGTACTTTGTGGGAAGACGTTTTTTTAATAGTGCGGGAGATGGAAGGGTCGAGGGTGTTTGTGTTTTTTTATTTTATTTTATGTTTTTTGTCTGCTGCTGTGTGATAAGCTCCATCTCATTGTTCATTTCGTTTCCTCGTTGTCGGTTTGTTTACAGTCGTAGTACAATCTTCGGGATTCGTAGAAATTTTCGACAGGTGAGATATTTTGAAAGATTTTACGGCAAACGTGAGATAGATTGCTAAGGAAAGTCGATTGAATGAGTCTAGAATGTGTGGTAGGGTGTGATCGTTGCACTTGATTTTTCTAGCATCTTTTGTTTATTTTCACACGATCAGGTTCATTGTTGCTCCTGTCGCCCTGGGGTAACAGCGTGTGTACCTTGTTTTGTTTCTGGTCACTGGAAATGGGCGTTTGTTATGACACTTAGCATTTAACATGTTATGTTTGAACAGGATGTTCAGTTGCCAAGCTTTCAAGGCATGGGAAGAACGTGTTATTTCACCGGAAAAGGGCAACCGTGTTATTCACTATTACTTGAAGGATTCTGTCCTAGCTGTGGTGGGGACTGAGAGGAGTATAAGGCACATGATCTATGTGGTTTCGGAGGACTTTATATCTATTTACGGGTCGACAACCAGAGTCCATGCTGAAACCAAGTGGCGGTCAAGGCGAGAGGTTGTTGAGTGGCTCACATCAGTGGTTTCCAGAAGTGCCCCGGTCTTAGCCAAAAATAGTATGGATTGCTTAAGTGTTATTGTTGAAGTTATAATCTTCTGACGGACATGGATAACAAATTTTTATTCTGTAATATATCAATATTCCCAAGAATATTATTAGGTTATTGCCTTCATCATCGGAAAAACTGTTGTCTAAAAGACGTCTCATGGATCACCAGGTCTAAAGCTAAATGAAATTAAAGTCGAACGCTCCAAGACAGATGCCAAACTTAGGATATTGTAAGATGTTCATAGAAAAGGGAAACAGAATGCATAGCCTATCTACTAATGCTCCGGACATGCACGCACTTGCACGTAGCTTACACAAGATAATCTGAACTATACTTGAAGATTATTTTACAGCTAACCTCCGATGTCACTCTCGTCCTGGATATGGTTGGCTAAGCAATATGGGTTTGGGGTTTTTTGGTTGCTTTATATTTCTCTGTAAATTTTATATGAAATGTGGTTGCAAACTTGCGATTATAACTCGTATAATTATTCTCTCCCAACTTGTGCCCAGTATTGCTTTACATGGTTTATTTTATCGTCCACCATTGCTTGATTTTGCTCTAGAGTTAATACTTTAATTTTGTGTAATACTTATTTGGTTATTATCTTGGTAGATCAACCTTCTATTAACACGGCACCATCTCTAGAACGTCTTAAATCCCTGATGATTCGTTTCTCCGATCAGAGAATCCTGGATGAGGTGTCTATATTATTTTATTTTTGATTTATATGCTTTCATAGGTTTTTTGGTACTAGAGGTTTAAAAGCCATCGGATTACTCATAAAGACCTTGATTTTAAATACAGAACTCCACAAACCTGGTGACCTCAAATTCAAACATCATATGGTCAGGGGAGGCCTGGATATGTAGTGAGCAGCTGAAGCATTATCCGGCTTTTTCCAGGAGTGGAACTGAGATAGCGGTGAGTCCTGAAATGCTAGCATCCTTGCATGCAGTGAACATCTTTTGTTACTCGTACCTGAATCCTTGTTTTGATCTTCAGGTTTATTCGTTTGTATGGATTGTGAATGAAGAGGAAAATGATTACCTGGGTTACTTGGAAGATTTGTACGAAGATCAGCAGGGGAAGAAATTAGTTAAAGTGCGTCGATTTCACTTTAGTGAGGAAATTGAAAGTCTGATGCCTTTGTTACACCCACATCCCAGAGAAATTTTTATCACTCCTTACAAGCACCAGGTTGGTGTAGAGCACATTGATGGTCTGGCTGCAATTCTGACACCTGGTCATTTCGAGAAATGTTTGGCTCTTCTTCCTCCAAGCTTGTCATTAGGATGTTTTGCTTGCTGCAGAGAATTCAGAAATGCCAAAGTTAATGCCTTTGTTTTTAGTAAATTAATTGGCTACTCTGAACAACCGATTTTACAAGCTCTGTCATCTCATGTCTCAGCGCAAAGAAACAACAAACAAAAATCAATTGAAATAGAATGTCAAAAGCGTGGCTCCAAGAGAGTTAAAAGTTGCAGAACGGATCTGACGTTTGGAAATAGTCATGCTATTCTCAGTACTTCAGTCTCACATAGTATGATGGAAAAATATGAACCTGGTTGTCAGAGAATGAAAATCCAACAGTCAAGCAGTGGGCCTGTTGATAATCGGCTTGTTGTGTCTCAGCCAAGGCATCAAATTCTGAACAAATTCAATGAAAGTGTTGAGGTTCTTTGCCGAGATAGTGGCATGCGAGGCTGCTGGTTCAGGTGCAAGGTCTTGTGTTCATCACAAAAATTGCTAAAGGTTCAATACTACGACGTTTTTAATGCTGATGAACCTGGGAAACTGGAGGTATACATACATTTAATTTGCCTTTTTTTGGACTTTGAAGTCCAATCAAATAGATGTTAAGAAGTTCTAAATCGATCGATCTTAATTTTCAGCATCCTGTGTACTCCTATTTATCTATTTGTATTATGTGTATAGGAATGGGTTTCGGCAACCAGGGTGGCTGGTCCTGACGTATTGGGCGTGAGATCTGCACGCCGACTAGCAATCAGGCCTTGGCGTTATGAAGAATCTTCGGGATTTGCATTTGAGGTTGGAGCAGCAGTCGATGCATGGTGGTGTGATGGTTGGTGGGAAGGTGTTGTAATTGGGAACGACACATCTGCAGAAAGCAATTTTCAGGTTTACTTCCCTGGTATGAACTAAAAGTCCGGAAAATCCGAGTCTCCTACTCCTTATATTACCTAATAATCAAAGGATTTATCCCTTGATCATGATAACAATCATTACCCTTTATTCTTTTTTTTACATCATCAAATTGTTCTTATCCGTTGGTTAGAATCTTGTTGAGTCGGCATTGTTTTGCTCGTTAAAGACAACCTTTCCTTTTCTCATTTTGGTTCCGGCGAACTTACCATTTCTTGGCAGGTGAAAATAGATTTTTGACTATAAAGAGGAAAAACATCAGAGTGTCGCTAGATTGGATGGATGATAAATGGGTAAGGATTCCCGCAAAGTCCGATATACTCTCATTCTTGACTTCAATTTTCAGTTCCGGGCCAAAACTCCCCCCACTCACAACATTGAGCGAGGATAATACCTCTGATCTTACATATGAAGATGTTTGTATTCCCACTCAACATGAAGGATCAGAAGATGATGAGCACAAATCAGAGTTACCAGGTTTGCATTAGTTAAATCAGCAAGAGACCTTTCAAAAGATAATATATATGTAGCAAAACACCGAGCAACTTCATTTGAAGAAGTGACTCAAAAAAAAAATTTACTACGAAGACCAGGTTCATAGAAATTCTGGTCATATATATAGCACTATGAAGGAGCCCGACTCCATGCAGATTCGGCTGCAAGCCTAAAACTGTGAAGTGTTATTCGCGGGCTACCTCTGCTAGGTAATTTTGGCTCTGTAAGTAATTTTTGGCTGTACATGGTGGTTTTAACTTTCCTTTTTGTGTCTACTTTAGTTGTATCCACAGAATTAGACAAAATGCAGACTGCCCTTGAAATTTTTGGATGCTGTTTGTGAAGATATTGCCTTAAAATGCGCCATATGTTCCTTGGTCTCGTGTGTAAAGTTATGTGTTCACTTTCATGTTCAACCTAACAATCAAAGTTTCGGACTTGAAAACCTCAATAGATCAAGGAATATCATTTATCAACGTTGGAAGAGTTAAAGACCTCAAGCCCAATCTGTTAACCCATGGAGCAAAGCCCAAATAGTTGTGCAGCCCAATTACTAGACTCTTCTAAATAATTATCATTTTATTTGTTTTATTTAAAGTTGTTAGATTTGTTGTAACTGAATCGCTAGATCTCCTCCAAGTGTCTCAAGATCATGCGTTGTAATAGGGTATTTAAGTTGATACTATTCATCATCAACATTCAAGGAATGAAATCACATTTCTTCATCCTCGTTCTTATTTTCTAACTTGGTATCAGAGATTCAATGGCTGACGCCTCCTCTGATTCTGGGATTTCTACCCCAATGCCCTCCACGACCATAAATCCAAATTTTCTCCTGGTGAATCCTGCTAATCAGATCACCTCCGTAAAATTCAGTGATGAGAATTTCCTTCTTTGGCATCTGCAAGTTCTAGCCGCCATTCGAGGTCTTGGTCTTGAGTCCTACATCTCTGATAACCCTCCTGTACCACCTCAAGTTCTCTCCGAAAATGGGGCACCAGAAACCATCAATCCCGGTTTTATTATCTGGGTTCGACAGGATCAACTCCTCTTCTCTTTTCTTTTGGCTTCTATGAGTGAATCAGTTCAAAGTCAAATGATAGGTTGTCAAACCTCAACACAACTCTGGTCACGAGTTGCTCGCCTCTTTGCCACTCGATCTAAGGCGCGAGTGATGTAGTACAAACTGCAACTCCAAACCTTGAAGAAAGGTAATCTCGGCATGAAGGATTACCTTGGTAAAATGAAAGGATATATTGATATTCTTATTGCTTGTGGTCATACCATTACTGAAGAGGATCAGATCTTATATGTTCTTGGTGGTGTTGGACATGAATATGAATCTGTTGTGGTTCATGTCACCTCTCGAGTAGATGCACTCAATCTCTCTGAAGTAGGAGCTCTTCTCATGGCTCACGAGGGCAGACTTGAAGCTTACAATATCACCGGAGACAACCCATCGCTTACTGTCAACACTACCACTTTTTCACAGCAAAAGAAATCAGATAACTCATCTCAATCCTCAGGTTCATCATTTCAGTCTCACGAATCTACCCACAGAGGTAGAGGCAGAGGACGAAACAGTCGTGGGGGTCGGCGATATTGGCATCAAAATAATGGTCGGCCAGTATGCCAAATCTGTAAGGTACCTGGACATGTTGCTGAAATCTGCTACTATAGGTTTGATCAAGAATTTGCTCTCAAGAACACTACAAGTTCACGATCCAGCCCACAGGTTTCCAATCGATCATCCCACTCCTATCCTGCTACTGCCTTCACTACTACTCGAACTGAACCAGTGCATGAGGATTGGTGGTATCCTGACTCAGGGGCTTCTCATAATGTGACAAATGAATTTGGGAATCTTGCTGTTGGCTCCGAATACTCTGGTGGTGGTAAGGTTCATATTGGAAATGGTGCAGGTTTGTCAATAGCCCATATAGGACATTCTAGGTTCCACGCACCCACTTCTTCACGTTCATTTTTCTTGAAACATCTTCTTCATGTTCCAAGTATTACTAAAAACTTGATTAGTGTAAGTAAATTTGCTCAAGACAATCAAGTTTTCTTTGAGTTTCACCCTCTTTTTTGCCTTGTCAATGACCTAGCAACGCGAACAACACTTCTCCGCGGGACTTTGCATGATGGCCTTTACAAATTTCATCTTGGCTCTCCAGTCTCGGCCTCTCCCACTCCAGCAACCTGTCTCCAGTCTACTTTTTCTCCCACAAGTGCTTCTGGTCAGCACATTCAGTCCTCCTTTTCATCAAATGCTTCGTCCACCACTTTAGATCAATGGCATCTTAGACTAAGTCATCCCACTCTAGCTACTGTTAAGCAAGTTTTACTCAATTGTAATGTCTCTACTTCAAAGAATGATGCAATGAAATTTTGTTCAGCTTGTCAACTTGGCAAGAGTCACCAATTACCTTTTTCTGCTTCTATCACTAAGTTTTCTGCGCCTTTTGAATTAGTATATTCTGATTTATGGGGACCAGCTTCTACACCTTCTCGTAATGGTTCACGTTTTTACATTAGCTTTGTTGACGCTTTTACACGTCACACTTGGATTTACTTTCTTAAACTTAAATCTGAAGCTAGCCGAGCCTTCTTTAATTTTCAAAAATATGTTGAGCTTCAATTTAATTCCAAAATCAAAGTCATACAAACTGATGGGGGAGGGGAATTTAGACCTTTACACAATTATTTTCAAACCTCTGGTATTGTTCATCGTTTATCATGTCCTTACACTTCTAAACAAAATGGTGTAGTTGAACGTAAGCATCGCCATATAGTCGAAACCGGAATATCTTTGCTAGCTCATGCTTCTATGCCTTTCGAATATTGGGAAGATGCTTTCTCTACAGCCGTGTATCTCATTAACCGACTCCCTTCCTTGAGTCTTGGTGGGGTTGTTCCTTTAACTCAGTTATGCAACAAGGTTCCTGATTATACTTGGCTTAAAATATTTGGGTGTCGTTGCTTTCCTTGTCTTAGACCCTACAATCATCATAAACTAGCCTTTCGCTCCACTCCTTGCACTTTTATCGGCTATAGTGACCTCCACAAGGGTTATAAGTGTCTCAGTTCTGATGGGAGATTATATGTTTCGAGGCATGTTCGATTTGATGAAAACACTTTCCCCTTCTCTCGGCAGTCCACTTCATCTCCTTTATCATCCTTAAGTCATCCCTTCAATCTTTTTCTTCCTATTCTTTCTGGTTCTGGTCCTATTCATTCCTCCACATCCTCTGATTTTCCTACTCCACCTACTAAAGCTCCTTCTTCCTCTCCTTCAGATTTGTCTACTTCACCTTCTCCTCAATCTCAAAATGCTCCTTCCTCTGGTACCCTCACTGCTCCATCTCCATTGAACACTCATCACATGATTACTCGGGCCAAGGCAGGGACTTTCAAACCAAAGGTCTACATGGCTGATGTTCCTCTCTTTCAGGAACCTTTGACAGTTAAAGAAGCCATGCTTCATCCTCAATGGTGTCAAGCTATGCAGACTGAATTTAATGCATTACTTGCTAATGATACTTGGTCTCTTGTCACTGCTCCGGCTGATACACCACTTATTGGTTGCAAATGGGTGTTTAAACTCAAAACCAATCCTGATGGTTCCATTGCTCGTTATAAGGCTCGTCTAGTGGCCAAAGGGTATTCACAAACTCCAGGCTTGGACTATACTGAAACTTTTAGCCCTGTCGTGAAGCCTACAACTATTCGAATTGTGCTCACAATTGCCGCTTCAAAGGGCTGGAACATCAAACAAATTTATGTTAATAATGCTTTCTTGCATGGTACTCTTAATGAAGTTGTTTATATGCGTCAACCACCTGGCTTTGAAGTTCAAAGTGGTGATCTGCCTCTTGTTTGTAAACTTCATAAAGCCATCTATGGGCTTAAACAAGCCCCGCGAGCTTGGTTTGACAAACTTCGAGTCACTCTTCAATCTGTTGGTTTCGTTTTCTCTAAAGCTGACTCCTCCTTATTTGTTAAATTTCGTGCTACTTATGTCATTTATATACTTGTTTATGTGGATGACATTTTAGTCACAGACAATAATGATCATCAGATTCACACTTTGATTCAACAACTCAGCAGTATGTTTTCTCTTAAAAATCTTGGGGATGTTTCTTACTTCCTTGGAATCGAAGTACATCGTTCAGCAAACAAGTCTTTGTTTCTCACTCAAACAAAGTATACTCGAGATCTCCTGCTTCGCACAAAAATGGAACATGCCAAGCCACTGCCTACACCAATGTCTACTGGAGTCAAGCTTTCTTCACATGATGGTGATCCTTTTGACGATGTCACTCTTTATCGCAATACCGTTGGTGCACTTCAGTACTTAACCATCACCAGGCCCGATATTGCATATAGTGTCAACAAGGTCTGTCAGTTTATGCAAACGCCTCTACATTCTCACTGGAAAGCTGTCAAACGCATCTTGCGTTACCTACATGGTACTCTTGACTTTGGTATTCAACTTGGTGCTTCAGGTGATCTTCGTTTATCTGGATATTGTGATGCCGATTGGGGAAGTGATCCAGATGATCGTCGATCTATTTCTGGGTTTTGTTGGTTTCTTGGCCATTCACCCATATCATGGAGTTCTAAGAAACAATCTGTGGTCTCCCGCTCTAGCACCGAAGCTGAGTATCGCAGCCTTGCCAATGCTACGTCTGAACTTTTATGGATTCGGTCTTTATTTACTGAGCTTCACATCTCCTCGGATGGAATCCCACTGCTGTGGTGTGACAATATTAGCACGATTGCCTTAAGCGCTAATCCTGTTCTACATGCTCGCACAAAGCATTTAGAACTGGATCTTCACTTTGTTCGCGAAAAGATTCAATCCAACATTGTTTCTGTTCGTCATGTTCCGTCATATGATCAGACTGTTGATATGCTTACAAAACCTCTTTCTGCTGCTGCCTTCATCAGATTACGATCCAAGCTCAGAGTGCATTCTCATCCCCTGCTGAGCTTGAGGGGGACTGTTAAAGACCTCAAGCCCAATCTGTTAACCCATGGAGCAAAGCCCAAATAGTTGTGCAGCCCAATTACTAGACTCTTCTAAATAATTATCATTTTATTTGTTTTATTTAAAGTTGTTAGATTTGTTGTAACTGAATCGCTAGATCTCCTCCAAGTGTCTCAAGATCATGCGTTGTAATAGGGTATTTAAGTTGATACTATTCATCATCAACATTCAAGGAATGAAATCACATTTCTTCATCCTCGTTCTTATTTTCTAACTGGAAGAACCTTGGAGACTGGTCTGCTTAAATTTTCGCTTTAAATTCTAACACAAGGGTTAAAAGATTTTGATGAAGGGATGTATAGCTCTAATTTTCTTGATTGCATGATTACGTGTTGCTATACCGGGCATCCAAGCCGTGTTTAGTTTTGGTGTTGGCGTTTTAGGACGAGAGCTTTGAATATATATTTTGGTAGAAAAAATTTGAAAAATTAAAGCAAGTGTTTGGTTCTATCTTGAGAAACGAAATTATTATATAATACATTAAATACAGTATTTATAAATTTTTACAAATAATCCAAGACCAATTTGAGCTAAAATAGTAATTAACTAATTATATTAGCTTGTGTTAATAATTCAAAACGAAATTATGGCTCACTTTTCCAATGTGTTGAAATATATTACAATATCTAGATCTATGTTTTTCTTGTAGAACTGCATTAGACGATTTTAAAACCATTGGACTAGATGTGTTTCACTTATTTTTATGGAATACTCATTCACAATCTTGAAATCCAATTACTGGTGACTAAGTTTCATGTGAGACATTAATCAAATCGATCTTATTTACAAGAAAAAAAAATAATTTTTTTATGAATAGGGTTAAATATCATATTTGTGTCATAAAATTGATCATCCAGAGTTTTGCGATGATTGAATTTTTGCTACACCACATGAGAGGAATTTCACATGCATAGTAAATCCGAAATATGGAATAAAAAAATCAGTTAGTAGAAATTGTTCAATTGCAACATAAACTTTGAAAAATGGTCTCACAATTCAACCAAGATTATTTGTGTATTTGATCTTTGATTTTGGTTATATCACCAACTTTTTATCGAGTGAATCAAATCATCAAATGTATTGGTTGAAAATCGGCTATGAAACTGAAATAAAAGTATTATTATCTAATAATAAATAAAATCGTAAACTTTCTACACAAAATATCATATTCCATGGTCATTAGATCTCACATAGATCTTTCACATTTTAACAGAAATTTAGAGTCCGTTTGGACAATTTTTATAATATATTTTTATAAATTTATCTTTTTTAAAAAAAAAAATTATAAAATATTTTAAAAATTATTTTGAAAACAAACATGTGTTTGAATAACTATTTTACTAAACCATTTTTACAATTTAAAAATTATATGTTTTGATTTCTAAAATTGCCTTCATTTCTAAAAATATTTTTAAAAAATTAAATTATTTTTTAAAAAAATTGAAAAACCACATTCTAAAAATATTTCTCAAAAACTTTTAAAAAATTTAATTTAAAAATATTTTTTAAATTTGTTCACTTATAAAATACAAAAAAAAATATTTTTAAAATATTACCGACACAATACTAACCGAAAATTCCAAGTACCAGTCCCCAAATGTCAAAAATGGGTTTCAATGAATCGACTCCAATCTGTCAAATTTCAAACTTTAATCAAAGCGCGAAACCTTTTTTGAATTTCCAGACAAAGCCCCAATTAGTTCTCCGACATGATTAAAAATCAAACCTTGGAACCAACCCACAAATGCTCTTCTTCACTAAATTCTTACGCCCTAATTAATTCCCCACAGAATTAACCTGAAAATTTCACGGAAATGGCTTCAATCAAGCCTGCAACTCGCTACTCAAATAGCTTGAACAGCTTCACAAAGTCCGATCCTTCATCATCTACCGAGTTCCCTTCAACCCGTGAAACCTCACGCGCCCTCACCAAGAAAAACATTGGCGCTGGGGCGGCCCAGTTCAACATCAGCTCCATGGTTAAAAAATTGGTGGAGGGTAAGAAGGCCAAGAATTTCAGCAGGGACACCAAGTTTGTTGTGGCTGCGGATTTTTTGGCCGATGATTTGAAGAGGAACGCGAAAAGGGATACCGGATTGAGTGGGTTACACAAGAAGTTGTTTAAGGGATCGTCGTGTGCTGGGGCGAAAAGAAGAGATGAGAGTTCGAGAAAGGCGTTGACTGAGGTGAAGGAGAATACAAGGACATTGGCGATGGTGCTGAGAAGCGAGCGGGAGCTTTTGAGCTTGAATAAAGAACAGGAACAGCAAATTCAAGAGCTTAAGCTGTTGCTTGACGAGAAAAATCTAGAGGTAAATTTCAGCATGTGATGATTTTATGCGAAAATATGTTAACTCATTTAAATATTGATATTCCATTTTGGACTAATTGCCCCACATAAAAGTAGATATGTCCATTTTTTTTCTGGGGTCATTTCTATGTGTAGATTACTGCTATCATGGATTAATTCGATTTGGTACGGTGATCCTTTATCTAATTGAGATGGGATTTGTATTTGACTGTGTGTTGTTTTGATACCTTTTCCTGATACGTCTTGTGTGCATCTTATTTCATTCATTTTCTTTGAGGTTTTTAAACTCATTTCCCCAAGTCTTACAGTGACTGCAGCTTCAACAATATTTTGTGATGGCTAATGCAAGGAATAGGTTTTTCGAAAACAAAAAACTTTTATGCCTTTAGTGGATGAGTTTCTTCGTTCTACTTGATGCGAATAGAGCAAGTTCTGAACTCCTCAACACATTTGGAGTTGGTGGCATTTTTATTTAGTGAAGGTCCTAAAACATAATAAATAACATATTTTCAAATCACAATCATTTCCAACAAGTTATTGTCCGAGTCCTGAATCCTGGTTAATGTTTACTAGAGAATACGCCTTATGGGATTGAGCTGTTTTATCTTTCAAGCTTATTAAAAGTGCAACTTCTAGGTTGAAAAGCTGAAAGATTTATGCTTGAAGCAAAGGGAAGATATAAAGTCACTGAAGAATGCCATTCTTTTCCCCGATGTCACAAATTCTCAGCTTCAGGACCTTTTGGAGAAACAGGGTACTGAACTTAAACAGGCAAAACAACTCATTCCAAGTCTTCAGAGGCAGATTACTTCACTAACTGGACAGCTGCAATATCTTGCTGAGGATCTTGCCGAGGTAGCATTTGTATTCTTTTTCTAACAAATATCAAAGACATAAATGTAACTCCATTGATCATAATTTTGTCTTTGATTTTCGAGAAAAATTCTGTAGTTTCATAGGATTGATCTATATCTATGGCTTCTAAATTAATTTTATTCCCTTGGAGTAACCTATTAATGCTAAAATGTCATAGACAGTTGGCTACCTAAGCTTCATTCTTTTGTCACATTTGATGTGTACGTACCTTTGTTGTAGGAACAGATAAATTTTGTTTCTAATTTTTGGATAATGCTTCACTTTTTATTTTCTTCTGGAATGCAGGTGAAGGCGAACAAATATTCTTTACAAGGATTAAGTGATGATCATTTCAGTTCTCCCAGGACTCCGTCATATGATCAAGAAGAGACAGCTAATTATCTGGTATAACCATTATTTAACAATTGAATCCTAATTAGAAAGAAATGATTACTACATAAAAAACACCCTAAATGATAGAAAATATGAATCTTAGCATTGTTTTCTTGATTATTGGATCGATACAGCAAGGTGACGTTTTCCTATTAATTCTTGAATATGTTAACCTAAGGCATGCTGGCTGGCATAGAGAATACAGCAGTCCATAGTTTTTTTAATAAATATTTTGACAAACTATCCTCATTGAACAGTTCGATCAAGAATTCAGTTCTGGGGATTATACAACCCCACAGAGTCTAGATGACATGTTTTTGAAGGATATAAATCCCTGCTTGACCCCTTGTTATTCCAAGACAAAGTCAAAGGTATCCAACCTACTTTACTACAAAAGCTTGACTTCACTATTTTATTATGGCTTCTTCTTCTTTTTTTTTTTTTGTATGTATAAACTAGAAAATGATTAAATTTCTTGTAGGAATTCGGTATTACTGATTCTCCTGAGCGTAGCTTATCTAAACAAAAGGTCCAAACGTCTCATCAAATCGGTTTTGTTTCTTGTGCAACGAAGCTTTCGAAAAGTTCTGAATGTTGCCAATCATCCAAGGCTGGAAATGGTTTAATCCGCACAGCTCGGAGGTCTGATGTAAATAAAATCATTTATGGAAAGCAAATGCACCAAAAACTTTTCTGATCAAATTCAAAATAATTTTGGTGGTGCAATTAAATAAGCTCCCAGTATTGTGTCATGTTTCGAATTCCTGGACCTTTTTTTACATCCGCAGAACATAAAAACCATTTGTGTGTGATGAGATATACCGGCAATCATACAGAAGAATATGATTCTGTTGAATGTCATTTTTGCGTGTACAAGACTCTTCATATGTATAATGAATTTTAATACTTGTCATGGTGTGCCCTTCATACTTTCTCCAAACTTTGACGCTTTCAGTGTTGTAACTGGTGGCGAGGCGGTGATTGACTGCCTTATGTCTTGGTCGCTTAGACGGTTGAATATTTATATGTATATATATATATATATATGCAATACATGTATAAAATAAATGGAGTGGTTGGATTGACTATCATGTTTTGAATATAAAGCCGTATAACTTATTAATATTTAGGGGTTTTTAAATTTTCGTTAACTTTTGATTGCCTCGCCCATCTTGGCTCACCTTTGACAGACTACAAAACTACCGAAGGCAAAGGCGGTGTGGCCGATGACACTCTCTTGACTTGACTGCCATTTAACATAAACAGATAGATAAAAGGCTTGTTTCCACTTGGTTTATACTTTCATCCTTCAATCGTGTTTTTGTTGAGCTTGTAGCAGGTATGTTGGTCTAACCAGGATTGCCCCCGACTCGTAGTTGGTGGAATCGACTAGTTTTTTTCATGGTTCCAAAAGTTTGCTAAACATGGTGCAAGCTATACTAAATAGGCTGCAGCAATGAATAATCTCTCATTGAATGGTTTTATTCATAATTTGATGATTCTCAATGGGGTCATAAAATTAGCAAATAATAAAATGCATGTCGAGTTGTGAATATTTTATAAATAATTAGGATATGTACAGTGTACTTGGCCTCAATCATGTTGCAGCTAGTATATTTATTTATTTATTTAACATTCATACAGTGTGATGATTGTTTAGAAAACAGCCATAGTAATTTGCGTTCCATGCAAAAAATTTTGTGAACAGTTTCACGGGCTAATTTTGTGAGACGAATATCTTATTTGAGTTATTTATGAAAAAATATTATTTTTTATGTCAAAAATATTATTTTTTATTGTAATTATGGATAGGTTTACCCGTCTCACGAATAAAGATATGTAAGACCGTCTCACAAATGACCTAGTCGTATTATATTAACCCAACTTTATCATAAATAATACAAATTCATGACAATATTATTGTTATAGAAAATTTTATAGTTATCCCGCAATGAGGAGTATTTTAAAAAGTAAAAATAAATAAATACGCGTTTTAAGTGCGGAGTGTACAAGAAAAACTTGTACTTAAATTTATATTTTTATCACTAACTTTTGTATGTTTTTTTAATCCATTGATTGACATGATATAATTTTTACGCTTTTAGAACTTTGATTATGGCAACGGTTGACTATCATGGAATATATATATTAGCAAATGCATTTGACAACGGAACATATGCTTATCTATCTGAGTTTGATTTAGTAATAATCAAATATAAAAATTATTATGTAGTATGTACAGATCTCACTTGATTTTATGACAAAAAGCATGCAACTTGAAGTTGTTCCCCCGAAAGTAAAGGTTGACCTTTAACATTGTTGATATTAAAGTAAGAATCTTTAGTGTCGCTCGATAAACTTCAAAATAAGTATAAGATTATCACATCAATATCTATAATAAAATTAACAATTTTAACCTAAAGAGTAATGCTTTATAATGAGTCGAATCAGTTCGAAAATCTATCACATAAAATTAAGTTAGCAATGTCATATAAATTTGTGTTAAATCAAATATCGGTAAAAAAAAATATGGATCTGGTTTCTGGTCATTAACAACACGCATCCTCGTTCTAATGGCTTTTCCCCACTTGCTACTTTGCTGGAGTTTGATGACTATCCTCTTGTCATTGTCTTTGACAAAATTATTATTAATTTGACTGAGAATTTTTTAAAAAACACTCGTTACTTTGAATAATGGTACGTTGACAGTGTGAAATTATAATTTGTTTTGAAGTTTTTTCTAAAAAAAACATGCCAAATAATTCATCATTTTTTTGTTTTTTTTTTCACCCTAAAGTTTTTTGATAAATTTACTTTATTTATTTATTTTTTGAAAATGTTACATGTACACATTGAGTTCACGTTGGATTATAACCTACACATGAAATTATAAAATTATCCTTCTATTTTACTTGAAAAACTCTTTTCAAAATATATTAAAAATAGTTATATAATTTTAAGTACAATATATAGCGCAACAAATAAGACTTCATGTACACGTTACATAGACTTTTATTTTTATAGCATCGACTTTTATTTTTATACCACTAGCTGTAAAAACTTTCAAACGCGTAGCATAAATAACGTGCGCACAATTGTGTCGCTTCCAGGAATCATACCGGGCGCCATGTAAACACGACTTTACGCCACTCCCCGGTTAATTCCAAACGCGAGTTTTCAAACCCAACAACTTTAAGCTCCATAATCTCTCCATTTTCTGCGTAAGAATCTCTCTCTTTCGCGCGCGCGTTCGCATAGTCAGAATCTGTGGGATTTTGGAGAATTCAAGCTTATTCTTGTTCACTGTAAGTGATGATCTCTGGGTATGATTATTGTTTCTTTTAATCTTATGATTGTGCTGAGGTTGGGAAGGATGCTTGTGATTTTTAGTGTCGAATGTAAAGTGAATTACTCTGTTGTTTGTCTTTTATATGGGTGTAATTGATTTCGGTTTAGTGAGTGATAATAGTTTTATATGAATGTAAGGGAATTACTCTGTTGTTTGCCAAAGTTCCACATTTACAGATATTATTACCACTTCAACCTTTTGACCTTCTGAATGTCAAGAAGCTGTTTGCAACTTTTTTTGTTTTGTTTTGTTCTCCCTGTTAGATTCTTTTAGGGGATTTTGTTTATTGGTTTCTGTTAAGCTTGTTTTGTAAGCAAATCTTAAAGTGTGATGCACAAGCTCTGAAAAACGTTCCTCTGCTTAACTCTAAAATTTATGCCTTTCAAATGTATTGATCCCGTGTTTTTTATGCAGATTTGCATGCGTTCTCACTCTGTGATAGTGGAGGTTGCTAAATGAGAATTTTTTTTTTTGGGTCAAAATGTTATCTCACTTCCAGAAGAGATTCTGCAATTCCACAAGCGGGCTGACGTAAAGGGTTTTTACCTTGTTCAAGTCTCTGATGCAAAATAAAGTTTTAATTTGAGCTTTCTTGGAACGAAAGAGTTCCGGGCACTTCATGCATCAGCCAATATCTTTAAAATCGACAATCAATCTATGGAGCAAGTCAAGCCGTCACGAGTTTCTCCTTTTCAGATTTTGAAGAATGATTCGACTCAGAGCAAATCCCGGGGCACTGATGTTTCGTCCCCAGCTCACACTGAAGAATTCTTCACTTTGGAATCAACACCAGTGACCGGAGATTCTGTCCACAATTCGTCTTCAGCTACAAGGGTATCGTCCAACAGTGGTCCTTTTTCTCCACATTGTTCTCAATCATATGCTTCTGATCTCCATCTCTCTTGTGATTATACTCATGAGTCACCATTTAACGGGTCCTCTGTGCTTTACAATGAAGAGAAATTGATGCATGAGCTGTGGACGTTGAAGAATGATTTGCTAGGACCTGAGTCTGCTGATGGCAATGTTAGTGGCTCCTTAAGTGGTATGACGTTGTCCTCCACAAGGTACGGCAAAATCCTGGAAGTGGCTGTCCTCATGGACCTGAAACAATTGCTTGTTGCCTGTGCTGAGACGGTATCAGAAGCTGACTCAAACTCCATGGACGAAAGAAGATTGGCTGTATCAGCTGCAGAAGCTCTCATGGGAATGTTAGAAAGAAGGGTGTCGGTATTGGGTGACCCTTTACAGAGACTAGGTGCATACTTATTGGAAGGTCTCAAGGCAAGATTGTTGTCCTCTGGAAGCATAATTTACAAAAAGTCGAAGTGCAATGAGCCAACAAGTTCTGAATTGATGTCGTACATGCACGTGCTTTACGAAATCTGTCCCTACTACAAGTTTGCCTATGTGTCTGCTAATGCTGTGATTAGGGAAGCAATGGACAATGAAAGTAGAATTCATGTAATTGATTTTCAGATTGCGCAGGGAAGTCAGTGGGTTTCTTTAATTCAATCTCTGTCTAGTCGGCCTGGGGGACCTCCTTATTTACGCATTACAGGTGTTGATGACTCTCAATCAGCTCATGCTCGAGGTGGAGGACTTGAGCTAGTATCTCAGAGGTTAGCAAGTGTAGCAGAGGCATGTAGAGTACCATTTGAGTTCCATGCTGCAGGTATGTCTGGATGTGAGGTCCAGCTTGAGAATCTTCAGGTTCGGCATGGAGAATCTTTGGCCGTGAACTTTCCTTACATCTTGCACCACATGCCAGATGAAAGTGTTAGCACTACAAATCATCGGGACCGTCTCCTCAGACTAGTTAAGAGCCTTTCACCCAAAATTGTGACCCTTTCTGAACAAGAATCCAACACCAACACTTCCTCGTTCTTCCAAAGATTTCTTGAGACTCAAGATTATTACTCAGCCATTTTTGAGTCCATTGATGCTGTACGCTCACGAGATGACAGACAACGGATTAGTACTGAAGAGCATTGCGTGGGGAGGGATATAGTCAACATAATTGCTTGCGAGGGAATCGACAGGATGGAAAGGCACGAGCTTTTTGGTAAGTGGAGATCGAGGCTTACAATGGCTGGATTTTCTCCAGTCCCATTGAATTCTTTAGTTGGCAGTGCAACGAGGGACGTGTTGAGGGACTATAGCACAAATTACAGGATAGTGGAAGCCAATGGTGCTTTGTATCTAGGATGGAAGAACAGAGCTTTATACACTTCTTCTGCTTGGAGGTAAAATAACGCAACAAAGAAGCAACTGTATTTGTATATTTTCAAGTGTATTTCCTGGGAATTAAACCATTTCGTGCTTTCTATTTACTAGAAATGGAGGACATGCGATTCATGTGTAATACAATGTACACGAATAATGGTAATATATATGTGTAACATAAATTGTAATTTAAGTTGAACTTGACAAACTCAAGGTTTCTTACAATAATTCACACACATGCTGGCATTGCGATTTATATATGTGTATGTGTGTGTATATTCATTATATGCATCAAATTTATTAGAGTTTTGTTTGTGGTGATGACACAACTTGCGTGCCAAGGATAGAAACGATAGATAGGAGCATCCTTCTATCTATCTACAACCATAAATGAATATTGACCATTTTCTAGTGACCACTGGTGTTTCACCTAACTAGATCTGAAATAAAATTTTGGTCTTCTTCTTCTATTTTTTTTAATTTTTTTTAAAAAAACTAATGTGACAAATGAAATGCCAACAAAATCATTTTTTGAATTATGTTTCCAAGCAATACAAATATTAAAACGAATTGAAATTAAAACATGAGTTTATGGTCCTGTAATGTGTATACTATGTACATCAAGTGATATTAATTTTGGAAACCCTTTGAAACGGACTACTACCATCCCATTTGGACAATGCACTATGTCGCTAGTATATCATATTTTAGGTAAAAAAAAATGATTATTATCGTGTATGCTAAGATATACAATTGACTTGATCAAATAAAACATTTGAAAACTTATTCAGAGAATCAGAATACCAACTTTAAAGTATATGATATTATTACTCTCGAAATGATTATATGCTCCCATGATACATAATTTCTTTAATAAACATTGATTCTTCCCACTCCAAGCTCTTCTGGTTAAAAAATTATTGAACTAAATATAAAAGAAAAATAAATAAAATTCTGAATCCATTTATTTATTCTTCAACAAAAATTCAAAAATCTTAAAAACATCCTATTCACAACTCCCATCTTCTCCTTGCTACATTTCTTACACAAGGGGATAGCCAAACAGCACTCCTTCCCTACATACTCACATTCACTCACAAATATAATAACACCATTCTCACCTATTTTTAGGATGTGAAGAATCAATCTCCGCAGCCCACACTATCTTCCTTTTTCCATTTTCTCTTTCACATAACATTACTAAATATATTTTCTTTCGGAATTCCATCAAAGACTGAATTTTGGTGAACAAAGCAAACGAAAAAGAGAAGAAAAGAGAGGGCCTTTAGCCCTCTGCTTCTCTGTCTATGCATCCTATCAGATCTTGAATCGAACAAACTTTTCTTCTGGGTATTTGTTGTTTGGAACTATAAGTTTTTATATTTCGATGCATTGATCTTTCTTGGTCGTTCATAGTCAAAAGTTTGAATCTTGAATGAATTTGCAGGGGTTCTGGATTATGTGTGCTGTTGGTTATCGATCCGTTTGAGATTAGATGATCTCCTTCTGAATCAAAATCTATTCATTTGCAGCCGGGGATTACCGGGTTTCTGTTGTAATTTGTATTCTTGATTTTTGTTCTTTATTCAATCTACATTTTCTGGTTTTGTATTTATTGGACTTTATTGCTTTGATTACCGATTCTATATTGAGCTAGTTATATGAGATACGGTAGCTGGATTGTAATATGAAAGTGGATGGTGTCTAAATTTACTACACTTACTCGTAGATCCATTACTAGCTCTTAACCTTGTACCCAGTGCTACGGTTTTGACAGTGTGATTCCTTTCGGTGATATTGATGATATATATTTAAATGTTTTATGTTGCTTAGGTTCAATTTAACGAGTTGTGGATTGAATGATTGGAATATTGGATACAGGTGTGTAGAAAATGGAAATGGATTCCGGAAAATTGTTCATTGGTGGGATCTCTTGGGAAACCACTGAAGAGCGCCTGATTGATTATTTCCAAACTTTTGGTGAGGTGGTGCAAGCTGTGATAATGAAAGATCGGGTTACAGGTCGTTCCCGTGGTTTTGGCTTTATTGTGTTTGCCAGTGCTTCTGTTGCTGAAAGAGTTCTAAAGGGAAGGCATATCGTAGACGGCAGAGCTGTAAGTGATGCATCTTCATTTGGCAAAGCATTCATGAATTGAATATTGTGCTGCATTTTAAGGTATTAGATTCAATGAACTCGATCAATGTTCATTAGGCAAGCATATAACTTGTATAGGTTCATAAGGTTGACGAAAATTACGTGTGCCAGTCTGTATCAACAGTGGGAATGTTTGTGAAGTAGCATTTTCATATCAGTAGATTGGCGAATATTTCAAATTCGTTAGATGATTTATGAAATTCATCTACAATTTTATTGCCTCTGGGTAAAGATGGATTCTTGTTATCGAACACTTGGTGGTGCTTGACTCTTCAGAACGCGTATAATTAAAAGGCTAGGAATCAAGAAGTTGGATAGATACAAGTTCTTTCTACTTTACCTAGTTAGTTTCCCTTAATCCTGAACAGGAATAGAACACGCGTACAATGAATTTGATCACAAGGAACTTTGTATGTGCTGTGATATAAAGGGAACTTTGTCTATTCTGTGATATAGTTGAAGTTTTGAGGGCATGAATCTTGGTGAAGTTGGTTGTTTGAGAACGAAGCTATAATAGACTATGTCTTCAATGGTTGCTTTATTTTCTTTGCTTTCTCTTTGAAATTCTCAGTTCTTTTGGGCATTTGGCAAATAGTACTGACACTGTTGCTGGTAAGGATTTCGTGATATGGTTCATTAAGCATGATTTGAAATGTCGCAAGAATTGATGACAGAAATTGATCCGTGTTAACACTGCTTCTAGATAATTCCATCAAATTTTTTATTGTGTCATGTGATATTTGAGGAGGAGTATTATTTGCATTTTATTTGTGTATATGCACTCTAATCATGAAGTGAATCATTCTTATTTTCTTCATAGAAGAGGAGTGTGAATAATGCCAAATGAAGTACAAATAAAATTAGTACACTTTGGCACCATTAAGTTTACATTCTTGTTTTCATTCATCAGGTAGAAGCTAAAAGGGCCGTACCTAGGGATGATCATCAAAATTTTACAAGAAACAATGGTGGTGCTGTTCAGGGTTCACCTAGTCCTGCCCGTACTAGAAAGATTTTTGTTGGAGGTCTCGCTTCAACCATCACAGAAAGTGAGTTCAAAAGGTACTTTGATCAATTTGGAACAACAACAGATGCCGTGGTGATGTATGATCACAACACCGGTAGACCTCGAGGATTTGGTTTTGTTACTTATGATTCAGAGGAAGCAGTTGATAAAGTTTTGGCCAACACCTTTCATGAGCTCAATGGAAAAATGGTCGAGGTTAAACGGGCAGTTCCCAAAGAGTTGTCTCCTGGGCCAACACGTAGTCAACCAAGTGGCTATAATTATGGCCTCAACAGGCTGAGCAGTTTGCTTAATGCTCATACACAAGGCTACAATTCAAGCTCTGCTGGAGGCTATGGCATGAGAATGGAAGGTCGATTTAGTCCTGCAACAGTGGGACGAAATGGTTATCCTCCAAATAGTCCATCTAAATATGACATTGGACTGAATTTAGACTTGGGGTTTGGTTCGAACTATGGGGCAATTGGAGATTCTGTTAATGGCTATGGACGTGGAGTGCTCTCTCGTTATACTGGAAACTCAGACAGGTTCAGTAACTCCATCAGTGGAAACATTGGAAGTTTTGGGGATATGTGGGATTTCTCTCATGTTTCAACACAAGTTGAAGGAACTGGTTCTTTAATAAGTGGAAGTGTCGGTTATGGAAATGGAGAGAGAAATTTTGTTGGCAGAGAGGCCAACATTAGAAACAATGGGGGTTCTACGGGCTCAACACTGTCATATTTTGTGACCGATAATCTTCGTGAGGCAGGGTTGGAGAACACATACGAGGGGGATTCATTTTTTGGAGACCGTAGTGGACATTTGTTACCCTTAGAACTGGCGGGTTCAGGTTCATTTAATTATGGGTTCGAGAATACAGCTCCAAATGTTACACCTAAGAATTCAATTGGTTATGTCGGGGATTATATTGGTGCTAATCGTGCAACCAGATCAAACAGAGGTGGTTGTTCCTTTTTTCTTTATTTCCTATCTCTTCTACGCCGGTGCACTTTTCTTGCTCACTCCATTATATTGACCACTATATTTGGAACACTACTCTATATTGATTGGAATCAAAACTTTATGTTCTATATGAACTGGAAAAATAACAGCTTTATATTTCTCAACCCACAGACCGTAGCCAAAATGTTGGTTTTGTGGCTTACAGATGGTTTTATTATTCTTAAACAGGAATTGCAGCCTAGAGAAAGCGTCGAATGGATCTCTTTTTTGGTGTAAGATATATACGAGATAATCAAAGTGGAGGAACAAGAGTTGCACCTATTCCTGGGTGACATACAGACAGGTACAGTGACACTGTTTTTCTAGATGAGAATTCATCATCAGCTTTCTGTGATAGATTTTGTGCTGAGATCCGGAACTTGAACTCTCCATATAGGTTTTATTTGTTGTGAGTTTCATTCGAAATGTAAAATCGAATTCTGGAATACACTCTACAGGTTTAGCTAAGTTTGTAGTCTATGGCAGGTTTCTTGTCTATTATTTCTACGTACTGAAAAACAAAATGGTTTGATTTTCTTAAATAGTTGAGTGAGGAGTATTTCGGTTTCTTGATTGTTGCAACTTTATGTTGTGCATGTATGACTTCAGTATCTGTTTTTAGCTTTATTACTTTGCTTTTGACACCCAAATCATATAGGTAGTGTTTGGAAGAGCTTCTAGAAAGCACTTCTCAGATTTTCGTTAACAAAATTTCACAAGGTTTTAAATTTTTGTTAATGAAAAAGTTGAGAAGTGCTTCTAAGAAGCTCTCCTAAACACTATCATAGTAGCTGAGTGGCGCATAACAGAGATGGAACTACTAACTTTTTGGATCCTAACAAATATATGAAAATGTAGACTAATCTCTGCTACACAAATGGAAGTCCATCCAACAATGATATCATTTGAAGTTTATTATACTATGTATTATTATTGAGTAAGGCGTTGATTTAAGATTTAATAAGTTGTTTCATTTTATATTTGAAATTCATCGATCTAAACACGACCTTATGTGATTTGAACTCTCCCGATCCTCTTAACACGTGGGGCCCACGTGAATTCACTTGGGTCCGGAGATCTAAGGGCTTCCACCGCCCGGACGTGCTGCAATAATGTGGCATAGATAGGCATCATTGTGTGTCCATTAACTTTCCTTGTCTCTACATCAACATCGCCATCGTTGGTCACACTTGGAAAGCGAAAGATTCCAGTCCAGTTCAATAAGCTCAAAAATTTTATTGAGTAATTATGTATTAATTTTTTTTATATGGAAGAAATATGTCCATATAAAATAAAGTTTTAAACGCTAAAATTTGCTGCAAATATTTTTTGAATTTTCGAGCCCAAGTAATTCGATATTTTCATGAGCTCCAGCTTGAAGTTAATAATCGATTGAGTTCGAATTGAGCTGGAACTTACCAAGTTTAAATCGAGTCGGTTCGTGCACACCTCTAATCACTATTTTTTAGCAAATTATTATTGTTTAATAATATTTTTGCTTGAATTTCTTGAAATAAATTTTATGGAAAAAGAAGCAAAAGAATGCCTATCGTTTCTTTCTTTGTATCCTCGCACGATATTTTGAGGAAGGTGGGAGAGCGTGCGTATAATATATATGACAAATTAGTTTCATATCTCGATCTTGATGTTGACCGGGTTGAATGGAGTCCAAGAGTCAATTATATATTGCGTTACAATCTCGTTTGTTTCTCAATATTGAAAGTTTTATGTGTTTTGATTTACTTAATTCAATTTAACATAATATTAGATGTGATTTTTAAATTATAATATAAACAATAAGTTCATTATCAATTAAACATATTCATTTCAAACAAAATATAAATAAATATTGTGTTTAAAAAACAGTTACTTAATTTTGCAAACAATTAAACATCACTTAAATCAACTTTTTAAAACATTGGTTTATTCTAATTACCAGCCAGCCTGGTAAGCTTGTAATTTTTTTTTTTTAGTACAATTACAATGTGAAATCAGAGTACAACGATGAACGATATAAGGAAATTGTCCGCACAACCGACGAGACTTGAGCATGGACTCGAGACTTGCTTATCTCGAGCAAAGAAATTATAAATAAACTACTAAATCTACCTGAATAAATTAGGAAATGTAATTTAAATTAAATGATTTGATTGATATAAGATAAATAATTAATGATTTGATTGATGTAAAATAAATAATTAATAAATGGATAAATAATATGACGAGAAAAACACGGGATTTGATAAGATTAGTTATACACAGATTAATAATATAAGCTAAAAAGTAAATTTTATGTCGTAACATCTAATTTACTTAAGTTAGTAAAAAAAAATCGATTAATTGATGTAATCATCTACCGTTGTGGCACATCCTTTTTCAAATAATCTTTTGAAATTGTTGGTCAGGTCGATCAAAAGGATTCCGCTCTTTTTGACATGTGTTGATTACGTGCATACTTGGAGTTTTGTGTAAAAAAAATTTCAAATTCGTTATTATTGGATCTTGATTCTCGACTTGTAAATTTTGTATTATGTTCTTACTCCTAAATTTTAGGATTATCGTGAAGAGAATTACATATACGATAAGATTATCATATCGTTTCACGAATCAAATTTATAAGATATATTTTTGATTATGGTATATAAACAATAATTATTTTTATGTTAAAAATAAAAATATAATTTTCTGCACTAACATGTCTAACAAAGATACACATATTTCACAGAAGATCTACTTGTATGTATAATAAACTTTGACATACTATGCTTATATATAACTTAAATTTTAATAGAAAATGCGATAAATATTGTTTATATATATATAAATAAATATATATATACCTCAGACAATAAAGTAAATTAAATGAATTGTCAAATGGATAAGTATATATATTATCCTGATTGGAGACGTTTGACGTCATCATAGCCGATTCGTTATCAAAGAATGAGCTAATTACGTTAATCTTCAATGTTAAAAATTTAAAAATTATAAAATCCCTTAAAAAATATTAATAGCCTAATGTATCCTTCAGTTTTTTAAAATGTAGCACATTTCACCCCTATGCTATACAATCTTGAGCATATTTATATTTTCATAGGAATTTTTATGCTAATTTTTTTAAAATATAGGATCTGCTATTAATTTTACACATGATATTTTATGCATGTTAAACTTTTTAATAAGGATGTCTAAAAAAATCCAAAAGCACAGCAGAAGTATTTTCAAACTTCAATTCTTTAATTTTTTTTAATCTGCCACCATTTATTTATAATTCCAAGAAGATAAAACAATCAGTCGATTGGGAAAAAAGCAGCACGAGTTCGAAACAGCAACAAAACTTGCTCATTTGAGGTATGCTTGATTTGCTCACTGTGATTTTAGCAATGATTTCCACTTTTTTCCGGTCAAAACTGCATGCTTTGATGTAGTTTCTCTTTTGCTTTTTTATTGTTTTTTTAATTGTTACTGTAATTTTATGTGTTTTTTTTTTTCATGTGGAATTCATGTAATGTAACAAATCTCGATTGTAATCTTATGGAGTGAATACTGTACTTGAGGTGGGTTTGGATCGGAATTTGAGAAAGCCGTGATCAAAATTTATAATGATTTTGTTGCAGTAGCTCCTTGTTTAGTTTGGATGTGTTGTCTGTGGAAATGGAGAGGGTGCTGGATTTTTCTTTTTTTTTTCTTTTGTTTTAATCTTATCATATGATCCGTTGTGTGTAACTGAATCACTACTGCTCAGGCTGGGATTGGAATGGAGGGGGGAGTTGTTAAACCAGATAAAACAGAGTTCACAGAATGCTGGCGAACAACCTGGAAAACACCTTACATTATGAGGCTTGCGTTATCGGCAGGCATCGGAGGGCTATTGTTTGGTTACGACACGGGTATATAGAACATTTCAATCAAATCATTGTGTTACTTCTGTGAATTAGTTCCCCAATTCGATTCGTTGGAATAAAGATTTTGTCCTAGTGTCGATTATATGTGAAATGATGAGAATAGTGGTGCTTATTAGGTGTTATTTCTGGTGCGCTTCTCTACATTCGGGATGACTATAAATCTGTGGATAGACAGACATGGTTGCAGGTAAATAACCAGTGGTTTTGCTATATTGAGTTCAAATACGCTCCATATATGGGATCCGTGACCTCTATGTTTTTGTATAGGAAACAATAGTGAGCATGGCTGTGGCAGGAGCTATCATTGGTGCTGCTTTTGGTGGTTTGATCAGCGACAAGTATGGTCGAAAGAAATCTATTCTTTTGGCTGATATCCTTTTTTTCATTGGTGCAATTGTCATGGCTGCAGCTGTGGCTCCTTGGATGATAATCCTTGGACGAATCTTTGTAGGCCTAGGCGTTGGTATGGCTTCCATGACAGCGCCGCTTTATATCTCAGAAGCATCTCCTGCTAGAATCAGAGGAGCACTAGTTAGCACAAATGGTTTGTTGATTACAGGGGGACAATTCTTGGCATATCTTATCAACTTAGCGTTTACTAAGGTAATTTTATGACTTTTCCAGCTTAAAGCTTTGGATGATTAATTTCCCTCAAGTGTAATTGGTTTTTGGCGTGGTAAAAGGCCCCTGGAACATGGCGTTGGATGCTTGGAGTAGCAGGCCTTCCAGCTGCTGTTCAGTTCGTGCTAATGCTGTCACTTCCCGAATCTCCAAGATGGTTATATAGGCAGGTAACAATCTCTTAAGATATTTGTACCAAAACCCGCATTGCTGCTTTGATTTTGTGTTTTTTTTAACGTCTGTTTGGAAAACCCTGTTTGAAAATGGGCCAAAATTTCATCTTTAATCTCGTAGGACAAGGTAAAAGAAGCCAGAGCCATTCTAGAGAAAATTTACCCTGAAAATGAAGTTGAAGAAGAAATAAAAGCTCTACACTCCTCCGTTGAGGCTGAGAAAGCCGATGAAGGCTCTATAGGGAAGGACTTTTTCTCAAAACTAAAGAATATATGGGGAAACATCGTTGTTCGTCGAGGCCTTTATGCGGGCATCACCGTCCAAGTTGCGCAACAATTTGTCGGAATAAACACTGTCATGTACTATAGTCCTACAATCGTTCAGCTCGCTGGATTTGCTTCTAACAAGACAGCCTTGGCACTGTCTCTCATTACTTCTGGACTAAATGCCGTTGGCTCTGTTGTTAGCATGTTTTTTGTTGACAGATATGGGAGGCGAAGGCTGATGATTATATCTATGTTCGGTATCATCATCTGCCTTGTTGCATTATCTATCCTGTTTTATGAAGCCTCTGACCATGCCCCACCGATTGGCAGCCTTGAATCCCTCCATTTTGGTAGGAACTCAACATGCTCGAAATTTTTGGAAGCCTCGAATCCATCATCCTGGAATTGCATGTCGTGTCTGAAATCATCCTCGGATTGTGCTTTTTGCTCGAATGGGGTCAACAAAGTAAGATTTTCTTGAATATCATTTCCTACCGAGTGCTGCTTTATGTGGTAAACTTGCATCCTTCTGATTTCTGTTCTGAATCTTTCTTGGTAGTATATTCCCGGGGCCTGTTTAGCTGTTACGGATGAAATAAAAGGTCTCTGTCGAGGAGAAAATCGAACCTGGTACACCAAAGGTTGTCCGAGCAAGTTTGGGTTTTTCGCGGTCCTGCTTCTTGGATTGTACATCATATCTTACTCCCCAGGAATGGGGACTGCACCGTGGATTGTGAATTCTGAGATATATCCATTGCGGTACAGAGGCATAGGGGGAGGAATCGCCGCAGTTTCCAACTGGGTTTCGAATCTCATAGTGAGTGAAACATTTTTAACACTTACAGAAGCAATCGGTTCTTCGGGCACGTTTCTCTTGTTTGCTGGATTTTCCACTATTGGACTTGTGGCAATATATATGCTTGTACCAGAAACAAAGGGATTGCAGTTTGAGGAGGTGGAAAAGATGCTGGAGAAAGGCTTCAGACCAAGACTATTTTGCAAGAAAAAGGGCATTGACACTAAATAAAGCCATTTCCATCTTATTATTGCATTGCAAGGGTGTTGGCTTTGTTAAATAATCCTGGGCTTATCACAGAGGGCAGTTTATGCCCATTGTGGAGCTTGAAATATTATGCCCCTGGAAGAAAACACTTTCAAATTATTTCTATTCAAAAAATTATTCAAGTGAAAAACAATTTGTCTCCAGACGTTTTTTTCATTAAAAACTGATGACATCATAATTAGTACTTTACACCTTCAAACAGGTTATGAATGTTTTGAAGATTTACATTGAAAATATCTTAATCTGGTTTGAGAATCACCCTCGTTAGTTCTCACTATGTAACGAAGGGTTGATCTAATATTAGCATTATCAACATTAATTTTATCCGTGTGTTCCAATATGATCTTTTAGATACATGATTGAAAGATGATATTCTCGTTAACAAAAAATGTAGTACCAAATAATTGCAATCAGGATTTACGGTAAACCAAACCTTAAGTAAATGAATTTTTTTTATTGTTCCTATAATATCTATAAATATTACTAGGATTAATCATTTTTAAAAGATATCAACCTTTAAGGAATTATGATAGTGTCCTATCAATATATTTAAAGGTTGATATTTATCGACACATGTGAGATTCATATATTTTTTAATAAATCACACATGTAACAATAAATGTTCACTTTTCCGATTCACCTGTGGATAATACCATAAGACTAGACCTCCATAAACGTAGTGAGGAGTGACCATTTTAGAGTAATTAATTTTGATACTTTTAAAATGCATGACATGCACTCACTTCTTAAATAAAACAAAATATTATGAGATATATAATGTTACATTACTCAAATTTATTTATTTTAATTTAAATTAATTACATTATTCATTAATTTTTTAATTTTACAATAATGATTTAAACCAAAACCACCACATTGTTTATTACACAACAAAATCAGTTTTATATGTCACGTTCCGGGCTCGGGTCCACGCCTCCACAATGAATACATGGTAGAAGTTGAAAAGGATGAATCAAAATAGGAAAGGTTGAGTCAATAAAAACTACTATTGAAACCATGAATTCACAAGTAAATCTGGAAATAGATACCAATTAGGATTTATTATTACAACATTGACAATGCCATGAGTTGTAAATACAAGGAATGGAGCAAAAAATTATTCACGTTCTTTGAGCTCAATTGCAGAAATTTCTTTGACGACTTGTGCTTTATCGGCTTCAAATTGTTCATCCTCTGCATAATCAGGAGCGAACACCGAGTTAAAACGTTCACTACATATATAAATCAAGCATTTGCATTTTCATTCATCACTCAGTACCTTTCTCCGTCTTAAAATCAGCAAAAAGGCGTAGAAGTTTGCTTCTGTTAGTCACTAGGATGCCAACAATATCTGGGGGCTTGTTCTGATTAGCAACGAATAACTGCACGTCCGTGTAACAGTCATGCAAAATGAATGGCTAGTTCGAATTAGCTCAAGGAGTATACACAAATCATACCTTAAAGACATGAAACGCTTCTATCTGAATGCTCTTACTCGACTCCTGACAGAAGAAAGAATCCTCAGGATCAGAACATGATAAGTGAATAAATGTAAGGCATTCTCTGCTGAGACGATCACAAATGTCACAAGGGTCAGATAGGATTCCAATTCTTTCAGTAACTTTTGAGAGAAATTGTTGCATGTTCTAATCTAGCATCAAAGAATTTATCTTATTGAATTTTTTGATGCTATTTTAAATAAAGTATGTCGTTCAGTTTCATCCTTCATTTTTTTGCTTTAAAAGTTTATCATCCATTTCTTTTGATTCCTATTTTTACAAACACAACGCCAGGTTTTGTTTCCAAAACCAAAAGAGGCAATCCTACTCTGAGAAGATTCATGAGGATCCTTAAGTTGTCCCGCGAGCTAACATATCGGATCATCACAGTTGAATTTGAACGATCCAACAGGATATCACCCAACAGCTGAAAAAATACATCATATGGATCAGAATTCACAAAGCAAGTAAAGAAATTAACTGTGGAAAAAAGATGCCCAGTAGGTACGATATCCAGCAGTTACTCAGTTGAATCGCTTTGTTAATTTTATTTTTCATTTGTTCTTGTTTGCTTCAAGGCGTTTATGGAGGAGGGTTCTTCAGGGTAAAATTATAACATAGAAACCAAATGAAAAGATTGAAAAAGCATTACCTTGATAGCCTGCCTTCTAGTGATATAGTTGGTAGATTCAAGCAGCTTTGAGTTATATTCTGCAAAGAACTACAGTGAAAGCAACCAGATGATTAAAAAAGTGGAGCTAATCAAAAGTTGAAGAAAACATTATTTGTTTCCAGTGTCAGAGTGTAATTGATCGGATTTTTACATAAAAATCGAGCACCAATCTTTATAAAAGCGGAACGGTCTGAAATTCTTATGAGAAAAGTAAGCTCTATAAACTAAACCACAGCCTCAAAAATCAAATCACAACATGCAAAGAACATAGCATTTTCTATAGTACATACAAAAGGAGCTTGGTCTAGAGGCACATAGGGCAGGCGTCAGGTTCGACACCCCTTGTGTACGAAAATCCTCCCTCCAAAACACTCAAACATGGGCAGTCAATCAAAGCCAAGATCACTTACCCATTCATAATTTTTGGAAAGAAATTCAGACACAGTCGACTTATGCCTAGTTAATAGTTCCTGTAACAAGATATACGAGTTAACACATGTTAATTGTACCTCAATACCAGAATAACAGTTCACTGTGAACGAAAGAAAGAGAAATGCTCGATCTTTCATTCCACATCTCATGTTTGCACGGCAGTACAATTCAAACAAAAAAAAACACGCACTCGTTCACACACACACAGTCACACACACACACAATTACAGGCCAAAATCTGAAAACTGCTCATCATATCTTGAAAGCTCAAGGCATCATGTTTTTGCATAGTGTTTCTGAGGTTAGTTAGCAAAATAACCTGTGTCAAACATTTTTGTAAAAAATAACCCTCCCACGTGTATTTGAATGATTTCAAATACACTGTAGGAGGGTTATTTGTCATTAATGAAATTTGACCAAGGTCATTCACCCAAATCTCCCGTCTGTCAAACATAGAGAGAATAAGGAACTGAGCATGAGCGAAACACTTTATATATCCATTTGTTCATATGATCCAAGCAATAAGGTACATCCGAAAATTAATAATGTCTTTCACAATGAAAGGGACCCTCATCAAATGTTGTGCCACTTTACGTTAATTACAGAGAGGATTCCACACCCACAAATATAGCTGCGAGATCTTTGAAAAACCAGATAAGCTAATCGTCAGTTGAGAAGTACCACAAAGAATTCTTCGTCTTAGGTCATGTGGAGAAAGATTTGCAACATTTCACGAAAAGTATGAGACAAAATAAAAACTAGAAATAAACATGATGCAGACAATGCAATTGTAAACTACCAACCTAATATCCCCCCTTTTTACTTTAGACCATTGGGTAATGTAGCATGCAGAACATCAACCAACAAATGTAAGCACAAAAGAGTTGATGAACTGAATTAACCTTGAAAGTGGCAGCAGCATCAGAAGAAATGTCAAAATTTGGAAGTTGTATAAAATCAAAAAAATTCTTCATTCGTTCTGATTCCAAAACATACCTGCAAAAGAAAGCTCATCCTTGAACACATATATCAAATTTCTACAAATGCAGGTCACTAAAAGTCCACAACTAAATTCCACAATCTACTGGGTACATACAAAATAAGCACAATGGCCTTCAATTATTTAATATCAGAAAAAGTGACATAAATTTTCTTCTTTTTTTAAAAAAAAAAAGAAAATGACCACAGTTTTCCGAAAAAAACTGGATGTTTGTAAAGTAGTCTATCCATTTAGTTATCACATAAGCAATAAGCTAGAGCTGAAGTACATAGCTTGAGACATCCGTGGTGCAACGAAGGAAAGTACGATAAAGTAAGCAAGCTACATTCCATATCCTATGACATTTCACAGAATAATAATATTAAAATTTTATTTTATCTGTGACTCGCTGGAAAAATACTTGACATAAACAGTATAGAAAAGATATCATGTCTTGTTAAGATAATATAAATACACGAAAGAGTAGCCCATCACATTCTGATAACTGCATCCCAGCATAAACTAGATTGGACGTGAATGGACCAAATCCAATATAATAAAAGAGAAGCTACTGCACGATATTTTACCTTTCAAAACCATTTAACAAAAGCAGATACTTAGAAAAGCATGCAAAACAAAGCAATTCACTTACTTTGCAACACTTTGGTGGCGGATGCACTCCCTCAACATTGCACCATAGTGTAATGCCATATCAGTATTTTCATAACTAATAGGAACACAGAAAAGCAAAGTTAACCATTGTGACAGTATAAATTTTGAAAACAGAAGATGAATGAAACCCCACCCTTTCAGCACATGCTCTGATAGAAATGAATACTATACAAACTAGATGTTTCCAATTGAGTAAGATCCAGAGCATGAAAAATGCAAGTGAAACCTTTCTCAGAGATGAAAATATTTACACCCAACAAAAATAAGTAAGATAGAAAACCACAGAATTTAATTTGGTTTGAGACACTCTTATTCACCAAGTTGCAAAATTCAACTTAGATAAATTTCATTTACCAAACTAAAGCCTAGTGTGAAGTCTTCCAATGCTAACTTACCCTGTAATTAACACATCCATCAAATCTAAGTTCTTTTCCAAGTAATCACAAGCAATCAACCTCGACTGAACCTGCTGCCTCTGCAGATTCGCAACAACCTGTGTTGCATCTTTGCGGGTCTGCAAAAGTCATGAGAACAGAGATCTTTATAGTCGTCTGGCTAAGTAAAAAAGTATTGTCAAAGTGCAGAGCCACAAACAATGCTCAATATTTTGGTACTTTACGTAGATAAAGCCAACCAATCAGATTTGTTTTAAAAAGAAAAAAAAAGTTCACCAATCAGATGAATAGAGCTAATGCAAGATGGACTAAGAATCAACCTGTTTATTACTCATCGCATTCAAATTAAACCATTTAGAAATTACCTCCAAGTTCAGTTCGGGAAGACATGTGATTAGAAGGCGTAGAGTATTCTCCCTGAAAAACTCCTGCGTCAATTGTGCACAAGCTTCAGCTACAGGCTCAGTTTCACTATCACCGTAAAGAATCACCTTCAAATCTCGCATAAGTTTGCTTAACTCCATCATCTGGACAAAGTAAAACATGTCAAAAACAAAACAAAAAAAATGAGACCACATTGTCAATAAAAATACCATAGCAGAAAATTAGAATGGACCCAAGAATTTGGTTCAGAGCACTATGATTTGGCTATTAGGGGCCAAAGTTTAATCATTATCAAACGCAAAAATAAAATTAGATCGATTTCATAAGCGTTACTGCTGGCACCCCAGGTGTACCTGATCATCCTGGGAAATCAATTCAAAGATGGAGGATAAAGCAATGACAAATCACTGAAGTAACAGTATCCATCAAAATTTATAATCAAGATGCTTTAACAGCACCAAAAAAAAAAAGTAGACAACTAAAAAAAACCAAATGCAAATCAAACAAAACAAAACATGGACATATACCTTTTCGTCGCGTTTGCTCTCCTTAGTGTCGACACCACCACGATGGACAAACACGAGTAGATCGCGTGTCTGGCGCACGAGGTCGGCCGGGGTCTTGGACTTCGACTTATTGACAGCCTTCACCTTGGCATTATCAGCGCCACCCCCATCGTTAACGTCCGGAAGCGAAGGCCTACGAACGACCGCCGGAGGTACCGAGGCCCGCTGCGCTGCCGGCCTCGGCGCCTCCGGACGGCCTCCGCTTGACAAACACCCTCCTATTTTTTCCGAATTTTATATCCCCGAACGTGACTTTCGACGATCACCGGCTGCAAAAAGGTTGTTTTTCCGATCTTTCAGAAGGGTTTTCAATTCAGCACGGATTTTCAGGGAACATCTACCCAAATTTTCAGGGTTATTGAAGATCAATGAGGAATCGTGGGTATTTGAATTTGGTGCTTGTATATGTGGGATAATCCATTCCTTGAATGCTACTTGTCCATGATATCACATTCATCTTCAAAAATTGTATGCTAAATGAGAGTGGATATTTTTTTTATAAAATAAGGCCAGAATAATCAATTTTCGTTGGGAACAAACAACTTTTTTTTGGAGAACATAACAGCTTTAAACATTTATCTTTTGTATTCAACATACCTAGTTAAAATGAATTTTCATTTTTAAACGTAGGCAAAACATTTATTGTTTATATCACTATCATGCAATACATTTTATAAATATATATACATCAACAAAATGTGATGATTAGTGTGTTAGTCGAGAGATTTAATCAATATAAACCAAAATATTATCAGAGTTGAAAATCTCATCGTCAAGACAAAAACATTGTCTATATTTAACTTTATAAATTTTATATCATAATTTTTTTTTTTTTTGAAATCATATTATATTATAAGGTTCTAGATAATTGGAGTACCCATTTTGGTTGAATTGTCACGAAAAAAATCAAGTTTAAGCCAGATATCAAATATATATCTACTATTACTATATATTATTCTTATGAGTTAATCTAAATAAAAATTATAATTATATCTTGATCTTATTTTTAGTAACGTTGAGAAATTTAGAATAATGTTTATTTGTAATATGTTTATTATTACAATATTTTATCCACTTTAAAATTTTTTAAATTACGAAATATAATCTACTTTTCAATTTATATTCATCATATCATGTTAATTAACATGAAAATTAATTAACACGAACAATTTATTTATATGCAACATTTAAATTTTTAAATATTTAGTTCATCATATAAATTATCACCCTAAAATTAACACAAAAAATTAATAGTGTCATTCTACACATGCTGCATGCTTTATATTTTAAATAAATAATTATTTAAACAGGATATTTTTTGTTATTCTCAAAGAACGAATTTTAATAACATACGCGTTGCAAGACGCATGTTTTTAAGTTGAAATAACTTTTTAAACATGATAACTTTGTTATTCTCGAATTAAGGAATTTTAAAACTATTTTTATCTTGTTAAAAGTGATAGAACCATTTAAAATTTAAAAGTATAGATATATATTTTAAAAAATATTTAAATAATTTAAATGATTTGACAAGTACGTGTCATGTCCGAAAATTCATAAATCCAAGAATTTAATTAATTATTATGGAAAATATTTGTGTTTAAATGTTCAAATTATGATTTTTTTATGAATAAATTATCTTTTGATGTTTTTCATATATGTATTTATAATTTCGTTGACGAAGGGAATAAAGACTAGTTTATGAGCAAAGTTTAACAAATTTATGGACCATTAATTTTTAATTACAGTGGGGGTTGTTATGAACAAATCAATAATTATATAGTTTGTACTTCTAAGAGGTAGATTGCAGACAAAATGAACATTACATCTTATCTAACTTTTTTCTTTCTTTTCGTTGTTTTCTTATGATGCATTTAGTCAAGGTGACATCTACGTTGGCCCACTTCAAAGTGAGTCAAATTCCAACTCACTAGTCGAATGCGTCATATGTGCCAGCCAATCAGTTCAGCCCATTTTAGGATCATTTAATTTTAATTTAAAATTACCAAACTTTAAAAAATAATAATAATACATTTATTAAGATATTTATTTCTAATTATAAATATATTTCAAATCAAACAAACTTCCTTGATCGAGTTGTAATTTAATTCCGCGAATTAAGAAACTCGAGCAAAAAACCTTAATTTTATACTAACTCAGAAGCACACGCTTTGCCTGTCACAAAATAGAACTCAATTACCTCTAAAACATAATAATTATATATTCCTAAATATCTATTCCTATATATTATGTAAGAGTCCTTTAGTGTGATCTCTTGATGTGTCCATTAAAAAATAATACATAAATAGAAAAAAAACACACACACAACCATTTTCTTCCACTATCTCATTTTTTCCCCTCAATTATGATTTTTTTTCATCTAACTATTTTTTTATTCTCTCATCAATTTTTGTATTTAATATATAATATAATATTTTTATTTGACAGTTTTATTTGAAATATAAATTTATTATAAAAACGGATTATTAGCACGCAATGCGTGCAACAAAGTGGCTAGTATATACAGTGTAAGTGATCTTCATGAGTTTTGCAAAACCAATTTGTTTTTTTCTTTTTGTTTTTTTAATTGAAAATAGGGAACGAAAACCGCGACTCATGATTTGGTGCAATTTTTGACGGTTTTCTTCTTAAAAAAGAAAAGGGTAGATGTATTTTAATCCAGGAGGGATATGGAAGTTGAGAGAAGATGTGGGGTTGTGGGTGGTTAAAGGTGGAATAAAAATACATTAAAATAACAATTACATTATTTTTGTTTTAAAATATGTTACTTTTACACATGATTCCGTTTTTAAAGATCTCTCAGTATAATGAACTAATAAAACAGAAGAGATTTGAACACTAAATCTTTGTTTCTCAAACCGAAAAGAATTAGATGTTGTAAGTAATTAATAAATTGAATATGGTTTGTATGTCATGGGTACTGCAAAACTATTGTTTCTTGGACTCTAGATTGGATTTTTTTTTTTTTATTATCAAATGTTGATGTTTTTTTTAATGTGGACCAATGTACGTGATCAAACGTAGAAAAAAAGAAAGAAAAAAAGTGTACGCGACGTCTGAGTAGATATTAGATTAACCCTTGAACTAATACCCAAAAAATCAAAAGATGGAATATGGTGATGAATACCAATATCAAGCCAACAAATGAAACCGAATCCAATAGCATCCGAATTTTTATGCAACTTGGGAGTAATACTTGAGATTGTTTTTTATTTCAGCTTTTCCAACACAGAAAATCCCTCTGATTTCCATAACATAGGTAACCAACATATTCAATATATGGATGGCATCAAACATTTAATTTGCTTGGATTTACTAATCAAGTAATCCTAACCCTAAGTTACATGCTCTGATCGAATCTCGTATCCGAAACATTAATGTTCCAAAATTGAGATGCTAGGGCGAAATTCGCGATCTCAAAAATTTTTCTGGTTCATCGAAGCGTAGCACTTGTAATTACACAATCATCACGTTCAATGTCAAACAAAGATGAAAATGAAAATAAAATTCAGGCGAACGTTGAGTTCATGGTTCAGAAAGGGAGGCGGACGGACAAAAGTTCATCAAATAGAGTACTATAGCGATGAACATCAATCCAATCGCCGCCCTAGAAATCAATTAATCTCTACGAAAGAAGTGAGTTGCCTGAAATTCTCCCAGAGCTTCACCCAGACAATCGCCTCGTAATTCTTCAGCGCCGAGGCCCCATTTACCTTAGCGGAGATAACCAGACGGTAATTCGTCCCGGCAACCACTTGCGTCTCTGCCTTGATGACCTTTACAAACTGCAATTCTGCCCCAGCCTGCTTGTTGTGCTGCTGCACCGCGAATTTAGCGATCTCCAACACCTGCGGGTCTTGGGGGTTCTTGATCTTCTGCCAACCGCCGACAACGCTGCCTCTTCCGCCTCCCAAAGCGGCGGAGACTTCATACGAAATAGAGACCACCAATATAGGGAGGATTGCGAGGATAAGAGAGCGAGATTTGAGCGCCATGTTTTCGTGTAATGATGGAGTTTACAAATCCGTGGGAGAGAATAAAGGATTTATATGAGAAAACAAAAAAGAAACAAAAAAGAAATAAAGAACGGGGACGGTTGGCGCACGCGGAAAACTGCATTTATTTCCACGTGTGTGATCAACACATACAGGTACCTCGTTATTATTATTATTATTGATTTTATTTATAATAATTTTGTCATTCATATTTTTTTCTTAGAATATTAAGATAGTGTTTGCAACCTCTAAAAATAAGCGATTATGGAAATTTTTTTAACAAATTTTTAAAATAAATCTTCATAATCACTTACTTTTAGAGGTTGCAAACACTGCCTAAATATGTTGAAATGATGATTAGACGTTAAAATTATGGTAGTTAGTTTTTCTAAAAGTTTAACTTGATAAATAGTGAGGATTATTATTGGGGAAAGTTTTTTTTTTTTCTATTGTTGTCTTTATTTTTATTTAGTTCATTATTTTTTCAAAGTTTGGTTGTAATACACAAATTTTTAATTTTTTGGTTATTTTGTCCAATTACTCATGTAATTGGTCAACATTTTCTGACGACACATCAACAATTGGAGGAAAGCAATCAAAAATGAAAAGTTAGTACACTAAACCAAATTTTAAAAAGTTAATGTATCAAAACCAATAAAAAAACAAGTTAATGCACAAAAATAAAAGATCATGATTGCACAAGTATTGGAGGAAAGCAATCAAAAATGAAAAGTTAGTACACTAAACCAAATTTTAAAAAGTTAATTTACCAAAACCAATAAAAAAACAAGTTAATGCACAAAAATAAAAAGATCATGATTGCACAAGTACACAACGCGTGATATAGAACTCTAGTATCTATTCTATCCATTCTATCTATTCTATTATTTATTTTATCTATTATATTATATTATATATATATATATTATTTTTTATTTTATTAAAGTTGAAGGGTTGATATGTTGGTATAGCCAATCCCTTTGCTTTTACTCTTTAATATATATTTAATTATCAAAATGACATTTTATTTTTATCCAATAATAACTACTAATTCACGAAAATACCACTTTTATAAAATCAATTTATTTGTATAAAAAAACACTTAAAATTATTCTCCACTTTTATTTTTGGTTTTTCGTTAAAAAAACAGATTGAATACACACGCAATGCATGCACGCAAATACTAGTGTGTGCGAAATGTACATCGAAGTTTACTTGAAAAACCCAACTTACAGGGTCATTGTGCCAAATTATTTAGGAAATATTACTGTTATTATTGCATTATATATACCTTGAGGCATAATTTTTATTGCATAAACTTTTTAAATATATATGTAATATATTTTTAGTATTCATTTATCACGTTATACATGTAACATGTTTATATTTATTTGTTAAACACACAATGTGTGTGTAAATATATGGCTAGTATTATATTAAGTGTGATATTAATATATTTAAGTGTGAGGACACACCAAATTGGTACGTTGGTGTGACCTCTTTGTTTTTGTTTTTGTTTAAAAAAAAATACAATTATGTAAATTTTTTTTCACAATTATTTAATAAAAACAGATTTTATAAACACACAACGTGTGTGCAAAAATTGATTATATAAGCACGCAACACGTGCAATTTGATACTAATCATGCATATTAAAGTTGATGCATGTATAGTAACTATTTTTGGTATGTCAACCTTATACTTTTTTACAACTATAAAAAATGACAAAAACTTCTATGAGACGGTCAAGGGTCATATTTATGAGACGGATCTTTTATATGAGTTATCCATTAAAAAGTATTACAATTTATGCAAAAGTATTACTTATTATTATAAATATGGGTATAATTGACCCGTTTCACAGATGAGACCGTCTCACAAGAGTGTTACTCATAAAAAATTTCTCGGAGTCAGCTCACACCTATTTCTTATCCATTACATATAACAAAAAAGTTAAAGTGGCAGTCGCAGGGCTTCATCCGAACTTCAGTTTAGTACATGCCGCCTGCAGGGCACTACCTTGCGGGTGACGTGTAACCCCATGATTGATCAAAATTAGTGGGTCTCATGTAGGGCCCACTGATTTTAACCAATCATAAACCGCACGTCATTGAGAAATAGACATTAATCTTCTAAACAACCTTGTATATATGGTGTTTATGCAATCACGTGGAAGGTGTATTTTCCGAATATTGCGAGATATGACAAACTTTGATGATATCTATCGGGACATAGTTCATAAAATAATCGTATTTTATGTTAAGATATTATTGATCTATAAATTATTATGACAATATTTTATTAATCGCCCATAACATAATCCTCGTATATTTTTTCTTAAATGTGTGTATACGGCTAGCTGCTCATGGAGCATTGAGTGGTAGGCTAGCTGCATGTGCGACATATATCTTCCCATTCTTGGCCGACACAACATGCCTAAAATACAACCCATTGTCGATCACACGTTCAAATTTCAAATGATTTTGATTTTTTATTTGACGTTTGCCTTTTTTACAATTGAAGTCGTAGTTTTTTTATCACGACTACGCTCATGCTGGTGGGCTTATTTGGATTTGAGATGAGATTAAAGAGAGGATTCATGCATGATTGGGTTGATATATTAATATTGCAATAATTTAAACATTGACAGGCAATTGCATGCATCTCCTTTATTTTCAAAAAAGTACTAAAAATAAAAGAAAAAGAAAAAGAAAAAGAAAAAGAAAAAGATATATAGCTTTAAACAATGTCCTGATCAGGTTTAGTCGATGCTGGCTTTATACAGTTCAACGGCTGAATTGTAGTGACCCTGCATGGAATCACCTACTAACTGACAACTAATAGCATGCATTAAACTTATTAATACAGCAAAATATTTAAGCAGAGTAAAAACGTGCGGAAACATAATCCATAATTTACATATCAGCTTAGTAATATAATTCAGGCTTAAATCTGTAGTGATACAACCAAATCGAAGTCTTAAACAGTAAACATTATACAGTTATATCAAATCCTGCTGTATAATAAAATCCTCAAGGCTCCTGCTCCCTAGTCCTGCCTTGAACTACCAGCTCCGTCCATCCTGCGACCTGCCCCATGGAATAGGGTGTCCAAGATAACAACTAGGACGTGAGCGCTACGCCCAGTACATAGACATGAGTAAACACATGTATATAATGCATGCAACATGATGACTGGTACAGGGTCATCTGAAAAGTCATGCTCAGAACCGGCGCCATATGAGTGCTGCCACCGCACGGATCAACCTCTGGGTGCAACCACACTCGTCTAGTACACCAGAGTAGACAGACATAAATGCCCCCGCCGTCGCGGTACTCTCAGTGACAGACTAACGAGTATAGAGCTGAGCGGCTCTATAATCAGGTATAACAAGGAATAGGCTCAACGTGTATATGCACATGACATATGAGTATAGAAAACGGTAAATCATACATCATGCCATATAATAATGCCAATAAATGCAACATATAAACATGTATACTCGCTGGCAATCTCAGTCAATGTGTACGTACCTCTAGGCTAGTTCAAGTATAAAAGGATCCTAGGTTTCAAGCCTATATTCAAAAGTTCACCGTATCACTACATAAATTCGATAAGCCTTAACTAAGCTAATAAGTACTCCCAAAACTTAAATAGATTCCCGGACCATACCTTCGTCCGTAGTTAGCCCTTTGGAGTCGCTAGTCCTGAATGACTATAACCTCACCGTGGTTATTTCAGAACCTCACTATTAACCGATAGGGCCCTCAAGTGTATATCTCACACTATATAACTGAAGAAGGAAGCTCGGGAATTCGTATTTCAAAACTGAAGCAAATGAGCCCTATTTATAGCCAAAATCTCGGCAACGATCGGAACCACCGATCTCGGGATCGGAGCTTCCGATTCCAGCTCATTCTGTGCATGTCCGGCACGTCGGGATCGGAACCACCGTTCCGGGATCGGAACTTCCGATCGAACCCCCGATCAACACTTGTCAAAACTCACGGCTGAGTCATCGAGCATTGCTGGCTGGCTGAGATCGGAACCTCCGTTCCTGATCGGAACGTCCGATCTCCGTGCATCCGATCTGCTTCCGAAGTGGTCAGGATCGGAGCTTCCGAACTGGGATTGGAGCTTCCGATCTGGCCCAAAGTCAAAAGCCCAAATTCCTCTTCCGAAGTCCAATAACACTCCGAAATAGATCAATTACCAACCCTTAATCATGTTTAACATATTATTATCTTAAAATGGGTTCCGGGTTACTACATTCTCCCCACCTTTAGATATTTCGTCCGCGAAATAACATCTAAAGATAAATCAAGATAACAATATGAAACAACAAACCATGTCTTATTACAACAACGATAATTACATCTTATATGGAAATCAAAAATACAAAGCAAACAACTCAGGATATTCTGCTCGCATACGACTCTCAGTTTCCCAAGTTGCTTCTTCAACGCCTCGGCGCTGCCACTGTACCATCACAAGTGGTATAGTCTTGTTTCGAAGAACTTTCTCCTTCCTGTCTAGGATACAGATTGGTCGTTCCACAAAAGACAGATCTGGCTCTAGCTGAATATCAGTAGACTGAATCACATGAGATTCATCAGCTATGTACTGTCGAAGCAACGACACATGAAAAACATTGTGTATACTGGAAAGAGATGGCGGTAAAGCCAAACGATAAGCAACATCTCCGATCTTCTCCAGTATCTGGAAAGGCCCAATGTAACGAGGAGACAACTTGCCTTTCACACCAAATCTCATCACCTTCCTGAAAGGTGATACTCGCAGAAAAACATATTCACCAGGCTCAAACTGAAGGGGCCTGCGGCGAATATTCGCATAACTGGCTTGTCTATCTTGAGCAACTTTTGATCCTATGCTTGATCAAATCTACCTTGTCTATAATCTGCTGCACCAATTCAGGACCCTCGACTTGCCGTTCCCCGACTTCATCCCAGAATAACGGAGTACGACACCGTCGACCATACAATGCCTCGAAAGGTGCCATATCAATACTACGATGATAACTGTTATTGTAGGCAAATTCAATCAAAGGTAACTGATCCTGCCAAGATAAACCAAAGTCCATGACAGAAGAACGTAGCATATCCTCCAGCGTACGAATAGTGCGCTCTGACTGCCCGTCAGTCTCCGGATGATACGCCGTGCTCAAACTCAGAGTGGTACCCAACGCCTGCTGAAAACTACCCCAAAAACGTGAAGTAAATCGCGGATCTCTATCACTGACAATACTCACTGGAATCCCATGTAATCGCACAATCTCCTGGATATATAAGCGTGCCATGCGATCATAAGAATATTCCCGGTTATAAGGAATAAAATGTGCTGATTTCGTCAAACGGTCAACGACAACCCAGATAGCATCACACTGACGTGACGTCATAGGCAAGTGGGTAACAAAATCCATAGTTACGTGCTCCCACTTCCATTCGGGAATCTCAAGATTCTGCAGTAATCCACCTGGTCGTCGATGTTCAGCCTTGACCTGTTGACAAACCAAACATCTCGAAACAAATTGATACACACTTCGCTTCATCCCCTTCCACCAGAATCTAGTTCGCAAGTCCTTATACATTTTCATACTTCCAGGATGAACTGATAATCGACTCCTGTGAGCTTGAGATAGCATATCATTCCTGAGCTCCGCAACATTAGGTACAACCACTCTATTGGATAGGCACAATAAACCATCTGCCTGAAAATGGAATCCAGATGTATTAACTCCATTGGCTAGACGTGCCAATCGCTGAGTCTTAACATCAGATATCTGAGCATCTCTGATCCGAGAATACAATGCTGGCTCAGATAAAATAGTATACAAACGAATCCCATTCCTCCCTTTCTTGTGCTTGAGCGTAAAACTCAATGAACAGCATTCTTGAATCATATGAGATATTTCATTAGTCTGAAGTGCAGACAGTCTCACCTACCGACTCAAGGCATCAGCAGTAAGATTAGCAGAACCTGGATGATATTTGATTTCACAATCATAATCCTTCAGGAGATCCATCCAGCGTCTTTGTCGCATATTCAACTCTGCCTGAGTGAATAAATACTTCAAACTCTTGTGATCCGTAAATATCTCAAATTTCTCGCCATAAAGATAATGTCTCCAAATCTTGAGCGCAAATACAATGGCGGCTAACTCGAGATCATGCACTGGATAATTACTCTCATGCATCTTCAACTGTCGAGAAGCATAGGCAATAACATGTCCATGCTGTGTCAACACACATCCCAACCCCTGACCAGAGGCATCAGTATAGACAACATAACCTCCTGATCCAGAAGGTAGAGCTAGCACAGGTGCAGTAGTAAGACGTCTACGCAGCTCGTGAAATGACTCCTCACAATCCGAGGACCAAATGAAGGTAACATCTTTCCGAGTAAGCTGAGTCAAAGGCCTGGCCAACTGTGAAAAATTCTCGATGAACCGACAGTAATATCCCGCTAGACCCAAGAAACTACGAATCTCAGCAACCGTCGTCGGACGAGACCAGTTCAGCACTGCCTCTATCTTACTAGGATCAACAGATATCCCTTCACTCGAAATCACATGACCGAGAAATACTACCCGATCAAGCCAGAATTCACACTTGCTCAATTTCGCATATAGCTGCTTATCTCGTAACGTCTGTAGAATAATCCTCAAATGCTGTGCATGCTCATCCTTGTCATGAGAATAAACAAGAATATCATCTATGAAGACGATGACAAATCTATCCAGATAATCTCGAAATACCTGATTCATCAGATTCATAAAGACTGCCGGTGCATTTGTCAAACCGAATGGCATCACCAGAAATTCATAATGCCCGTATCTGGTCCTGAAAGCAGTCGTAGATATATCTGAATCTCGTACCCGCATCTGATGGTATCCAGATCTCAGATCTATCTTCGAATAAACAGAAGTACCCTGTAGTTGATCGAACAGATCATCAATCCGCGGCAAAGGATACTTATTCTTGATGGTGACACGATTCAACTGCCTGTAATCAATACATAATCGCATCGATCCATCCTTCTTCTTGACAAACAAAACAGGTGCTCCCCACGGAGAAACACTCGGACGAATATATCCCTTATCAAGCAGATCCTGTAACTGCTGTTTCAATTCCCTCATCTCTGACGGTGCCAGACGATAAGGTGCTCGGGATATAGGCGTAGTTCCTGGTACAAGATCAATACCAAATTCAACCTCTCGAACCGGAGGAAAACCAGGAATCTCATCAGGGAATACGTCAGGAAACTCGCTGACAACCGGTAGCTGATCAATACCCGTACTACTCATGGACATATCAACTGCATAGATGAGGTAGCCCTCCCCACCTGACTCCAAGACATGACATGCCTTCAGAGCCGAAACAAGTGGCATCGGAGGTCGCGCACCCTCACCATAAAAGTACCAGCTATCACCCTCAACGGGATGAAACTGTACCAGACGCTGATAACAATCCACAGTAGCGTGATACAAAGTCAGCATATCTATTCCCAAAATACAGTCAAAATCCGTCATCGCTAATATCATCAAATTAGCCGATAACACATTACCCTCAAACTCCAGAAGGCAACTCATCACTAGACGCTTAGTTACTATCTCTTGCTCCAACGGAGTAGATACAACTAAATCCATATCTAATGATACGTAAGGTAATCTATGTCTCTTAACGAAGCGATTAGAAATAAAGGAATGCGATGCTCCAGTATCAATTAATACAAGTGCAGGAATACCACATAACAAGAAGTTACCTGCCAACATGCGATCGCTTCCCTCAATAGCCTGCTCCTGAGACAGAGCAAACACTTGCCCTTGAGTCTGGGGACGATAACCAGAAGAACTCTGTGGTGCTGGCTGCTGACGTGGAAAAATAGAAGCCTGAGATCCAACCTGGGATCCCGATCCATTAGCAAAACCCATGCGCTGAGGACAATCTCTCCGCAGATGTCCCTGCTGACCACAAATATAACAAGCCCCAGTAGCTCTCCGACATGAAGCTGCAGGATGCTTCCCACCACAGTGGCTACAAAACTCCTCCTTCTTCTTCTTCTTCCCAAAGCGGAAAGTACCTCGTGAACCACGAGTACCAGATGAAGTAGTAGGAGTAGAAGAAGACGTAGGTACAGATGGCACAACAGATTGAGCTCGAGGCTCAATAAATCCACTAGGCTGTGCTGACATCATCAACTGTCCACGCATGTTGCTGGTCTCCACAAGACGGCAACGGTTCACCAAAGTCTCATAAGACACCGGGTCATCACAGACGACAACCTGAGAGTAGATATCTTGGTTCAGTCCTTGCAAAAAGATATCATATTTCGACGCATCACTCTCATTGATATGAGGACTGAAAGGTAGCAGATCAAGAAATCGCTTCTGATACTGATCAATAGTCATTGATCCTTGCCTCAGAGTAAGCAACTCCATAGATCGTGCTTGGCGAACAGCCGGAGGAAAATACAATTTCTGAAACTCCCGACAGAAATCCCCCCAAGTCACCTGTCCTCTCTCAGTACGTGCCTGAGCAACCTTGGCATCCCACCAAAAACGTGCTCTATCCTCTAGAACGAATTCTAGAACTTCCAGTTTCTGCTCCTCAGTACACTCAAAAGCTCGGAACGTGCTCTCAAGTTTAGACATCCAGCTTCTAGCTTGTTCAGGATTCTCGCCTCCCACTAAGGGTTTCGGTCCTACCTGCATAAACTTATTAATAGTATAGCGACGTCGACCCTCATGAGGACGATGTTGATCATCATGATGATGATGGCGACGATGATGATGACCACTTCCCTGGCCAACACTACCGTGACTCTCGTCAGCCATATCCTGAAAAGAATTGCACATTAAAATCCCAAATGCGCAAGAATTATTCAAGACTAAACTAAATCCCAAGTACTAATCCCAAAATCTATGCATGCTCTGATACCAAAAATGTAGTGACCCTGCATGGAATCACCTACTAACTGGCAACTAATAGCATGCATTAAACTTATTAATACAGCAAAATATTTAAGCAGAGTAAAAACGTGCGGAAACATAATCCATAATTTACATATCAGCTTAGTAATATAATTCAGGCTTAAATCTGTAGTGATACAACCAAATCGAAGTCTTAAACAGTTATACAGTTATATCAAATCCTGCTGTATAATAAAATCCTCAAGGCTCCTGCTCCCTAGTCCTGCCTTGAACTACCAGCTCCGTCCATCCTGCGACCTGCCCCATGGAATAGGGTGTCTAAGATAACAACTAGGACGTGAGCGCTACGCCCAGTACATAGACATGAGTAAACACATGTATATAATGCATGCAACATGATGACTGGTACAGGGTCATCTGAAAAGTCATGCTCAGAACCGGCGCCATATGAGTGCTGCCACCGCACGGATCAACCTCTGGGTGCAACCACACTCGTCTAGTACACCAGAGTAGACAGACATAAATGCCCCCGCCGTCGCGGTACTCTCAGTGACAGACTAACGAGTATAGAGCTGAGCGGCTCTATAATCAGGTATAACAAGGAATAGGCTCAACGTGTATATGCACATGACATATGAGTATAGAAAACGGTAAATCATACATCATGCCATATAATAATGCCAATAAATGCAACATATAAACATGTATACTCGCTGGCAATCTCAGTCAATGTGTACGTACCTCTAGGCTAGTTCAAGTATAAAAGGATCCTAGGTTCCAAGCCTATATTCAAAAGTTCACCGTATCACTACATAAATTCGATAAGCCTTAACTAAGCTAATAAGTACTCCCAAAACTTAAATAGATTCCCGGACCATACCTTCGTCCGTAGTTAGCCCTTTGGAGTCGCTAGTCCTGAATGACTATAACCTCACCGTGGTTATTTCAGAACCTCAATATTAACCGATAGGGCCCTCAAGTGTATATCTCACACTATATAACTGAAGAAGGAAGCTCGGGAATTCGTATTTCAAAACTGAAGCAAATGAGCCCTATTTATAGCCAAAATCTCGGCAACGATCGGAACCACCGATCTCGGGATCAGAGCTTCCGATTCCAGCTCATTCTGTGCATGTCCGGCACGTCGGGATCGGAACCACCGTTCCGGGATCGGAACTTCCGATCGAACCCCCGATCAACACTTGTCAAAACTCACGGCTGAGTCATCGAGCATTGCTGGCTGGCTGAGATCGGAACCTCCGTTCCTGATCGGAACGTCCGATCTCCGTGCATCCGATCTGCTTCCGAAGTGGTCAGGATCGGAGCTTCCGAACTGGGATCGGAGCTTCCGATCTGGCCCAAAGTCAAAAGCCCAAATTCCTCTTCCGAAGTCCAATAACACTCCGAAATAGATCAATTACCAACCCTTAATCATGTTTAACATATTATTATCTTAAAATGGGTTCCGGGTTACTACATGAATTCCATGTGGATAGAGGCAAGTTAATGCACTACAAGAATTCTTACCTTTTGCGACGCATGACACGGGCCACGTCGCCAAATGTTATCTTTTGGTGACGCACGTCCTACGCCGTGTCGCTAAAATTGTACGTTCCCCGACTGTCATAATTGTACGTTCCCCGACTGTCATAAATGTGTCGCCATATGAAAGATTTTGTCGACGCAACTATTACTTGCGTCGCTGTATGAAACCATTTCGCGACGCACACAAAAAACACGTCGCTGAAACGAAGCGGGAAATTTTCCCACCCCCGCGCTCCATCATTTGGCAACATGACTCAATCATTTGGCAACACAACTCAGGTATGCGTCGAAAAAAGACAAAGCGGACGCGTCGCCAAAGACATATAACATTCCACGACGCATTCCAAGCGTCGCCAAAAAGCTTTTAAAAAAAACCAAAATTAATTTCACTTTCCTTATTCCATTAATAAGGAACAAATCTCCGGTCTAGATTTCGAATTATGTGTGTTGAAAACAAATTGATTGGAAAGATCAAATTTTAATTATATTATTGATTTTGTTTTATTTTTATATAGATTATACATATTACATAAAATAATATTTTGAAATTATGTATCATTTTTGTAATTTTTAGTGGAATAATTTTATTTAATTCACTTTTGTTATGTAAACGTATATTAAATTTTGGTGATTACATAAGATATGTACACAAGCAAATCATAATGAAATATGAGCATACAAATCATATGAAAAGGACTTATAATAAAACAAACATTTCATAAAATTTAATTGATCCAAAAACCAATAGACCTGATAAGAAAACTTAATTAATTTGATCTACATAAAGAATTTGATCATACAATTTCAAGTCTATTAAAAATTATTGATAACGTACTCTATCTAAAATTGTTCTTAATATAGAGTGCTTTTTTAGACTAAGTTGCTAAAAGTTGTATTCGAGAGTCGATTGAATTCGTTTTGTACAAGGAGTATTATAAATCAAAGTCTTCCAATCAAAATTCTTTAAGAAACAAAAGGAGGAGAAAATATAAATAAGTTTAGTAAATCAACTCAACTTTGCATTCCAAAATATTTTTCAGCAATGATCAGATCAGTTATTACATCAACTTATTTGTTAAGAAAAATTATATAATCGAGCTGATAATTCGTTTTAATTGTCAGAAAGCTCCAATAAAATTTTAAACTTACTCATGCTTTGATTACTAATTTAAGCAATTGTCCAAACCATATAAACTAAGTCGAAAAATAAAAATTGTTTTAATATTAAACCATACTGAATTAATTCATAAAACTGAAAATCGAGTACCAAAATCAAGTTGAGTTAAACTGAATCGAATCATTCGGTGAACATTCCTACCTCCCATGAGACGTTATCACAGATCTATATCTTTATGACAGGTCTATATAGCTCAAATCTATAAATAATAAAAATATTGTTTCATGAATCAAAAAATATATATCACATAAAATTGACAATGAGATCATCAAAAAAGATTATTTTTGTCCAACTATTTTTTGTTAAAAAAATTAATATTTAAATACGTTTATTTCATTATTACTTTGAACGTAAATTTGAGTTTGTGTCAAATAAATGTTACGCTTTTGTAACTTAATTTTCCGTTTTTTAATTAATTAATTATAATATAATAATAATAATAATAATAATAATAATAATAATAATAATAATAATAATAATAAACTCTAATTTTTTATTATGTTTATACTATTATTTATTTTAAATATTATATATCTAAATAATTATAATTATTGTATATAATCGTGTAAAATTTCATTCTCCCACCAAAACAGTCTCCCACTCCTCTCCCCCGCCCCCATAAAATCCCCAAAAAATCATCGAAAATATTTTTACCCCGCATAAATCCCAAATCGTCGGCGTCACGTGAGAAATCTTCAGAGAGCTGCTGTTAATTGGAAGAGGCAAGGTCGGGAAGGTCAAAATTTCATTGCAACCGATACAAATCCCGTGATTCTTCAGGTTAGGTGATAAACGTCATATTGTTGTTAAGCGGTACGGTATGATTTCAAGACTCGATTTAATGATCAGTTTGTTGTTTTTTCACGATTTAATTAACTAGACACTGATTGAACATATTTTTGGTGTGATCCATGTCCTTTTTTTAATGAATCTTTTGATAATAGGAAATAGTTCAATGATTTGCGGGTTCAGTTATTGTGAAATTTGATTTACCTTCATTTCATTCAGAATTTAATGTTGTGTTTTTATGGATAATATTCTTGATTTTCCTTCGATTGTGTTATGTATGTTTACTAGCTACAAATGGATTATATTTAATCTGAGGTTTTGGGCACCCTGTAACTCTTCTGTTTAACTCTTTATATTATTTCTTGTTATTCTAGTCATTGAATAACTCTTTCAATTTTCATTAGTGCACTTATCACGTTGCCAAATTGCATTTCCTTGGTGTTTTGGTATTCTTTTTGGTTTTTTAGTTGCAATTTTACACAAATTTTTTTCTACTGCCGTAAAATTAAATTTTTTTAGTTCTTGCTAATTATTAGATTCATATTCTATGTTTGAAATGTTATTTTGTTTTTCCTTATTCTTATCAGGTTAGTTTGTAATTTTGTTTGTGGTTTTTTAAAAATGTTAACGGATCATTTTTTAAAAGTTGACAATTTTTTCTTGAGTTAGTCATATTCAGCAAGACAGTAATGTATGTAATTGGTTGATTTCATAGCATCTAATCTAATGAAATTCAATGTATATGTTTGTTTGCTCTAGTTTTACAAAATGACAATCGACAAAAGTTGGATGAGTGTGACAAATCGAATCTCTCTCGAATATAAAACTGGTGTTCGGATGTTTGTAACACGAGCTATGGAGTACGCCAATGAAGAAGGAAAAATAAGTTGTCCATGTAACAATTGTTTGAATCATCTGCTTCAGCCATTGGGCTTAGTAGAGATACACCTAATAAAATATGGGATACAACAGTCGTACAAAGTGTGGGACTACCATGGTGAGCAATATGAACATCCACCAACAAAGCATGAGGTTTTATCTGATACTGGTGACCAAGATGAAATGATAGACATTTTTGCTGATTTGACTGAACCAGTAGAGATAGGAGAATCCAGTGAGTCGGTTCAACATCAAGGTTTTCAAACTGAAAATTTTGATGATATGTTGAAGGAAATTGAGAAAGAATTGTATCCGGGATGTGTAAATTTCTCTGCGCTTAATTTTTTGGTAAAATTAATGCATGTGAAAGTAATGAACAAATGAAGTAACAAATCTTTTGATATATTACTTAAGTTATTGAAGCAGGCATTTTCTCAAGCATTATTACCTTCTTCACACTATGAGGCTAAGAGAAAGCTAAGTGAATTGGGATTGGGGTATGAGTCAATCCATGTTTGTGAAAATGATTGTGTTCTTTTTTGGAAAGAGAATGTTGGGCTGCAGAATTGTCCTGTGTGTGGCTTGAGTAGATGGGTTGACAAAAATACTAATACTAAAGGGAAAAAAATACCAAAAAAGGTGATGCGCTACTTTCCCTTGACTCCTAGATTAAAGCGATTGTATAGTTCTAGACACACTGCAAGAGATATGAGGTGGCATGATGCTGAGAGGCTAAAAGATGATGGTGTTTTAAGGCATCCTGCGGATGGTTCTGCTTGGAATATGTTTGATGAGAAATTTCCAGCATTTTCCATGGATCCTAGAAATGTGCGTCTTGGTTTGGCAACAGATGGTTTTAATCCATTTGGTAACATGAGTACGACTTACAGCATGTGGCCTGTTATGGTTGTTCCGTATAACATGCCACCTTGGAAGTGTATGCAGTCTGAAAATATGATGTTGTCTTTATTAATTCCTGGACCAACATCTCCTGGAAAAGACATGGATGTTTTCCTTCAACCACTAATTGAAGAGTTGAAAAGATTATGGGAAGGCGTGAATACTCGAGATGCAGTGACTAATGATACTTTCTTAATGCGTGCAGCGGTTTTATGGACCATCAATGATTATCCTGCGTATGCTTTAATGTCTGGATGGAGTACAAAAGGGTATAAAACATGTCCAACTTGTAACGAAGAAACTCCTTCAAAAGGCATAAGGAGTAAGATAGCTTACATTGGGCATAGACGTTTTCTTCCTTTAAATGATCCAATGAGGCGAAACAAACAATTTGATGGTAAAGTGGAACCAAGATCTCCTCCTAGAGAATTAAATGCCGAAGATATATTAGCTCAGTTAGAACATGTCCATGTTGGTCTTCCTGGAAAACATAAACAATATGGAGGTGTAAAGCGCAAACGTTCAGCTATCGAGCTTAACTGGTCGAAAAAAAGCATATTTTTCCAGCTTGAATACTGGAAACACTTACCACTTCGACATAACTTAGATGTAATGCATATCGAGAAGAATGTGTGTGATAGTATTCTTGGCACCTTGTTGAACATTGAAGGGAAATCAAAAGACACAGAAAAGGCGAGACTAGATCTTCAGGACATGGGGATCAGAAAAGAGTTGCATCTCTACAAAGATGGAAATAAATGGAAGAAGCCACCGGCAACATATACATTAAGTACTGAAGAGAAACGCCTATTTTGTCAATTTATCAAATCGGTGAAGTTTCCGGATGGTTTTGCTGCCAACTTATCAAAAAATGTCAATGAAGCCACTTGTAAAATTTTGGGATTCAAGTCTCATGACTGTCATGTTTTGCTCCAGCGTTTATTGCCAGCAAGAATCAGGCCTTTCTTAAAGAAAGAAGTGCGTGAAACTATCATTGAATTGTGTAACTTCTTCCAACAAATATGTGCCAAGACTTTGAACGTCAGTGATCTTAAATTGTTGGAGAAAAATGTTGTGCTTATTTTATGCAAGTTGGAAAGAATATTCCCTCCAGCGTTCTTTGATATTATGGTTCACTTGATTCTTCATTTACCACAAGAGGCAATAATGGGTGGTCCTGTGCATTTTAGATGGATGTATAGCAGTGAGCGATCTATGGGTATCTACAAACAATATGTTACCAATAGAGCGCGTCCAGAGGGGTCTATTGCTGAAGCTTACATTGTTAATGAGGTTTTAACCTTTTGCTCGATGTATTTTCGAGATATCGAAACTCGATATAATCGACCGGAAAGGAATGATGATAGGGTGAACACTTGCCCTTCTCGAGTTCTTTCTGTATTCAAGCATGTTGGTCGACCCTTGGGCAAGAAAGAGGTTAAAGTTCTTGAACCTTCTTTACGAAGGAAGGCAGAGTGGTATGTGCTAAATAATTGTCAAGAAGTTGAAAAATATCTCGAGTAAGTAATCTATAACTCTTTCAATTTTTGCCTTGATCTAAATGCATATTAATAATTAATAATATTATTTTAAATATCGTGTAGATAATAATAATAATAATAATAATAATAATAATAATAATAATAATAATAATAATAATAGTAATGTCGATGATGATGATAATGATAATGTGTTTTAAATATCATATAGGGAGCATCGAAATATTCTATTAGCTCGGAGAGTGCGGAATGTGGAACAACAACAAGAAATTGAATTTCCCATGTGGTTTAAGGATAAGGTAAGTAAAAAGACATGTTCAAGTCAATACAATAAATTGTCCAATACTAAATAATATTATATTACATTTTAATTGAGTCATTTCAAATAAAATGAAATCTCCAAACATTTTTCAGGTTAATGAAATGCGAGCAATTGGGTCATATGAGGCTACAGATGAATTGTATGGCATTAGCTAATAGATCCAATTTTAGTGTGTACTCGTACTCCGGTGCTATTATCAATGGCGTTAAGTTTCTCGTGGAACAACGAGATGTGAGACGAACCACAAAAAATAGCGGTATTCTTGTACCCGGTGTAGGAGGTCAAAATTTCTATGGCGTCCTTCAAGAAGTTATAGAGTTGTGTTATTTAAAAGACTGCACTGTGTTGGTATTCAAGTGCAAATGGTTTGACACCGATCCTAGGAAGAGAAGAATTCAAGTAGATAAAATATTCACAAGCATCTACACTGGGGCAGAATGGTACAAGAATGATCCATTTATACTTGCATCACAGGCAAAATCAGTTATTATTTGAATGATATCAAGAATGGCTCACTGTGGAAATTGGTGCATGCTTATACCCCACGTAATCTGTGGGATTACCCAAATGTTGAAGTTGAAAATGATGTTGACACAATTAGTAGTGATGCTCACGTAGTGCAAAAAATCAATTCTCAATCATTGCAATTGGTGGTTGAATTACCAGAGTTAGATAATGCCAGCTTCCATCGTGAAGATGTTGAACCAACTGAGGTTGTGAATATCGATAATTTGTTGCACAATATAGATGATTTTGTAGTTGATGATGATGATTTTGAGGATGACACAATAGAAGAATACGATGAAGAAGATGATGTTACTGTTGAAATTGACGAAGATGATAATATTGAAATTGAAAATAATGACTCAACATCAGAAGAAATAAGAAATATCTTTTTCAAATTAATGTTGGTTTATTTATTCTTTATGTTATTGTACATTTATTACATGATTTCTGAATTCATTGTTTTATTCATATAATTATTTTTCCATGTTTTTTTTTACAGGATGTCTAGTTCGAAGGCTAGTGATTCTGCTACTAGAGAGGGTGGATCAGGCGGGGATGGAGGAGGCAGACAAACAATATGGAGACGACAATCTTGCAGTAAAGTTCTCGAGAAGGCATTGAGAAAGCGAAAACATGATAAATTGGAGGTCAATTTTGAAGAGCATACAGGAGGAAGTATTGGAGAAATTGGAAATGGTTTAATAACTTGATACCTCAAATAGTTCGAGATACTATTTCTCCTCGTATTACGGCTTGGGAGGATGTCGCTATGGTTGAAAGACAGCTCATATTTGATCGTCTTGACGTAAGTTTGGAATATTACTTTACCTTATTTATATTAATATATAATATATTTTCAAATATATATATGTATATAATGAGTTTGTTTTCCTTTAAGAACAAATTTATATATCCAAAAATAAATGTGGTGAAGGGGGAGGTGGAGCGGCTCGCCATGAGAGCAATTAGAGAACGAAGATGTAAGATGAGGAGGCATTGGAAGCAACTCAATGGGTTGCAAAATAAAGATGCACCAAAGAGGAAGCCGTACAATGGAGTAAACCAAGATGATTGGAATTTTCTTTGTGATTATTTTGGAAACAAAGAACAAATGGTTGGTAGTAAATAGATTAGTGGACATATATTTTAGGATCAATTTAATTAAAATTATTCTTTATTTTTGTAGAAAAAATCCGAAAAGAATACAAGTAATCGGTTTTGTAGGCCACTTGAGGGCGCTCATGGATCGAAGACTTTGGTTCAACATTATCATGCTAGTGTAAGTTTTATTATAAAATATTATTTATTTTTACATTTTATATGATAAATTTTTTTATTTTTAAGGCCAATCCTGCGACTGGAGAGCTCCCAAGCGCCATCGACACCTTTGAGCAATTTTTTCACAAAGGAGGACAATGGAAGAATGATTGGGCTGCACAAAAAACATGTAAGTATCTTTTACTATTTGTTGAGGGAGCCATAAAGATTGATTATTTTGATGTGTAGTGACATATCTTGAGTCTTCAAAGATCATATTTGAGTTTGTTATTGAATTCTCATTATAAGTCGTTGACACATCTCAAATGTGTATTGATGGTGAATTTTTTCATGATTCAATAGGTTGTGAAGTGTATATATAATATTAAATGTATTAAAATTTTCATATGACATTTAGATTGATTGCATTATTATTGGTGCTTCTTTGTTTGATAAAATGTCTCCTTCCTTCGAATAGTTGGTGTAGTTTATGCTATTTTCTTTTTTGGCATGGTCAAGCTTCTTTGATTGGATTAGAAAAAATAATGGAATGAGACCCGTTGTGAATAATTGTTGATCTTATATGTCGAAATACTTTATTGATTAGTTTAGGAGCATATTTTCTTTTCTTCCCTTTTTAGTAATGGTGGTGATCATCATAATTATTGTTTATGATTATAATTATTATTCATATGTGATTTTTATGAAGTTTAATATGAACTTGTGCATATGGTGATTATCACATATGGGCCATAGTGAAAAAATGGTTTATGTTATCTAAAAAATTACGTTCCTTTCTTCACCAATCGGTTTCGCGCAAAGGTTCGTGGATCTGTCTAAAAAATTACGTTCCTTTCTTCCTCTATTTATTTTTCTCAGATCGTGGTATAGAATCTTCTCTTCTCAATGCATCAACTTTTCCATAACACTTTAGAATCAACAAAGGTAAGCGCTTTGAATGCTTTAAATTATGTATGATCTGATTTATGTTTTTCAAAATAGTTATAACTATTTTTGTGGAAAAAACGTTTTCCATGCAGATTTTGCATTTCTATTGCAAAGATTCAAAACAAGTTGTCTGCAAATGAATTTTCTTTGTATTATAAAAATAGAGAAAGTGAGTCTAGGTGATCGAGAACTCAGATTTTAATTTTCTTTCCTATTTGACAATTATATTACAAATAGGAGAAGTGGAAGGTATTATTTTGGTTAATGAGATTTTGTGCACCTTATTTCTTAATATTCATATCTAGTAAATGAACGTAAAAGAATTTATAAAAAGCTGAGAATGTTTACATACTAATAATGTATTTTATTTTTAAGGCTGAAATGGTGGAAGTTCGATCGACTCAGCCAGAAGGTGAAGCATCCGACTCTACTGTCAATAATGTGCATCAGCCCAAAGATGTTGATATCATGACACAAGTTTTAGGCTCACGTTCTCGTTACGTCAAGGGTTTAGGTCCACTACCTAAACTATCTATTGTAGGTGGTCCTAGAGCCACAAACATGAACTTAAAGCATAATCATGGTGGTGAAAAGATTATGGCTATGCAACAAATGATCGATGAGCAAAAGCAGATTATAGATGAGCAGCAACAAACTATAGGTAAACATGAACAGATCATTCCTGGTTTCTACTTGATCTCCTCCACCACTTCCTTCTCGTATGACATAAACTATGTAGTTTCGTTTTTTTTTCAACATTATCTAATTAGTGTTTGACTTTCAATGTGTTGAGACATTATTTGAATTGTTTGTTTATTTTTGGAAAATATTGTCGGTTGAATACTGAATTCCACATTTATTAAATTTGTTTTGATTATATTTAATTGTGTTTAGTCAAGTTATTTGATATTCGTATTTTGTAGGAAAAAAACATTAATGACATTTTGATGATGCTTTTATAGTTTCGAAAAATAAAAATAAAAAAATATAAAAATTAGAAATGTTCGAACTATGTCGCCAAATGTCTAATATATTTGGCGACGAGATTTTTGCGTCGACAAATAATTATAATAATTTCCAAAAAATGAATTGAAAAATTTATTTAACGACGAAAGAATGACGTCGCCAAAAGATACTATATTTTTGGCGACGAGATTTTCACGTCACCAAATAATTATTGTAATTTTTTAGATTGAATTCGAAATAACATTTCACGACGAAGTTAAGGCGTCGCCAAAGGATAATACCTTTTGGCGACGCCTTTCACTAACATCGCGGAATGTGTATATATTTGGCGACGCTTATGTCACCGCGTCGCCAAAGAGCATATTGAAGAAATTTGTGGCGAAACTCGGCGACGCGTTTTTGCGTCGCAAAAACTTTCGCGACGTATTTTCTTTACATTTCGTGACGTTAGGCAGCGTCGCCAAATGTAAAATTTCTTGTAGTGATGGATATTAATCATAATATAATCAAGCAAAGTACAGACCTGCAGAATATATATTACCTTTTTTTAAATTTTTTTTAAATAAAAAGTACCCTATCATCGAACTTTGACGTAAAGTCTATGTGTTAGAAAAAAAAATTGACTATTGAATTTGTTATTCGCGTTTTTTTTGTTTTTTGAGTTTTGGATACAAAACGACGACCTCCTCTCAGTTTTGGGAGGAATGTTGCCACTCAACCAAATGGTGTCCATGTTTCGAAAAATTTATAATTATGAGAGCTAAGAAACATTTTTTATTTCTTTTTTGATAATCTAGCTAAGAAACAATTGATCAGTCTTTATTGAGATTAATTTGAATCTTATAAACGAGTAGACGCTAGTTGAGAGAGCTACTTCAATGACGAATTATCGTCCAAAAATTGAGGGAAAACAATATAAGGCATAATTCGATTAAAATTAATTACGGTCCTCGAATTCGAATATAATACGAAAGTCGTTTTTGTGTGTGTCTGTTATATTGTTTTTGTGTGTGTCTGTTATATTATATTTGAGTAGAAATCTTGTGAGATGGTCTCATGAAACGGTGAACACGATCCATATTTATAGAAAAAACGTAATACTTTACATAAAACGTAATATTTTCTTGAGTTTGGTCGGGTCGGAGATCTATATCATTAAATTATCTTGTGAGATGATGTCATGAGAGTTTTTGTGATTATATTGATATAAGTATATTTCTTGCTTTGTTTGTTTGTTTTTGAAGAATATATCTTGGTTTTTTCCTTTAAATGACGTGAAACTTGAAGTCGTTATCATTTAATGTGCATTGGGTAAATCCAAACTATAATAAACGGTAAAATATAGTCAGGTGAACAACATCGAGCAAGTTTTGTGCGACAGAATCACATGATAAGTGTTAGTTCCAAAAATTGAACTCCTAATAAGTGATACTCTATCAACTCGGACATATCTTTGAAGAAAGAATATATGTTGTTGCTTTCAATTGAGGAAAAAAAAATGTAAATTATTCGGCAGTTTTTGCCACCAAAAAAAGAAAGAAAATTCCTTTGTCTTATTTCATTTAATACTTTTTGTTATTCTAATAATCGGTTGTCACGCATTTTAACTACATCATATTTATAAATTATGAGTTTATTTCGTATGAGATGATTTTACTTATTTATAAGTGTGAGAGAGATGACATATCCTATTTTTAGATAAAAAAAATAATATTTTTGATATAAAAATTAACGCATTTTCATAGATAGAATCGAACAAGAGATGTTTAACGAATTTTTGCTATCCCTTTCCTCTGCGTGATGGGTGTCTTGCCAAGATGCTTCTCTTACACGGTTTCCTTTTCATAATTTAATAAACCTGACATTGAAGCAAGTGTGTCTGTTCAGTCGTACTAAAAAGTTCGTGCGTAGGAAATTTCCCAGCAAAAATGAGAGTTTACGCGTAGGGACCCAATTTGTTCCCCTCTGGCATCCGCATGTTTCTTTTATAGTTTCATGAAATACTTCAAATCCGCGCTTTATTTGGTAGGATCACTCACTGTAAGTCAATCTCTCCTCTCCCTCTTTGATTTCTGTCCTCGAATCAATACTTGGTTGCTGCGGAAATCTCCATTAACAAGGGATATCCGCAAATTTCATTATTATCATTTTTCCCAGAGAAGGCCGCGATTCTGGATCCATTTCTTATTCAAATGGTAAGATTTATCGTACATCACACACTACATATATGTCTGTCTAATGTCTTCCTGAATAAAAGATAGAGAGGTCTTTGAATTTTTCCTTGAAGAAACAATAATCTATGTTGAAAATGTATTTATTTATTCGAAAAAGTATAATAAGCCAAGAAAAACGCGGGCAATAAGTCTTGTAACAGAGCTACCTACCTAGAAAGCGCAACAAGCAGGAAGAAATTTGGAGCAAAAAAAAAAAAATGTCAACTCTTCCGTTTGTCGTCGTGGAAGACATCCTCTGCCGCCTCCCTGTGAAGTCCCTTAAGCGATGCCGTTGTGTCGCGAAATCGTGGTGTTTCTTGATAGACAGTGAATATTTCATCAAATTGCATTTGCGTCGATCCAAGATCACGAATTCTCATCGTAATCTGATTCTTGGTGGCCTAGGCATGTATTCAGTTCATTTGGATTCTTTGGACAAGGCCCAAGTTATCAGACCCCCCTTTTACTACAAGAGTGTTGATAGTATCACCAATTCTTGCAATGGTTTGGTGGTTGTGATGAGTGAGCCTCCAGTTTTGTGGAACCCCTTTTCTAGGAATTACAAGATTTTGCCAGAATCTGCGGTTGAATTATCTACGGAGCTGGAATCTTACTCCAAGACTGCATATGGATTTGGGTATGATTCAACTAACGATGATTATAAGGTTGTCAAAGTTGTGGAATTTAGGAATACGATTAGTCACGAGTGGATCTGCTCTGAAACAAAGATTTACAGCACAAAATCGAGTTCGTGGAAAAGGATAGAGGGCTTTCCTTATTCGCTTCCTTTCTTAAGGGGGCACTGGCGGGTGCATGTTCATGGGGCATTGTATACGCTGGTGGAGGATCCTGATCACATTCATTCAGATGAATTTCTTAAAATAATGGCTTTTAGTGTTGAGACTGAGAAGCATTTCGAGGCGCCTATGCCGCCAAGAATTCGGCTCAAGAACGTTGGTGTGAATTTGGATGTGATTGAAGAGTGTCTATCTGTTGTCTGCTCCAGTATGTCACAGGTGATCATTTGGGTGATGAAAGAGTATGGTGTGAAGGAATCGTGGACTACTTTGCTATCGATCAAATCTCCCTTAATTGACCCTCATGATTTTATGAAGCCATTGGTGTATTCGAGGGACCGAGAGAAGATTCTTTTGAATTGTGATGATAAAAGACTTGCTTTGTATGATTTAAGAAACAAAATTGTTGAAAATGTTGTTGTAGATGGCTTGCCTTTTGTGTTTTATGCTGAGGTGTTTGTGTTGAGAGCCTTGTTTCTTTTGATCCACCCGATGAAATCAAGAAAAATGGAGCACAGAAAAGGACTGCAAAAAGGAGCTCCTCGAGTAAAAGGTAAAAAACGGCTGAAATTATGAGCATCAGTCACTTGGCTTAGGATAAATGCCAGTCACTCATGGGTTATGCCCTTGGGAGTTTTGACATGCTTGCATTGTATATGCTTTAATATCGAAAGGGTAATCATCCTGTATCAAGTCTCCCAATGGTTTAATTCGTTTCGGTTATGGGTTATTTGAAGAAGTTTCTTTGATGTAGGTGGCAACAATGCCAAAGATTATCTGTGTTTTTATGATATCAATGGTCAGACATCAATATTTTAAACTTGTTAGATCCTAGAAAACTATGGCATTCAAATCATCAACTTGATTGGACCTGACTTTCACCTCTCCTCTTTTCTCAGTGATGATTTCTTGTCCGAAGGATTCAAGTTGGTGCTCTAAGAAAGAATATTAATCAAGTGGATCGTGCAAAACAGGTAATGTAACAATTTTCCTACATTACCTCTATCTTATCTTACTAGTTAAATATATGCATGAAATTTAGATGTTGTGCTGTTACCATACCAAGAATTTGAATCATTCAGCTATGATGACATCTGTTCTGAATGCCTTTGTTTTCTTCTTCCTTAACCTCTCACCTCTTAATGGGCATCCGGAGTTATTATTCTATTGAGATGGAAGGATACATTATTTGAATTAAACTGTAGGATGGTCGAGGATATCCGGAAAGCTCACTCTAATCTTCTGTCAAACACGGAAATCTTGGTGATACCTACGCATGCGAATGTGCGGTGAGTCTTTTCAAATTCCTTGGCAGTCTGTCATGGGGTTTTAAAAACTATGCCAAAAAAATACGCTTGAAATGGAACATGTGCCTGATCATCGGATGAAATAAGCAAAACTATGCTTGAAATGGAACATGTGCCGGATTTTCTCTATTTCCCTTCGATTTGTGTGCTTAACTTTTATTTACAAATAAATTACAGAAGATTGCTTGGTGAGATGGGAATTGTGATTTCGTCCGGAGTTTTTGAGAAACTGGGAAATCTGGAGGATTTGCTGCCAAAATTTCTGCACAAGACTCAGTCACAGAATCTATATTGTTTAATTTATAAAAAAAATCCACTTTTTATCGACGGAAATCAACAAGAGCCGTGGCATGAACTTTGTTGTGGAAGGAGTGCACTAGTTCCAAATTGTTGTTATTTCCTTCCAATCTATTTCTACTTTAAAAGTATAAATAGTGTACAAAGTTTTTCATCGTGAATTTATAACTTTGCCCTCAAATTGTAGGGGTGGAATAGGGTCGGGACCCATCCCGTAAACCCCCTACCCAACTCCCGTCCCAAAAAGAATCGGAAAATTTTTTTTTCTCCCGATCCCGTACCCGAAACATTTCGGGACCCGACTATTCGGAATCCCGAATGTTCGGTCATATTCAAGATTTAGTTCAAAAAATAAAAAAAATTGTGATAATTTCATTAAATATACTATTTAGAAACTTATATTTATAAATAAAAATAAATATTCAACTTAAAAAATATACTATTAAAATATTTTGGATAATGTTTCAAAATTTTATTAAGAGAAAAAATGTATCGAATAATTATTAATAAAATATTCGGATACAATTACTAAATAAATTTTGGTAAATATATTGTCAAATTAATCTTTTGAGTCTTGTTCTACATCTTTGTTCTAATTAGATAATTATAAATATGAATTAATTAAATTATTAATTTAATTTTTTAAAAACTTACACAAAAATAAAATGGCATTTCGTGGTTTTACAATTTGATGGTCCAAACAATAAAAATTATGTGAATTAAGTTCACAATTAAGTGTTATATTAGTTGAAACCTAATAATATTTAGCTTATTATATTAATAATATTAATAAAATATATTGTTATATTATTTCGAGACGGGTCGGGAATCCCGTCGGGATAAGGTTTTATTCCCGCTCCCGCTTCCGATATTAATCGGGATGGGAAAAATCCCGAAAGTTTGGGTCGGAAAAATTTCGGGTTGGGATTTTTTCGGAACGGGAATGGGATTCGGGAAGGGTCGGGATTTCGGGAATTTTTGCCACCCCTATCAAATTGTGTAGGAATCAAAACAAGGGCAAAAAAGAATTAAAAATTTAGTCAAACCTAAGAAGGTGATTTATTGCATAGTAATAAATATGAATTTTAACTTTTCATTTATATCCAATTATTACCTCAAAATTAATTATTGATAAACTATGTATACTATATAATATGAAATTTCACACACAATATTTGGCTAATATTTTTATAATGTAAAATATTTGAAAAAAAATCCAAATATTTATTGACTACTAAATGACACAAACTAGATGTCTAACTGTTACACACCATAAAAAAATTGAGCAGCAATATTGTTAAAAATAAAATATAAATTATTTTTATTTAAATTAATAATGAGAATAATTAAGAGTTCTTTTTTAATTAATTTGTTCATTAGCCTATTTTCTTTTAATTTTTTTTTTCACATTTTAAATTTGTTCATTAGTCTATAACTTCTACTTTACTCCCTTTCTACTATTAATTGTGTAAAATTGTTACAAAATTTGTTATACTTAAATTTCATATTTATTATTTGATTTTTTTTCATTTCATCCATGTATTTTCAATATTTCAATATAAAATTTTGTAATAATATTCGATCAAGGAATATATTATTGTAAGGGTAAATGATTTAAAAATCCCTATCAACCCTTCAAACTTTATCTTAACTCCCTAACCACAATTTATTTTATTTCAACTTCCTAGTGGTCCCCATTTTTGAATTAAATATTATTTAGCAACTAATCCTTTGTACGTGACATTGTTAACCTATCGAACCAGTCCCGGTCATGCAAGACTATCAGTTACGCAAGGTTTCCAGCCGATATACTTCGAATTAGGGTCCAACATGCTTCCGTGAGATGAAATAAATTTAAATACCTCTTTGACCACAATGTCGTCGGGTCATACCTGCCGAGTTTTACGAAGTGCTCCTCACACTCCAACCACGTAGTCGCAACAGATGGTTTCTGCACAAGCTCCTTCAACGACACCCAACACAGCCTTAATTCGTTTTCTACCTTAAGGCGTATGGTATATAAATTTAATTATAAAATATGAGCATGAAAAAACAAGAGGCTTTAAAAAAATTATTCAGACATGATATTATTACATAAATCAACTCCTTTGAAGAGGAGAAGACAACTTGTTTAGCTACTCATAGTAGCCTTGTTTTTGTAATACATAAAGAAAACTTAATACAATAGAGAGAGAAATATTACAATAATTTATTTGTAAGAAAACTGAAGGGAATGATCGATATCTTCAGCTTCCTTGAACGCTTGTATTTATAGCTGAGGTTCCACTCGTTTCACCGAGAAACTTCAGGGAATCTTACAACTATCTTCTATTTCTTTATGTCATTATTGATGATATCTTTTACTAGTGGAGGAGGCAGCTGTCTTGTATTTTTTATGTCATTATTGATGGCATCTTTTCTAGTGGATGAATCACATGCCTGCCACTTTTTTTTGGCTTTATTCTCCTCACATGCCGGCTTTATTGTTGTCGGGGCATCTTTTGCTTTTGAAGTAGGCCCCTGTGAAAACGCATCTTTGGTGGTCCTTGTCCACCTTTGCTTATCTTAGAAAAATCTTTTCGATCCGTTCGGGGTCTGAAGTTTTTTCCGAATTCTGGCTCCTTCTGGTTGGGACACTCTGGGCAGATGTTCTCTGACCATCTTCCGATATGAGCCATGCTACAAAATTTTCGGCGAGTCTCTTTACTCCCCGGCAGCTTGTTGTTCCATAAAAAGTTTCTCTTCTTTTCGAAGAGTTCTTCCGCAAAAGCCATAGTTTTTCCTATCATTGTGTTTAACAGGAATGATCCGTTCACAGAATTCTGATAAAATTTGAACGAAAACTTGACCTTGTCCATCTCGGTGAGACAAACCCAAATACCCCATGCCCTTCTGGTTGAGATTTCATTTTCTCCAAAAGTGGACACTAATGGTATTTCCTCAGGAATAGGGTCCTTAATGAATCTTTGATTATTCATGTCAGGTCTCCTTAGCTTGATGAAATGAAAGGGTTCGTGTGATCCTTTCCCTGTTGGTTCTGGAGCTGCACTAAAGAAATATAATTCAAGCACATCTCCTCTGGACAAATGGTCGTTATTTGCCCATGTTTCTTGGACTGCTTCCTGAATCCATTTGGGTAACTGTGATATCTCCGGGAAGCTTGGTGACATTGTATAAACTGAGGCCAAGGCTCCAAATTCATACCAAAGCTTTACATCCTTAGGATTGACATTGTTTTCTAGCCATACCCTTGGATATATCCCTGCAACATCAACCCTGCAAGTGTTAGGGTTAATTTCACTTCTTGTACTTAATTTCTCCCACCTCTGTTGATAAACCTGAAATGGAGAAATAATAGCTGAATTAGTATCGATCTTAGATTTGCCCTTGTCAGTGTTGGGCCTAAGATTGATCTATTCCTCTTTTACCCTAGAGGCGGAGGGTTGACTTGATGAGGAATCCTCATCAATTGTTGCTTCATCTAGATCATCAAAAGCTGATGATAGATTAGCACTTGTTTCTTGAGTTTTAGCTTCCTCAACATCTTGTTTTCCAACCGATGGTTGTATTTCTTGTTTTTGTAAAACCAATGGTTTTAGCATATCTTGTTTATGAGAAACCAATGGTTTCTCTATGACCTTCACAATTGGCCCTTGAATAGCAGCTCATAGTTGTATTTGAGCTTGCATACATCCTGTAATTCGATTAGATACTTTTATCCGATCAGCTTGTTGTAACCTGCCGGCCATTTCAGCATTAATGGCTAACTGGTTGAACTCGGTTTGAAGCAACTCAAGGTGTTCCCTGAGATGCCTCTGCATTTTCATGATGGAATCCACGTCACTGCCTTCCATCTCTTGTTAAGAAATCTGCAAGAATATTTTCATGAGATTTAATAATAACAATATCAAAAATATAATTTTGACATAATGCTTGCCATCTTAATAACCTAGCTTTCTCAGGTTTAGATTCAATCTTATTTTTTAAGAAAGCTTTTACCTGGGTGTTATCAACCTTTAGCGTGAATTTTTTAGCAAGTAAAAATAATGGCCATTTTTCAAAAGCCCTTTTAACTGCATAAAATTCCTTTTCGTTGATATGCCATCTGATGGCCTCTGATTCTGAAAAAAGACCGCTACAGTATCTGCATGGTATTTCTCCATCCGGAGTGATCTTGGTAAGGACTGCTGCCCACCAATCGTCACTAGCATCCGTAAATAAAATCAGATCATCTTCATCTTCGGGTATAGCCACTTTTGGGAGATTCTTACATATCTCCTTTAATTGGTTTACCCCTTGAGTATGGTCTTCGGTCCATATAAACCTAGCATCCTTTTTTAACAAAGGACTGAACACCTTTCTGTACATTGCTAGGTTGTTAATGAACATCCCTGCGAAATTAACTACTCCAAGAAAACTCTAGAGTTGTTTTATGTCTTTGAGTTTATCTGAAAAATTCTTTACCTTTTCCACGATATGGGGTTGTAGAATTATTCCAGTTTCATCAATCTCAATACCAAGGAATTTAATTTTCCTTGTTGCTATGACTGCTTTCTTTTCAGATAAGACCAGTCCTTCTTGTTTACAAATTTTAGAGAAAATCTCTAAGTGTTTAACGTGTTCGTCTATATTTTTTGATACTATAAGAATATCATCAATATAAACAAACATAAAGTTGAAATAATCTTTAAAAATGTTATCCATCTTTCTTTGAAATATCTGGGGTGCATTAGCCAATCTCATAGGCATTACTTCCCAAATATAGTGTTCTTGTGGAGTAGAGAAGGATGTAAATTTCTTACTGCCTTCTTCCATTCAAATCTGGTAAAATCCAGACTTACAATCAAATTTTGAGAACACTCTAGCATTTCGTACACAACTAATTAAGTATTCTCTACTTGGTATGAAGTATCCATCAAACTCCAGGATTTTATTAATACCTTGGTAGTTAATAACTAACCTGGGTTTCCCTCTTTTTATTTCGCCATGATTTCTGACCAGAAATCCTGGGATGCTATATGGTGAAACTCCTTCTTTGATTAGGCCAAGGTCCAAATGTTCCTTGATAATTATTCTCATATCCCTTTGATCTGTTATGTTCATCGGGATAGGCTTATATCTGACGAATTCATACTCTTTGCCTTCCTTTAGAGTAAGACTAGCTTTGAGTTGATTTTTATCCCACCATGCCAAAGGATGCTCGTTGTAACTTTCTTTGAGCCTCTTTTTGGCATCTTCAAGGGATACCTTATTTTCTAACTCTATATCTCTGTGATTTAGAGTCACATTGAGAAGCTCCATATCCTCTGTTTGGAGTTCTTGTTCTGTTGTTATTTTCAACATGGTTTCTCCAAACCTTCTTGGATCTTTCATCTTTGGGTGAAAAAGTTGTCATTTATCACCACGCTGGCTGCGAAATATTATCGGCAATTGTCAATAAAAAACAACTTTGAGTCTTTGAACGATAATTTTATGATCACAAATTGTAGTGAACATAAGTCTTTTTGACTTATTGTCTTGTGTGTACTTCTTAAACATTTGTAAGAAGTTATTTCCTAACAGGATATCAGCTCCTATATCATGAAAATAGATTGGTGGTGTCTTTACCTTGTACCAAGGTGTTTGACCTGCTCCTCCCATGAGGATTTCTGCTTGTTTTATTCCTTTGCAAAGAATTAAAATTCTTCTAGAGAAATCCCGTCCAACAATTTTTGGCAATTCTTCTTCATATTCTTCAGGAAAGACTCCTCTTTTTGCTGTACAAATTTCTGCTTCCGAGTCAATATAAGCTGCAAAGTATTCAGCCTTATATTGTTCATACAACATTCCTATTGGAATGTATATGGAAAAAGGACTTGTTGTCATTTTTTAAAGGGATTACTAAATGGCCCTGCCATTTTTAACAGACTGTCTTGCAATTCAGTAATCCGATTAAGACTTTTCACCTTTAGTTTTCCTAAGGCTTCAGAAGGTAGAGTATGGTTACTTCTTTCTACTTCTTCAATGCGTCCTAGTAAATCATGTTCATGACTTATTAATTTCAATAGTTGCTTCTTCCTCTGTTTGTAAACAGAGTTTTCGAATCTGTTTAAGGGATTGTCTCTTATCCAATTCTCTTGGTTTTCCATCTCGTAGAATTTTTATTGAATCCTCCAAGTCTTCTCTTTTGCCATAAACTCTATTCCTTTTTCAAGGCGTTTTCATGGTTTATGGTCCTCCAGAAATTCTAGGCCAAGAATCACCTGATCCATTTCTTTTCCTGGAATTCCACAGATTTGAACTTCCAATTCTCCAATATTTATCACTCCTTGGTAAGTTTCTTTTTCTTGTTTTTCCAAATAGTAAATCGAGTTACAAGAGAACTGATTCCGATGACTTGTAATTTCGAATACTATTTTCACTTCTTTTCATCCTTCTGGAGATCTAAGTTTTCCTATTATAGAAAACTCCTTTTCTTCTGGTGGAATTTCTTGAATAGGAGATTTGTCTCATCTCCTACTTGTCATTCGGTCTCCTTGGAAAGATAATCTTCGGGGTTCTATTTTAAGGCCTCTGTATAGAACATGTTTGTCTTGAATTTGAATGTCTGTTTCCTCAATTAAAGAAAACTCGATTCTTTCCGGGTATATTGCGTGAGCAACTTTCCCAAATATCTTTGGAATTCCAATGAACTCATTTCTAATAAATAATTCAGAATGGTGAGTATTAGAAAGAGCATATGAAATTTGATATGTAATAGAATATGGCATATTACCTTCCTTCATTAGTCTTTTTTCCTTGAAGTTTTGATGCAACGTCAAGGCTCGACTAAAATCTCTATCAGCTAAATTGTAGGCTATTCTTGGATAAATAACTCCCACAATTTTTCCTGCGCACAAATTTCCTGAGATAGTTCATAGAACCGCATCTTATATATTCCCAATTCTTTTATCGCATACTACGATATCTATGGGTGAATCTATTCCTTCTTTAAAAGTAGCTTTGATCATAATCTGGATTGCTCCAATATGAATCCAAGACATTGTCTTTGCTACTTCTACTTTTAATTTCTGTAATTCCTCTCGAATTTTTCAAAGGGAATCAACTGTATCTCAATTTGATTACTGGTTAATTCCATAGAAATCGCCATTTCCCTTCTGGATACCTTATAAATCAAATTATGTCTTCTTTGTCTTAGCCCTAGGTTTTCTAAAACTCTTTCAACTTGTCCTGCCGAAAATCCTTGGTACTTCTGTAGTGTTGGATTTTTTCTCATAATCCTTTGAACCATATTATGAGATATCGTGGTTTGACTAAAGAACACAGCCAAACACCTCTTGACTAAATAATATCTCTTCTTCGTATATGCTTTCATCCACAGAAACTTCTTGACTAAATAATATCTCTTCTTCGTATATGCTTTCATCTGAGGGGATATCCTCAAATTGATATACTTGGACTAGATCTTGAAAGAAAACCGCATCATCCATATCTGGTGTTGCTTCAAAGAGTTTGACTCCTTTTTTCTCGTTTTCTGGACAATTTGTAGATATATGTCCTTTTGCTCCACATGTCCAGCAGTTGCAATCCTTGAAACTTTCACTTGCTCTTGTATGAGTTCTTCTGAAAGTTCTTCTTGATGGTGTTCTTCCCCTGCTTTGTGATGAGCCTGTTGCTGGGGACGTTCTTGTAGGTCCACTTCTTCTACCTCATATATAGGATCTGGCTTTTTGTTTGGACCAAAATGTACTTGGTTTCCAAGAACTCTTCATTCTTTTATTATAGGGATTATTTCTGAATTTCTTCCTTTTAAATCCCTGTGTTCTGTTTCCAATGATCGTTGGAAGATCATTTTCTCTACAATACAAAGGTGTACGCTTATCTATACCCCTTATTTTCTTGTAGTTCTTTTGTAATGCTGCCATATGGCACCATTCTACCAATTTTCCTTTCAAAAAGAACGTGCGTCTTGCCAATGTATCAAGATTACCTGGAACATATTCTTTAATCAGCATTTCTCTCCAGGGACTTGGCATTTTTGCGAGGAAAAATAGCTGAATAGCTATATTTTCCTCGACTCCCGAATTCCATCTGTATTTAGTGAATAACATAATGTATTCATCAACTAAACAAATATCATGTAACTCGAGGCTATACAGAACTTGAGTATATCTTTTCTTTTTCTATGTATCTTGATTATTAAAATAGTCTACCCCTATGAATTGTGTTTTAAATAGGATGACCATTCTTTCTCCAATCTCGCTGAGGGATTCTCCTGCTAAGATTGATTCCTTCGTATCTGGCATAGTCATCTCCCATGAGATCTTGACAGACCCCATTAGACTCATTTCTAAAAGTTTAATGAATCCTTGTTTATTGAGATCTAATGTCCCTGCTGCAATTCTCATAGCTGACGTCCAATCATCTATAAAATCTTCTCTGTTTTTGAAGTCCAAAACATCAAGGTTTAACATAACCCCATAAGGATGTATCGGGTATAAAACAGTTTTTCCATAAGGAGTTTGATGTAGTGGTATTTTACTCCTTCTTGATCTGGTTCCTGCTAGATGTGAATTTTCTCCCACATGGAACTCACTATGTGGTTCTTCTGTTTTTACCACATATCTTGGGGGATTTCCCATGGGTTGTTCACCCTCAGGAAAATTCATTTTTAGATCTACAACTTTGAGATTCGCAAAAGAATCCGCAAGATCTTGTAGATCTTCGAGATTTAATCTTTCTAAAATAGTCATCAGATAGTGTTTTTCTCTGATACTGCTTTTATAAGATTAATCAACATTTTATCATTAGTTAAAGGTTTTTGAACCATTTTGGTTTTACCTTTCTGATGTAACAAAGGTTCGGTACCAAACGAGAGTGGTAACCTTCCTCCTGTATTTCCTTTTCTAGAACCAGAAGTATGTTCTAGGTTTAGGATTTTATTTTGAAGATCCTTTAGAGTTCCAATAATTTCTTCTTGTTTCTTAAGGATTTCTTCAATTTGCCGAGGTATTTCATACAACTGATTGCTGTAATATTGTACCTTCTTTTGAATTTCTCTAAGATCTCCGGAGAGTTTAGAGGAATCTGGGGTAATCTCTAAAAATTTAGAGTTAGAAATCATTTTTCTTTATCTCTTCAAATTTGAGAGCATTAGTCGCAACCTGTTGTAAGTAATCTATTGTGAATAGATTAACTTGTTTATAGTATTTCGTATGAATAAAATCCTCTTGATTCAAACCTTCGTTTGAAGTCATCTTTTTGTAAAATCTTCTCCTCAACAAAGAAAAACATGAATTAACGAATAATATTATGTCTGAATAATCAACCTAAGGCTTTGATACCATTTTTTCGCATAATTCTTTATACTGAAAATGAGCACAAAATCTCAAGATTCAAGCATAAAACCTTTACAAGTTAAGCATAGAACCTATAGATTTCAAGCATATATTAACATAAATCTAGCACAAGAATTAAATATTAAAATATTCAAGTTTGGTGGTCCTAGGGAGTTATAGTAAAAAATCTTTTGCCTAGGGAGTTATAATAAAGTTAGGAAGGGTATTATGGATTTTAGGACAATTCACTCTTATTGTAACCGAAAAATTATATTAAAAAGTCTTGAAAAATAAATAAATATTTATGGTAAAAATTATATAGCATTTTGACAAATTCTGATAAAATATTTTAAATAAATAGAAAAAAATTCAAAAATCCAAATTTGTTTCAAATAGTATATTAATAAAAAGTCTTGCAAAATAAATAAATGATTATAGTAAAACTATATAGTATTTTCAAAAAAATTATTTTTACTATAAAAGTATGAATGTATGAGTAAAGTTTTTTCATTGTCTATATACTTGTTTACCCTTTTGTTCTATATAAATTAGATAATAATGAGTAAAGTGAAAGTTATAGGCTAATAAACAAATTTAAAATGTGAAAAAATTAAAAGAAAATATGCTAATGAACAAATTAATTAAAAAAACACTTAATTAACATAGAAATATAACAATTAAAATAAACTTTCGTAAAATAAATAAAAATTTATAATAATAACTTAAAGTACTATGATTTTAAATTTATTATATATTATCATTTTATTGTCTTCTATAAGAATTACTTGGGGTGTTAAAGTACTTAGGCTTCGTTTGGTAGCCAATATTATTAATATGTGTATAACTTATCTTATTCAATCTCACGTTCTTCTCATCATATTATTTATCCATCTATTAATTATTTATTTTACATCAATCAAATCATCAATTATTTATCTTACATCAATCAAATCATCAATTATTTATCTTACATCAATCAAATCATTTAATTTAAATTACTATATTACCCCTTATAAATAATATTATTCCTATTTTTTTATTGTTAAAAGGGTAAAATGGTAATTTGTTATTTTTAATATAAAATTTTATCAATCAAATCAATAAATTATAATCCATCAATCAAATCAAATATTATATTCACTATCATTATTTATTTATTTTTTATTATATTATATTACTTATCTATGCATTATTCATCTCATCATAGCTACCAAGCGGTACCTTATATGATTAATTTAACATATAAATATAACAATTAAAATAAACTTTCATAAAGAAAGAAAAAAAATTATATATAATAGTAACTTAAAGTACTGTGATTTTAAACTTATTATATATTATCACTTTTTTGTTTCTATAAAAATTACTTAGAGCGTTATAGTACTTAAATAATATTTAATATGTTGATATATTAATTGATCACTCTATTTATTTGCATTAAAAACCTTCAAAATCATATCAAATTTAATTTTTATAATAAATGTTGTAATTTTAACAAAATACATGTAAACAAAAAAAAAATGAGGAAATATTTTAACAAATAGTTTTTCTATTAGATATAATATAAAATTAAAACAATTTTAAATTTACTCATATTATAATAGGAATAAAATAAATAATAATCAAATAATCTATTTAATTAAGTTTTAAGCTTTATTTTTCAATAATTATCTTCGTATTATTTATACTGCTAAATTTAATGTTTTACATTGATTTTTATTATATACCAATTTATTTCAATATTTTCGGCACTTAATGTCATGCCAATTTACGTCTCTACAATTTTTTTTTCCATTTTAAAACTATAATTTATTTTTAAATTTAAATAACTTTACATAATTTTAATAGTAGCTAATTTCAATGCAATACATTAATTATTATGTCATTACATTCAAATGCATCATAAATTATTTTTATTTAAATTTAAAATGAGATTAATTAAGAGTTTTTTTAATTAATTTTTTCAATAGCCTATTTTCTTTTATTTTTTTTTTACATTTTAAATTTGTTTATTAGCCTATAATTTTCACGTTATTCTCTTTCTACTATTAATTGTGTCAAATTATCACAAAATTTGTTATACATAAATTTCATATGTTATTATATGATTTTTTTTTCATTTCATCCATGCATTTTCAATATTCTAATATAAAATCAATAATATTCGATTAATGAATAGATTATTGTAACTGAAAAATTATATTAAAAAGTCTTGCAAAATAAATAAATATTTATGGTAAAAATTATATTGACAAATTCTGATAAAATATTTTAAATAAATATAAATTCAAAAATCCAAATTTGTTTCAAATAGTATATTAATAAAAAGTCTTGCAAAATAAATAAATGATTATAGTAAAAATTATATAGTATTTTCAAAAAATTTATTTTACTATAAAAGTACGGATGTAGGAGTAAAGTTTTTTCATTGTCTATATACATGTTTACCATTTTGTTCTATATAAATTAGATAATAATGAGTGTTATACAAGTAAAATGACAAAAAAGAAAGGGACAAAGATGGAAAAATACACAAAACAATTAGGTGTAATAATTTCTCACATATAACCTTTATTTAAATGAAGTCTATTTAATTCTATAACTTCCACTTTACTCTCTTTCTACTATTAATTGTGTCAAGTTATCATAAAAATTGTTATAAATAAATTTCATATGTTATTATATGTTTTTTTTTTTCATTTCATCCATTATTTTCAATATTCCAACATAAAATTTTGTAATAATATTCGATCAAGGAATAAATTATTGTACCGAAAAATTATCTATTTCTATCTATCTATCTATCTATCTATCTATCTATCTATCTATCTATCTACTATAAATGTATGAATGTAGGAGTAAATTTTTTCATTGTCTATATATTTGTTTACCCTTTTGTTCTGTATAAATGAAATAATAATTAGAGTTATATAAATAAAAATTACAAATAAAAAAAAAGACAAAAATGGAAAAATACACAAAACAATTAGGTGTAATGATTAATCTCTCACATATAACTTTCATTTAAATTGAGTATATATATTTAATTCTATAACTCCTATTTTACTCTCTTCCTACTATTGATTGTATCAAATTGTCACAAAATTTGTTATACATGAATTTCATATGTTATTATATGATTTTTTTTAAAATTTCATCCATGTATTTTTATTATTTCAACATAAAATTTTGTAATAATATTCGATCAAGAAATAGATTATTATAATTGACAACTTATATTAAAATGTCTTACAAAATAAATAAATACTTATGGTAAAAATTATATAGTATTTTGACAAATTCTCATAAAATATTTAAAATTAAATAGAAAAAAGTTAAAAAAATTCAAGATTTGTTTCAAATAATATATTAATAAAAAATATTGCAAAATAAATAAATAATTATAGTAAAAATTATATAGTATTTAAAAAAAATTCAAAAAATTTAAGTAAATAGACAAAAATTAAAAAATTCAAGATTTATTTCAATAATTTACATATATCAAAGTATTATTTGGTAAATAAGCAAAATTTACTCAATTTTTTTACTAAGTATTATTTAATAATAATGAATAGTTTTATTTTCTACCATTTGAATTTTTTTACGTCGAGTAAATAAATATTTTTTTTTACATTTCCTCGTAATATATCCATATATACTATATGCAAGTGATATGAGAATAAGAAATTGATCGATATATTTGAATGTAATGACATAATAATTAATGTATTGTATTGAAATCAATTACTATTAAAATAGAAAATTTGTAGTGACGTAAATTATCATGTCATTAAGTTCCAAAAATATTGAAAATAAATGGTTATACAATAAAAATAAATGTAGAAATTTAAATTCATCAATATAAATAGTTCGAAGATAATTATTAAAAAGTAAAGTTTAAAATGTAATATACATTTATAGAAAGAAACTTAAGTTCCAAACATATAAGATATTTAGCTACTATTAGAAAAACAATACATCTCAAACAAATAAACTAAATAGATGATTTGATTGTTACTTAGTTTATTTCTATTATAAATATGATTAAATTTAAAGTTATTTTAATTCTATATTATATCTAATATAAACTATATCACGAGTTAGTATGGTGAGACTGATCTCTTGATCGATCTAACTCATAACAAATATGACTTTTTATGCCAAAATATTTTTTTTCAATCTAGATAAGGATCAGATCGACCCATCTTACGAATAAATCTAATAGGAGACCACACAAAATTTAAAAAATCGGAATAAAAGACTAAAATAATAAATAATTATAATAAAATTTAATAGATTTAGTATTTTTTTTTTAAATTTATAACCTTATCATGAAAATCTTTTATTTGTTTTACATACAAGAACAACAACAATAATAATAGTGAGTTTAGTGATATTTCATATAATGTCATTACTTTTTCATCAAAAGTTCTTGTAGAAGAACATTGTTTGTAATCATATATTAAGTCAATGTTTTAGAGTATCTTTTTTTACCTCTTTATATTTTCATCTATATATCATTTTGTACACAAGATGTTAAATATTTTACTATAGTATCTGATTTTTTGGCTTATGATATATTCATGTTCCTAAATTATATATAGACTAGAGTCAATAGTTTTTTTTTTATTAGACAGTGAAGTAAATGAATATTGAAAATACGTAACATGTTTTACAATATATATATATAATACATGTCACTATATATTTCAATATTAGTATCATTTTTAAATCAATCATATAAGTAATTGGTTATAAAATAAGCGATCTTACGTGCGGAGCACGTTCATTTTACTAGTATGCATACAAAAGTGTGTAGATGGTCGTGACATTAACTTTGTGAATAGTTTCTTAGATTCCTATCGTTTAGTTCCAGTTGCAAAAAAAAAAAGGCATTCTCAAATTAATTAATACACTCAATCATACAAGACTGAAATATCAGAAGAAACAAAAGTTGAATCGAATGACACCAATCAAATAAAAGAAGTTGGTTTATGGGCAGGGCAACACTTCAAACAAAATACTGAAACTTCAAGGGTACTTTTCTGAGTTTCGTACCAGGGCTGGTGCTGCATTGTCATAGCCACAATTTTAGACAATTCATCTTTGCGTTTTTTATCATGGAGTCTTCTGAACCATTCGCAGTACAAATTCTTCATGGTAGTTCCAGAGAGGGGAAGCTTTAATATTGGTATCCTCCATATCTTGATATGGAGGTTTCCAGACGGCGCTGAATTATGGTTCTTGAAGTCATTTCGAATCTGGCCTTGGATGACGAGTACCCCTCGATTTGTCGGGTCAAATGTTGATATTTTCTTTATGTTAGGGAAACGTTTCAGTAGGTCTGCTATATATTTGAGCCTCATCCAAGAATCCGTCATTGGTCGGTTTCTTCCACAAATGCCTGTTTCCAGATCGACACCATCTTCGACATTGCACCTTTCAATCAGCCCATTTTCTTCTCCTCTCCAGCGGGCCAAATGATTGGCCTTATCGATCAGTGCAGCCGGAGTGAATGTTATTTTGATAGACTTCAAGCGTTGAAATTTTGCCAAAAATTTAATGAGGTTCCTTGGTCATTCAGGTACGACTTCACAAGATAAGACCATCTGGTAGGGCACTTTAACCGAGATGCAACTATTCTGAACCACAATTAATTCCAATTCGTGTGAAGTAGAGTAGAACTGATAGAGGGTCCCAACATCCTCTAATTTGTTAAAAGATTACTGCTAGCAGAGAATCTGGGATACTCAGAAATAATTAGCAGTAATCTTTAACAAATTGGAGGATGTTGAAATGCTCTATCAGTTCTACTCTGCTTCACACGAATTGGAATCAATGGTGGTTCAGAATAGTTGCATCTCGGTTAAAGTTCTCTACCAAATAGTCGTATCTTGTGAAGTAGTACCTGAATGACCAAGAACCTCATCAAATTTCTGGCAAAATTTCAACGCATGGAGTCTATCAAAATAACATTCACTCCGAGGGCACTGATCGATAAGGCCAATCATTTAGTCCGCTGGAGAGGAGACTAAAATGGGCTGATTTTTCTTGAAACAGACAGGTGCAATGTCGAAGATGACGTCGATCTGGAAACGGGCATTTGGGGAAGAAACCGACCAATGACGGATTCTTGGATGAGTCTCAAATACATAATAGACCTACTGAAACGTTTCCCTGACATTCGACTCGACAGATCGAGGGGCACTCGTCATCCAAGGCCAGACTCGAAATTATTTCAAGAACCATAATTTGGAAACCTCCATATCAAGATATGAAGGATACCAATGAAGAATGTGTATTTGTACTGCGAGAGAAACTAGAATGGTTCAGAAAACTTCATGATAAAAAAACGCCTTTCAACAAGATGAATTGTCTGAAATTGTGGCTATGACAATGCAGCATCAGCCCTAGTACGAAACTCAGAAAATAGCCTTGAAGTTTCATATTCAGTTCTAGTATGACACTTTGGATGACGGGGCTAGTGTAAAATCTTTGAGTATACATTTTTTTTTTACCCGATTGTTTGCACTTTCTTTGAAGTTTCATATATTGAAATAATTGATATGCATGAACAGACTAGACCAACTTTATTAACTTGAATATTAAGATGTGTCAGGTTAAATACCCCTGAAACTTAAATTCCTAAAATAAACCTGAGAAGAAAAGGAGGAAATTTCAACACCACCACCCCCAAAAATAAAAGAAAAGAAAACAAGACGACGACGACTCTGTATCAAGAAATAATACTGCTCACATATTAACCTAAGTAGCCTTTGACAAAGAACTGCAAGGGCATTAATGAGTCAAAACTGAGTGAGTGCTGAGTAAGATACAAACCTGTATCCTGTGCGTGAACTGGATTTGAAATCACATATCGGGACTTCAGCCTGCTTCTCTTCCTTCAACTCGTGAAGGTTATTCAGCAAAGTTCATAGTCAATCGTGGGTGTGGCTCTGTGACATAATATCAAAATCTTATAAATACTATCCAAGATGTGAAGGTATAAGAATTGTCCAAAAGCATGAAGAATAAATTAGTGAAGTAAAAGTAAGCATCTTTTTCAGACTACAAAAAACCCCTTCTCAAATGACGCGCTATCAGGAAATGGAGCAGTCTCATAGCAATCTAAGTCCTTCCATTTGACCAATCTAACTTGATCTTTTATGAGACCACGCCTACACCGAGTTGATTCAGCATCAGAAGTACATACCAGGGGCCATTGATATTGTACTAGGCACTATCATGCATTTTAGAACTTCAGGAAAAAACACAAATTCATCACATTACAAGTGAAAGATAAAGCAGATAAGTAAAATCACCAGAAAATAAACATCAAAGCTATTCATAAATATAAAGAATGATATATTCATCCCAAAAAATCAGCGGCCATAAGCTTATTCACATAAAACTTTTATAAGGCTAAGCTAGACTCCATCTGGGGAAGTAGTCACTTGAGTATATGAGCACTTTACAAAGAAAAAACCCAAATGCAAACCAAATGAAAGCAGATAATTTAGGGAATCAAAGAATAAAAGAAGCTACAGTAGAATTCACTTCATGCAATATCAGCTACCTTATGCTACGTAATCTCTGTAGAACAGAGATGGACCTACGGGTACGGCGAGCAACGCAGTTTCTGCCCAAACTAAAGCTCTTCAACTTGATATTTTTTCATAAAAAACTGAGTCTTGGTGTTGCCGAATATACCAAGAAACAGTGCCTAAATCGTGAATGTCAGAACCAGAGTTCATCTAACCACTGTCATCCCCTTATAAGTTTCATACCATCGCACAAAACCATACACTGGCCAACGCCAAAAAGCAACTAACAGACTTACAATTTCGATAACTCATAAATCAATCCACCAAAATAAATGAAACAAATTGAGCATCAAGAGCATATATTTCGCAATATTAGTGACAATTCATTCAAATTATAATAAATAAAATGAATTCGTATCGCACAGAGAATCGAACGATGATCAACATTACAACAATGCGCAAAAATTACAAGAATGCACTAAACGAAATAAAACTTGTACCCAGATTAACAAATCACCACATGGTAGTGGCATGAACGTTGTGAATAGATTCTTAGCTTCCTATCGATCAGTTCCAGTTGCAGACAAAATGGCATTCTCAAATTAACTAATATACGCAAACATACAAGACTGAAATATAATCAGAAGCAGCAAAAGTCGAATCTACCTAACTGGAAGTTTTTTATAAGATTTTGGGAAATAATAAAAAAGTTTCATAGAATAAAATCTAGTTAGCCAGTTTTTCAGAAAGGGGCAAAGCATTCCTCCTCGGCCCATATGATAAAGAGAAACTTAATTATATATATGGGTAAAGGATATATTGTGTTGTTGCTGAATAAGACTCGTGTATAATGCATATAATCAAAAAGGAACTTATTTTAATGAATAAAATAAATTAATTTGTATATATCGAACAGGAACCAAATAATTTAGGTTGGGTCAGGTTTCGGTTTGTTTGGGCATGGTCTATGGAAGAATTGAAGTATGTTATTATAATTATACATATATAGCATTTCTCTTCGTATGTAAAATTAGATTGTTTACCAACGATGCTAAGACAATGGAGATCTTGCTGGGTTCAATATCCGGAGTTCACTTCAACCGTGTCTTGTACGCGATGTGATCTTGTGGAGCTCACATTTTCTCGTACAAGGTATTGCTAAGATTGTCTAGCTGATGCATGACTTGACGTTGTACACGTGTTATGTTCGATAGCTGCCACATAAGTCCGACCAAAATCTTGGTAACTAATGTAACCACCAAAAGAACTTCACACGGGAAGACAATGAAGTTAAATACCTTTTCCAAGTGTCAGCTATATACTTCGACGATGACAGGGAAGGTAATTAATATCAGACTTTAGCATGTTCGAAGGAAAATTTTTTATTTAAAAAAAAAAAGATAAATTAAATATAGTAACTCAGGCAGGCTCATGAGTTTATCCCATGTTAGTTGTATGAGGTTACGATTAGATAACAGCACCCTTGGTTCATATAAGCAGCTAGAGAAAGAATAGATAGACACTCAAGTCTCCAGATACGTCATTATATTGAATAAAAAGAGCAGACCTCAGTCATAAGATTGTATGTTCCATCTTTATTACGCATCCTCGGGTAAGATTGGCAAGTCTCTTGATCTTCACCAGGCAGCCGAAGATAAATATCATACTGTCTGTTCTGTACTTTCTGAATGCTCTTCAGACATGGCAGACTTAATTTGTTCCGGAGACAAATTCTTCAGGGACTGAAAAACATTCATTCAACAAAATTATATCAATAGTTTGTACAAGCTATCACAGTAGAATCTTCATGACTGAAACATCAACCGGTAGGTAAAATAGATTTAGGTGAAATTAATTTATTGAAATTTACCTTCAATATACAGGTAGGGCTCTGAAATACAGCAAGTGGGATAAATTTGTTGGTGATTTTATATGAGCTGTGCGGAGTTCGGGTTCTCAATAAATGCCTTATACACAGGATATACCTGCCAGGAGAAGTGTGGATGAAAACTTGTGGAAGCGGTACGAGGTATTTCATACTTTATTTAAATTAGATACAAGGAATATACACGGTTTCAGATATTTGGTGAATTATTTCTTCCGGTTCCTGCCCAGCACGTTGTATGTCTCGTATAACCTGTTTTACGACATCAAATTGACACCACCTGTGACAGATATCTGAAGATCCAGCGGACGACCCAAATTTTCACTTAAAGTATTGATGCCTTCCATAATCATATATTGGGACTTCAGCCTGCTTCCCTGCCTTCAAATCGTGAAGGTTCTTCAGCAAAGTCTCACAGTCGGTCAATCGTGAGTCTGTGACATAATATCAAAATCTTATAGACACTATACAAGATGTGAAGATATGAAGCTTGTCCAAAAGCATGAAGCGTAAATTAGTAAAGTAAGCTCCAATTATTAAGCGCCAAAGATGTCTCAAATGTTCAGTTGAAAAAGAAGCAAAAAAAAAAAAAAATCAAAGGAAAAGCATCACTGGAATCTCATTTTCATAAAAAAGAAGTTGCTATCACAAGATATCAGCTTACGACAAGAATCTCAGCCTGCAAATAGTCAGTGATCCAGTGAAAAGTCTTTGAAGAATATAAATAACAGTGGTATATTTTACCATCAAAGTTTCCATCGATAATTCTACTTGCATCGTTGTAGTTGTCCAATGGAATAACAGCAATGCTTGGCATAAAATTAACTATCTTCTCCGTAAATATGGTCTTCCCAGCACCAGAGGGACCAGCTAAGTGTATTAATACAAGCCCATCATTCTTCTGTGCCAACAACTGGCATGCCCGATGGCTACGAAAAGCCCCTTCTCAAATGACAAATCATCAGGAATTGGAGAAATCTAATAGCGATCTAAGTCCTTCCTTTTGACCAATCTAAATTGATTATTTAAGAGACCAGGTCTACGCTGAGTTGATTCAGCATTAGAAGTATATTGGGCAAGGCTGTTGATATTGTACTAGACTGTTCTGAAATTGAAAGAGTATAAGAAATCCAACCAAATGAAAACTTTATGAAGTTACATAGTAAACACGGTCATGCATTTTAGAACTTAGGAAAAAACACTGATTCATCACATTACAAGTGAAAGATAAAGCAGAGATGTAAAATCACCACAAAATAAATATCGAGCCTTTTCATCAATATAAAGAATGATATATTCAACCCAAAAAACCAGGCGGGTATAAGCTTATTTCACATAAAAAAAAAATTTCAAGGCTAAGAAAGACTCCATCAGGGGAAGTAGTCACTTGCATAAATTGGCAATTTACAAAGAAAAAACCCAAATGCAAAGTAAAATGAAAGGAGATAATTTAGGGAATCATAGAATAGAAGAAGCTACAGTAGCATTCACACCATGCAATAGCAGCTACCTTATGCTATGTTAGCTCAGTAGAACAGAGATGGACCTACGGGTACGGCGAGCAACGCAGTTTCTGCCCAAACTAAAGCTCTTCAAACTTGATTTTTTTTTTCATAAAAAACCGATTTTTGGTGCAGCAGAATATACCATGACATAGAGCCTAAATCCTGAGTGTCAGAAGCAGAGTTCATCTAACCAGTGTCATCCCTTATAAGTTTCATACCATCGCACATAACCATACACTGGCAAACTCAAAAAAGCAACTGACAGGCTAACAATTTCGATAATTCATAAATCAATCCACCAAAATAAATGAAACAAATTGAGCATCAAGAGCATATCTTTCGCAATATTATTGACATTTCGTCCACATTATAATAAATAAAATGACATTAGTGTTGCACTGAGAATCGAAAGATGGTCAACATTACAACAATGCCCAAAAATTACAAGAATGCGCTAAACGAAATAAAACTCATACCCAGATTAACAAATGACCAGAAAATCAATTCCAAACAAAAATAAGAAAAGTTGCCATTTGAAGCAGAAAAAAATTTCTTGATACATTTTCGGATCTAGGTACCAAAACAAACCAAACAAATGCAGCATATCCGCAAATAAGAGATCAAAATCAGTGTCCCATTTACAAAAGAGAAAGAATCAACCCGAAAAACATAGGAGAGAAACAGATATATCTGATTTACGATATAGTACACTAATCACCTGTGCTGATACTCTGACGATTGGAAAAGCGGGGTTCAACAAGAAAGGAAAAAGGTGTTATGAGCATGAACTGTTTAATACAGGGTGATTTTTAGTACAAGTTGTTGAGAATCACGTTCAAAGTCAAGGAAATCACGTTCTAAATCTTTAGGACATTTATTTGATTGTATATTTTGTAATTATAGAATATTGTATAGTTGTATATATTTTTTTTTTCTTATTTATGTTTTTTCCGAATTATTCTATGCTATATCTGGAGTACTTCTCTGTCCATGATGTGGTCAAATATCAACAATTGGATCATCAAAACATATGTCAATTTCCATAAAAATATATGGGTTCCACGTGATCTAATGATATTGAAATAGGGGGAAAAACACTCCCGGTGTAGCATAGACTAACCCGTTTTTTCCTTAGTTATAGGTTGTACGTTTTTTCCTTAGTTATAGGTTGTACTGAATCTATATAAAGAGGTTGGAATATCAATAAAAGAATTATTCCTACATAATCTACATGGTATCAAAGCCAACGTAATTGGTCTCTGTTCTTCACAAATTCACTTGTTCTTTTTTTCCGCCTAGCCATGTCTGAAGAAGCTACTGTCAATACCAAACCTAATATATCCAAACCTCCAACTGAATCACTCTCTCACTCTGTCCAAATAACTACAATTCGACTCAATGGGAACAATTTTCTCAGATGATCTCAGTCAGTTAGAATGTACATTAGGGGGAGAGGAAAGATCGGGTATTTAACCGGTGACATTTCAGAGCCCAAAAATACTGATGCTGGTCATGCAGTTTGGGATGCTGAAAACTCCATGATAATGGCTTGGTTGGTGAATTCCATGGAGGAGGAAATTAGCGCAAATTAAATGTGTTATCCTACAGTCAAAGATCTTTGGGATAATGTCACTTTGATGTATTCAGATTTTTGAAATCAGTCCCAAACATACGAAATACAACTCAAACTGATGGAAGTGTGTCAAGGTGAGAATTCTATCACTAAATATTTCAATATTCTCAAAGGTTTATGGCAGGATCTTGACTTATTCAATGATGACTATGAGTGGAAAAACGCGGATGATTGTAAACACTTTAAGACGAGGGAGGAGAATTCGAGAATTTTCCCATTTTTGGCTGGACTCAACATCAAATTTGATGAAGTTCGGGGTCGGATCTTAGGACGTCATCCTCTTCCCTCACTTAGAGAAGTATTTTCTGAAGTTCGACGAGAAGAAAGCAGAAGAACCGTCATGCTTGACAAGAAAATACCCGCTGAACCAGTTGAAAATTCAGCCTTATTGGGGACTGCAGCGTCGTCAAAAGGATAAACCAAAGATTTGGTGCGATGTTTGTGACAAACCACGACATACTCGTGAGACTTGCTGAAAATTGCATGGAAAACCAGCTGATTGGAAACCTAAGGAATGGAGAAATCATAAACAAAATAATTTGAATAATGTCCCAGCCATAGCACATTCTGCAGGGAATCCAAATTTGAGTGAAGAGCAGATTGAGCAATTACTAAAGCTGCTGAAATCTACGTCATCTACCCCTGGTATCCCTATAGCATCCGTGGCCCAAACAGTTCGAACTTTTGTGTGCATACTCTTCTTCTTTGCGTGCATCTTGGATCATAGATTCGGGTGCCTCTCATCATATGACTAATTTGTCACATTTATTTATGTCTTATGAACCTTTTTATGGAAATAAGAAAGTCCGAATTGCAGATGGAAGCTTATCTTCCATTGCTGGCCAAGGTTCAATTCGTTTGTCCGACAAAATAATCTTGAAATCTGTTTTGCACGTTCCAAGACTCTCTTGCAATATTTTATCAATTAGTCGTCTATCTCAAGATTCTAATTGTCGGGTTATTTTTGGTGTCTCTCATTGTGAATTTCAGGATTTGAACACTAGGATGATGATTGGCAGTGCTAAGATGAAGGAAGATCTCTACTATTTTGATGACAACCGCGCTAGGAATAAACAAGCTCAGGGTTTCATTGGTAGTGTCCATTCAAATCCTGTTCATGATCAAATAATGATTTAGCGTAATAGACTAGGACATCCTAGTTTTTTTCTATTTAAAATATTTATTTCCAGATTTATTTAAAAGAATAGATTGTAACTCATTGGTCTGTGAAACTTGCTTATTGGCTAAGAGTCATCGTAATTTTTACAAAAGCAAACCATATTGTGCTTCAAATCCATTTCACATAATACACAGTGATGTTTGGGGCCCTTCTAAGATCACCACTTTAATGGGAAAAAATGGTTTGTGACATTCATCGATGATCATACACGCCTATGCTGGGTCTATTTAATGAATTCGAAAAATGAGGTTGCAAAACTTTTTAAAGATTTTTGCTCTTTGATTGAAACACAATTTCAAACTAAAATAAGTATTTTTCGAAGTGACAATGGAACAGAATTTTTTAATGAATGTTTAGGAGATTTCTTTAAACAAAAGGGCATTATACACCAATCAACTTGTAGGGATACCCCTCAACAAAATGGAATTGTTGAACGTAAAAATAGACATTTACTTGAAGTAGCTAGGGCTCTCATGTTCCATACGAGTGTCCTTACTTATATTTGGGGGATGCAATCTTGACAAGTTTTTATTTGATTAATAGAATGCCCAGTAGAATTTTGAACTATAGCACTCCGTTGCAAATTCTTAAAACATCATTTCCAAACACAAGTCTAATCAATAATCTTCCTTTAAAATTTTTTGGGTGCACAGTTTTTGTACATATTCCGTCCCATCTTCGTTCAAAGTTTGATCCACGGGCTGAAAAATGTATGCCCCTAATAAAAAAGGTTATAAGTGTTTCAATCCAGTCACAAAAAAATTCTTTGTTAGCATGTATATTCAGTTTTTGTAAAAATCTTCTTTTTATACCAAAACCTCTCTTCAGGGGGAGAGTTTGAGTGAAGATCATTTTTGGCAACAAGAAGAACCAAAACCAATGATTTTTGTTCCTGAAATAAATCAAGAACTGAATATTATGGATAGTGAAAATTCAGAAAGGTCTAAAGTAGTGACCCGTATCCGTATTTAGCGATTAATATGTAATTAATCGTATGAGCGTGTTTAGATTAAGTAAAACATGATTAAAAAATTTCCCAAGGGATTAACGGAGTCAGGAAATGAATCCAGGACACTCAAAAATGGTGGAAAAGGTTCGGGAGGATCGGACAACTCGAACTGAGTTCGAAGGATCCGAACGTAAACGGAGCCAAGGATCGGAGGCCCCGAGGAGTTCGGATGATCCGAAGTCCGATCGGACGATCCGTTCGTGTACGTCCAGCTGTCCCAATATAATATGTAATCAGTGACGTCACGGAGGTGACTTCGGACGATTCGAAGTGCAGGATCGGACGGTCCTAAGTGCTGGCAGGGACACTTGTCACGCATGCAAGGATCAGACGTTCCGAAATGAGGTTCGGATGGTCCGAATCCTTGCCTATATAAAGGGGCCGAGAGGCTCATTTGTTAGCCACACCAAGTTCCTCTCCTTCGCCCGCGTGACTCTATTTTAGGGCCTTGGGTACTCTTATTTTAGAGTTTGAGTAAGGAATATATATTAGCATAGTCAGACAGTGTCTGACATAGTAGCGGAGCAGTGCTCGTGTAATAAAGCCGTGCTCGAGGTTGTGGAGCTGTGGCAGGGGTGTGCCCCTAGTTATGGGATAGTCGCCATCAGCAGGTTGACGACGGACGCAGGTATAGCTATGGTCTCCTTGAATTATTTAGAAGTATGCAATAGATTAGTTAGGCTTTTAGAGTCTATTGAATGATGCATGAGTATTTGCATTGTAGAGTTGCTGATAGACTTGGAACCTAGAGTGGGACTACTAGGACTGCCTGTAGTAAGGTACATAAGTACTGACTGAGATTGCCAGCGGATATGCATGCTTATATGTTGCATTTATGTGTTTGCATGTTATTATTGTTATGTAGCATGTACATATCATCTTGTGCCTGTACATCTGTACATCTTTTGAGATGAGCCAGTTAGGGTTGCTCAGTCCTGTTTGGATGTTTGATATCGAGTACCCTTAGGTACTGGTACCTAGAGGACTCCGTGGTCCGCATCCGAGATTCGGGAGTGAGTGGTCGCACACAGTGGTTAGCTACCCCGATGTGACGAGCTCATATCCCAGGTGCCAGTCTGGGCAGTTTGCATACAGTTATCCCTGATATGGATACCCTGTCATTTGCATGCATCATATTTGTATGTTTATCTGTATTTGCGTATTGAGCTTAGAGCTCACATCCAGTATTTTCTGTGTATCTAAAAACCTCATTCAACGGGGCAGGTATAGGTGCATGATTGAGCACCAGGAGCTTGAAGAGGTCAGTGACCCTTGAAGACAGCAAGATTAGCTGTAGGTTTTATTTAAGTTATTCGATTGGGTTGTATAATCAAATTTGTTTATCCGGTTGTATTTCGCCAGTCTACTTGTATTTAAGTCTTTCGCAACAATTTATTTAATGCATGCTTAATTATGCTATTAACTGTGATTAGGTAGTGGATCCTGGTCGGGTCGCTACATTTATTGGTATCAGAGCTGCATGAAAAAGACTTGGGATATAGTACTGAGACTTTGGATTATCCTTGTAGCATTGATGAGGTTTGCGGAAGAAGTCTTTACTATAAGGAATGCAATAGTGATGAGAACACCAGTAGTAGCAGATCGATATATAGGTTGACTGTTGTGTACGACTCATTATTCAATGCATTGGGATGCTGATCGAAGAACATATGGATTCCAGCCGGGAAAGACTGGAAGAGAAAAACGAGTATATCGCGTCAGATACCTCTGAGGACTTTTTGGAACGAATGGTGTGTAATAACCCATGTGTTTCCAGTCCAAAGAGATTCTCCACTCGTAGTTGGAGAGACTGTCATAAAGACCTTCACCAGGTAATGCCTCGAGTGCTTAAGGCATGACAGGTTATGAGCGTAAGGTCATTAAACTCATGCAGAACATGATTTTTCCGGTATGCATGTATCGATGCGTTCGGTAGGCAAACGGGAAACTTCATGTTCAAAAGCATGAAATAGTTACAAGAAAAAAGCTGACGGTAGATATTGAGCACAAAAGGACGGCTGACAGGCACTGATGCAGAGCATAGCTGGTTAGCGAGCACATATCATTTCTCCGGATGTCTTTGCAGGAGGACGAGTAGAGAGATTTGGTCAGAAGTATGCTTGCATTGATGCGTATGCCTATTAGAAGCTTCATGCTCAAGGAACGAAGACTAGTACGAGGATTTTAAATACTATATTTTTGTAATTTTAAACAGTATTTCATTGTAATGAATCATCAGAATCCGGTTGTATCATTTCAAGTTATTTGTTGTACATTTTCGTTGTATTTTTTGAAATACTGTAATTATATTACATGAGATTGTAATAAAGAATTGTACATAACTTGAAATAATGATACATGTATTTATTATCCAGCAAATCGTGAATGATTACAAGTGATTTTGCTAAGCTTGGCTTGGTTCTAGTTGGTTAGTGATCAACTATGCTAGCTCATGGGTTTTGAGTAAGTTAGCTGTAACTGATTGATATGGGGTTAGTCTAGGTGTTTTCCTAGGATTGACCTAATTAGTCGTTTGACTAGGTTAGTGCCAGTGATAAGGTGATTCATCTAGAGGCATGGAAATATTGTTCGGTTTGGAACTTTGGGCTTTGTTCTAGGTTGTTTCCTTAGAACGGTAGTCTGTTTGACCTTCGTAAGGTTGAGAATTGCGATGATGGGATTTCATCAGGAACCAGGTCGAGTATATGTCGAGAGTTGTGAACTATGACCATGACTAGACATGATGGGGCGACCCTATGCCAGTATTACTTTGGGAGTCTTTGTACTTCAGAGGTTGCCTGGAAGCCTTCGTGCTTCAGGATTGGCGGTGGGAAGGCTTCTCAGTATAGAGTCTTGGTAACAGTCACGACGGGGTAGACCTTGGATTAGATGTCTGGTTAGGTATCAGCGGTTTAGATATCGTCTGACTGTCGTCAGAGATATTGGTTTGGAGTTCTGCCATGAGGACCAGTATTGGAAAAGATTTCTTTGACAAGCGTGTACTCTGATCAGATAATTTTAGTCTATGGGATACTGCTATACTAGTGAATCTAGTCGGTGATTGGATTCTCTTGTGATAAGGGTTATCCATAGATGAATTTGTAAACTGTTTGGGACATTGGCTCGGGGAAGAGTATTTTTCAGCGATGAGAGTTTTTCTCAATAATGAATTATATCAGATGCTAAAAATTGCACGGGACTATTTAAGGCATGAGGGAAGCGTGACTCATGTCAGTATACACTTGGTGGTGATCCCAGGTGGGACATCATGGTAGGTTACCTCAGTCTTGATTTGTTGCAATTTTAGCGAGAGATATAATTATCAGGAGCATTTTTAGTGTTAGTTTAAATCTTTCGGACTTGTAATGCGTTTTGGGTTTGGCAAGTCCTAATGATCATCTTAAATGAATATAGATAGTGGATAGTATGTCTAGACGGGTGCAGGCTTGGCACTAGTGACTATTTGTAGCTGTTGTCTGACTCTGTCAGAGATAAGTGATTGAATCAGCTGTGATTTTTTTGATTCCAAGTATTTGGGATTTGCGGGCGTTGAAAGAGTGGGTGCCCGGTTAGCAAACTTGTAGCTAAGGGCTTTTATGACTCTATGTATAAACAATCTTTGTTTAATATAATTTACATTCATTAATGGCATTTTCTTTGTCTTTCTTCATATTGTTATATTGTGATATACTATTGTTGTTTTGATAAAGACCTTGAATATACTATAGTGTAAGTAAGATGAGATAGTGAATAAAGAGAGATCACTATTATGAAACACATCTTATAGTCACTGTATATTCTAAACAGTTCCTAGTCAATTGAGCCGTCCGCTAATAAGAATAAGGATCGCTCGAGATTGAGACTAGCATTTGTGATGCTAAGTACCACGTTTCATTGGTGATGGACATGGAGATGTTCAAAGCATGCAAATGGATATTCATATGATGAATGATCGAACTACCCTATTCGGACTTTCCAAGTGGTTATTATTATTTGAGTGGATAAGTCCGCAGTTTTGGTTGTACACCATTAGTCCTTACTACTTGAAACATCATTGAGACTCTATATGCTAGTACTGTACTTTGACTCGTTTACCGACTCTATTGGGGTCATCAGGTGTCGGGATTGGGTACAGTTACGACACATATAGGAGTCGATGCTTTGTTGTCAAGGATTCACCACATACTTGCGAGTGTGGATATCCTATGCGATCTGAGGAGATATTAGTGTGACGAATCTCTGGCCAGAGTACATGATGTGTTTTAGGTTACTCGGTTTTCCTAGTAACACATGCGATGTCACTATTTGATCTCCAAGATGTAATGCATAGTTATCGAATCTCGAACGACTCTCGATGCACCAATGGTTGTTGATTCGATCGGGATATATGGATGAAGGGACCGTACTGTACCCTAACCAAAATCTACTGGTTTTTGCAGGCACTATCAGTGATACCTAGGGAATCATGGGGCTATATTGCTAGGCGCTCTTACCATGATTCGATGGGTAAGTCGGAAATTGTTGTTCCGAATTACAAGGAGTTGTGAGCCCACGGCTAGCTGTATCCCTGAACCATTGAGGGTCACACAAGTAATGGATTACTAAACCCCGTTGAGATAGTTAAATTTAAAGAGTTAAATTTAATGAAAGAGAAGTTGGACTTTTTAACTAAAAGGGAGTGGAATTTCCTAAAATGACATAGGGATGGACATTTTTGGAAATCACTGAATTCGGATTCAGAAAAATTATATTGACTTTAAAAGATGCAGAAATGGTTTTTGTGCACATTGGTAAAATCAGTTTATCAATCGAAGTCACGATGAATTTTATATTAATTTCTATAATAACAGGCTTGGCTTGTTGGGCTTAAGTTATGGATTGTGGGCCCTAAGGAGTTAGTGTTCCAATACAATTATAACTTAATCTAGTCTAGAAATTATCTATAAATACATGTGTAGTGTTCGAAAATTACATAGCATTCACTCTTGCAATTTTCGAAAATACTGCATAATATTTCAAGGGGAATTTTTGAATTCCTCTGCTTCTTTTTGAGATAATTCAGTCTGTAATTTTTGTGAAAAATTACATTCTGAATTGACAGATCAAATCTGTTTATTCTATTCGATAAACATCTGATTGATTTCTAGTGCAATCAATCAGAGGGTTTTAGTTTTATATTCGTGGACTTAATTCCGGAGGTTGATCGTGATAGTCATCGGTTCCCAGGATTTACAAGAAGAGCAGATTAAATTCTGTTGGAGTCCATAATCAAGCCTTAGCTTGAAGAGGTAAAAATATTTAATTGTGAATTTATATTTTTACTTGCAAGATTTTAATCGTTAGGATTTGATACCCACGATATGGAATCGTTCCATATCGAAAAACAAAATTTTTTAAACTTCCGCTGCTCCAGGTATCACATCCGTGTGATCAGAGAACGCGTGTTCCAACAGTGGTATCAGAGCCAGGTTGTAAACTTTGATCAAACGATTAAAATTAATCGATTGTACAAAATTTTTAGCCTCGGTTTTTGAAACAAAAAAAAAATTTTAAAATTAAATTTGAAGGGAAACAAGGGCAATCGGGCAGCGCCGGCAGCGATCGCGAGCTGCCCACCTCCACGTGGGCAGCCCTGTCCCACGTGGAGGCGGGGCTGCCCGGGAATGTCCCGGGCAGTTCGGAAATTTTAAAATTTGATTTTTTGGATTTTTTTGAAATTTTTGAAATTTTAGTTTTTGGTCCGATCGAAAATTGTTTTTGATTGGTCCACGAGGCATCGGATAAATTGTTTGAGTCCGAAATTTTTTAAAATTGATTTTTGGATAAATTTGAATTTTTGAAAAATTTATAAATTTTATCCGTTAAATTAGATTTTATAAAATTAATTATTTTGGTACAATTGATGATAAGATATGATCTTATGAAAGGATAAGATAAAATTTGATTTTATCTTTTTAATTATGATGTCATTGCATGTTATCCAATTATTTAATTGCTGAATTAATTATTGGATAAAAGGATGATCGATTGCCATGACCAATATTATAGGTGTATGTTAGGTTGTTTACATTTGGTTTTATTGTTGTTGGGTTTTATTAATGGGCTTGGTTTATGGCCCAATTTGAATTGTCATTTGTAATAAAAAGTGGGTCTGGTTTATGGCCCGTTCTCACCCTTAAATATGTATCCCCTACTTGTCATCGAAATTTATTGTAAATTTATTAGACGTAGTGGAAGATAAAGATTTGAAGACAAAGGTGGGCCCAACAGACAATAAAGACCGAAGAAATATAAATTGAAAGCTCAATATAATAGGATTGCATTGCATACTTGCATATCACCTAGGATTGGACTTAGACTCGTGATTGGAAACCACGGGTCGATTAGTGATTGGGATCGATCATCCTTTAAATAATATATGATATTATTGTTGTATGCATGTTTAGACTAAATTGTATGAATCCCGCAAGCATACAAATATTGCATGATGAGACAATTTTTAAAATTAAAAATACCTCATTTTAAATATGATTTAAAATTGATATCAAGATAAACAAAAGGGAATTTAATATATTATTTAAATGTTCCTACCTTCCATCAACGATCAATGTATGAGATGCTACCCGCGGGCACGGTCCGGCTCATATTATTGGGGGGGCCCGTTCGTCGGAAAGCTGTACATTGGATCGACATATGTTGTAAGTTGGGTGGAACTCCCATGGAATTGGCTCATATTATTGGGGATCCACATGGCGACCGTCCATCACAACTTAATATTGATGGGTCATCTTGACATGTCACATTAAACGACGTCATATTATTGGGCCCTTATTGGACATGAGGTAAAAACATGGGGGTTGCTTTGGAAGCAATTGAGCTCTACCTTTTGAAAATTATGGTTGACTGATATTATTCGGGACTATAGTTTGTCAATTGGACTCCATGTTCCCACTAAGGAAACAAGTTTCCCGTTTTCACTAGAGGGTAGTGAAATCATTAAAATAGTGGGAGTGAAATTCATAAAATTAAATCTCGCCATATTTTATGTCTTAGTAAATTAATTAAACAATCACTGATTATTGTCTGTTTCTTTTCAGTATTTCATTACAATGAATTCGCGCAATCCACTATACTCAATTCTCGAACAAAACAAATTGACTGGCGCAAACTATACGGAATGGTTCCGTAAATTAAAGATTGTTCTAAACTCGGAGAAAATATTCTACGTGTTAGAAAAGAATCCTCCAAAGGAAGCACCGGCTAATATAAGTCCGGAAGAATTGGCAAAACTTGATCAATGGTAGGACCATGATGTCAAGGTTAAATGCTATATGCAAGCTTCAATGTCTGATGAACTCCAGAGGCGATTTGAGGATGCCGTGAATGCTGCTGACATACACATGCACCTCAAGGAACTTTTTGGAGCTCAGTCAAGGTCGGAGAGGTATGCCACCGTCAAAGAGCTCATGACATGCCGCATGCGAGATGAGACTTCTGTCCGTGAGCACGGGGTACACATGATTGGGCTAATTAAGAAGTTGGTAACACTCGATTTGACATTGGAGCATGAATTGAATATGAACTTATTGCTTCTTTCACTTCCTTCGTCGTTTGATGGATTTGTGGTGAACTTCAATATGAACAAGATAGAGGCCACCCTTGAAGAGATGGTCAATATGCTTGTGTCTTATGAGGCCACATTAAAGAAGGAAAAACCGGTACTCTTGGTTGGCTCATCTTCTTACTCTAAGAAGGGGCCAAATGAAAAGGGTAAGAAACGTTCTGCCCCACCCAAGAAAATTGTACCACAGAAGAAGGGCAAGACAAAAGCTTCAAACATGAACATATCTGGAGATGTTTGTCATCACTGCAAGAAATCCGGTCATTGGAAACGTAACTGCAAGGAATACCTCGAGCAGTTGCAAACTGCAAAGGGTATGTTTTACATTGAAATAAATGTTTCACTTAATACTACTTCTTGGGTATTGGATATCGGATGTGGATCTTACATTTGCAATGATTTGTAGGTGATGACAAGAAGTCGTAAGCTTAGGATGGGTGAGACTCAGCTGAGGCTCGGAAATGGTTCTAGAGTTGAAGCCAAAGCAGTGGGAGACGTTTATTTAGTTTTGCAGAACAATTTTAAGTTATTTTTTAGAGATGTTTTATTTGTGCCAGATTTAGTTAAAAACATTATTTCTGTTTCTATGCTTGATAGAGATGGTTTTTCTTGTAATTTTGTAAATGGAATTTGCAATATTTACAAGAATAAATGTTTGATTGGAAATGGACAACTTGAAAACGATCTATATAACTTAAAATTAAAAGACATTCCAATTAATTATGTTGATAAACCGGTAACAACAGATAAAAGGAAATATGATAGTCAAAACCCGGCAAACCTTTGGCATACTAGGCTAGGTCATATTTCCTCAAGGAGGATGAACAAGCTAGTGGGAGAGGGCATATTTGATATGTCTGATATTAACTCTCTACCTACTTTTGAGTCCTGCCTAAAAGGAAAAATGACTAAATCTCCTTTCAAAGAAAAGCCTGAGCGTAGTCAAAATCTGTTGGATTTGATCCATACAGATATTTGCGGACCATTTAGTATCGATACTAAATTTGGTCACACCTACTTCATTACCTTTACTGATGATTATTCTAGGTATGGATAAGTCTGAATCATTTGAAAAGTTCAAAGAATTCAAGGCTAAAGTAGAAAACAAACAAGGTAGGAGTATTAAAGCACTTCGATCGGATCGAGGTGGAGAATACTTAAGTACCGAGTTTTTGAGCTATCTAAAAGAGAATGGGATTCTCTCTCAGTGGACTCCTCCTATGACACCTCAGCTAAATGGTGTCTCAGAGCATCGCAATCGAACTTTGTTGGATATGGTTCGATCTATGATGAGCTTCACTGAGCTCCCTCCTTCGTTTTGGGGCTATGCACTTGAAATGGCGGTGTTGTTGTTGAACAATGTTCACACCAAAGCAGTGAATAAAACTCCATACGAGTTATGGAATGGCAAAGCTCCTAAGTATTCGTACTTAAGGATTTGGGGATGTCCTGCTTACGTGAATCAGATAGTGAGAGATAAGTTGGATAGTCGATCCACCTTATGTTATTTTGTAGGATATCCGAAGAATTCAATCGGATATTATTTCTATCATCCTACTGAAACAAAAGTGTTTGTTTCGAGGAATGCCACCTTCATGGAGAAGGAGTTTTTATTAGATAAGAAAGGCAAAATGATGGAACTCGAAGAAATTCGAGAAGAACCTGAGATACAAAATAACGATCCCACACCTCAAGAACCTTCAGTGGACACGCCTACATCTAGGAGATCCGAGAGGACTTCTAGACCTCCTATTCGATATGGTCTTCTTCTTGAAGGGGATCAAAGTGAACCCGACATTGGATGTGATCCAAGAAACTTCAAGGAAGCAATTTTTGATACGGATTCGAATTTATGGCTTGATGCTATGCAGTCGGAAATAGACTCGATGCATACAAACCCAGTTTGGTTTTTAGTAGATCCTCCCGATGGAATTATTCCAATAGGGTGTAAATGGATCTACAAGAGAAAACTTGGGCCTGATGGCAAGGTACTAACCTACAAGGCACGATTGGTAGCAAAAGGTTATACTCAAAGACAAGGAGTTGACTATGATGAAACCTTTTTACCAGTCGCAATGTTCAAGTCCATAAGAATCCTTATTGCCATAGCAGCATGGTATGACTATGAGATATGACAAATGGATGTGAAGACTGTATTTCTTAATGGAAACATTAAGGAAGAAATCTATATGATGCAGCCCGAGGGATTCACATCCATGGGAAGCTAGCATAAGGTATGCAAGCTTCAGAGATCAATTTATGGTCTCAAACAAGCATCAAGAAGTTGGAACCAGAAATTTGATGAAACAATAAAGGACTTTGGTTTCATCAAAAACCCGGAGGAACCGTGCGTGTACAAGAAAGTAGTTAAGGATGCGGTGACGTTCTTAGTGCTTTATGTTGATGACATCCTACTCATTGGGAATGATGTAGAGATGTTGCAGTCAACAAAGATATGGTTATCAGGTAGATTCTCGATGAAGGATTTGGGTGAGGCCTCCTATATTCTAGGGATACAGATCTATAGAGATAGATCTAAGAGAATGATAGGACTCACTCAAGAAACCTACATCGACACCATATTGAAAAGGTTTTCTATGGATGAGTCCAAGAGAGGACATATACCTATGTGTCATGAAGTTTCTCTATCCAAGTCTATGTGTCCCAAGACTGACAAAGAGATAGAAAAAATGACACACATACCATATGCGTCAGCCATAGGTAGTATTATGTATGAGATGATATCTACCAGACCGGATGTAGCCTTTGCTTTGAGTGTCACGAGCAGATATCAGGCCAACCCCAGTCAAATACATTGGAAAGCTGTGAAGGATATTCTTAAGTACTTGAGAAGGACTAAGAATATATTCATGGTTTATGGAGGAAGAGAATTGAAATTGGAAGGCTATACCGACTCTAGCTTCCAAAGCGACTTGGATGACTCGAAGTCAACCTCTGGATTTGTATTCATGATCAATGGTGGTGCTGTCTCTTGGAAGAGTTTCAAGCAGGACACCACAGCGGATTCCACCACTGAGGCAGAATACATTGCAGCATCAGCTGCTGCTAAAGAGGCCGTTTGGATGAGGAATTTCGTCCAAGAGTTGGGCGTAATTCCTGAAGCTGTTGGTCCAGTTCCGGTGTACTGCGACAACACTGGTGCCGTTGCTCAGGCAAAGGAACCAAGGTCTCATCAAAGATCCAAACATGTACTGAGGAAATACCACATCATCCGGGAGATTATGGAAAGAGGAGACATCACTGTCGAGAGAGTGGCCTCTACAGACAATATCGCTGATCCACTTACTAAGCCCTTGCCAGGACCATTGTTTGACAAACATCGCGAAGCAATGAGATTACGTAGTATGACTAGTTGGCTTTAGGGCAAGTGGGAGATTGAAAGAGTGGGTGCCCGGTTAGCCAACTTGTGGCTAAGGGCTTTTATGACTCTATGTATAAACAATCTTTGTTTAATATAATTTACATTCATTAATGGCATTTTCTTTGTCTTTCTTCATATTGTTATATTGTGATATACTATTGTTGTTTTGATAAAGACCTTGAATATACTATAGTGTAAGTAAGATGAGATAGTGAATAAAGAGAGATCACTATTATGAAACACATCTTATAGTCACTGTATATTCTAAACAGTTCCTAGTCAATTGAGACGTCCGCTAATAAGGATAAGGATCGCTCGAGATTGAGACTAGCATTTGTGATGCCAAGTACCACGTTTCATTGGTAATGAACATGGAGATGTTCAAAGCATGCAAATGGATATTCATATGATGAATGATCGAACTACCCTATTCGGACTTTCCAAGTGGTTATTATTATTTGAGTGGATAAGTCCGCGGTTTTGGTTGTACACCATTAGTCCTTACTACTTAAAACGTTTACCGACTCTATTGGGGTCATCAAGTGTCGGGATTGGGTACAGTTATGACACATATAGGAGTCGATGCTTTGTTGTCAAGGATTCACCACATACTTGCGAGTGTGGATATCCTATGCGATCTGAGGAGATATTAGTATGACGAATCTCTGGCCAGAGTACATGATGTGTTTTAGGTTACTCGGTTTTCCTAGTAACACATACGATGTCACTATTTGATTTCCAAGATGTAATGCATAGTTATCGAATCTCGAACGACTCTCGATGCACCAATGGTTGTTGATTCGATCGGGATATATGAATGAAGGGACCGTACTGTACGCTAACCAAAATCTACTGGTTCTTGCAGGCACTATTGTTGGAAAACTGGCGTTCAGATCAATCACGATTGATATCCGATGCAGCGGAAGTTTAAAAATTTTATTATGGAACAATTCCATATTGTGGGTATCAACCGTTCAACGATTAAATTATAAGTGTGTGTAAAATTTAAATAACAATTATTAAATTTTACCTTCAATCTCGAATCGAGATTATTGGACTCCAACAGATTTCTCTGCTCTTGTTGTCTCTCCCTGGAACCGATGAACTCCTTCAATCAGGTCCACGAATGGAGGTTTAATCCCTCTGATAGATTGCACTAGAAAATCTATCAGAAGTTTTCTACGAAGAGAATAAACGAATTTGATTCGCTATTCCAGACTGCAATTCAAAATCACAGACCGGAATTTCTCACGCAGAGAAGGGAAGGGGGCGGCCGAAATATTTGAGAGAGAGGAGGCTAGGGTTTTCGAAATTTTGCTCTCAAAATTATGACCAGTTGTGTGTAATTTCTGTACTGCAATAACTTATTTATAATGCAGAACACTAACACCTTAGGGCCCATTAGTCATAAGTTGAGGCCCGACAAGCAAAGCCCGCATGTTCAGAAATTAATATAAAATTCATCGTGACTCCGATTGATAAACCGATTTTACCAATGTGCACAAAAACCATTTCTGCACATTTTAAAGTAAAGATAAATTTTCCTGAATCCGAATTCAGTGGTTTCCAAAAATGTACATCCCTATGTCATTTTAGGAAATCCTACTCCCTTACTCTTATTTAAGAAGTCCAACTTCTTTATTCATTAAATTTAACTCTTTAAATTTAACTATCTCAACGGGGATTAAAAAACTCCATTACACTGTGTGACCCTCAATGGTTCAGGGATACAGCTAGCCGTGGGCTCACAACTCCTTGTGACTCGGAACAACGATTTCCGACTTGCCCAACGAATCATGGTAAAGCGCCTAGCAACATCGCCCCATGATTCCCTAGGTATCACTGATAGTGCCTACAAGAACCAGTAGATTTTGGTTCGCGTACAGTACGGTCCCTTCATCCATATATCCCGATCGAATCAACAACCATTGGTATATCGAGAGTCGCTCAAGATTCGATAACTATGCAATACATCTTGAAGATCAAATTAGTGACATCGCATGTGCTACTAAGAAACCATTTCTTAAATCACATCAAGTACTCTGGCCAGAGATTCGTCACACTAATATCTCCTCAGATCGCATAGGATATCCACACTCGCAAGTATGTGGTGAATCCTTGACAACAATGCATCGACTCCTATATGTGTTATAACTGTACCCAATCCCGACACCTGATGACCCCCATAGAGTCGGTAAACGAGTCAAAGCACAGTACTAGCATATAGAGTCTCCATGATGTTTCAAGTAGTAAGGACTAATGGTGTACAACCAAAACCGCGGACTTTATCCACTCGATAAGTGATAACCACTTGGAAAGTCCGGATAGGGTAGTTCGATTATTCATCCTATGAATATCCATTTGCATGCTTCGAACATCTCCATGTTCCCTACCAATGAAACGTGATACTCCGCATCGCAAATGCTAGTCTCAAACTCGAGCGATCCTTATCCTTATTATCGGACGGCTTAATTGACTAGGAACAGTTTAGAATATACAGTGACTATAAGATGTATTTCATGATAGACATCCCCATGTTCTACCACATCTTACATACACTATAGTATATTCAAGGTCTTTATCAAAACAACAATAGTATATCACAATATAACAATATGAAGAAAGATAAAGTCATTGCCATTAATAAAAGTGTAAGTTACATTAAACAAAAGATTGTTTGTACAAAGAGTCATCAAAGCCCATAGCCACAAGTTGGCTCACTGGGCACCCACTCTTTCAATCTTCCACTTGCCCTATAGCCAACTAGTCATACTACGTAGACCCATTGCTTCGCGATGTTTGTCAAACAATGGTCCTGACAAGGGCTTAGTAAGCGGATCAGCGATATTGTCTGCAGAGGCCACTCGTTCGACAGTGATGTCTCCTCTTTCCACAATCTCCCGGATGATGTGGTATTTCCTCAGTACGTGTTTGGATCTTTGATGAGACCTTGGTTCCTTTGCTTGAGCAACGACACCCGTGTTGTCACAGTACACCGGGACTGGACCAAAAAATTCAGGAATGACGCCCAACTCTTGGACGAACTTCCTCATCCAAACGGCCTCTTTAGCAGCAGCTGATGCTGCAATGTATTCAGCCTCAGTGGTGGAATCCGCTGTGGTGTCCTGCTTGGAACTCTTCCAAGAGACAGCACCGCCATTGAGCATGAACACAAATCCAGAGGTTGACTTCGAGTCATCCACGTCACTTTGGAAGCTAGAGTCGGTATAGCCTTCCAATTTCAGATCTCGTCCTCCATATACCATGAACATATTCTTAGTCCTTCGTAATTACTTAAGAATGTCCTTCACGGCTTTCCAATGCATTTGACCGGGATTAGCTTGATATCTGCTCGTGACACTCAGAGCAAATGCTACATCTGGTCTGGTAGATATCATCCCATACATGATACTACCTATAGCTGACGCATATGGTACATGTGTCATATTCTCTATCTCTTCATCAGTCTTGGGACACATAGACTTGGATAGAGAAACTCCATGAAACATGGGTAGATGTCCTCTCTTGGACCCATCCATTGAAAACCGTTTCAATATGGTGTCGATGTAGGTTGATTGAGTGAGTCCTATCATTCTCTTAGATCTATCTCTATAGATCTGTATCCCAAGAATGTAGGATGCCTCACCCAAATCCTTCATCGAGAATCTACCTGATAACCATATCTTTGTTGACTGTAACATCCCTACATCATTCCCAATGAGTAGGATGTCATCAACATAAAGTACTAAGAATGTCACAGCATCCTTAACTACTTTCTTGTACACGCACGGTTCCTCCGGGTTCTTGATGAAACCAAAATCTTTTATTGTTTCATCAAATTTCTGGTTCCAACTTCTTGATGCTTGTTTTAGACCATAAATTGATATCTGAAGCTTGCATACCTTATGCTCGCTTCCCATGGATGTGAACCCCTCTGGCTGCTTCATATAGATTTCTTCCTTAATGTCTCCATTAAGAAAAGCAGTCTTCACATCCATTTGCCATATCTCATAGTCATACCATGCAGCTATGGCAATAAGGATTCTTATGGACTTGAACATTGCAACTGGTGAAAAGGTTTCATCATAGTCAACTCCTTGTCTTTGAGTGTAACCTTTCGCCACCAATCGCGCCTTGTAGGTCAATACCTTACCATCAGGCCCAAGCTTTCCCTTGTAGATCCATTTACACCCTATTGGAACAATTCCATCAGGAGGATCTACTAAAGACCAAACTTGGTTTGTATGCATTGAATCCAATTCAGACTGCATAGCTTCAAGCCATAAATTTGAATCCGCATCAGAAATTGCTTCCTTGAAGTTTCTTGGATCACATCCAATGTCGGGTTCATCTTGATCCCCTTCAAGAAGAAGACCATATCGAACAGGAGGTCTAGAAGTCCTCTTGGATCTTCTAGGTTCAGGCGTGTCCAGTAATGGTTCCTGAGGCGTAGAATCGTTATTTTGTATTTCGGGTTCTTCTCGAACTTCTTCGAGTTCCATCATCTCGCCTTTCTTATCCAATAAGAACTCCTTCTCCAAGAAGGTGGCATTCCTAGAAACAAACACCTTTGTTTCAGCAGGATAATAGAAATAATATCCGATTGAATTCTTCGGATACCCTACAAAATAACATAAGCTGGATCGACTATCCAACTTATCTCCCACTGTCCGCTTCACGTAAGCAGGACATCCCCAAATCCTCAAGTACGAATACTTAGGAGCTTTGCCATTCCATAACTCGTATGGTGTTTTGTCCACTGCTTTAGTGTGGACGTTGTTCAACAACAATACCGCCGTTTCAAGCGCATAGCCCCAAAACGAAGGTGGAAGCTCAGTGAAGCTCATCATAGATCGAACCATGTCCAACAAAGTTCGATTACGACGCTCCGATACACCATTCAGCTGTGGTGTCATAGGAGGAGTCCACTGAGAGAGAATCCCATTCTCTTTTAGATAGTCCAAAAACTCGGTACTTAAGTATTCTCCACCTCGATCCGATCGAAGTGCTTTAATACTTTTACCTAGCTTGTTTTCTACTTCAGCCTTGAATTCTTTGAACTTTTCAAATGCTTCAGACTTATATTTCATTAAATATAAATACCCATACCTTGAATAATCGTCAGTAAAGGTAATGAAGTAGGTGTGGCCATATTGAGTCCCAACTCTAAATGGTCCACAAACATCTGTATGGATCAAATCCAACAGATTTTGACTACGCTCAGGCTTCCCCTTAAAAGGAGATTTAGTCATTTTCCCTTTTAGACAGGATTCACAAGTAGGTAGAGAGTTAATATCAGACATATCAAACATGCCCTCTCCCACTAGCTTGTTCATCCTCCTTGAGGAAATATGACCTAGCCTAGCATGCCAAAGGTTCGCCGGGTTTTGACTATCGATTTTTCTTTTGTTTGTTGTTGCCGGTTTATCAATATAATTTATTGGAACGTCTTTCAGTTTTAAGTTGTATAGATCGTTTTCAAGTTATCCATTTCCAATCAAACATTCATTCTTGTAAATATTGCAAATCCCATTCACAAAATTGCAAGAATAACCATCTCTATCTAGCATAGAAACAGAAATAATGTTTTTAATTAAATCCGGAACAAATAAAACATCTCTTAAAAATAACTTAAAACCGTTCTGCAAAATTAAACAAACATCTCCAATGGTTGTAGCTTCAACTCTGGAACCATTCCCGAGCCTCAGCTGGGTCTCACCCATTCTAAGCCTGCGACTTCTTGTCATCACCTGCAAATCATTGCAAATGTGAGATCCACATCCGGTATCCAATACCCAAGAAGTAGTATTAAGTGAAATGTTTATTTCAATATAGAACATACCCTTTGCAGTTCCCAACTGCTCTAGATATTCCTTGCAGTTGCGCTTCCAATGACCGGGCTTCTTGCAGTAATGGCAAACATCCTTGGATTTTCCATTGTTTGAAGCCTTTGTCTTATGCTTCTTCTCGGGCTCGACTTTCTTGGGTGGGGCAGAACGTTTCTTGCCCTTCGTACTTGGCCCCTTCTTAGTAGAAGATGAGGAGCCCACCAAGAAAGCTGGTTTATCCTTCTTTAGTGTGGATTCATATGTCACAAGCATATTGACCATCTCTTCAAGGGTGGCCTCTATCTTGTTCATATTAAAATTTACCACAAATCCGTCAAACGAAGAAGGAAGAGACAGAAGCAGTAAATCCACGTTGAGTTCATGCTCCAACACCAAATCAAGGGTCGCTAACTTTTGTATGAGCCAAATCACTCGTACCCCATGATCACGGACCGAAGTCCCTTCACGCATGCGACACGTCATTAGCTCCTTAACAGTAGCGAACCTTTCAGCCCTCGATTGAGCCCCAAAAAGTTCCTTGAGTTGAGCGTGAATGTCAGCAGCATTCACGGTGTCCTCAAATCGCCTCTGGAGTTCATCAGACATCGAGGCTTGCATATAGCATTTGGTCTTGATGTCATGGTCCCACCATGCATCAAGTTTGGCCAATTCCTCCGGACTTACGTCAGCTGGTGCTTCCTTCGGAGGTGATTTCTCTAACACGTAGAGCATCTTCTCCGAAGTCAAGACAATCTTCAACTTTCGGAACCATTCCGTATAGTTTGCGCCAGTTAACTTGTTTTGTTCGAGGATCGAGAATAATGTATTACGCGAATTCATTGTATGAAATACTGAAAAGAAAAACAGACATATATCAATGATTGTTTAAGCAATTTACTAAGACATAAAATAGGCGAATTTAATTTTATGAATCTCACTCCCACTATTTTAACGATTTCACTACCCTCTAGTGAAAACGGGAAACTTTTTCCTTAGTGAGAACATGGAGTCCAATTGGCAAACTTATGGTCCCGAATAATATCAGCCAACCATAATTCTCAAAAGGTAGAGCCCAATTGCTTCCAAAGCAACCCCCATGTATTTACCTCATGTCCAATAAGGGCCCAATAATATGACGCCGTTTAAAGTGACATGTCAAGATGACCCATCAATATTAAGTTGTGATGGACGGTCGCCATGTGGATCCCCCAATAATATGAGCCGATCCCATGGGAGTTCCACCCAACTTACAACATGTGTCGATCCAATGTACAGCTTTCCGACGGACGGCCCCCCCCAATAATATGAGCCGGACCGTATCCGCGGGTAGCATCACATACATTGACCGTTGATGGAAGGTAGGAACATTTAAACAAATTTAAATTTCCTTTATTTATCTTGATATCAATTTTAAATCATATTTAAAATGAGGGATTTTTAATTATAAAAATTTGTCTCATCAATTTCAAATTATTGCATGCTTGCCGGATTCACGCAATTATGTCTAAAACATGCATACAATCATAATATCATATATTATATAGGATGATCGATTCCATTTCTAATTGACCCGTGGTTGCCAATCACGAGTCTTAGTCCAATCCTAGGTAATATGCAGTATGCAATGCAATCCTATTACATGTGCTTCCAATTTACATTTCTTCTGTCTTTATTGTCTGCTGGGCCCACCATCTTCAAATCTTGATCTCCCACTAAATCTAATGTATTTACAATAAATAACAATGACAAGTAGGGGATACATTTTTAGGGGTGGGAACGGGCCATAAACCAAGCCCACTTTTATTACATATGACATTCATACTGGGCCATAAACCAGGCCCATTAATAAAACCAACAACAATAAAAACAAATGTAAATTCCTAACATACACCTACAAAATTGGTCATGGCAATCGATCATCCTTATCCAATAACATTTAATTCAAAATTAATTTATTGGATAACATGCAGTGGCAATTCAAATTTAAACAGGATAAAATCATATTTTATATATAAAATCTCATTTTACATATAAAATCATATTTTATCTCTTTATCAAATAAAATCATATTTTATCTACAAAATCCAATTTTATGGATAAAATCATATTTTACTCAATATATTCATAAGATCAAATCTTATCATCAATTGTACCAAAAATAATTGATTTCAAAATTCAATTTAAGGATAAAATATTAAAATTTTCCAAAAATTCAAATTTATCCAAAAATCAATTTTAAAGTTTACGGACTCGAACAATTCGATCCGAAATCTCGTGAACCAATCAAAAACAATTTTTGACCGGACCAAAAATAAAATTTTAACACATTAAAATTAATTTTAAATAAAATTTTAATTTTTCCCGCGGGCCGCCCGGGACACTCCCGGGCCGGCCCGCACCCGTGGGCGCGGGCCGGGGCAGCCCGGCTGCACCTTTAGGGCAGCAACAGTTGCTGCCCTGGCGGCGCCGTGCGCCGCCCGGGGCAGCAACAATTGCTGCCCCACCGGGCAGCGATCCAATCGCTGCCCGGGTTTTGCCCCGAAAAATTTTTTTTTATTTAAAAATATTTATTTTGTTTCAAAAACCGAGACTCAAAAATTTTTGTACAATCGATTAATTTAATCGTTTGATCTGAGCAACCTGGCTCTGATACCACTGTTGGAAAACTGGCGTTCAGATCAATCACGATTGATACCCGGTGCAGCGGAAGTTTAAAAATTTTATTATGGAACAATTCCATATTGTGGGTATCAACCGTTCAACGATTAAATTATAAGTGTGTGTAAAATTTAAATAACAATTATTAAATTTTACCTTCAATCTCGAATCGAGATTATTGGACTCCAACAGATTTCTCTGCTCTTGTTGTCTCTCCCTGGAACCGATGAACTCCTTCAATCAGGTCCACGAATGGAGGTTTAATCCCTCTGATAGATTGCACTAGAAAATCTATCAGAAGTTTTCTACGAAGAGAATAAACGAATTTGATTCGCTATTCCAGACTGCAATTCAAAATCACAGACCGGAATTTCTCACGCAGAGAAGGGAAGGGGGCGGCCGAAATATTTGAGAGAGAGGAGGCTAGGGTTTTCAAAATTTTGCTCTCAAAATTATGACCAGTTGTGTGTAATTTCTGTACTGCAATAACTTATTTATAATGCAGGCCACTAACACCTTAGGGCCCATTAGTCATAAGTTGAGGCCCGACAAGCAAAGCCCGCATGTTCAGAAATTAATATAAAATTCATCGTGACTCCGATTGATAAACCGATTTTACCAATGTGCACAGAAACCATTTCTGCACATTTTAAAGTCAAGATAAATTTTCCTGAATCCGAATTCAGTGGTTTCCAAAAATGTACATCCCTATGTCATTTTAGGAAATCCTACTCCCTTACTCTTATTTAAGAAGTCCAACTTCTTTATTCATTAAATTTAACTCTTTAAATTTAACTATCTCAACGGGGATTAAAAAACTCCATTACACTGTGTGACCCTCAATGGTTCAGGGATACAGCTAGCCGTGGGCTCACAACTCCTTGTAACTCGGAACAACGATTTCCGACTTGCCCAACGAATCATGGTAAAGCGCCTAGCAACATCGCCCCATGATTCCCTAGGTATCACTGATAGTGCCTACAAGAACCAGTAGATTTTGGTTCGCGTACAGTACGGTCCCTTCATCCATATATCCCGATCGAATCAATAACCATTGGTATATCGAGAGTCGCTCAAGATTCGATAACTATGCAATACATCTTGAAGATCAAATTAGTGACATCGCATGTGCTACTAAGAAACCATTTCTTAAATCACATCAAGTACTCTAGCCAGAGATTCGTCACACTAATATCTCCTCAGATCGCATAGGATATCCACACTCGCAAGTATGTGGTGAATCCTTGACAACAATGCATCGACTCCTATATGTGTTGTAACTGTACCCAATCCCGACACCTGATGACCCCCATAGAGTCGGTAAACGAGTCAAAGCACAGTACTAGCATATAGAGTCTCCATGATGTTTCAAGTAGTAAGGACTAATGGTGTACAACCAAAACCGCGGACTTTATCCACTCGATAAGTGATAACCACTTGGAAAGTCCGGATAGGGTAGTTCGATTATTCATCCTATGAATATCCATTTGCATGCTTCGAACATCTCCATGTTCCCTACCAATGAAACGTGATACTCCGCATCGCAAATGCTAGTCTCAAACTCGAGCGATCCTTATCCTTATTATCGGACGGCTCAATTGACTAGGAACAGTTTAGAATATACAGTGACTATAAGATGTATTTCATGATAGACATCCCCATGTTCTACCACATCTTACATACACTATAGTATATTCAAGGTCTTTATCAAAACAACAATAGTATATCACAATATAACAATATGAAGAAAGATAAAGTCATTGCCATTAATAAAAGTGTAAATTACATTAAACAAAAGATTGTTTGTACAAAGAGTCATCAAAGCCCATAGCCACAAGTTGGCTCACTGGGCACCCACTCTTTCAACTATCAGTGATACCTAGGGAATCATGGGGCGATGTTGCTAGGCGCTCTTACCATGATTCGAGGGGTAAGTCAAAAATTATTGTTCCGAGTCACAAGGAGTTGTGAGCCCACGGCTAGCTGTATCCCTGAACCAGGGACGGACCTACTGTTGGGGCTAGGCTGGGCTTTAGCCCAGTCTAGCTCCAACCTTTAGCCCATATATATATTCATATATATTTATGTGTCTTAGAGTCCAATTTGATAAAATATATAGAAATGCTTTATTTTTCTTCTTCTTGAGCTTTCCCATTGTTTGATATGGGCCAAATACAATTTCAAATTGAGTTTTATAAATTTCAAAGTCTAGCAATTATATTGTGATAAATAGTAAATTATATAATAATATAACTTTAATTTATAATAGTAAATTTTACGAGAAATAAATTAATAATTTTTAATTATTATAGCACAACAAGATAGTGAAGTAGTAATTTTCTTATCTAATGAATAACAATTTCAATATAATTGATTAAAAAATAACAAAAAAATATTCATTGGTAAACCTCACGTGCTTAATCTTTTTTTTAAACAAATTAATGTAATATAATATAATATTCTCTATTAATTTTAGGAAACTAACATAATAAATTTTAGTTTTTATATCATTATTATGATATTGATATTTGATACATTAAAAAATTTAGGAAAGACTAACGATATATAAATTTAGAGACTAAAATATTTCTTAATATATATGTATAGTAGATATTTTTGCAATCTTTGTACTATAAATTTTCTGCACGTAAAATTTAGCCCTCCTTAAAAACAAATCCTGGTTCCGTCCCTGCCCTGAACCATTGAGGGTCACACAAGTAATGGATTACTAAACCTCGTTGAGATAGTTAAATTTAAAGAGTTAAATTTAATGAAAGAGAAGTTGGACTTCTTAACTAAAAGGGAGTGAAATTTTCTAAAATGACATAGGGATGGGCATTTTTGAAAATCACTGAATTCGGATTCAGAAAAATTATCTTGACTTTAAAAGATGCAGAAATGGTTTCTGTGCACATTGGTAAAATCAGTTTATCAATCAGAGTCACGATGAATTTTATATTAATTTCTATAATAACAGGCTTGGCTTGTTGGGCTTAAGTTATGGATTGTGGGCCCTAAGGAGTTAGTGTCCTAATACAATTATAACTTAATCTAGTCTAGAAATTATCTATAAATACATGTGTAGTGTTCGAAAATTACATAGCATTCACTCTTGAAATTTTTGAAAATACTGCATAATATTTCAAGGGGAATTTTTGAATTCCTCTGCTCCTTTTTGAGATAATTCAGTCTGTAATTTTTGTGAAAAATTACATTCTGAATTGACAGATCAAATCTGTTTATTCTCTTCGATAAACATCTGATTGATTTCTAATGCAATCAATCAGAGGGTTTTAGTTTTCTATTCGTGGACTTAATTCCGGAGGTTGATCGTGATAGTCATCGGTTCCCGGGATTTACAAGAAGAGCAGATTAAATTCTGTTGGAGTCCATAATCAAGCCTTAGCTTGAAGAGGTAAAAATATTTAATTGTGAATTTATATTTTTACTTGCAAGATTTTAATCGTTAGGATTTGATACCCACGATATGGAATCGTTCCATATCGAAAAACAAAATTTTTTAAACTTCTGCTGCTCCGGGTATCACATCCGTGTGATCAGAGAACGCGTGTTCCAACAGGCGTGTGGCAGTGAGATCATCGATATTGATCGAGCCCTGAGAGTTTTTCATTGATAAGTGATTTTATGAGTAGGGTTGATACCGTCAGGCAAAGCGAGAGCTACAGTAGATCGACTTGATCGATCAAATTATTCCAAATGGTGTTGATTGGGATATAATGAATCAGGAAGTACTTGGAATAGTACTAGAAGCATGGTATGCTTAGATGCAGCGAATCGAGTGCATTTATAGAATTCTCTAGTCGTTAAGGATCTCCAGGAATGCAGGAATCAGGGCTTTTGGATTCTGCGATCACGAAAGTGGTCGTAGGTTGGCTCTTGTGATCATAGTTTGTTGGTAGCATTGCTGAGATTACCAGTAACGGATTTTGATCTGAGAATTGCTTGGTGTTAGCAATGATTGATCCATTTTGCGAAAATAAGATTCAGTGATTGTCCCAGGATTGTCAGCGGACAAAATTTTGGGGACTGTCAGTGATTGTCCCAGGATTGATCCAGCAGATTTATCAAGAGTTGTTTTTGAAAAGAGATTCGACAAGTGCTTATGGATTTCAATGAGCATTAGCAGGTTAGCATTTGTTGTTTCATGGGATGAGACAGCAGCTGAGACTTGTGTTTCTGAGTCTGGCGGGATTGTTGTCGCTGATATCCCAGTGCGTTCTGATATGCTATGTCATTGAGAGGTTGAGATAGCGGGATTGCCGCTAGTATTGATAGATTCTGTGTGGGATCAAGGTGAACTAGTTTGGCTATCCCTGTTAGTGAGCCAAGGATTTTCCGTTATCTAGGACAGGATAATCAGAATCTTTTTCGTCGATACTATCTCTAGTGACGAGATAGAGGTAAGCTTTCGATATAGACTACTAATGCTGAGGATGGTGTTAGTCCATATGAGAGTTTCAACATGATGGTAGTGTATTTCAAGGTGACGACCTCGAAGAGTGAATTAAGACAAGAAATTGTGTACAAGGATGTTGACACAATTGGAGTTAGTAAACAGAGAGTTTGTCAACTGTTTACTTAGTTGGTGTTCTTTAGGAAAACATTCGTTGACATCAGGGAGGGTAAGTACTGAAGGTATGTGCTATGATGCCAGGAATTGTCAGGATTTGGTTGTTATACATGGCAGGATGACTAATGTGATCAAGTAGATGCTATCTATGATAGCGAGGTTCGGATCAAGGTTGATCGCAATCAGTCTGAGTATTTCAGATGGTTAGAGTGGAATCCAGATCGATTGTTTAGCGCTTAACAATAACATCGAGGGACGCGATGTTGGTGTTAGACCAGTGAGATACAACGTGTTGTATCTTGTTTTCTCGTTGGGCAGCGTTGGAGTTCGTGCGTGTCTAGAGATAGCTGATGACTAGTTACGATCTTATCAGGAGTTTCATCGCTAAGATTTGTAGTCAGTGAGGCTTATACAGTCAGCAATTTGGATCAAAGGTGTCGTGTCGTTTGCGGTTAACGATGGATAACTGACGGTAGTCAGTAGTGTTACACAATTTTAGCAGGATTGCGGATAAGAAGACATTGATTGCCAATGTAATAGTTTAAGGCGTACGAGTTTAGAATCAGCGCGGATTTTAAACAAAGTATAAGTTCTGATGTGGTTCAGTGATTAAACAGACCCTGCAGGTTGAGCGAGGTTTGGGTTGTCGAAGGTTGTTCGACCAAATGCTTCGAACCAAAACTATTGGTAGATTGTACAAGTGGTATATGTTATGTTCTCAAGGTTTACCCTAGATTTCGAGGACGAAATCTTTCAAGGGGGGAGAATGTAGTGACCCGTATCCATATTTAGCGATTAATATTTAATTAATCGTATGAGCGTGTTTAGATTAAGTAAAACATGATTAAAAAATTTCCCAAGGGATTAACGAAGTCCAGAAATGAATCCAGGACACTAAAAAATGGTGGGAAAGGTTCGGGAGGATCGGACGACCCGAACTGAGTTCGGAGGATCCGAAAGTAAACGGAGCCAAGGATCGGAGGCCCCGAGGAGTTCGGACGATCCGAAGTCCGATCGGACGATCCGTTCGTGTACGTCCAGCTATCCCAATATAATATGTCATCGGTGACGTCATGGAGGTGACTTCGGACGATCCGAAGTGCAGGATCGGATGGTCCGAAGTGCTGGCAGGAACACTTGTCACGCATGCAAGGATCGGACGGTCCGAAGTGAGGTTCGGACGGTCCGAACCCTTGCCTATATAAAAGGGCCGAGAGGCTCATTTGTTAGCCACACTAAGTTCCTCTCCTTCGCCCACGTGGCTCTATTTTAGGGCCTTGGGTACTCTTATTTTAGAGTTGGAGTAAGGAATATAAATTAGCGTAGTCAGACATTGTCTGACATAGTAGCGGAGCAGTGCTTGTGTAATAGAGCCATGCTCGAGGCTATGGAGATGCGGCAGGGGTGTGCCCCTAGTTGCGGGATAGTCTCCATCAACGGGCTGACGATGAACGCAGGTATAACTATGGTCTCCTTAAATTATTTAGGAGTATGCAATAGCTTAGTTAAAGCTTTTAGAGTCTATTGAATGATGCATGTGTATTCGCATTGTAGAGTTGATGATAGATTTGGAACCTAGAGTGAGACTACTAAGACTGTCTGTAGTAAGGTACGTAAGTGTTGACTGAGATTGTCAGCGGATATGCATGCTTATATGTTGCATTTATGTGTTTGCATGTTATTATTGTTATGTAGCATGTACATATCATCTTGTGTCTGTACATCTGTACATCTTTTGAGATGAGCCAGTTAGGGTTGCTCAGCCCTGTTTGGTCGTCTGATATCGAGTACCCTTAGGTACTGGTACCTAGAGGACTTCGTGGTCCGCGTCCAAGATTCGGGAGTGAGTGGTCGCACACAGTGGTTAGCTACCCCGATGTGACGAGCTCATATCCCAGGTGCCAGTCTGGGCAGTTTTCATATAGTTATCCCTGATATGGATACCCTGTCATTTGCATGCATCATATTTGTATGTTTATTCGTATTTGCGTCTTGAGCTTAGAGCTCACGTCTAGTATTTTCTGTGTATCTTGACACCTCATTCGATGGTGCAGGTATAGGTGTAGAATTGAGCACCAGGAGTTTGGAGGGGCCAGTGACCCTACAGCAAGATTAGCTATAGGTTTTATTTAAGTTATTCGATTGAGTTGTATAATCGAATTTGTCTATCCGGTTGTATTCCGCCGGTCTACTTGTATTTAAGTCTTCCGCAGCGATTTATTTAATGCATGCTTAATTATGCTCTTAACTCTGATTAAGTAGTGGATCCGGGTGGGGTCGCTACATCTAATCTATCTATGACAAATAATATTGGATCCAACACAGGGGGAGAAACATTACCACCTATGTCCACTGAGCTACGTGTTTACTCTAGACGCGGGTTGAAGTCCGACATTGAGAATCTTCCTGACAATTCCTAGCATGGTCAATCATCATCACCTAGTTCTCCGATATCTGGTAATCCCCTTCTAAACTCAATTCCTTCGCCTTTGTGTGACCTTGATGTTCCAATTGCCTTACGTAAAGGAGTTAGAAATTGTCCCAAATATCCTATCGCCAAGCATTTGTCCTATCATAGACTTTCAGAAAAATACAGAGGATTCACAACAAATGTTTCTAACCCGTTTGTACCTAGGACCATACATGAAGCACTAGGACACTTGGAGTGGAAATCAGCAGTGTATGAAGAAATAAAAGCCCTTAAAAAAAATAATACCTGGGAAATTGTTGATCTACCAAAGGAGAAGAAGACAGTAGGGTATAAGTGGGTTTTCACAATCAAATGTAAACCTGATGGAAGTATTGAGAGATACAAGGCGAGGTTGGTTGCTAAAGGTTTCACACAAACTCATGGAATTGACTACCAGGAAACATTCGCACATGTTGCAAAGATCAATTCCATTCAAGTACTTCTTTCTCTTGTAGTTCATCTTAACTGGCCGTTGTAAGATTTAGATGTGAAAAACGCATTTTTAAATGGTGATTTAGAGGAAGAAGTTTTTATGGACATACCACCTGGATTTGAAGAAAAAATTGGAAACCTGAAAGTGTGTTGATTAAAGAAGTCACTGTATGTCCTTAAGCAATTTCCTAGGGCCTGGTTTGATAGGTTTGGAACACTACAACAAATATAGTTTTTCGCAGCGTGCCATCAACAGCGCGCAATAAAGGTGCGCTGTGGATGTTATTATTAACAGCAGTTTGGTCAGTGTCAACAGTTGCGAACTTCAAGTCTGATTAGTTTCCTAAATTCAAAATAGGACCTAATAATCATATTTTAGAATATATCAAGAAGGACATTAAGGCTCCACGCCTGAAGGAGATGGTTGTTCAGGAAACAAATCTGCGAATGGAACAACATAAGTGTTTGTCTATTCGAGACTTGCCAAAAATTTCGATAAGAATTTGGCTGCTGCAGCTAAGTTGTCAGATGAGGTCCTTTAATGCCACTTTGCTTCTGCCTTCAATGCTCGTACGTTCCACACTTGAAAGGAATTTGAGGTATATTCCGAACACCTATGAATTATGATAGTTTAATTTGGTGCGATGTTTTGGAGATGTTATGATTTCTCGATGTTTATTGGAATATAGTAGCGATTATTTAGCTAAGAAAATAATCATGAGTTGAATATCGAGAATTTTAACTTCAGTTATATTGATTTTGGATTGCATTTTAGATTATTAGTGAATACATCTTTTATTATATTCTTGAATAACTTGACAGGTTAGTGTATCTAGCGGGCTTGAATGGTAGTGATGTTTTCAGCACTCTTTATCAGTTTCTTGCATGAAACTCATGCCATCTTTGTTTGGTTTTGTTTTATAATGACAAGGATAATTATCTCTTACAAAATGAATTGGTCTCGTGTGTTTTGAAGATATATTTATTAGTTATTGAATTAGAATACCATTTACTTACATTAATCTGCTTTATTTTTTTCCAAAACTTTGATTCAATTTGGTTTTTTATACTTGTTTCTCGATTTTGCACAGTAATGAATGATGAATATATCAAAATATAGAGGAAGAACAATGAATACTAATCTCGAGACAAGTGAAATCACCACTCCAAGCAAGCTCGAGGTTTGTGTTCATTTTTTCATATAAATATTGTTCTGTTCATTTGTGTTCATTTTGGGAGGTGTGTTTCATGCAAATATTATTCTATTTTCTTGAATAAATCTCAGGGAAAGTATAAGGCAATTCTAGTTTACTGGTTTCTTGGAATGGGATCCATTATTTCTTGGAATAGCATGCTAATGATATAAGATTGCTACTACGACTTGTTTCCGGTAATTGCACTTATAAATCTTACATTAATTAGTCCCCTCAACTTAGGAAAAAAAATCTAATTAACTAATATGAAAAATATGCTTTCATTACTTCTCTCCTGACAAGAGCTGTTATTTCATATTTAATTCTTGTAGGCTGTCTTAAAAGCCGGATTGCTGAACAAAGGTTTATGTTCAGTTCAAGATGAGAGTGCATACGTGTTCTCCTGGCGTATAGGGATTCTTTGAAGGAAGAGAGAGTTTCGAGGAAAAAAAGTAACTAATTTTATCGTTGTTGTTTATGTAACTATAGCTAGTTTGTTAGAGATTTCATATATCTTGTTTTGGATCTTCAAACCTTTTGTTTTATTAATTTAGTTTACATGCACCAAATTTATTGTCAGAATTCGGTTTATCGTTTTTGTCAGTAATTTTTTTTTTTTTCAAAAAACGAATATCATTTTAACAGCGGGCAAATGTATGTTGTAGGTAATAACATCAACAGCCTGCATTTGCGCGCTGTGGAAAACACATTCCGCGGCACGCGTTTGCACGCTGCGGATGATAATATCCGCCGCTTGCAAATGCGTTCCGCGAAATGTGTTTTCCACAGCGCGCTTTACGCGCTGCGGATGTTATTATTCGCAGCGTGCAATGCGCACTGTCAATAACTTCTACTATCAACAGCTTTGAATTGTGCAGCATGCACTGCACGCTGCAAATAGCTAATTTGCGCGCTGTGAAAAATAGTTTTTGTTGTAGTGAATGCTGTCAAGTCTCAAGGATATGTCCAAAGTCTAGCTGATCATACTATGTTTTCAAACACTCAAGAGAAGGGAAAGTGGATGTGCTGATTGTTTACGTAGATGATATCATCCTAACAGGAGATGATGTTCTAGAACTTGCTAGGTTAAAAAAGGCCTTAGCTCTCGAATTTGAAATCAAGGACTTGGGTCCTCTAAAATACTTTCTTGGAATGGAATTTGCAAGATCCAAGAGGAGTATTTTTGTCTCTCAAAGAAAGTACGTTCTTGATTTATTGGGAGAAACTGGCCTACTTGGCTGTAAACCAGCAGAAACTCCCATATAACCAAATGTAAAGTTCCAACCTTGCAAATCTTGAAGAAATGGTTGATAAAGAAAGGTACCAATGCCTAGTTGGGAGGTTGATCTATCTCTCCCATACACGTCCTGATATCGCGTTCGCGGTAAGCACGGTGAGTCAATTTATGCACTCACCTAAGCAAGAGCATCTTGATGATGTATACAGTATATTAAGATACTTAAAGGGGAAACCGGGAAAAAGAATTATGTTCGAAGATAAAGGACATCTCCAAGTTGAAGTGTTCACTGATGCAGATTGGACAGGGAGTGTAACCGATAGAAGATCAACTTCGGGATATTGTACCTTTGTTGGAGGAAATCTTGTAACTTGCCGCAGTAAAAAACAGAATGTGGTGGCCAGAAGTAGCGCTGAAGCTGAGTTTAGAGCATTAGCTCATGATATTTGTGAAGTTTTATGGATCAAACAGTTGCTTGCAGAGCTTAAGACTCCTGTTCTACTGCCCATTAAGGTTTTTTTTTGTGACAACAAAGCAGCGATAGCAATCGCACACAATCTGGTCCTCCATGATAGAACCAAACATGTTGAAGTTGACAAACATTTTATCAAGGAAAAGATAGAAAATGGACTCATTATCATGCCATATATTCCTACATCTGAACAAGTAGCGGATATTCTTAAAAAAAGACCTACAAAAGAAGCAATTCGACAGGTTAGTAAGCAAGCTGGCTGTGAACGATATCTTTCTTTCAGCTTGAAGGGGAGTGTTGAGAATCACGTTCAAAGTCAAGGAAATCACATTCTAAATCTTTAGGATATTTATTTTATTGTATATTTTGTAATTATAGAATATTGTATAGCTGTATATTTTCTTTTCCTTATTTATGTTTTTTTCCTTAGTTATAGGTTGTACTGAATCTCTATAAAGAGGTTGGAATATCAATAAAAGAATTATTCCTGCATAATCTACACAAGTGTTGGATTCTGCTTTTTTCCCGGATTTTCTCTATTTCCCTTCGATTTGTGTGCTTAACTTTTATTTACAAATAAATTACAGAAGATTTCTTGGTGAGATGGAAATTGTGATTTCGTCCGGAGTTTTTGAAAAACTGGAAAATCTGGAGGATTTGTTGTCAAACTTTCTGCACAAGACTCGCAGAATATAGTAGAAACTAACGAGGGGCGGGTCTATATTGTTTGATTTATAAAAAAATCCACTTTTTATCGACGGAAATCACCAAGAGTCGTGGCATGAACTTTGTTGTGGAAGGAGTGCACTAGTTCCAAATTGTTGTTGTTTCCATCCAATATGCATATTAAAGTCTATAGATGGTCGTGGCATTAACTTTGTGAATAGTTTCTTAGATTCCTATCGTTTAGTTCCAGTTGCACAAAAACTCAATCATACAAGTCTGAAATATAATCAGAAGAAACAAAAGTTAAATCTACCTAGAGGAATGACACCAATCAAATAAAAGTTGTTGGTTATGGTTATGGGCAACACTTGAAACAAAATACCGAAAGTTTTTGATAAGATTAACTTGTTGTGAAATAATAAATGTTGCATAGAATGAAATCTAGTCAGCCATCAAATAGGTGGGATAGTACTAGATTGAGAAAATCTGATGTCTGCCACCAGTCTGGAACCCGAACCCAGTGCGGCATGCATGGAAATTCCTTCATCATGGTTGTCACGCCCCGAGACCGAGACGTGCCACCGACGTTGTTTCAAATTCACAAAAATTATAAAACAACCAGCCTCGTAGTACAATATAAACCAAACCAGTCTATTATCATAAATAAATTCCAAAACATCGTATTTTACAACTCAAATATCCATAAAGTGACAAAATCTTGCGGAAGCGTCTAATAACTAAATAACAAAAAATTTAAATGCAACAACTCAAAAATAATAGCAAAATTAAATCCTCCAGCTCTATCTTTCACCAACCCCAAAACATATCTTGCTCTCGATTCTCTAACTCATCATCTTCATCATCTGGGAGAGAAAAAGGTAAGGGGGTGAGCGTTTTGGTAAACGCTTGGCAAGTGGGGGCCGTTCGAGACATGTAACAAATATATGCATAATCTTAGGAACACAACACATCATGAACATAAACATAAACATAACTCAATACTTGGGCCATCGGTCATAACATCATCATGATACATAAACTTTCAACACATGAACATAAGTACTGAAATTCATCTCATTTCCATGATTTACTTTCTCCTAATACTTGGGCCATCGGTCATAACATCATCATGATACATAAACTTTCAACACATGAACATAAGCACTGAAATTCATCTCATTTCCATGATTTACTTTCTCCTATATGTTAATCCTCTAAGGAGCGAGACCATGTTCAATATGTTAATCCTCTATGGAGTGAAGCCATACAATGGTTACAATCCCACCGTATAAGGGTCATATCATTACCATATTCATTTGAATCATAATAGTGCTTGACAACATGCATGACATAACATGAACCAACATGATACGAACAAAGACACATGCTTGAACGAATTTCGAAAACCAAATATCATGACTCATCAATAAATATTTTTAAAACCACAATAAGAAATATACATACAAAGCCCACTTACAGTATACCTTCGTGTGAGAATAAATACTTGAATTGGAGAATCTTTCGGCCGAACAACTTTAGAAGCAAATTCTCGAAATTCAGACTTTAATTTCTCGAAACTTAACTTGCTGGTTCCTCACAAATATGATGCTTCCTTGGACTTTTCCTTGAGTACTATTTTATCAATTTCCTAGGCCACTATCCACGTGAATTTGAGAGCAAAAGTTGACAACTTGCTTAAGAAAGTTTCTGACCACCCACTTTGATTATATATGTATCTTAGTCCATGCAAAGTGTATGGAAAAGTGGACTGACTTTGCTGACACAAGCTTTGGCAGCCTTGTATTCTCGAAAATAGGGAATGAAAAGTGGGTAAATTTCTAAGCAAAATTTAGAGCCTTGGGGTTCGAACTAAGAGATGAATTGTAATAGGATTTTTGGAGAGGTCTTGTGCATTTATATAGGCGAGGTTGGACAAGTTTTGCGACTGACATGGGACGATTTGTTGCACTAATTAAGAGAATAAAATCAGCCTTGATTTTGAAAATTGAGGAAGGAAATCTGACAATACACTATTTTTATTTAATTGCTGAAAATATAATGATTTGTATCCAAAATAAAAAAAACTCAATCTCAAAGAAAAGGGAAGATTACCTCTTCCAAGTTTGGGAGATTATTTCTAAAAAGAAAAACTTGGAGGCCAAGTTCCGGGTTTTCACATCCCTCCCTCCTTATGAGAACTTTCGTCCTTGAAACTTGAGTTAACTTGCTATTAGGGTTTGCTAATCTAAATAGTTCCGTCAGTTCCTCAGGTATATGCCCTAACTTCTTACGAACCTCTTAGATGTAAATGAATGTGTGGCACCAAAATCAAATAAAACATAAGTAGACACATTGTTGATTAGAATGGTACCTGTCACGACTTTGTTTGCACCGCCTGCTTCTTCTTGAGTAATGACATAGACACGAGCATTGGGTGTATTTTCCTTTGGTTGACCTTGAGTAGTAGTACTAGCATTTGGTCCTGTCTTTGCCTTCATGGGTTCGGGACATTGAGCAATTTGGTGTCCTATTTTTCCACAGTTGAAACAGGCGCCATTGTTCCGACGACATTCCCCTTCATGTCGGAGGTGGCAGGTGGGGCATAGCTTGATCTGCGGATGGTTTGGAGCAGAATGAGTCTCCATGGATAATTCACCAGAATAGTTCGGACGCTTGGACACATGTCCGATCGAAGAAGATTGGCCAGGAAGAGGTCGTTTGTTGTTGGAGTTATTTTCTCGATGCTTTATATCCGATTCAGCTCGGATGGCTTCTCCCATCAAGTCTGCAAAGTTGGCAGGCTGATAAACTGCTTATGCCGACTGGATTCGGCTGTTCAATCCCTTCTTGAAATGGTGCAATTTCAGATCATCATCTCCCATAATTTTTGGGCCATAGGACCCAAGCTCATTGAACTTGGAGGTGTATTCTACCACTGTCATATCTGGAGCTTGCGTGAGATTTTCGAAGTCGCTCAGCTTCTGCATTCGAGCCTCATCTGGAAAGTACTGCTTCAAAAACTCAGTACGAAACTGTTGCCATGTGATTGGTCCCACTGCTCTAACATGGCTGGTGAGACAGCTTCCCACCACTTACTTGCTTTGTCTTCGAGGAAAGGTATCGTCACCTCTACTTTTAGTGCTTCAGGAACTTCAAGTAAACGCAGTTGATCCTCCATTTTCTTCATCCAATTTTGTCCCGCTTCTGGATCGGCATCTCCCTTGAACATTTCAGTTCGATTCTTACGGAGGGACTCATAATGGAATTTGACTCCATTCTGAGCAGGTGGTGGAGGTGGCGAATTGCCATTGCCATTGTCGTTGCCATTTGTATTTCCAATCTCTTGGAGGGTCGTTGTCACTATTGCTGCAATAGCCGCAAGGTCCTCTCTGCTAAGACTGATTCCTGGTAGTGGATTCTCGCCTCTACCTTGGCTCATGTTATGGCGTGTGTTTTTTGGGGGTACTCCAATCATTTACTATAAGAAGGGAATTCTAAGAGCTTGTCAAAACACGATATTTTAAGAAGAAAGAAAATAGCGGAATAAACGAATCAATAACTAATCAGAAGAATAAAAGTTATTTTATTGATTCCCAAAATGTCATGAAGATAAACGAAGCAAAAACAAGCCAAAAGTCAAAACACCAAGATATCAAAAACATGTTGAATAAAGGAAAAATCAAAATAGTGTTGAATAAAAGAACTAATCTAGGTAGTAGCTCTAGTGCGAGGGATAGTCATCTTCCGAATATGAAGAAGAACGAATTAAGATCAGAATTTAAACTGATGAACAATTTATCATAGGTTACTCAGATAGTATTGATATCAAACGAAATTTTCGGACAAATTTTCCAAAAAGGGAATTCCTACGATTGAAACTTGTAAGATCCTGAAAATCTTCAATTATTAATTTTGGGATTAGAGATTTAAATTCCGAATGTGAAAAATATTAATTGGAGAATTTATGGAAATTAAAGATTTAATTTTCGAGTTGAAAATATTTAATTTGAGAATGTACGGATTTTGAGATTTAAATTCCGGGATTCTTAAATTAAAAGATTGAAATATTCAATGTGAATATTTATGGAATTTAAGAATTTTTGGGAATTTAAAGAGAATTTAATTCAGAGGTAAAATTCGCGCCGGAGCTGATTTGCAAATATTGAAATTTTAAGGCCGAGATGATTTAATTTTAATCCGAGAATATTTAATTTGAGAATTTTTAGAGTTTGAATTAAATTCTAATATTCTTAAATTAATTAGGATTGAAATTGAATTAAAATATGGGCCGAGGACTAAATTGCAATTTCTGAAGAGTTCAGGGACTAAACTGCAAATATGCAATATATATCTTAAATTTACACTTGATAGTCAGCAGCAAAAAATGTGAAAGGCAGTAGGAAAATGGGAAAGAACAGCAGCTTAGCTTCCACGCCATTTTCAGTCTTTAATATTTCCGATTTTTCGATATCCGTCCGTCAGAATTCCGATTTGAACATATATTTGCGATCACCGCTCCGAGAGCTACCTTTTGGTACAACTTTTATTGAGTTCTTTCATGTTTGATATTTTGGGTTGAATATGGGATGCTATTATTTTTGATTATATATGTGCTTGGGTTAGTACATATTACGTATTCGCAGACGAATCGAAAAAAGACTGTTATTTGGATTTATTGTGAATTACTGAAAATATTTCGAATATTTCCAAATTCTGATTTGTTTTGGACGTGTATATATTGCTGATATGTTGGGGAATTAGGTTGGAAATGAATGCTATATTCATTCGAATATCGTTTTGGTTACCGATTTTATACCGTTACGTCGCCGGTGCAAGAAATTATCAAGATTTTGATATAGTTGATTGAATAAATCCAGATTTGGATTGCAAATTGATATGTTGAGATGGTATGGATTTCATTTCAGATGTGAGTTTGAAGTATTCGAACTCAAGAATTCAGCTTCGAAGTCGGAAAAGAAAGAGCAAGATTTGGAGCAAAGTTTGAAGTCATTTGCACTTGAAGTTGCTTTGTGAAGTTGAGCAGCATTTTGAGATGATTTTGTGGAGTGTATTTTCAGATTTGAAGTAGTGTCAGACTCGACATTGACAGGTATAAATGACAGCTATCCAGATGGGATAGAACCCTCGAGATAGCTATTATTCTCGAGTAAATCACATACGTTCTTGCTATTGTTTTGTTATGTGCTTCTATGTGATTTATATGAGTTTTGATGCTTTGTTTGATTATGTGATTACATGTTCAAGATGTTTTACAGTCTTTAATGCATACAGCTTATGTTGCATTCATCTTGAACTCCAGCCTGTAAAGCATAAAGGGCAGATTAGCCTAGAGTGCGAAATGACGTTTGGAGAATTATAGTTGAGTGGCATGGATTGCAGCCTTTGCTTTCAGAGCCAGAAGACTCTCTATAATTGCACCAAAGTCAGAGGATTAAAATACTTGATGCCGCCTCGATTGGGAGTGTCGTCGGTTTGATAGTTATTTTATTCCTCGGGATCCCAAAGAACCAAGATTTATTGATATCAGCTTTGATAGCCTATTCTTAAATCATGCATTGCATTTATTTTATAGCATTAGATGAGATGCTATTTTTATTGCATGTTTTGTTATTTATACTGGGATTTATTCTCACCGGAGTTTTCCGGCTATTGCTATGTTTTTTTGTATGTGTGCATTGCAATAGGTGGGGGAGGAGCTGGTCAGACTTGACATGGATAGCTCGAGATAGAGTCTTAGCACGTGGTGACTCGGGTTTTTAAGCAAGAAAACATGTATTATAGATTGTGGAACATGTTTTAGTTTGATTTACTTGGAAACATGTTGTACAACTTCATGCTTTGGACTAGTATGTGATCTTGTAGTAATTGTAAAACTAGTCTACTATGTTGGAGACTTAGTATGTATGTCTATACCTGTTTTGGAATTGTTATATCATGCTCGTGGTATAGATTTGGCATGAAAATACTTATATAGAATTGGTTTTGACAGCAAAGAGTTTTGCTGTGTTTTTCTAGAAAACATGCTCGCTCGATCGGGTGATTATCACCGATCGAGCGCGGCCCTATATTTTGCAAAACAGGGGAATCGATTTTATGGCTCGCTCGATCGGATGAAGTTCCCCGATCGAGCTAGGCCACAAATATTCGGAACCCGAGAGCAGGGTTATGAAGCCCGCTCGATCGGGTGTTTTTCACCGATCGAGCGAGGCACTGTTTATTCTAATTTTAAAAAAAAATATTTTTTTTTACTTTGCTTTTGGTTTATGTAATTGATGATTAATGAATGTTAATTGTTCATTAATTATCCTAAGAAGAGATTAGCAACCTGAGGTCCTCACAACAGGTGGTATCAGAGCGTAAGATTTCTTGGATTAAGATAGAAGTTGAGCGGGGTAGATCGAGTCACATGCATGTATTGTATTGCATAGATGAATGCATTACTTGATGTTACATGAATTGCATGTGAGCATGATTTACTTTTACAGAAATGCATGCTATTGATTTAAGAATTACATGCTTAGATGATTATGTGTTTACATGAGTATGTGAATGCTTATAAGCATGTTTTATGTCTGAAAACCATGTGTTTGGTAGATTCAGTATGCAATAATAGAATTGAGATTATAAGCTTTGATACTGATTGTATTTTATAATATCTGTGATGTTTACAAGAATTTTTGTACTATTATGCTTCGGGTGAAGTAAGCACCCAGACTGAATAGAATTGTATCTTTGGGTGAGGTACGCACCCAGATTTAATAGAACAGTACATCTCAGGTGATGTAAGCACCTCACATTGAGCGGAACAGTATATCATAGAACCTTGGATACTACATTGACATTGATGGAGCTATTTCTATAGAGATTTCAGACGTATAATTCACAATTTTGAAAGGTACAGAAAATGCTATTGCATGTACCAGTTGATTCAAATAGCTTGATAAATTGTTCGAGTGTTTTTTTTTAAATACTCAGAATGAACATAGAATTGAGCTGATTGTACATCAACTTCAAGATTAAGCAAAAGATGGTGGATTATTACAAAGAAATTTGTAGAAAGCAGAGATACGTTAATTTCTTGGCAGATGTTTTGAATAGAATGGCATTAATAGTTCCTTTTCGCAACAGATAGAAAATATAATAAAGCAGAATATGCCTAGAAAGCAGAATATGCTAATCTGAAGATGATTTTATGAGACAGAAGGAAATTTTAGATACGCCACAGTATGTGAGACAATCACAATCTTAGCCGAAATTTCCAATACCAAGTAGATCAGTGGTAAGAGATAGTGGCAGCAACAGGAAAGATTATATGAAGCTTAAGAGTAACAACTTAAGAGATATGAAAGTATTTGCTTGAGTTTGAATGTACCGAGACCCAAATGAATCTGAGTCAGAATACAGAGTATGATTGTGGTTCTTATACTCCTTGTTGAGGGAGATGTCCTGACAATTAGTTTAGAGGAATTTCAGACAAATGGAATAGATACAAGCAAGTGAGATATCTTGTGAAAATGTATCCTACCAGAAAAGATTAAAAGGAAATCAGACTAAAGATCAATTTCAGAGATATACAGTGGCTCAGACGTATATTGCACCTGGACAGAAAACTACAGGTAATACATTTATTTTTGTTTTGTTATTCATAACCTGTTTTTGTTGTTGGTGCAAGATATATATATATATTGAAAGCTAAAAGTTTTGCTATGCTATGATCTTGGTATCAAAAGACAGAATCAGTGAATTTAACAGAGAAATTGAGCTATAGATTTAAAGAAATCAGATTGATTATGATTTTGCTAGTACTTGGAATATTGATTTATGTTGCATGATAGATGAATATGCATTAACCAAGTACAGAATAACAGAAATATCATAATATTGAGTGCCAGAAATGAGAAAGCTAGATTAGTATGAGCAGAAAGTGCATATGAATATGATGTTATGCTATGGAATCTCGAATTCAGATTCTTTTTATTTTGGTTTGTATTTAGATTGATTACAAAAAGAAAAGTTCCGAAATAAATATATTATATGCACTAGATATGTTACAAATTGAATCAGTATTGGTAGCTATGCCAATGGTTCGAATTCCAGATATATTCCAGATATGAGGTTATATAGATCAGATAAAGATAAGAAAATCAGTTACAGTTGAGTTTGTTTTCTTTGATTATGCTGAAACTATTACATCAGATTGGAGATATAATTCTTGAATTATTGGATATTGATTGGCTCTTAGTGCACATTCCTTTCTTCATAGAGCTTATGTTGATTCACTCATTCTGAGTTATGCGATGCAAGTGAGTTGTTTTCACTTTGCAGAGTTTGTTATCCAGAAGATTTGATTTTGGATGACCTTGATTGAGAGATTTTCTCAATCTTGATTTATTCTTTTGATTTGAGAATTATGAATCCTTGATGAATTTTTCAGCGTATTCTAAAATGACTCGTAACTGATAGATTATCCAGAATTTTTGGGTTGATAGTATGAATTGTCAGAAATTTTGGAAACAGAAAAAAAAAAAGAATTGAATTAGTACCTGAATGATTGACTACAAAATTCTGTGTTTGTTTTTTATTTGTATTTGTGAATAAATGCATATCTAACCAGAATTTGCAAGCAAAGATGAGCAAGATGTGCTTAAGAAGATTGCGTAAACACAGAAAGTCGATCAAAGCATTAAGAATTCAGTAGAAAATGTCAGATCAGGACATAAGGTGAAGCTTCAGATCAGAATGAATAGATTTTGTGTAAATACTTATATGATGGTGCTAGATACTTCAGAAAAGAGATATCAGATTCTGAAGAAAATGCCCAACAATAAGTTTATTATCTATTCAATAGGCTTTATGTCAGAAGAAAAGAAAGCAGATGTGACAGAAATTATGCGTTTCAGAGTCACAGCGTATAAAGAGTTTCAGTTGAACAAGTTGCAAAGCATTAACCAGATTGGTTAAGTAATCGATTAGCAACTCCAGAATCGAAATAATAATGTATTTCAACAGATTATGGTTTTGAAACTCTCAAGATCATTACGAATTTGTGATACAGAATGTGGTAGTTCTTGTCAAATTGAGTAGATATGCTTTATAAGATGACCAAATAGCTGATATGCAGGTCAGACTTATTTTGCGAGTACATAGTAAGTTGAGAATTGTTGTTTCAGAGTGAGACTTTAGGTTTACTATTGAGTTATGGTACAGATTGTCAGAAACTCTGAATACTCTTAGATCTGAGAGTATAGCATATTATCCTCAGATCAATTGATAGTCAGAGCAAACTAACCAAATTTTGAGGATAGAATCAGATTTGACAGATAATCAGATTGGATTATCCAGATTGCAGCATATGTTCAGAATTGTGGTGCTAGATTTAGGCACTACGTAATTATATTGATTATCAGCAGATATCAGATTGATATAGAGATAGTTGTTGCAAAATCCGTAACAAATAAAAGAGAGAGAATTGTTATGCTTTTGAGATAATATGTTTCAACGGCCTCAGATATCAGGCTAGACTTAATCAGAGAAATGACAAAGAAAAGCACCGATTGAGTCAAAGGACAATAAGATCAGGGTATGAGATGCAAATTCAGAATTTAGAGTTACGTTTCAGATCTTGAAACGGTAATCAGAATGATAGTATAGACTTGAAACATGATATTTTCAGAAAAAGAACGATTTAGCAAAGAACAGCAAGTCATCATCAAAATTGAATTGTATTGTATGAGATTTCAGATCGAGTTAGTGTTTTCACTCACAGATAGATCAGCTATATTCCATGTGTCTATGTTATGAAAGTATCAGTCACATACTTAAGATATACTTTAGTTCAATGAGACAGATTTCGATAAGAGCCTGAGCTAATTCAAGCATTCCGGATCAGATTTTGATCGGAAAGAGAAGCAATTCAGAAACAGATGCAATCACAGCAGCTAAGCAAAGTACACGAAAAGAGACATATAATAGAAGAGAGAATTTAAGACTAGATCTGAAGCAGATTAAGAAGTGAAAGAAAAGAATCAAAGCTGCATGACTGAAGTAAGTATTGCTTTTATATTTCAGTCAGTGTATTAGATTGATTTATCATATTGATTAGATGAGATTCTTATGAATAAGCTAAGAACATTAGCTAGATTTTTCGTTGGATCTCAATCAGATGAAGCAGAAACTGATAAGATTTTGAGCAGATCAGAATAATTGATACAGATTTTGAGTATGAGTCAAGAAGAAGAGCAGTTCAGATATAAGTTACTTTTGTGACTACATAACAAAGAAATAGATATGATGGAAGAATAGATCAGAAAGATGAATAAGATAAGATATCAGAAAAGATATCTAGATCTCACAGAATTGAAGTAAGTATTACTTCAGTCAGCTATACAGTTTACAATATTCAGTAGTACGAGTGAATGCAATTTCGGGGACGAAATCATATCTTAGAGAGGGAGAATTGTAAGATCCTGAAAATCTTCAATTATTAATTTCGGGATTAGAGATTTAAATTTCGAATGTGGAAAATATTAATTGGAGAATTTATGGAAATTAAAAGATTTAATTTCTGAGTTGAAAATATTTAATTTGAGAATGTACGGATTTTGAGATTTAAATTTCGGGATTCTTAAATTAAAAGATTGAAATATTCAATGTGAATATTTATGGAATTTAAGAAGTTTTGGGAATTTAAAGAGAATTTAATTCAGAGGTGAAATTCGCGCCGGAGCTGATTTGCAAATATTGAAATTTTAAGGCCGAGATGATTTAATTTTAATCCAAGAATATTTAATTTGAGAATTTTTAGAGTTTAGAATTAAATTCTAATATTCTTAAATTAATTAGGATTGAAATTGAATTAAAATATGGTTCGAGGACTAAATTGCAATTTCTGAAGAGTTCAGGGACTAAACTGCAAATATGCAATATATATCTTAAATTTACACTTGATAGTCAGCAGAAAAAAACGTGAAAGGCAGTAGGAAAATGGGAAAGAACAGCAGCTTAGCTTCCACGCCATTTTCAGTCTTTAATATTTCCGATTTTTCGATATCCGTCCGTCAGAATTCCGATTTGAACATATATTTGCGATCACCGCTCCGAGAGCTACCTTTTGGTACAACTTTTATTGAGTTCTTTCATGTTTGATATTTTGGGTTGAATATGGGATGCTATTATTTTTGATTATATATGTGCTTGGGTTAGTACATATTACGTATTCGCAGACGAATCGAAAAAAGACTGTTATTTGGATTTATTGTGAATTATTGGAAATATTTTGAATATTTCCAAATTCTGATTTGTTTTGGACGTGTATATATTGCTGATATGTTGGGAAATTAGGTTGGAAATGAATGCTATATTCATTCGAATATCGTTTCGGTTACCGATTTTATACCGTTACGCCGTCGGTGCAAGAAATTATCAAGATTTTGATATAGCTGATTGAATAAATCCAGATTTGGATTGCAAATTGATATGTTGAGATGGTATGGATTTCATTTCAGATGTGAGTTTGAAGTATTCGAACTCAAGAATTCAGCTTCGAAGTCGGAAAAAGAAAGAGCAAGATTTGGAGCAAAGTTTGAAGTCATTTGCACTTGAAGTTGCTTTGTGAAGTTGAGCAGCATTTTGAGATGATTTTGTGGAGTGTATTTTTAGATTTGAAGTAGTGTCAGACTCGACATTGACAGGTATAAATGACAGCTATCCAGATGGGATAGAACTCTCGAGATAGCTATTATTCTCGAGTAAATCACATACGTTCTTGCTATTGTTTTGTTGTGTGCTTCTATGTGATTTATATGAGTTTTAATGCTTTGTTTGATTATGTGATTACATGTTCAAGATATTTTACAGTCTTTAATGCATACAGCTTATGTTGCATTCATCTTGAACTTCAGCCTATAAAGCATAAAGGGCAGATTAGCCTAGAGTGCGAAATGACGTTTGGAGAATTATAGTTGAGTGGCATGGATTGCAGCCTTTGCTTTCAGAGCCAGAAGACTCTCTATAATTGCACTAAAGTCAGAAGATTAAAATACATGATGCCGCCTCGATTGGGAGTGTCGGCGGTTTGATAGTTATTTTATTCCTCGGGATCCCAAAGAACCAAGCTTTATTGATATCTGCTTTGATAGCCTATTCTTCAAACATGCATTGCATTTATTTTATAGCATTAGATGAGATGCTATTTTTATTGCATGTTTTGTTATTTATACTGGGATTTATTCTCACCGAAGTTTTTCGGCTATTGCTATGTTTTGTATGTGTGCATTGCAATAGGTGGGGCAGGATGTGAGGATCCAAGTACTAATCTCTCATTTCCAACTCAATGAATATAAGATTCATAAATATTATACTAGCATCAAAGACTAAGTAAAAAAAATATTTTTTTTTTTAAATTGGAACACCTCGCTCGATCGGGTGAATTCACCTGATCGAGCGAGCCCCCAAGCTGAGCTCCTCGGGTGAAACTTAAAAATGTCCTCGCTCGATCGGTGATATCTCTCCGATCGAGCGGGCTCCAAACACAAAAACTTATGTTTCTGCAAATAGTGGCCTCGCTCGATCGGTGAAATTCACCCGATCGAGCGGGCTCACAATTCAGAAAAACAGCAGAAGCTTTGCTGTCAAAACCATGAAATTCCTTCAACATGCTCTAGTAGTCTCATGCTATAATGGTGCATTAACTCTTCAATCTTATAACCAAAACTAACATGCATATTAATCATGATGCAGTTGAAGATAAACAATATCATATCATAACTTGAATCCAATCCAAAACTAACTCAATATCATACAAAAAGATCATTGCACAAGAACATGTTATATTAAAGGAATACAACTATGTTCAACAAGTCTTGACAAGGATAAATACAACATGATCATTTATTCTACACTTTCAAGTTATCGGATTCCTAAACTTCATATCAGGTTTAGCTAATACAAGATCATGCTATAGACCTAACACAAGACTTTACATCTAACTCGGATCTCCACTCTATCTCTCAATCTCTGTTCTTCATGCTCGCTTCTGTTCTGTTCCAGTCCCGCCTATTGCCATGACACATACAACATAACAATAGCCGGATAACTCCGGTGAGAAATATATTTCCCAATAAAAGCAACTAAACATGCATAGCAAAGCATATATCAAATTCATGATATAAAAGTAAATACAATGCATGTTTTAAAACAAGGTTCTCTAACGAATTCTCTTATTTCATTGGTTGGGATCCCGAGAAGAAGATATCATAACTAACCACCGATTCTCCCGATCGAGGTGGGGCTACTTATCTTGCTTCTCTAGACTTTGAAGCCATTATATATATAAATCAGACGCTAGGTTAAGTCAACCACCCAGGCCATACATATATAATCCCTCAAATCGTCTAATCGAACGTTTCCGTTCATTTCAAAATCAAGAAATTGCTTTCTCAAGATGAATGCACATATAAAATCAATATAGCATTCATTAACACCATAGACTCATTCAATAATTCATAGAAAACATATAAAAGCAAGTAATCAAATAAGTATGTGATTTAGGAAACTCGATACAAACCATCTCGAGTTATAATCCCATTCAACATCTTAGTCCACTTTTACCTTTCAAATATGAAGTTTAAGATGATTCCAAGGTGATTTCAAGCTCTCCAAATCTGAACAACACAATCACAAAACTTGTATCAAAATCTGCACATAGAACCATTCAAACTCCATTGGAGACTAACTTCAAACCTTGATCTTTCTTCTACCGATTCAAAGTCGAGATTATCGAGTTGACGTGCCCTGTTTATGCACTGAAATCATAGTATAAAAACCAAGGAAATATCAGCTAACCCTCAGTTCAATAGCAGCTCAAGCATAAGATAGCAAAACAACTTCAACTCAAAAATTCGACGGCATATCGGTATCATTCGGCAATCCGAAACTCAATTATATCAAATATAACAATCATCTACATCTTATATTCATCAAAACCAGCAAGAATTCTTCAATATATCAGCAGGTATACTTTCGAATAATCAGCTGGAACTATAAGAATAACATCGATAGCCATCCTTCAACCCGAACTCGATAGAACAACGAATACAAACTCAACAACATCAATTCATCATCACATCTGATCTCTACCATTTTCGACTTCTCAAATCATAAGAACAAAAAAAAAACTTACATCAAATCGAAGGTCTTCTTGCAAGGAGTCCAGAACCTTTTTTGGAATCGAATTCGGATAACCGAAACTCAAGTTATTGCAATTTGAAGATTAAGAATGAAACTTGGGGTTCTTTGTTCTTCTCTCTCGGTTCTCCTCGGAATTTCTGATGAAATGTGATGTTCTACACGGGATTGCTTATCAAAATAACAAGTGTCCAACAATTTTCTACTATTTGCACTTTGGCCCCTCAAGTCTTCAAAATTTGCAATTCAGTCCTCAATCTTCCATTTTATTCAATTTCAATCCTAAATAATTTAAGAATATTAGAATTTAAATCAAAACTCCAAATATTCCCAAATTAAATATTCTCGGATTAAAATTAAATAATTCCGGGCGTTACACAGGATCTGGTCAGACTTGACATGGATAGCTCGAGATAGAGTCTTAGCACGTGGTGACTCGGGTTTTTAAGCAAGAGAACATGTATTATAGATTGTGGAACATGTTTTAGTTTGATTTACTTGGAAACATGTTGTACAACTTCATGTTTTGGACTAGTATGTGATCTTGTAGTAATTGTAAAACTAGTCTACTATGTTGGAGACTTAGTATGTATGTCTATACCTGTTTTGGAATTGTTATATCATGCTCGTGGTATAGATTTGGCATGAAAATACTTATATAGAATTTGTTTTGACAGCAAAGAGTTTTGCTGTGTTTTTCTAGAAAACATGCTCGCTCGATCGGGTGATTATCACCGATCGAGCGCGGCCCTATATTTTGCAAAACAGGGGAATTGAGTTTATGGCTCGCTCGATCGGATGAAGTTCCCCGATCGAGCGAGGCCATAAATATTCGAAACCCGAGAGCAGGGTTATGAAGCCCGCTCGATCGGGTGTTTTTCACCGATCGAGCGAGGCACTGTTTATTCTAATTTTAAAAAAAATATATATTTTTTTACTTTGCTTTTGGTTTATGTAATTGATGATTAATGAATGTTAATTGTTCATTAATTGCCCTAAGAAGAGATTAGCAACCCGAGGTCCTCACAAAACTAATGATCATAAGGAGTATGAAACAATTGACGGAATCGAATTCCGAGTTTCCCACAAAAAGTTATAGGCAATACCGATATTTCCAAAAAATAGCAAAAACGCAAATTCGAGGGCTCAAATGATCGAATTTGGGCTAAAAGCGTCACTGTTCATAAAAAGTATGAGTTTGACTCAGAGGGTCGTTTCGGGTTAGGATACACTGGGCTTGGGTCAAAATTTGACAATGTCAAATTTTTCGGTACGGAATCCCATCCGGATTTATGAACCTGGCGGCTCTGATACCACTTTAATGTTACGCTCCGAGACCGAGACGTGCCACCGACGTTGTTTCAAATTCACAAAACCAGTCTAATATCATAAATAAATTCCAAAACATCATCTTTTACAACTCAAATATCCATAAAGTGACAAAATCTTGCTGAAGCATCTAATAACTAAATAACAACAACTTTAAATGCAAAAACTCAAAAATAATAGCAAAATTAAATCCTCCAGCTCTATCTTTCACCAACCCCAAAACATATCTTGCTCTCGATTCTCTAACTCATCTCTTCATCATGTCGGAGAGAAAAAGGTAAGGGGGTAAGCGTTTTGGAAAACACTCAGCAAGTGGGGGCCGTTCGAGACATGTAACAAATATATGCATAATCATAGGAACACAACACATCATGAACATAAACATAATCATAACTCAATACTGGGGTCATCGTTCATAACATCATCATGATACATAAACTTTCAACGCATGAACATAAGCACTGAAATTCATCTCCTTCCATGATTTACTGTCTTCTATATGTTAATCCTCTAAGGAGCGAGGCCATGTCCAATATGTTAATCCTCTATGGAGTGAGGCCATACAACGGTTACAATTCCACCGTACAAGGGTCATATCATTACCATATCCATTCGAATCATAACAGTGCTTGACAACATGCATGACATAACATGAACCAACATGACACGAACAAAAACACATGCTCGAACGAATTTCGAAAACCAAATATCATGACTCATCAATAAATATTTTTAAAACCACAATAAGAAATATACATACAAAGCCCACTTACAGTATACCGTCGTGTGAGAATAAATACTTGAATTGGAGAAGCTTTCGGCCGAACAACTTTAGAAGCAAATTCTCGAAATTCAAACTTTAATTTTTCGAAACTTAACTTGCTGGTTCCTCACAAATATGATGCTTCCTTGGACTTTTCCTTGAGTACTATTTTATCAATTTCCTAGGCCACTATCCACGTGAATTTGAGAGCAAAAGTTGACAACTTGCTCAAGAAAGTTTCTGACCACCCACTTTGATTATATATGTATCTTAGTCCACGCAAAGTCTATGGAAAAGTGGACTGACTTTGCTGACACAAGCTTTGGTAGCCTTGTATTCTCGAAATTAGGGAATGAAAAGTGGGTAAATTTCTAAGCAAAATTTAGAGTCTTGGGGTTCGAACTAAGAGAGGAATTGTAATAGGACTTTTGGAAAGGTATTGTGCATTTATATAGGCGAGGTTGGACAAGATTTGCGACTGACATGGGACGATTTGTTGCACTAATAAAGAGAATAAAATCAGCTTTGATTTTGAAAATTGAGGAAGAAAATCGGACAATACACTAACTTTATTTAATTGCTAAAAATATAATGATTTGTATCCAAAATAAAAAAACTCAATCTCGAAGAAAAGTAAAGATTACCTCTTTCAAGTTTGGGAGATTATTTCTAAAAAGAAAAAACTTGGAGGCCAAGTTCCGGGTTTTCACAATGGTGGCGGCAAGTTCACAGTATTCGTCCTCTTCAAAGAGATTCATCTCATGGCGAGCTTCGATTTCTTGGATGGAAATAAGAATGGCATCCTTCATCGCACATCCGGAACATGGCAGTTTGACCAAGGGGACAGTCCATAGCTTTACACGGAAATCCTTCAACAGCATATCCTTTGTTGTTCTAGCAATGTCTTCTTCCCAGACAACACTCCCCTGCTCCGTGGATTCGAATGCCGAAATATTCTTCAAGTTGGGAAATAAAGCGAGAAGCTCTTTCTTAAAAGCAAAACTACGCTTGAAATGGAACACGTGCCTGATCATCGGATGAAGTAAGGCTTCTTAATACTCAACGTCGGACTCACGTGGGGCTTCAAGCGTGGGATCAACGCCTGTAATATCATCGATATGACTCTTGGCAGAAACTAAGATGAAGCTCGATAAATCCGATTTATACCCAAGTAAAGGCAAAGATCTTGGTGGTTTGAAATCCCAGTAGAATTGGATGCTTAAATATTCCACAAAGATAACTTTTTCAGAAAGTTGTGAATTCCCGGTGACAAAGAACAACTAACCCGGTCATTAATACGAATTTGCACGGAAATAAAGCGGGTCTGAAGAACAAGCGCGGCAAAAAACTTGGACACGGAAGAACAAATGCATAGACATTTGGCATCAGTGATTTTGTCGAAAATATAGGCGATTACCTCTGTTGGAAGGCGGTTGAAATAGTTCTCCTCCATGGTTTTCTTCCTTGAAACACAATTCAATTATCTTTGCGCCCTAGAGGAGACGGTTGATGGAATTTTCTGGCATGGATGTTTACGGTAGTCTTTGCAAACTCTGAAAATAATTATGGATATTTTCTTAAAATTTGTGAAAAAATCTTCATAATCAATTATTTTTAAAAGTTGTAAATACTACCTAAATTAATAAATAAATTTTACAATATAAATAAATTAAGGATTTACATATCAAAGTGTAGTGTGACTAGAATTCTAGTCAGATTAGGTATCCTATGGTTCTGGGTTGTGAAGATAGGGAAAATTAGCGTTTTAGTCCTGTATGTTGGCTTTTTTTTTGTTTTGGTCCTGTATGTTGGCTTGTTTTGGAAAAAATCCTGTAACTCGGTTTTTGTTTTGGATTTAGTCCTATATGTTGGCTTATTTTGGTTTTGGTCCTGTAAGTTGGTTTGTTTTTTGGTTTTTGTCCTGTAAGTTATCATGTTTTGGAATTTAGAATTTGATCTCTAATTATTTTTATAAAAAAATATTTTTTATTCTTTCATGTTTTATTTGTTTATTGGTTTGAGATAATTACAACTAACTAATAAAAAATATATTTTTTACGCTTAAATTTTATTTAATCTAAATAATTTAATAAAATCTAAAATATGTTAATTTAATGTATTAAATGTAACATACTTTTGTTCATTTAAAAAGTAACAAACAAATATTCATTTGTATCGTTCTCACTGTAACTTCAATTTTTTTTATTTATTTGGCAATAAGTGTCGCCCACTTAGCACCTATTAATAATCATATGGCATAAATAAGTTCCAACCTAAATTAACAAAATTAGCTAAAAAACTAAAAATATATTTAAAACATACTTTCGTTATTTTAAAAAGTAACACACTAATATTTTTTTATCGTTTCAACTATGGTTGACTGTTTTTGTTCCGCTTTTCTCGAAAGCAAAGCTTTTTAGGTATGTTTCACGTTTATCACGCTTAATCGTCGTTTAAGCGTGCTTTTTAGAACACTGCAAATAAATAAAATCTTGTTGCTCCCTCCAGGCGACGGAGGAAAAATACAAAAAAAAAAAGCAAGTTATTGTACCTTTTAGAAAATAATTATTATGTTAAAAAATAATTAGAAGGTCAACATCTAAATTTTAAACTTAATTAATTAATTTATAAAATCATAAAAAAATATTTATTATAAAAACTTAAGCGGTGAAGTTGGAAAGTCAACATTTAAATTCTAAATTTAATTTATTATTTTAAAATAAAAAACATAGACGCTTATTCTAACTTAACCGGACTTAATTTGGTCAAAATCGTATCTTTTCAATGACCAAAATAAAAAAAACAAGTCAACTATTAGAACCAAATTAAAAAAATCCAAATTAATGTGTTTTTTTTCAAAACATGACTTTGTATAGGACTAAAACCAAAAAAATAAGCCAACTTATAGGACCAAAATCAAAACAATCAACATATAGGACTAAATCCAAAGAAAAAACAGAGTTACAGGATCTTTTCCAAAACAAGCCAATATACAGGACCAAAACCAAAAGGAAGCCAAGATACAGGACTAAAACGCTAATTTTTCCTGTGAAGATATAATTTACAAGTGATTAGTAAACTAATTAAATATGATATAGAGTGTTATGAATAAATAATAATTTGTTTAGTGTGATTGATTACGATTGTGATTAAACAAAAATTCATAATTTTTCCCTTTAAAAATATGATAGAAACTATTATAAAGAAGGATATATTATAACTTTTCTAATTTTCTTTTCATTTATACAAGTCATAGATTATGAACCCGTTTGGTATTAAAATATAGACTAAAAAAGCGTGTTTTTTTTTAGTTTACAATGTGTTTGGATGATCATTTAAGGCCCCGTTTAGGAAAAGCACCTTTTTTAAAAAAAATGTTTTTTTAGTTTATAAGGTGTTTGGATTAGGGATGACAATTTTTTCCGCAGATTCGGGTACCCGCGGAAAAAATCCGAAATGGGGTAGGTTTTGGAGAGTATTTTCGGATATGGGTTCGGGTTCGAGGATTTTTAAAAATCCCCGAAACATATTGGGGCGGGTATGGAAATGCTATGCTATCTCCATCCCCGAACCTGCCCCGATAATAATAATAATAATAATAATAATAATAATAATAATAATAATAATAATAATAATAATAATAATAATAATAATAATAATAATAATAATATTTTAATTATCAAATTTTATTAAATCTAAAATATTATTTAAAAATTTAAATTAAAAATATTATTATTATTTCATTTATTTATATTTTTATACATTATATATAATATATCCGTTTATGATAACATATTTTTTTATAACATAAAAATATTATTTGAATCTCATTCATGTTACGTACACATATAAAGTATTTATATTAGTCTATATATATATATATATATATATATAAAATTTATTTTGATAAATTTAGAAACAATATATAATCTTATTTTCTTTAAAATAATAATTTTGATTTATAGAAATATTTTTTTGTATTTAAAATATTTTTATTAATTTTAAAATTTAATATGATAATAAAAAATTTAACCCAAAATACTTTAGGTATTTTATTATAAATTGAATAATAATTTTTATATTCTTATAAAATAAAATTTACTAATTCATATATATATATATATATATATATATATATTATAATAAAATTTATTTATAATATATATATATATATATATATTTTCGGGTATGGATATGGGGATGGAGACTTGGTCCTCGCAGGGATGGGTACGGGGAATCCCCAATAAAAATTAATGGGGATCGGGGCGGGTATGGAGATCGAGTTTGAATTCGGGGATGGGGAAGACATCTCTGTCCCCGACCCGCCCCATTGTCATCCCTAGTTTGGATGGCCATTTAAGTGTTTAAAAAAAATTTAAGTCAAATTTAGAGCTTTTTCAAAAGCCCAAAATTAGAGCTTAAAAAAATATTTTTTTAAAAAAATCTATGAAATCCAAACGGGCTCTAAGTCCTTAAAAAAGTACTTTTTAAAGTCAAATTTAGAGCATTTTCAAAAGCCCAAAATTAAGAGCTTAAAAAAACACTTTTTCAAAAAAAAAATCTATGAAATCCAAACGGGCTCTATTTATCCTTAATGAAATTGAGGATTACAAATTATGCTCAAATCTAATTATTAACGAACCCTTGAGTTTAGGAATTTTGTTAGTTTTTAAGTAAACATGGGATTAATTATTATTAATAGTCCTATCACATTATTATCACCTCAGGTAAACGCAACCTATAAATATAAGTAGTCCCTAGTTGGTAAATACATTGAATAATACACATAACCAGATATTCTTTCTGTGGTAATTCTTGGAGCATCGCCAGAATTTTCAAGGGTATAAGATGTGCACGTGATCGAAATACTATAATAATATTTCGACGACCGCACAAGGAACAAATTACTGTTCGTGTGATCTGTTTGTGGATATTATTTGTAGATCGAGTCAGAGATCCAACAATACTTGACGGCACAAATCTCTCCACCTTCGACCATCACGACCTACAATTCTCCCCAAGATACCTGTGCGAAATCGTGAAGCATTCGGCACAACCTCGATCCACCTTCAAGTTTCAACCATGTCAGAACGATAACTTTTCAGTTTTCACTGTTACAACTGTTGAAGTAGCAAGATTCAATTCTAAATTAGGATTTTAGGCTATTTTTGATTGAAAATTAGCATGTTATTATCTGATTTATGAAGGGACTCGTTTTATTTTTGAATCTATTGGGTAAATAATTGCTCTAATTTGGTGCTTTGACATTTTGTTAATGAAATTAATGAATTTCGGGTACTCGAATTTTCGGGTCGGTTTCGAATAGTCAAAATGACTACACGACATTACATGACCCAATGCACATCCCTAATTATATATATATATATATATATATATATATATATATATATATATATTTGTGTGTGTGTGTGTGTGTTTTATTCCTACCACATTAAATATTTAAAACACAAAAAACGAATAAATACATAATTAAATGTGAAGTCTTTTTCATTTCTTATGTAAATTCCAAATTTAATCTGATGTCCTTTGAAAATATAAACTGATGATGTCGAAATTTTACCTCGGGTTCGGTTTGGTAGAATGGATTCTCCAAATCTTCTATGAAACAGGTCGGGTCGGGTATCAATGAAATTTGCGCAAGAAACAGCTAGGTCAAGGGGCGTCGAAAATGTTTTCGACGTGACCCATCCGATGCCTAAGTCAGTGTCTTGAAGGCAGATGGTATGATTAATGCGAAAACTGAGAGATATGAGTGCGTGAATGTAAAAGTGAGAGTGAATGTGTGATGAATAATGAGTAGTGAATAATGAATAATGAATAATCACAACCATAACAATACCTGTATTTATAGGGGAAAAATAGTAAGTTACTTAGTCGAATTATAACATGTCCTGTACTAGGACTCTTCATCCATTGGTCCCTTTGTAAGCTTATCTCTATCTCGTGAATATTTGAAAAGATCCAGGCTTATCTCATATATATCAGAGTCCTACTTGAACTCGAAAAGAATACTTGCGGCCCATTAGAAACAACCTACATCGGCCCATAATGACCAGCCCTGGTCAAAGTCCAACATAGTCCAAACTGGGCTGGACCTTGACATGTTGGGTCATATCGGATAGACCAATTATAAACGGGCTCGGGTTGAAATATTTTCTCGAGGTAACATAAACTATATTAAAGTGTCTCAATTTATTATCTCATTTTATTTAATTTTGGTTATGTTTTTGAGTTCTGTGTTACTTTATATATTTAGCTCTCATTGCTCTCTAAAATATAAACTTTTTTTATATAATAAATTATGGTTTCCAACATTTTAGTGAGGAGCACTATCGTGAATTTTTGGCATGTTGATTATCCGTAAATTTATATTATTATTATTATTATTATTATTTACTAATATTTCACATGTGTGATGCACATATTGTTATTTTTATGTAATTATTATTGTTAAAAATTTATAAATATGAGTGTTTGAATAAATAATTAATATACAAATAAATTAAAATTGAATTTTGATGAAATGATTTGAAATATATGGATTTAAATATATTTTCATTGTTTAGATAACTTAAAATAAATCAAATTCATCTTGATATTTATTTACACTACAATTGAACTGATCACAATGAATTTCAAATTCTTAGAATATTGAAATCAATTTAAATTCATTGTGGCTATAAAGTATTTGATAGATCTTATATGCTTTTTAAATTTGTTTGATAAATTTTTTAAACATCAGTTTCAAGTTGTCGAAATAAGGCATAACCTATTTGACATCTTATAAAATATTTTTTTTAAAAGTCGTTACACCACTATTTTTTTAGAAATGTCTTATATTAATATCTATTTTTTCATGTTATCCTTGTATATTTTGTTATGTCTTTCGCCTAATTTCGCATTCAACTAAAAATTAACAGACACTCACTTTTCTCATTAACCTAAGATTAAAAAAAATATTTTTATTTTTTATATACAAATTTATGATAAAATTTTAAAATTATTTTTGTACATATACAATTAATTATATTACCTTCATAGTATTATATTTTTTTTGTTAATTTTTACAATAAAAATATATCGTAATATTATCTAAAAATAGATTATATTGTTTGAAAAATGTGAAGTTAACATTATATCGTAAAAAAATTCTGATGTTTTTTTTATATATATGTTAATTTTTTTTGTGTTATTGCGTGACATTGTTTTGAATCCGATGTTGAATATATAAACTTAAAAAATATAATATCGTTAAAAAAATTTAATTTAACATTATCTCGTAAAAAGATTTTGCTGTTTTTTAAGTATTATGTTATATTTTTTGGGTTTTATTGTGTAACATTATTTTATATGTGTATCTAAAAAGAGATTGAATTCGGTAGTTTTTAAATTGTGTTATATATTTTTCGGTCTTATTTGTGTAACATTTTTTAAATATGTTTTTAGATATATCATCTAAAAAAATTTATATCATTTATAAAATTTAAATTTAAAATTATCTTTGCGTAATATTAAATATGTCGTTGAATATATATCTAAAAAATGAATATAAAATTTAAATTTATCATTATCTCGTAAAGATATTCTGTTGTTTTTAAAATATGATGTCATATATTTTTTGCTTTTTTGTGTAACATGTTTTTTTAAATCTTCTGTTGAATTTTTTTGTGTCATTGATATCATCGTAAAAATTTAATTTAAATTAAATTAATGAATATATTATTTTCATATTTTTAAAACCAAAATTTGAATTTTTTGTTATCTCATAATATTTTTCTGTATTAACAACTAATTTATATTTTTCACACATAGATTATTCGTTTTTTTTATATAATTGTGTTTTTCTACTTTTAGTAATGAGTTTTAGGCGGAGAAAAATTGAGTTTTCCTTTTTAGTAGATTTTTATGTATATATATATATATATATTATATATATATATATATAAATAGTAATGTAATAAAAATTAAATTGTTATGGTTTGAAGTTTTTTTTTAAAATGTGCACCAAGTTTTAAAAAAAAATGTGCACCAAAAAATAGTGTATTGAAATTATTATTTTTAGATAGACTCGGCAAAAATCGAAGATGCAAGCATATGATATTGATATTATAAAGGTTTGTTATTAATAATATTTAATATATATAATAAAAACAAATAAATTATTTTTTTGAGTTATTTTTAATGTTTATTGACAATTTTTTTAATAGTGTTACGCCTTAAACGCATACAAATCTCGTGTTATGAGATTAATGTTTTTAATGCATTAACAAGTCTCATAATATTATGTTTTGATGATTACAAAACTCGGTTAATTGTTACTAACCATATAAAGTGAGATTTTACAGATTAGATTTATTGATGATTAAATTCTTGGAAGCTATTTTGAAGCTATACATGTATTTATAAAGTCTTGTATTGCTCATTGAATGGATGGAACATTGTTAAGAGATATGAAGAAAAAGACAAGAAGAAGCCAAAGTATGGAGCAGCAACTTCCAAAAATTACTGGGCATTTTCTAGGCATTGAAATCCGATCTTCACGGGTCATAATCGTGATGAGGAAGTTTTACATATGCTATCCAAATTTGAGAGCAATCCAACGACTAGATATGAAGTTATGATTTTTCCACAAAAGTTGTGCAGTACCTATTTCTGCAGAACTTGAAGTGAAGGATGAAGAATCAACTTCTGAAAATTACTGGACGTGATTCATTCATCCAAATAAAATCTCCACCAATCAAAATCAATATCAGGATGTTTTAAAACTTATATCAAAATTTCATATCAATCCGACGGCTAGATATGGAGTTATGATTTTTCCACAAAGGTTGCACAGTACCTATTTTTGCAGAACATGAAGCAAATGATGAAGATTCAACTTCAGAAATTAACTGGGATTGTTTGAGACATCCAAATCAAATCTTCACCAATCCGATTCAAACTTAGGATGTTTTACAACCTCTGTTCAAAATTCAGATCAATCCAACGGATGGATATGGAGATATGAATTTTTCCAATTTGTTGCACAGAACAAGTTTGAAAACTTGATGAAGTGACTTCCGAAAATTACTGGAAATGTTTTACTCATTAAAATAAAATATTCACCGTTTAGAATGAAGATCCAGATGTTTTAAAGCTTCAGTTCAAATTTCAGATCAATCCAACGGTTAGATTTGAAATATATGATTTTTCCAAAAAAATCCGCTCAGTGCTGGGAAAAAGTAGGCAGCGGCGCCGAACACTTTTTGTCACTCCTTGACTTCTTAAGACACGCTCCAAGCACTCAAATCAGATTCAAATCTTTGCCAACTATAAATAGAGGCCATACAAGTTCATTTGGAGACATCCCAACTCATCTCTTCTCTACTTTGCAAGCAATTTCTCACTATCAAAGTGTTTGTGTGATATATTTGAGAGTGTTTGTAAAAATAGTTTGTGAGTTGGTTGTGCTATTGTTGTAAACACTTGAGTGTGAAGCCAAGTGTGTTGTGCTATCATTGTAAGCACTTGAGTGTGAAGCCAAGTGTTTGTGTTGAGGCTATCCTTGGAGCCCTTAAGGCCAAGAGTATCGAGTTGTATCGGCGCGGTGATCGTGTCAAGTTTTACGGCTATCCTTGGAGCCATCAAGGCCAAGACGTTGAAGTGCTAGTGGATCCTTGGTTAATCGATCTTAACCAAGAAGGGGAGACGCAGACGATTTATCGTCGAACTTCCATAACATATCCTATCTCATTTATCACTTTATTTCTTTTACGCATTTATTTATCGCATTTATTTTTGATTGCTTTAAGTCTTTCGCTTGCGTATTTGCATAATCACTTTAAATTGCTAAAGTTGCCATTAGAACCTAAAGCTCCCCCCCCCCCCCCACAATTAGGTTCTAACAAGTGGTATCAGAGCCACACTTTTGAAAAATATTTCAAAAAAAGGCTCTATGGCAAATCTAGCGAGCGATTATGCTCAAGGGCAATCAATCAATCGTCCTCCTCTTTTCAACGGCATAAACTACGGATATTGGAAAAATTGAATGTCCCTATATATTCAATCCGTAGATTATGATCTTTGGAAAGTTACGGTAAAAGGTCCCTACAAACCTATGAAAGAGGTTGAAGGGATTAAAATTCCTAAGGGAATGGATGACTTTACCAAGGAGGACATGCGATTAATTTCTCAAAATGCTAAAGCTATGAATATTTTGCATTGTTCTTTAGATATGAACAAGTACAACCAAATATCAATGTGCTCCTCCGCTAAAGAAATGTAAGGCCCGAAAATATTAAATTATTAATTATGAGATTTGAGAATTAAATTCCATATTATGGGATAATATTGATTTGAGAATTTATGGAAATGATAGATTTAATTTCCGAGCCGAAAATATTTAATTTGAGAATTTACGGATTTTGAGAATTAAATTCCGAGAATTCTTAAATTAAAAGAATAAATATTCGATTTGAATATTTATGGAATTTGATATTAAATTCCATATTTCGAAAATTAAAGAAGATGTATTTTGAAGATGAAACCCGATCAGAGACTGATTTGCACATATCGAAGTTGGAAGGACTAAAGTGCAAACGGCCGGGATTATTTTATTTAATCCAAAATTATTTAATTTTAATCCGAAAATATTTAATTTGGGAATATTTAGAGTTTCGATTTAAATTCTAATATTCTTATATTATTTAGGATTGAAATTGAATTAAAAAGAAGGCCGGGGACTAAATTGCAATTTTCAAAGTTTTGGGGACTAAATTGCAATATTGTTTGAAATTATCTAAATTGAAAATGGATTACTCAGCACACTTACGTGCAAGTAGAAAAGAAAGAAAGGGAAGGAGAACAGAGCAAGTTGACACTTCTCATTTCTTTTGATTTCGATTTGTTCAAAACCCCGTAACTTTTGATCCGTTCGTCCAATTTCAATTCCGAAAAGTGTTCTGGAATCCTTGCAATGAAGGCTACGATTTGATGTAAGTATTTTTATATTTTAGTCAGGTTTCAAAATGGGAAAGGATCAGAACTCAGAACTTTCGTTGATTTATTGTGTTTTGAGTTCGATTTCGAATACGGTTTGACGATTTGATGTTGTATGCATATATCATAATTCCAGCTTTTGTTCCAGAATGTATTTCGATTTAGGTAGTTGCTGATATGCTATTCTTGTGCTAGTTATAGCTGATATGAGTTGAATTTGCTGATATGTGTATTAGAAATGAAGTCGATATTGTTCGATTATCGATTTTTAATCGTTACTCTGCTGAATTTGAGATTTGATGCTGTTTTGCTAGCTGATTATTGAGCTGCTATATTCTTGAGGATGTTAGGATGTTGTATCCATTTGATTCTTCAATTTCCTAATTGTATTGTCGATGAACAACCCAAGAACTTTGCATTCGAACCGACGAAGAAGCGAGAAAGGGTTGAATCATTATGGTTGAGGATGGAATGATGTTCTTGAGCTGATTTTGAGTTAATTGATCTTGAATAGATGGTGATGTGTAGTCGTGACTATATTCTCAGATTTGAAGAATGAAAGAATACAAATTCGACTTGCGAAGGATTTGATGACGATGTGAAATTATCCTACCATGAAGTGTTCATGATGAATTAAGCTAAAGTTGGAAGATGAATTTGTGTGAGGATGATTCAGATGTGGAACATCATCAACTCGAGAATGAAAGGTATAATAACGACATCGAGAGTCAGGGATTTTTGGAACTCAAGATCGGTTCTTCTTGAGTTGTCCCGCCAAAACCACATACGTATTTATTGTTTTGATTTCTTTTGATGTTGTCGATCCATCTCAGGTAGTGGATCTTTGTTTTGAGTCGATACGATTATGATATGATATGATATTGAATTGATTCTATGCCAAGGTTGCGGTTAACCTTATTTTCTAGCCCGGAATGGCTACGATAGATGGATATCCATGTCAAGATCGGTTACGAATCTTGATGGCAATGAAGTGATAAGAATCAATTCTTGAGATAAGCGTGCTATATAAATTGAAGTCTTGATTTGAAATTTGAGTCGAAATATGCGTTATTGTTACTCTATTCTTGAGTTGACATGTTTAGAGTAGATATGAATTTATTTAACGCATTTATATGTCGATTATACTGAGAATGATTTCTCACCGGAGTTTATCCTGCTGTTGTTTTGTTTTGTATGTGTGCATCACAACAGATGGGGCAGGAGCTGGTCTGAGATGACATAGACAGCTTGGGAGCGAGATTTAGCACGTGAAGACTCGGGTTTATAGCTGAACGAATATATATTAGAGTACATCAAACCTAGTAGAAGACTTGAGACTTGAAGCTCACTTATATCGTTGGTGTAGCTTGTGATTTAATGTCTTTTACGTTATCTGTTTGATGTAAGAATTGTAGGATTATATGCTCAAGTCGTTATATATGATTATATGCATGTTCCTAGATATTGTAGCATGCTTTTGGTGAATTAGATTGTTGGTGCACGAATTTGACAGCACCAAAATTCTTCTGAAACATTATTTTTTTTCAGAACAGAGCTCCAGGATCGATCCTGGAATTTCACAGGATCGATCCTGGCACAAAATGATGCTGGGCAGAAACTTTTCTAAAGTCCAAGGATCGATCCTGACCAAAATTTTAAAAAAAAAAAAAATTTCTGCTCTTGATTTATTATCTTTTAATTGTTTGATTAATTGTTTAATTAATCATTAGTTGCTCTAAGACGAGATTAGCAACTCGAGGTCCCCACAATAGGTGGTATCAGATAATAGGTTCTGGACTGAGATAGAAGCTGAGCGGTGTAGAGTGAGTCACATGCATTTATAGTATTGCATGATTATGCAGTATTTGATTCGATGATTTAATAAATTGCATGTGTTCTTGATCTACTTTTGAAATTGAATTGATTAATTTACTGATTTGTAAATTTTCGAATTCTTGTCGATGTTATTATAAGAATTTTTCCGGGTGATGTAAGCACCCAGAATCAAAGAGAACAGTGTTCTTTGGGTGACGTAAGCACCCCAGACTGACAGATTTATATGGTCAGATTGAACAGAAGTATTATTGCTCAGCTGAGTGAAGTATCTCTGATTGAACAGAACAGAATATCAGCGAATGAATAGATGTATTGCAGGTAGAAGTTGTTCTGAAGCACTGATCAGTTGTTCAGATATCTAGAAGATACCGATGAATGATGTATTATATTGACTATCTACCAACTTCAAGACCTAGAAACCAACTGATAGATTTTGATGAAGACATTCTGACAAAATAGAGGTATATTTATTTGTTGGTAAGTGCTTAGAACAGAGTTTTATTAATGTTTATTTGCCACAACAAATAGAAATGATGAAAAGGAAAAAATATACCTTTTAGAAGCTGAATATTTTGAGTATTGAAGAATATTTTATTAGATTTTCAAGCCTATTATAATTCTTTGAATTGGAGATGTTGAAAATGCTCAAGATTGAGTTGTTTAATTATGGCTTGAATTCGAAGAATATGTCTGAATAAATGTTGATGACTGAAACATGTTATGAAATACATAGTCTTGTTTAATAGAACTGAAGCTGAATGATGAAGCAAAAGGACTGAAATTGTAAAGATGCTATAGTGTGTGAGAGAAACACATATTTAGCTACAATTTTTATTCCAGAAGTATACAAAGAATCAGAATGAAATTGCACCTGAGAATGAAATTTCAGGTAACAGATTTATTTTGTTTTGACCTGTCTATTATTGGTGCAATAGATTCATGATAGCTGAAAGCTTATTATATGATCACCTCTGTATCAGAAAAGAGACTGTGAGAATTGAACTGAAGAATGGAACTATTGCTTCGATGAACTGAAACTGAATATGATTGTGTTCGTATTTGAGATATCTATTTATATTGCATGATAGATGATGATGCAATAATTGAATACAGATGAGTAGAAGAATTGATGATAAGAAGTGATTAAATTAGATCAGTAAGAACATAATGTGCAATTGAATATGATGATATAGAATCTCGAATTAAGATTCTGTGATTTCGGTTTGCTATATGATGTTTGATTACAGAAATATTTTGAAATAAGTATATTCAATGCACTAGATATGTTAATGATCTAAACCAGAATTGAAAGATATGCCGATGAATAGAGATGACAGATATATTTCAGTAAGATTCTTGACTTTAGTTTAAGTTGTGACCTGGAATTTATCAGAGAATTGATGAGTTTGTGAATTGACTACTGCTTTTGAGGTTTACAAAATAGATGATGATATGAAAATTAGTTACAGATGAGTCTTTTATTTGATTTTACTGAAGTTATTACATCATAAATCATGATTTTTGAAATTCTTGATATTGATTTTGAGGTTTTGGTACGACCTCAATCGATTTTGATTGACTCTTATTCTTTTATAGAGTCTGATTTGATCTACTCGTCTTGAGTTGAGATGCTAGTGAGTTGTTTTCACTTAGCATATTGGCATTCATATTATTGTTCTGTGGATGACCTTGACTTAAGTGAGTTTTTCTGATTATGAATTTCAAGAGTTACTGATTGGTTGATGTATACATTCAGTATATTATAATATTTATGACTCGTAACTGATAGAATTTCCAATTGAGATTTGGGAAATAGAACGAAGAGAAGAGATGAATGCGTGATTGATTGATCTTTTGAATTTATGTGCTTGAGTATCGAGATAGATACTAAAACAGTTCGAATTGCACTAATCAAAATTAAGTGAGAATTGATTTTGAAGGATTAAAGCACATTGAGATGAGATCAAGTTATTAGAATTCAATTGAGAAATAGAAATGAAGAATGAAACAGGCATTCGATCAATTGATTTCAGATTTTGGGTATTTTGGTTTGAATATTCAGATGAATATATGACCAATCAGAATGATTTTTGATTGAAAGCAATCCAGAACTGTTTAGAAGATGAAAGAAACACAGAAAGTAAACTGAAGCGATGAGAATTCAGTACAGAATGCCATATAGAGATATGAATTGAAGCCTCAGATCAGAATGAATGAATTCTATTATGAGTGATTATCTGATTGTGCTTGATATTTCCGAAGAGAAATATCAGATTTTGAAGAAAATGCACAACAATGAATTTAAGATTAATTCAATAATTGTTTTATTAGAAGATAAAGTAAATAGAAGTAACAGAATTAGTACGTTTTCGAAGTTAAACGTACAGAGAGTTTCTGATTAAGTTGAAAATCGTTGACTAGATTAGTTCGGTGACAGTTTAGAAATTCCAGAATTGGTATGAGATCATGATTTGAAAGAATATTTTATGAAACTACCAAGATGAAACAGTTTATGTGAAGTAAACAGGTGGTAGTTATGAACAGATTGATTGAAATTACTGGATACGATAATCTGTATGTATGATCAAATCACTGAATTGTGACTAGATTCGTTGCAAAATGAATAGTAAGCCAAGAAATAATGTTTCAGATTGAAACATTGGGTTTACTATTACATTGTAATACAGATGATCCGAAAACTTTGTGTATTTTTTGAGGTAAAAGTACAACATGTTATCCTTGAATTGGAAGAATAATCAGAGAAGATGAATTGAATTTCGAGAATGAACTTTATCTTACATGATACCGATTATCAACAGCTCTGAATACTTTGAAATATGTGAATACAACATGTTAAACTCTGATTCATAGATAGTCCGAATAGACTAATCAGATTTGTAGAATACACTGTATGAGATGTGAATAACAGCTATCTATTCAGATCTGTGAAGAAGATAGAGATATGATGAAATTACAGGAATGATTAAAATCTACTGTCAGGATTAAGACTTTAGATTTATTCGACAGATGTGGCATCGATTGATTGATTGATGTTTTGAGAGTTGGTTATATGTGATTGCATTATACCATTCTTCGATTAATGGATTATCTGAGTTGATTTTCCAGATGTTGAGAATATTTTCAGAACTTTAATACCTGATTCGGTATTATTTGTCTTGATGTGTTGCCACTTGAAGATTACAATTCCTGTAACAGCTAATGAGTCAATTTTAAGATAATGTTGTGATGATATGATGAAAAGAAATACGATTTCTTTGTATTGAAATGATACTATTGAAGTATATGAGATCAGATCAGACATGATTTGTCGATATCAGATCAGATTTGATTTGAGAGACACAAAGATGTTGAAGATGAATCTGTATGAAATGAAAACAAAAAAGAAGAATCAGAAGAAGTAATTGAAGGATAGATATAACTTTTGAAGCTGAAACTGACTCGTTAAGCATAAAAGTTATTCCTGGACATCATTTGATTCAGAATTGAGAAAGAACGAAGTTGAGATACAGATTCAGAATATGAATGTGAATACTGATTTTGAAGCGATGAACAGAATGACAGTGTAGACTTGATATATCTTCTATGCGGAGCATAGAATGATATCGAGAAAGAAACAAGTTATCACTGAAGCTGAATTTCATTGACTGAGAGGTTAGACAAAATTGATGATTTTCTTTTCAGCTTGATATGATGGATCTGATTTGTTCCATATATCCAAGTTAAGAAAGTATCAGTTTGATTTTTTTCCATGTACTTTAATCAAATGAAATAGATAGCGAAGCGATTCTGAGTTAAGTTGAATATTCAACAGATCCTTGATTAAGGAGAAAATTAACTCAGAAAGAATTCTTTTAAGTGAATTAAAGTACAAGAGAATAGAAGCAGATTCGAAGTAATAATCTGACAAGAGATTGAAAGATGAAGAGATGAGATACGAAGTTCAGAGCTTTATGATTGAAGTGAGAATCACTTCAGATAATCATTCAGTATATCAGAGTGAATAGTTCGATTGACTACGATTTCGAGGACGAAATCATTTCTTAGAGGGGAGGAATTGTAAGGCCCGAAAATATTAAATTATTAATTATGAGATTTGAGAATTAAATTTCATATTATGGGCTAATATTGATTTGAGAATTTATGGAAATGATAGATTTAATTTTCGAGCCGAAAATATTTAATTTGAGAATTTACGGATTTTGAGAATTAAATTCCGAGAATTCTTAAATTAAAAGAATAAATATTCGATTTGAATATTTATGGAATTTGAGATTAAATTCCATATTTTGAAAATTAAAGAAGATGTATTTTGAAGATGAAACCCGATCAGAGACTGATTTGCACATATCGAAGTTGGAAGGACTAAAGTGCAAACGGCCGAGATTATTTTATTTAATCCGAAATTATTTAATTTTAATTCAAAAATATTTAATTTGGGAATATTTAGAGTTTCGATTTAAATTCTAATATTCTTATATTATTTAGGATTGAAATTGAATTAAAAAGAAGACCGAGGACTAAATTGCAATTTTCAAAGTTTTGGGGACTAAATTGCAATATTGTTTGAAATTATCTAAATTGAAAATGGATTACTCAGCACACTTACGTGCAAGTAGAAAAGAAAGGAAGGGAAGGAGAACAGAGCAAGTCGACACTTCTCATTTCTTTTGATTTCGATTTGTTCAAAACCCCGTAACTTTTGATCCGTTCGTCCAATTTCAATTTCGAAAAGTGTTCTGAAATCCTTGCAATGAAGGCTACGATTTGATGTAAGTATTTTTATATTTTAGTCAGGTTTCGAAATGGGAAAGGATCAGAACTCAGAACTTTCGTTGATTTATTGTGTTTTGAGTTCGATTTCGAATACGGTTTGACGATTTGATGTTGTACGCATATATCATAATTCCAGCTTTTGTTCCAGCATGTATTTCGATTTAGGTAGTTGCTGATATGCTATTATTGTGCTGGTTATAGCTGATATGAGTTGAATTTGTTGATATGTGTATTAGAAATGAAGTTGATATTGTTCGGTTATCGATTTTTAATCGTTACTCTGCTGAATTTGAGATTTGAAGCTGTTTTGCTAGCTGATTATTGAGCTGCTATATTCATGAGGATGTTAGGATGTTGTATCCATTTGATTCTTCAATTTCCTAATTGTATTGTCGATGAACAACCCAAGAACTTTGCATTCAAACCGACGAAGAAGCGAGAAAGGGTTGAATCATTATGGTTGAGGATGGAATGATGTTCTTGAGCTGATTTTGAGTTAATTGATCTTGAATAGATGGTGATGTGTATTCGTGACTATATTCTCAGATTTGAAGAATGAAAGAATACAGATTCGACTTGCGAAGGATTTGATGACGATGTGAAATTATCCTACCATGAAATGTTCATGATGAATTAAGCTAAAGTTGGAAGATGAATTTGTGCGAGGATGATTCAGATGTGGAACATCGTCAACTCGAGAATGAAAGGTATAATAACGACATCGAGAGTCAGGGATTTTTGGAACTCAAGATCGATTCTTCTTGAGTTGTCCCGCCAAAACCACATACGTATTTATTATTTTGATTTCTTTTGATGTTGTCGATCCATCTCAGGTAGTGAATCTTTGTTTTGAGTCGATACGATTATGATATGATATGATATTGAATTGATTCTATGCCAAGGTTGCGGTTAACCTTATTTTCTAGCCCGGAATGGCTACGATAGATGGATATCCATGTCAAGATCGGTTACGAATCTTGATGGCAATGAAGTGATAAAAACAATTCTTGAGATAAGCGCGCTATATAAATTGAAGTCTTGATTTGAAATTTGAGTCGAAATATGCGTTATTGTTACTCTATTCTTGAGTTGACATGTTTAGAGTAGATATGAATTTATTTAACGCATTTATATGTCGATTATACTGAGAATGATTTCTCACCGGAGTTTATCCGGCTGTTGTTTTGTTTTGTATGTGTGCATCACAACAGATGAGGCAGGAGTTGGTCTGAGATGACATAGACAGCTTGTGAGCGAGATTTAGCACGTGAGTACTCGGGTTTATAGCTGAACGAATATATATTAGAGTACATCAAACCTAGTAGAAGACTTGAGACTTGAAGCTCACTTATATCATTGGTGTAGCTTGTGATTTAATGTCTTTTACGTTATCTGTTTGATGTAAGAATTGTAGGATTATATGCTCAAGTTGTTATATATGATTATATGCATGTTCCTAGATATTATAGCATGCTTTTGGTGAATTAGATTGTTGGTGCATGAATTTGACAGCACCAGAATTCTTCTGAAACATTAATTTTTTTCAGAACAGAGCTACATGATCGATCCTGGAATTTCACAGGATCGATCCTGGCACAAAATGATGCTGGGCAGAAACTTTTCTAAAGCCCAGGATCGATCCTGACCAAAATTTTTAAAAAAAAAAAAATTTCTGCTCTTGATTTATTATCTTTTAATTGTTTGATTAATTTTTTAATTAATCATTAGTTGCCCTAAGACGAGATTAGCAACCCGAGGTCCCCACAACAGGTGGTATCAGAGAATAGGTTCTGGACTGAGATAGAAGCTGAGCGGGGTAGAGTGAGTCACATGCATTTATAGTATTGCATGATTATGCAGTATTTGATTCGATGATTTAATAAATTGCATGTGTTCTTGATCTACTTTTGAAATTGAATTGATTAATTTACTGATTTGTAAATTTTCGAATTCTTGTCGATGTTATTATAAGAATTTTCCCGGGTGATGTAAGCACCCAGAATCGAAGAGAACAGTGTTCTTTGGGTGACGTAAGCACCCCCAGACTGACAGATTTATATGGTTAGATTGAACAGAACTGTATTATTGCTCAGCTAAGTGAAGTATCTCTGATTGAACAGAATAGAATATCAGCGAATGAATAGATGTATTGCAGGTAGAAGTTGTTCTGAAGCACTGATCAGTTGTTCAGATATCTAGAAGATACCGATGAATGATGTATTATATTGACTATCTACCAACTTCAAGACCTAGAAACCAATTGATAGATTTTGATGAAGACATTCTGACAAAATAAAGGTATATTTATTTGTTGGTAAGTGCTTAGAACAGAGTTTTATTAATGTTTCTTTGCCACAACAAATAGAAATGATGAAAAGGAAAAAATATACCTTTTAGAAGCTGAATATTTTGAGTATTGAAGAAAGTTTTATTAGATTTTCAAGCCTATTATAATTCTTTGAATTGGAGATGATGAAAAAGCTCAAGATTGAGTTGTTTAATTATGGTTTGAATTCGAAGAATATGTCTGAATAAATGTTGATGACTGAAACATGTTATGAAAGACAAAGTCTTGTTTAATAGAACTGAAGCTGAATGATGAAGCAAAAGGACTGAAATTGTAAAGATGCTATAGTGTGTGAGAGAAACACATATTTAGCTACAATTTCTATTCCAGAAGTATACAAAGAATCAGAATGAAATTGCACCTGAGAATGAAATTTCAGGTAACAGATTTATTTTTTTTTGACATGTCTATTATTGGTGCAATAAATTCATGATAGCTGAAAGCTTATTATATGATCACCTCTGTATCAGAAAAGAGACTGTGAGAATTGAACTAAAGAATGAAACTATTGCTTCGATGAACTGAAACTGAATATGATTGTGTTTGAGATATCTGTTTATATTGCATAATAGATGATGATGTAATAATTGAATACAGATGAGTAGAAGAATTAATGATAAGAAGCGATTAAATTAGATCAGTAAGAACATAATGTGCAATTGAATATGATGATATAGAATCTCGAATTAAGATTCTGTGATTTCGGTTTGCTATATGATGTTTGATTACAGAAATATTTTGAAATAAGTATATTCAATGCACTAGATATGTTAATGATCTAAACCAGAATTGAAAGATATGCCGATGAATAGAGATGACAGATATATTTCAGTAAGATTCTTGACTTTAGTTTAAGTTGTGACCTGGAATTTATCAGAGAATTGATGAGTTTGTGAATTGACTACTGCTTTTGAGGTTTACAAAATAGATGATGATATGAAAATCAGTTACAGATGAGTCTTTTATTTGATTTTACTGAAGTTATTACATCATAAATCATGATTTTTGAAATTCTTGATATTGATTTTGAGGTTTTGGTACGACCTCAATCGATTTTGATTGACTCTTATTCTTTTATAGAGTCTGATTTGATCTACTCGTCTTGAGTTGAGATGCTAGTGAGTTGTTTTCACTTAGCATATTGGCATTCATATTATTGTTCTGTGGATGACCTTGACTTAAGTGAGTTTTCCTGATTATGAATTTCAAGAGTTACTGATTGGTTGATGTATACATTCAGTATATTATAATATTTATGACTCGTAACTGATAGAATTTCCAATTGAGATTTGGAAAATAGAACGAAGAGAAGAGATGAATGCGTGATTGATTGATCTTTTGAATTTATATGCTTGAGTATCGAGATAGATACTAAAACAGTCCGAATTACTGTAATCCAAATTAAGTGAGAATTGATTTTGAAGGATTAAAGCACATTGAGATGAGATCAAATTATTAGAATTCAATTGAGAAATAGAAATGAAGAATGAAACAGGCATTCGATCAATTGATTTCAGATTTTGGGTATTTTGGTTTGAATATTCAGATGAATATATGACCAATCAGAATGATTTTTGATTGAAAGCAATCCAGAACTGTTTAGAAGATGAAAGAAACACAGAAAGTAAACTGAAGCGATGAGAATTCAGTACAGAATGCCATATAGAGATATTAATTGAAGCCTCAGATCAGAATGAATGAATTCTATTATGATTGATTATCTGATTGTGCTTGATATTTCCGAAGAGAAATATCAGATTTTGAAGAAAATGCACAACAATGAATTTAAGATTCATTCAATAATTGTTTTATCAGAAGATAAAGTAAATAGAAGTAACAGAATTAGTACGTTTTTCGAAGTTAAACGTACAGAGAGTTTCTGATTAAGTTGAAAATCGTTGACTAGATTAGTTCGGTGACAGTTTAGAAATTCCAGAATTGGTATGAGATCATGATTTGAAAGAATATTTTGTGAAACTACCAAGATGAAACAGTTTATGTGAAGTAAACAGGTGGTAGTTATGAACAGATTGATTGAAATTACTGGATACGATAATCTGTCTATATGATCAAATCACTGAACTGTGACTAGATTCGTTGCAAAATGAATAGTAAGCCAAGAAATAATGTTTCAGATTGAAACATTGTGTTTACTATTACATTTTAATACAGATGATCCGAAGACTTTGAGTACTTTTTGAGGTAAAAGTACAACATGTTATCCTTGAATTGGAAGAATAATCAGAGAAGATGAATTGAATTTCGAGAATGAACTTTATCTTACATGATACCGATTATCAACAGCTCTGAATACTTTGAAATATGTGAATACAGCATGTTAAACTCTGATTCATAGATAGTCCGAATAGACTAATCAGATTTGTAGAATACACTATATGAGATGTGAATAACAGCTATCTATTCAGATCTGTGAAGAAGATAAAGATATGATGAAATTACAGGAATGATTAAAATCTATTGTCAGGATTAAGACTTTAGATTTATTCAACAAATGTGGCATCGATTGATTGATTGATGTTTTGAGAGTTGGTTATATGTAATTGCATTATACCATTCTTTGATTAATGGATTATCTGAGTTGATTTTCCAGATGTTGAGAATATTCTCAGAGCTTTAATACCTGATTCGGTATTATTTGTCTTGATGTGTTGCCACTTGAAGATTACAATTCCTGTAACAGCTAATGAGTCAATTTTAAGATAATGTTGTGATGATATGATGAAAAGAAATCCGATTTCTTTGTATTGAAATGATACTATTGAAGTATATGACATCAGATCAGACATGATTTGTCGATATCAGATCAGATTTGATTTGAGAGACACAAAGATGTTGAAAATGAATCTGTATGAAATGAAAACAGAAAAGAAGAATCAGAAGAAGTAATTGAAGGATAGATATAACTTTTGAAGCTGAAACTGACTCGTTAAGCATAAAAGTTATTCCTGGACATCATTTGATTCAGAATTGAGAAAGAACGAAGTTGAGATACAGATTCAGAATATGAATGTGAATACTGATTTTGAAGCGATGAACAGAATGACAGTGTAGACTTGATATATCTTCTATGCGGAGCATAGAATGATATCGAGAAAGAAACAAGTTGTCACTGAAGCTGAATTTCATTGACTAAGAGGTTAGACAGAATTGATGATTTTCTTTTCAGCTTGATATGATGGATCTGATTTGTTCCATATATCCAAGTTAAGGAAGTATCAGTTTGATTTTTTTTCATGTACTTTAATCAAATGAAATATATAGAGAAGCGATTCTGAGTTAAGTTGAATATTCAACAGATCCTTGATTAAGGAGAAAATTAACTCAGATTCTTTTCAGTGAATTAAAGTACAAGAGAATAGAAGCAGATTCGAAGTAATAATCTGACAAGAGATTGAAAGATGAAGAGATGAGATACGAAGTTCAGAGCTATATGATTGAAGTGAGAATCACTTCAGATAATCATTCAGTATATTAGAGTGAATAGTTCGATTGACTACGATTTCGAGGACGAAATCATTTCTTAGAGAGGAGGAATTGTAAGGCCCGAAAATATTAAATTATTAATTATGAGATTTGAGAATTAAATTTCATATTATGGGCTAATATTGATTTGAGAATTTATGGAAATGATAGATTTAATTTTCGAGCCGAAAATATTTAATTTGAGAATTTACGAATTTTGAGAATTAAATTTCGAGAATTCTTAAATTAAAAGAATAAATATTCGATTTGAATATTTATGGAATTTGAGATTAAATTCCATATTTCAAAAATTAAAGAAGATGTATTTTGAAGATGAAACCCGATCAGAGACTGATTTGCACATATCGAAGTTGGAAGGACTAAAGTGCAAACGGCCGAGATTATTTTATTTAATCCGAAATTATTTAATTTTAATCCGAGAATATTTAATTTGGGAATATTTAGAGTTTAGATTTAAATTCTAATATTCTTATATTATTTAGGATTGAAATTGAATTAAAAAGAAGGCCGAGGACTAAATTGCAATTTTTGAAGTTTTGGGGACTAAATTGCAATATTGTTTGAAATTATCTAAATTGAAAATGGATTACTCAGCACACTTACGTGCAAGTAGAAAAGAAAGGAAGGGAAGGAGAACAGAGCAAGTCGACACTTCTCATTTCTTTTGATTTCGATTTGTTCAAAACCCCGTAACTTTTGATCCGTTCGTCCAATTTCAATTCCGAAAAGTGTTTTGGAATCCTTGCAATGAAGGCTACGATTTGATGTAAGTATTTTTATATTTTAGTCAGGTTTCAAAATGAGAAAGGATCAGAACTCAGAACTTTCGTTGATTTATTGTGTTTTGAGTTCGATTTCGAATACGGTTTGACGATTTGATGTTGTATGCATATATCATAATTCCAGCTTTTGTTCCAGCATGTATTTCGATTTAGGTAGTTGCTGATATGCTATTCTTGTGCTGGTTATAGCTGATATGAGTTGAATTTGCTGATATGTGTATTAGAAATGAAGTCGATATTGTTCGGTTATCGATTTTTAATCGTTACTCTGCTGAATTTGAGATTTGAAGCTGTTTTGCTAGCTGATTATTGAGCTGCTATATTCTTGAGGATGTTAGGATGTTGTATCCATTTGATTCTTCAATTTCCTAATTGTATTGTCGATGAACAACCCAAGAACTTTGCATTCGAACCGACGAAGAAGCGAGAAAGGGTTGAATCATTATGGTTGAGGATGGAATGATGTTCTTGAGCTGATTTTGAGTTAATTGATCTTGAATAGATGGTGATGTGTATTCGTGACTATATTCTCAGATTTGAAGAATGAAAGAATACAGATTCGACTTGCGAAGGATTTGATGACGATGTGAAATTATCCTACCATGAAGTGTTCATGATGAATTAAGCTAAAGTTGGAAGATGAATTTGTGTGAGGATGATTCAGATGTGGAACATCGTCAACTCGAGAATGAAAGGTATAATGACAACATCGAGAGTCAGGGATTTTTGGAACTCAAGATCGATTCTTCTTGAGTTGTCCCGCCAAAACCACATACGTATTTATTGTTTTGATTTCTTTTGATGTTGTCGATCCATCTCAGGTAGTGAATCTTTGTTTTGAGTCGATACGATTATGATATGATATGATATTGAATTGATTCTATGCCAAGGTTGCGGTTAACCTTATTTTCTAGCCCGAAATGGCTACGATAGATGGATATCCATGTCAAGATCGGTTACGAATCTTGATGGCAATGAAGTGATAAGAATCAATTCTTGAGATAAGAGCGCTATATAAATTGAAGTCTTGATTTGAAATTTGAGTCGAAATATGCGTTATTGTTACTCTATTCTTGAGTTGACATGTTTAGAGTAGATATGAATTTATTTAACGCATTTATATGTCGATTATACTGAGAATGATTTCTCACCGGAGTTTATCCGGCTGTTGTTTTGTTTTGTATGTGTGCATCACAATAGATGGGACAGGAGCTGGTCTGAGATGACATAGACAGCTTGGGAGCGAGATTTAGCACGTGAGGACTCGGGTTTATAGCTGAACGAATATATATTAGAGTACATCAAACCTAGTAGAAGACTTGAGACTTGAAGCTCACTTATATCGTTGGTGTAGCTTGTGATTTAATGTCTTTTACGTTATCTGTTTGATGTAAGAATTGTAGAATTATATGCTCAAGTCGTTATATATGATTATATGCATGTTCCTAGATATTGTAGCATGCTTTTGGTGAATTATATTGTTGGTGCACGAATTTGACAGCACCAGAATTCTTCTGAAACATTATTTTTTTTCAAAACAGAGCTCCAGGATCGATCCTGGAATTTCACAGGATCGATCCTGGCACAAAATGATGCTGGACAGAAACTTTTCTAAAGTCCCAGGATCGATCCTGGAAGTTCCCAGGATCGATCCTGACCAAAATTTTTTTTTAAAAAAAAAAACTCTTGATTTATTATCTTTTAATTGTTTGATTAATTGTTTAATTAATCATTAGTTGCCCTAAGACGAGATTAACAACCCGAGGTCCCCACAAGAAATATGAGATAAATTGAAGTTATGCCACGAGGGAACCAACCAGGTCAAGAAAACAAAGATTGACCTCCTAGAGCTCAAACATGAGACATTTGAGATAGAAGCCTATGAAGATAGTGTAACACCCGGTATTTTAAATACGTGAATTCGCATGCATAATTAGGAAATTTATTTATTTAAAATTTTAGATTATGGGTTAAATTATTATGTGAATTATTTGTGCATGATTTAAATTATTTTCAAGCATTTAACCCATAATTAGTGATTTTTATGAATTATTGGTATTTGAATTATTTTATCGCGTAGACGGGACCGTGGATGGACGAGATGACAACTTTCTATCCAATTTATTTCATGAGCCTTTTAAGAGCCCAAAAATACTATTTTGAATTTTATTACCTCAAAAATTTTTAGTATTTAATTTTATATAATTTTAGGAGTCCGTTTTTATTCAAATTTAGCCAAAATAGTGACTTTTAATTATTTTTAAAATTCCCTTAATTATATATTTCGGGATTTTAATTTTAGTTATCAGATTTTACTTCTTAATTAGAGTTTTTAAGTTATATATTTTATATTTAAAAACCCTTATTAATATTTTAATTATCCTAAAACCTACTTTTAATTAAATTAAAAACCTAAACCTATTCTACCCAAACCTCTCACCCGATCACTCTCACACAGCCGCCACCCCCTCTCCTTCATTTCTTCTTCGACCGATCAGCAGCCTCCAAGAAGACTCCATAGCCCCGGTTCTTGAGGTTTTCAAGTTAAATCGTCGTCCCGTCGTCCCGGAATCGTCATCTACATTTATTTCTCTTCAACCGACGATGCAAGGCATGTTTTTATTCCTCTTTTTCGCACCATATCAGTGAATATTTTGTGTGTGTCGTGTATGCGTCGATTTGTTCTTGAGTTTTTCAGAAATCTAATTGGTTTTGTTCTTGGTGCTCGATCGTGTGTGTTCTTCATTCATGCTCACGTTTTCTTCCTCCATGGCGTGCCTAGCTGCTGGTAAGGGCTACCTAGGATGTGTGAGGGTGGTCTAGACTCGAGTGGCTTGAGTGGTTCGAGCCAATCGAGCCCAGAAAAGCTACAAGAGGAGATCGGGTCTAGGGGGGGCGCAGATTAGGGTGGGTTTGATGGAAGTGGGTGCTGGGCTCGGTGCATGGGCTGCATGGAGTCAGGGATAGGTTCATGTTTGGACCGCCCAGACGTGGGCTACATCTGGGCGGCGGGGCTTCGGCCAGGGGCAGCTGGAGCAGGGCGGCAGCAGCCCTAGAAGGGCTGCTGCTCGCGGTCGAGAGGAAGCAAGGGAGGGGGTCACGGGTTGGGCTGGATTCGTGGTCTGGGCCGGGTCTGAGTGGTCCGAGTTGGGTCAGTAGGGTAGTGGGTCGGGTTAAGTTGGTCCGGGTCCGGGTTAGGTGGGCCGGACTCGAGTCTTTTTAATTTTAAAGTATTTTATGATTTAATTGGTTTTTGGGCCAATTAATTGGAAATAAAATGATTTGGGTTCCATTTAATTATTTGGGTTAAATTTAATTATTATTGGGCTTAATTAAATTAATTAAGTGAGTCCACTAATTTTTATGGGCCTTGGGGGCCCATGGAAGTTATTGGGCCAGTCTTTGGGCTTTAGGGCCCATTGGGCCAGAATAAGTTGTTATTGGTCCAGGAGTGTTTTAATAGGCTTTAATTAATTAATTGGGCTTAAAAATGTAATGTTGGGCTTAAGTATGTTAATGGGCCAGTCTCAGTGTTAATGGGCCAGATTTAAGTAAATGGGCTTGAGTGTTAGGGCCAGCAGTTCAGTACAATCCATGAGAAATTGCATGTGTCCTAAATATATATTTAATTATTTTATGCATGAATGTTATTTTAGTATTTATATGTTAGTATAAAAATTAAATTAAATATATATGAAGGACACACATTTTATTTAAAGTACATGCATTCATGAAATAATTTTTATGCATGATTTAATGTTTAAGGTTGAGCAAAAGAAAATAATTTTATGTTGGAAGTTGAAGTAGTGTGACAATTTAAGGGGGATTCGTCCCCATATGTGAACTATTGAAGGGCAGTTTACTGCCAATTTAAGAGGTGATTCGTCACCGCCACGTATGTTGGTTTCCACGCTGATCAGTATTTAATGTATGATTTAAGGTTACACTATGGATACAACCATGCGATGTTAGAAAATAATTTGCTCCACAATGTTTATGTATTATGTATGATTATGATATTTACATTATTTTAAGTTATGTTATGTCATGATATTATTTTAAGCATGCTCATTCATGTATATGGTATGTATTAGTATTAAAGTGATTTAAATTATTTTAAATTCGTGTTAGGTTAGCATGTTGGGCTTCTAGGCTCACTACACTGGTATTGTGCAGGTGAGTACGTAGAGGACATAGTACCCACCGGAGGCGAGGACATATGAGTGGGCATGCAGTGATCCCCCGCGGCCGTTGTCTGAGTCTTCATGATTATGTTTCTATGGAATATTAAACATGTCGTTCTTTTTATTCATATTCAATTGTTTAGAACATCATTTTTATTTAATGCATGACTCAGACATTTACTTTATTAAATGTTGCATTTTATTTAAGTTATTTATTTTTAAAGATATTTATTCTGTGCATATATGTATGGGCATGTGTGTACATATATTTTAATTAGTATAAAAAAAAAATTCCGCATTTATTATTAGTAGTAGATGTTTCAATTGGTATCAGAGACGCGTTCTTGGTGGGGTCATCACTGCTATGCGAGCTCAGAAATCCACGCTACCGGTCTGTAAGTTTTAATTGCTTTTAGTATGATCTAGTAGTATCATGTTTAAGACTTAAGCATTTATGTTAGCAGAAAATTTTTAATTACTTAGTTATGCATGGCGATTTACGTAAAGAAATATGTGGTGGTGCAGAATGCCTCCCAGACCGATGAACAGACGTGGGGAATCTACACCTCCACCTCCGCAGAACCCACTTGCAGCATTGGAGCAAGCCAATGCTACTTTGATGGCAGGAGTTACTGCTCTGTTAGAGCAGCAGGCTTCACGTCCCAGAATGTCCCATGAGGAGGACGTAGCTGAGCGGTTCCAGAAGAAGGGGCCGAAGGAGTTCCTTGGTACCACCGATCCATTGGTGGCTGAGGGGTGGATTCGTTCTTTGGATTCCATCTTTGCATATATGGGGATCACAGATGCGGACAGGGTAAACTATGCGACGTATATGTTGAGGGGAGACGCAGCTCTTTGGTGGGAGGGTGCTGTCAGGGGAGTACACCTCCCTACACTGTCTTGGGCGGAGTTCAGGCGTGTCTTCTACGCCAAGTATTTCACGGAGGATGTGAGGAGTCGCATGATCCGGGAGTTTATGAGTCTCCGGCAGGGGGACAGGTCAGTGGTTGAGTACGTGAGCCAGTTCGAGAGGGGCTGTCATTTTGTGCCTCTGATTGCAGACAGTCCACCGGAGAAGATGAGGCAGTTTGTGGAGGCACTGAGAGCGGATATCAAGCACGACGTACGTATGATGGACGTCGCTACATATGAGGCGGCAGTTAGTAGAGCACTGAGGTCAGAGGAGGGTAGGAGAGAGATGCAGCGAGAGCAGCAGGGGAAGAGACAGATTCAGTCGGGGTATCAGCGACCATCTTCGCAGCCTCCTGCGAAGAAGCAGTTTACTGGGCCGGCTAAGGGCCCGAATCTGCAGCAGAGGCCGCAGCAGCAGAGGCCACAGCAGCATAGGGGCGGGGCCCCTAATGCTATAGGTTTTCCTACTTGCCCGAAGTTTCAGAAGATGCATTCGGGACCTTGTCTGTTGGGAGCAGGAGTTTGTTACCACTGCAGGGAGCCAGGGCATCAGATAGCTAACTGCCCGAGGAAGAAGAACACGACTGGTAGAGTGTTCGTCATGCAGGAAGAGGAGGCAGACCCAGACACCTCCTTGATCACCGATATATCTTACCCCTAGTATTTTATAATTTCTTCCTTTGGTTAAGAATTTCGATTTTCTTTGTGGAATTGTTGTTATTTGGGTTATCTATCTGCATGTTAGAATAAGAAGCATGTTTTACTTGTGATTAGAATTAAGGGTTATTAGTGTCTCGTTGGGGGAAAGTTTAGTAGTGGCATGAAATTGTTGGGAATTTTCTGCGTGCAGGGAGAATTCTAGTTAGAGGTAACTCCACGTTTGCGTTGCTAGATTCAGGGGCTACGCATTCGTTTATCTCCCTAGAGTTCATCAGACGGATAGGCATCACACCGGAGATTGCCAACAGTGGTTATGATGTCACTATGCCGTCAGGATAGATTATTACTACCTCTAGTGTCATCCGAGAGCTGGAGTTAGAGCTACAGGGACACTCCATTCGCGCAGATGTAGTGGTTTTGCCGTTAAGCGGCTTTGATTTGATATTGGGTATGGACTGGTTGACAGTCAATGGAGCTTCGATTGATTTTCGTCGGAGGTCAGTGTCAGTGAAACCGTCAGGAGGCGACCCGTTTACTTTCCATGCATCTCAGAGCAGTGATTTTTCTCAGGTGATATCCCTTATTCAGGCGAGGAAGTTGTTGAGACGGGGTTGCCAGGGGTTTCTAGCGAGTATTGTCACGGCCTCAGAACCATCTAGCAGATCATTATCAGAGATAGAGTTGGTTCGTGACTTTCCAGATGTCTTTCCGGAGGATGTTGCAGGAATTCCACCTGTGAGAGATGTGGAGTTCAGCATTGACTTGGTGCCAGACACCGTGCCTATCTCTAAGGCACCATACAGACTTGCTCCTACCGAGATGAAAGAGTTGAAGGAGCAGATACAGGAATTATTAGAGAAAGGCTTTGTTCGTCCTAGCTTTTCTCCATGGGGAGCTCCAGTGTTATTTGTGAAGAAGAAGGATGGCAGTATGAGACTGTGCATCGATTATCGAGAGCTTAATAGGGTCACAGTGAAGAATAAGTACCCACTGTCGAGGATAGAGGACTTATTTGATCAATTGCAGGGAGCTTCGGTGTTCTCCAAGATCGACCTACGATCTGGTTACCATCAGCTGCGAGTTAGAGAGGCAGATGTGTCCAAGACTGCTTTTCGGACACGTTATGGGCATTACGAGTTCTTGGTGATGCCATTTGGGATGATCAATGCTCCAACGGTTTTCATGGATCTCATGAACCGAGTTTTTCAGCCGTATCTAGATCAGTTCATCATAGTCTTCATTGATGATATCTTGATCTACTCTAGGAGCATTGAGGAGCATAGACAGCATCTATAGACAGCCTTGCAGACTTTGAGGGAGCATCGTTTGTATGCCAAGTTCAGCAAGTGCGAGTTTTGGCTCGAGCAGGTGGCATTTCTTGGCCACATTATTTCGAGAGATGGGATTGCAGTTGATCAGTCGAAGGTTGAGGCAGTGCAGAATTGGGGTATTCCGAAGAATGCTTCGGAGATTCGCAGTTTCTTGGGTTTGGCAGGATATTATAGGAAGTTCATCAAGGGTTTTTCCTCTATTGCAGTACCCTTGACTTCCTTAACCAAGAAGAATGCGAAGTTTATTTGGAGTCCAGACTGTCAGAGGAGCTTCGATCAGCTGAAGGAAGCACTCACTACCGCACCGGTTTTAGCAATGATAGTACCGCACGAGGAGTTAGTGGTGTACACCGACGTGTCTAAGCTAGGTTTAGGCGCAGTACTTATGCAGTGTGGTAAGGTTATTGCTTATGCGTCGAGGCAGTTGAAGATTCACGAGCAGAACTACCCGACACATGATTTGGAGTTAGCAGCAGTGGTCTTCGCTTTGAAAATCTGGAGGCACTATCTGTATGACGAGAAGTGCAAGATTTTCACGGATCACAAGAGCCTCAAGTACTTCTTCACTCAGAAGGAGTTGAACATGAGGCAACGGAGATGGTTGGAGTTAGTGAAGGATTATGACTGTGACATTAGCTACCATCCAGGTAAAGCTAATGTAGTGGCCGATGCTTTGAGTCGGAAGTCGTCAGTGGTATCCTGTTTGTCAGTGCAGCTACCACTGCAGAGTGAGATTCAGAGGTTTGATTTGGAGTTTTACTCGAGTGTTCATGCATCGAGCTTGTCAGTATTGACGGTGCAGCCGATTCTGCGAGATCGGATCAGAGTTGGACAGACTACTGATGAGGAGTTACAGCATTGGAGGCTGAGAGATGAGGCCAAGGGTGGTCGTCTTTATACAGTTGTGGATGGCATTGTTCAGTACCGTGGTAGGATGTGGGTATCGAACGTCGATCAGTTGAGAGCTGAGATTTTAGCAGAGGCTCACACATCTCCGTACTCCATTCACCCCGGAAGTACAAAGATGTACAGAGATTTGCAGCTATTGTATTGGTGGCCCGGGATGAAAAGAGACATCGGGAGAGTGGTGTCAGAGTGCTTGACTTGTCAGCAAGTCAAGACAGAGCATCAGCGTCCAGCAGGACTTCTTAGACCTCTTCCTATTCCGGAATGGAAATGGGAGAATATTACGAATGACTTTGTAGTTGGCTTACCGAGGAGTGCCAGAGGTTGCACAGCTATTTGGGTGATCGTGGATAGACTCACCAAGTCAGCTCATTTCTTACCGGTGAGGACTACTTACTCGTTGACACAGTATGCAGAGCTTTACATTAAGGAGATTGTTAGACTGCATGGCATACCAGTGTCGATAGTATCAGACAGAGATCCGAGATTTACGTCTGCGTTTTGGAGGAGTTTGCACACTGCATTGGGGACTAGACTTTTGTTCAGTACAGCGTTCCATCCCAGACAGATGGTCAGTCTGAGAGAGTGATCCAGGTTCTCGAGGATCTACTGAGAGCTTGTGTCATCGACTTTCAGGGCTCGTGGGAGAAGAGACTGCCATTAGTAGAGTTTACCTATAACAACAATTTTCAGTCGTCTATAGGTATGGCTCCTTATGCAGCATTGTACGGAAGGAGGTGCAGATCTCCTGTGCATTGGGATGAGGTTGGTGAGAGGATTTTACTTGGACCTAAGATTGTGCAGCAGACAGCTGATATTGTGACACAGATTCGGGATCGCATGAGGACTGCTCAGAGTCGTCAGAAGAGTTATGCAGATACTCGACGACGAGATTTGGAGTTCGCTGTAGGTGATCACGTATTCCTGAAGGTGTCACCTATGAAGGGAGTAGTGCGATTTGGCCGGAGAGGCAAGCTTAATCCGAGGTATATAGGGCCATTCGAGATCTTGGAGAGAGTTGACACGTTGGCCTACCGTTTAGCTCTACCACCAGGGCTAGCGGCAGTGCACAATGTATTCCATGTATCCATGCTTCGGAGATACATCTCGAACCCGTCACATGTGTTGGATTTTGAGCCTTTTCAGTTGACACCGGAGTTAGCATTTGAGGAGAGGCCTATACGGATCTTGGCTAGGGAGGAGCGGAGGCTTAGGACGCGTGTCATACCGATGGTCAGAGTCCAGTGGCTGAATCACTCGGAGGAGGAAGCTACTTGGGAGACCGAGGCAGATATGAGGACTCGCTACCCGGAGTTGTTCGGGTAAGTACTTTAATTTCGAGGACGAAATCCAATTTAAGGGTGGGGAGAATTGTAACATCCGGTATTTTAAATACGTGAATTCGCATGCATAATTAGGAAATTTATTTATTTAAAATTTTAGATTATGGGTTAAATTATTATATGAATTATTTGTGCATGATTTAAATTATTTTCAAGCATTTAACCCATAATTAGTGATTTTTTTGAATTATTGGTATTTGAATTATTTTATCGCGTAGACGGGACCGTGGACGGACGAGATGACAACTTTCTATCCAATTTATTTCATGAGCCTTTTAAGAGCCCAAAAATACTATTTTGAATTTTATTACCTCAAAAATTTTTAGTATTTAATTTTATATAATTTTAGGAGTCCGTTTTTATTCAAATTTAGCCAAAATAGTGACTTTTAATTATTTTTAAAATTCCCTTAATTATATATTTCGGGATTTTAATTTTAGTTATCAGATTTTACTTCTTAATTAGATTTTTTAAGTTATATATTTTATATTTAAAAACCCTTATTAATATTTTAATTATCCTAAAACCTACTTTTAATTAAATTAAAAACCTAAACCTATTCTACCCAAACCTCTCACCCGATCACTCTCACACAGCCGCCACCCCCTCTCCTTCATTTCTTCTTCGACCGATCAGCAGCCTCCAAGAAGACTCCATAGCCCCGGTTCTTGAGGTTTTCAAGTTAAATCGTCGTCCCGTCGTCCCGGAATCGTCATCTACATTTATTTCTCTTCAACCGACGGTGCAAGGCATGTTTTTATTCCTCTTTTTTGCACCATATCAGTGAATATTATGTGTGTGTCGTGTATGCGTCGATTTGTTCTTGAGTTTTTCAGAAATCTAATTGGTTTTGTTCTTGGTGCTCGATCGTGTGTGTTCTTCATTCATGCTCACTTTTTCTTCCTCCATGGCGTACCTAGCTGCTGGTAAGGGCTACCTAGGATGTGTGAGGGTGGTCTAGACTCGAGTGGCTCGAGTGGTTCGAGCCAATCGAGCCCAGAAAAGCTACAAGAGGAGATCGGGTCTAGGGGGCGCAGATTAGGGTGGGTTTGATGGAAGTGGGTGCTGGGCTCGGTGCATGGGCTGCATGGAGTCAAGGCTAGGGTCATGTTTGGACCGCCCAGACGTGGGCTACGTCTGGGCGGCGGGGCTCCGGCCAGGGGCGGCCGGAGCAGGGCGGCAGCAGCCCTAGAAGGGCTGCTGCTCGCGGCCGAGAGGAAGCAAGGGAGGGTGTCACGGGTTGGGCTGGATTCGTGGTCTGGGCCGGGTCTGAGTGGTCCGGGTCGGGTCAGTAGGGTAGTGGGTCGGGTTAAGTTGGTCCGGGTCCAAGTTAGGTGGGCCGGACTCGAGTCTTTTTAATTTTAAAGTATTTTATGATTTAATTGGTTTTTGGGCCAATTAATTGGAAATAAAATGATTTGGGTTCCATTTAATTATTTGGGTTAAATTTAATTATTATTGGGCTTAATTAAATTAATTAAGTGAGTCCACTAATTTTTATGGGCCTTGGGGGCCCATGGAAGTTATTGGGCCAGTCTTTGGGCTTTAGGGCCCATTGGGCCAGAATAAGTTGTTATTGGTCCAGGAGTGTTTTAATGGGCTTTAATTAATTAATTAGGCTTAGAAATGTAATGTTGGGCTTAAGTATGTTAATGGTCCAGTCTCAGTGTTAATGGGCCAGATTTAAGTAAATGAGCTTGAGTGTTAGGGCCAGCAGTTCAGTACAATCCATGAGAAATTGCATGTGTCCTAAATATATATTTAATTATTTTATGCATGAATGTTATTTTAGTATTTATATGTTAGTATAAAAATTAAATTAAATATATATGAAGGACACACATTTTATTTAAAGTACATGCATTCATGAAATAATTTTTATGCATGATTTAATGTTTAAGGTTGAGCAAAAGAAAATAATTTTATGTTGGAAGTTGAAGTAGTGTGACAATTTAAGGGGGATTCGTCCCCATATGTGAACTATTGAAGGGCAGTTTACTGCCAATTTAAGAGGTGATTCGTCACCGCCACGTACGTTGGTTTCCACGCTGATCAGTATTTAATGTATGATTTAAGGTTACACTATGGATACAACCATGCGATGTTAGAAAATAATTTGCTCCACAATGTTTATGTATTATGTATGATTATGATATTTACATTATTTTAAGTTATGTTATGTCATGATATTATTTTAAGCATGCTCATTCATGTATATGGTATGTATTAGTATTAAAGTGATTTAAATTATTTTAAATCTTTGTTAGGTTAGCATGTTGGGCTTCTAGGCTCACTACACTGGTATTGTGCAGGTGAGTACGTAGAGGACATAGTACCCACCGGAGGCGAGGACATATGAGTGGGCATGCAGTGATCCCTCGCGGCCGTCGTCTGAGTCTTCATGATTATGTTTCTATGGAATATTAAACATGTCGTTCTTTTTATTCATTTTCAGTGGTTGGTACTAGTATATATATTTTTATTGAAATATTTTCAGTGCATGCAAACTTTTATTCAATTGTTTAGAATATCATTTTTATTTAATGCATGACTCAGACATTTAATTTATTAAATGTTTCATTTTATTTAAGTTATTTATTTTTAAATCTATTTATTCTGTGCATATATGTATGGGCATGTGTGTACATATATTTTAATTAGTATAAAAAAAAATTCCGCATTTATTATTAGTAGTAGATGTTTCAGATAGCGATGAGGAGTAAGCCAACATTTGTCTCATGGCCAAGGATGATGACAACGCCTCCGACGACGATGATGAGGTACCATCTTACGATGAATTACTACAAGCTTGTAAGCTTATGTTTGACATGGAGAAATCACTTAGAAAAGAAATTAGAAACCTCAAAAATGAATTAGAATCTAAGGAGCATGAAAACCTAAGATTAAAGGATGATATATCTCACTTAGAAAAATCTTTTGATAAGTTCAATGTTAGTCGTAATAAATTGAATAATCTACTTAGGATGCAGAAATGTAGTTTTGATAAGGGTGGAATAGGGTATGAAAAGAAATCAATAGACTTTACTAGTCTCATTGTTAAAGCTAAAATGAGATCACCCCCTACATGCTCTTATTGTTGTAAAATTGGTCATGTTAGACATAAATGTAGATCTTTAAGATTTCAATATGATCAAAAGAGTTATATGAAATGAAGGCCTAAGAGTACTTAACAACTCATCAGTTGGCATTATGAGATCATGATCTAAGGGAGTTCATCATAGACCGGTTTAAACTGCCTTGACTTGCGACTGGTCTTCCTGATGAACGATGCTTTGTCCAAGAAAATAGGTTTTTAAAGAGGCCATAGCCCTACCTACTACTGGGAGCACTCTTAGAAAGTGGCGATGATGTTGCTATGAGAGACTAAACTCTTAGAAGTCTATTTTTGTGAGGACCTCGGATTGCTAATCTCGTATTAAGGCAACTAATGATTCATGAAACAAATCAATTAGAATATTAAAACCAAGAGCTAAAAAAAAAATTTTTTTTTTTAAAATCCGAAGCCTCGCTCGATCGGATAAAATCCCCCGATCGAGCGAGCAAGAAAACATTTCTCTCGGTCTGTAGCACAAATGGCCTCGCTCGATCGGATGAATTCGTCCGATTGAGCGAGCCACACTCCAGAGCTCTCGGGTTCCAAGATTTCCATGCTGCGCTCGATCGGTGCATCTCACCCGATCGAGTGGCACCATGTACAGCAATTTGGCAGAACACTCCTCTTGCTGTCAAACTTGGAACAAGTGATCTAAATCATCACAAATCAACCTCAAACATGTTCCATAAAATCTAGAACTGGTATAATTACATGAACAAGATTTCAAGCATCTAATCATGCAATCAAATGAATCCCATAAATATCAAGAAACTACAAACTATTCAAGACGTCAAAATCTCATTTACAAGTTTCTAATATTCTTGCTAAGTTTGCTGTAATTCTCACTATCATTCTTCCGCTTAAACCCGAGTCCACACTTGCTAAATCTCGCTCCCGAGCTGTCCATGTCATCTCAGACTAGCTCCTGCCCCACCTGTTGCAATGCACACATACAAAACAAAGAAACAGCCGGATAAACTCCGGTGAGAAACATATTTCCCAGTAAAAGAAACTAACATGCAAATCAAGTTATATATATCAAAATCATGATATAAATAAAAGACAATGCATGATTAAAAATAGGTTTCTCTCAAGAAATCTCTCGTTTCATCGGTTGGGATCCCGAGAAGAAGATATCATAACTAACCACCGACTCTCCCGATCGAGGTGGGGTTACTTATCTTACTTCTCTAGACTTTGAAGCCACTATATATGTAAATCAGACACTAGGCTAACTCAACCACCCAGGCCATACATATATAATCCCTCAAATCGTCTAACCGAACGTTTTCGTTCATTTCAAAATCAAAGAATAAGTCTTGCAAGATGAATGCAACATATATCATCATAATAGCATTCATTAACATCAAAGACTCATTCCATAATTCATAGAAGAGCATATAAAAGCAAGTAATCAAATAAGTATGTGATTTAGGAAACTCGATACAAACCATCTCGAGTTATAATCCCATTCAAGTAGTAGTCCACTTTTACCTTCGTATTTCTTCTATTCTGAATTCTTCAAATCTGAACTGCAATCTCAAAACCTTCACATAAAGCTTCGTTCAATACATTCATTTCAGAATCGAGTCAAAATCATCAACACATTCGATCAAATGCATTTCAAACCTCCCTTCTTCTTCTTCAATTCGAATTTGGAGTCTTGAGTCGTTAGCCTTCAAAACTAGTCTAAAATCGAGGAATAAAAATGCTATATCATCGATAACATTTCAAAGAACATCTCATCTTGATAATCAGCTATCAAACTAGTCTCAAAACATGAATCGACGGCGTAGCGATTCAAAATCGGTAACCGACTTAATATCGACTTCGAAGCTAACTTCTTTAACTTCATAAGAAAATCATACGTGCATCTAAATCATTAATACATCATTCTAATCCTCATAACAGCAGCTAAGTATATCAAATACAAGCTGGACATCATAACAAGTTCATTCCTTAATCCATATTCGATCCGGTTTCGAAAATAAACGATACAACATATCAAGAACATGATCATGTACCAAAGTACTGATCTCTACCAAATTTCGTTATTCAAAACATGCCAAGATGATTAAATACTTACATCAAGTCGAAGTCCTCGTCGCAAGGATTCCAGAACATCTTTTGGAATCGAAATCGGACGATCGGATCAAAAGTTACGGCAATTTGAAAATCAGAAATCAAATCAAAGAAAAATATCGCGGCTCTCTGTTCAGAATTCTCAAACTTTTCTGAATGAAATATGAGTGATACACGTATTCATGCTGATAATTAAAATTAAAATCGGATATGTATTTCTTAATTGCAATTTAGTCCCTCAAATCTTCCTTAATTGCAATTCAGTCATCGGCCTTCGTTTTAATTCAATTTCAATCCAAAATAATTTAAGAATATTAAAATTTAAATCAAACTCTAAATATTCCCAAATTAAATATATTCGGATTAATCAAATAATCTCGGCCTTTTGCATTTTAGCCCTTCAATTTTGATATTTGCAAATCAGTCCCTTATCGAGTTATATCTTTAAAATTAATCTTCTTTAATTTCCGAAACATGGAATTTAATCTTGAATTCCATAAATATTCAAATCGAATATTTATTCTTTTAATTTAAGAATTCTCGGAATTTAATTCTCAAAATCCGTAAATTCTCAAATTAAATATTTTCTGCTCGAAAATTAAATCTATCATGTCCATAACTTCTCAAATCAATATTAGACCATAATATGGAATTTAATTCTCAAATCCCATAATTAATAATTTAATATTTTCGGGCCTTACAATTCCTCCCCTCTAAGAAATGATTTCGTCCTCGAAATCGTAGTCAAATCAAATATCAAGTCTGATAGATTGAATGATTATCTAAAGTTATTCTCACCTCAATCATATAACTCTGAACTTCGTATCTCATCACTTCATTTCTTATTAGATCCTTTCTTCGGATATGCTTCTATTCTCTTTGGTATCTATTCAGTTGTACTTTCAGTCATTGAAAAGAATTCGTTCTGAGCTGCTTCTTTCTTCAATTAAAGATTTGTCGACTAATCGACTTAACTCAGAATCTTTTCGATATCTATTTCATCTAATTAAAGTACATAGGAAGAATCTACTGATACTTCCTTCACTTATATACATGGAACAATTCAAATTCATTGAACAATTCGGATTCATTGTATCAAGCTGAAAAGAATAAATCTTTCCCATCGTCAATTCCATCTGACATCTCATTCAATGAAGTTCAGTATTTGTGTCGACTTGTTTCTTTCTGAATATCATTTGATGTTCTAGATAGAACATATATCAAGTCTAAGCTGTCATTCAATTCAGTGCTTTAAGATCAATAGTCAACTTCATATTCTGAATCTGCAAATTAAACTCTGCTTTTTCTCTATTCTGAATTGAATGATGTTTCAATAATAACTTTTCCGCTTAACGAATCAGTTTCAGTTTCAAAAGTTTTATCTATCATTCAATTACGAATTCTGGTTTTTCTTCTCTGTTTTCATTTTGTACAGATTCATCTTCAAAATCTTTGTGTGTCTCAAATCAAATCTGATCTAATATCAACAATTCATGTCTGATCTGATATTATATACTTCAATAGTAACATTTCAACACAAAGAAATCGGATTTTCTTTCATCATATCCTCATAGCATTATCTCAAACCCGGCTCAATAGCTGTTACAGGAATTATAATCATCAAGTGGCAACACATCAAGTCAAGTAATACCGAATCAGGTATTAAAGTTCTGAGAATAGTCTCAATATCTGGAAAATCAACTCAGATAATCCATCAATCGACGAATGATGTAATACAATCACATATAACCAACTCTCAGAACATCAGTCAATCCATCGATGCCACATTCTGTCGAATAAATCTAAAGTCTTAATCCTGACAATAAATTTTCATCATTTCTGTAATTTCATCATATCTCTATCTTCTTCACAGATCTGAATAAATAACTGTTATTCACATCTCATACAGTGTATTCTAAAATTTTGATTAGTCTATTCGGACTATCTATTAATCAGAGTATAATATGATGTAGTCACAGATTTCAAAGTATTCAGAGCTGTTGATAATTGGTATCACATCAAGTGAAGTTCATTCTCGACATTCGATTCATCTTCTCTGACTATTCTTTCAATTCAAGGATAATATATTGTACTTTTACCTCAAAAAGTACTCAAAGTCTTCGGATCATCTGTATTACAATTTAATAGTAAACCCAATGTTTCAATCTGAAACAATATTTCTTGGCTTACTGTTCATCTTATAACGAATCTAATCACAATTCAGTGATTTGATCATACAGACAAATCATCGTATACAGTAATGTCAATCAATTTGTTCATAACTACCACATGTTTACCTCATCTATACTGTTTCATCATGGTAGTTTCACAAAATATTCTTTCAAATTATAATCTCGTTTCAATTTTTGGAGTTTCCAAACTATCACTGAACTCATCTGGTGAACGATCTTCAAATTCATCGAAAACTCTCGGTACATTTAACTTCAAAAATGTACTAGTTCTGTTACTTCTATTTGCTTTATCTTCTGATAAAACAATTATCGAATGAATATTGAATTCATTGTTGTGCAATTCTTTAAATTCTAATATCTCTTTTCGGAAATATCAGGCACAATCAAATAATCAATCATAATAGAATTCATTCATTCGGATCTGAGGCTTCAATTTATATCTCAATCTGGCATTCTTTACTGAATTCTCATCACTTCAGTTTACTTTCTGTGTTTCTTTCATCTTCTGAACAGTTTTGGCTTACTTCTAATCAAAATCATTCTGATTGGTGATATATTCGTCTGAATATACTCAAACCAAAATACACAGAAATCTAAAATCAATCGATCAATGCCTATTTCATTTCTCACTTCTTTTCCAAATACCGAAAATTCATATCATCTAACCAAAAAATCATGGATCATATTCAAATTCTTCTATCAGTTACGAGCTAAAAATCTTAAAATACGTTGAAATGTCATCAAAGGATCAATAATTCTCAAAATCAAAAGAAATAAATCAAGATTGAGAAAATCCCTCAATCAAGGTCATCCAAAATCAAATCTTCTGGATAACAAACTCTGCAAAGTGAAAACAACTCACTTGCATCACATAACTCAGAATGAGTAAATCACTCAGGCTCTATGAACAAAACAAGGAGAGCCACTCGAAATCAAACATTTCAAGAATTATATGTCCAATTGATGTAGTCGATTCAGCATAATCAAAGAAAAGACTCACCTGTAACTGATTTTCATATCATCATATATCTTCTAAACCTCAAAATTAATATTTAGTTCATAATCTCATCAAGTCGGTAATTCATAAATTCATCAATTCATCAATTCACTATTGAATTCCAGTTCACAACTTAAACTAAAGTCAAAAATCTTACTGGAACATATCTGTAATCTCTATGCATTGGCATACCTATCAATGTTGATTTAGATCTTAAACATATTTAGTGCATCGAATATACTGATTTCGGAATATTTCTGTAATCAAACATCATACATCAATCCGTCACAGAATCTTAATTCGAGATTCCATATCATATCATCATATTCATATGCACATCATGTTCTTGTTGATCTAATTCAATCGTTTCTTCTATTCATCAATTCTATTTCAGTTCTCCTTTGATCAGACTATTCATACTTCTCCTCAATACTCGAGTTCTGATCAAGAACCAATTCTACTTCATTTTCACGGAATACATGCTTCCAATCAACTCATATATTCAGGTACACATGTACTTCGTAAAGCATAAAACATACTGATTGGTTAAATCACAAAATCAAGTGATTCAATAATCTGAAAATATCACTAATCAGTACTTGGTTATAATCTCATAATCTATCATGCATCGTAACCAAATATTTCCCATATGAACAACATCATGTTCAATTTCATTTCATTGAAGCAATAGTTTCATTCTTCAACTCAATTCACAAATTCTCTTTCTGACACAGAGGCTAAAATATAACACAGCTTTCAGCTATCATATATCTCTTGCACCTACAACATCAACAGGTGAAAACAACATAAACATGTTACTTGTAAGTCTCATTCTCAGGTGCAATATTATTCTGATCCTCTGTATACTTCTGCTATTTATTCTTCATTCGAATCTTCTTAGAATCTATGTTTCTTCGAACAGATTCTAGCACATCTACCTAACTTTCTTTACACTGCTTGGTCGTATATCTTCCTACACAATTACTGTAATAATTTCTAATATACTCTGCATTCAGAATCAGAATAATCCATCTTGATTCGCTAGAGTTAAAGATTTATTTTCATATCATGCACTTCATATCTGTTCTAGAAATAAAATTGTAGATAAAGTTGTGAGTATCTCACATACTCTTGCATGTCTACAATTTCATTCTCTTAAATCATTATTCAGCTTCAATTCTCTTAGACAGGGCTATGTCTTTCAGAAAATGTTTCAATCATCAACATTTATTCAGACATATTCTTAGAATTCAAGCCATTATATAATTCACTCAATCTTGAGCTTTCTTATTATCATCTACAATTCAGAGAATCATAGTAGGCTTGAAAATTCTAATAAGGCATTCCTCAAATTCAAAATATTCAACTTCTATAGGGTATATTTTTCTTTCTCATCATTTCTATCTGTTGTGGCAAAGAATAATAAACAAAAGTATGTTCTAAGCACTTACCAACAATCAATATACCTCTGTTCTGTCGAAATTTCCTCATCAAAATCTATCAGCTGGTTGCTAGGTTTCGAAGTTGGTATTCAATTAATCTGATCTGATATTCATCTGAATCTTTCCGATATTTGAACAACTGGTCAAGTTCTTCGAGCCAACTGTTACCTACAACATCATCTATTCATTTGCTGATATTCTGTTCTATTCAATCAGAGATACTTCATTCAACTGAGCAATACCGTTCTGTTCCGTTCAGTCTGACCATATCATTATGTCAATCTGGGGTGCTTACATCACCCAAAGAACACTATTCTCTTCGATTCTGGGTGCTTACATCACCCGGGGGAAATCTTATAACAAAACAGTATGAAATTCAAAAATTTACAAATCAGTAAATCAGGCAGTTGAATTTTAAAGATGGATCATGCTCACATGCAATTTATCAAATCATTGAATCATCAAATCGAGTAATGCATAATTATGCAACACTAAAAATACATGTGACTCAATCTACCCCGCTCAGCTTCTATCTCAGTCCAAGAACTTACTCTCTGATACCACCTGTTGTGAGGACCTCGGGTTGCTAATCTCGTATTAAGGCAACTAATGATTCATGAAACAAATCAATTAGAATATTAAAACCAAGAGCTAAATTTTTTTTTTTTTTTTAAATCCGAAGCCTCGCTCGATCGGATAAAATCTCCCGATCGAGCGAGCAAGAAATCATTGCTCTCGGTCTGTAGCACAAATGACCTCGCTCGATCGGATGAATTCATCCGATCGAGCGAGCCACACTCCAGAGCTCTCGGGTTCCAAGATTTCCATGCTGCGCTCGATCGGTGCATCTCACCCGATCGAGCGGCACCATGTACAGCAATTCGGCAGAACACTCCTCTTGATGTCAAACTTGGAACAAGTGATCTAAATCATCACAAATCAACCTCAAACATGTTCCATAATGTAAGGCCCGGGATTATTTAATTTTAATCCGAGAATATTTAATTTGGGAATTATAAGAGTTTAGAAGTAAATTATAATATTCTTAAATTGAAAAGGATTGAAATTGAATTAAATCGCTTTTCCAGGGACTGAATTGCAAATAGCCAATAGTTCAGGGACTAAACTGCAATTTGGCTAATAATTATCTAAAGATATATCTATTTTCAGCCCTTTTCACGTGAAAATCAGAAACAAAAGGCAGAGAACTCAGAATTCCACCTCCAAACGCCATTTTCATATTTTTTTCAGCCGCAAAAGCTCCGTTAACTTGCGATCCGGTCGTCAGAAATTCCGAATAAATATATATCTGCGATCACTACTTCGAGAACTTCGTTTTGGTACAAGTTTCATTCATCTTTCTCATACTTTATTTTATGTTGAAGATGGGTTGATATTCTTTTTGGTTATATATGTGATTGAGCTGTTACCGGTTACGTATTCGCAGACAGTTCGGAAAAAGACTATCGTTCGGATTTTATATGATTTTATGAAGCAAAATTCGAACCCTACCCTATCTTATTATGATGATTTTCGAATTATGTGTGATGATATGTTAGAGATAATGAGTTATATGGATTGTTGGATCGATTGTGATATTGTTTGGATTGCCGGTTTGTAGCCGTTATGCCGTCGATTCGCAAAATGTCAAGACTTTGATATTATTGATTAAAAGGAGCATGGTTTGAATTGCATCTGATCTTGTTAGTTCTTTGATATGTTATTTCTCAGCTTTCATTCGAAGATTTACGACTCGAGAATCCCGATTTGAACCGAGAAGGAGTTGAAGCAAGGTTTGCTAGCATTGCACTTGAGATTGAGTTGAGAAATTAAGCAACCTTTTGATATGATTTATCATTGATGTCATTGTAGATTTAAAGTACTTTCAGACTCGACATCGAAAGGTATAAATGATAGCGAATCCAGATGGGATAGAACACTCGAAATAGCTATCGTTTCGAGTATTCCCTTGTTAATCACATACTTGGTTGATTATGTATTTTATGTGATTAGATGCTTTGATTGCTTTACATGCTTATGTGATTAGTTGTTCAAGATGTTTTATAGCATTTAATGCATACAGAACATGTTGCATTCATCTTGAACTCCAGTCTGAAAAGCACAGAGGGTTGAAAGGTCTAGAGTGCATATGACATTTGGAGGGCTGTAGTTGAGTGGCACGGATTGTAGACTTACTTCCAGAGCCAGAAGACTCACTATAGTTGCACCAAAGTCAGAGGAAATAAAGTATTTAACTTCACCTTGATTGGTGAGTTGGTGTTCGTTAAAGATTTTATTTCCTCGGGATCCCAAAGAACTTATATTCGATTGATATCAGCTTGATAGCCTCTTTTGCCATATGCATTGCATTCACGTTTATTATCTCACGCTTTATATTGTTTATACTGGGATTTTATTCTCATCGGAGGTATCCGGCTATTGCTTTGTTTTGTATGTGTGCATGGCAATAGGTGGGGCAGGAGCTGGTCAGAAAAGACAGGGATAGCTCGAGATAGAGTCTTAGCATGTGAGGATACGGGTTGTAGCAGCAAGACATGTACTTTGAGTGGATAAACATGTTAGAAAAGAATACAAGAATGTTGTATAAGTTGTTAACTACATGTGTAACTTGTGTAGGAAAGCTTATCAGATGTTATTAGATTGCATGTTTATTATTTTGAAGCTTATATCAGAATATGTGTTGATATGTTTCAAGTTGGACAGCAAAAATATTTCCTGCATTTTTCTGGAAACTGTAGCCCGCTCGATCGGTAGAAAGTCATCAATCGAGCGAGGCTCTTTTTGTGCAAGGCAGAGAAATCAATTTTGTGCCCGCTCGATCGGTAGAAATTCACCGATCGAGCGAGGCCAAATATGTCTTGGACCCGAGAGTTTTAGTTTGAGCTCGCTCGATCGGGCAAATTTTGTCGATCGAGCGAGACTGTGTAATTTTAAAAAAAAAAAAAAATTAGCTCTTGGTTCTTTATTTTCTGTGTACTTGATTTATTGTTAAATTTAATATATTTCCCTAAGATAAGATTAGCAACCCGGGTCCCCACAACAGGTGGTATCAGAGCATAAGTTTTTGGATTTAGTTAGAAGTTGATGAGCGGGGTAGATTGAGTCTGTCTGATTGTTTGATCTTATGACATGAGATGACATGTTGCATCTGATTATGTGCATTATTTGCTAGCATGCATTATATTGCAATAATTATGGGATTGCATGATTATGTGCTTGTATTGCTATTGCATGCTATGCAATTGTATTCCAGATTTTCCTCAGTCAGAACCTGAATTCTCATGAGAATGCATGAGAATGCTTATCAGAGAAGGATGGAATAAATTGCTGCATATGATATTGTTTATGCACTAATCTGTTTGACAATCAGATATGCCTCCCCGTAAAGCACCGGCCATTAGACAGCCATTAGTGGTTCCTCCAGCTGAACCAACACCAGTACCACCGCCAGCTGTCGAACCCCAGAATGCATAGGGTAGTACATCTGCTGACCCTATGGATCCTACTGCTACTCCAATGGAGACTTTACTGAAGCGATTTCAGTCATTCAACCCGCCAACATTGAAAGGAACAGAAAACTCAGTGGATTGTGAGAATTGACTTGAAGATATAGAACAGCTATTTGAATCACTCGACTATACAGATGATCGTCGTATCCGACTGGTAATACATCAACTCCATGAAGTTGCCAAAAGTTGGTGGATTACAACAAAACGGGCATTAGAACAACGAAGTACGATTATCACCTGGACTGTCTTTAAAACTGAGTTCTATCAACGTTTCTTTCCAGTCTCCTACAGGAAGGATAAGGGTGCTGAATTTGCCAATCTAAGGCAAGGCAACTTGAATATTGAGGAATATGTGGCCAAATTTTCAATTCTTTTGAAGTTTGCACCACATATAGCAGCTACTGATGAAGCAATGGCAGATCAGTTTATCAATGGCCTTAATCCCGATGTGTTTACCTTGGTGAACACTGGATGACCTAATACTTTTGCCGATGCTTTGAACATAGCTAAGGGAGCAGAAGCGGGGTTATTGCGACAACGAGGAACACCATTCATTCCACAGCCATCTCCCCAGCCTGTATCAGCCTTAATGCCACAGAATTTGCCACAGTTTCAGCAACCATATCCCAGATTTGAGGGAGGAAGCAGTGGCAGAAAGGATTCTCGTTTCAAGCCTAAAGGGAAACAGTTTAAGCGGGCAAGTAGTAGTTCTTCCAGTTCTAGTGGACAGAGACAGTTTGGTACAGGTCAGAGAACTGGTGACTCAGGAGTGTTTTGTGGTAAGTGTGGTGGACGACATGCTATCGATCACTGCAAAGGTGTATCAGGTAATTGCAATATTTGTCGCCAACCAGGTCACTATGCCAAAGTATGTCCCCAATGAGCTATTGGTGCAAGTTCTTCTCGACCAGCACCTCAGGCAGAAAGGCAATCAGTGCATTCATTCCTAGGGGTGGAATCGGGTCGGGACCCGTCCCGTAACCCCCTTACCCGATTCCCGTCCCGATAGGAATTGAGATATTTTTTTTCTCCCGATCCCGCACCCGAGAAGTATCGGGACCCGAATGTTCGGGATCCCGAACATTCGGGATTCCGTCGGGTCGGGAGAGGGTAATCCCGAATAATATTTTTTTAAAAAAAAAAAATTATGAAAATATTTTTTTTGAAAAAAATTTATGAAAAAAATCAAAAAATATCTTAATACATTACAAATAAATTAAAATTTCTTTATATATAACCATTAAAAAACTAAAACATTTTTTTAGTACATTACAAATAAACTAAAACAACTACTTTATTAATAAAAAAACATATAATTATTCATAATAATAAAAAAAATAGAATAAAAATTTATAACTCAATGTTAATATTAAAAAAGATAAATATAAAAAAAAATTATATGGTATATAATTATAAAACATTAATATTAAAACATAAAATTTTAAAAAAAATTATTTTTTTAATTAAAAAATATTATTAAAAAATATTATTTTTATATTCGGGTCGGGTCGGGAATCCCGTCGGGAAGGGTTGCCTATCCCGATCCCGATCCCGACATTGATCGGGTCGGGAAAAATCCCGACCATTCGGGTCGGGAAAAGTTCGGGACGGAAAAAATTCGGGACGGGAACGAGTTGGGAATCGGGACGGGTCGGGATTTGTGTAAAATTTGCCACCCCTATTCATTCCAGCCTCAGCAACCTCAGCAACAGCCCAGAGCAGGAGGAAGCCAGACTGTGACTCAACCTCCTAGACAACAGGCTTGAGTCTTTGCACTTACTGAAGAACAGGCTCAGGCAGCACCTGACGATGTCATAGCAGGTAACTGCTCTATTTATGGTTATCCTGCCTATGTGTTGATAGATATAGGTGCATCACATACATTCATATCTGAACAATTTGTTATGATGCATTCTTTATCGTCTGAGCCATTGTCTGCTGTTGTTTCTATTTCTTCACCTTTGGGTGAAGGTATTATCTCTGTTCGAATGATTCGAAATTGTTCTTTGCAATATGACAGGAATGTGATTGATATAGCTTGTATAGTACTTGGGTTATCAGATTTCGATTGTATTATTGGTATAGACATGTTAACCAAGTACAGGGCGACTGTAGATTGTTTCCAAAAAGTGGTTCGATTTAGACCAGAAATGGCATCTGAATGGAAATTCTTCGGTAAGGGTTCTCGAGCCAAGATCCCTTTGATATCTGTGTTATCTATGACCCGTTTATTACAGAGAGGGGTGGAAGGATTTTTTATTTATGCAGTCGATGTATTGAAATCCAGTCCAGCAGTAACAGATATTCTAGTTGTGCATGAATTTGCTGATGTATTTTCTGATGAAATTCCTGGTTTACCTCCAACCTGAGAGATAGATTTCAGTATCGATTTAATGTCAGGTACGCAACCAATATCCAAAGCTCCTTACAGAATGACACCTATTGAATTGAAGGAGTTGAAGGATCAACTGGAAGATTTATTGGCTAAGGGGTACATTAGGCCAAGCGTTTCACCTTGGGGTGCTTCGGTACTATTTGTACGAAAGAAAGATGGTTCAATGCGATTATGCATCGATTATCGTCAATTGAACAAGGTAACGATCAAGAATAAATATCCACTGCCTAGAATAGATGATTTGTTTGATCAACTACATGGTTCATCTATCTATTCTAAGATTGATTTGCGATCTGGATATCATCAGCTGAGAGTACGAGATGAAGATATTCCTAAAACTGCTTTCAGAACAAGGTATGGACATTATGAATTCATCGTCATGCCTTTTGGTTTAACCAATGCTCCTGCAGTATTTATGGGATTGATGAATCAGGTATTTCAGAAATATTTAGATGACTTTGTCATTATCTTCATTGATGATATCTTGATCTATTCCAAGAATATGGATGATCATGCTGAACATCTCAGAATCATTTTACAGACTTTGAGAAATGAGAAATTATATGCCAAGTTATCGAAATGTGAATTTTGGTTGCAGAAAGTTGTGTTTCTTGGGCATATTATTTCAGGTGATGGGATTTCAGTGGATCCAAGCAAGGTTGAGGCTGTATTGAATTGGTCTAGACCTAAATCAGTGCCAGAAATATGGAGTTTTATGGGCTTGACAGGTTATTATCGACGCTTTATCAGAGATTTTTCCAGCATTGCGAAGCCTATTACGCAATTGACTCAGAAAAATAAGTCGTATGTCTGGACTAAAGCCTGTGAAACTAGTTTCTTGGAATTAAAGACGAGGCTTACAAGTGCACCTGTATTGACGATTCCATCAGGTACGGGTGATTTTGTAGTATATTGTGATGCTTCTCACAAGGGTCTGGGTTGTGTGCTTATGCAGAGAGTGCATGTCATTGCTTATGCTTCAAGACAGTTAAAGTCACACGAGACTCGATATCCTATCCATGATTTGGAGCTTGCCGCTATTGTCTTTGCATTGAAGATATGGCGATATTATCTTTATGGTGAGAAGTTTGACATCTTTTCAGATCACAAAAGTTTGAAATATCTGTTTTCGCAATCAGAATTGAATATGAGACAGCGTAGATGGCTTGATTTACTGAAAGATTTCGATTGCAAGATTAAATATTATTCAGGAAAATCTAATGCAGCTGCAGACGCCTTAAGTAGAAAGGTATGTTCTTTATCCTTGTCTACGATAGGTGTATCTCAATTGGTGGAAGATTGTTGTATTTATGGATTAATATTTGAAACAGATATGCGACCTATTCGTGTTTGTGCTATAAGAGCTGAGCCATAACTGTTAATGAGAATCAAAGAAGCACAGAAAGAGGATCAAAATATTCAGAATTCTATTGCTATTGTCAGATCTGGTCATCAATCTGAATATCAGGTCAGTGCTGATGATGTTTTATATGTGAATAACAGACTTGTTGTTCCAGATGTTTCAAACTTGAAACAGCAGATATTGAAAGAGGCTCACAGCAGTCGATTCAGTATTCATCCTGGTGGCAGAAAAATGTATAATGATCTGAAGACACAGTATTGGTGAAAATAGATGAAAGCAAATGTCACAGATTTTGTGTCTAAATGTTTGAATTGCCAACAGATAAAAGCAGAAAAAAAGAAACCAGGTGGTCTATTGCAGAGTCTATCAGTTCCAGAATGGAAATGGGATCACATTTCCATGGATTTCGTTACACAGCTACCACGTTCATCCAGAGGGTATGATGCCATTTGGGTGATTATCGATCGTTTGACGAAATCAGCATGTTTTATTCCGTACAGAATGACGTACAGACATGATCAGATGGCAGAAATCTACGTCAGAGAAGTGGTAAGATTACATGGTGTGCCTAAATCTATTGTTTCATATCGAGACCCTAGATTTACATCACACTTTTGGCATAGCTTGCAACAAGCTCTTGGTACTCAATTGCATCTGAGTACAGCTTATCATCCTCAAACAGACGGACAGCCAGAGCGGACTATCCAGACACTTGAGAATATGTTGAGAGCTGTAGTACTAGATTTTGGTACTAGTTGGCAAGATTCATTACCACTTGCAGAATTCTCTTATAATAACAGCTATCAGACGAGCATTGAAATGGCTCCTTTTGAAGCACTGTACGAAAAGAAATGCAGATCACCATTGTATTGGGATGATATCTCAAACGTACCAGATGTTGGGCCAGATATGATCCGAGAAATGACAGAAAAAGTGAAGCTTATACAAAAAAAAAATGAAAACAACTCAAGATAGACAAGCAAAATATGCAAATATCAGACGACGACCTCTATCTTTTGATCAGGGAGATAGAGTTTTCTTGAAGATTTCTCCGTTTAGAGGTACAGTCAGATTTGGCAAGAGAGGAAAGTTATCTCCACGTTTTATCGGTCCGTATGAGATTATTGAGAAGATAGGCGATCTTGCTTATCGACTCGCTCTTCCTCCATCTTTGTCTGCTATTCATGACGTATTCCATGTCTCTATGCTTCGGAAGTATCAGCCTGATCCTTCCCATATTCTTCAGCCTGATGAAGCTGAACTTGACGAGACTCTCAGTTATTTTGAGTAGCCGATTCAGATTCTTGATCGCAAAGACAAACAGCTCTGAAACAAGACAATTCAGCTAGCCAAAGTTCAGTGGAGTCGACATGGCACAGAAGAAGCGACTTGGGAGACTGAGTCAGATATGAGACAGAGATTTCCAGAGTTGTTTCATTGATGTGAGTTCTTATTCTGCTTTATGTTATGTCCTTATCTTATGTGTATACAGATTGTCTATACAGCTTGCTTATGATTTCGAGGACGAACTCATGTCTTAGTGGGGGAGAAATGTAAGGCCCGAGATTATTTAATTTTAATCCAAGAATATTTAATTTGGGAATATTTAGAGTTTAGAAGTAAATTATAATATTCTTAAATTGAAAATGATTGAAATTGAATTAAATCGCTTTTCCGGGGACTGAATTGCAAATAGCCAATAGTTCAGGGACTAAACTGCAATTTGGCTAATAATTATCTAAAGATATATCTATTTTCAGCCATTTGCACGTGAAAATCAGAAACAAAATGCAGAGAACTCAGAATTCCACCTCCAAACGCCATTTTCATATTTTTTTCAGCCGCAAAAGCTCCGTTAACTTGCGATCCGGTCGTCAGAAATTCCGAATAAATATATATCTGCGATCACTGCTTCGAGAACTTTGTTTTGGTACAAGTTTCATTCATCTTTCTCATACTTTATTTTATGTTGAAGATGGGTTGATATTCTTTTTGGTTATATATGTGATTGAGCTGTTACCGGTTACGTATTCGCAGACGGTTCGGAAAAAGACTATCGTTCGGATTTTATATGATTTTATGAAGCAAAATTCGAACCCTACCCTATCTTATTATGATGATTTTCGAATTATGTGTGATGATATGTTAGAGATAATGAGTTATATGGATTGTTGGATCGATTGTGATATTGTTTGGATTGCCGGTTTGTAGCCGTTATGCCGTCGATTCGCAAAATGTCAAGACTTTGATATTATTGATTAAAAGGAGCATGGTTTGAATTGCATCTGATCTTGTTAGTTCTTTGATATGTTATTTCTCAGCTTTCATTCGAAGATTTACGACTCGAGAATCCCGATTTGAACCGAGAAGGAGTTGAAGCAAGGTTTGCTAGCATTGCACTTGAGATTGAGTTGAGAAATTAAGCAACCTTTTGATATGATTTATCATTGATGTCATTGCAGATTTAAAGTACTTTCAGACTCGACATCGAAAGGTATAAATGATAGCGAATCCAGATGGGATAGAACACTCGAAATAGCTATCGTTTCGAGTATTCCCTTGTTAATCACATACTCGGTTGATTATGTATTTTATGTGATTAGATGCTTTGATTGCTTTACATGCTTATGTGATTAGTTGTTCAAGATGTTTTATAGCATTTAATGCATACAGAACATGTTGCATTCATCTTGAACTCCAGTCTGAAAAGCACAGAGGGTTGAAAGGTCTAGAGTGCATATGACATTTGGAGGGCTGTAGTTGAGTGGCACGGATTGTAGACTTACTTCCAGAGCCAGAAGACTCACTATAGTTGCACCAAAGTCAGAGGAAATAAAGTATTTAACTTCACCTCGATTGGTGAGTTGGTGTTCGTTAAAGATTTTATTTCCTCGGGATCCCAAAGAACTTATATTCGATTGATATCAGCTTGATAGCCTCTTTTGCCATATGCATTGCATTCACGTTTATTATCTCGCGCTTTATATTGTTTATACTGGGATTTTATTCTCATCGGAGGTATCCGGCTATTGCTTTGTTTTGTATGTGTGCATGGCAATAGGTGGGGCAGGAGCTGGTCAGAAAAGACAGGGATAGCTCGAGATAGAGTCTTAGCATGTGAGGATACGGGTTGTAGCAGCAAGACATGTACTTTGAGTGGATAAACATGTTAGAAAAGAATACAAGAATGTTGTATAAGTTGTTAACTACATGTGTAACTTGTGTAGGAAAGCTTATCAGATGTTATTAGATTGCATGTTTATTATTTTGAAGCTTATATCAGAATATGTGTTGATATGTTTCAAGTTGGACAGCAAAAATATTTCCTGCATTTTTCTGGAAAATGTAGCCCGCTCGATCGGTAGAAAGTCACCGATCGAGCGAGGCTCTTTTTGTGCAAGGCAGAGAAATCAATTTTGTGCCCGCTCGATTGGTAGAAATTCACCGATCAAGCAAGGCCAACTATGTCTTGGACCCGAGAGTTTTAGTTTGAGCTCGCTCGATCGGGAAACTTTTGCCCATCGAGCGAGACTGTGTAATTTTAAAAAAAAAAAAAAAAATTTAGCTCTTGGTTCTTTATTTTCTTTGTGTACTTGATTTATTGTTAAATTTAATATATTGCCCTAAGATAAGATTAGCAACCCGGGTCCCCACACATAAAATCTAGAACTGGTATAATTACATGAACAAGATTTCAATCATCTAATCATGCAATTCAATACATCAAATGAATCCCATAAATATCAAGAAACTACAAACTATTTAAGACGTCAAAATTTCATTTACAAATTTCTAATGTTCTTGCTAAGTTTGCTGTAATTCTCACTATCATTCTTTCGCTTAAACCCGAGTCCAAACTTGCTAAATCTCGCTCCCGAGCTGTCCATGTCATCTCAGACTAGCTCCTGCCCCACCTGTTGCAATGCACACATACAAAACAAAGCAACAGCCGGATAAACTCCGGTGAGAAACATATTTCCCAGTAAAAGAATCTAACATGCAAATCAAGTTATATATATCAAACTCATGATATAAATAAAAGACAATGCATGATTAAAAATAGGCTTCTCTCAAGAAATCTCTCGTTTCATCGGTTGGGATCCTGAGAAGAAGATATCATAACTAACTACCAACTCTCCCGATCGAGGTGGGGTTACTTATCTTACTTCTCTAGACTTTGAAGCCACTATATATGTAAATCAAACACTAGGCTAACTCAACCACCCAGGCCATACATATATAATCCCTCAAATCGTCTAATCGAACGTTTCCGTTCATTTCAAAATCAAAGAATAAGTCTTGCAAGATAAATGCAACATATATCATCATAATAGAATTCATTAACATCAAAGACTCATTCCATAATTCATAGAACAGCATATAAAAGCAAGTAATCAAATAAGTATATGATTTAGGGAACTCGATACAAACCATCTCGAGTTATAATCCCATTCAAGTAGTAGTCCACTTTTACCTTCGTATTTCTTCTGTTCTGAATTCTTCAAATCTGAACTGCAATCTCAAAACCTTCACATCAAGTTTCGTTCAGTACATTCATTTCAGAATCGAGTCAAAATCATCAACACATATTCGATCAAATGCATTTCAAACCTCCCTTCTTCTTCTTCAATTCGAATTCGGAGTCTTGAGACGTTAGCCTTCAAAACTAGTCTGAAATCGAGGAATAAAAATGCTATATCATCGATAACATTTCAAAGAACATCTCATCTTGATAATCAGCTATCAAACTAGTCTCAAAACATGAATCGACGGCGTAGCGATTCAAAATCGGTAACCGACTTAATATCGACTTCGAAGCTAACTTATTTAACTTCATAAGAAAATCATATGTGCATCTAAATCATTAATACATCATTCTAATCCTCATAACAGCAGCTAAGTATATCAAATACAAGCTAGATATCATAACAAGTTCATTCCTTAATCCATATTCGATCCGGTTTCGAAAATAAACGATACAACATATCAAGAACATGATCATGTACCAAAGTACTGATCTCTACCAAATTTCGTTCTTCAAAACATGCCAAGATGATTAAATACTTACATCAAGTCGAATTCCTTGTCGCAAGGATTCCAGAACATCTTTCGGAATCGAAATCGGACGATCGGATCAAAAGTTACGGCAATTTGAAAATCGAAAATCAAATCAAAGAAAAATATCGCGGCTCTCTGTTCAGAATTCTCAAACTTTTCTGAATGAAATATGAGTGATACACGTATTCATGCTGATAATTATAATTAAAATCGGATATGTATTGCTTAATTGCAATTTAGTCCCTCAAATCTTCCTTATTTGCAATTCAGTCCTCGGCCTTCGTTTTAATTCAATTTTAATCCAAAATAATTTAATAATATTAGAATTTAAATTGAAACTCTAAATATTCCCAAATTAAATATATTCGGATTAATCAAATAATCCCGGCCTTTTGCATTTTAGCCCTTCAACTTCGATATTTGCAAATCAGTCCCTTATCGAGTTGTATCTTCAAAATTAATCTTATTTAATTCCCGAAACATGGAATTTAATCTTGAATTCCATAAATATTCAAATCGAATATTTATTCTTTTAATTTAAGAATTCTCGGAATTTAATTCTCAAAATCCGTAAATTCTCAAATTAAATATTTTCGGCTTGGAAATTAAATCTATCATGTCCATAACTTCTCAAATCAATATTAGCCCATAATATGGAATTTAATTCTCAAATCTCATAATTAATAATTTAATATTTTCGGGCCTTACAATTTTGTATCTCTCTTTTCTAACATTGTGGACCCAAAAGAACTAAAGAGTACCAAAACCAATTTTTGCAGGGAAATAGGAAAACTGTTCTCCCTAGCATATGGTATCTAGACAGTGGATATTCTAGACATATGACGGGAAACAAAGAGCTACTCCAATCCATCAAACCAAAGGAGAAGGTATCTGTCACCTTTGGAGACAACAGCAAAGGAGTTATCGAAGGAATTGGCTCAATAGGTATTTCTAAATCCTGCTTGATTGATGATGTACTCCTAGTGAAAGGGCTTAAACATAATCTACTAAGCATAAGTCAATTGTGCGATAGAGGTTATGAAGTCAAATTCACTTCCCAACACTGCACTATATCACTCACGACTGACAAATCCATAAATTTCAAAGGATATAGAAGTGAAAATGTATACAAGGTTTCTTTAAATAATTTATCTTTATCAAATTTTAAAAGTCTTGTATCCTTGAATGTTGATAACAACATTCTTTGGCATAGACGACTAGGTCATGTTGGTCCTAGTACCATAGAAAAACTTTTTAAACTTGATTTAGTTGTTGGTATGCCAAAACTCAATTTAAATTAGATTTTGTTTGTGATGCATGTCAACTTGGCAAACATAGAAGAGAATCTTTTAAAAGCAAAAATTTTGTATCAACTTCTATGCCCCTTGAACTTCTCCACCTAGATCTATGTGGTCCCTCGAGGAACGCTAGCCTAGGAGGGAAGCTTTATGCATTTGTCATTGTTGATGATTTTTCACGTTACACGTGGACATTGTTTTTAGCCCACAAAAATGATGTCTTTGATTATTTTAAAACTTTTGTCAAACGAGTTGAGAATGAGAAAATTTTTTCTATAAAACAGATCCGTAGTGACCACGGAACTGAATTTCAAAATGAGAGTTTTTCAAACTTTTGTGAAGAGAAAGGCATCGGTCACAATTTTTCTTGTCCTAGGTCTCCTCAACAAAACGGGGTCGTTGAGAGGAAAAATAGGACACTTGTGGAGATTGAAAGGACCATGATATGTGAACATTCTCTACCAAAATATTTTTGGGCTGAAGCAATGAACACTGCTGGGAAAAAGTAGGCAGCGGCGCCGAACACTTTTTGTCACTCCTTGACTTCTTAACACACGCTTCAAGCACTCAAATCAGATTCAAATCTTTTCCAACTATAAATAGAGGCCATAAAAGTTCATTTGGAGACATTCCAACTCATCTCTTCTCTACTTTGCAAGTAATTTCTTACTATCAAAGTGTTTGTGTGATATATTTGAGAGTGTTTGTAAAAATAGTTTGTGAGTTGGTTGTGCTATTGTTGTAAACACTTGAGTGTGAAGCCAAGTGTGTTGTGCTATCGTTGTAAGCACTTGAGTGTGAAGCCAAGTGTTTGTGTTGAGGCTATCCTTGGAGCCCTTAAGCCAAGAGTATCAAGTTGTATCGACGCGGTGATCGTGTCAAGTTTTACGGCTATCCTTGGAGCCATCAAGGCCAAGACGTTGAAGTGCTAGTGGATCCTTGGTTAATCGATCTTAACCAAGAAGGGGAGATGTAGACGATTTATCGTCGAACTTCCATAACATATCCTATCTCATTTATCGCTTTATTTCTTTTACGCATTTATTTACCGCATTTATTTTTTATTGCTTTAAGTCTTCCGCTTGCGTATTTGCATAATCACTTTAAATTGCTAAAGTTGTCATTAGAACCTAAATCCCCCTCATTAGGTTCTAACAAATAGATATAATAAAAAATAAATTAATTAATTTATTGAGTTGTTTTTAATGTTTATTGATAATTTTTTCCAATAAACATCTCATAATTTATAAGATTTTATTAGGATAGATGCACAGAAATTGAAAAGACAATCATGAGATATCTTGAAATTACGTAATGAAGATGAGAAGAAAAAAGGTAATGATATATATTTTTCATTTTTTAAGTTTTTATTGATAATATTATTTAAAGTAATTTGTTTTGAACGGAAAAATTTAAGCTTATTTGTTTGAAAAACTTGTTTGCTTTTATTGAAAAGGGTTGACCTTCAAGTAGGAGTGTTGACGGTTCGGATAACCGCCCGATCCGAACCGAAATCAAAAATTCGTTTTGAACCGAAAACCAAACCAAAAATTCGGTTCGATTTTCGGTTTTCGGATTTTTGAATTTTCGGTTTTCGGTTCGGTTCGGTTGTTTTCCTACGGTTAACCGTACCGAACCGAAAAACCGTTTTTTTTTATTTTTTTAATTTTTTTCGCTTTGTTTTTGGTATTTAAATTTTTTTACTAATCATTTAATATGTGCATCAATGTGAGATCAAAAAATTAATTTTATAGAAAAACTGAAAGAACAAAAGTCATAATTTGTTAGTTTAAAAAAAGACATATGGTTTAATTATTTATCTAATTAGTCAAACATACATGATTTCAATTGTGGATTCAACTTGAAAAATGTATTGATTTAATGATTTTAAAGAATATTGATTTTCAAATAGAAATAATTAAAAATTAATTAAGTTATTTTATTATATTATATATACATTTATTTGCATTATATATTACATTATTTATAAATTCATAAATTATTCTTATTGAAATCAGAAACGTTAGCAACTTTTTTGTTTTCAGTGCAGTTATTTTCAAATACATTTTTTGAAGTATTAAATAAAAAATATTTGTATGAATGTATGACGGTATGAGTTTGTGGATTCTGATTATATTTGTATTATATTAAATATTAACCAATGAGTTTGTCAATTTTTTTTATGTTTCTAAATTCAAATTACTGTAGTAACTAGTGATTAGAATTATTTCAAATTTCTAGCCAAGTTGAAGGAAATAGATTAATACTTAAATATTAGTTTATATAAGTATTATTGTATTAGTATATTTAGAGTAATAGAAAATACATAACTCAAACTTAAATTGTACCTATTTTTAAAAGAACATATAAACATAAAACATTTGTGGACTTATGGTTTTTTCAAATAGACATATAAAAATTAATTAAGATAATTTTTATAAAATTATATGTATGCATATATTTACATTATATATAATATTATTTCTATAAATTCATAAATTATTATTAACCAAACGTCATGATGGAATCTTTGTTCGATTTTTGTTCTTAAAAATTAAATCTCAAACGGTTTACGTCCAAATATATTTGCAAAACAATTAAATTTTAAGCGCATATATTTGACTCGATATAACTGTTTCTTCACTTTTCCAAATATCATTTCATCAAAACAATTTTCCAAACCAAACCAAACCAAATTAAAAAAAAAAAAAACGGTTAACCGAAAAATCGAAATTTTTTCGGTTAAAAACCGAACCGAACCGCTCCATTTGGTTCGGTTTTTAGTTTGGTTTTTCGGAAAAGCGAAAAATCGTTTAACCGAAAAACCGGTTCGGTTCGGGCGGTTTTAACCGTTTGAACACCCCTCCCTATCTTCAAGGAAACCACATCCCACATGAGTCAGAACTTGTTTGATTTTATATATATATATATATATATATATATATATATATATATATATATAGAGAGAGATTTAGATGACAATTTACCTATATACATCTAATAGACATTGGATCATGACTAAGAACATAGGAATTTATCCAAGGCGATACTCTTCTTGTCTTATCAATTCTGTAATTTCCTCAACCACCAGCATCCAAGGTCTGAATTTTGTTTAGCATAGAAAGCTATCATTCTACTATGTTATGCACTTTTTTTTCTTTTTTCCCCAATTTTAATGCATAAATACATATATAGATATCGAAATCTTTAACTGTAAATTTATTTTTGTATTCCTTTGATGTTTGCCCAATTAATTGCAAGCTTCTTAAATATAGGTATGTTGGATTGCAACGCTTCTTGTTCGATTAACAAAAATGACATTGTGTGTGACCATATTCATCGTCCTTCTATTGTGTTGTAGCTTTATGTTTGAACGACTAATAATAATAGTCTTGACTTCTTCAACTAAAGCTCCAACATAATTAAGATTCTCTTTTGGTTTGGCGACTGCTTGTCGTCTTGAATAGGGGTGGTTTTTCGGTATACCTTACTACAAATATTGGTATGAAAAAAATTCATACCGATATCTATAGTAAAATTCTGAAACTTTGATACGAAAAAAATCCATATTGATACCGAAAAAAATTCGGTATACCAAAAAAATGTATGTATATCGAAAAAATTTCGGTACGATATGCCAAAATTTCGGTATTTCGGTACGGTATACCAGCCCTAGTCTTGAACCACAATATTTATTCATAACTTTCTATTCCAGGCTCCTAAAAAGAAATAACTTTTAAAATTTTTTTGAGATACTGTTTTAATTTAGTGGAACGTGTAATCTGTTGTGAAAAAGTAAAAAATTTATGGTAAAAAGTAAATACTCCAAAACTCAAAATATATCAAACTCTACACTTTATAATATTTTTTTCTCAACTCAATTGTATTTTTCATCACAAATGAAGACCTATTTATAGATCCACATTTGAGATTAGTCCAAAAATTAATACATCATCATCTACATCATCACACACTAATTTTTCACATTTTACAACTCAATATTCAACATTCAACATTCAATATTCAATATTCAACATAATAATAATAATAATATATTTTTCAACACTCCCCCTTGTGATGATGATCGTGATATGATGATTGTCTTCATTACGTGTTTTATACTGCCTCGTTAAAAACCTTACTAGGAAAAACCCAGTGGGATAAAAACCATAGTAAGGAAAAAAGAGCGCAGCCACGTAAACTCCCCTCATGTTAACATGAGTGATTTTTCACATATTCCGCAGATTGCGCATCTCAATGTTGTATATATGATTTCTGAATATCGTCGTGGGAAGTGCCTTTGTGAAGAGATCTGATGAGTTCTCACTTGATTGAATATAACAGATATCAATATCTTTATTCTTCTCAAGCTCTTGAGTGTAGGTAAAGAACTTTGGGGGGATATGTTTGGTTCTGTTACTTTTGATGTATTTTTTTTTTTCATTTGAGCAATACATGCAGCATTATCTTCATATAGTGTCACATGCTTCTTGTCTACTGTCAATCCACACGATATTTGAATATGTTTGGTCATTGACTTTAACCATACACATTCACGACTTGCTTCATGTAATGCAATAATCTCGGCGTGATTTGATGAAGTTATTACGAGTGTTTGTTTCTGTGAATGCCAAGAAATTGCGGTGCCTCCATGAGTAAATACATATCCGCTTTGGGAACATGCCTTATGTGGATCAGATAAATATCCAGCATCAGCATAACCAATGATACTTTGATTAGTGTCTTTTGAGTACAAAAGTCCCAAATCTGTTGTTCCTCGTAGATAACGGAATATATGTTTAATTCCGTTCCAGTGTCTCTTTGTTGGATATGAACTAAATCTTGCCAATAAATTTACAGCAAAAGATATATCAGGTCTAGTGCAATTTGCAAGATACATAAGGGCACCAATAGCAATTAGATATGGTACTTCTGGACCAAGAATAACTTCATCATCTTCACATGGACGGAATGGATCATTTTCTATATTTAATGATCTTACAACCATTGGAGTACTTAATGGATTTGATTTATCCATATTAAAACGTTTAAGGATCTTTTTTGTATAATTTGCCTGGTGAACAAAAATTCCACATTCTTTTTGTTCGATTTGCAAACCCAGACAATACTTAGTTTTTCCAAGATTCTTCATTTTGAATTCTTCCTTCAAGTACATCATAACTTCTTGAATTTCTTTATTCGTTCCAATGATGTTTAAATCATCAACATATACAGCAATAATTACACATCCGGATGTTGTTTTCTTGATGAAAACACAAGGGCATATTGGATCATTTACATATCCCTTTTTCATCAAGTGCTCATTTAGCCGATTATATCACATTCGGCCGGATTGCTTTAACCCATATAATGATCTTTGCAATTTTACAGAATAAAATTCTCTGGGTTTTGAACTTTGTGCTTCAGGCATCTTAAATCCTTCGGGAATTTTCATGTATATATCACTATCAAGTGATCCGTATAAGTAAGCTGTAACAACATCCATAAGACACATTTTCAAATTTTAAAACACTGCCAAACTAATTAAATATCGAAACATAATTGCATCCATAATAGGAGAATACGTTTCTTCATAATCAATTCCAGGCCTTTGAGAAAAACCTTGTGCAACAAGTCTAGCTTTATATCTGACTATTTTATTTTTCTCATTTCGCTTTCGAATAAAAACCCATTTGTATCCAACAGGTTTTACACCTTCAGGTGTGAGGACTATAGGTCCAAAAACATTACGTTTATTCAGCGAATCCAATTCAAACTGAATGACATCTTTCCATTTTGTCCAATCATGACGAGTTTTACATTCACCAAAGGTTTTTGGTTCATGATCCTCGTTTTTATTTATGATGTCACATGCCACATTATAAGAAAATATCTCATCAATATCTTCTATATCTTTTCGGTTCCATATTTTTCCAGTATTAATATAATTGATAGAGATTTCACGATTCTCGTCACTTTGTGGTTCTGACAGAACATTTTCATCATCAGGTGTTTCTTCTGGAACACCATTTTCTATTTTATGATCATCGTGTTTCTCTATGCCTTTTCTTTTCCGAGGATTTTTATCCTTAGAACCGACTGCCCTTCCACGCTTCAAGCGTTTTATGACATCATGAGTGTCTTCAATTTATTTCTTTGGAATTTCAATTTGAGCAGGGGCATTTACAACATGTAAATATGATTTTGTTACCCCTTTTTGTGTCTGCAAATGCATCTGGCATTTGATTTGCAATTCTTTGCAAGTGCACAATTTGCTGTACATCTTTCTCACATTGTTTGGTCCTTGGATCCAAATGTAACAATGATGGTACATACAATGTGATTTATTTTTCGATGTGTTTCTTTTCTCCCCCTAACATTGGGAAGATTTCTTCATTAAAATGACAATCAACAAAACGTGCTGTAAACACATCGCCTGTCTGAGGCTCAAGATATCGAATGATTGATGGGCTATCATAACCGATATAAATACCGATTTTTCTTTGAGTACCCATTTTTTATCGTTGAGGTGGTGCAATAGGCACATACACCATACATCCAAAAATTTTCAGATGAGAAATATTTGGTTCTTTACCAAATGCAAGCTGCAATGGGGAGAATTTATGATATGCACTTGGTCTGATGCGAATTAATGCCGCAGCATGTAAAATTGCATGTCCCAATATAGAAATAGAGAGTTTTGTTCTCATAATCATTGGTCTAGCAATCAGTTGTAGACGTTTAATCAATGATTCAGCTAATCCATTCTGTGTATGAACATGAGCAACAGGATGTTCAACAGTAATTCCCATTGACATACAATAGTCATTGAAAGTTTGGCAAGTTAATTCTCCAGCATTATCAAGTCTTATTTTCTTGATTGTATAATCGGGAAATTGATTCCGCAATTTTATTATTTGATCCATTAGTTTTGAAAATGTCACATTCCGAGTTGACAATAAGCATACATGTGACGATCTGCTGGAGGCATCGATCAATACCATAAAATATCGAAATGGTCCACATGGTGGATGAATTGGCCCACAAATATCACCCTGAATACGTTCAAGAAATATGGGTGATTCTGTTTGGATTTTAGCTGGCGATGGTCTTATAATAAGTTTTCCAAGAGAACATGATTTACATTGAAACTTATTATTCTGAAAGATCTTCTGGTCTTTCAATGGATGACCATGCGTATTTTCAATAATTCTTCGCATCATTATTGAACCAGGATGTCCCAATCGACCATGCCAATTGATTAATATTGAAAAACTATTAACCACCATATTTGATTCGATTGGCATTATATATGTATAATGCAATCCAGTAGGGAGCATTGATAATTTTTCAACCACATATTTCTTTCCTGATTTATATGTGGTAAGACACATATATTTCTGATTTCCATCAGTTATCGTCTCAGTATCATATCCATGAGAATATATGTCATTAAAACTCAACAAATTTCTTTTCGATTGTGGTGAATATAAAGCATCATTTATCAGAAATTTTGTACCATTTGGTAACAAAAATTGTGTTTTACCACAACCTTCAATCAAGTCTACAAGACCTGATATTGTATTCACCATTGTTTTTGTTGGTTTTATTTTCAAGAAATATCTTTCATCTCGCAGAATAGTGTGCGTTGTACCACTATCCGGTATGCAAATTTCCATGATATTATTTCCATGTTTGCTCATAGCATTTTCCATATAAAACTTCACAAAAATGTAATAAAGAAAAAATAAGTTCAATACAAATGCAAAATATAACATGCTTTATAATACAAGAATGCATGAAAAATACAAATTTGTTACAATCTAGTTCCACCAATCTTTAATCAATGTCTTCGAAATCATTCAAAAAATCTGCAGCATTGAAACTAGTTGAACCAATTAAATGGTCACTATTTTCAACAAAATTGGTCTATTTTCCTTTCCCCTTTGTCGATTCTTTATAGAGCTTACATAGGTGCTCAGGGGTTCGACAAATATGTGACCAATGTCCTGGAGTGCCACATCTATAACAAACACTCTCAATTCTTTTTGAGTGATTTTCATTTTCACTCGTATTTTCATGCTGCCTTTTTTGTGGGTGATTCGTGACGTTCTTTTGAGATGAGTTATTGAAGTAACTATCTCGATTATTTTCATATCCACGGCCGCGACCACGACCGCGATCATTTTTACGTCCACGTCCACGTCCTCGACCTCGTCCACGACCAAAATCTGGTCTATGCCTTTGATTTTGATTTTCATTTTTCATTACGAAATTTGCTTCAGGAAATGTCGTTGATCCAGTGGGTCGGGATTGATGATTTCTTATTAACAATTCGTTGTTTTTTTCCGCCACAAGAAGACATGCAATGAGTTCAGAATATCTCGTAAAACCACGCACTCTATATTGTTGCTGTAGAGTTATATTTGATGCGTGAAAAGTGGAAAATGTTTTCTCAAGCATTTCCATCTCTGTGACTTCAAGTCCACAGAATTTTAATTGCGAGACTATTCGATACATCGCAGAATTATAATCACCGACTTTTTTAAAGTCTTGGAATCTCAACGTATTCCATTCATCACGGGCGGTCGGGAGTATCACTTCCCTTATATGCTCAAATATTTCTTTCAACTCTTTCCATAAAATCATTGGGTCTTTTTCTGTGAGATACTCACATTTCAACCCTTCATCAAGATGTCGGTGTAAGAAAATCATTGCCTTTGCTTTATCTTGTGAGGTTGATATAGTAATTTCTTTGATGGTATCACTTAGACTCAATGACTCAAGATGCATCTCAACATCAAGAGTCCATGGCATATATTTTTTTCCAGTGATATCGAGTGCAACGAATTCAAGCTTTGCCAAGTTTGACATGGTGGTATTGTTGAATATTTTTTACTTCTTCTTGTATTTTTGAGCGTCGAAAATTGTAGAGAACCTTCGAGCGATCGTGCTGATAACGTGTTGTGAAAAAGTAAAAATTACGGTAAAAAGTAAATACTCCAAAACTCAAAATATATCAAACTCTACACTTTATAATATTTTTCTCTCAACTCAATTGTATTTTTCATCACAAATGAAGACTTATTTATAGATCCACATTTGAGATTAGTCCAAAAATTAATGCATCATCATCTACATCATCACACACTAATTTTCCATATTTTACAACTCAATATTCAACATTCAACATTCAATATTCAATATTCAATATAATAATAATAATATATTTTTCTAACATAATCAAATATATAACATTCTATGTACTTATACCTTTATCTTGAATATATTTGATTATTATGGTTATACGAAATGACCATATTAACCCCCTTTTTCCATGGACTGGCAAGAAGGATGACCCACCGGTGCACGTTAGCGGCTGCCCCATCTCCACCACTGCCTACCAAGACACCTGTCGTTTTCGCCCCTCTTCTTCACCTCCACCTTCGCTCCTCCGCCACCTCAACCTTCGCCAACATGAGCGCCACCAATCCCGCGACCGCTGATTTGGATACCATTTTCCAGCTGAAGAAGTCCCTTCGTCTCAAGATTAAAAAGGAACTCAAGTCAATGGATCCCATCCTCAGATCTCAAGAAGGTATATACATGTGCCTGTTTTGGTTCTTGATTCGTGTTATTCACCGTTGTTTGATCTTAATGGCATTGGGTTCGTGTTTCTCTTGGCTTGTTTGTTTCTGCAGATGATGCGATACAGAGAATAGTGTTGGAGTCTCCATGGTTTAGGACGTGTAAAAGACTATGTGCTTATATAACTTGTGCGGCTTTACGAGAAGTGGATACTTCTAAACTCCTGTCAGAAACTCTGAAAGGCATGTGCAAAGGTTTTTACTTTGATGAATTACTCTTTGTACCAAAATGCTGCCTCCAAAAGTTCGTTTTAATGATTTCTTGTATAGAAATATCATAACCTGATTCAGAACTTCCTTATATTGGGTAATTAGGATGGTATATTGCATGTTGCTTTTAATCATCAAATTTGGGTTAATTTGGTTTTCATCCCGTAGACACTACATCTTAAGCCGAATTAGCAGCTCACGTGATTGAATGATTGATTCATATCCGTCTGTCTCCAAGCATACGTGAATAACCTTTGAGGGCCTAATTTAAAGCATAATTATTAAAAGTATACACTTGCATACCTTCCAGCACCAAGACGGAAGCCAAGGTGTAGTCTTTCAGAAAAGCTCATACCTTGGTCGTAAGTGTACCTTGAATCTAGTACAGCCATCACTGGGCGCAGTTGTGAAATACATTGGGATTTATACATTGACTCGTATATATCTTATTGGTGTTCAGTTGTTCATAAAGTTCATTTTGGATGTTATGTGACTTGATTTTTCTGAAGCATCGTCTACGGTACTCTGTCTTAGTGACGATCGTTTAGACAAGCTGTGCTCCTTGTCTGGAGCTTAAGCTCCGTGGTGCCTGTGCTCAATGCGCTTTAGGCCTCTAGCAAATGTTGTGCCATTTATCTTTATTGTGTTTCAAAGAGAAGCAGATGTGATCTGCATGGATATGATATTCAGATTTATGAGCCATACGTGCTGTTTGTAATACCGTTACTGTATCAAATGTTTGATGATGTCCTTTTGGTAGAACATATAGATCCTCATGAACACTCTAATCATCTAATGGTCCAAGCTTCCTTTGATTATATCTTAGTGAAGAATAAGTCGGATCTAGAAAAAATGGCCATGTGTTGCACAGGGCCATCAAATTATGGTATCTGACTTTATTGCTATCATTTATTTAAAGGAGGTTAAGCTGTTATTCTTGTTCGAGAGTTTTATAATTGCTTTTTCCAATTTTAAGATGGTCAGTCACAGGTGAGAAAAACCCTGTATGTTCCGAGAGTAGAAGATAAGAATAGTCATATGAAGATGCTGAACATCTCTACTATGGATGACCTTATTGCGAATTCAATGAACATATTGGAACCAGCTCCCCTTGATGCTCAGGGAAACGAGCTAGAAGATGGTAATTCTTGCCTGTTATTTTCTGAAAAATGCTTTCTTTGTAATTGTATGAACTCGTCTCTGAATTTGTTGCTCACTATTAGTTATCCATTTTGAACATCTGTTTTTTTAAGTAACTACGACCATGGCGGCACGTCACATGGTCGATAGCTGGAAACATGAGACCGCTGAATGAAAAGCTTTTTAACCGAAGTACCAAATGTTATCATGAAGAAAGAGTTATCGTTGGTTTTTCTCATAGTTGTGATCTATGAAAATCAATGTTCCAAATTGTGTCGATAATTTGATCTAATTCTTCGAGTCCTCTTCAGAATTGGTCTTCTTTGGCAAACATTAGATCTCCCCCTTGATTGATTTATTTTTGCTGCTAAAATTACAGGGAATTAAAGTCTAATCACACATAATTTCCTTTCTTTTGCAGTCATGTCAGCTAATGAACCTGTAGACTTGTTCCTTTTACCTGGTAAACACTTTCTTCCAGCCCAACTTCTAGTCCAGAGGTAAATTTGTTACTCTGTTTACATCTGATTCAGGCTTCCTTTTCTCTACTACAGGGCTTGCTTTTGACAAATCTGGCCGACGATTAGGCCGTGGTGGAGGGTATTATTCCTTTGTGACATTTATTGGTTCTTGTATATCATTATTTATTCTTGAATTCTGATGGTTTTCAATTTTCTATTCCTATTTCATGTTACAACAATAAAGTTACTACGATACATTCCTCACAAAATATCAAGCTCTCGCAGAGGAACACAAGTGGCGGAGACCATTATTCAGTATGTTTCTTTACTCATTAGGCCCAGAAACACGTCGTCAACTTCCGCTACAAGGCGGTCATGGTGTAAAATACAGTTGACTCATTGAGGACTTTTTTGTTTCTTTCATGTGTAGTTGCTCTTTCTTATTCACCGCAAATACTGGAAGAAGGCGTGATACCAATCACTCCAAATGATGTTTTTGTGGATGCACTTGTGTCCTCCTCTGGTGTGATCCCCATTACTCCAGCTGCCAGTGCGCTCTGCTCCTGATAGAGACTCGACTAGTTCTGCTTCAGCCACATAATATATTCAGTTGGCAAGTAGGATTGTTGAATGCCTCCTTCATTTGCTATTCTACTCAGAATTTCACCAATTTTCAACACTCTTGGTGAATTTTTCCTGATTCAAGGATAGACGATGATGCTGGGATTGAGAATGAATGTTCCGAAGTATTTGTAGTTTCTGGATGAAGATGCGAGTCTTCTTTTATTCATTGCAACATTTGTTATATATACCTGTGATCACACATAATTTCAAATGAACATGCAATGTTTTGTGTCGTTTACCCAGAAAGACCTTTGTGTTGTCTTTCAGGATTCAGATTTTGCAATCCAGTTTTCATGTCTGATTCAAATGTGGACGACCTCGAGTAAATCAATTATCTTTTATAGGAATAAGACTTTCGATACCTCCAGGCTCCAACAATAAAAAAAATGTATCTGTACTTTGAACCTATAATCTGAAAATCGAATCAACCTTCTTTTTGTTTCGTCCGTCAACCAAATAATTGGGCAAACGTGATTAAGTTTGACTTTGATCGATGGATTTTTTATTTGTAAGGCCATTTCAAATCAATGCATTTGAAATCCATAAATTTGAAATGACTACATTGATAATTGAAATTGAAATCAAAATTGATGGGAAAAAATGCACTCGGATGACATAAGAGATTTCAAATCTAACTCAAATTTGACCAAATATATACAATGAATTTGAGGTGTAGATTTGAAATCAAGTTCATTTAAATTCTTCAATTCAAACTCTTAGTAAGAGAATGATATATGAGAATGATAATGCAATATGTAATATGGACATGTAGCAAAAAGTGAGAGTTGATTGAAAAAGAATTCAATCAACAAAGAGATGTTACAGCCCACATGTTTTGCACCAATCATAAAAGTCCACACCACCCATGAGATAATACCCCATGGGTAGAATCGAATTTCCTTATCTTCTGTCTAATTAACCGCAAGACCATCAGTTCTAAATGTTGCACTAGAGATGGCAATGGGGCGGGTCGGGACGGGGATGCCTTCCCTATCCCGTCCCCGAATTCAAATCCGATCCCCTTACCCGCCCCGATCCCCATTAATTTTTGTCGGGGATTTCCCGTACCCATTTCCGCGGGGATCAAATCCCCATACCCATACTCATACCCGAAAATATATATATATATAAATATATTATAAATAAATTTTATTATAATATATATATATATATATATATATATGAATTGATAAATTTTATTATATAAGAATATAAAAATTATTATTCGATTTATAATAAAATACCTAAAATATTTTGGGTCAAAATTTTTATTATAATATTAATTTTTAAAATTAATAAAAATATTTTAAATACAAAATATTTCTATAAATCAAAATTATTATTTAAAAAAATACTATGTATCAAAAATTTATCAAGATTATATATTGTTTCTAAATTTATCAAAATAAATAATATATATATATATATATATATATATATATATATATATATATATATGACTAATCTCGTAGAGAAAGAAGTAAACGGATCAAGAAAATTTACACACCCTAGGGTTTTGTTTAAATCCCAGAATTGATTTGAAAGATCTCATTTGAAAAATAAAAAAAATCAACTAGAAGAAGAAAGCTAGAGAAAGGAAAAAGCTTTGATAAAAGTGGGGAGTCTCAAAGCAAGTACATTACGGATTTCAAAGAAAGTTAGATAATATATCAATATCTCATGTGACATCTCTTACACCGTTTTTCCTTATAACCCGTTTGGATTTTGTAGATATTTTTTAAAAAAATTGATTTTTTATAATATAATTTTTGGCTTTTGAAAAAGTTCTAATTTTAACTTAAAAAATGCTTTTTAAGAACTTAAATGGTCATCCAAACACATTATTAACTAAAAAATATTTTTTTAAAAAAATAATGTTTTTCTAGTCTGATTTTTTATACCAAACAGGGCCTTAGTTTTTTTCCTCTTGAATCGAGTTTCAAATTTCAGTGTATTTTGGTTCTGTTTGTAGTGCATATGTGTTTGGTTTTAGTTTAATTGAACGCATTATGTGTTTTGCAATTGTAGTTAAATTTTATTTTGTGTATTTGATCACTCAATGGTCATATTGAATTTTGTTTGATTATTTTTTGCTGCAATTAAAATATCAGAAAATGATAATACCGATAAGTTTCTGTTTTCCTATTTTTTGGAATTTTTTCAAAAAATCTTTATCAATTTTGATGATGTCGAAATTTTCCTCCGGGTTCGGTCTGGTAGAGTGGATCTCCAAATCTTCAATAAATCGGGTCGGGTCGGACACGATGGATTTCTGCACAAACAGAAGCCAAGTTAGGGGGCGCCGAAGGTGTTTTCGGCGTGACCCCTCCGATGCCTAAGTCAGTGCTCGAAAGTGAAAGAGCTTGACTAAAAGTAAGAACAAGAGAATATGCGTGCGTGAGTGTGTGAACAAGAAGTGAATAGAAGAGATGAATGAATCCATAAACCATGAACCATACCTATATTTATAGGGGCTTGGAGGGGTAGGTTAGCTTGTCAAGGTAGAACATGTGTTAGAGTAGGACTCTAATTGATGAGTCCAAAATCATATCAAATCTTGGATTCATAAGATATTGTCCTTATCTGTTGCAGATCTGCATGTATCCGAGAGTACTGGAAGGTTCTAGATATTGGACCCTTTCTGGGCCCGGATCGGGCTCCAACCATACTAGTTAGGGCTCAAGCCCATGAATTTATGATCATGAGCTCATTTCCTAACAGGGCCATTCTAGACTGGGCTTCTCATAAAATAAGACTAGATATACCTCAAAGTATATTTCCAAAAATATGGATTATTGAGCTCAGGTCTGGCTTTTACCATGCCTAGATAGGGCTCGACCTAGTGAGCTCAGCAGCTAGGGCTTGAGTCAAGGGCTCTTCCATTTGTCTTGAATAGGTCCATCTAACTTAAATTTGTACATGAGGCATGATTGAATGAGCTTTGTATTGTCTTAAATCTCGTCTCATAACAATAATAGGTGATTTTTGAACCACGTTCCCTAATTATGGGTTGTCGGGTTCGGGTCGGACCAGACCCAATTATTTATGGGGGCATCAATAGTACCTCCCTTTCTGGTCTAAAAGAAGTATGAATTTTAGACCAAGTGGTCTGGTTGGATCCCGAACCGAGTAGAAAAATTTTTCTCCGTACAGATCATATCTCGAATAGGAGTACTCTGTGAGTTTTCTATATGAAAAAATTTTGCAAAGTACTAAACATATTCTCGAGCTGGAATATAGCAAAATTTTGCTTAAGCATTAAACATATTCCCTAACTGGAAACATGATTTAAAGATCCACCAAGTGCAAAGTATATTCCCGAGCTGGAATAAGATTATGAAATTTTAACAAGTGTAGAGCATACTCCGAGCTGGAATTTTGCTAAAATTCAACCACAAATTACATGATGTACGCCGAGCTGATCGGGCTTTTAAGTTTGATCATGAATTCCGTGTTGTATACGGAGTTGGTCAGGCTTTGATTTTGACCACGAATTGCTGGGTGAGTGTGGAGCTGGTCGAACTTTGAATTTGACAACGAAGTGCGTGGTAGGTGCCGAGCTTGGTCGAGATTTTGAGATAACCACGAGTGGTGTGGGTTTACATATTGTCGAGCTGGTTGGGATTTTGAGATAACCACGAGTGGTGTGGGTTTACATATTTCCGAGCTGATCGGGATTTTGAGATAACCACGAGTGGCATGGGTTTACATATTGCCGAGCTGGTCGGGCTTTTGAGATAACCACGAGTGGCGTGGGTTTATATATTGTCGAGCTGGTCGGGCTTTTGAGAACCACGAGTGGCGTGAGTTTACATATTACTGAGCTGGTCGGGCTTTTGAGATAACCACAAGTAGCGTGTGTTTACATATTACCGAGCTGGTCGGGCTTTTGAGATAATCATGAGTGGCGTGGGTTTACATATTGCCGAGCTGGTCGGGCTTTTGAGATAACCACGAGTGGCGTGAGTTTACATATTGCCGATCTGGTCGGGCTTTTGAGATAACCACGGGTGACGTGTGTTTACATATTGCCGAGCTGGTCGGGCTTTTGAGATAACCACGAGTGGCATGGGTTTACATATTGCCGAGCTGGTCGGGCTTTTGAGATAACCACGAGTGGGGTGGGTTTACATATTACCGAGCTGGTCGGGCTTTTGAGATAACCACAAGTGGCGTGGGTTTATATATTGCCGAGCTGATCGGGCTTTTGAGATAACCACGAGTGGCATGGTTTTACATATTGCCGAGCTGGTCGGGCTTTTAAGAAAACCACGAGTGGTGTGGGTTTATATATTTCCGAGCTGGTCGGACTTTTGAGATAACCACGAGTGGCGTGGGTTTATATATTGCCAAGCTGGTCGGGCTTTTGAATTCTTCGTGTTTGACAAAAAACATGTCTTTTTCATTAATAACTCAAAAAGATATTTCCAAAATTTTAAAAATAACAAAATAACTTGGCTACTATTGTTAACAAAATTAAAAACAAAATTAATGAAATAACTCACAACCCATTGTGTTATGAGGCTCGGTAGTGGAGTAGGATTGTCCAGGCACCTATGCATAATATTTCTTCAAGTGTTGGGCGTTCCATAACCTCTTTTCTTTTGCTCAGAATGGTCTGGACCATCCCGATCTCTTTTTTCGGGCCGATACCTTCCTCCTTGTCGCACTACCAATATATCTTTCATCACCTCATCTTGTTGAATTATCCTCTCAATCTCTTGTTCCAATTGTCGACAGTCATTGGTGAGGTGCCCATATTCATTGTGAAAATCACAATACTTATCAGATTTTGGCTTGCGAGGCCCCTGCTCACTCCATGGGGGTCTTTGTAGAAGTCTTTTTTCTTCGCATATTCGCAGGGCCTGAGTCTTACTCATCCTTAGAGGGGTGAAGGATGTGAATTGTCCAAGCAGCTCGGGTCGAGGAGTTGGTCCCATCTTCCGAGGCGTGTTAGGGATCATGGTGTCCTTTGGGCTTGGAGGCTTGTCTATCCCCCTATTCAACCGAGAAACTTGTATCTCCTCTAAAATCACGTATTTCTCGGCCCGAGCAAGCAACTCATCGTATGTAGACGACTATTTTTTGATCAAGGATTTAAGGAAATCCCCTATAGTAAGTCCTTGGGTGTAAGCGCTGATGAGCAGATCAGTAGTGGCAATAGGTACTTTAAGGGCCAAAGCACTAAATCGACGAATATATGCTCGCAAATCTTCTTGACCTTGCTGTTTGACAGCGAAAAGACTGAGAGTGGTTGTGGGTGCTTTTTGCTACTAGCAAAATGGTGTAGAAAGGCCTTGCTGAAATCCTTGAATTCCTTGATATCCCCTGAACGTAATAGGTTGAACCATTGTTGTGCTGGCCCTATCAGAGTATTGAGGAAGACCCGGCACTTGATCGTGTCAGAATATTTGTGCAACAGCGCAGCATTCTCAAAACGGGACAGGTGCTCTTCCGGATCCCCTTTTCCATCATATTCCCCAACATGTGGAAACTTAAAGTTTTTGGGGAGTTCGGACTCCAGTATTTCAGCAGAGAAAGGAATATTCCGGACCGACGTGGCTAGGTATCCGAACGGCTTCTTCTTCAAGAGCTCCATCTCTTCTTTCAATTTCTTGATCTTCTCCAATTGTGCGTTCTGATCTGGTGGGGGGAGATTGGCTCCCCCCTTGCAGCTAACGCTCGTTTGACAGCGGTAGTGACAAGTTGATTTATTTGTGCGTTGACTCCGTTCGCATCAGCCATCTCAATTCTTTTTCTTCAATTCCCACAGACGGCGCCAATTGATGATGTCAAAATTTTCCTCCGGGTTCGGTCTGGTTGAGTGGATCTCAAAATCATCAATAAACCGGGTCGGGTCGGGCACGATGGATTTCTGCACAGACAGAAGCCAAGTTAGGGGGCGCCAAAGATATTTTCGGCGTGACCCCTCTGATGCCTAAGTCAGTGCTCGAAAGTGAAAGAGCTTGACTAAAAGTAAGAACAAGAGAATATACGTGCGTGAGTGTGTGAACAAGAAGTGAATAGAATAGATGAATGAATCCATAAACCATGAACCATACATGTATTTATAGAGGCTTGGAGGGGTAGGTTACCTTGTCAAGGTAGAACATGTGTTAGAGTAGGACTCTAATTGATGAGTCCGAAATCATATCAAATCTTGGATTCATAAGATATTGTCATTATCTGTTGCAGATCTGCATGTATCCGAGAGTACTGGAAGGTTCTAGATATTGGACCTTTCCTGGGCCCGGATCGGGCTCCAACCATACCAGTTAGGGCTCAAGCCCATGAATTTATGATCATGAACCCATTCCCTAACAGGATCATCCCAGACTGGGCTTCTCATAAAATAAGACTATATATGCCTCAAAGTATATTTCCAAAAATATGGATTATTGAGCTCGGGTCTGGCTTTTACCATGCCTAGATAGGGCTCGGCCCAGTGAGCTCAGCAGCTAGGGCTTGAGTCAAAGGCTCTTCCATTTGTCTTGAATATGTCCATCTAACTTGAATTGGTACATGGGGCATGATCGAATGAGCTTTGTATTGTCTTAAATCCTGTCTCATAACAATAATATGTGATTTTTGAACCACGTTCTCTGATTATGGGTTGTCGGGTTCGGGTCGGACCAGACCCAATTATTTATGGGGGCATCAAATTCCAAATATATTTTTCAAAACGCTTTAAGATTTGATGTCATAATCATACCGAATCCCCGTTCTTATAATTTCGCAACGCGTGCCCCAATAGCTAATTTAAATAAAACATAAATATTAAATTTAGCTAGATCATCTGGTTTTATATCTGATTGTGAAAGACGGATTGTCCGTTTTCCTTTGTTTATCTTGTAACTCTTCTTTCTTTCGATGGTTATGATATTTTAGTTCGAAAAAAAAAAAATTGGCATGCTTTGCCACATCTTGAGAAAATTAGTGTCTTATTTCAAGTGCAAAGAATCCAAATAGCTAAAAATTTGGAGTGGACCCAATACAATTTGGGCCGAAACCGAACTTCTAAAAATTGGGAACATAAGCACAGTTCCAGCACAAAATATGCCATCAAGACGTATCTCTGCAACCTCTGCAATTCACCTTTGCAGGGATTCCGCGAGGCTCATTCCAACATCCACTGATCCACATAACAAATAATGAATATCTTTAAACATGCATGTTGACTGTATATTTCATTTATTTCTCGCAGATTGGTTTGTCTCCGTGACCGAAACCATCAAAGGATTAAATCATCCACACTATCCACTTTGGGTGTAGGAATTAAGATTTATGTTCTTGAGAGATTAAATGGATAGCTGAATAAAAAAAATGTTCATCATTTAAAACTAAATTAATATTTACGTTCTCGTGTAACGAAATTAATATTTCAATTTTTTTCCTCGATATCTACATCTACATATAAAAAGTAAGAATAAGGGCCCTGAAAGGATGTCCAAATTCGTGAAATAGGTGAACTCTTTGTCATTGCGTTAGTTCGGGGGTTTATCCAACACATATCGAAAGTAACGGCTTCCATGAACGGAACTAGGAATTTATCTTTGAGGGGCTAATTTTTACATGAAAAAATAATAAATAAAAATTATGGAGTCTCATATGTTAATATTTATTATCTTCATAAGTATATAATTTAACTTATTTGTTTTTTTATATTTTATAAAAAAATTTATGAAAATTTGATGGGTTAATGAATAAAATATTTTTTATGTTTAAAGTAAATTGAATAATTAATTATTTATATTTTTTTTATGAAGTACAAAATTTTGAATTAGATTTACCATATATTAATATCATATAATGTTCAATGTTGAATGTTCTATAAAATTATTTATATATGTAAAAATTTTAAAAGTCCGATTAATTTCAAAGAAACATGCATATATTAATTAATAATTTGAAAAATCCAACTAACAAAATACAAAATATATAAACATATATATACATATTATATGGGCTGGCTAGACTCCAGCCTAGGGGTGAGCATTCGGTTAATTCGGTCAAAAACCGAATCGAATTTATGCTAAAACCGATTTAACCGAACCGAATTAAAAATCGGTTAATTCGGTTAACTACCGAATTAACCGATTTTTTTTTAAAAAAAAATTATAAAATAAGAAATTTTATAAAATTAATAACTGAAATATAATTTTTTTATCATTATAAAAATATATTAAGCTTAAAAAATTAAAATAACAAAAATTAAGTAAAATATTAAATATAAACACATTAAAAATATATTATAAATTATATATAAGGCCTAATAAAAAAAATTCAAATTTAATTATTTTATAATTCGGTTAACCGAATTAACCGAATTTTCTTTTAATAAAACCGAAAACCGAACCGAAATAATCGATTTAACCGAAATTTTCAAACACAAAAATCGAATTTCTGAATTAACCGAACCGAATTTCCGAATTGAGTCGGTTCGATCGGTTAATTCGGTTTAAACAAAATTTTGCTCACTCCTACTCTAGCCTAACCCCCATATGGGTCTGTCTTTGGCGGCCGCGGGTTAAAAAAGAAAAAGAAAAAAAGGCAAGAATAAGAAAAAATAGTTCCATTTCCGCCCGATTGCCGATAAAAACAAAATACACGCGTCATTCTCTTTGCTTTTAGCTCGATTCTAACTTTTAAAAGGCCATTATATAAGGCATAATACTGTTGGAAAACGTGTTCAGATCAATCAAAAATTGATATCCGGTGCAGCGAAAGTTTAAAAATGTTATTTTATTATATGGAACGATTCCATATCAAGGGTATCAAAACTTTTACGATTAAATATGTGTAAGTAAAACAAATAATCACAATTAAATATTTTACCTTAAAATTTCGAAGCGAGATTATGGACACCAACAGAACTTAATCTGCTCTTCTTGTAAATCCCGAGAACCGATGGCGTCACGATCAATCACCGAAATTAGGTCCACGAACGAAAAACAGAAACCCTCTGATTGACTGCACTAGAAATCAATCAGAAGTTTTACGTAGAGAATAAACAGATTTGATCTGTTAATTCGGATTGCAATTTTTCACAAAAATCACAGTCCGAATTTTCTCAAAAGGGACAGAGGAATTTTCGAAAATCCTCTTGAATAATTTGATGCAGTATTTTCGAAAATTCAAGAATGAACTGTATGGAATTTTCGAACACTGCTGCCTATTTATAGATAATTTTTAGACTAGATTAAGTTATAATTGTATTATGACTCTAACTCTTTAAAGCCCACAATCCATAACTTAAGCCCAACAAGGCAAGCCCGTTGTTCTAGAAATTAATATAAAATTCATCGTGACTCCGATTGATAAACTGATTTCACCAATGTGCACAGAAACCATTTCTGCATCTTTTAGAGTCAAGATAATTTTTCTGAATCCGAATTCAGTGATTTCCAAAAATGTTCATCCCTATGTCATTTTAGGAAATCTCACTCCCTTTAGTTAAGAAGTCCAACTTCTCTTTCATTAAATTTAACTCTTTAAATTTAACTATCTCTACGGGATTTTAGTAATCCATTACTTGTGTAACCCTCAATGGTTCAGGGATACAGCTAGCCGTGGGCTCACAACTCCTTGTGACTCGGAACAACAATTTCCGACTTACCCATCGAATCATGGTAAGAGCGTCTAGCAACATCGCCCCATGATTCCCTAGGTATCACTGATAGTGCCTGCAAGAACCAGTAGATTTTGGTTAGCGTACAGTACAGTCCCTTCATCCAAATATCCCGATCGAATCAACAACCATTGGTACATCGAGAGTTGTTCGAGATTCGATAACTATGCAATGCATCTTGAAGATCAAATAGTGACATCGCATGTGCTACTAGGAAACCAAGTAACCTAAATCACATCGAGTACTCTGGCCAGAGATTTTTCACACTAATATCTCCTCAGATCGCATAGGATATCCACACTCGCAAGTATGTGGTGAATCCTTGACAACAAAGCATCGACTCCTATATGTGTCGTAACTGTACCTAATCCCGACACCTGATGACCCCAATAGAGTCGGTAAACGAGTCAAAGTATAGTACTAGCATATAAAGTCTCAATGATGTTTCAAGTAATAAGGACTAATGGTGTACAATCAAAACCGCGGACTTTATCCACTCGATAAGTGATAACCACTTGGAAAGTCCGAATAGGGTAGTTCGATCATTCATCATATGAATATCCATTTGCATGCTTTGAACATCTCCATGTTCATTACCAATGAAACGTGGTACTTGGCATCACAAATGCTAGTCTCAATCTCGAGCGATCCTTATCCTTATTTGCGGACGGCTCAATTGACTAGGAACTATTTAGAATATACAATGACTATAAGATGTGTTTCATAATAGTGATCTCTCTTTATTTACTATCTCACACTATAGTATATTCAAGGTCTTTATCAAAACAGCAATAGTATATCACAATATAACAATATGAAGAAAGATAAAAAAAATGCCATTAATGAATATAAATTATATTAAACAAAGATTGTTTATACATAGAGTCATAAAAGCCCTTTAGCCACAAGTTGGCTAACCGGGCACCCACTCTTTCAATCTCCCACTTGCCCTAAAGCCAACTAGTCATACTACGTAATCCCATTGCTTCGCGATGTTTGTCAAACAATGGTCCTTGCAAGGGCTTAGTAAGTGGATCAGCGATATTGTCTGTAGAGGCCACTCTTTTGACAGTGATGTCTCATCTTTCCACGATCTCCCGGATGATGTGGTATTTCCTCAGTACGTGTTTGGACTTCTGATGAGACCTTGGTTCCTTTGCCTGAGCAATGGCACCCGTGTTGTCACAGTACACCGAGACTGGACCAATAGCTTCAGGAATTACACCCAACTCTTGGATGAATTTCCTTATCCAAACCGCCTCTTTAGCCGCAGCTGATGCTGCAATGTATTCTGCCTCAGTGGTGGAATCGCTGTGGTGTCCTGCTTGGAACTTTTCCAAGAGACAGCAACGCCATTGAGCACGAATACAAATCCAGAGGTTGACTTCGAGTCATCCACGTCACATTGGAAGATAGAGTCAGTATAGCCTTCCAACTTCAATTCTCTCCCTCCATAAACCATGAATAAATTCTTAGTCCTTTGCAAGTACTTAAGAATATCCTTCACGGCTTTCCAATGCATTTGACCGGGATTGGCTTGATATCTGCTCGTGACGCTTAGAGCATAGGCCACATCCGGTCTGGTAGATATCATCCCATACATAATACTACCTATGGCTGATGCATATGGTATGTGTGTCATTTTCTCTATCTCTTCATCAGTCTTGGGACACATAGACTTGGATAGAGAAACTCCATGACACATAGGTAGATGTCCTCTCTTGGACTCATCCATAGAAAACCTTTTCAATATGGTGTCGATGTAGGTTGCTTGAGTGAGTCCTATCATTCTCTTAGATTTTTCTCTATAGATCTGTATCCCTAGAATATAGGATGCCTCACCCAAATCCTTCATCGAGAATCTACCTGATAACCATATCTTTGTTGACTGCAACATCCCTACGTCATTCCCAATGAGTAGGATGTCATCAACATAAAGCACTAATAACGTCACCGCATCCTTAACTACTTTCTTGTACATGCACGGTTCCTCCAGGTTTTTGATGAAACCAAAGTCCTTTATTGTTTCATCAAATTTATGGTTCCAACTTCTTGATACTTGTTTGAGACCATAAATTGATCTCTGAAGCTTGCATACCTTATGCTCGCATCTCATGGATGTGAATCCCTCGGGCTGCATCATATAGATTTTTTCCTTAATGTTTCCATTAAGAAATGCAGTCTTCACATCCATTTTCCATATCTCATAGTCATACCATGCTGCTATGGCAATAAGGATTCTTATGGACTTGAACATTGCGACTGGTGAAAAGGTTTCATCATAGTCAACTCCTTGTCTTTGAGTATAACCTTTTGCTACCAATCGTGTCTTGTAGGTTAGTACCTTGCCATCAGGCCCAAGTTTTCTCTTGTAGATCCATTTACACCCTATTGGAACAATTCCATCGGGAGGATCTACTAAAGACCAAACTTTGTTTTTATGCATCGAGTCTATTTCCAACTGCATAGCGTCAAGCCATAAATTCGAATCTGCATCAGAAATTGCTTCCTTGAAGTTTCTTGGATCACATCCAATGTCGGGTTCACTTTGATCCCCTTCAAGAAGAAGACCATATCGAATAGGAGGTCTAGAAGTCCTCTCGGATCTCCTAGATGTAGGCGTGTCCACTGAAGGTTCTTGAGGTGTGGGATCGTTATTTTGTATCTCAGGTTCTTCTCGAATTTCTTCGAGTTCCATCATCTTGTCTTTCTTATCTAATAAAAACTCCTTCTCCATGAAGGTGGCATTCCTCGAAACAAACACTTTTGTTTCAGTAGGATGATAGAAATAATATCCGATTGAATTCTTCGGATATCCTACAAAATAACATAAGGTGGATCGACTATCCAACTTATCTCCCACTGTCTGCTTCACGTAAGCAGGACATCCCCAAATCCTCAAGTACGAATACTTGGGAGCTTTGTCATTTCATAACTCGTATGGAGTTTTATTCACTGCTTTGGTGTGAACATTGTTCAACAACAACACCGCCATTTCAAGTGCATAGCCCCAAAACGAAGGAGGGAGCTCAGTGAAGCTCATCATAAATCGAACCATGTCCAACAAAGTTCGATTGCGACGCTTCGAGACACTATTTAGCTGAGGTGTCATAGGAAGAGTCCACTGAGAGAGAATCTCATTCTCTTTTAGATAGCTCAAAAACTCGGTACTTAAGTATTCTTCACCTCGATCCGATCGAAGTGCTTTAATACTTTTACCTTGTTTGTTTTCTACTTCAGCCTTGAATTCTTTGAACTTTTCAAATGATTCAGACTTATATTTCATTAAATATAAATACCCATACCTAGAATAATCATCATAAAAGTAATGAAGTAGGTGTGACCAAATTTAGTATCGATACTAAATGGTCCGCAAACATCTGTATGGATCAAATCCAATAGATTTTGACTATGCTCAGGCTTTCCTTTGAAAGGAGATTTAGTCATTTTTTCTTTTAGGCAGGACTCACAAGTAGGTAGAGAGTTTATATCAGACATATCAAACATGCCCTCTCCCACTAGCTTGTTCATCCTCCTTGAGGAAATATGACCTAGCCTAGCATGCCAAAGGTTTGCCGTGTTCTGACTATCGATTTTCCTTTTGTTTGTTATTACCGGTTTATCAACATAATCAACTGGAACGTCTTTTAATTTTAAGTTATATAGATCGTTTTAAATTGTCCATTTCAAATCAAACATTCATTCTTGTAAATATTGCAAATCCCATTCGCAAAATTACAAGAAAAAACCATCTCTATCAAGCATAAAAACAGAAATAATGTTTTAATGAAATCTTGGCACAAATAAAAACATCTCTCTCAAAATATAGCTTAAAATTGTTTTGCAAAATTAAACAAATGTTTTCCATAGCTTTCGATTCAACTCTGGAACCATTCCCGAGCCTTAACTGGGTCTCACCCATCCTTAGCCTATTACTTCTTGTCATCATCTGCAACTCATTGCAAATGTGAGATCTACATCTGGTATCCAATACCCAAGAAATAGTATTAAGTAAAACCTTTATAAAATCTATCCTTTGTAGTTCGTAACTACTCGATATACATTCTTTGCAGTTGCACTTACAGTAACCGGGTTTCTTGCAGTGATGGCAAACTTATTTAGACTTGTCCATCTTTGCATGTAACATTTGGCCTTGAGATCATGGTCCTACCATTTCTCTAGTTCGGCCAACCTTTCCGAAGTTACATCAGCCGGGGCTATTTTTCGGAGGAGCATTTTCTAACACTTAGAAAATCTTTTCCGAACTCAGGACAATCTTAACATATGGAACCATTCTGTATAGTTTGCGCCAGAAAGTTTGTTTTGTTCGAGAATTGAAACATGTGGATTACGAAGATTCATCATAATGATATACTGAGATGAAACAGACAATAATCGATGATTGTTTAATTAATTTACTAAGACATAAAATATGGCGAGATTTAATTTTATGAATTTCACTCCCACTATTTTAACGATTTCACTACCCTCTAGTGAAAACGGGAAACTTGTTTCCTTAGTGGGAACATGGAGTCCAATTGATAAACTATAGTCCCGAATAATATCAGTCAACCATAATTTTCAAAAGGTAGAGCCCAATTGCTTCCAAAGCAATCCCCATGTTTTTACCTCATGTCCAATAAGGGCCCAATAATATGACGCCGTTTATTGTGACATGTCAAGATAACCCATCAATATTAAGTTGTGATGGACGGTCGCCATGTGGATCCCCAATAATATGAGCCAATCCCATGGGAGTTCCACCCAACTTACAACATGTGTCGATCCAATGTACAGCTTTCCGACGAACGGGCCCCCCCCAATAATATGAGCCGGATCATGCCCGCGGGTAGCATCTCATACATTGATCTTTGATGGAAGGTAGGAATATTTAAACAATATTTAAATTCCCTTTTTATTAATCTTGATATCAATTTTAAATCATATTTAAAATGAGAGATTTTAATTTTGAAAATTTGTCTCATCATGCAATTTATGTATGCTTGCGGGATTCATACAATTTAGTCTAAACATGCATACATCAATAATATCATATATTATTTAAGGATGATCGATCTCATTAACTAATCGACCTGTGATTGCCAATCACGAGTCTAAGTCCAATCCTAGGTGATATGCAAGTATGCAATGCAATTCTATTACATTGAGCTTCCAATTTACATTTCTTCGGTCTTCATTGTCTGCTGGGCCCACCTTGTCTTCAAATCTTTGTCTCCCACTAAGTCTCATAAATTTACAATAAATTTCGATGACAAATATGGGATACATTTTTAGGGGTGGGAACGGGCCATAAACCAGGCCCACTTTTTATTACAAATGACAATCATATTGGGCTATAAACCAAGCCCAATAATAAAATCCAACAACAATAAGACAAATGTAAATTACCTAACATACACCTAAAACATTGGTCATGGCAATCGATCATTATTTATCCAATAATTAATTCAATAATTAAATAATTGGATAAACATGCAAAGACATCATAATTTAAAAGATAAAATCATGTTTAATCTTATCCATCATAAGATCATATATTATCATCAATTGTACCAAAATAATTAATTTTATAAAATTTAATTTAACGGATAAAATTTATAAATTTTTCAAAAAATTTAAATTTATCCAAAAATCAATTTTAAAATTTTCGGACTCGAACAATTCGATCTGATGCCTCGTGAACCAATCAAAAATAATTTTCGATCGGATCAAAAACTAGAATTTCAAAATATTAAAATTTTAATTAAAAAATTAATTTTTCCGGGCTGCCCGAGACAATCCCGGGCTGCCCGCGCCCCAAAAGAGGGCCCGGGCAGGGCAGCCCGTCGCTGCCCCTTGGGCAGCGACGATCGTTGCCCTGGGCAGTGCCCAACGCTGCCCATGGGCAGCGCCCAGCGCTGCCCGATTTGCCCATTAAATTTTAATTTTAAAAATTCGTTTTGTTTCAAAAATCGAGGCTTAAAAAATTTTGTACAATCGATCAATTTAATCGTTTGATCTGAGCAACCTGACTTTGATACCACTGTTGGAAAACGTGTTCAGATCAATCAAGAATTGATACCCGGTGCAGCGGAAGTTTAAAAATTTTATTTTATTATATGGAACGATTTCATATCAAGGGTATCAAAACTTTTACGATTAAATATGTGTAAGTAAAACAAATAATCACAATTAAATATTTTACCTTAAAATCTCAAAGCGAGATTATGGACACCAACAGAACTTAATCTGCTCTTCTTGTAAATCTCGGGAACCGATGGCGTCACGATCAATCACCGAAATTAGGTCCACGAACGAAAAATAGAAACCCTCTGATTGACTGCACTAGAAATCAATCAGAAGTTTTACGTAGAGAATAAACAGATTTGATCTATTAATTCGGATTGCAATTTTTCACAAAAATCACAGTCCGAATTTTCTCTAAAGGGACAGAGGAATTTTCGAAAATCCTCTTGAATAATTCGATGCAGTATTTTCGAAAATTCAAGAATGAACTGTATGGAATTTTCGAACACTGCTGCCTATTATAGATAATTTCTATACTAGATTAAGTTATAATTATATTAGGACTCTAACTCCTCAAAGCCCACAATCCATAACTTAAGCCCAACAAGGCAAGCCCGTTGTTCTAGAAATTAATATAAAATTCATCGTGACTCCGATTGATAAACTGATTTCACCAATGTGCACAGAAACCATTTCTGCATCTTTTAGAGTCAAGATAATTTTTTTGAATCCGAATTCAGTGATTTCCAAAAATGTCCATCCCTATGTCATTTTAGGAAATCCCACTCCCTTTAGTTAAGAAGTCCAACTTCTCTTTCATTAAATTTAACTCTTTAAATTTAACTATCTCTACGGGGTTTTAGTAATCCATTACTTGTGTAACCCTCAATGGTTCAGGGATACAGCTAGTCGTGGGCTCACAACTCCTTGTGACTCGGAACAACAATTTCCGACTTACCCATCGAATCATGGTAAGAGCGTCTAGCAACATCGCCCCATGATTTCCTAGGTATCACTGATAGTGCCTGCAAGAACCAGTAGATTTTGGTTAGCGTACAGTACAGTTCCTTCATCCAAATATCCCGATCGAATCAACAACCATTGGTACATCGAGAGTTGTTCAAGATTCGATAACTATGCAATGCATCTTGAAGATCAAATAATGACATCGCATGTGCTACTAGGAAACCAAGTGACCTAAATCACATCGAGTACTTTGGCCAGAGATTTGTCACACTAATATCTTCTCAGATCGCATAGGATATCCACACTCGCAAGTATGTGGTGAATCCTTGACAACAAAACATCGACTCCTATATGTGTCGTAACTGTACCCAATCCCGACACCTGATGACCCCAATAGAGTCGGTAAACGAGTCAAAGTACATTACTAGCATATAAAGTCTCAATGATGTTTCAAGTAATAAAGACTAATGGTGTACAACCAAAACCGCGGACTTTATCCACTCGATAAGTGATAATCACTTGGAAAGTCCGAATAGGGTAGTTCGATCATTCATCATATGAATATACATTTGCATGCTTTGAACATCACCATGTTCATTACCAATGAAACGTGATACTTGGAATCACAAATGCTAGTCTCAATCTCGAGCGATCCTTATCCTTATTTGCGGACGGCTCAATTGACTAGGAACTATTTAGAATATACAGTGACTATAAGATGTGTTTCATAATAGTGATCTCTCTTTATTCACTATCTCATCTTACTTATACTATAGTATATTCAAGGTCTTTATCAAAATAGCAATAGTATATCACAATATAACAATATGAAGAAAGATAAAGAAAATGGCATTAATGAATATAAATTATATTAAACAAAGATTGTTTATACATAGAGTCATAAAAGCCCTTTAGCCACAAGTTGGCTAACCGGGCACCCACTCTTTCAAATACTTCATACCATTTTTTTTTAATTAAATCAACAAATCTAAAGACAATCTGTATTAAAATACAATGTGCTAGTCAAAATAGTTCTATTCTAACTAAATAGCAATGTCAAACATATTGAAATTGGTGGTAGGAAAAAGTATTGAATTTTCGATATATCGAGGTTACTGTACCAAAAAATATCGATTTTATTGAATTTTTGGTATAGACATTTTTTTGGTACGGTACGATAATGATACCGACTTTTCGGTACAATAACGATATAATTTAAAAATTTCGGTATATACAGGTATAATTAAATATTATATAAAAATTTAAAATATATAATATTTTAAACTAAATGTATAAATTATAAAAAAATATAAGGTTTTTTTGGGTATAAAACGATATATATCGATACCGTACCGAAATCTTGGTATACCGTAAAATTTCGGTATAATCGGTATATACCATGCATAAACTAAAATAAAAGATTAAGATAAGCACCAAGATTAAAGCTTCTATAAATAATGATATACTCAATACATCGAAACTCATTGCCCATGGATAAAGAAAGCCGTTCCAACAGCAAAAACAACAAAAACTAAAGCAAACATATAATAACAGATTCGAAATTGTAACCAAGCGTCGCCTAGTAGTTCTATACCCGATTCATAACCAGAAAGTTTCTTTGGCCCCTTTCTAATCGGGGATAAAACCCCAGAAACTAAAAATCCCAAAATGGAAATAAGATTTGATATTAATAAAAATTCCCAAAAGATATCATATTTGTAAAGCAAAAACATATACGTACTCCTATGAATGTGAAAAATATATCAGATTCGTCGATTCAAATTGAAGTTGTCATCCAAAATTGTTTAGTCAAAACAAGTGAGCCGAGTGACGTTCCAGCGCTACTAATTGAGTGTCATCACGTAAGGTTCGAATACAAAAGACTAGGATTTATTTATTAATTCAAGGTCCTCGTTTATGATTGGTCTTGTTCTAAATGTTAGTGCCTCATCCGTACCGAACATTTCGTATATCGATATTAAAAAAAAAAAAATTCGTAATTTTTGATAAGATATAATGTATGCATTTTCGGCACGGTACAATATGTCACTCCAGCACTCCTAATTGAAAATGATCATTTAAATACAACTTGCCTTATTGTTTTAGTGGAAAAAATATTAATCAAGTATGTATAATCGAGTTGTTCAGAATGTAGTAGCCCAGTTCCAATTTACAAGATTAATTGGTTAATTATATTTTATTAACAAGAGCACAAGTTAAGATCAAAAACACATGACATGAGTAGCTCGGGTCGGTCATGAGTAGCTCGGGTCGGTCATGGTTGTTCAACAATAGCTCAGGCATTGAGCAAGAGCTCGGGCATTGAGCTAGAGCTCGGGCTTGGAGCTAGGGCTCGGGAATGTGTTTGTGCTTGGCTCGGGTCGGGGCTTAGGTTGCTCAAGAAAGTGATGTGCAAGGCCAGAGTAGTGTTCGGTCATGGGAAGAACACATGGTATTCAGGTCGGGAATGGACACGTGGCTGGAGCTAAAACACGATTAGTGTCCTGCTAGGTGTCATGCACTCGATTGACACCTGTCCCGGCGCATCCTCTATAAATAGGAGTCGAGGGTTCGGTCATTTTACACCATTTCATCTCACTTCTTAGTTCTACTCGGACCAAGGAGTAGCTCGGGAGCTCGGGAAAGAGTAGCTCGGGAGTTCGGGAAGGAGTAGCTCGGGGCTTGACCAGGAGCAGTTCAGGTCGGGCTTGACCAGGAGCAGTTCAGGTCGGGCTTGAAGGAGAGGTCAGGTCGGGTCAGTCTTGAGACCAGGTCGGGTCGGGACTTGAACCTAAGGCATCTAGGGGTTGTCTTCTTCCAGCTTAGTTCAGACTTCGGTGTTAGGTATGATAGTACTGTTCGAGATATCCTGACTGAGTATACATGTATTATGTGACTGCATGATTTATATATCATTGATTTATGCTGCATTCATCTGCATATTGAGCTATCTCCTTTGAGATGTATATTAGTAGGGTTGTACCCTATCCTGTTAGTGGATGGACTTCCATCGATTTGGGTCCGGCATATCCACTGGTATATTGGTATGGGAGCCACCTCCTGCAGCGACGGCACAGCGTGCTACATACCAGGGCCCGGTCTGTCTCTGTTATCTGATCTTTGACCTCGAGTTATAGGGAGTTCACTTTGCATGCATGTATACTCATACTCTCGTACTGAGCGTTTTATGCTCACGTCTCGTACTTTGTATTTCTGGACACCCTATTCCATGGGGCAGGTTTGCAATTGGATGAGGCGGGTGGTTCCAGGAGGGGCTAGGCAGCGGTTGGTCAGCTGGAGCTTCGCTTAGGTTTTTATTTCTGTTGTTATCGGATTGATACAGCTTTTCGATATGGTTGTATAATCTAATTAGATTTTTACAGATTCCTTGCCTTGGGATTGTAGTATTTGTAATGTTTCCGCAGTTTATTCTGATATCTGTTTAATTAAGTTAATTGCATGCCTAAGTTCTGTTTAGTAGGTGATCCGGGTAAGGGTCACTACATTTATGGTATCAGAGCATGCATATTTTTCTTGGGATTTAGATTCTGCATAAGATAATCGTGAGGTAATTTGTGTAGATGACAGATCGTGACGATCAGAGTAGCCATGGCAGTGTAGGTGGATGCAGGGGAGACGATGACCGAGAGCGTCGTCGTGAGCACCATCATCGTCGCCATGATGATCAGCGTTTTAGCGTACGCCGATTTCTTCCGATGGGTCCTAAGCCCTTGGTTGGAGGGGAGTCTCCGGAGGATGCGGAGAACTGGTTAGACCGCATGGAGATGACTTTTCAGACGTTTCGTTGCACTGAGGAGCAGAAGATGGAGACGTTGGGATATCTTCTAGAAGGGCGAGCCCGAAAGTGGTGGAGGTTTACTTCTGCACAGTTCGTCACGGCGAGAGGGGTTGCTACTTAGGCTGAGTTCCGCACAGCTTATCAAAAGCTGTATTTTCCTCCTGCACTCCGTCAGGCGAAGGCAGGTGAATTACTGAGTCTGCGACATGGTGCCATGTCTATTGACGAGTACCAGCAGAAGTTCTTTGATCTTCTATCCTATTGCCCCGAGATTGCTGACAGCTCGGAGATGAAGTATAACCTGTTCCTTCAGGGTCTCAACCCTGAGATTCATGACCGTGTGGCGGTTGGAGATGACATGTCCTACGAGGGTTTGGTGAGTCGTTGTCATCAGGCAGAGGACAGCATTCGGAGGAACCGGTCATTCTTTCAGTCCAGGTCTGCTAGTTCTTTGGGTCCCCGTGCTCAGTCTTTCAAGAAGTCTGGATCTACTTCTTCTTCCTCTGGTTCCGCTGGTGTTATCCATTTTGGGAATAAGGAGAAGTGTGATCATTGTGGGAAGAACCATCCGTCAGACAAGTGCCATAGAGTTTCTGGAGCTTGTTTCCGTTGTGGAGAGGTGGGTCATCTTCGGAGAGATTGTCCACTATCTGGGGGAGGCGGTTCTGGTTCTGGATCAGGTTCTCAGGCCACCGTTCAGCAGAGGTCGCAGGGACAGCCTGCTGGGAGTTCTCACTTGAGACCGCGGGCTTCTGGCCAGGTGTTTGCCTTGAGGCACGACCAGGCCGTGGAGGAGAATGAGAAGGTCATTGCAGGTATATTTCTGTTATATGGTTTACCTGCTCTTGTACTCATTGACACTGGTGCATCTCATTCCTTCATTTCTGCACGTTTTGTTAAGAGGCATAAGTTACCTTACATTGCACTAGACGTAGTACTTTCTGTTTCTACTCCGACGGGTCAGTCTGCTTTGGCCAAGCGTCTAGTGATGGGTTGCCCTTTAGAATTCGAGGGTAACATTCTGATTGCGAATCTCATGGTTCTTGCGATGGACGACTTTGATTTCATTCTGGGAATAGATATGTTGACTATCTATCGAGTTTCAGTGGACTGCTATCAGAGATTAGTACGCTTTCATTCGGAGGGGAGTGATAGCTGGTTTTTCTATAGTGAGGGAGCGCGACCCCCGATGCCTTTGGTATCTGCTTTGAGAGTCTGTCGAGCTCTAGAGTCTGGCGGAGAAGGTTACCTCATCTATGCATTTGATTTGTCCGCTGAAAGCGTAGGGATAGAGAGCATTCCGATCGTGAATGAATTTCCAGATGTATTTCCAGATGAGATTCCGATTTTACCTCCTGTTAGGGAAGTCGAGTTTGGCATAGAGTTGATGTCAGGTACTTCGCCTATTTCTCGAGCGCCATATCGTCTGGCTCTGTCAGATATGCGTGAGTTGAAGAATCAGCTACAGGATCTTTTGGACAAGGGGTACATTCATCCTAGTGTATCTTCTTGGGGAGCTCCTGTTCTCTTCGTGAAGAAGAAGGATGGGTCGATGCGGCTGTGCATTGACTATCGTCAGTTGAACCGAGTTACTGTGAAGAACAAGTATCCTTTGCCTCGTATCGATGACTTGTTTGATCAGTTGCAGGGTACTTCAGTCTATTCCAAGATTGACTTGAGATCTGGGCATCATCAGATGAGAGTCCGAGATCAGGACGTAGCCAAGACAGCATTCCGTACTCGCTATGGGCATTACGAGTTTCTAGTGATGCTACTTGGTTTGACTAATGCACCGACTATATTTATGGATCTGATGAACCGTGTCTTCAGGGAGTACTTGGATAAGTTTGTCGTGGTATTCATTAACGACATTCTGGTGTATTCGCGTAATAAGGACGAGCATGTTTCTCACTTATGGGTAGTACTGCAGACTCTTCGGGGCGAGCAGTTGTACGCCAAGTTGAGTAAGTGCAAATTCTGGATGGATCGAGTGATCTTTCTTGGCCATATCATATCCAGGAAAGGGATTTCTGTCGATCCGAGCAAGATTGAGGTTGTGCTTAATTGGTCACGTCCGACGACAGTTGCTGAGATCCGTAGTTTTCTGGGTCTAGCAGGGTATTATCGTCGTTTCATTCTGAATTTCTCTCAGTTAGCTCGACCTTTGACGCAGCTTACCCGCAAGGGTGTGGATTTCGAGTGGTCCTCCGAGTGCGAGGAGAACTTCTGTGAGCTTCGATGACGGTTGACTTCTGCGCCGGTGTTGGCATTGCCGTCAGGATCTGGAGGGTATGTGGTGTACACTGATGCTTCTCTTCAGGGGTTAGGTTGTGTCCTGTATCAGAATGGGCATGTGATCGCATACGCTTCTAGACAGCTGAAGCTTCACGAGGATAATTATCCGGTTCATGATTTGGAGTTGGCAGCGATTGTGTTTGCTTTGAAGATCTAGCGTCATTATCTGTATGGCAAGAAATTTGAGATCTTCACCGACCACAAGAGTCTCAAGTATTTGTTCACTCAGGCAGAGTTGAACATGAGGCAGAGACGTTGGATGAACTTGCTTAAAGACTATGATTGCGAGATTAAGTATCATCCGGGAGCTGCTAATCTCAATGTTGATGCCTTGAGTCGCAAGGTGCGTCTTTTCGCACTGCAGACTTGTTCGATGTCTAGTGCGATCGAGGATTGTTGTTCTTCAGGGTATACCTTCAAGCATAAGAAAGGTATGCAGTGTATCAAGATGTTTGCAATTTTATCTAAGCCAGCTTTGTATTCGCGAATTCGAGATGCTCAGATGTCTGATTCGAAGACCCAATGTTTGGCTCGCCTAGCCAACGAGGGTAGTACGTCTGGATTTCAATATCAGTCAGATGGTTTTCTGTGTTTGTCTGGTAGGCTTGTGATTCCGGAGGATGAAGAGTTGCGAGATGATATTTTGTCTCAAGCGCATCGCACTAAGTTGAGTATTCATCCAGGGAGCAACAAGATGTACAAGGATCTATGTACTCATTTTTGGTGGAAAGGAATGAAACGCAGTGTGTATCAGTATGTTTTGAGATGCTTGGTTTGTCAGCAGGTCAAGGAAGAACACCGACGACCTGGAGGTTTGCTTCACAGTCTGCCTATTCCTGAGTGGAAATGGGAGTTGATCACGATGAATTTTGTGACCCATTTGCCAATGACCTCGAGGAACTGTGATGCTATCTGGGTGGTGGTAGACTGACTCACCAAGTCAGCACATTTCATTGCCTATAGCCGAGAGTATTCTGTAGATCGTATGGCGCGGTTGTACATTCAGGAGATCGTTCGACTTCATGGAGTGCCTGTGAGCATTGTCAGTAATCGAGACCCCAGGTTTACTTCTAGGTTCTGGGGAGTGTTCAGAGTGCGATGGGTACTACTCTCAGTTTGAGTACTGCTTATCACCCGGAGACAGATGGCCAGTCAGAGCGCACTATCCGTACTTTGGAGGATATGCTTCGAGCGTGCACTATGGACTTTGGTTCAGCCTGGCAAGATCATTTGCCTTTGATTGAGTTCGCGTACAACAACAACTATCATACTAGTATTGGTATGACACCTTTTGAGGCATTGTACGGGCGACGTTGTCGTACTCCACTCTTCTGGGAAGAAGTGGGGGAGAAACAGGCTGAGGGACCGGAGTTTATCCAGCAGGTGGTAGACATTGTTGATCAGATCAAGAAACGGATTAAGACTGCACAGGATTGTCAGGCCAGCTATGCTAACACCAAGCGTAGGCCTTTGCAGTTCGATGTCGGGGAGAAAGTGTTTCTGAGAGTGTCACCTTTTCTCAAAATTCTCAGATTTGGCCTTAAGGGCAAGTTGTCTCCCAGGTTTATCGGTCCGTTTGAAATCTTGGAGAGCATTGGCGATTTGGCTTATCGACTAGCTTTGCCACCGCATCTTTCCAGTATTCACGACGTGTTCCACGTATCTCTGTTGCGACGGTATGTGGCAGATGAGTCTCATATTCTGCAGCAGTCTGAGGTTCAGGTGAGCAAGGATTTGACCTATGTTGAGAAACATATTCGTATCCTGGATCATAAGGATAAGGTTTTGTGGAATAAAGTCATTCCTCTGGTTTTAGTTCAGTGGCAGCATCGAGGCACTAAGGAAGCTACTTGGGAACTCGAAGACTGGATGCGCACAGAATATCCTGAGTTGTTTTGATTTCATTTTCGAGTTGTATTCAGTTGTAAACATTTGATTAGAATAAAGAATGTTTCTGATTTCTGTATTACATTCAGTACTTAAGATCTTATTGAAAGAGTGGGTGCCCGGTTAGTCAACTTGTGGCTAAGGGCTTTTATGACTCTATGTATAAATAATCTTTGTTTAATATAATTTACATTAATTAATGGCATTTTCTTTATCTTTCTCTATATTGTTATATTGTGATATACTATTGTTGTTTTGATAAAGACCTTGAATATACTATAGTGTAAGTAAGATGAGATAGTGAATAAAGAGAGATCACTATTATGAAACACATCTTATAGTCACTGTATATTCTAAACGGTTCCTAGTCAATTGAGCCGTCCGCTAATAAGGATAAGGATCGCTCGAGATTGAGACTAGAATTTGTGATGCCAAGTACCACATTTCATTGGTAGTGGACATGGAGATGTTCAAAGCATACAAATGGATATTCATATGATGAATGATCGAACTACCCTATTCGGACTTTCCAAGTGGTTATTATTATTTGAGTGGATAAGTCCGCGGTTTTGGTTGTACACCATTAGTCCTTACTACTTGAAACATCATTGAGACTCTATATGCTAGTACTGTACTTTGACTCGTTTACCGACTCTATGGGGTCATCAGGTATCGGGATTGGGTACAATTACGACACATATAGGAGTCGATGCTTTGTTGTCAAGGATTCATCACACGCTTGCGAGTGTGGATATCCTATGCGATCTGATGAGATATTAGTGTGACAAATCTCTGGCCAAAGTACTCGATGTGATTTAGGTTACTTGGTTTCCTAGTAGCACATGTGATGTCACTATTTGATCTTCAAGATGCGTTGCATAGTTATCGAATCTCGAACGACTCTCGATGTACCAATGGTTGTTGATTCGATCGGTATATATGGATGAAGGGATTGTACTGTACGCTAACCAAAACTTACTGGTTTTGGCTGGCACTATCAGTGATACCTAGGGAATCATGGGGCGATGTTGCTAGACGCTCTTACCATGATTCGTTGGGCAAGTCGAAAATCGTTGTTCCGAGTCACAAGGAGTTGTGAGCCCACGGCTAGCTGTATCCCTGAACCATTGAGAGTCACACAAGTAATGGATTACTAAACCCCGTTGAGATAGTTAAATTTAAAGAGTTAAATTTAATGAAAGAAAAGTTGGACTTCTTAACTAAAGGAAGTGGAATTTCCTAAAATGACATAGGGATGGACATTTTTGGAAATCACTGAATTCGGATTCAGAAAAATTATCTTGACTTTAAAAGGGGCAGAAATGGTTTCTGTGCATATTGGTGAAATCGGTTTATCAATCGGAGTCATGATGAATTTTATATTAATTTCTATAATAACGGGCTTGGCTTGTTGGGCTTAAGTTATGGATTGTGGGCCCTAAGGAGCTAGTATCTTAATACAATTATAACTTAATCCAGTCTAGAAATTATATATATATATGTGTGTAGGTTTCGAAAATAATAATTTTTTGATCAAGCAATTTTCGAAAATCACACTCTATATTTTCTTAGGGGAATTTCGAATTCCTCTTGTCCCTTTTGAGAAAATTCAGTGTGTGATTTTTCTGAAAAATTACATTTTGAATTGACAGATCAAATCTGTTTATTCTCTACGATAAACATCTGATTGATTTTCTGTGCAATCAATCAGAGGGTTTCTGTTTTCTATTCGTGGACCTAATTCCGGAGATTGATCGAGCGAGTCATCGGTTCCCGGAATTTACAATAAGAGCAGATTAAATCTGTTGGAGTCCATAATCAAGCCTTAGCTTGAAGAGGTAAAAATATTTTAATTGTGAATTTATATTTTTACATGCAAGATTTTAATCGTTTGGATTTGATACCCACGATATGGAATCGTTCCATATCGAAAAATAAAATTTTTAAACTTCCGCTGCTTCGGGTATCACATCTGTGTGATCAGAGAATGCATGTTCCAACAGTGGTATCAAAGCCAGGTCGTAATATTTGATCAAACGATTAAAATTAATCGATTGTACAAAATTTTTAGCCTCGGTGTTTGGAAAACAAAACGAAAATTTATGGGCAACACGGCGCTGCCCATGGCAAAGCTGGACGCTGCCTAGGGAAGCGTTGGGCGCTGCCCAAGCCAGGGCAGCGGAGGGCTGCCCAAGCCCCACGTGGGGCTGCCCTGCCCCACGTGGGGGCGGGTCTGCCCGGGAACGTCCTGGGCAGCCCGAAAAAAATTAAAATTTGATTTTTTTGGATTTTTGAAATTTTTGAAATTTTAGTTTTTGGTCCGATCGAAAATTGTTTTTGATTGGTCCACGAGGCATCGGATCAAATTGTTTGAGTTCGAAATTTTTAAAATTGATTTTTGGATAAATTTGAATTTTTGGAAAATTTATAAATTTTATCCGTTAAATTAGATTTTATAAAATTAATTATTTTGGTACAATTGATGATAAGATATGATCTTATGAAAGGATAAGATAAAATTTGATTTTATCTTTTTTTAATTATGATGTCATTGCATGTTATCCAATTATTTATTTATTGAATTAATTATTGGATAAAAGGATGATCGATTGCCATGACCAATATTATAGGTGTATGTTAGGTTGTTTACATTTGGTTTTATTGTTGTTGGGTTTTATTAATGGGCTTGGTTTATGATCCAATTTGAATTGTCATTTGTAATAAAAAGTGGGCCTGGTTTATGGCCCGTTCCCACCCTTAAATATGTATCCCCTACTTGTCATCGAAATTTATTGTAAATTTATTAGACGTAGTGGGAGATAAAGATTTGAAGACAATGGTGGGCCCAGCAGACAATAAAGACCGAATAAATGTAAATTGGAAGCTCAATGTAATAGGATTGCATTGCATACCTGCATATCACCTAGGATTGGACTTAGACTCGTGATTGGCAACCACGGGTCGATTAGTTATTGGGGTCGATCATCCTTTAAATAATATATGATATTATTGTTGTATGCATGTTTAGACTAAATTATATGAATCCCGCAAGCATACAAATATTAAATGATGAGACAGTTTTCAAAATTAAAAATCCCTCATTTTAAATATGATTTAAAATTGATATCAAGATAAATAAAGGGAATTTAAATATTGTTTAAATGTTCCTACCTTTCATCAACGATCAATGTATGAGATGCTACCCGCGGGCACGGTTCGGCTCATATTATAGGGGGGCCCGTTCGTTTTAAAGTTGTACATTGGATCGACACAAGTTGTAAGTTGGGTAGAACTCCCATGGGATTGGCTCATATTATTGGGGATCCACATGGCGACCGTCCATCACAACTTAATATTGATGGGTTATCTTGACATGTCATAATAAACGGCGTCATATTATTGGGCCCTTATTGGACATGAGGTAAAAACATGGGGATTGCTTTGGAAGCAATTGGGCTCTACCTTTTGAAAATTATGGTTGGCTGATATTATTCGGGACTATAGTTTGTCAATTGGACTCCATGTTCCCACTAAGGAAACAAGTTTTCCGTTTTCACTAGAGGGTAGTGAAACCGTTAAAATAGTGGGAGTGAAATTCATAAAATTAAATCTCGCCATATTTTATGTCTTAGTAAATTAATTAAGCAATCACTGATTATTGTCTGTTTCTCTTCAGTATTTCATTACAATGAATTCGCGAAATCCACTATACTCAATTCTAGAACAAAACAAATTGACTGGCGCAAACTATACGGAATGGTTCCGTAAATTAAAGATTGTTCTAAACTCGGAGAAAATTTTCTACGTATTAGAAAAAAATCCTCCAAAGGAAGCACCGGCTAATATAAGTTCGGAAGAATTGGCAAAACTTGATCAATGGTGGGACCATGATATCAAGGCTAAATGCTATATGCAAGCTTCAATGTCTGATGAACTCTAGAGGCGATTTGAGGATGCCGTGAATGCTGCTGACATACACATGCACCTCAAGGAACTTTTTGGAGCTTAGTCAAGGTCGGAGAGGTATGCCACCGTGAGCATGGGGTACACATGATTGGGCTCATTGAAAAGTTGGTAACACTCGATTTGACATTGGAGCATGAACTAAACGCGGACTTGTTACTTCTTTCTCTTCCTTCATCGTTTGACGGATTTGTGGTGAACTTCAATATGAACAAGATAGAGGCAGCCCTTGAAGAGATGGTCAATATGCTTGTGTCTTATGAGGCCACATTAAAGAAGGAAAAACCGGTACTCTTGGTTGGCTCCTCTTCTTACTCTAAGAAGGGGCCAAGTGGAAAGGGTAAGAAACGTTCTGCCCCACCCAAGAAAATTGTACCACAGAAGAAGGGCAAGACAAAAGCTTCAAACGTGAACATATCTGGAGATGTTTGCCATCACTGCAAGAAACCCGGTCATTGGAAACGTAACTTCAAGGAATACCTCGAGCAGTTGCGAACTGCAAAGGGTATGTTTTACATTGAAATAAATGTTTCACTTAATACTACTTCTTGGGTATTGGATACCAGATGTGGATCTCACATTTGCAATGATTTGCAGGTGATGACAAGAAGTTGTAAGCTTAGGATGGGTGAGACCCAGCTGAGGCTTGAAAATGGTTCCAGAGTTGAAGCTAAAGCAGTGGGAGACATTTATTTAGTTTTGCAAAACAATTATAAGTTATTTTTGAGAGATGTTTTATTTGTGCCATATTTAGTTAAAAACATTATTTCTGTTTCTATGCTTGATAGAGATGGTTTTTCTTGTAATTTTGTAAATAGGATTTGCAATATTTACAAGAATGGATGTTTGATTGGAAATGGACAACTTGAAAACGATCTATATAACTTAAAATTAAAAGACGTTCCAATTAATTATGTTGATAAACCGGTAACAACAAATAAAAGGAAAAACGATAGTCAAAACCCGGCAAACCTTTGGCATGCTAGGCTAGGTCATATTTCCTCAAGGAGGATGAACAAGCTAGTGGGAGAGGGCATGTTTGATATGTCTGATATTAACTCTCTACCTACTTGTGAGTCCTGCCTAAAAGGAAAAATGACTAAATCTTCTTTCAAAGGGAAGTCTGAGCGTAGTCAAAATCTGTTGGATTTGATCCATACAGATGTTTGCGGACCATTTAGTATCGGTACTAAATTTGGTCACACCTACTTCATTACCTTTACTGATGATTATTCTAGGTATGAGTATTTATATTTAATGAAATATAAGTCTGAATCATTTGAAAAGTTCAAAGAATTCAAGGCTAAAGTAGAAAACAAACAAGGTAGAAGTATTAAAGCACTTCGATCAGATCGAGGTAGAGAATACTTAAGTACCGAGTTTTTGAGCTATCTAAAAGAGAATGGGATTCTCTCTCAGTGGACTCCTCCTATGACACACTCAGCTGAATGGTGTCTCGGAGCGTCGCAATCGAACTTTGTTGGACATGGTTCGATCTATGATGAGCTTCACTGAGCTTCCTCCTTCGTTTTGGGGCTATGCACTTGAAACGGCGGTGTTGTTGAACAATGTTCACACCAAAGCAGTGAATAAAACTCCATACGAGTTATGGAATGGCAAAGCTCCTAAGTATTCGTACCTAAGGATTTGGGGATGTCCTGCTTACGTGAAGCAGACAATGGGAGATAAGTTGGATAGTCGATCCACCTTATGTTATTTTGTAGGATATCCAAAGAATTCAATCGGATATTATTTCTATCATCCTACTGAAACAAAAGTGTTTGTTTCGAGGAATGCCACCTTCATGGAGAAGGAATTTTTATTAGATAAGAAAGGCAAGATGATGGAACTCGAAGAAATTCGAGAAGAACCTGAGATACAAAAAAACGATCCCACACCTCAAGAACCTTCAGTGGACACGCCTACATCTAGGAGATCCGAGAGGACTTCTAGACCTCCTATTCGATATGGTCTTCTTCTTGAAGGGGATCAAAGTGAACCCGACATTGGATGTGATCCAAGAAACTTCAAGGAAGCAATTTCTGATGCGGATTCGAATTTATGGTTTGATGCTATGCAGTCCGAAATAAACTCGATGCATACAAACCAAGTTTGGTCTTTAGTAGATCCTCCCGATGGAATTGTTCTAATAGGGTGTAAATGGATCTACAAGAGAAAACTTGGGCCTGATGGTAAGGTACTAACCTACAAGGCACGATTGGTAGCAAAAGGTTATACTTAAAGACAAGGAGTTGACTATGATGAAACTTTTTCACCAGTTGCAATGTTCAAATCCATAAGAATCCTTATTGTCATAGCAGCATGGTATGACTATGAGATATGACAAATGGATGTGAAGACTGCATTTCTTAATGGAAACATTAAGGAAGAAATCTATATGATGCAGCCCGAGGGATTCACATCCATGGATAAGGTATGCAAGCTTTAGAGATCAATTTATGGTCTCAAACAAGCATCAAGAAGTTGGAACCAGAAATTTGATGAAACAATAAAGGACTTTGGTTTCATCAAAAACCCAGAGGAACCGTGCGTGTACAAGAAAGTAGTTAAGGATGCGGTGACGTTCTTAGTACTTTATATTGATGACATCCTACTCATTGGGAATGACGTAGGGATGTTGCAGTCAACAAAGATATGGTTATCAGGTAGATTCTCGATGAAGGATTTGGGTGAGGCCTCCTATATTCTAGGGATACAGATCTATAGAGATAGATCTAAGAGAATGATAGGACTCACTCAAGCAACCTACATCGACACCATATTGAAAAGGTTTTCTATGGATGAGTCCAAGAGAGGACATCTACCTATGTGTCATGGAGTTTCTCTATCCAAGTCTATGTGTCCCAAGACTGACGAAGAGATAAAGAAAATGACACACATACCATATGCGTCAGCCATAGGTAGAATTATGTATGGGATGATATCTACCAGACCGGATGTAGCCTTTGCTCTGAGTGTCACGAGCAGATATCAGGCCAACCCCGGTCAAATGCATTGAAAAGCCGCAAAGGATATTCTTAAGTACTTGAGAAGGACTAAGAATATATTCATGGTTTATGGAGGAAGAGAATTGAAATTAGAAGGCTATACCGACTCTAGCTTCCAAAGCGACGTGGATTACTCAAAGTCAACCTCTGGATTTGTATTCATGCTCAATGGCGGTGCTGTCTCTTGGAAGAGTTCCAAGCAGGACACCACAGCGGATTCCACCACTGAGGAAGAATACATTGCAGCATCAGCTGCTGCTAAAGAGGCCGTTTGGATGAGGAATTTCGTCCAAGAGTTGGGCGTAATTCCTGAATCTGTTGGTCCAGTTCCGGTATACTGCAACAACACTAGTGCTGTTGCTCAGGCAAAGGAACCAAGGTCTCATCAAAGATCCAAACACGTACTGAGAAAATACCACATCATCCGGAAGATTGTGGAAAGATGAGACATCACTGTCGAGAGAGTGGCCTCTACAGAAAATATTGCTGATCCACTTACTAAGCCCTTGCCAGGACCATTGTTTGACAAATATCGCGAAGCAATGGGATTACGTAGTATGACTAGTTGGCTTTAGGGCAAGTGGGAGATTGAAAGAGTGGGTGCCCGGTTAGCCAACTTGTGGCTAAGGGCTTTTATGACTCTATGTATAAACAATCTTTATTTAATATAATTTATATTAATTAATGGAATTTTCTTTATCTTTCTTCATATTGTTATAATGTGATATACTATTGTTGTTTTGATAAAGACCTTGAATATACTATAGTGTAAGTAAGATGAGATAGTGAATAAAGAGAGATCACTATTATGAAACACATCTTATAGTCACTGTATATTCTAAACGGTTCCTAGTCAATTGAGCCGTCCGCTAATAAGGATAAGGATCGCTCGAGATTGAGACTAGCATTTGTGATGCCAAGTACCACGTTTCATTGGTAGTGGACATGGAGATGTTCAAAGCATGCAAATGGATATTCATATGATGAATGATCGAACTACCCTATTCGGACTTTCCAAGTGGTTATTATTATTTGAGTGGATAAGTCCGCGGTTTTGGTTGTACACCATTAGTCCTTACTACTTGAAACATCATTGAGACTTTATATACTAGTACTGTACTTTGACTCGTTTACCGACTCTATGGGGTCATCAGGTGTCGGGATTGGGTACAGTTACGACACATATAGGAGTCGATGCTTTGTTGTCAAGGATTCACCACACGCTTGCGAGTGTGGATATCCTATGCGATCTGAGGAGATATTAGTGTGACAAATCTCTGGCCAGAGTACTCGATGTGATTTAGATTACTTGGTTTCCTAGTAGCACATGCGATGTCACTATTTGATCTTCAAGATGCGTTGAATAGTTATCAAATCTTGAACGACTCTCGATGTACCAATGGTTGTTGATTCGATCGGGATATATGGATGAAGGGACTGTACTGTACACTAACCAAAACTTACTGGTTCTTGCAGGCACTATCAGTGATACCTAGGGAATCATGGGGCGATGTTGCTAGACGCTCTTACCATGATTCGTTGGGCAAGTCGGAAATCGTTGTTCCGAGTCACAAGGAGTTGTGAGCCTACGGCTAGCTGTATTTCTGAACCATTGAGGGTCACACAAGTAATGGATTACTAAACCCCGTTGAGATAGTTAAATTTAAAGAGTTAAATTTAATGAAAGAGAAGTTGGACTTCTTAACTAAAGGAAGTGGAATTTCCTAAAATGACATAGGGATGGACATTTTTGGAAATCACTGAATTCGGATTCAGAAAAATTATCTTGACTTTAAAAGGTGCAGAAATAGTTTCTGTGCACATTGATGAAATCGGTTTATCAATCGGAGTCATGATGAATTTTATATTAATTTCTATAATAAAGGGCTTGGCTTGTTAGGCTTAAGTTATGAATTGTGGGCCCTAAGGAGCTAGTATCTTAATACAATTATAACTTAATCCAGTCTAGAAATTATATATATATATATGTGTGTAGGTTTCGAAAATAATAATTTTTTGATCAAGCAATTTTCGAAAATCACACTCTATATTTTCTTAGGGGAATTTCGAATTCCTCTTGTCCCTTTTGAGAAAATTCAGTCTGTGATTTTTCTGAAAAATTACATTCTGAATTGACAGATCAAATCTGTTTATTCTCTACGATAAACATCTGATTGATTTCTAGTGCAATCAATCAGAGGGTTTCTGTTTTCTATTCGTGGACCTAATTTCGGAGATTGATCGAGCGAGTCATCGGTTCCCGGGATTTACAAAAAGAGCAGATTAAATCTGTTGGAGTCCATAATCAAGCCTTAGCTTGAAGAGGTAAAAATATTTTAATTGTGAATTTATATTTTTACTTGCAAGATTTTAATCGTTTGGATTTGATACCCATGATATGGAATCGTTCCATATCGAAAAATAAAATTTTTAAACTTTCGCTGCTTCGGGTATCACATCCGTGTGATCATAGAACGCGTGTTCCAACAGTTCGAGGACGAAATATCTTAAGTGGGGGAGAATGTAGTAGCCCAGTTCCAATTTACAAGATTAATTGGTTAATTATATTTTATTAACAAGAGCACAAGTTAAGATCAAGAACACATGACATGAGTAGTTCGGGTCGGTCATGAGTAGCTCGGGTCGGTCATGGTTGTTCAACAATAGCTCGGGCATTGAGCAAGAGCTCGGGAATTGAGCTAGAGCTCGGGCTTGGAGCTAGGGCTCGGGAATGTGTTTGTGCTTGGCTCGGGTCGGGGCTTAGGGTGCTCAAGAAAGTGATGTGCAAGGCTAGGGTAGTGTTCGGTCATAGGAAGAACACATGGTATTCAGGTCGGGAATGGACACGTGGCTGGAGCTAAAACACGATTAGTGTCCTGCTAGGTGTCATGCACTCGATTGACACCTGCCCCGGCTCATCCTCTATAAATAGGAGTCGAGGGTTCGGTCATTTTACACCATTTCATCTCACTTCTTAGTTCTACTTGGACCAACGAGTAGCTCGGGAGCTCGGGAAAGAGTAGCTCGGGAGTTCGGGAAGGAGTAGCTCGGGGCTTGACCAGGAGCAGTTCAGGTCGGGCTTGACCAGGAGCAGTTCAGGTTGGGCTTGAAGGGAGAGGTCAGGTCGGGTCAGTCTTGAGACCAGGTCGGGTCGGGACTTGAACCTAAGGCAGCTAGGGGTTGTCTTCTTCCAGCTTAGTTCAGACTTCGGTGTTAGGTACGATAGTACTGTTCGAGATATCCTGACTGAGTATGCATGTATTATGTGACTGCATGATTTATATGTCATTGATTTATGCTGCATTCATCTGCATATTGAGCTATCTCCTTCGAGATGTATATTAGTAGGGTTGTACCCTATCCTGTTAGTGGATGGACTTCCATCGATTTGGGTCCGGCATATCCACTGGTATATTGGTATGGGAGTCACCTCCTGCAGCGACGGCACAGCGTGCTACATACCAGGGCCCGGTCTGTCTCTGTTATCTGATCTTTGACCTCGAGTTATAGGGAGTTCACTTTGCATGCATGTATACTCATACTCTCATACTGAGCATTTTATGCTCACGTCTCGTACTTTGTGTTTCTGGACATTCTATTCCATGGGGCAGGTTTGCGCTTGGACGAGGCGGGTGGTTCCAGGAGGGGTTAGGCAGCGGTTGGTCAGCTGGAGCTTCGCTTAGGTTTTTATTTCTGTTGTTATCGGATTGATACAGCTTTTCGATATGCTTGTATAATCTAATTGGATTTTTACAGATTCCTTGCCTTGGGATTGTAGTATTTGTAATGTTTTCGCAGTTTATTCTGATATCTGTTTAATTAAGTTAATTGCATGTCTAAGTTCTGTTTAGAAGGTGATCCGGGTAAGGGTCACTAAATGTTCAATAATTTATTTTTTAGTTGAGTCAGCTCATTCAATATTTATTGTGACATGATTACTCTGAGAAAAGTTTTGACGAACTTCAACTTTGAGAAACTTCTTTCTGTACTTGCTACCGTGATAAAAAATACACAAATTTTGAAAGTACTCGAGCGGATTCTCAGCACACTTGATATACAGTGCAAATTTTCTTAAACACAACAAATTAAAATTCACATATTCTACTTTAGTATATTGAGAGTTCTCCAATTCCAAATATAAAAATTAATTTCAGCATGCTAATTCAAAAAAAATTTTCCCAAATTTAAAACTTAGAAATTAATGTCAACATCATAATACAAGCAAGATGTTTAATAGTTCAATACAAATTTTAAAACACGTCAAACAATAATTTTATAATATTAAAACAAGTTATTTGCGTCAACCACCCCTGTGAAATATTGAAAATGCACACTTTTTCCCTGTGAAATTTTAATAAGCATATATCTTCAACCCTGACCTTTTAAAAAATTAGCACACTCGCCCCTTCAGATGAGTGATTGTTGCGCACGCGCCCTTCATGCGACTGTACAAAGATTTTGATATTTTTTTTGCACCAAATACCCCTGTGAAATATTAAAAATGCATATTTGACCCCTGTGAAAATAATTTTTAAATCTATTCGACCCATAATACACAATTTTTAATAAAATCCAATTATAAATATTTAGAAAATATTTTTTGTTATATAAATTTTTTATTTTAAATGTATTGTCATTAATTAATTATTTTTTAAAAAAATATTATTAATTTATCCTATTATTATTATTTTTTTAAATTCATTTCGTATTTCCAACTTTTTCATTAAATATGCATTCATAAACAAGTATTTAAATAATTTCAAGTACCAAAATATTGAACTAAACTGATAAGTTCAAACATATTATTTTTTCGATTTAGGACTATATATTATTGAACCAAAATTTAAATTTTTCGAGAATATGCATTTCACAATTTGTAATAAATAATAAAAAAAATAAAATGCTTATATAATTCTAAATCGAAAAAGTAACATTAATGAACTTATAATTTGGTTCAATATTTTGGTATTTTTAGATATTTAAATCCTTATTTATGAATCATGTTTAATGGAGAATTTGAAAAATAAAAAAAAATAAATAAAATTAAAAATATTTGGTACTTATCATTCACTTATCATTTTGATTTAATATTTTGGTAATTTTAGGTATTTAAATCTCGTTTATAAATGCATTTTTAATAGAGAAGTTGGAAACAAGAAAAAAGATTAATAAAATATGATAACAAGATAAAATAATAATATTTTTTTAAAAACAATTATATAATCATAATAAATTTAAAATTGAAAATAAAATCAATAAAACGAAAAATGTTTGATAAATATTTTATAATTAGATTTTAATAAAAATTGTGTATTATGGGTTGAATATATTTAAAAATTATTTTCATAGGGGTCAAATATGCATTTTTAATATTTCACAAGGGTATTTGGTGCAAACAAATATCAAAATCTTTGTCAAGTCGCATGAGGGGCGCATGCGCAACAATCACTTATCTGAAGGGGCGAGTGTACTAATTTTTTAAAAAGTCAGAATTAAAGATGCCTATTAAAGTTCACAGGGGAAAAATGTACATTTTCAATATTTCACGGGGGTGATTGATGCAAATAACTCATATTAAAACTGAAAACAAATAAACAATAATAACAAGATCGGGCCTCAAATTTTGGTGAATTACAAGTTTCAATCGGCCCATTTACTTATAATGAATTGTGCTTGTACTTATTTTTACTACCATTTATTTATATATAAATCTTATAATTTTTTGCTTTTGAAAAATCTCTAATTTTAACTTAAAAAAGTGCTTATTTTTTACCAGTCAAACACTTTATTCCATTGTTTTCATCGTGCCGAGACAATTTTATTGCCAATTTTAATTTTAATTGAAAAAATAAGCTAAAGAACAATTTTATTACCATTCTGCTCTTTTCCCATCGTTCTGTGCTCTGCGCCTTATGCTTGGCTTCGGCTTTCGCTGCTCATCGTCTTCTCTGCCGTGAATTAGGCGTTATTCCATCCTTCCGATAGTTCTGCGTTGTGTGGCTGGAGTTGGAAACTTGGTACGGGAATCGATTCCCTCTGTTTTTTGCCTTCGTTTTACTTCCACCTGTTGTAAATGTACTGTATCTTTTCAGATCTGCGTTTTGTGTGGCCTCTGTTTGGAACTCGGAAACTAACGGGTTTGTTGTTCTCTTTTTTGTCCTTTTGGTTTGCTTAGATCTGTGTTTTGTTTTGTTTACACTGAAAAGCTTCCTCCGGGTTTCTTCTTTTGGTTTTTTTCCTCTTCTTTACTTCTACAAGTATATTCTTAGATCTGTGTCTGTAAAACGTGATTTATGTTTTCAGATTTGTGTTTTGTTTTGTTTAAAACGGTTTTTGCTCTTCTGCTTTTCTTCCATCTGTTGTAAAATGTGATTTATGTTTATAGATCTGCGATTTGTTTTGTTTACACTGTAAGATGTGATATATGTTTTTAGATCTCTTTCCTTTTTGTTTTGCCTTTTTTAAAAAAATTTTACTCTCTTAAATAGTTTTTGCAATCTTTAAAAACAAGGATCACGTAGATTCTCTAACACTCAGCCTTTGGCTTTTCGAAATGACTATTCCTCAATCTAAAATGCAATAATATTATTATTAAATACTCCTAATCCATACAGATAGATAGTATAGAAAATTAAAGAAGATGATATTTTTATTCTTGATGTATACAGCATTGAATAAAATAAACCAATAATCCCGACACTCAGACGAAAAAAACAAAACTTTTATGAGGAAAAAACTAATCAATTAATAAAGAAAAAATGTACAATCATAATATATTATATTAAGTGTAAAAATGAATTTATTTCTGACTTTTATATTACGAGTAAATCAGACTTAAAACTCGATATTCATTTGGTGGAAACAAAGGACTTGTATCGGAATTGGAGTTGAAATCTTGGGCGGTACAGTAAATTAGCACCATTTAAGTCAAAGATTTAATTTTTTTTAAAATTAAACCATAATTGAAAATAGATTGTATATTTCCTCAAATCTGAGCTTTGTATCCAAAATCTTTAAAAGAGTTGAATCCAATTAAAAGTTGTGATTCTAACTTATATTATATTAATTCAAAAAATTTCACAATCCTTGGTGGATCATCCCATTGATATTTAGATTAAATAAAAAAACGAAAATTTTGAATTAAAGGAAGGTTGTAAAACCATGGGTACTAGATATTTAATCAGTTATGGTTTCGGTGCATGATTAGGCTTCTGGGGTGTTTGTTGAGTTCATTCAAATTTCTTAAATCATTCGGATGCATTTTCATTTAAAAGCCTGATCAAGAGTAAACCATGCTGAAGTTTTATTTTTACTCCTGATTCTAATGACAATACTCTTTTGGCAGATATATAAGAACTTAACAGATGTATCATGTATCAGAACTTTAGATTTTATTACTGAAGTCGGTGATATTGTATGTGTCCCTTGCTTTATTGCTTTAGGTTCATTTAACCTGTTTGAAATACTGGAATCTGTCGTGCTAGCTATCTCTTGTTTTCACCTTGTTTTTCCAGTACACACTTACTAATGACATCAGCTTCACCTTGTTCGCAATCAATAGTGATGTTTTTCTATACATATATGTTTAGTTCAGAATATAGCAATTTACCTATAGAGTAACGCTCTTGTGAGACGGTCTCACAAATGAGACGGGTCAATCCTACCTATATTTATAATAATAAGTAATACTTTTGGCATAAAATATAATACTTTTTAATGGATAATTCATATAAGAGACCCGCCTCAAGAAAATGGCCCTTGAGACCGTCTCATTTGAGTTTTTGCCTTACCTATATATAGATGTAAGACATTGGATCATGACTAAGAGCATAGGAATTTATACAAGGCGATACTCTTCTTGTCTTATCAATTCTGTAATTTCGTCAACCAGCGGCATCCAAGGTCTGAATTTTGTTTAGCATAGTAAGCTATCATTCTACTATGTTACGAACTTTTTTTTCAATTTTAATGCATAAATACATACATATCGAAATCTTTAACTGTGAATTTTTCTATTCCTTTGATGTTTGCCCAATTAATTGCAAGCTTTTTAAATACAGGTTGTATGTTGGATTGCAATGCTTCTTGTTCGATTAACAAATATATTCCCCAAATATTCTACTTGATTTTCCCTTCTGTTGTCTCTTGTCTGCGTATTAGGTCCCAGCTATTCCCAATTTATTGGCCTCCTGATCTTTTTGCAAGTGGTTGCTCATGCAATGGATTGGAAAGCTTTGAGTGGGTACATTTTCTTCTTCCTACATCGATGAATCCCACACTCAAGAAGCACGCCAAACCCACCCCCATCGCCGCCTCCGCCACTGCTCCTGCTCCCAAAGTCCTCCACCACCACCCAACCCCAGATCCCGTCGTCATCACTGCTTCCACTGTCGAAAGCATATCGCATCGCTTCTCCAAGGTATATGCATCTCACAAGAAACTAACCTCCAACTCCTTAGACCCCTCTAATCTGCGTCTACATCCTCGACCTGATACCCATTTCCAAGAAAAAACCTTCACCATTTCCCCAGCTCTGAATACATCTTTGACCAAGTCAAAAAGCCACCGCGAAAGAAACGATTTTCCAGTTTCAAAAAATGAGGGGAAACATCACTTCATCTCGAAAGCCAAGGTGAAAGAGAAGGATGAAATCAAGAATCCATCAAATAAAGACCGAAAGAAATCATCTTTGGTGGAGTACGACGTGAAGAAGGCGTCCCTATTGATGACCAGGAGTCTAGAGAGTGACCAAGTGAAGGGTTTTCCTAAAGTGTTCGATGGCAGAAGGCTCTCTGTATCATCTCTCCCTCTTGATAATAGAGGGAGAAGGAAGTCAATTTGCGGTTCACAGATTGAGCTGTCTGGTTTCTTCTCTTGTGCTGGAGTTAGAGTTGTTGCTGTTGATATGCCTCCGTCTGTGCAGATTCATGCTGTTAATTGTGCGAGAAAAACTCATGATAGCTTGGAGAAGTTCACCTCCAAGTCTCTTGCTTTTACTCTTAAAAAGGTAATTAGATGATGGATTTTGATCATTCGTGGGTTCTTTCAATTTTTATCGGTTTATTTCCTTAAATATATCTATCTTGATTAGGTTAGTCATGGGTTTTATTATCTTGTTTTTGTAGGAGTTTGATGGGGCCTATGGACCTGCTTGGCACTGTATAGTGGGGACAAGTTTTGGATCATTTGTGACTCATTCAGTTGGGGGGTTCATTTATTTCTCCATGGATCACAGGATATACATCCTCTTATTCAAGACCACTGTACAAAAAGCAGATTCAAATTGAATTAGGTGATATAACATTTTACATATAATTTTGGAAAGATGTTGTCACCTCCTCTTTATTGGATTATACCAGGTAGTTTTAGTTAGGAAAGGATTGGTACATTGTCCTTGTTCGATGTCGTTTACCGGATCAGAAACAACCTATATTTATAAAACATGATATGATAAGTATTATTGGAACATCAATGAAAAAAGTTTCTGGATGGATGACATGAATTGGATATTTGCATGTATACATGTGTTCTTGAGATCTCATGATGTACTTTTTCCGTCCCAATTCAGTTGGTTCTTGATCGGTTTTGACCGGTGGATCGGACCGGTTCTCGGTCAAACCAGTCGTCGGTCCTGTCCGATTAGGTTCTAAAAAACCTGGTTATATCTAAGTCGTTGTCCCCTTGGTATTCCTTTAATTTAATTGAATTTTGTAATTTGACTGAATTTTTTTTTTTATAAAAAATTCCGAACCAATTCCTATAAGCTGAGCTCCACTTTCAAGTTTGTATAGAATAGCACGGATATCTTATCAAGTTTGAATCTTCATTGGATCATAAAACTCCAGTTTTCCGATGTTATACAAGGATTTACTTGAGGTCATACCTATTCAAGTTCATTTCCGATGTTATTCATGGATGCCTATGATCATATCGGTTCAAGTTTATTCCCTTAACTTTACAAGATTATTCAGCTATCCATTTAATCTCTCTAGATTTCTTATCCTATGGTTTATTTTTGCCTAAGCACCAATCAAAGTGGAGGCTTTCAGAAGAAGGTGAAGATGCGAGTCAAACCTGTATTTAAACTCGAAATTTATAATTAGAGAGAATGTTGGTTGGCCATGAAACAATTATGTACTTTGTTTTAAGGGAAAATAAGTTTTTTTGTCCATTAACTTATTCATGTTTTGGTTTTGGTCCATTAACTTTTTCGATGTGAGTTTTAGTACATTAACTTTGCATAATCAATGTTTTTTGGTCCAACTGCATACGTGTCAATTTCTGATTGGTCCAAAATGATGATGTGGACATATCAAAAGCTGACACGTATACAATTGGACCAAAAAGCACTGATTATGCAAAGTTAGTGTACCAAAACCCATATCGAAGAAGTTAATGGACCAAAAACCAAAGGGGGTAAAGTTACTAGAGCAAAAAACTTATTTTTCCTTGTTTCAAATATCCTATTTATGCTCTTTTGGCTGTCATTAGATACTTGGCCAAGAAATTATAATATGAACAGGAATTATCTGTTACGCAAAATATATCTTGTTAGAAATACAAACCACATGAGGACCACAGAATCAATATAATATCGGATTCATTGATCCCTGCTAGCTGTGACCACATTCCATCATGATAGTATTAATTAAGTCCCGTCTTATTATTTGGGCTGAAAATTTTTTGTATGTAGCCAGCGAACATGAACTTATAAGAATGTTTGCGAAAACTTATAATCACTGCCTAAGAAGTATACATATGGACTCAACCTTTGGAAGGAGAAGATTTAATTGCACTCTTTACCACACACTATAATATTTATAAGATAAAACCACAATACAACTCATGAGATGATACCCATTCATTCCACATGATTTTGGCTTAAAAAACACCAATACTAACATTGCAAACAGAAAAATAGACACCATATCACTCCATCGACTCTGCATCAACCTTCTTTCACTCACTCCTCGCCTTCCTTCTCGGCCGGAACTTCTGCGGCCGGCGCCACCGCTTCCTCCGCGGGCTCGGGCTCTTCCGGTGCTGGAGCCTCCGGTTCATCGGTGGTGGCTTCCTCTGTTTGAGTCTCTTCCACAGCAGCAACTACTACTTCAGCTGGCTCTTCTGAGACCTCCACCTCAGCAGCTGGCGCTGCTTCCTCTGCAGCCTCTTCAGCAGCAACTACTTCTGCCGGTTCTTCTGTCGGAGCAGCTTCCTCAGGCTCGTCTTCCGGCGGCGCTTCCACGGCTTCGGCCACTGCGGGCTCCTCGATCTCGGCCGGCGCCTCCGGAGCAGGTAGCGCTGCCTCCACCTCCACCTCCTTCACATTTTCCGGGGCGGCTGTCTCAGACACTGGTGTTGGAACTATAATCTATGATTAACAAACGTTTCAGACATCATTTACCCAAGAGTGTTACATTAATATTGCACAATTGATATATTGTAGAAACATACGTAATTATGTATATATATATACTTCGATCTAGCTAATTAACTGATGGATCATCAAGAAAGCTTTCAAATCTTGATTGGTGATGTATATTATATGCTCAAACACTCTTACTCAAAGAAAATATATATATATATATATCATGCAGATCAAACATTTTCATGCAATAATAATGAGTTTGATACATCTCATAGTGTCACAAGATGCCAAATTTATCAACTAATTAAAACTCCATATTAAATTCGATCCATCCACTGATGATCAAGATCTGAAAAGTTTAACTCGAGATCATCAAGATTAACTTGTTCATGGAAACCACATATATATAATTATGGGTACCTCAGCTTTGACCATCGTGTTTAATTTGGAAACGATCGAGAGAAAAATAATAAGTAAAGAAGAGAGTGGTGAAAACTAGCTGGATCAGAAAAAAGAAGAGAAACACTACAAGAGATGTTTTCTAAAGGGGTGAAGAGATTAGATCATTTGTAGGGGTATTTATAGGGATGAAAAATCATTGGTGTCATAACATTAATAAAATTAAATAAAGAAATGGAAGTTTGGGAGATATAAACATTATTAGCGGAGTTGGCATATCAAGATCAGGGATGTGAAGTCTAGGTGGACCAAGTGGTTGGCTAATTTAATTTCGACAAAACATTCGTTCAATCGAAGTGGAATGTGTACAAATCTTAAAATTTTCTAACACGAAACCAGCTCGAGTTTGATAATTTTTGAATAAGATTTTAATAGTTAGCTCGAAAAACTCACAAATCAACTTGATTCGTTTACATCTCTATCTATTTAAATGTTAATGAAGTTTGTTTGTAAATGGGTTTTTACCGTCCGCGAAAGTGGAATAGATGAAGGAAGGCTGCAACGAGCTTGACTGTCATGTTATGTACAACTTTTTGAATCGAATTACCCGGACTAATATCAAATTAATCCAAAATTTTCCAAAAAATATATATATAAAATTTTAAAATATATGTGAGGCGAGGACTGTTGACACATTCCACAAAACGTTTATATGAACATTTTGCGACGATCATGAATTCCCAATAACATACACTCGGAATATCATACATATAAATATAATTAAAATGGATTTTGAACAGGCAAAGACACATGGTGGAGGCCAAATTTACTCTGCCTATCGTTATGTTTTCTTGATGGCCTCTTCTGTGCCGTTAAATGCATGAGCAAGTGGTGACCACTCTTTCATCATACTCTCGTATGTTATACTAATTTTATGCTTGTGAAAAACCCCCACCCATATGAAAAAAAAAAAAAGAAAGAAAGAAAAATAGTACTTCAAGTCCCATGGTGTTATATTTTTATTTTTTAAGTGAGTTGATCTAAGAACTTTTGTACATTTGTGTATATTCAAGAACCGAAATCAGTGTAATATTGTAATGTAATTTAATTAATGCAAAAACTCATATGAGACGGTCTTAAGGATCATTTTTATGAGACGGGTATCTTGTATGGGTTATCCATTAAAAAATATTACAATTTATGCCAAAAGTATTACTTATTATTATAAATATGGGTAGAGTTAACCCGTCTCACGGATGAGACCGTCTCATAGGAGTGTTACTCTTTAATTAAATACATACTCAGTATCCAAATCACGGGGTTAAATTTTTACACAGGAGGTGATCAAGTTAAAACTTTTTAACACTTGACAAATTAATTTGATATTATAATCTCATAATAAATATAAAATAATATAAAAACAAAATCATAAGAGACGCCAACCACCCCATCTGTATATTAAACTCAAAAACTAAAAAGATATATATATATATATATATATATATATATATATATATTATGTAGTATTTGGAAAAACTTTTAAAAAAAACTTCTAATTTTTTCTTAATAAATTTTAAAATTTTGCAAAATTTTATTTAAAAAACACTTGAATCACTTCTCAAAAGTTGTCCCAAATAATACCGAATTATGTTACTGTAGATTCACGTGGCATCCCAAAACGGAGAGACGGCTCTCCCATTCAAAAAGTGAATTACCATCTTCCTTAATATTGAATATGGGCAGGGCCCAATGGGCCCATGTACCAGATGCCTTCACTCGTGAAGTGGGCTCCATTTACACAGGCCACGCTGGATCTTACTCATCTGCACCCGCAATTCTGTCCCCTCCTCCCCACTACTTATTTCTTTGATTATTTGTTACCGTTTATTGCACAAACTTCTATGAAAACAATCTTATAAGTGATTTTATGAGATATATATTTTATTCAATTTGATATATAAAAAATTATTATTTTTTATGTGAAAAATATTATTTTTTATTATAAATATAAGTCGAATTAACTCATCGTATCTCATATATATAAATTTGTGAAATTGTCTCATAAAAACTTACTATTTTTTTTGGTTACTGCATAGTAAATTTATTTACTTTAGATACCTTTTAGTAAATAAATAGTTCTCCCGCATGAAATTTTACACCGTAAATCATTGCCTTTTTTTTTTGTTATGTGAATCTCCGAACGCCTCGTTTTGGATTATATCACGTAATCTTCAGGTTTAATTCAATAATTTATGAATAATGTTAGTCGAGTAAATCGAACAATGATAGAAGAAATCAAATCAAATTCGTGATCATTTGACTCTGTTTTATTTATTCCATCAATACGGATATATATAATAACAAACATATCATTTACATTGTCGTTGCATTTTTTTTTTATAACCTGCATAAATGTGGCTAACGTCAATTACATATAAATAGTTTTTAATACAAAGTTTAATTCGAAATTCTGATTTAATAAAATATGGAATACGAGGTACTCTCGAAATTATGCATCTCCTAAAAAGAAATCATGTGTTTCCAAACAAAGGAAAAAGTTGATTGAAATCGTGTCTGATTTCAACCTATCTTTACAGGCACTACCTGTCACGCCCCGATCCCAGGGTCGGGTGACATAGCCATTGTTTTCAAATAAAATTCGAAAATAACCAGGCTCTTAATACAGTATATGCAAACCAGTCTTTTCTCATAAATAAAAGCTCCAAAAAAATTGTCTTTACAACTCGTTAACCCAAAAACTAATACATAATTGCGGAAGCGACTAAAAGACTTAAATATCAAAATATTAAATGCAACAATCCCAAAAGAAATAACAAAATTAAATCCTAAAGTTCTTTCTTTCACCAACCCCAAAACTGGTCTTGTTCTCGATTCTCTAATTCTTCTTCTGTATCATCTGGGAGGGAAAAGGTAAGGGGTGAGTGTTTTGGGAAACACTCAGCAAGTGGGGGTCGATCGTTCATATCAAAATATATACATATATATATTATTTCAAAAACTCATAGCATAATTCAAAGCGTAAACATTTCATATCATGTCTTAACATAACATAGCATGAACATCATCATGACATAACATAGCATAACATAACTTTGGCCAGACACTGAAATTCCTCTCATTATTTGTGGCTAACTGATCAGTCCCCTATATGTAATCCCTCTAAGGGGTGAGGTCATTTGTCGGTTATTCTTACCCACCGCATCAGGGCCATAACATAGCATAGTTCGGAAATTCCCTTTTCACTCTTAATTTGAGTCATAACAGTGCCAAAACATACTTATAACAAATCTTATCAAGAATAAGAATTACATAGCAAAATTCGAAAGAATATCATGAACGATCGAAATTTTAAATCATACATAATATTTTAAAATATAAACCCACTTACAGAATTCTTACGAGTATCAAATACTTGAATAGGCGAAGCTTGAACCAAAAACTTTGGAAGCACAACTCGAAAATTCAGCCTACTGAATTTTCGAAATTCTGGCAGCCTTCTTGATTAAATTTTCTAAGCATTTTCTTCATTATTTCTTGGTCCTAACCTTCGAATTTATAAGAGAAATGTTGGTAGAAGAATTAGCCTATTTGCTGGAAATAGACCAAAGAAAGTGGACAAAATTCCAAGTGTACCTCAATCTCGAATTTAAGGCAGACTAGTGGACAACTCTTGAAACTATTCTTCCCAAACTCTTTGGCCAAAGTCCACGTGCACAAGAAGAGAATTGGACAGATTTTTGGACTCCAAGTGGCAGCCAAATTTTTGAAATTATGGAGGAGAATTGGCAGCCTTGGGGTTCGAACTAAGAGAGGAATTGTAATAGGATTTTGAGAGGTCTTATGCATTTATATAGGCGAGGTTGGACAAGATTTTGGGCTGACATGGGGCGATTTGTTGCACTGATTAAGAGAATAAAATCAGCCTTGATTTCAAAAATTGAGGAAGAAAATCTGACAATACACTAACTTGATTTAATTGCTAAAATAAGTTGGTTTGTATCCAAAAAGCTCAATCTCAAAGAAAAGGAAAGATTACCTCTTCCAAGTTTGGGAGATCATTCCTAAATTGAAAAAACTTGGAGGCCAAGTTCCGGGTTTTCACATCCTTCCCTCCTTATGAGAAGTTTCGTCCTCGAAACTTGTATTAACTTAGTTGTCTAATATGCCTAATAATTTTCAAACTTAAATCTAAAAAAAATCATAACTTAATTTAGAAATTCAAATGTCAAAAATCTAACTTGTCAAACTTAAATAAAAAAATAATAATAATAATTTTTCAACTTATATCCCAAAAATCAATCTAACTAAAACCAATAAGTTACTACCAAAATCCATCAATCTTAAATCCAAAATAAATCAATATCAAATTTTATATTTCCTATTCAACATAAATAATAATCTTAATTAGTTCTTCCCCATTCTAAATACTAAACCAAAGCGGTTCTTTCTCATTCTAAATCCTAGTTTCCAATCAAGATCATATATTCTAAATTCTAATCTCCCATTAAGATCATGAATCTGGTTTTGCTCTGATACCATTTCTGTCACACCCCCGATCCCGGGGTCGGGTGACATCGCCGTTGTTTTCAAATAAAATTCGAAAACAACCAGGCTCTTAATAAAGTATATGCAAACCAGTCTTACAACTTAAAAATAAGAATAAAAGCTCAAAAATTATCTTCATCACCATCTCCAAAGCATGTCTTGTTCTTTCTTCTCTAATTCTTCTTCTGTATCATCTGGGAGGAAAAAGATAAGGGGTGAGTGTTTTGAAAAACACTCAGCAAGTGGGGGTCGATTGATCATATCAAAATATATACATATATATATTATTTCAAAAACTCATAGCATAATTCAAAGCGTAAACATTTCATATCATGTCTTAACATAACATAGCATGAACATCATCATGACATAACATAGCATAAAATAACTTTGGCTAGACACTGAAATTCCTCTCATTATTCGTGGTTAACTGATCAGTCCCCTATATGTAATCCCTCTAAGGGGTGAGGTCATTTGTCGGTTATTCTTACCCACCGCATCAGGGCCATAACATAGCATAGTTCGAAAATTCCCTTTTCACTCTTAATTTGAGTTATAACAGTGCCAAAACATACTTATAACAAATCTTATCAAGAATAAGAATTACATAGCAAAATTCGAAAGAATATCATGAACGATCGAAATTTTAAATCATACATAATATTTTAAAACATAAGCCACTTACAGAATTCTTGCGAGTATCAAATACTTGAATAGGCGAAGCTTAAACCAAAAACTTTGGAAGCACAACTCGAAAATTCAGCCTACTGAATTTTTGAAATTCTGGCAGCCTTCTTGATTAAATTCCCTAAGCATTTTCTTCCTTAGTTCTTGGTCCTAACCTTCGAATTTATAAGAGAAATGTTGGTAGAAGAATTAGCCTATTTGCTGAAAATAGACCAAAGAAAGTGGACAAAATTCCAAGTGTACCTCAATCTCGACTAGTGGACAACTCTTGAGACTATTCTTCCCAAACTCTGTGGCCAAAGCCCACGTGCACAAGAAGAGAATTGGACAGATTTTTGGACTCCAAGTGGCAGCCAAATTCTCGAAATTATGGAGGAGAATTGGCAGCCTTGGGGTTCGAACTAAGAGAGGAATTGTAATAGGATTTTGAGAGGTCTTATGCATTTATATAGGCAAGGTTGGACAAGATTTTGGGCTGACATGGGGCGATTTGTTGCACTGATTAAGAGAATAAAATCAGCCTTGATTTCAAAAATTGAGGAAGGAAATCTGACAATACACTAACTTGATTTAATTGCTAAAATAAGTTGGTTTGTATCCAAAAAGCTCAATCTCAAAGAAAAGAAAAGATTACCTCTTCCAATTTTGGGAGATCATTCCTAAATTGAAAAAACTTGGAGGCCAAGTTTCGGGTTTTCACACTACCCTCATGATAAATCTAAGGGTCCTTATTTAACAATACATGTAGGGTCCACTAAAAAATAATGAACCCCACATTTATTGATGAATGAGGATCTTTAGATGTATGTCAAGGCAGTGCCTGTATTGGTAGGATCTAACTTATCGTTGAAATGATCCGATCAAGGCCAGTCCGCAGGTATTGCGGTGGACCAATAGGACAAAGACACGTGTGAATGTGGAAGAGTAAGCCATCCACTTGTACCTTGTTCTTTCAATTTCAGTGTACGTGTATTATTGAAGGCCTGACGTGCCAATATTGAATTAGTCACCTACAATATCAATTACTAGATTAAGACCATAGACATTACATTATTCCTTTGCCAAAAGAGATGTCATAATCTTTCTGTTAACATACATTAAGCAATAAAAAAAAGTAATGATTTATTGTTTCCAAGACCAATTAATGATTTCATCAGAATGAAGAAAGATTATTTTAAAAGTTCGAAAAATAGATTAAATACATCACAGCATTTCAATTATACGTATTTTCGAGTAGAATCCACGATAAAGACTTTGTAGCATGATGCGTTTAATTCTTTTTAATTGAAAGAATTACCAATTTATCATCTAGATCTAATTTAATGAGATCCTATCATTAGAACATCGTTTTGATAATATCCGATTGAAGATATTTGTTTATATACGGAGTCTGTCGATTTGAAGCGACCTCCAACGTCGATAAATGTTAATGTTTAGCCTTGGATATTAAAATGATTCATGAAACATGAAGGTGACATCATCGATATTTCATGTATTGTCAGTACAAAAAGATGGATCTGTAAAGTGTAACGAGTAACATCAAAGCGGACCAAACCAATTTGAACAATCGCCAATAAAGATTTCCCCTTTTTATTTGTTACTTTTCTTTTCTTTTCTTTTTCCTTGTTTTTTTTTTTTGGGAAAAAAAGTTGGTAAGGTGAAGTAAAGCCTTTGCGTATAGAAACCAAATGATTATGTTATCATGAAAATCCTTTCAATTTGTTCATATTAGAAATGTAAAATTGAAACATAACCAAAGATTAAGCACCGAGAGATCAGAATAGTATTTTACGCCGTAGAGCTTCTGGAGCTTGTTTTCATTGCGGTGAGGTGGGTCATATCCGGAGGGATTGTCCACTATCTGGGGGAGGCAGTTCTGGTTCTAGTTCAGGATCTGGTTCTCAGGCCACCATTCAGCAGAGGTCGCAGGGACAGCCTGCTGGGAGTTCTCATTTGAGGCCACGAGCTTCTGACCAGGTGTTTGCCCTGAGACATGATCAGGTAGTGGAGGAGAATGAGAAAGTCATCGTAGGTACATTTCTGCTTTATGGTATACCTGCTTTTGTACTTATTGACACTGGTGCATCTCATTCCTTCATTTCTGCACGTTTTGTTAAGAAGCATAAGTTACCTTGCATTGCACTAGACGTAGTGATGTTTGTTTCTACTCCGACGGGCCAATCTTCTTTGGCTAAGCGTCTAGTGATGGGTTGCCCTTTAGAGTTAGAGGGGAACATTCTGTTAGCGAATCTCATGGTTCTTGCGATGGACGACTTTGATTGCATTCTGGGAATAGATATGTTGACTACATATCGAGTTTCAGTGGACTGCTATCAGAGATTAGTACGCTTTTATCCGAAAGGGAGTGATAGCTGGTTTTTCTATGGTAAGGGAGCGCGACCCCCAATGCCTTTGGTATCAGCTTTGAGAGCCTGTCGAGCTCTAGAGTCTGGCGGGGAAGGCTACCTTATCTATGCAGTTGATTTGTCTGCTGAGAGTATTGGGATAGAGAGTATTCCTGTTGTGGATGAATTTCCAGATGTATTTCCTGATGAGATTCCGGGTTTTCCTCCTGTTAGGGAAGTCGAGTTTGGTATAGAGTTGATGCCGGGTACTTCGCCTATTTCGCGAGCACCGTATCGTCTGGCTCCGTCAGAGATGCGTGAGTTGAAGAATCAGCTACATGATTTTTTGGACAAGGGGTACATTCTTCCAAGTGTATCTCCTTGGGGAGCTCTTGTTCTTTTTGTAAAGAAAAAGGATGGGTCGATGCGGCTGTGCATTGACTATCGGCAGCTGAATCGAGTCACTGTGAAGAACAGGTATCCTTTGCCTCATATTGATGACTTGTTTGATCAGCTGCAGGGCACTTCAGTTTACTCCAAGATTGACTTGAGATCTGGGTATCATCAGTTGAGAGTCCGAGATCAAAACGTAGCCAAGACTGCATTCCGTAATCGCTATGGGCATTACGAGTTTCTAGTGATGCCATTTGGTTTGACTAATTCGCCGGCTATATTCATGGACCTGATCAACCGTGTCTTCAGGGAGTATTTGGATAAGTTTGTCGTGGTCTTCATTGACGACATCTTGGTGTATTCGCGTAATACGGAAGAGCATGTTTCTCACTTGCGGTTGGTACCGCAGACTCTTCGAGATGAGCAGTTATACGCCAAGCTGAGCAAGTGTGAGTTCTGGATGGATCGAGTGGTCTTTCTTGGCCATATCATATCCAGGGAGGGGATTTCTGTTGATCCAAGAAATATTGAGGCGGTACTTAATTGGTCGCGTCCGACGAAGGTTGCTGAGATCCGTAGCTTTCTGGGTCTAGCAGGATATTATCGTCGCTTCATTCTGAACTTTTCTCAGCTAGCTCGACCTTTGACGCAGGTTACCCGCAAGGGTGTGGATTTCGAGTGGTCCTCCGAGTGTGAGGAGAACTTCTGTGAGCTTCGATGGCGGTTGACTTCTGTGCCGGTGTTGGCATTACCGTCAGGATCTGGAGGGTATGTGGTGTACACTGATGATTCTCTTCAGGGTTTAGGTTGTGTCCTGACTCAGAATGGGCATATGATCGCATACGCTTCTAGACAGCTGAAGCTTCACGAGGACAACTACCCAGTCCATGATTTGAAATTGGCAGCCATTGTGTTCTCTTTGAAGATCTGGCATCATTATCTGTATGGCGAGAAATTTGAGATCTTCACCGACCATAAGAGTCTCAAGTATTTGTTCACTCAGGCGGAGTTGAACATGAGGCAGAGACGTTGGATGGACTTGCTTAAGGACTATGATTGCGAGATTAAGTACCATCCGGGAGCTGCTAATCTCACCGCTGATGCATTGAGTCGCAAGGTGCGACTATCCGCACTTCAGACTTGTTCGATGTCTAGTGCGATCAGTGACTGTTGTACTTCAGGATATACTTTCAAGCATAAGAAAGGTATGCAGAGTATCCAGATATTTGCGATATTATCTGAGCCAGCTTTGTATTCGCGGATTCGAGATGCTCAGATGTCTGATTCGAAGACCCAGCGTTTAGCTCGTCTAGCTAACGAGGGTAGCTTGTCTGGATTTCATTATCAGTCAGATGGCTTTCTGTGTTTGTCTGGTAGGCTTGTGATTCCGCAGGATGTAGAGTTGCGAGAGGAGATTTTGTCTCAGGTGCATCGCACTAAGTTGAGTATTCATCCTGGGAGCAACAAGATGTACAAGGATCTACGTACTCGTTTCTGGTGGAAGGGAATGAAACGCAGTGTTTATCAGTTTGTTTTGAGATGTTTGGTGTGTCACAGGTCAAGGCAGAGCACCGACGACCTGGAGGGTTTCTTCACAGTCTGCCTATTCCTGAATGAAAATGGGAGTTTATCACAATGGACTTTGTAACCCATTTGCCGGTATCCCGAGGAACTGTGATGCTATCTGGGTTGTGGTGGACCGACTCACCAAGTCAGCGCATTTCATTGCCTATAGCCGGGAGTACAATGTGGATCGTATGGCTCGGTTGTACATTCAGAAGATCGTTCGACTTCATGGAGTGCCTGTGAGCATTGTCAGCGATCGGGACCCCAGGTTTACTTCTAGGTTCTGGGGAGTGTTCAGCGTGCGATGGGTACTACTCTCAGTTTGAGTACTGCCTATCATCTGGAGACTGATGGTCAGTCAGAGCGCATTATCCGTACTTTGGAGGATATGCTTATTGCGTGCGTCATGGATTTTGGTTAAGCCTGACAGGATCATTTGTCATTGATCGAGTTCGCGTACAACAACAGCTATCATACTAGTATTGAGATGGCACCTTTTGAGGCATTGTACGGGCGACGTTGTCGTACTCCACTCTTCTGGGAAGAAGTGGGGGAGAGACTGGCTGAGGGACCGGAGTTTATCCAGCAGGCGGTAGACATTGTTGATCAGATCAAGAAACGGATTAAGACTGCACAGGATCGTCAGGCCAGCTATGCTAACACCAAGCGTAGGCCATTGCAGTTCGATGTCGGGGAGAAAGTGTTTCTGAGAGTATCACCTTTTCGCAAAATTCTCAGATTTGGCCTTAAGGGCAAGTTGTCTCCTAGGTTTATCGGTCCGTTTGAGATCTTGGAGAGCATTGGCGATTTGGCTTATCGACTAGCTTTGCCATCACATCTTTCCAGTATTCATGGCGTGTTCCACGTATCTCTGTTGCGACGATATGTGGCGGATGAGTCTCATATTCTGCAGCGGTCTGAGGTTCAGGTGAGCAAGGATTTGACCTATGTTGAGAAACCTATTCGTATCCTGGATCATAAGGTTTTGCAAAACAAAGTCATTCCTCTGGTTTTAGTTCAGTGGCAGCACCGAGGCACTAAGAAAGCTACTTGGGAGCTTGAGGACAGGATGCGTAAAGACCATCCTGAGTTGTTTTGATTTCATTATTATAGTTGTATTCAGTTGCAAACTCTGTAAACGTTTGATTAGAATAAAGAATGTTTCTGATTTCTGTATTACATTCGGTACTTAAGATCTGATTTCGAGGACAAAATATCTTAAGTGGGGGAGAATGTAGTAGCCCGTAACCAAAATCAGTGATTAAGAGATTAATCAATGATAATTAAACAAATTGGGTACCGGAAGGATCGGAAGCTCCGATGGTATTACGTCAGGCATGACGTGTGGCAGGATCGGAAGCTCCGATCGCCCCTATTCAAAGTCAACCAGTGATATTTTGACATGTGGCAGATGAGGATCTTCGGAAGCTCCGATGGCAGGATCGGAGGTTCCGATCGATGTCTATAAATAGAAGGCCGAGGCTTCACTTTCATTTGCCAATTCCGAGAATCCCTCTCTATTCCAGGCATATTTGAGTAGTTCTAGTCTTCATAGGCTTGACCCGGGGGTTGGCGAGGCGTTCAATAGTCGTAGCGGAGTTATGCCCAAGTTTTGGAGGCATCGACATCAAAGGGCTAACGACGGACGAAGGTATAGCTTTTGCTTCCTATAAATATTTAGGAGTATGCAATAGCTTAGTTAAGGCTTTTAGAGCTCTTTAATGATAGTAGTGTCATTTGGCAGTGTAGAGCAAACTATAGGCGTGGACCTAGAGTTGGTAGAGCTTGCACTGATTTGAGGTACGAAAGTACTGTTCGAGATATCCTGACTGAGTATGCATGTATTATGTGACTGCATGGTTTATATGTCATTGATTTATGCTGCATTCATTTGCATACTGAGCTATCTCCTTCGAGATGTCTATTAGTAGGGTTGTACCCTATCCTGTTAGTGGATGGACTTCCATGGCTTTGGGTCCAGTAAATCCACTGGTATTATGGTATGGGAGCCACCTCCTAAAGCGACGGCACAGCGTGCTACATACCAGGGCCCGGTCTGTCTATGTTATCTGATCCTTGACCTCGAGTTTATAGGGAGTTCACTTTGCATGCATGTATACTCATACTCTCGTGCTGAGCGTTTTATGCTCATGTCTTGTACTCTGTGTTTATGGACACCCTATTCCATAGGGCAGATTTGCGATTGGATGAGGCGGGTGGATCCAAGAGGGGCTAGGCAGTGGTTGGCCAGCTGGAGCTTCTCCTAGGATTTATTCTGTTGTTATTTGGATTGATACACCTGTTCGATCTGGTTGTATAATATTTGGGTATTTACAGATTCCTTGCCTTGGGATTGTATATTGTTTATGGTTTCCGCAGTTTTATTCTGATATCCATTTAATTAAGTTAATTGCATGTCTAAGTTCTGTTTAGTACGTGATCCAGATAAGGGTCACTACAAATACAGCAAAGGAACTTGCATAAGAAAGTAAAGAGTTCAGCGTTTACATCCACAAACTAGAATTAACTCTCATCCTCGCCCTCGCCCTCGCCCTCGCCCTCGCCCTCGCCCTCGCCCCGCTCAGCCTTGCCCTCACCCTCCTTGGCTGTCTCTATTGAGGTAAGAGAGAGAGCAAACCCATACAAATCCAGAAAATCCATAGGGACCCCTTCAGGGGGGGTAGCATGCTGCCCTGAACTGTTGGGTACAACCCTCAAACCCTTTGGATAGGTAGCCATAGGCTTGGACAACAACCTCATCCATGAACTCGTCCGACTTTAGGAAGCCTTCTTTGAAGCCTTCAGCCCCCTTAGCCAGCTCGGTTCAGGACAACTCTAACTCTAGGAGGGCTTGAGCAAGCTGATCCTGAGAACCTTTGAGCTCCCCCTGCAAAGCCTCCTTCTGCACCTCATGAACTTGGAGGTCATTTCGCAACTTCAACCTCTCAGCCTGAGAGCCCATCCGCATTTCCTCCATTTGGGCTCGGAGATTGGCCACCTCCTTTTCATAACCAAGCTTTGCGTCCTCCGCTAACTGATTAAGCTCAGCAAAATGAGCTTCATACTTTCGGGTATCCCGTGAAGTGAAGCTCCGTGAATATTTGAAATCATTACAAGTACGACAAACATGCATCATTTTGTCGGATAGAGGACCAAGGGCTGTTATAGATATAACAAAAGCCCTTGATTTGAAAGCATAATTTTTATTTTATTTTTTAATTTTTCGACAAATTACTATCGAAAGATTTTTTATATAAAAAAAAAATTACTCTAATACCATAACTTTCACCTCAAAAAGGCAGTTCTTTAAATCAGACTTCTGTATAAAAAAAATTTACCAGGGGTAAAGAAAAGAAAAGGCATAGCTTCAAAAAATAGAGATAGAATCAAAACAGGGTAACCAAGAATCTAGGCTGATTTTTTTAGCATTATTCCTGAAAGATCCATAATTTAAGGGAAAAACATTGGAGTCTAAGTTTGTCACAATCCGGTAAGACCATGCTTTTCACGGGAAGTTCAATGTCATCGGATGACGTGGCAGAGTATTATTGGTTAAAATCAATGGGCCCCACGTGAGGTCCACTGATTTTAATCAATCACGGGTTGCCTCGCCACCCCAAGTGGCATAGAACTTCCCGCTTTTCACCTCAAAATTAATTCAAAGGATTGAAAATGACTTTAGGTCCACTATCCAAGTGTAGAAGATTGGTAGCATTCATTATCACCTATCTGATTAGCTCGTAGCATGCGTATTTTGATAGCACCAAGTAGCTTAATTGCAGGCACAAAACACTTTCTTTCATCATAGTAAGGTCGATGTAGTAACCCCATGGGTAACGTGACAGGTTGTGATTGGTTCAAATCAATGGGCCCCACATGGAGCACACTGATTTTGACCAATCATGAAAAAACATGTTGTCCATGAAGATAGTACCCCATGGACAACATGAACAAAACCGCTATTATGTTATTATAAAAAATAGTTTACTTTCAAGAGAACGACGATTACTAATGTTCAAATAAAAAAAGTTCTATTGATTCTTTTGGTATGTACCATTCATTTTTGTTTAATGTTATATTTATTGAAAGTAAGAATCCTCCTATCACTAGGCCTGGCTCGACCCGAGAGTAATCTTTCAATGTATGGTTCAACCGGGCTAGTATAAACTTGGCTCTTAAGCTTGATCTGATGAAAGCGATTAAGCCAATCAGTAAAACGTAACAATCGAAGTGAACACATGCAATAAGATTTTGGCAGTTTAGATGCTTAAAATCCTTAAGTCAACTCGCAGTAACCAACTTAAATTTAAAGCTACATCAAATTTAAAGCTACAACGAAGCAATACTACTTGTTCGTAATGCGTATTGTGATTCTTTCTCAGCTGACGAGCTTCTTCAAAACAGCTTCTGCTCGTTGCTCAAATTTTGGAAGGGCCCAATCATGCTGAACAATGTCTAAGTTATCTTTCTCCGCACCCAAACTCTGAGCCAATACACAAAAATAATAAATCAAGACCGAGTTGTATGCATTTACATTTACTAAGACAATAACATTAATTGATGTTGATTACTGGCCACACGATTCAAAAAAATAACTTGGGGAACAACCAGACAGAAAATTAAAAGCGTACCCTGGTGGGATCGAATCCAAAACCACTCATTTGCATCATACGTTGTGTATCATCAGTTGCTGATCAAAATCAAATACTTGTGTTAATTCACCATCATAACCAAAGAAAACAAAGACCCCAACCATAAACTGCTTTTAAAATACAGAAAAATAAGGGAGAAAAAAAAAGAACCAGGAGTTAAAAGTTCAAGAAACGCCTACCATTATCTTCTCCTAGTATAAGACTGAAGAGGCCTCTAAGCCCGAATAGATTGAGAAAATACCTGGCAACATGAAATATTAATCATCAGATCCACTGAGCAGCGTGAGAATCTATAGCAGCTGGATACAATTTGTTTCATTGGTGATATAAAATAACATAGCAAGATAAAAGGTTACCAGGAACGACTGCTAACATAGCTGACATCAACAGTGCTCAAGTCTATACCATTTTGCAGCATTGCCCTGAATCTTTGAGTTAGTGGAAAAGGAATCTTTGCTGTGAAACAAGATGTGCAATTACTCATATTAGTAATAAGCATGACGAGATGAGAAGAAGAAAACATGCTCGACAATGACACATGAATTTCGTTCTTTTCTAATTCTTAAGACCAAACAAAATCAATCTTATTATTAGAAATTTCGAAACAATAGAATTTAAATATTCTACAAAGATAAATGAGGCACATGAGACTTACAATCAGAAATAAAACCCGAAACTAAAGAAAAGGTAGCATTTTGCAAGATTCAATTTAGTGAGGACAGGAAAAGAAAATAAAAAAAGAGCCAACCTGCCACAAATCCGGAGAAGAAAAAATTAACCCAAGCAAAAGTAAGTGTCTGTAAGATAAGACAAAAAATATGGTAAGAATGACAATTCTTGCCACCTAGAAATTGACAGAATTCAGATGGAAAAATGCAGGAACCACACCTGTGGTATAATCATTGAAAGATTTTTCTTCATCATATCCATAGCCATATTTGGATCAGAAAACATCTGAGCCTGCGGATGCTGACCTTGACCCTTAGGCACGTGTAATAATCCATTCTCCTGCAATGTCAAATCATATTTTACCTTCCAAAAACATAATAATAAACACAACTCATTGCACTCCTCGCCATCTAGCAATAAGATTTCTTTGTACGAGCTGAACTCACTTAGACAAAAGTACTATGGTGGCGTTTTATGTACAAAACATCCAGGCCTCGCTTCTTCACCGCCTAAGCAACCAAGAAACAGTTTTTTTTTTTTATTTTTTTTTTTCTGGCATCTCGTCCAAAAAAAAGTTATCTGCTGTATTCATTCAACTTGTCATTCAGCATCAAAACCAACATTTCAATCTACTACCGATGTATTCCTTGGATTCGAGAGAAGGGGAACTTCTAGTTTCCCATCCTATTAGCTTGTTTTCCCATGATTATTTGAATGCTTACTTCTTACCGTATTCTTCAAAATTACAATAATTTTCAGCTTATCTTATTAGATAAATGAGATGAAGTAAGCGAAAAGGCGAAACTTTGATGACAACAAAGCAGCAAAACACAACGCAAATACAGTTACCAAATCCAAAATTCTTAGTTCCTCACCTCGTTGCTGAAATAAAACCTGCGAGCACGAAACGATTTCGGGGGAATAAAATTCGCTGCTGCCCTAAGGTTCCTTGCCCTAATTATCACTTGCCTGACGATATAATATAAATATAAACAAAAAAAAGTGCTGATAAATCCAAATTCGCTAAACATTTTTATCTATGCATCCGTAGAATGATCAACTGAATTCAAGCAAGAGTACCCTTCTTTGACCATTTTGATATCGGGAACTTGATCTGAACGGATCATCTTGGATGCGAAGTACCGGAGGATCCCGATGAGGACCATAACCAACGATAGTGGAATCAATACCCAATTTCGGATCGCCGTGTCCAGAACCAAATCTTCCGCCATTGGATTCTCACTCTTCAGATCTCGCTCTTGTTCCGAATTTCACAAGAATCACCGGGTTTTGCAGGCGACCTTGGTCTCAGTGATATTGTTCCTTGGAACGGGTAGCCCACATAGGACATACAACAGAATTAACTGGGCCTATTGGCCAGTTATTATATGGGCTAAACCAAATGGCCTATTTTTTGTCAGCTGCGATTTGACAAATAATTTCTTAAGATTACAAAAACGATCATTCAACCACATTATTAAAGCAATAATCAGGATGGAACTATGAATTAGAGTTAGAGTATGCTTGAACTTAATATAATAATAATTATAAGAAGAACTATATTTTTGGTCATGTAAATTTGTACTTTGAGATTGGTCTTCTGTGTTATTAAATTTCAATTTTAATTATGTAATTTTTTTTATTTTTTTTATTTTAATCATTTTTTTATTAAGAGTGTTGATGTGACACTATACACATCATCATCACATAAAAAATACTAAAATCTCCAAGAAAAAAAAAATAGGGGACTAAAACTGAAATTTGATAACATTGATGGCCAAAATCGCAAGATTCAAACATATATAGAACCAAAAAAACAATTTTTCCTAAATTATATTAATTTATTTTGTAATAATACATAATTTATTACCGTAACCCCCCAAAATAAAATTCACAATATTGTGCCCAAGAATTAAGGAGAATACATAGGTAAAAAAAAACTAAAAAAGGGTTGATCCAAGCTAAATCTGTCATATTCATTATATCTTTTCTTTCAAAAGGAAAAAAATCTTGATATATTTCTGAAAATAATTTAGATAGATGAATTTATTTTGGAGGAACATTTGAGATTTCAAATGACACATTTTGTATGTATTTGAGAAATTTTATCATTTGAAATCCATCGATCCAATTATAATTTATCTGTATATATGGATGGATACTGAAAGTTTAGACAATGATAGAAATTTTCAGCTGCCCAAACAATGATGACTCGTCCCCGGCCACTAAAATCCGATACCGTTGAGAAAAATAAAATAAAAAAACTAAAATTCGGTACTCAGTTTTAGTGATGGGGAACGAGATTGGAAAATATTGTTGGACAGCTAAAAAGTCATAACAAGGATATATCCCAAACTTCATATTATACGAGTTCTCAACATATTCATCACGTGTGAAACATATTCTAAGCTTGGGCCGGAAATCATTGCTTAATAGTATTCCTCACACAATCTCAATATTCTTTCTTTGATGCAAATGCTTCATTTCATTTCCGATCGATTGTAAGTTAAATCTTCTTGATGGGATCAATTTCCCTTTCAATTCCTTCTGCCACCCCTACAAGCTTCAAACCATTACCAAATCACCTTAATATTGCACCATGCAAATCAAGAATCGGCATTCACAGTCGTTATGGTACAAAACTGAAATCGAAACTTGAAAAACATTCGTGGAGCCTTTTGGGTTCCAAGAGAAGCATTGGCACCGGCGGCTCGTGTTCGGTGGCGGCGGCATGCAATGCCAAAGACTCGTCGGGACCTCCGGAGGAACACAAAGCTTTGGAAACTGTCCTTAAGCTGTACGATGCATTGAAGAACAAAAACGACCTCATGATTTCAGATGTGATCTCTGAAGAATGCTTTTGCATTTCAAATTTTGTTTCCGCTTTCCAATCTTTTCATGGGAAGAAGGTACCACGTTATGTAACGTAGGAAAAACGTATGAATTTACGTGTGGAAGATCCTAAAGAAAATTTACATATATATATATCTGAAATAAGTTGTTCTTTTTTTGTCCCTTACATATGTTTTGGTGGGTTCTAATTTCCTTTGCAGCAAGTGCTTGATTTCTTCTCATCGTTAATGAAAACGTTGGGTAATAACATAGAATTCGTGGTGCAACCCACTGTTGAGGATGGAATGGTGGTTGGGGTATCTTGGAAATTAGGTTTGTTTCCCCTCCATTCACTTTTCAAGATTTTAAGCTAGTGTTTGAGAGCGTTTTTAAAAAGCACTTCTTAGATTAAGCAAAAGCCGAAAAATGTTTTTTAGAAGCTCTCTCAAATACTACTTTAAGTAGCAAATCCGTTAAGACCGAATAACATAATATTGTGCACGACACCATCATTGGATCATGTGGATCCCATGACTCTGCAGTGCACAACATCATGCCGTGCAGTGGAGAGGATTTTTGCACTGAAAAATTATGAGGAAACCCATAACTTTTAAGAGTGAATAAATGATGTTTTTTTTAGTTGAAATGCAAAAGGTTGTATTTCAAGGAAAAAATTGAATTTTGAATGTTTTTTCATTTAAAATGATTGAAGAAAGAAATATTAATATAGTTCCCAGCTACTTTAAGATGATGTTATACATTATTGTGTGTAGAATGGGACAAGGTTCCTTTGCCTCTGGGAAAAGGTTTCAGCTTCTACACTTGCCATATCTATCAAGGAAAGATCATGATAAAGTAAGACTTCATTGTTTTAACTTGAAAAACATGATTGAAATCATTGGATAAGACGACGAACGATGTATGATATAGAAATGATAAATTTTTATATATAGATGATATTAATATATCTCTATTTTTATAAGAATTATTGAATGAAACAAAGATGTGTAATCAACTAATATCCATACTTTGCACCAACCATATACATCAACCTTTCATTCTTATACAGGAATGTGGAGATTTTCATGGAGCCGCTTATACATTTGGAACCCATTAGACTGGTGAGCTTCTTGTCTCTGTTGGATGTTATTCGAACATGGAAAAAACCAGCTTTAATGAAGATAATGCTGATTTTGATTTTGTGGGCAGAGAATTATTAATTTAGTGATGAATGCAATGGAAAAGATGAATTCTCAGGTTCTGTTGAGGAAGAACGAGAGAAGGGCTGTCAATATTTTGTTAATTCTTCTCATTTTTTGGGCGACGGTGGCCTTCTTTCTTTTTTAGGTGTGCATTTTCGCTTTCTCAGATGATTACGTTTAATTCAAATTTTCATTCCTTTTCGAAATTATTATGATATATTATATTCAAACACACACTCTTAGTATTGTCCCGAAATCTTTAATTTGCCAGTATTCACTCCCTCCCATTGTTTCGATAGTTTTGACTAGTTCACGATCCCCTGTGTTCGACATTAATTCACCAAACTGAGTTAGAAATTGGCAGATCGCCACATATGTACAAAATTGATGATCCTCATATCACTCGGATTAAGGCATAAATTATTTATTTGTACTCTAAATGTGCATTTAAAGTACAAATTTTCCCATAGGAGAACCCATTTTGACCTGAAAAAGCTTTGTACAAATATTAATAATAAACCGCACAAAAGTGCATCATCTCTAAAATGGGCAAAAAAACATCAATGTAAATGCTATGAACTCAACCTAAAAACTACGACGTTAATATAAATACACGTAGAATACTTTTCTGTCACTTGTGCCGAAAATTTCTCCAGTCTTGCCCTGATTTATGGAACAACAAACGTTTTGCTTGGTGTCGGGTCAAAAACAGAGAGAAGTGGCATCTCTTCATCCAAAGAATCACGACTGAATCGATCCATGAATTTCAAACATTCAGTTGCCACAATTTTCTTCTCCATCAACAGTCGAAAGCTTTTCTTCTAATTCTTCAAGCAAATCATGGTATTCAGCAAATGGTGTGTGCGCCTAATAACATTGCACATGACAAAGGCACGGTGAGTCCATGCAAAAAGATTGGTACCCCAGCCAAAACGTAAAACCAAACGCTTACCTGTATGGTTATGCTATATGCTTTCCACAGTCGTAAATCATGCCTAAACAAATCAACAAGGACCTGATATACAGTCGATAAATGAAGTATGCATCAACAGGGGGAATGGATCGTTTAACAGGTGATACACTTGGGGCTTAGTTTCCTACTAGAGCGACATGCATGAACTATCATCTACTAAAAGTGATCATCATTGATGTGCTAAGTCATAAGAAAGTGTCATTCATCAGTTATCAGGTACATAGATTTAGGTGCTTTACTAGGTAAACATTACATGCTAGCGGGCAACACCAATCAAGGTACTGCAACTGAGATTTCCAAAACAAAACAAAGATTCTTTAAATAAGCAAAATGTTTAACTGCACCTCAGAACGCCTCAATAGTGTAGCCAAGATCACTATCCATTCTTTAAACTTGACTGAGCACATTTGTGCCAACAGAAATTCTGCATCCAAACGGTTCTGCAATGTTCCCATTTGAAGCTACATAAAAGTACAGAAACAAATCGATGAATAAAATTGCAATGGTTACATTCACCACTCTGAAATCAGTAATTGAATTGACACACTGCATTCATCTCGTGTTTTGCAGTTTTAACTGTCTACAAAATATAATCTGGTTCCTGACACCCGAACTTTCAAAGAGTCCTTCAAAATGAAGCTACCCTTTAGGATAGCCACCATAAGAAACAATTTCAACCCATCCAATTCAAATCATGAGAATCAAAATACAAAGTTCGACAATCTCCAGCCTTCGCACATATTAAGTAGTAGAGAAGTCAAATTGAAAAATGATATTATATATACATCATATTGATTAACAGATCAAAAAGTTGAATACAGCAAGGCGTCAAAGATAGCTAGATAGTTGAAGGTACTTAGATGCTACCACAAGGTATTCGGAATTTCTAGCCATTAATGAATATAAGCAAGAATCTCCAAAAGAAATAATACTAACATCAACTACGAAAGAAATTATATGAGACCAACTTTGAAAAAGTATAAGAAATTTCAAAACAAGAATGAAGAATATAACAGATCTTTCAAGATACTTGTACCTTCTGTCCAATCATTTCAAGTCCAGAAGCAAAATTCTCCAAAAGAGCACTTCCATACCTTTCACGTTGCAGATACTCCTGTAGCAAGTTGTATCAAGCATATATATCTCAAAGGAGGGCAAACGTACATTAAAAATAAATAAACTATAAAGGGGGACTCCCTACCACTAGATCAAATTGAGTGCCTTTGACAAAGGCTACAAGCTTTGAGAGCTCTTTTCCAGACATCAAATAGCTCGCATGGCTTTCTAAAATATTTTTTACAGAAGCAACATGCGCATTCTGTTCTTTGAACGATGGGCTGCCATAGATTCGTCAACATGCATCAAAATGGTACGGGCAGAAATATATGTTTCTTCAAAATCAGTCGGTTACGGGATAGGCTCACCTTTTGACATCCTGAGGTTGCTTTCTAAAACTGGAAGGGAAAAGAAAATAGCCCAAGAACCTTGGAGAAAGGCTTTCATTATCGGTATTAGTAGGTTCATATTCTCTTCCAGATCTTAAAAGAAACCTCACCTAATAACCAAAAAGTACAGACGAAAAAGTAGTAAATGCAAGGAAATTAGTAGGTCAGCCGTTGATTAGAGAAGTACGTAGGGTTGTGGATTTGTACCAGCTCTCCAGCAAGTTCATAAAGAGATTCATCGAGTGTTGCCTAAACAATGGAGAGGTCAGAGTGAGAATCTATGGCTGATATTAAATAAATAAGAAAAAGCATAAGAAACACACCAGTGAGAAATTTGGCATAAGATTTATTTACAAAATAATAATGTATTGACCGCATTGTTTGACAGAGGCATCACATTTTGATACTATATATGAAGTTTGAGACCTTAGTGACCCGAGTTTGGACACCAATTAAAATTTACAAAAAATATCCCTATGAAATTAAAAAAGTATTTTATTTTCTCACTAATAAAAAATATCAGAAAACTACCCACAAAAAACTACAATACAAGCGTGCGTGCAATGAAGCTAGTTTATTATTATGCAACAGATGGTGAATACCATTACATTCTCAAAGTAAAAATGTGAAAAACTCCCCCGAAGATAGAATAGATTAGCCATAACCCTCTGAGCTGGGATCTGGACAAGTATAAAGTAAGATAGAAGAAAATTGTGTTTTACATGGAACAGTACTCCAGATATCAGCAATTCAACCAAAGGATAGGTGAGTTCATCTAGCCCATTTCATAACAAAGCTTCATTACAAAACTAACTTGCACAAACTTCTAAGTAATAATGACAGCAATTTATGAAGGAACCTCGGTGATGGCACATATGCATTTCAAAAACACCATATATCAACATCAGTACAGGAAGGGAAAAGAAACCCACAATCACCTGCAATAAACGAAGGGCACAATATTGACTCACAGCAGAACCTTCGAGCTTAGCAATGACCTGTGGCAAAACAACCAAGAGACATCAATCCGTATACAAGAATCAATTCTACCAAAAAAAAGTTTCATAATTCCATTTTAATGATATAGATAAATAATATCCTCAATCAAACTAGGTGTAGAAGATGTAGAAATTATTAACTCTTTAAGAAACATGCGATCACACAAACTTGTTTTAGAGACAAGAATGTTTAAATAACCACCCAAAAGATACTTATATTTACTGCTAAACAGACATTTTTGGAGTGATGACATTTAACCACCATGTATGAGAAAACATTAGCAAGTGGTGGTTTTTTCCTTATTATTAAACTCTTGAGGGTTAATGATTAGAAAATACTCCAAGCAAAAGCTTCTGGTATTTAAACCATGGGAAGAAAATGAAATCATGATTACCATCACCACAGTAGTCATTCAAAAGGCATAAAAGGTAACAAAGGTTGAATGACACTTACTAATATATAGCAGGCTGCAGTACGGTACCATCTTCGTTGGAAGCATTCTTCAAACAACCTAAGAGTAAGAGGATTGATTTCTCAGTGGAAAATTAAGACAATGATCTCATCTCATTTCCTGAAGAGCTCAGTTCAAGTTAGGACTGATGATAGAATAAATGAAATAATGCATGGTTATCATACTTGATAACCCTTCACTGAAAGAAAGCAGTCCTTTCGGAGATGATTGTAACTAGTCATATGGTTATGTGAAGAAAAATAAGGTAGAATTAGATTCCCTTTCGACACAAGTACTTGCAATACTTTCAGTGAAAAGCAGAGAATCGAGTGACATACTCAGTTGATCTGCCAGCAGCCGAAAACAAATCCGCCCAATGTCGACCATCAGTTTTCCGTGCAACACTAACTACAACATCATAATATTCAGGAAAGTTTTTTATCAGATCACAAGTTTTCTCCAGAAGAGAAGGATCGGTAGAATGATTGGCAACTGCCGTCTGGTTTTTGCGCAAATTTTGCCTGTAGAATAAGGTTGGATACATCAAAATTTTGGGTTGTGATTATTTTTGTCAGATATTTCTACATAAAGTTAGAGCAAAGTGAAATGATGTACAGATGTCTCCACCACAGATCTCGTTCCAGAACAGAATAATTCACAGGCACGATATAGAGTGTGGCAGAAGCAATGATGCTACAAATTCACATCACGAACATTTTTCTCATAGTTAAACCAGCTACTTGCCATCAAATTGACTGAATGAGAAATCTAAAAAAACATGCTATGCTGGAAAAATTTTGTCAACTCATCCTCAAATTTATGGCTGTATCTTAAAAATTACATAATATGATGAGCACCGCCTTTGTTTGCAATTAGAGGAAATGCTAACAGTAATAAACAGTTACTTTGCCTACACAAACCGAAATATCTAGATTCAGTTATGGTGGTCAAGGACCTCTCGAGAATTTGGAAGTGCTTTATTTAATATGTTAGATTAGATAGAAAGAATGCTCACTCGTAAGCAGAATTCACATGAAAACCAAAAACAATAGGAATTAAATATATATGAAGCTGTATTGTTGTGCCTGAAAATCAAACAAGGTTTTCAATTCAGTCTGCAATATAAGAGTAATACGGTTTAGGAAGGATGAGGTGCAAAAGGAGGACCATTGATCAGATGTTTGCATCAAAATTACCTGGAAATTTCAGCATCAAAAACAGTAAATAAAAGCCATTCCAGGCAATGAGAAAAATGTGGCTTCTCTGCTGATATTTGTGCTAGTCTCAGAGCTTCTTCCCTCTTGTCTCTCTGAAAAACTCATTATCAGAAGAGCTAGAAATTACAGAAATAACAAGCAAGAAGTCCTTAGTACATCTTTCAAGAACATGAAGCCTGACTTGAACAAACATGGATTAACATTAACGAGATAGAACATTCAGAAAACCTAACCATGTATCTTTTACTCCAATAGCACTCCATAAAATTGAAAAGTCTCCAATCCTCAAATTCTTTATGAGTCGAAACATTAGTCCGCTGCTAGAGATCTCAGCGAGTGCTTTGTGGTTTTGCATTTGAATTCCTACTCCTGGACCCAGAATTCAGGAAAAGATCCCAACCCTCCAATTCTTTACGATATCTACATACTTACCTCAACTAGTCAATCGCCATTCCCATGCCCATCCCCAAACAGACCTTTTGTATTTCCATATTTAATTGTAAAAGAAGTAGATTGGACCACCCACAAATTGGTTGAAGCTGTCTCCTCTACCACCTTGACCTTCATTAGTAATGATCGTGGGTTTCGTTCCCACTTGTTACATCCCCCACTCAGCCCACTGGTCCACCCCCATCAAAAAATAAAATAAAAATAAAAATAAAATCTTTATGTTAGAAATGCTCGTCACCCGTTGCTGAAATTCTTTGTTGCATTCGGCCATTAAACTCCAACTCGAAGAATCACAATTAATGCTGCCAGTTTTCCTCTAGACTTCAATGTTAAAAAGGAATTACAGTGTAGGGAATGCCAATGGTCATTCAATGATGAAAAGGTGAAATCTTATGGAAAAGGCTCTCAATTGTGTAAAGTCATCTCATTCTATAAATTACTAAGAACAATCTCATTTTATTTCTCTCGTCAACCGGTGATAAAAATTGGCTAGAGACAACAGAAAGTAGAGTCCATTCAACAAAGAGCATTACTACATCGATCATACAGTATGTTAAACTTGGGAAGTGCCACAAAGATTAATGTAATTCAAAGAAATTTTTAGTGGACACCAATTGAACAACTTGCTTCGTCATTTGCTGACTAGCAGTCTGAGATGGCTGGAAGTTCTACTGTCCTAAGTCAGTTACTGATTCACAAATTTCAATTAACTGCAAAATGGCTTGAATGTAGAGTGTAGTGCGAGTCGATGGTTTTTCAAAGATGAACTGGTTCAATTTTTGGAAGCAGACAACTGAAATGTCACAGAAATCAAAAGAATGATGTCATGCCAGCACAAAATTGGGTACCGTACCTGAAGAAGATGGCGAAGTAAACAATGCAATATGGTTTGTGCTTGAGGAGATGGCTCAAAACATGGGAACTCTGTACATGTCGAAAATGACATTCTCTGGGAAACACCAACAACTACACCAGCATTTGGAAGCAGACCAAGTGGGTACACCTCACGATCAAATTCCAGCTCAGGGTCCAACTAAGATATCATGTTAAACCACGTAACTTAGAGTCTTAGACAAAATAAACAAACAGAATCAACCAAAGATTTAAAACTCTTGCGACATATAATAAACATGATATTATATGCACTAGTCAGCTTAAGACATTGCAATTATTAAGCATGACGAATATATGCATAGCCAAAATCAATGCGAAAACCATAGCACTTGGAGTCAAGTAACGAGAATGTGATTTATAGATACTTGATATTAGAGGACAACCTTAACTAATGCATATGTTATCTCATACTACACAACTCAGTACTTGAAGATGGATAGCTCAATAGATAGTCTATTATGGAAAGCAAGATACACGCGGTCAAAATTTCATACAAAGATGGCATAAAAATAAAAACAAACAAACAAACAAACAAACTAGAATACCTGCAAAAAACCTTCCTGCTTGAAAGGATCTACACCAGGGGATGGATACCAAACCTGCAGATGAGCTTCAACCAGCACTTACGTCAGAAATGTTAAGTGGGGTGGCAAACCAAATTTGGGACAGATTATGATCGCAGAAACTGTCACCTGCATCCCTCGGTGACCATAATCTAGCCAGGAAACTTCGTCAATTAAGTTTCTTTTCTCCTCCGATTGACCACAAGTAACCCAGAACAACTCAACAGAATCTGTCAGTTCTCTTTCCCGTCCTTCATCCAAATCAAGCAGTGAAAGCTCCCCATTCATCCTCAATATTAAACATCTAAAAGGCTCATGCAGTCAATTAATAGCAAAAACCCTGAAGAGCAAAGTACTAGCTAAAGTTAAATATCAGCACATACCTGGCAGGTTCTCGGGATAACAAATCAGAAGGTGAGATTTTACTGCTCAAGACATATTCTCGTGGAATCTGATCAGGAATGAACCGCATTGCCACAGGATGACTTTTTGCAGTCATGATTGAGAGCTCTCGTACTGTAGAAAGCTGTTTGTCATTTTATCACTTAAAATGCATGGTGAAAAACATGTGATAACAACAGTTTTATTCAGAAAGAAATACCGATACAGTATACACCTCAAATTTTGTTTGTAGAACTGTAAAAAGGTTGTATCACCCAATCAATTCAACAAGTATATCCACTTTAAAGCATTTTATTACCTCTAAATCTGGGGTACTAGAAGGAGACAGTTCACCAGATAATTTCACGTGGTATATATGAACATCAAACGGGTGATATGTTACAAGTAAATAATCTTGATAAACATCCATGACTATTGGCTTTGTTGGTAACGTCTTTCTATGAAGAAGTGAACTTTGATCGAGATGATATCTAGGATAGAAAAGCAATTCATACCTGCAATCAACAATCACTCTGATGAAATGGGGAGTAAAAATAAAGTGACACGTGAATTGGCATTAACTTACTTAACTACCACTAGAAAAATTTTATCAAATTCAAAAAAACTATAAAAAAGTTTCAGTATATGGAAGAAGATAAGTCACACAAAAGATGAAAGATAAGTTCAATGTGAGGAACTGTCAAATTCATTCTTTGTTCATCTAGACCAACTTATTTCGACAACGTTTCCAGAGTATTTGATACAACACTTTGCTAAAAAAATTCACACGTCATGGATATTTGGAAAGCATCCACAAACACTCTTGATTTTCACACAGATAAAGAAATTTTTCCACAGAAATATGGGCTCAACTGCAACTTCTAGAAAAATTTCTGAAACAACATAGACACAAATAATTTATTATGAATGTCCTCGCATCGTTTCTATTTTTCAATTTCTGCCACAAAATGTCTATCTAAGAGTTTAAAGGTTGATCCATAACCATGACTTTCATTTTAGCTTCCACAAGATTTCATAATATTGAGAACAGATGCTTCATTTCTCATATTTGTGCCGAATGATAACAAAAAAGTGAACTGTTAAACAAGATAAAGTAATGCTAACAATTTATTTAACCACAAATAATACAGTATGGAATGATAACCAAGAAATAGAAGTAAAATTAAAAATTAAAAACAATATAAGCAAACGAATAACATGAATATTATACCAAGGACACAACAACCAAGTTTATTCCAATCTGAAGGCCCATATTTGAGCAGAAAAAGTAATTCAATACTCCAGAATAATATTTGATCTGTTTGTCAAAGTTTTTTTAATAGAAGAGAAGGTACTGGGCTTTACTGCTAAAAGGCAAACGGTAATGAAGTGATTGAGAATCATTCTTCAATAAAAAGAGAATTGTTTCTCAAAAAATATCTGAGCAGAAAATTCTCAATAAAAATGAATTTTAATCTCAATAAAGTATAATAAATACTAAGCAACAAGCATTGGCAATGTCTAACTTCAGAGAGACAATTTAACGGCAATTCTATATAACCAGTCACTAAAGAAAATATTCAGTGCGTAATTTCTCACATATCAGAAGTGTCCACGTAATTGCAGACCACAATAATTTTCCCCAGCCATAACAACCCTCTGCACTGAATTCTTTGTTCTTGAGTAATATCTCCAAATACTCTCCACCGCTTCAGGCGTATGTCGTACAAGATTAAGCCATGAAGCCCTGCTACTGCCAGGTACATTCCATCCCTACTAGCAGCAACATGTAGAACAGGCCAGTTTTGGGAAATATAAGAAACCTGGCGCAATGCATAGTTAATCAGAAGCAACCAAACAAGGTATGAAGAAAAGGGCATCTATTTGATACATAACTGGAAGATTGAGGTGCAAGATCTTCAGCTCATCAGTATCTTCCGACTGCACAACAAGCAAGCGGTCTTCACCATAAATGATTTGCCGTACATAGGTTGTAACAGAAACACCTCTATTAAGGCAGCATTTCCCAAAAGAGAACACGATAATTCTCTCTGATGATCTTTCCTCGATTGCATATAATCTATATCCATGCTCATCCCATTGCATCAGCGAGGTTCCACCCATCATTGGTTCATACTTGAAATCCTGATTTGGCTTAACCACAGGAGACGAAACAGAACTCATACCTATTTGACTGATTGTAGACATCAAACGACAACCAGAAACAGACCAAACTGTAAGTCCTCTTAACTTCCATCCAACCGCAAACGTAGAGTTATCAGGGGTCCACGCAATACAATTGACAGGACCAGTATCCTCCACCGAATATCTGCGATAAGACCACATGACGACATTCAGCTCATTCTATATGGTTTAAAAGTGGACAGAGATCATTATATTAGGCAGATGGTACTGAAATTTGGGAAAAAAAACTTCATAAACTTCGAGCTAATCATTGGTCTGATCTGTGCTAACTACTAGCAGTACACTGATGGTGGAAACCAGAACATATATTGAAATTTTTTTAAAAAATTAGAAGGTTGATAATAGGTTCTCTGGAAGACCTTTAAACAGACATGAATCAAAACTTTTAAGCATATATATATATGCTCCCTGCACGATTAGCTAGAAATATTGGGCCACATATGCCAGCAATATTTCTATAGTCTTTAACAAGTTTAACACCAATTCGACCACCAATTTCAAACACATTAAGCTACTCAGCTATAAGGAAATTCGATTTTCAGATAGGTCAACCGACTAATCACATATTTGCAAGTCTTCTAAATCATGATTAACTAAAAGTTTCAGTCATCCAGAGTCCAGCTCTTTACAAGCACTTAGAAGCGAGTATCAAGCACATCATTAATTCATTATCTCTTAAACAAAGCAAAAGTTCTACAATACACTCAAATTGAGTAGGTTGGAGAGTCGTAAAATTGTTATACAAGAAATACACCGCATCATCTAGTTGGAGTAGGTGAGAATTTAAACTTTAATTCCAAATAATCCAAGAAATAGGTGGTAATGGCCGACTAATAAGCATGCATGATACTTTCCAATTCCTGCAAGCTATTAAAAAGGCTTACCCCCAATCGGATAAAGAAACTGAGCGAATTAGCGAGGCTGAATCTGCAAGGTCATACAGTTCAACGATGCCTTTTCGAGTTCCGGCAGCAAGAATCTGTTGCTCTGGAGCCATGGATGCACATACGACATCACCAGTAGATAACCTTCTTTCCACTCTGATAGATTCGGTATGCCTGAGACCTTTCTTGCCCACAGAACATAGCACGAGTTCACCATCAGAAAACAAGACAGTTAGCAACCTTAGAGGAATGGAATATTCAAGATGAATAACAGCAGATTTTTGCGATACAGCATGGTTCATATGGTTGGACCCATGAATGCCTTGAGTTTCACTAGAAGCCTGAACATTGCCCAAGGGATAAGATAACGCATTGGCAGCAGCATTATCGTTCAGCCGTGCGTCAAGATAAAATGCACCACAAAACTGTATAAAATAGGGATCGATTCATTTTCTAAAGGTTTAACTCAAGGTAAGAAAATAAGTTAAAGAATAAATACAGCAGGAAAAAAAATAGAATATACACACGCTACGATTCTATTGTTTTGGCAATAAAGTATCTAAGAAGATTGGGCTAATTGCATCAACACCCCTGTGAACAGCCTATGTAAAATTAATAACATATTAGACCCTATGTTTTAAAAAATTTAGCATAAAAAAACCCCTATCAGAGGATATAAATGTGCCCGAGTTTGTATAACATAAGGGTAAAATGTGCTACGTTTTAAAAAACTGAAATATGTCTTAGCCTATTAATATTTCTTAGGAGGTTTTATGTCTTATAGACTTTTCACAGGGAAGATTAATGCAATAGCCCAAGAAGATTGGATTAAAATATCTAGAGAGAAAATTAAAAAACGATCATGCCAAATCACATACCTCACCCTTCCAAGATATGTTATACAATGCTCCATCAGAGAGCCCGATCAGTATGTGTTTGTTATCACAAATAATATTGCTCCTAGCATTCATAAATGGAAAAAATAAAAAATCATGAACATAACAAATTCTAAGCAAGGGTTTATCACTTCTAATCCTAATCCTATAGTGTAAATATTTAAAACATATTCTATACCATTGAATAACTAAAATATATATGAGTTCAAATCACTGACCCAAAAAAACTTTTAAAAAATGTTCACAAAATTCTCAAAAACACGATTAAGCATTACCTAAGAGCTTTCTATCTTTAGTATGTTTCTTAACTTTTGAAATTATAAAATAAAAGTAGGTTGAATAGGATAACCATGGTATTAGTTACAAAAAACAGATATCTGTATACGAGATATCATCTTCTACCGGGTAGTGTATGGATCGAAATATATAGATCCAACCAAATCATATGAGATAGCAACAATGGCACATGTATCAAATATTCCATCCATGTGTACCCATTAGTAAAAAAACAAATTCTGTAAAAGCACATTGTTTACAAGGGTAAAGTAAATTTAATGATATTGTTAACATTACTTGGATCTTTGGACAAGAACAACAGAGCGTAGACCAAATCATCCAAAGATGTGTGTTATGCATGAAACTAGTTTTTTTTTAGGCAAAAATAATTAATTAGGCGTGTACTTACACTGTCAGATTTTTATTCGCAAAGGGGACTTCCTCGCTGAGAAGTAATGAGATATTCAAAAGAAATAAACCAGTTGGTTGCTTCCCACCAATATGTATTTTTTTTTCTGTGATCTGAACCTTAAATATGTGAAGATAGAAGGACGAAGTCTGCAAAAAGGGAGCAGAAGTTATGACCAACGACCACTGAACATGATACAATTATCGGTCCATTTATGTTTTCCTAAATTTACACTAAATAAAGTTAGAAAAAGAATAGAATTTCAATTAAGAATATAACATATTTATTCCACTGTATCACTTCAATGTAATGACAATGGTGCCCTCATCTAAACAACTGTAGTCTGTAGGAAACAAGTACCGAAAAACAATGATTTACAGATAGCATTGGGGAACCAAATTTATCGTTAAGCAGATTGCCATGAGTTATAACAGAGTAACCCTTAATTATGAAGCTTTGTCGGGGCACTAATTAGCCTACAGCTACTCAAAACCTGATGTTCATTTTCATTAGATCAGGCGACACCCATTATCCCAACTCAAACATAAGCAATTTTGTAAACGTAATTCTCATTTAACTTTAAAGATAGGGATTACCTCATGATACAAATTTAATTACAAATGACCACGTTAAATATTAATTTTCCTCCAATTCAAGAAATCAATAAACCAAATCTCTGACTTGCCAACTTTAGGAATCGGGAATCCCGAGCTGAGCCAATCTATTAGCCAGTTCATGGATGTTTTGACAAGTAAATTACATGACACTCCCTAGTGTGACAGGACGCATTCAATCTCGGGAAAATGACTGATTACTGAAGATATGCCTATTGATAGAAGAATATTCGAAAACCTTCATGGCATCACCATACCAAATGATCACATCATTTTGTGAAACAGCTTAAAAACGTATTCAGTAAGTGATCCAACACTTACAATAATGGCAATGAGCTTCGTATCTTGGCTCCAAACAGCTTGCAAATTCTCCCCCTCTCTCCGGACAGAATCCGCGTCTCTCATATACTTGCCCAGCCTCACTCTATGCTGAGAATTAAAAAAGGAAAAAACAAAAACAAAAACAATAAAATAAAATAAAACAAAACCCAAATTCCAGTGGCCATTCCCCAATATCCAAAGGAAGTAAAAAAAGATACAGATACCTGAGATGAAGACCAGAGCTCGAGATGAGTTGGGGAGACAACAAGAAGCAATCGATTGACGACTTTGAGATGAACGATCCGTTGTGTGGAGGGGCAATTGGGTAGTTGCAGAGGGATGACCTGCGGCCATCCATATGCCATATACATCTTGGAGATGGAGAATTTTCAGTGTGGTGAATGCATTGACGGTGGATCGATGGATGGACTGAATCTGATTTTCGGGTGATTCAAAGGAAATCGGATCTAGTTTCTTTTGTGTACGTAGGTGACCCGGTCTACAGGGTTGAACCCGATTCTTGTACCAAATCAAATGTTAGCCGATGCTTATTTGTCATCACGTTCTTAAATTTGAGACGAGTTTGTAAACTATCTACTATTCAACTTGAAAATGAAAACTAATAATAATCCATTGTTCAGCTTTCAATATAAAAACTATATAATATAACTATATAAGAACTTGGCAAAAATAATAAGAAATAAAAATCATTACTCGTGACTATAACAAGGGAACAAGTGAAATATTACATCATTCTATACTTTGTTGGAGATCATTCAATAAATATTTTTTTTATTACAACATTGAAGGTGTGTGTAGTGCTTTTATATGAGTTTGAATATATATATATATTTTTTGCTGATGTAATTTTTTTTTATTGAGTTATTTAAATCAATAAATCTGTATAATGCCGCATGCACACATCTGGATTACAAATCTTTCGTATTCAATCGAATGCTACAATAATCAGTAAATCACACATTATCGATGTAACGCCCCACTGTATCAAGACGGGTCTTTTCAGCGTACTTATGTCCTCACTCACACGCACCCTGGAAAACATCTCAGGGGGTCACTCATCCTATAATTGCCCCAAGTCAAGCACGCTCAGGTATTAACCACCCATATTGCGGACCATGTACCGTCCTAGTCCTCGAACCACACCGTACTGGGAGAGGCCAGTCTCTGATACCATTTGTAACGCCTCACTGTATCAAGACGGGTCTTTTCAGCGTGCTTATATCCTCACTCACACGCACCCTGGAAAACATCACAGGGGGTCACCCATCCTATAATTGCCCCAAGTCAAGCACGCTTAACTTTGGAGTTCTTATGTGATGAGCTTCCGAAAAGAAGATGCACCTTCTTGATATGAGTTGTACATATCAAATTTTTTTTGCACCTCTCATTCCGGTGTGGGATCGGTTCATTCATGTCACCCGTCGCCCATTCTTTGGTGGGATTTCCATCTTTCAGGTATTAACCACCCATATTGCGGACCATGTACCGCCCTAAAACTTTTTGACTCCGAGTGTCACAATCAATGTTAAAGAATGGTGGGAGCAAAGTGTTATAAACTTATAATAATATTCATTAAATTAAAAGAAAAAAGACCTGCAAATTTTTTTTTTCCTATTTTTTTTTGTATCTTCAATAAATGGCTTTTTTCTAATTTCACGGGCCTTTGAGCTAAAAAACGAACCGAACACTTGCAGCCGCGGATCCACCCCTTCCTTCCACACTTCACCCTTCAATTCACAGATCAGAGACGAAGATTTCATCAGCTTTTCCGACGCTACGATGAAAAGAAATCACCTTTTTAGTCAAAGAATGGGAGAGTGAGCTCAGAAATGAGAATTGGGGGAAGTTTGTCAAATTGTTCAAATCGAAAAGCCCTATAGTTTTCATCATTTTCTTTTCCTAGTCTTTGCATAATAACCGGTGAGTTATTTCTACTCAGAACAATTTAGTTTATGCTTGTCTTGTTTATGGTTTATCGGATAGATGTATGATGCACTGCTTCTGTACTTTACTCGTAGCTTGTTTGGACTTGGCTCTAATCTCGTTCTGATTTTTTTTTCATCTAATCAATACATTCAAAGATTCTTTGGCCACCAGCTTTCCATTTGAATGGAAATTCGATTTAAATTCGGGTTTATTTGATTTATTGATATGTTGAGCTAAAGAACAAAATTTAATGCATTCGATTTAAATATTTGCATTTTTGACAAGTGATTTCAGCTGTAGGAATTAAATTTAGAGAAAGGGTATTAGCAAGATGAAAACGAAACGCGAGGACATAGAAGCTGCAGTGGATGAAGAGGGAGCTGCAAAGAAGCAGAAGCTGATTGAGCAGTCCTCGTCTCATCTTGCATTCGAAAATCCGCTCCTCCCTCTTGCTTCTTATGATGACGATGAGGAGGATGAAGAGGATTATAGACGAGGTCGTGGTGGGATTGAGCTTGCAAAGAATGGCATGGAAGATGATCGAAATGGACATAATAATAATGTGGTGGACAATGAGGAGGAAGAGGATGAAGAGGATCAAGGAGGCCATATAAAGCGGAATCGCACTATTGAAGTAAGAAGGGACTGTCCCTATCTTGATACCGTTAATAGACAGGTAATAACTAATCATAGATTGATTCTCTCCTGGTTATAGGCATATTCTGTTTGGATATAATTTGAAGCAAATGCCCTTGGTTGTTGTGTTTGAGTTTCAAAATCATAGCTGTAATGCGGTAAATTTGATTATTATTTGAACAATTAGTATTTAAGTTTCTGTGTGTGTAAATTTTGTTTTCCAATGGTTTGTCTGCTGCACAATACTTTATCATATTGCATTTTATAGTTATATGAATGAAAAAATCACTTCAATCACCTCTAAAATCTCCGATTCCTTTGTTCTTCAAAATAGGATGTTACTATGTTATTTTTTGTGAGAATTAGCTTTCAGGTAGTAAACTGGTGTTTCGTGATTTTAATTTTAAAATGTATGCACTTGAACTAGTTTGTAATTATTCATTCATTTTTTTAAAATATATTCTTAAGAATTTGCTGTTGGGACATAGATTTTGTTCATTCTTGATCAAAAAGGTTTCACAAATCCTATATTGTTTAAGTTGAATTGGAAACTTGTTTATTTGTGAAAGCAAATTTTAAAGTACTTGGCCATTGACTCCAAACCTTGAAAACTGATCAATGTTGATATCTCGGTAGAGTTAGAAAAAATTATTCTGTTAGTTTTGCCTTCTGCCAGGAATGAAATCAATCGAGGATTGGATGCATCTTGATTTGTTCTCAGGACTGTTGCTTCTGTCCAAACTAAGATTGTATTCTTCTCCTTGATTTCGTAAAAAGTTGGCCATTGTTCTCAGGACTGTTGCTTCTTTGACTGACTTGTAAAATGCCAGTGTACTTGAGTGTGCATTGATTATTGACCTTTCAAGGATTCTAGCAGAAATGACTGCGTTGCTTTAAGTACTTTGTTTGTTCTTCAATTTGCTAGTTCATCAGCACATTTAACATGTGCACATTTAATGGTATGATTTGCCAAGTATCTAATGTAATTTATTGTCCGTGGGCAATTTTCTTTTCTGAAATCAATTTGTTTTCTCTCTCCAGGTTTTAGATTTTGACTTTGAGAAGTTCTGTTCGGTATCTCTTTCAAACTTGAATGTTTACGCTTGTTTGGTTTGTGGAAAATATTACCAAGGAAGGGGACAGAAGTCTCATGCATATACCCATAGTCTAGAAGCGGGACATCATGTCTACATCAATCTTCGAACGGAGAAAGTTTACTGTCTTCCTGATGGATATGAAGTTATCGACACATCGCTGGATGATATTCGGCATGTTCTCAACCCAAGGCATGTTGGTTAAATGATTGATTTGTTTGATTATACTTATTCTATTCTATTTATGGGTCTTGTATCCAGCCTAGTGTGTGTTCTCCAGCTAAAGGGTGGTGTAATTCTTTGAGGGATAAAACACTTTGATTGCATTTACATATTTTTCTGAGTTAATTTACATTTAAAAATATGGAGGTTGAAGTTTTATGTCAATTTGATTTTTTTTCCTATTTCATTTAGCATTTACAATTCTTATCTTCGCCTGTCATTGTTTTTCTTGGATTCATCTTTAGATTTTACTGTATGATTTGACAGGTTTACGAGAGAGCAAGTTGAGCAGATAGACAAAAATAGGCTATGGTCAAGGGCACTCGATGGTTCTGATTATCTTCCTGGAATGGTATGTAGCTTCCCTTTTTGTACTTGTTTTTGCCTATTCATTTTTTTTATGTCGTGCTAAAGAAAGTTTGAACTTAATCTCTATCAATTTGCGAGTCATTTGTAGGTGGGGTTAAATAACATCAAAGAGACTGACTTTGTCAATGTTACCATTCAATCTTTGATGCGGGTTACTCCACTGAGGAACTTCTTTCTTATTCCGGAGAACTATCAGAACAGCAAATCACAACTTGTTCATCGATTTGGAGAGCTGACACGAAAGATCTGGCATGCAAGGAACTTCAAAGGACAGGTTTGATTGTGTGCATCCATTTTTGACAAATTTTGTCGATGGCCTTCATTTCCTTATGATGCATGGATTTCCTAGGTGAGTCCGCACGAGTTTCTCCAGGCAGTTATGAAGGCTAGTAAAAAACGTTTCCGCATAGGTGCACAGTCAGATCCTGTTGAATTTATGTCATGGCTTCTTAATACAATGCATGGAGATCTTAAAAGTTCGAAAAGGAATACCAGCATCATTCACCAGTGCTTTCAGGTTTGTATTAACAGGCGATTTTGGCTTTTAATTTCAATGAAGTATCTGTGTTTTTCCTTTTTTTCTCGTTTACCTTAAATCTTTGTTTCATGAATGTTTCATGTAGGGGGAACTGGAGGTTATCAAGGATATCCCTACTAAGTTTATTGCAGAGAAGAGAGAGAATGAAGGCAGTCAGAATAACGTGATTGGACAATATGACAGAAATGATGTGGATAGAGTTAACCTGGAGACAAGCAGAATGCCTTTCTTAATGCTTGGGTTGGACTTACCTCCTCCTCCTCTGTTTAAGGACGTGATGGAGAAAAACATTATTCCACAGGTTTTATATTTAAATTGATTTTGTTGCTTGAACATTTTTTATATAGCATATGTTGCTTGTTTGATCCTGAACCAGTGGCAGTTTAGTTTTTTACATAAACATTTAGGAAGTGAAAAAAGTATCAAAATTCTCTCTTTTTTTAAAGTTCATTTTTTTTTATCTTATGTATTGCTTTTTGTGGCACAAATGCTAGAATTCACTCTTGTATTCCTTTCGGCATGCCATCTAAATAAGCTTTATCCCTTTTAGCATATTTAATCTGCACCTAAGCAATATTAGGGTCTATACTTTGTCTAATTTAACTTTTGATGTTGATATAGGGACAGATTGGACGTCCTTTGGTTTTTTTTCCAGTTAGTGAAAATATACTTGATTTCTCGCTTGGTTGTATATGGATGCATCTTTTTCTCTGACTTGTTACTCGGATCGTGTGATCTTACATATTGATGTATATTTCCGTCAACAACTTGTAGAGTTGAACTAATCTGTCGTTTAAATGATTGTGTCTAGGTTCCACTTTTCAACATACTCAAGAAATTCGATGGCGAGACGGTGACAGAAGTTGTGCGGCCTCGTATAGCTAGGATGAGATACCGTGTAACAAAATTACCGCAATATATCATACTGCACATGCGTCGATTTACGAAGAACAACTTCTTTGTAGAGAAAAATCCTACACTTGGTGAGTATTTATGTCCCGCCCTGTCAACTAAACCACTTTTCAAGTAACATGTCTGGATTTATTATCACTGGCTAAATAATACGATGTTAATTGTGTAAATTTTACATCTATCCTGTCAACTGGCCTCTATACTCCTGCTTCCATATTTATTAGTTGTACAAGTTCCTTGTATTTCTGCAACCTCTTGTTTTTTTTCCTTCTTGTGATTTGATTCTTTGAAAGAGAATATGCCCTCGATCTATAATTTTGGATGTTCGGTCATCAACCATCTGTTCCACATTTAAGGCTCCTAACTAGTTTGTTCTGGTTTCTTAGTTAATTTCCCTGTGAAGAATCTCGAGCTAAAGGATTACATCCCTCTACCCGCCCCCAATGAGAATGAAAGACTACGCTCCAAGTACGATTTAATTGGGAACATCGTTCATGATGGCAAGCCAGGTGAAGGATCCTATAGAGTGTTTGTGCAGCGGAAATCAGAAGAACTTTGGTAAGTTTCTTGATCGCCTTTCGTTTTATACTATAGACAGAACACTCAGCATATCTCGTCTTTAACTCATCTCCTGCCTCCCCAGGTATGAGATGCAAGATCTCCATGTTTCTGAAACTTTGCCCCAAATGGTTGCACTTTCTGAGGCATACATGCAGATATATGAGCAGCAGCAATGATCTCTATGGCGGCCCGGAATTTTCATACTCAGTTTGTTTTGTCCGATCGATTGATGTAACCGAAGTCACTGCTATTCGCTAAAAAGAGTCCAAATCCTCTTAACCTTTGTCTATTGTTATTGTTTCAGTTCTATGCCCATGTTCTTTTTTTGTCCGATGGACGGATATAAGTCACTGCTATTTACTTTTGGCCACAAAATTGTAGTAATGTAACAGTTGATTACGGTTTCCAAAATGTAACTTTTGAAAGTAATTTTTCTGAATATTTGTCCCTCAAATTTTAATGTAATTTAAAAACCTAAAATGCACAATTGAAAATATCTTCACACCCCTTGAGCACAAATATCTTTTTTCCCCTAAAGTTCGAGCTTGCACTTTAGATGGTTCAAGACTCAAAAAATAAAAAATAATAATCATAATAAGGAAATGTTCGAATTCTACTCTAGTTACAGTTCAAATTCAAACAGAATTCATTCAATTCGAAATTTATTATTGAGGATAATAAAATGATCGATGTTCGACCCGACCATTGTAAATAAATTCGAATAAAATAAAATGGAATGATATTTTGGATCGACTCGATTGGGTAGACTCAGATTGTTGGCTTTCTACTGAAGAAAAATCGTTATGCATAATGCATGTAGACACAGATGAGATCAAGTTCTTTGGCATGCGAACATGTTACATCGATCAAATGCATATAAATCTAAGTTGTTCATAAAAATGCATATAAATCTAAAAGAGGACAAGTACAAAAATAACAATAATATGTTTCTTTGCATGCAAATCATGGGGATCTCTACACTGAATATTCGATCATGGCATTAAAGATTCAATGCATCAGGACAGTATTTAGGTTCATTGAACTTGGCCATCCGTGTTAACCAACGGCATCGAGTCTCCACATATATGGCCCCAGGTTGCAAATTAGAAATAGGGAAAAAAAATAATTTATAGGAATTTTACCATTTTGCAACTCTACATGGCCGCCAAGAGTTGGATAATGGATTTGTCAAATTGGGCAACAACAAAACAAAGGTGGGTGTATTCAATTCAGAGTTTTAATGACTTTTAGTGACTTTTTAAAATGATAGACTTTTGTGGAGTTGATGGATTTTTATTGACTTTTATAGAATCTCACGGATTTACAAACAGATTTTCATTGATTCTTTGTAGACTTTTGCAAGACTTTTATAGAGATTTGTAAATTTTTCATACAATTACATGAATTTGTATCTTAAATATATCTTTTTTTTTTCTTTGAAGTAATAATTGTTTGACATAAATAATAACTTTATGGAAAAATTGCAAATTTAGTCATGTATGTTTGACACTTTGCGATTTTAGTTCTCTATATTTTCACGTTTCAGTTTTAGTCATTCATGTTCTATTTTTGGCAATTTCGGTCCTTTTTATTCAAAAATGCTTACGTGGCACTGTACATGTCAGCTCCACATCAGCACTGAATTTGTGTCACGTCAGCGCCACGTCGGAAAAGGATTAAAATTGCCGAAAAAATTAAGATAGCGGTTTGCGATTTTGGTCCTCTATGTTTTCACATTTCAGTTAGTCCTGCATGTTTTATTTTTGGCAATTTCGGTCATTTTATTCAAAAATGCTTATGTGGCACTGTACACGTCAGCTCCACATCAGCATTGAATTGATGCCACGTAAAAAAAAGACTAAAATTGTCAAAAAAAAATAAAGATAACGGACTAAAATTAAAATATGAAAATATAAAGGACTAAAATCGCAAAATGATAAACATACAGGACAAAAAAAATAATTTTTCCTAAATTTATTTGAAATATTTTTTTAATTTATTGATGAAAATGGATTTCATTTATTTTAAATGTATATATATATATTATTGTAAAAAAATTATAAACTAAAAACTTTGTGATTGTGTAAAATTATTTTTTTAAAAAAACATATGATAACTTATAAATTATTTTATCAATTATATCATAAAAATTTATTTGTTTTTTTATCATGTCTGTTATCCGCTATTCAAATATTTGAATTAAATCATATTATAATTTATTGAATCATATATTATTATCATTAAATATTATAATTATTGATATAAATCATATATTAAAAAGCACAAAATATTTGGAAAATTTTAAATTTTTAAATAATATTTTTTTTTCTTTTGATTTTTGGAGAAGAACGAAAAAATACATATATAGGAGAGAGTGAGATAGAGAGGGGTGAAATAGTGAAGAGTGAGAAAATGTGAGAAAAAGATATAAATTATGGGTTTTATAAGTTTAGAAATCCATCCAAATCTTTGGATTAGACCAAAGACATTTTTTTACAAAATATAGTTGTACCTTAAGCATTAATGTTTGTATATTCATGATTTTCATGGAGTTATTAAAAGTTCATTGATATTTTGAATAACACTAGACTTTTATAAAGTTTTTAAAAGTCAAGATTGAATATCACTTGACTTTTAAAACTCTAAAAATGTTTATTTTGAATACCACAAAACTTCTATAGAGTTTATAAAAGTCATGATTGAATACCACTAGACTTTTAAAATCCATAAAAGTCATTAATTCTCCCGATTGAATACACGTTCCGCGATCAATTTTGATAAACACCATAACTTTTAGACCAAAATTAAACCAAATATCATTCTATTTCTTTTCTTGTTTTCTTTTTTCTTTTTCAAAATACATCCTTCTACTCGGGGATAAATTAGAAGATAAAACTAGAGTTCCCTTAACATCAAATTTGAATTTTTTGTAATAAAAAAATTAAAAAGATATTGAGCCAGCTTTGATCGTGGTTGAGGCTTATTCATTTAACCAAAAAAAAAAAAAAAAAAAAAAGTGAGTATTTCGAGGTATTGTTATTATAAAAAAATCAAATTTGTTTTTCATCTCATTTTCATCTCATGTACCAAACGATACCTAGGAGTATTTTAGAGATTCTAAAACAAAATATCATGGCATTATCTAATCGTTGTTAGACTTAATTTACATATATATATATATATATATATATATGTATATATATATATATGTATATATATATATATGTATATATATATATATGTATATATATACTCGTATATATTGTAAGATAATGGTGACCTAACATTAATTTTTTTTAAAGTTAATAAATAAACATTTAACTTTCTACGGTGTAGATCACGAGCTACGTGAAAATTACCACAAGAATGAGTATTTTGTGAGAAATAGATTGATTCGACTTATATTTATAATAAAAATTGAAAAGTAATATTTTTATCGTACAAATAACAAGGTCCACAATTGATTTCAACATGTGGAATATTTTAGATAAATATTTTTAGAATCATATAAACAAGAACTAGGATGACATTTAAATAAATTTTGCCACTATCAGAATAAAATAAAGTTCGCCATGTGTTTGAGAATTTGTAAATTCATAAATCATAATTAGAAACTTGTACCATGTACTACTTTACAACTGATATTATTGGTAAGACAAGTAAAACATTTTCTTAAACAATATATACAATGAAAAATATTAAGATGATCATATGCTTGATATCTAATAAGGAAAATTTGTTTTTTTGGTCCGGTATGTTTGTCAGTTTGCGATTTCGGTCCTCTATATTTTCAGATTTCAGTTTTCGCTATCTTTAATTTTTTGGCAATTTTAGTTCTTTTTCCGTCGTGGCGCTGATGTGGCACTAATGCAGTCCTGATATGAAGCTGACATGTACAGTGTCACGTAAGCATTTTCGAAGAAAAAGGACTGAAATTGCCAAAATTCAGAACATGTAGGACTAAAACTGAAATATAAAAATATAAAGAACCGAAATCGCAAAGTGACAAACATATATGACCAAAATTGCAGTTTTTCCTATCTAATAACAACAGCACACACACATTGTATGTACGTATATAATATAATATATAAATACTATTTGTTTCTTATGTCTAATATATTTTCATTTTTCAATATAATAATTATATATGGATAATTTTATGTTATGATTTGAGAGATAGAAACTAGTCGTTTTTCTATTTTCTATAAATCATAAATAGGTAGACGACCGTCTAGCTTGCGAGTACTTAGTATTCACTTTCTATAATTTCTCAAAAAATATATATTTTTTCTATCCATAAAGAATTAATAAATAAAAGCAACCCAAAATATTTATAGATATAGGTCCCGCGTGTTGTGTCAACATACTCATTTGATTTGTTAAATTTACATGGGTCCTCTCTAATCTATTGTAATATTTTAGCTCACGTTTTGCATCAAATACAATTTTTGCACCAAACACAAAATTCATCTTCAATCTATCTACTTCAAGTTCAAATTTTACTCTAAAAAGAATATTATTATAATATTCTCGAATTTTTTATTGAATCCAAAATATTAAATTCCACAAAAGAATATAAATACAAATCAATATATTAGTCTTATTTTTAAAAAAATTGTACAACAACAATATATTTAATTTATTAAAAATATATATGGTTATTATTAAAATAAATAAGTTATTAACTTTAATTATTATTAATTAAATAACAAAAAAATATACAATAAACTTTAATTGAAAAAAGAAATAATTATTTTTTAAAAATACAAAAAATAAACAAAAAAAATGGATAGAGCAACTACAATGATGCGTCAAATTTGTTGCAGCACTGTAATGCATCAAATTAGCGCAAAATATAGCGTAACATTTGATGTCTTAGTTTGTGTCTCATATCGGTTGGCTAAATATCCTGGAAGACTTTTAATATAGACAAGGGCAACTCTCTCCTCTTGGGCTAGCTTTTGAGATGAGTTAGGTCTAAGTCGATTTCTAACATAGTATCAGAGACCAGGTTCCACCGTTATGTGTTGGACGACCCATATAGTTGGCCTCACCCGTCCCATAATTGGCCGTCCGTTAATATCTCCACACTCCAATCGTTTCATTCCTGAGCATGAGAGAGGTGTGTTGGTGTCTTAGTTTGTGTCCCACATCGGTTGGCTAAATATCCTGAGAGTCCAATATATATACAAAAACAAACCTCTCCTTTACCTAACTTTTGACGTTAGTTAGATCCAAGTCTCATTTTTTTAACAAAGATAACATAATTTGATCGCTACTTATTTGCCTTTTAACAATGAAAATGAATGACTATTTTTATAGGATATGTAATTTAACGTCAATATCACATTGACGGATCAAATAATTTAGTTTAGATATCTCAAGTTTTATACACTGATAAGAAAAGAAAATTAGGATATCAAAATTACTCAAAATGATATAAGAGAAAGATGATTAATGTCGATGACTTATAATTAATCTGACATCGAAATCGAAATTTGCGATGTAATTTTTAATTCCATATCCAATTACAACAAACTTCTCATCCAATGTTTTTTAAAATATAACTTTTAATAAATTTAACAAAATGACATTTGTAAACCACTCTTAAGTCTTAACTAAAAGCTGTGGATATTATTGTCTACTAATACGCAAATACAAGACAACTTTTGTTACCAAATCTTAGTTTTCATTTTAGTAAATAAAATAAACATGGCTTGTCTCATTGTAAAGTAAAATTTTGGTGTAGGCCACTTCTTGAATTTATCCTCTAATGTTGAATATAGCTGATTCTCGGATCAGATTATACACCGAACTTGGCCCGTTTTCCTTCCAGGTTCATTTGTCGCAAAACAAAGGGGCGTTCATTAAATTTGTTGCGTACGCTCAATGTACAAACATGTATAATTAATTATTATACAATATCAATATGAAGAGTATATTTCTATATGCATTATATTATATTATATTATATTATCTATCAATTTTAAATTATCAGAGACGATAAAATATGATTTGGAAAATTATAAAATATATTTTACTGAAATAAAAGAGGATTAAAATAGTTATTATATAAATAACTGCTATGTATATAAAGGCCACAATGTCTTCATTCATTAACTCCAATGACTCCATAAACCATTCATCGAAGCTCTATACCAACAAATGTTCACACAATTTCGCCATAATCGCAACATAATTACAAGATTTCTCAACATATACAGATTCATATGCATGATTTTAATTTCTTTGCGCATATATAATCGTGATTGAGCAATTCAGTGACTGTGACTGGAGCAATACGGGAAAAGGGTATTCGAAACTTGAGCGCGATGGTGAATATTCCGGTGAGATTCAGAAGGGTCGCCGCCGCCTTCGATGAGGTGGTTAAGGCCGGAAGGTCCTGCGAGAGCAGCGGCAGCGAGCACTCGGCGGATTTGTCTGATATGGTGAATTCGTTTTTAGAGAGAGAGGTGATGGAATACGGAGGAAGGGAGGAGGTAAAGGATCAAGAGGAAGGAGGCGGAGAGGAGATCGTGGACGGTGACGAATCGGAGACAGATTCTCCCGATTCTGAATTGGAAGATTCTTTGAAGAATTTGCTGCTTGATAGTGAGAATGACGACGGAGGTGTCCGGCAGAGGATTCTTGCCGAGGTGGAAGCGGCGGTCGGAGAACTTGGTGGCGACGACGGAAGCTCGTCGCCGGATTTCAAACGGAGAGTAATGGCGCGGTTGCGGAGCCGAGGCTTTGATGCCGGTGAGTTTCTGAATTTTGTTGATGTCCTTCAAATGAAACATTAAAATTTATAGGAAAATTCTCCCTTTATTTTTTTTTTAACATTTACGAAAAAACAGGGCTAATTGCATCCATACCCTCTGTGAAAATTCTAAAAGACATAAAAACCCCTGTATAAAATTAATAGCACGTAAGACCCTATGTTTTAAAAAAATTAGCATAAAAACCTCTATGGGAGGGTATAAATATGCCCGAGTTTATATAACATTGGGGTGAAATGTGTTACATTTTAAAAAAACTGAAGGATTCATTATGTTTTTTACACTTTTTACAGGGGGTGTGGATGCAATTAGCCCCGAAAAAACATTATCTAACACTATCAACACCTTCTTGAACACAAAACTTGTCTATTGCGTTAGTTCAAGTTTACCCAATACGAATCGAAAGTGTACGGCGGGTTCCCAGTTAAAAAAAAAAAGAAAAGAAGAAAAAAGCATGATCTAACAAAGTTTCAACTCATCAAAAAATACAGGTCTTTGCAAATCCAAGTGGGAGAAAAAGGGGCGGTGCCCGTCCGGAGACTACGACTACATCGACGTGAACGCCGGCGGAAGCCGCTACATAGTGGAGATCTTCCTCGCCGGAGAGTTCACCATCGCTCGTCCGACCGGCTGCTATGTCTCACTGCTGAAACAGTTTCCGCCGATTTTCGTCGGAAGACCCGACCAGCTCAAGCAAGTTGTGAGGCTCATGTCCAATGCCATAAGAAAATCCATGATAAGCGCCGGCATTCACGTGCCACCTTGGCGGCGCCTCGCGTACATGCAGGCTAAGTGGTTTGGTTCCTACAGAAGAACCCAAAACGAAGAAGCTACAGGCCGGAAAGAGGCGTTTCCCGGCGAGGCCTTGGCCGGAAACAGGTCGGTGGGATTCGGCCCCGTGGCCGCGCGTGCAATGTTTTATTGCAGGGGGGATTTTGTGGCTAAAGCAGGTGTTAGAACTGGAAACTTAGCTGCAGCTCTGAATTAGTGTATGCTGATCAAGTTTTGCACATATATATATGTTCCTCATTTCACATAATTGAGACGGAGACTTGGGCATGGCTAGAATTACAAAAGTAAGAAATAAGTTGGTTTATCAAAGGCACAACATTTAGTGTTGAAATTCGTTGTTGTTTGGATCCGGATGCGCCAAATTGAATGGCACTTCAGAAAAATGTAAATTTGGATTAAGATGTAGTTTATGTAGTTTAGGAATTTGTTCTCTAATTATGGATTATCCTTTTTGTTCAATTGAAGCCAAGTGAGATCATGGATTCTTGGCATTTGTGGTGATCTATTTTTGTATAGAACAAGAAAGTTGGGTCTTGCTTCTGAAGCGTTCGTGAATATAATGCATATCGTTTGTTTCGAATTTGTCAATCGTAATTTTTATTTTTGCGAAATTGTCATTCTTTGAATTTGTACAATGTTTTTATTTGAGTTAAGAACATAAAAGCATAAAAGATATAAATATATAACATACCCGATATAAAACATATATGGACGGATGAGACTGACATAGTACTAGTGATGATGGAGCCATCGCTAGCACACTATGTGACTATTGAGTTGGGTTGTTGGCGATAATCGATATAATATGCTGAGCAATCTACGAATTAAGGTACGTAGTCATTTTTTTTTACTCGACAATTAACTTTACAAATTTTGTAATTATTAATTATGGTTAAAACTAAATATGAATTTGAAAATTGGTGAAATCATATGATTCGCCAGTCACGAGTGAATTATAAGTTTATTGAAATAGATATTCATAGGATATTACTTAATCTAGTCCATCTTAATTGATTATTTTTAAAAATAGCCTTATCTATTAAACATTTTATAAAGTAGCCTTTATTAATTTAATAATTCTAAAATACCTTCTCTTTATATTAACTAATCCCAATAAATTATTATAATAATTTAATAAAATTAGAATTACTTTCCAAAATAATTATAAAAACTTATCTTTATCGTGCATAACTTATTTTTTTAATAATAATAAAAAAAATAATAAAAATAAATTATAAACAATTTGTTATGATATACATAAAAATTAGATCGGTAATAAATAAGTATCATACTAAATGATAAGTTAAAGTTAATAATAATAATAATAATAATAATAATAATAATAATAATAATAATAATAATAATAATAATAATAATAATAATAATAGATGATGATGATGCTGCTGCGACGATAATTAAATTTATAATCTGAGAAACAAGAGAAAATTAAGATGATAATATTATTAATTATAGTAAAAAATTTAGTAATAATAAAAAAGAAGTTTAAATTTCGATAGTAATAAGGAATTGTTGATTTTTTTAAAAAAATTATCATGATTTCAAATAATTTTGATTGTTTTGCTTTACGTATATAATTAAATGATTAATAAAATAATATTGTATGCAAGAATAATGAAAATAAATGATAGGAAATAAGTTAATATTAATGTTATTGATCGTAAAATAATAATGAACAAATTTTTAGTACTAAAAATTTAACTAATTCAATAAGATGTTATAATTTTATTAAAGTTTTATTATTAATATAAATTAAATATAAAAAATTAATTCGAATATAAAAACAAATCAAAAATTTAATTATAATAAGTGAAAAAAAATTCTAATAAAATATGTAGTATTTCCATATATAGTTATAGTAATATATTTGTATGTTGATGTAAAAATGGTCTAAAGGATAAATTTGGAACTTAAAATAATTTAATTATAGGCTAGTTTAAAAAATTAATTTAAATTAAGGCCAAATTTCATTATGCATATTTGTAGGAGTCCATTTTTAAAAATCCCTCCTTTTATTAAAATTTTAAAAAATCAAACTAACTCATATTTATAATAAAAATAATTTTTTTATGAGTGATCAAAATAAAAAATTATTTCACAAATTGATTCAAGAAACCGTTTGATATAATTTTTTATAAAATTATCGTGTATGTTGATATTACCATTTTTTTCCTTTGGTTAATGGTTTGTCTCTTTTTTTTGTTTTTTTCTTTTTCACCATACCCCCTCAATTTACAGTATTTATTTATTATATATAGGCTTTTTAGAGATGTTAAAACTTAAAATAGGTTGAGCTCTAGGCTCTAGCGAGTCTCACTTCGTTATATAGACAAATTGGGTTGGAATATATAGACAAACTGAATTAACAAATTTTCAATCCGTTTAAATGACAAACTCGCTCTTCATTATGTAGACGAATTGAATTGACAAGTTCTCAAATTACTTAAATGACTCGCTTGTCCGTCCCACCAAGTGGCCCACAACTCCAACTCATCAAATATAGCTAAAATGTTTTGGTGATTTTAGGTTTTTAGGTTTTTTCTTTTTTATGGTTTTCGGGGATAAACAGGCTATACATCAGAAAATCATTCAAATTACACCGAACAAATTTGGTCCATCACGACGACAGCACGAAACAAATCTTGGATGATTAAAATAATTCACATTTTAAAATTCAAATTCATATATTTCAGTTAAAGGCCTTGGCTAGACGATGGGACTCCGATTTAAAAGGCAAACCTTGTGTTTGGTTGAATGGATTTAGAGGGAATTTGGAATTAATGGATTAGAGGGGATTTAGAATCACAAATACTATTTCAAAATCCTTACAAAAAAACAATAAAATTAGTAAATATATAAAACTTACTCTTAAGTATTTTTTAAATTTTTTTCAAAATTAACGTTTATTCAAAATTTATACCGTCAATTTCCACACTTATATTCAAAATTTATACCGTCAATTTCCAAATCCAAATTCAATTTCAATTCCCAATCGCATTATGCATCCAAACACAGTCAAACGAAGGAAAATAAGAAGTGATTAGAGACGAAGGAATTTAAGAAGTTCGGTAAGCAGATTTGTCGACAGAAGAACAACAACCGGCCAGTAAACTTCTCCATTTCAAATATGGCTACAGCCGCTTTCGGCAGATCAAGATCAAAGGGTATCTTTTTCATTCACCCTTGCTTGGAGTACATGTAGCCCTTTAATAAACAAAAAATGCAAAGATTAAATCGGAACACGAAACTGCGCAGGCTGAGGAAATTTGGTATTGTTGCAAGTGAAAACCCTAGGGAGCGAGTCATGTATAAATAAGCAATTGATATGGGCCTTGTTAATGGGCTTCTTTGATGAGAATTAAATCTGGCCTGTTATCGTAAAAAGCGCGTGGGTGTCTATTATTTCAAATTTTAAACAAACACGTCTTTTACAGGGGAAAGACTAAAAACCTATTATTATTTTCCAAGGACTGAATCGCGCAACGATTCTTCCAAGCGAACCAGCTTGCAATTCCCCACGTTTGATCTAAGCAATGGAGGGAGTCGGGGCCAGGCTCGGCCGATCCTCGACTCGTTACGGTCCCACTACTGTATTTACCGGGCCGGTTCGCAAGTGGAAGAAGAAGTGGGTTCCCATTGCTCCGTCGAACTCCAGCCACCACAACTCCGCGGCGGCGGCGGCGGGTAACAGAACGGCTAACGGAAGCAACGTGTCCCCCCACCTGTTGCTTTACCAGTGGACGCCGATCACTCCTAGCCAGAACAAGGATAATGGTAATACTGCCAATAACAACGGCAATGTGGACTCGAAGAATTCCAATAAAGACGAGGTCGTCGCAGTGGAGGACCCGCCCAAGAAAAAATTCAAGTATATACCGGTGAGTTTCTCTGATTTTACTTGTCTCAATTGGGGTTGGATGATTATTGTTGGAATTGCGTGTTTGCTGGTTTGTACGCTGATGGGTTGCGTGAATTGGTCATTTTGGAAGGATAGATTCAAGTGTAGTATTGGATTAACTTGGGTTGTTTATGACATTCTGATGAGAAATTGGATCTTAGGGTACCTGTGATTTGGGGGTTTTTTTTTTTCAAGCTTGGAAATTTGGAAACTAAGGATCAATGTTGACCGGATTTCTAAAGGATGAATGCTGAGCTTGCGAGTTGAGAGTGGTTATGAAAATTTTATATTTTGTAGGTGATTTCCACGGGAGGAGTCAGGATGTGATAATTTGAAGTGTTCTTGTTTTCGGGTGAAAATCATTGTAACTTTGCATACATCATAGGTTCAACTGTGGTGGTTATTTTACGGAGAGAGCTGCAAAAATCATTGATTTAAGGAAGTCAGATCTGCTACGTAATGTTCTTATTGTTTTGCCGTTAATGGATTTTTATGGATCAAATGTTTTGCTTGTCAAACTATCCAGAATTTTTTTTACCTATTCCCGTGCCTCACTCATTCAGTTTCATGGACGATTTCGCGCATGTTCCTAGATAAGTGATGACTACTCTTTAAAAAATGAAAAATATGTTTATCGAACTGACCATCTGAAATATAAAATATGAATTGTTTCTTGTTGGACTGTTAAATTTCAAGCTTGAACTTGAGCTTGAGCCTTCAATTACTTTCAAAAGTTCAACTCCCAAAATATATTTTATTTTAAGTAAATCTTGATTAATCCTACATCTCATTTATGGAATTTATCTTTGAGATTTTATTGACATTTCAAACTATGGCTTAAGTGGTGCACCAAGTTACTTAGATCACTTTTGAAATTTTTGATCCTGTTTAAGCAAAACCTGAAGCCCCGTTTAAGCAATGACATGAAGCCAGTTCTTGGATAAAATGTATTCCTCTTAATTCATGAACACAGGAATTGTTGAAGGTCGAAGGATCATTACGTGCTGACTCATGAATAAGCATCATCTTTCATTAACTTGTAGATCTGTGATCCATTCATGAAATTAGCCTCTGTGCTATAGATTGTGTTTTCGTAATGTTGCATGATTGAATGAAACATGGAAATTATGTGATTCCTGGCACTGATGTGTCAGTGATGACAAAAATAAGTTTCACTGTTTCAAGAGTGTGCCATTGTGAAATGCTATGATAAGTTCTGAAGTTCTCATTCTTTATGTGGTAAATTGGTAATGACATCTCCTTGATAATTGTTAATATTTGTCTTCTGTTTCTAAAATATTTGATAGATTATTGTTCTTGAAGAACAGAAGAATGAGTCCTCCGAACAGGCTGATGATGAAACTAAGCCATTTGAAACTGATGCAGTCGAGGCAACCTCCAAGAGTGACGAGTACAATGAAAAGCCTGACATAAATGATGTGCCAATAGACGAAAACCAGGTGATTTTCTTACAAGAATTCGCTTTTCATCAATTTTCATTAGTGGAATCTCGACCCCATGGTCAAACCCTATTAGCCCTTGTTCTTGTTATCGTCACCAATGAGTTTAGAATTTCTGGCAATCTTCAAACTTGGGATTTTCTACTTTTGGATTCAACCATCCGTGTCTCATAAGTCATAACCTTTTCTTTGAGATACACTTATACCCTTTTGTTGTCTGTTTAGGGATATATACATCTATGTGCATGCAAGCACATATATTATGTTTTTACCATGTAAATAACCAGCTGCCTGAGTTTGAACATATTTTTTTCATAAACTTGTTTGATTGTGCTCCTTATTGGCTCTACAGAATACTTCAGTAGAACGACAAGATCTGAACGAAAGCACGTTGGACTTGAGTTTGGGCTAGAGTTCCGGACAACCATAATGAATCTTATCCAAAATCAAATCAAATTCAATGGCCGTCGATTGGAGTTGGGAGATATTGTTCCTCCAAGAAAATAATGGACATTATACAAGAGCATTTTCCCCTTGGTTTACAGAGCCTTAGTTTCTTCATAACAAATTCAATCAACGTTTGCTTGTATTTTTACTGTTTTACTTGAACCCCCTTTTTTTATGAGAATTGAGGTGATAGCAATTTGTATCGATCCCCCTGTGGAGATGTATTTTTTATGAATTTTATTATAGTTCTAAATTCACAGATTGCACTCGAGAGCTCCATTTTTTTTTTAAATTCTGGCTACTTACAAAATGCTGTGTACAGTTTTAAGTCTTTAATTCTACCTAATTGGTCCATAAAGTCGTGCCACTGTAATCTTGGATCCAAAGTTATACATGTCTGGTTCGGTAAATGGTTTTCCTGAAGCTTTGTTTATAACGGAGGCTGTGATTTTCTGAAACAGATGCTTTTTTTTATTATTATAGATAGATGTCGTATTTTGAAGAAGATATTGGATTGGTGAGAATACTGCATTTATGCAAGTACATAGCTTCTAATTATGTAAGTTGGTTTCATTGGTGCTTAATTTACAATCAATTATTCACTGGATATTAGCTTCAAAATCAAGAATTTAACTTGGGAAATTAGAGCAATGTTCGTATAAAGAATTTGAATGAATTTGGAAAAAGGGGCTGCCATTTTCAACTTAAGAAATTTCTGAATTGGGTACAATTACAGATTAATCTCTTAATAGTTAATACATTGTATCATCATGTAATTAAAGTACAGAAATTTCTTCTGATATCTGCATAAATTGAGTTCTCACAAGTCACTCGACATAACTTCAGCTAAATCGTCCACATCAAAATCAAAAGAGGAAAAACATCTAACGAAAATCATGGATCTGAACATAGACAAGAAAATACAGGCTCATCTGATCCAAGATCAATAATGCCTCAATTATTATTAAATAAATATGCATGAAATGGAAATAATAAAAATAAACAGAAACAGCACAAAAATCAGGTGAATCAACCATTTTCGTCATCATTCTTTGGCCACGGCTGCCTGCTCCTCCTTGTCTGAGTAATCGTGCCTGTAAACACCGGGCAACAAAGTGATCCAAAACAACCCCCAAGCTAGCTAATCATATGAAATGATACAAAACCACTTACAATATCTTTCGTGAAAGCTGGTAGATGCCTGTACCAGCCATCACAATGTTTACACTAAACAGATTCCAGTTCTTCTGCAGTCCAGATTTGAGATGTCTCATACGTTAGAACAAAAAACTAAAGAATGCTCGGTCATATAGCATGATACATAGTAGAAACAAGCACGGGATTATGCTGTGAAATATAACAGATGGAAAGAAACATGATAGATCAAAAACAAGTTGTAGGCATGATTACAAGAAACAGAGCGAGTAGGCAGGTGGTATCAAGGATTGAACTTACCGGGGTAATAACAGTGCTATAACGTGACCAGATAAGTCCAGTTGCTGTAACAGCTGCGCAAAAGTGGAAACAAGGGTTAGCAAACTTGGTTTCTTAAGAGCCTAAAGTGAATAATGTCCGAAGAAACAGGACCAAGAATCTTAATTATTACAGAGAGTAATGAATGTGAGATATGATAAGGAGATATGATACGATCATCACTCACCTATCTGCTGGGGATATGAAACCTTCTCTGGTGGTTTACTAGAGTCAACAAGGTTGGCTATGCTAATTCCCCATTTGAAGGTTGGTGCCCAGAAATGAACTACAACATATTGCAATTAATCAAGTAAAACCTAAACTAAACTGAATTTTGTAGATAATGAATAGCAAGCAAAGTCAGTTTCAAAGATATGTGTAATAGTGTATCACGTGACAAGACGCACGGATATATTAAGATATAGTTCATAGCAAAAATTTAGAAGACGGAAATGTACAAACAAAATAACAAACAAAAGATCAATTTCAATGGTAGTGACAATATTTCCAAAGATGATAAGGATTACACCATCTTTTCTTGTCTCTCCACTCCAATCATTGTAGGATCAATAAAAGTTTTGGATCCACCAAGAAACCTAACTAAAGAGAAACAATGTACTGATTCCATACCAAAAGAAAATGATCTATCCAATGGGGAGGGTGATTTATGAGAGAAAAATGGAAGTAAACAGGACTCCGTGTGAGCCAAAAGGAAACTTGAAATCCTACTTTCCATGTAGCATATGGTAGAGAATTCCACTGTTCAAAGTCCTTCGATTGATCAAATACCAGCGAAATGGATGTAATGAGAGAATGAACCCCATTCACGGTCTATAAAGAAGCAACTCGATCCATTTATTGTGTGTGTAGTTGATGCATAGATAAGAAAAGACGGCAGCTATGCTACATTAATACGCTTGGTGGAAGACCGAAAGTGCATATCTGAAAACCTCCCATATTGTTAACATGCTGCGAGGAGCAATGATTCTGGTCGAGGGTTCGCTACCTTAAACTTTCTCCCAAAACGGCATCGTCCATAAATGAGCAAACAATTACACTCAAATAAACATGCCCAGGCAAAAACAGATAGGAAAAAGGAATACGTCCAACCTCCATAATACTTAGGGATTGACACACGTAAACAGAGACAGGGAAAGCAATTAACCAATAAAGAGAGAGGGGGGGGGGGGGGGGGGGAAGGTCCATTTTGTACAGTAATGCAAAGATTCATTTTTCCAGTGGTTTTACAATTGAAACACATGCTATGAACGAATGGATAGGACCCATCCGAGAAATCAAACCAACACTGACACCGGATTGTACAAAATCTGATATAAATGAAATCTTGATATCTATAGCATTTACAGAACACAGAGGCGCATGGATAGGAAATAGATAAGAGAAGATAAAGAATCTGACTAGTCTTAGGGCCAGCGGGGTGATTCCACAGGGCTTGAAACTTCGAGGACGCCATTAAAATCTAGATTCTGTTCTCTGTGTATCGGTCTCCCTTTTTGTTGATGGATCGATCAAGAGACGCTGCTTTTCAATGAAAGATGCGTTTGATTCACCAAACGGGTTTTCTTAAATAAATAAATAAATAATAAATAATTAAAACAAAATAACAAAAGGAGCCCAAATTCCTAACCCCGGCCCTGATCACCTCCATAAGTAGTGTTTTTTGTTTTAGAGAGTTTTTATTAAGTATTTTTTATTTTTTTCCCACAAAATTTTTAAAAAATTTTAAAGTTTTGTGAAAGAAAAGCTGAGAAGTGCTTTCTAAAAGCTTTTCCATAGTCGAGTTCCTTTTCTATTTAATTTGATTTATATTATAACAAACATGATATCGGAGTTGTAAAAAATAATGAATTGTGATGCTTTCCCTTGAATTGATTATATTTATAGGAGGATTATACAATAATTTTAGAAATTATCGATGAATTAAACGGTAATTTGAAATGATAAAATTTAAATTTGAAAAAAGAAAAAAAAAAATAAAAGAGCAATGTCTATATCATATTGGACAATTTTGGGAAAAAAATTTGATGTCGTCTTTTGTCTCTATTAGTCATTAGACATATAATATATATATATATATATATAGTGTGGATAACAATTAATTTATATAATTATATTATGTTATGGTGATTTTGTATTCATAAAGTATAACATGGAAGCTTAATAATCGACTGCATGAATTAATACATTCCTCACATAAATTAAAAATGATGTTGAAAAATATGAAGAATCAGCTTATTATTAATATTTTTATATAAATGATGGTGATGATTATTAATTTAAATCACAGTGATTTTATAGATTACATTATATTTAAAGTATCATCACCATCATTCGGCATTTCACACCCTTTAGTTACGAGAAGTTAAGAACCCGTGTGAAGGCTTTCTAGGAATGGGCTCGCTATGAAGCCCATCAACCTAAAGAGGTGTATATATGGGCCAAGACCAAAACATGATTTTGGGCCTTTCATAATTACATGGTGGCGATGGCCCTTTTCCATTGTAAATATGGATGAAATTTGGTCGCCCGACAGAAATCTAAAACTAAACTCATTTATTGTTGTACGATGACTACAAAAGCTTGGAACTTGGAACTTGGAACTTGGAAGTATGTTACCAGAAAATAATAAATAAATAAAATATGGTTGTTTGTTCGTGTATTTAAGGTTCATTTTCAAGAAATATTTTTTTTTTGAATCCTAAAGGTAAATTGAAATTTCTCGTATAATAAACGAGAAATATATTCGATATTGTGATCATGAGCCAATGGAGTAGATCCACATCAAAATAGGTTGAGTTCATCTCGTCTAATAATTCATGATTATATTTGGAATTACTCCCCCTATATAACATAAAAATTTTCCTTTCTATTAATCATTTCTGCGTGTTAAGATAATGTAGATTTTGTCATTAATGCAATGAATGATAATAGAGATGTTTTGGTTAATGGTATAACAAATATCGAATGATGAAACATTAATTAGATTGACGATTACATTAGTTTTTATAGAACTAAGGAAGATAGTTTAACTTATAATATGAAATATCTCCTATAACATGGAGTGTAGCACATCGAAAATTATCAAACTTGGCATAAGCAAAAAAATATATGAGGTTTCATGACTTTTATCCTTTCTTGACATATTAGTTAGTGGACCCAACTTTTTATTTTAATGGGAAATTTGGGTAACAATTTGGAATGAATCCAGAATAAGAATTTAAGCAAGTCACTTAAATGACTCATTGTGCCTAAAAAGGGACTTACAAATTATAGATGAATATTTCGTTTGGTATTACTGGAAAAATCCTAGAAGGCTGTATATTATTATCTCTATGCAAGGAATAATTGACTTTTATAGGGAAATCCTAAATTGCTCTGTCATTCTAAAATGTCTATAATTATTATTTCATACGAAAATGGGTTGGATATAAATAGGTAAAAGATCTAACAAATTCTATGATTTCTATAGTTATAAATTGGAATTAAATAATGCAAAGTTGTCTGAACAACATTTGGTCAAAAAATAATTGTACAAATAATTAGTTGGGAAAAAAATAGTGTTTCTTTAAAATAACTACTATTGGTTGAGTCTGTGTCAATTCGTGATATTAATTGTGTACAAAAAAACAACTTTCTGTGTCGTCGGTAAAAGAAAAAAACCGAGCCAACGTGTGTGTGTATATATTATATATATATATATATAATGTTTTAGATAATATAAATTTTTTTTAAAAAAAATGTATTAATTCAAGTCAACATAACTCATAAAAAGATTCACGATGTTCTGATCGGCCATCGTTTTCAATTGGTCAATATGTATCAATAATGTATTGCTTCCATAAATCCAAGATTCATATTTAAAATTTGAACTTTGAAACCATACATTTGATTTTGAGTTGGGGCCAAGACATGAAAGTGTTAGTAAGTTGTATTATGAATTCTGAAAACTTCAATGTCGGAAGCAATCAACAACAACGAAAATGATCAACACAGTCGAGGCGAGAGAAACTCTCTATCCGCAAGACGAAATTGTCCGTTTCAAGTGCTAAACGTTAGCGGAAATCGTCTCTAAGATACAACGATTTCGATCGTGATATAACAGCACAGCAAATATCACGAACTTCAACGAACGAAAATATGCTTTAACTTTTATTTGAGAAAGTGAGGGAGAGATTTTTAGAAATCAAAAATGTATGTTATCAGATGTTTTTATATTTGTTTTTTGTGTTATAACCACCATATATATAGTCTTATACACGAAACAACACGTTTGAAGGCGTAAGGATGCAACCCATGACAGAAAAATGCCAGAAACAGTCGTGACTGTTCATTCTGCAGAAGGTGCGCTCGGGCGGTAATTTTCTACCGCGCGAGCGCCCAACTTTAAGTCAACACACTGCCTCGCCATTTTGGTACCGCGCTCGCGCGGTAATTTGTAACCGCGCGGGCGCACGTCGCTTTGAACTCACTGTCTTGCATGTGTGCGCGGTAATATTTTACCGCTCGGGCCTACTCCATAAAATAATAAAATACACCACACCGAGCCGGCCGCGCGCATGTGTGTTTGTTGCATCGACTAGCGTCTTGCCTCTTTACAAAGCATCTGGTGCCCTAAGGGCCCCATCCCATAGTCCAATGTTGGACTAATTAAGGTGAATAACAAATTGAAGTTGTTCCAATGTGGGACTACCATTTCCCCATTTTCCTCCAATTTATTTCACCAAAATTTTGAATTTTGTAATACTTTGGACAAGGCTTTTACAAACAATTTGGGTTAATCAATTCAAACTCTTTCAAGCCCATTTCAATTGTAATTAATTCAATAATACAATTTCCAACAAAAACACAAGAAATTTGCTAAAATAATTGACTCCATTAACGATAAAAACACTTTCCACAACATACTGAAAAACTCACTAACAAACCAATTGATTTGTTTGGGTAAGTTCACTACACATTAAATTTTAAATCGTAATATTTATTTTGTGAGTTAGACGAGGCTATTTCAATTATTTATTTGAATACGTATATTCAAATCTAAATCCTCGAATCCAAACGCAACCGTGCACAAAATATCATATCAATATGGATACTCATTTGGAAGTGAAAAATGGAGTTTCAGTATGGGTAGAAACTGTAAGTTAAATAATATTTTATTTGATTGATAGATTATAGTTTATTTGATTTAATTGATTAAATTTTATATAAAAATGATAAATTATCATTTTATCATTTTAAGAATAAATAAAAATGAATAATATTATTTATAATAGTAATATAGTAATTTAAATTCAATGATTTGATTGATATAAGATAAATGATATATTTTTTTTAAGAAATAAATCAAATAATCAGTAAAAAAGAACAATAATTTTAGGACCCAATCCAATTCAGAGTTGGGCCTACCACACAGCCCGTCAACATTTTCACAAAAAAATAAAACAAGCTCCAAGAGAATTCCAAAAAGAAAAATTAATTTCAACCGTAGGGGTGAAGTCGTAAATTGTGCTTTGGGGTTTTGGATTCATTCATTGCGATTGGATTCGCATTTAGATTTTCATTTGAGAGCACATTAACTACTCGTTAATGAAAGAGATGTTCAGGTTACCACCATAACTATGTTCAGATATTATATTTTATTTCAAGGGTCTAAACAATAACTAACGCGATGAAAACATTACGATCGAGTTTCAAATTTTACGAGTTTTGAATAATTTGTTATGAAATTAAACATGATGAAACTTTCTTAGTTTTTATTATAATTATAATTATATCAAGATATTAATAGATTAAATAAAACATAAACATATATTTTTTAAAGAACAAATGCATGAATTTTCATGCTATCATACACATTAGTCTCAAAAATCACAAATTGTGTGGGGTAAAATTTTTGTCGATCACGGTTGGATCAGAGTGTCCTTCTTTGGTCGTAAAGAAAAAGGCGGGTTCGGCACAAAATTTATTTAAAAGCATTTAACCGTTTTTAAAATTTTTTAAAATGTATATTATTAAATACTTTTTATTTATCAATTGAAATTAAAATTTTTTTTTTTAAAAAAAACTTAAAATTTAATTGAAAAATTGAGTTTTTTCACATTTAATATGACCAAATAAAAAATTTGACCCTTTTTAACGTTTTTTTCCAGAGCGAAGCGTTTTTCCCACGCATCACACTAACACTGTTTAAATCTATTAATATATTTTAAAAAATTCTGGGTGATTACTTTAAGTAATTACAATTGAAAGCAGCCATTTTAAATAGGGTTTGATAGGTTAATGTAACGAGTATGACATTTAGATAATATAAAATACTTGAGAAAATACTTTCAATTTTCATCATTTCTTTTTTAAAAAAAATCATAAACAAAACGTTTTTAAAATTCAAATTAAAACATTGTTATAAACATATACATAACATATTCTCTTACTCTATGTTAAACTACGTGATATTGATATGATTTTAAAACATGCAAGGACAACAAAGTATTATGTTAGCAAGATCCATTAGAAAAAAAGAATTTAATTCATTGTAATTGAAATATACACTGAAATTTGACAACATAAATAATCAAAATCGTAAGATAAAATACACAAGCATATCTATAATTTCTTTACAAAATAAAGCAAACATCAAACGCAAAATAAATATACACGTAACCTGTTTTCTCATAAATTAAAATGAATTGGTATGACATTTCGAAGCACAAGCAAGAATGGGTTCAAAACATCAAGACATGGTTGAAAAGAAGACGAGGAATGGGCATTATTACAAGAAGGCTAACAAGATTAAGGTCTTATATTAATATTAATTAAATTAAACAAATCAATAATAAAAGCTTTTAAGAATCCTTAATACTCAGCATGACAGCAAACTCAGAAGCCAAAACTGTGCCCCAAAATACACAGACAAAGGGCATAGAGGTAATTTACACCCGAAGCCCGAGTCCCTTTCTTGTCATTTCCCAGCCACCTCCATCACCTTCTCTCTCACGTACACTCTCTCACTCCCCCACTAAAAGCTTATTTCTCTCTTCGTTTGCTGCAAAACCAGCAAACCCCAATTCGTTCGCTCTCGCTTTGCTTCAAATGAGTGCTCGAACAGGGTCGCACCAGTTGAGCAATGGGTTGTTTGTTTCGGGTCGGCCGGAGCAGCAGTCCAAGGAACGGCAGCCGACCATGGGTTCACGCGCCGTCCCGTACACGGGCGGTGACGTGAAGAAATCCGGTGAGCTTGGGAAAATGTACGGCGTGGGGGATCACCAGCACGCTACGGCGGCTCCGCCGAAGCTTCCCTCCCGTCCTCCGTCCTCTTCTCAGCATAACAGTGGATCTGCCAGATCCGGGCCGAATTCCGGCCCCGTGCCGCCGAAGCTGTCTAACTCCGGGCCAATGAATAAGAAGTCGTCTTCCTCCTCGTTCTCGGGTCCTCTGACGCCCATTCAGCCCACGGGCCTCATCACATCGGGCCCGTTGGGCTCTTCCAGCTCCAACCGCCGCTCAGGCCAGCTCGACGCGCCTTCGGCGCCGAGCTCGTTCAATAAAAACATGTACGGTTCCGCCGTTACGAGCTTGGGGGAGGAGGTGAAGTTAGGGTACAGGTTTTCGAGGGTTGTAATGTGGGTATCCTTGGTGGTGGTGGTCATGGGCCTGGTGGTTGGAGCCTTTCTCCTGGCGTCGGTGAAGAAGGCGGTGGTTTTGGTGGCTGTGGTTGGCGCTTTGGTGGCTGCCTTGATTATTATAATTTGGAATTTCGCGTATAAAAAATATGGGGTTTTACAGTTTTTAAGAAAGTATCCTGATGCTGAACTGAGGGGTGCCATCGACGGGCAGTACGTCAAGGTCACTGGGGTAATTTTTCTACACCTGATTTTTTTACAGTTTTTGTGATATTTTAATGATTTCAGTTGTAGAAATTGCTTGTTTATCATCTTTGAACAGCTGAGATTAATTGATATTATCGAGGTATTAAGCTGGTGCGTAGTCATCAGTATGGTCTGAAGCTAATTACGAAAGTCTATTTGTGGACCATTTTGAAATTTCTTGAAATCATTTACCTTTACATCACTTGTTCAACAATCTTGGATGCTGTGTAATATTCGTTTAGCAAGCACCGACTATTGTTGTGGTATTTATGAGATTTCTAACCGCCCTGTTATCCCAAATTTATTCTGGTCCATCCATGTTAGGTTGAATCATAATTCGGCCATACAAACAATGGATTACTTGGTTGAAAACTTGAAATGGTACTAGGATAGTTCTTCTTTTGTAGTAAATGGGAGGAGAGTTGTTGCCTCCAGGATGGTTATTTCAAGATGATTCTATGTAATATGAAAAGAAGGTACAGCTACTAATTTCTTTGACTTTGTGAATCCTGGTTCAATTTTGTACTTGCTGCTGAGGTTATTGAAATCTTTATGCATTCTCTAGTATGACTTTAGACTTGTGGATCAGAAATCATTTGCCGGAGAATCCGAAGGATTACTTTTGTGATACTAAATACAATGATTAATGTGTTAAAGCGGTTCTCTGTCGTTTTCTGCATGATGACAGCTGCCCAAAAGGATCAATTAATAAATAATCCTTTTGGTCGCTAGTTGTCTTCTACGCCACGTGTTGAATACTTTCTCCACGTGGCGAAATCTTTAGGTACCGAATATTCGCATTCAGATTGTCTAGTTCATATCCTGTCATACAATTTCTTCCTGAATGCCTTCACTTCATTAACATGTGAGTTGTGATACCTTTTTTTCCTAAAGATGTTAGTTTTAGATGCATTGCATTAAATTCCTGGAGATCTCTCTAAGTCTCGTCTCATGACTCTCATCATAGTTAAGTACATGGAATTTGAGAAGATTGAGATCTTTACAATATTTGTTTGTAAGTCAGATGCACAAGTAAGCTATCGCCTATCTTCAGAGGAATGGAAATATATCAGCCTGAGTACTGACTTAGCATATTTAGGTGGCATCAGCTTCTGTCGTCTTTGATTCAAAGCTGCTCATAATACCGCGTACACATTGTGTTGTATATCTAATTTACTTATATTGCCCAAAAAAATTGAAAAAAAAGGATATTAGTTAATTAATATAGCACGAGGAAGTAGTTTAGGAAAACAAAGAGCCACAGTAGAGAGACCAAGAGTGATTACACTGATGGGCTTTCCTATAATATAATTACTAGATACGCCCATGCCATCTGGCATTCCAACCAGACAGTTGCGTGATTGTAAATAAGCCAGTAAACTATAATTATAAAGTTGAAATGAGCAGTGACTTGTCCAATATGGATCTTTTTGTGATCCAGCGCCCATTAGCCGTTATATAGGTGTCAATCATCTACATAGCAACTAGCACGTTACCACCGTTACCATATTTTTCGAATCTGGCTTTTCTCTTGACTGATTCGTTGGCAGTTATTTTATTTTGAAGCCAGTCACTCACATGAATTCAAGTTCATTTATTGGGTATCACTTAACATCAGGATACTGTCATAACCAAGATTCAGCCTTTTCTTTCCATTTGGCCTTTCCCCTTTACTAATTCATTGGAATTATTTTTAGTTTGAAGTGGGTCACGTACATTGGAGTTCATGTTTTTGGACATCATTTGAGATTATGATACACAGGTACAGTGGTAACCAAGATTCAGGCCTAATTATGATACACAGGTACAGTGGTAACCAAGATTCAAGCCTAATAAAATTCGTAAAGGTTTGAAACAAATCAACAAGAAACATTCCTTGTAAGAAATTCTTGTCACGTGGGAAGACAATCCTATTCTTTAGGATCTCACCAGTTTCAATTCGTTTTTTGGCTCTTCCGTCATAATATGTTGTAGAAAAGGGTGCCATATTTTTTTTGGTCGACTAGAATTGTTTTCGCATTATGTGCTGTTGCGCTACCCAACTTGGTGAATTTCCATGATTGTATGCCCAGGTTGTCACTTGTGGCAGTATACCTCTTGAAACTTCATTCCAGAAGATACCAAGATGTGTATATGCGTCCTCAGAGTTATATGAATACAGAGGCTGTGGTGGAAAACCTGGGAATCCTAAACAACGTTTCTTCTCTTGGAGATGCAGTCATTCAGAGGTCAGATGTCAAATTATATTAAAATTTTTGAAGTAATACAGGGTGAAAATATGGATGGTACCATTTTCTATGACATGACATTTTCACTTTTATTGGATATATTATATTATGTATACTTAAGTATGGAACTTCCTTTTCAAAAAACAATAAGTACTCTTATGTGGAACTTGAATGTGTGAGCTTTTGTATCATCGAGTTGAACAATCTTTCAGCTTCGTGATCCATTACATATTTGTTCCATTCACAGAAATATGTGGCAGATTTTTATATATCAGACTTCCAATCAGGATTAAGAGCTCTAGTAAAAGCAGGCTACGGTGCGAAGGTTGCGCCATTTGTCAAACCAACTACAGTTGTCGATATAACCAAAGATAATAAAGATTTGTCTCCGAACTTTCTGCACTGGCTTTCTGACAGAGGTTTGTCAAGAGATGACCATGTACTGTGCCTTAAAGAAGGGTAATAAACTTTTTCAACACGGTGCATATTAATATTTATATATATGCTAGATCAGCACATGATATCTGATTTTTATATCTGCTTTTGTAACATCCTCTCTATTCAATTTACATTTACCCTAAAATATTAGACATTTTACACTCCCAAAAATATTTGTGTAACATTCTTTTCTATGTAGGGGCTAGAAACTGAAACCTAACGAGAATCAACATATCCTTACTTGGAGTTGATACTTAGTTGTGTTACTACGGTATACTGTAGTTTTGTCACATTATTGTTAGAAATTACTTTTTCTCGTATGTTCAAAATCATGAAAGATGATCGATCTAATAATGAATATAAATAGTAACACACCCCTCACATTGAAGATGGAAATGGGGGAATATACGTCTGTCTTATTATTGAAAGTGTGCATGTACAAGTCCATGGTGGTGGCAATAATGGCATTAGAGTAACAAAGACCCAAAAGGTACAACCTTGGTCTAACTTGATGAAATATTTAAGGAGGTAGCTTCAAAACTTGTGATCTTCTATCCTGCACAATGTTAAAAAGACATTTTTTCTCAAAGATTGAAGCTCATGAGAGATTAGCATTCAGTATTTTTATATATATTATTAACAATCATCAAACCGCATGACTTGGAATCTCGAGTTCCCAAACTTTTCAAACGTGTACGGTGTATCTGATTTTTTTGTTGTAATATTTATTTGCAGCTGTATCAAAGAAGGAAGTACTGTAAGCGTGATGGGGGTTGTTAGACGCCATGATAACGTGCTCATGATAGTTCCACCCACTGAGTCTATCTCAACAGGCTGCCGTTGGCTCTGTTTCCTTCTCCCAACCTACATCGAAGGCCTTATATTAACATGCGAAGAAAGCCAAAATGGTGAGGCGATCCCTGTATAGATGCACAACTTTTTTGTTCGAACTACACACCAAGTGAATATTAGAAATCACCCGGTGGTGGAAGGAAGAATCCCATCAGCCGCTGTGTATTCCTTTCTGCATGAAGAAGAGGAAGATCTTGTAAAAGTGTCCATGTGCTTGGTATATAATATATACTAGAGGTGTATGCGAGGAAATGAGTTATTTCCTGAGCAGATATAGGCAGCTATGTGTTATGCCAGTTTAAGTTTATGTAATTTCTCTTTGTTTTTTTTTTTTTTTTGGTCGGTCATTGTACAGGAGTTGTTAAAGGCTGTCCTCGCCTTGTCCCTAATTATTTGCATTTATGTTTTTTTATGTGCGTAAATTTATTGCTCTTATATTTTAAATGAATCATAGTTTTAGTGCAAATCATATCAACAAACTGTTGTCTTGCTTAATATTTCTGGAAAAAAACAGTGGAAAATCTATTCAGTGGTCGATCTACAGGCAAAAGTTCGATTTTAGATAGGCTTGTTGGCCCAGGTATTTGTCTCAGATTGAGAATACGATGAGTAACACGTGATATTATAGTACAAACAGGTGCTTATCAATGATTACAGTGGAATCACAAAGAACCAGAAAATAATAATTTGTGTATGCATTTTAATATTAGCCTAGACCAAGAGCTATAAGTACTATTAAATTTAATATGTATGAAATATTGGACAGACGAGCCAAATGGGTATTCCATCTTCAAAACAAGCCGCAACATCTCTGCACATTTCCAAACTGCTTTTAGATGGAGATCAAATTGAAGCATCAGGTGTCTTTATATACATTATTATCAATGACAACATGACACGTATATGTTACGTTTGGACGAGAGAATTTGATTTGAAAGGCAATGATTCAAAAATTTAACTAGCTGAGATTTGTAATCGATTGTCTAGTGATTTTTCCAAACAAACCAATGGATTTATTATGCATTTAAAATCAGCAGCTTCAAATATTATATATAAAGTAATAAAACACATATCTTGCAACTGTATTTTTATAAGTATTAGGGAGTGTTTGCAATCAATAAAAAGCAGTGATTGTTAGATTTTGACTTAAAAAATCACTTTTGTGTGTTTGTTAAACTCAAATTATGTGTTAGCTTATGATTAACTTAATTGAAATCCAAAAGCTAGTCATATATTGATTATGATTCTCCAAAAGTGATTCTAATAAAAAGGTCAATGTTAAAATCACTCTAATCATTTATTTATCCAACACTACCCAACTTTGATTTTTAGATTTTCACATTTGTTTCCAAACACTACCAATTTTTTTTTTCTTAACTTTTTTTATAATAATCTATAAATTTAATCACTTCTACAAAAACATAATATTTTACAAACACTCCTTTAAAACTTTAACCTATGTTTGGTTACAAAGTTGATGACAAGTGAATTAAAATAATTATTATTTACAAGAATGTCAAGAAAGTTGGATACAATTTAGTTCCAATAAAAAAAAAAAAAGTGTGTGTATCTATATTGAGAAATTTTGAAAAACTGTCAACTTTCTACATGTATTTTTTTTAAAACAAGTAGACAGCTAACATAGGTTAATTATTCAATATAATAACTAATAAGTGATTTTTGAATAGCACATTTCAATAATAAATCGAATAACAAAATAGCCTGTTTATTTGTGCATCATGATTAACGTAGAGGAAGAGTGCATACCTTTCCCCGGGTATCTTCTTTGTGGCGAAACTCATGGTATTTGCACACACTCGCACTCCCAGTTGCAGAGGGGAATTTAGCAGCCGCGATTTGCTTCTCCTCCTTCACCTTGTTGAAGATCACCGTGAAACCTTCCGCCGAGCTCGGATTCTTTTCATCCCATTCCCCGAATTTAGGCACAGCCACCGATCTACAAGACTGTTTTATATATATAATCAGCTTCCTCCGTCAAGTCAAATATCTCAGATTGAAAAAGATTACTCACATAATCTTCGGCCGGCGGGATCTGGCTGAGATCGGATCTTCTGCGCCCGTGTTTGGGCTTAAGGATTGAATTCACGGAACTGTCATGAGATGCGGTTTTGTCGCTGCCTGATGCAGAAGAAGACGCGTTTCTGAATGTGCCGCTTTTCAGCTGATCGGAAGTGTTCCTTTTGTGGAATCGATTCTTTTTGGGCGCCGAAGAGTAATTGGCATAATCGAAGGCTTCTGGATTTTGCTGCGGATCGTTAGGGTTCATCCTGATGCCGTTAATGCCTTTCTCCTTGCGCGCATTCTCGAAGCAGGCTGTGTACGGTACGTTTTCCCCGTCCCAATTCCCGAACTTAGGAACATGCGGTCGCTGCTGCATCTCGAAATTCAAAACATGCTAAATATGAAATCTGACGACATAAATGACTAAAATCGAATGATGAAGACTAAAATGGTTGTTTTTCGTTTCTCTTAAGAAATTGTTTGATGTCTAAGAAGTAGTAGTATTTCAAGTCAAAACTAAAATAAATGCATATTCTAATATTATTTCTTCCTCAAAGAAATTTCTCGCAAACATTTCAGTTTTGAAGATTTACTAGTCTGAGTTATTGGAAAATTTGTGTGTTCAACTACAAGATGGTATAAGCAATTTATCAAAGAAAAATACTCACATCCATTAATCTTTGTTAAGTTCCCCGGGACGATCTTGTTTACGTATAGATAGAAATAATATAGTGGGAATTGGTGGAAAAGATGAAAAACAAAGAGGAGAAGTGGAGTTTGCGCGTGGGTCCATTTTAATTTGTAACGGAGAACCCGATAAATTTGGGCATGCATAGATTCGTGTTTTTCGATGAATCATAAGATCTGAAATAAACAAAATGTTGGTTTCGTTATCGTTTCTTCGTACGTGAACAAATGGGCGTCATTTATTATGCTTTATGAAGTTTGAACTCGGTTGGTTCTCCTACAACTCACTAGATTTTGATACTTTAAAGTTACATTTGGATTAAAAGGATAAAAATTTGAGAAGATGATCGGATAAAAGTTCAAATGATTCAAATCAGTAGGAATTTTAAGTCTATTACATTACATAAACATTACATTAGTTAATAAACCAGTTGTGGTTGTATAACTTGTATCTAATGTTCATCTATGGAAAAATACAAAAACTTGAGGGTGTTCGTATGGGGAACGTATCCTCTATTGTAAGAATCCCACAACGATGGATGTGTGGTATCAATTATCATGATAGTTTTTTTTTCGCCTTTATTAAATTTTAATTATGATGGATAATTGTATTTCAAAATAAATAAATACTCATTGAATAAAAAGAGAGTTTTGTTATAGAAAAATTATCAAACGCCTTAGCGAAAGTTAATTAGGCCCATTAGTTATTAAAGAGTCTTATTAAAACGTATTTAAACCTAAATTGGGCGTGTTAGAGTGGAAGCCCATTTTTTCAATCCCACAAAAATCTATAAATAGGGGTTTAGCTTCCATTTGAGGTAAGTTTTCATAAACTTTTTATGGGGTCATAAGTAATGTTCTAAAAAGCGGCAGCAGTAAGTGGATAGTCACTTACCGCCTAGTGCTTAGGCGAGGCTTAGACGGTTTTTTCTTTTAAGGCTAAATATCTTGTTATTCTAGTTCGATAAATCTTAATATTTCTCCAATAATTTCTATTTATCGAATTCACATGCCTAAGTAGTTTTTTTTAATCTAAATAAATATCTAATTATTTTTGTTCATTTTAATATATCTTCAATAATTCATCTTTATCGAATTCAAACTTGAAATACATGACATATTTCTCGTCTTCCGCTACAAATTGATGGAAAAATATGTCAAATAATCTTTTTTTAAAAAAATAAAAAAGATATATATATATATATATTTAGACGGATTTTGAGGCGTCTAGGCGGTGGTGATTAGGCGGCCTAGACGACAAATTAATGTAATAACAACCAATAGCCTCAACTGTCTAAAAATCGGGGCGGTGTATAACCGCCTAGCGCCTAGGCGCCGCCTTTTAGAACACTGGTCATAAGTTATCTTTATTCTCTCAAGTTTTGGGTAGGTTGATTTGAGCGTCGAAAGGTTTTCGTCGAATAATCTTCGGCGCTTCTAATGATCATTTGTGACGCAGATGACAATTCATTGAGCGACGGTTGCGGTCCCAATACGGGCACTCCTTCAATCCCCCGAATTTTCCTAATTCAGATAATTATTTTGTTTGATCACATCAAATTATTTCTCTTTTTTTATATATATAAAAAAACTTGTTTTTCTCTTTCTCTGGTCTAAATTTGTTTTGTATCATTTCTCTGCATCGTATAATAATACACCAACTCTTGAATTTTCACAAGTGAATAAAAATGTCATTTCATAAATAAATTTATTATTTATTATTTTTTGAATAAATATTATTATTACTCTTAAATTCATATAACTTACTCTTAAATTTTAAATTTTATATAAAAATTTTAAAAAATACCATTTATCAAAAAATTTATATTGTCAATACATATGATTATATTATATATAAATTTTTGAGAAAATCAAATCAAAATATTTTTATATCTAAAAAATTATATAAATTACTTATTTATCCTAAAAAAAATTCATTTTTTAACATTAAAAATCTAATTTTTCAAAATTAGTAACTTTACTTTGTTTTCATATCGATAACTTTATATATTTTCTCATTCCTTAAAAAAACTATTTAATAAAAATATTTTTTAACATGTTCAAAATTAATATTCTGTTCTTGATAAAAATTATATGAGTATATATATAAATGTTATTAATAAAACAAGAATTTTAAAATAAGAATGCAAATTTTTTTTAATATAAATAATAATATTTTTAATTGTCAAATTCAAATTCCAAATCATGTTTTAAATTCTTGACAAACACCAAAATGAAATTTCAATTCCATGAATTTCAATTCCAATTTCAATTCCAATTCCAATTTTAATTTCAATTTCAATTTCAATTCCTATTTTTCATGCATCCAAACACATGTTAATATTCATCGGGGTCAAAACTAAAATGAAAATTTTGATATCAGTACAGATAGCATCCCCTACTAACATTGACTATAGTGTAATTTTGATAGAAAGCCCGCAGCAGAGCAGCCCGTTTGCAGTGACAAGCCACATTGATCCCAATATATATATATATATATATATATATTAATTTTGAAATTTTGAACTAATTTGTTATTAGCTCGTGCACAGATCAATTCAAAAAATTAAAAGATTTCAAGGCTAAAGTTGTAGCCACAGTAAATTATATGCCATCACTGGTTCGGCAGATTCATGTTCCCCTTCGCATCGGTTGAGACACGGACTGCAATGTGTGAAACTTTTTAGACCTTCATTGACGGAAATTCTATGTGGAGACACATACATAAAACAATCATCAGCATTTCTCTATACAACACTAAACATTATCTCATGTATATTTCACTTGAAAATAGGCCAAAAAAAAGGCAAATAATTAAACGTACTCCCTACGCTGTTGATAGCATCAGATGCAACACTCAAGAAATCCCGACAGTCTTGTTCAATACCCACAATGTAAGAGAAAGATGGATCGCGAAAACCGTGTGTAACCACGTCCTATCTAGCATAAATCCATACACGGTAATTCCAGCTTTGTTGTGTTCGAAGTAAGTCACTGAAACACAAAAAGGCCAATAAAAACAACGTTCTCATGGAATGCAAATGATCATGAATAAGTTCGGCAGTTACTTTACCTAGTGCTTGCCTTTTCTGGTAGGACACGGTGTTTGCGAAAATCGGCACCAAGTTTGTGTTGTCCAACGCGCTATCTCCATCTCCTACTTCATTATCCGAATCCGGCCAGTTGGCAGCAGTGACGGGAGACTGTGCCACATCAGCTGAAACAATCTGAGTCGATCGGATGTTGTCGGTCAGAGCATCAAACGAGTCTATCGTGGCACAGGCATGCCACTTAGCAGCGAGCGATGTGACCGCCTGCGCTCTGTGTGTTATCTTTGCTGCACTTTGCAAGCAGATTAGAAGCCCAGTCACCAGAGTTATGGAACACAACTGCATGACAGAAACAGAACCAAGTCAAAAACTTTACTACATTTTTTTTCTTGAATGTCATTGAAATAGATCAAAGAGCTGGCGACGCGGGATTACCGTGAGTTCTCCAGCTGTTGGGATGTTGACTCTGGAGCTCGGTTCAGTTGTAATGAGTAAAGAAACAAACTGGCTTATTGTTACTAAAGTCAGTGTCGACAAAATGAAGACTCTAAACCGATGACTTATGATCCGAAGATTTCTTCTGATCCTCAGATGTTCGATCAAGATCGAAGCAACGTCAGATTCGCGTTCAAAGACTTGAGCAAAGTCCTCTAACCTCAGTATTTGGAGGTAACACGTGAGGCGGAAGAGTACACAGAGGAGGAAACACATCGAGGTACGATACAGCCACGAGCACATCAGTAGCATGCAACCGATGATTTTGCACGGAAGCGTGTTGTATGGGTAGGGGATTTGATCTCCTCCGGAGGCAAACCACCATATCTGGTATATGCAGTCGGCAAGGAAACAGGGGAGAACAAAAGCCGAAAGGAGCTTCATCGATCTCTGCATCGACAAGTAGACATACTTAGAATTGGAGAATGCTCTAGCATGTAAGTGTTGGAAAAAATGAGTTGTGTACTCATTTAAAGTTGATAAATAATTCGAACAAGTTGCGAATGAATTCTATATCGCGAGTAGAATTCGTAAGAAAATTATTTCTCGATTATTGATCAAATAAAGTGAATGAGAAATTAATTAGTTCGAATTTATCGTGTTGAAAAGTTAATTGGAAACGATATATATGTATATGAGTATATAATATAATATATTATGTTATATTATATCACATATATATATATATTATAATATTATGTTATATATTATATTATATATATTAAGTAAATATACATAATTCACTCGGCCATGTGGCCGAGTGAATTTGAAGTATATCACACGGTCTTTGAATGGCCGTGTGGTGTGGTGAAGGGAAGCACCACTTCATGTGAAGTGGTGTTTGTTCCAATTGGTGAAAGGTTGTGTCTTTTCATCAAGGTTTTTCAACATTTATAAATAGGGATCCCCTTTCATTTGCATCAAACACCATTTTCTATTCTCTTCTCTCTTGTTTAATTCTTCAGCGAATTTTTTAAGCTTTTAGCGCTTAAGATTCGAATTACAAGACATAAAATCTTGGTTCGAATTTTCTAAGCTTTTTGCGCTTAGATTCGATCTTTAGAATTAAATTCGAGAGGTGTTTCGAATTTTAAGCAAAACACTTAGATTCAAATTTTACAAGACATAAAATCTTGGGTTTGGATTTTTAAGTTGAACGAGTAAAATTCGAATTCATAGCGTTCTGAACATTTCAAAGTTTGTGTGACTTTAAAATTTGTAGTGCTACTATTTTAAAGTCGATAGTCGTTGTATCTTGGGAAACGTTTGCCAATAGTCGTAAGCACCGGGATGAGGCAATAACGTTTTAAGAAAAAAGAGTCAAACTCTTGCCTCGACTAATTTTTCTATAGCCATTTTTGTTCACCCGCATATACTCAATATATCCAAAGATTACTAGTATTTTACCCAACAGAAAGATCATATTTTTATTGAAGTTTGGACTACACAATGAGTATTGCTAGCAATAGTTTAACATCTGTATTTGATCTACGCAAACAATCACTCTGATCACTCTGATAAATTATGCCACTCTTCGGGCAATAAAGGGCTGGTCAGCAAAATTCTGCTAACTCTGTGATCAACTAAATTTGACAAGATTATCAACTACTCGATGAAGTGAATTCACGGTTCGGATCACTTTTATCATACCAATAGAGGTGAGATATTGATATCGTGGTTCAAATGAATTGAGAGGGGTCATTTATTACTTGCTTTCATGATAGAATCTGGACTCAAAATTCTTTAGCAAGTACATTTTGAACTCGAATCAACTTTAAAATTTGAGTTTTAGCAGGATCGATATGGTTGGCATGATTTGAACGGTCAAGTTAAGCTAACAAAAAGTATCATTGGATTCAATATAATTTGTTTTATACAAGATGTTCGTATTACACAAGAAATGTAGTCACGGTGTAGCATAGACCAGGCACGTTAAATTTTAGTAATAAAAGTAAATCTTAAAGATGACAAAATTTTCGACAGGTAATTACTGAGAAAAAAGAAGAGAAAAAAAACGTACTTGAAGCTGCATCGTATATCCCTGTCGAACCTTCTCGCTTTCATCGCACAGTTTATCGAGAAACAGAAACTTCCGGAGCCCATATTTACGCCCGAAAGAAGTTAAGCAGAAGAAAGAAAGTGCAGCAAACAGAGAAAGTGATGACTGAACAATTACATTGTAAGGCCTCTGGTGGATCAGATCACAGTCCGAACAGTAAAATATGAAGTGGGAGACAATCGGAACAGCAATGTTTAGAAGGAAAAATATGGACCACGAAAGCCCAGTTTTCCATACATTCGAATAATCAAGAAAAACCCATTTCAGGCTATGGCTGTAACTCGTCGACTCCAAGTTGGATTCGTGGAGTGAATGGCTTGGTGAAATCGACTTGTTTTCTTGAAATAAAGCCTCTTTGGCCAATTCTTCCATTTGGGTACTGCTATTTTCTTCTTTCTTTCTTTCTTTCTTTTTTCAAAAAAACAAACAAACGAAAACTTGTTCTGCAAATTCTGGTTTCCGGGAGGATTTTATGGGAAAGATTGTAGCTAGGGGCAGGTTGTAATTGATGAATGATTGCTTGAGCTTTGTGAAATTTTGAGTATTTAACTCGCGAAGGTGATGACGACTCGTCTGCTTGTGATTGGGAGCAAAATAGTTTGGTTTGCAGGTGGCAATAGTTTTTTATATAATTTGAACTAAATATAATATGTAAAACGTCTCTCTCCCAAATGATAAGTTTTGTATTTGAATGAACAAAATTCAAATAAATTTTATAATTTCAATAGAGATAATCAAATCCCACCTACAATGAATAGATTTTAAAATTCATTATTACAAAGTGTGGCGCATGCAATAAATAAAAGGACGCTAAAAAGAAAGAAAACTAGCCATTTGTCATAAAACAATAGAGATGGAAAAAAGCCAAAAGTTCACAGATTGCATGGACATACATAGCCGCCGTCCACGTGTAGCCTGCTGGAAAGTTGGAGTTGAATATTTTTTTGCCCTACTGATACACGTCTTCCTATGTGACCTTGATATTTTGACCAAAAAATGATACATATGGTCAATTAATAATAATAATAATATTTCAACAAATTATAACAAAGAACATATACCTGTCCAATGATCATGACCAATGAAACTTGACATACTTACAAATTCATGCTGATTATTAAAATCTCATGATCTAGAAATAAAAATTAAAAAAAGGGAGCAAACAAGTTCTCCGCTAATACTCACAAGAAAAATAAGTTTTTTTTTAATTGATCAGATGTTCGAGTTGAGTCGGTGAGCGTTTGAAAAACGGTCAAGAATTATACCAATACAAACAATATTTTCTCGAGCTAGTCCTCCAGTACAATTTAACTGACGAACTTGATTCATATGTTATTCATTATTGACTTAGTCCCAAATTCCTCCATTAATAAGAATCTGAGGCAAACCCATGGGACCGCACATAATTTTATTTAACTAACTGTTGTTTCGTCGTTGTTGATCAAGTATAGTTGTAGGCCCACTAATATTTCAGGGAAATCCCTAACATTCCCCTCTGATTTGGTGCCATTTAAAAGTTAAGCCCATGATGATGAGGCCCAGTTGGCCCACATTGGATACAGATATATTATTATTATTATTATTATTATTATTATTATTATTATAACAAATGCAAACGAGAGGTAACGAAGCACGATACGCTAAGGTAGGAGTAGGGGTGTTATCGAGTCGAGCCGAACTCGAGTAGCACACTATTCGAGCTCGAGCTTGAGCTCGATCGAGTAGTAAAATATGAGCTTGAGCTCGAGCTCGAGTTCGGTTATAATTCGAGTACTCGAGCTCGAGCTTTTATATTATATATATATATAAATTAAAAATATATTAATAAATGAATAAATAAAATATTATATTATATATTTATAAAATAAATAAATATATAAATAAAATAAAATTAATTAAATATTATATATAAATATATAAATATTATAAATAAATTAATATAAAAATATAATATAATATTATATATATATTATATTTATATTTATATATATTTATATTATTTTTTAAAATATATATGTGGCTTATCGAGTAGCTCGTGAGCTACTCGATCACATAGTTTCAAAGCTCGACTCGAGCTCGATTGTATGCTCGAGCTACTCGAGCTCGAGTCGAGCTCGGTCAAATCGAGCTCGAGTCGAGCTTTGATCGAGCTACTCGCGAGTTGCTCACGAGTAGCTCGGCTCGTTTACACCCCTAGGTAGAGTGTCCGAAAGGAATATCCAAATTATTTTATATTTGATGGGTTGATTTTAAGATATTGAAGATCATGCAATCAGGGTTAGGTCTTTGTTGGGACAGATAAAAATAATAATAACTCACGTTTTATTTAATACCATATTATACGAATGTGAGGAGAAAAAAAGTCACTTGAACTTAGTGGAATTTTCTAGAAACCAATTATATTGTTCATTTCAAGTTTTGATTTTGTGGAACACTCCACAGAAAACCATAATAGTCTTTCTTTGGAAATGTTTTTAATTACCTGTAAATATATTTATCGCAGACGAGAAGTTGCCACACGTTGATCAAGTATGTAGAATTAAAACATTGCTAAGTGGTATCAAAAGAATTTTCTTTGGATATTCTGCAAATTTATTATTATTAATAGTATATACTAACGTAATGGGGTCATGATATAATTTTGGGTTTTTATAAGATATATTTTCTGTCAAAAACTAAATATCATATTATATTTTGTTGACAAATTTCTTTTTCTATCGTATGTATTATCTCCTATTACTTTAATTTAAAAAAATTAATATATCATTTCAACTTTAAAAATGGGCAATTTTCACTTTAAATAAAATAACATTTCTTTTTTTTTTTTCTTCTTTTTAACTAATCACACACATCGACATATACTAAAGTAAGATACTTAAGACTATTTTTTTAAAGACGCAGTTTTATTAAAAATAAGAATGATTACAATCTTAATTTATAACATCATAAATAAAATCTGGCGGTGCGACGAGCATGAAACCAATATATTCTATCAAGATTGTGGGCAACTTCATTTGCTTTTCTACGAGTAAAACAGATTCTGAATGATAATCTTTGATGAAAAATTTCTCGGCAGCAAACAAAAAACTAAATTCTAAATCATTTGCTCATTGCGAACTCGTTGCATCGATTACCACTTCGGAGTCTGATTCAAATACCTTCAAAGCATTTTTGTTTCACTGAACGAGCCTTATAAATGTTTCTTTCAAGTAAATTATAAAGATAATTTAGGCTAAACCATTTATTAATACTCTGTATGTACATAATAAATGATATTATCAATGCATTAAATGCTAAATACACATCAATCAACGGAACACCCACACCACCATGCCCGACTGATTATTTGTCAACAAACATAAAAAAAAACGAGAACATTGAAAATGGCGCGCATGCTTTTCGGTCGATTGAACTTTGAAGCATGATTTGGTGGATGCATATCCTTTCCCAAGTTAAATGATTATTATAAAACAAACGTTATTGTTAAATTGAATAAATATATTTCGAATTATCAAATACCAACTTAAATATATACTATCGTGTATAAATAAATTAATAGATTATTATTGCGAGTCAGATATTTAAGTAATTTTTGAAAGAGCTTTTATAAGAAACTGATTTCATCCCCTCCCAAACACTACCCCTCTAATTAATATGTATTACACAATTGTACCATATCGGTATATATAATGGCTATAGTTATTCATTATACCAAAAATCTAGTAATAATTACATAGGTTATATTTGAACATGTACTTTAAAAACGTTTTTAATGTTTTACAAGTGAAAAAAAACTAAAAGTATGTATTTGAATAAAAGTTTTGTAAACTGTTTTTGAAAACTAATTTTTAAAAAGTGTTCTCCAAGAATAATTTTTAATGAACACTTGAAAGGTGGAAGACAAAGATAACAACAATATGACTTTTGAAACGTTAAAATATTTTTATATAATAGTTGTCCAAACACGTATTTATTATAAAAACAACTTTAAAAATATTTTATAATTTTTTTTAAAAAAAACACTTTTATAAAAACGTTTTATAAATATATATCGAAACGATTCGAAAATATGCCAAATAAATATAAACAACTTCATACGTTACGTATGTAGTAACCACTTATTTATGGTGTGTGGTATGGTAGTGTGGTTACCAACTATCCACGATTGCTATACATTTATATTTAGAATGATATTATACCGTTACGTACATTGAATAAGTTATGGCAATTTAATTGGCCCAATGACATCAAGTATCTCGATAATGAGACATGTTAACATCGAGACGGATCAATTCGATGTATTAAACATTTGATATTATATATATATATATATTTGTTTATTTATTTTGTGGTTATAAATCCTATTTAAAAACATCTAGGTGCCACGAACTTCTCGTTATTATATGGGAAAAAATATCTCGACAGTCATGGATGAGTCGTGATGACTGGGAATGGGCGCAAATTGCATGTACGGGAATTAAAATAAGATTAAATTAGAGGTGTGGAATTTGGCTCGTGCCATGTCTGAAACTTTGGTTTATTATTAAAATAATCATTTGTACGACAATTTATATTGTTAATTTCTCTGCGACGTAGATTAAGCCAAATGCTGGCGTCAACAATAACAACAACAAACAGAGGATAATAATAATAAATTACAAACTTTTTTCAACATAAATTAGAGGAAGAAGAGGTTCCACGGAGAATCCTGCTTCGGGATTGATTCTACACACACACACACACACACACACACACACACACACACATACATATGTATTTTTAAAAATATAGATAGTTTAATGCTTACACGTTGAAAGTCCATTCGAAGAAATGTATCAAACAGTGAACAATGGGAGCCCTATTTTCCTAAAAAAAGCTAATTAACGACAAATTGCAAGTGTGAGCCTGAAACTTTCAATCGTGGCGATACGCCTTTATCTTCGAAAAATGTACTCAAAATATCTTACTCAAGTTGTTGATATATGTGTGTTAGCTTGGAAAATTGTACTATTGAAAGTATCTCAAAGAACACTATCTTATGGTTGCAGAATGAGTAAATTTAGGGTTAATAAAATATCATGTAAACCACGTTAATCAGACAAATCTCGTATGACAAGTTAGTCTAAAAAAGTGTTGCAGAGAGAATAAAAGAAAGATATTGAGGAGAGTTGTTTGCAAATGTTTTTGCTTTTAAATAAATTATTAAATATATATATTATATAGGGCAATTTGCTCAAAAATTTCCAAATGCAAACATATTTTGCTTTGGGATCCCTAGTCATAAAATGTGGTACAAAACAATACAATATGTGGTACAAAACCATACAAGATGTGGTACAAATTAACAAAAATTGTGGTACAAAAAAGTGGCTAGGGAGTGCAGAGCAATAAATGTTTGCATTGGGGATTTTTGAGCAATTTGCACTTATTATGAAAAAGTATGAAAAAAAAGCATAAATGGACGGTATTTGAGAACAAAATCGAAAAGATGAATGAGAAGTAAACAGTATTTGCCCACCTACCATGCTCACCATCATGCCCACCAATGATGTGACACTATTCTATTGGACCTACAATTTATCATATCTTTATCACATCCAATAGAATAGTGTCACATCATTGGTGGGCATAATAGATGGGCACTTGAAAGAAACTCTCTCTATATATATATAACCAAAATCACTTTAGAATCTTACTACCTTCTATATTTAAATTAAATTAAACAGAAGTTAATGCAAATATGGATTTAAGAAGCACACAAATTCTTTAAAATGCTAATTTATCTTTTATTTTACTATTAATTTTTGTAAAAAAATTCTTTATTATATTTTCAGTTGTTTCGTAACTTTTATATATTGACTTTCATATTTTAATTATGAACTTGTCCTTATGTGATTTAATAAATATGTTTTTTTGTGTTTATGTAGAAAGGGTTTCAAAGAAGGCTAATAGAAAATATATTTTAAATGTCATTTTGGAACTAAAGGCTATTTTTAAGAATAAAATTGCTTGAAAGCCAAAATTGATTATGATAGTTTAAAGAAAGTCATTTTGGAAAATCTCTCTACTATATATTTTTTTAAGATGGATTTTAAAAAAAACATTTCTTAAACTACTATTTTTAACACTCCCTAAATCAACTTTACTCTGAATATGGTCCTCTGATGACATGGCGTTTAAGGGGGAAAAAAACCTTAATCATATTGGGCCTTTGATGTGTTAATCAATATTTAATAGCCGGCGCTTCGTATCATCTGCTTGCTTGCCTAGAGTTTTATACTTTTATTATGTGATTTGTTAATAACTTTACTTTTTTGTTGTATGAAAACTTAGCAACTATTTTTTTTTTTAAAAAAAAAATCTTACAGTAGTAACGTGATTTTTGGAATCATAGATAAACTGGGGATCTTTATTCATAGAATTAGGCTTACCAGTGTCAGTGGCTTTTAAGATGTCAAGTTTTTTGTAATTAAATTTTTTTTTTGTCACAAATGAAGAATATGGTTTCAATCCCTTTTTTGTTTTTAAACTAAGGTTTCAATCTCTAGGTACATAACATTTTTTGAAGAATATGATCGATGAGACAGATCGATTTGGGCTATACTTAAATTGAAAAATAATATTTTTATTATAAAAATAATTTTTTATTGGTTGGTTTGAATATAAGTCAGTGTGCTATATTTTTGTCTCAAGAAAATAGCAAGCTCTCTACTTTTTGTTTATTTCCGAAGCGACATCACATTTCATATATAGTTAATTACATTGCTAACCTTAAATTTTTATCAGTGCAAATCGGAAGAGGCGTGTTTCAAACATTATTTCGTTGGATCATATCATCTTTAAATTTATTACATTTTGTCACGAGACAAGGTAACAGGGTCGAGCTTTATATAATTTTAATCGAATCTTATCTTATTTTATGGGGATACCTTAATTCAATTATATAGTTTTATTTGCATATTTGATTTTTTTTATTGGTTTCTGTGTTTTAACTGGGAAAGCAAATATATAAATATAAGTACATAGCAACTGTAGATTCAGTTCTAACTTAGTATACGAATCCAAAGCGCCCGCCTAACGTGGTCTGTTTATGCCCATAGAATTATCCAATTTCTCCATAATACACACACACTCTCCGTCCCCTTCTTTCCTCCACTCCTACTGATTTAGCTCTTCACCGTCAACTACTCGTGGTGGCGAGATTTTGCCAATGGGAGGCGGAAGCACTTCAATCGGTGCGCTGGTGCCTACGGTCAAATCCGAGCCGGCGAATTCCTCCACCGAGGCGCCGCCGGCTCAGTCCACACCGGAGCTGCCGGCGCTACCACCCCCAGAGGGACAGGCGGTTGACGAGGTGGATAAAGATGTTTTGTGCCCGATATGTATGCAGATTATTAAGGATGCTTTTTTGACGGCGTGCGGACATAGTTTCTGCTACATGTGTATCGTGACTCATCTTCAGAATAAGAGTGACTGCCCTTGCTGCTCTCATTTCCTCACCGCCAACCAACTCTACCCCAATTTCCTCCTTAGCAAGGTGTTTTTTCCTTATAATTTGACATAAGAGTATCGTGATCCTGTTTTTTTTTTATTTTTGTTGGTAATTTGGGGTTTTAGAAATCTCTATTTCAGTAATGATGCTGTGTGATTTACAATTTAGAGAGTTGGTTTGTTTTTTTTTTTTTAGGAGTCGCTAAATGTACGAACTGAGCTTATGTTTTAAAATTATATGTGATAAAAAAAGAAGCGAAATGATAGATATTGAATGGGTACGTGGTGTGGAAAATTAATGAGGTCACCTGGAGCAGTCTTCTACCGTGACATATTTGTTGAAATTTATGAGTAGAGTTCAATTGAGCTCGCAATGTGACCTGGATCGTGCTTATGGCGCTGTGTCTCCTATTCTTACAGTTACTGATGAAAACTTCTGCTCATCAAATAGCAAAGAACACCAGTCCTTTGGAACAACTTCGTCGGGCCTTGGAGCAGGTAAGTTATATTGCAATTTCAAATAATTACCAGACGGAACTCTGGCTGATTCATGGATTTTTCAAACAGTAAAAGTGGGAATGTTTTTTCCTGTTTGAGGCATAATTACATGCATGTACAAAAAATTTGATGCTTCAGAAGCTTAGACGCTAGCTTTACCATCTAATGGTCGGCATCACACATTGTGCATCAATCAAAATTTGTGGTTGGTGGATGTGTATTCTGCTTGTTATTCATCCGTCTCCATAACTGAGAGATTGACCCCCGAATTCTTGAGTATTGAACCTCTGTTCAGAACTGTCACTATAAATGATGGCCGGGAATAGATTTGCAGATTTTAAAAGTGGACTTTTGGGCGTCTGGGATGTATCGTAGAAGTTAGCAGAGGATAATGAATAACTGTACGGTGTTTTGGAGTATCGTCATCTTTTTCATTCTGGTCAATGTGTTTTGATTGTGACCAATGTCGTTGAATGTTTATTTTATTTTTTTCATTTTTGAAAAATCATTTCTAGTATGTTTACAATCTGTCGTTCATGCGTAGTTACATCTGTATGGTTGATACTTAGTTATGATTTATTCACAGGGATGTGAAGCGTCAGTTAAAGAGCTGGAATCTCTTTTGTTTCTTCTCACGGAGAGGAAAAGTAAAATGGAGCAAGAAGAAGCCGAGACAAATCTGCAGATTCTGCTCGACTTTCTGCAGTATTTGAAAAAGAAAAAACTGGATGAGCTCAATGAGGTTCTTGAGCTTGATTCTTTTGGCTATGACTTAGTCACATTTATGTATTGATAGAAGTTAGTTAAAACTTCTTATGCGTGTTAAAAAATAATGATAGTTATGTGTGGAACTTGATATTGAACGATATGTATCAATTTAATCTCATTAGGGCTTTTCTAAATATACCATCTGATGTCTTGTTGTGCTTCTGCATTCATAACATCAGGTACTTATTGTTTGTCACGTTGAAATATTAATGATCCTTCCTATATTCATCCTTTTTGTGAATCTCAGCATGTATTGTACCATTTTGTAGCTCATTAGATGATATTGTGCCAACTTTGTAAAGAAAAGTAATAAATTTGAAGTTCCATTTCCAATTTTTTTGCCAGGTACTATCCGACCTTCAGTATATTAAAGAAGATATTCATGCGGTGGAGAGACGGCGAATAGAGATGTACCGAAGACGGGATAGATACTCCACCAAAATGAGAATGCTTGTCGATGAACCTGCTTCTAAAACAGTATGGCCATCTTTGATTGATAAGCATGGTGGTTCTACGGTCTCTAGAACCGCTACTGCACCCGGCTTGTGCCTTGTGAGTCCTGGAGGTTCACAAAACAGAAAAACTGATTCAAAATCTTCTGCATGTCATTTAATCCCGAGGAAGGATTCTTTTGGTGGTTCAGACAATCAAAATCTTAATCAATCTGGACTTGCATTGGCAAGAAAGAGACGAGTTCATGCACAGGTCAGCAATCTCTTGACAGATTTCTCTTTTAGCTGGGATAGTGTGGATTATGATGTTACTGCATGAAACAATTTCTAAAGAATGCTGGGAGTCTTGCACATGTTGAGGAAGAAAGGTACTTTTGTCTATGAATAGTGTCACCCAAATTTAATCATCATAATTGGAAGTATTTAATAAAACTTAATAATTTTCTATGCTCAGAGTTGTTTGGCATTATTGTCCATTCAAATCCTTTTAGCCAACCAATTCCTGCTGGATTACTCTGAACGTATCAACATTGTAGATCCCTCCCTCACTAATTATTTTGATGGTCACAATGGACATTACCAAATTGGTTTTCCGTAGGTTCAATGACATTTTATCATTCTGTTGAGATGTTTGCTGTCATGGTTTCTGTTGCAACAGTTCAACGAACTTCAAGACTGTTATTTACAAAAAAGGCGACATTCAGCAAGACCATCTCAACAACAGCAAGAAAAAAATCATCCTTCTTTGAATCGGGAAGGGTACACTGACGGGCTTGAGGATTTTCAGTCTGTTCTATCAACCTTCACACGATATAGGTACAATCTAAAAAAAGTTGATAGAAATAATATGTTCTCTCAATTCAACGCGTAATAAAACTTTCATTGTTCCATCAGTCGGTTGCGGGTTATTGCTGAACTTAGACATGGAGACCTGTTTCATTCAGCCAATATCGTATCGAGGTGAGTGTATACTTCTGCATTTCTACAAATTTAGGTTAATGATATGCTGCATATTCTTCATCTGAAAACAAGTTGGTAAACAACATTAGTTTGGAAAAGCCTTTAGTATGGGCTACAAATATTGTTAAGATCTTTTCGTGTAATTAGACAGAATATGTCCTGGACTCCTGTGCTGATATTTCAGTTTCAGTTGCGGGTCACCTAATGTTGAAGCTTTATTTTTTTCCTTTCTAACAACTTCTTGATCTTCTTGGCCATCTATTACTTCTCAAGTTATAAGTGTTTTATTGTTCCAGAATAATTTTGGTTGTTTGACCCCTAAAACAATGTGGCATATTGCGTGTCCCCGAGATTGCTTTATTGTGTTTGAAGCAGTTGCTTTTTCTTGCAGTATAGAATTTGATCGAGATGATCAGTTGTTTGCTACTGCTGGAGTATCTCGGCGCATCAAGATATTTGAGTTTTCATCAGTGAGTGCTAGGTTGAATTCGCGAAATATATGATTTTATTTTAGGAGATGATAGACCATGTGTGTATTTGTAGAGTTGGCGTATTTAGGACTTTAATCATTCCATGTGATGGGGTGCTTGATTTCCTGAATTAGATTCTTACGAATAATTCAACTTAAAAAATTGCTGAATTTTTATGAAGTTCAAATTCTGAAGTGGGGTTCCAGCTATCAATTTCTGTTATCACATGTATTGCATCAAGTCACTCATGAAACTGATGCTTGATTGTTTGCCAGGTTGTTAACGAACCAGCTGATGTGCAATGTCCTGTTGCAGAAATGTCAACACGATCAAAACTCAGCTGTTTGAGCTGGAACAAGTATACAAAAAATCACATAGCCAGCAGCGACTATGAAGGCATAGTAACTGTTTGGGATGTTGCTACTCGACAGGTGGTGTCTACTCTGGTGTGATAGTCTGCTTCCACCCCTTGAATCCTGCAAAATAATTAATATGGATTGTTTCAAAATTTGTCTAGAGTGTGATGGAGTATGAGGAGCACGAAAAGCGTGCCTGGAGTGTTGATTTTTCGCGTATGGAACCTTCAATGCTCGTGTCTGGGAGTGATGATTGCAAGGTATTCGTAATAAGGATATTTAGCTAGGTCAGCTTTTGTATGTTTTGCCTCTATGTTAAAGGTCTTGATTTACTGCAGATCCATGTACAACCCCCTAGATTTACCCCTCTGCTATGTGTTTAATTGCTAGTATTTTACATGGATATTCTTGTACTAGTGCTCCAAGATATAATGTGAAGCTCTATCTGTAAATTTACTGTATAAAAGCCAAGGCCAACATGTTGTGGAGCCAGTTGAAGCTGTCAAACAAATAACAGAAGGAAAGTGACGAGTAACAACTTGTTGGCATATTGGCATGCTTGATACAAAATACATGTGATATCATGGCTCTCTCTGAAAGATGACCGTTACGGTATCTGGTGGATAATTCTCACAATTTTCTGTTGGTAAACATTGGGTGTTGAAACATAGTGCTACTTGTAATGAATTACATATCAAAAGTTCAGTACAAGCTGCTGGATTTTTTTAATCTTGGAACTTGTCATTGAATGAAAGCAAGTTTTAAATGTTCATCAGGTCAAAATTTGGTGCACAAAACAGGAGGCAAGTGTTATTAATATTGATATGAAAGCTAATATATGTTCCGTCAAGTATAACCCTGGATCGAGCTTTCATGTAGCTGTAAGTTAATATTTTTTTTTTAGTTGCTTTGTTCTGTTTCTATGTCGTGGCGTTCTGGCATGATAAATTTCATGTGTATGTCATTTTCAGGTTGGTTCTGCAGATCATCACATTCATTATTATGACCTGAGAAAAACCAGCCAACCTCTGTATATTTTTAGTGGGCATCGGAAGGCTGTCTCATATGTGAAATTTTTGTCCAACAATGAACTAGCCTCTGCATCTACAGACAGTACGTTGCGCTTGTGGGATGTCAAGGATAATGTTCCAGTAAGATGGGATTCTACATAAACTTTTACTACTTAGCGCTTTTCATATTTTTTAGCCATAATTGTTCTTTTATCATGCTTCTTTTGTGAAGCAAGATAAACTTAAACCTCATCATTTCCTTTTGTCTAAGCTAGAGCTTTAAGTTAAATACTGAGTGATCCTCTAATTTTGATTTTTGCTTTCTTTTTTTCATGTTCATATGCTCAGCTGCGTGCATTCAGGGGCCATACAAATGAAAAGAATTTTGTGGGCCTCACAGTGAACAACGAATACATCGCCTGTGGAAGTGAAACAAATGAAGTTTTTGTATACCACAAGGTAACGAATTTCTTTCTTGAAATGTTCAAGTAGTCCAAAAAAGTTGATCAAGAGGAAGTTGGGGGAATAACTAAGGCACATCCAAGAACTTGACTCATAGTAATTGATTTTGAGAGACTGAACAATTGCTATATACCTAAATTTGCTCTCGGACTAGTTATTATAATTGGTTACTCAAGTCTAAGTATTTGAATGGGCTACTTGTAGGTGACTAGACTAGTATATACACAACTACAAATAACAAATATCTAATATCAGTTGGGTTTTTAGAAATCCTTTTAGGAAAACCAAGCAAATGACTCGGGCAGAACTTTCTTTTTGAGGATTTTAAGAAATTTGGAGATTTTATTGCTGACAGTCCAATGTTTAAATGTGACTAGTTAATTTCAACGTCCATGTGTCTGATCTGAGATCTGTGTTGGGCAGGCAATTTCTAAACCTTCAGCATGGCACAAATTCAGTTCCGATGTGGATGAGACCAATGAGGATGCAAATTTCTTCATCAGTGCAGTATGTTGGAAGAGTGATAGTCCAACTATGCTAACAGCAAACAGCGAAGGGACCATAAAAATACTCGTGCTTGCGCCTTGACACCAGTATATGCATAAAACTGTATAATGCGTGAGTTATTTGGGAGAGAATGAACGAGAAACTAATTATTATATAGATATATATGTGTATTAATTTTTTTTAGCGTGATGAGTTAGTTTGTGAATTAGCTATATATGTTGATGATCTCTCAAATGCTTTGCTAATCAATCAAATATTTAATACTTTGGGGCATCTAAGAAGGGTCCGAGGATGTCACTGTGAAAGTGGGTAGAAAGAAACATATACGAATTTCTGGGAAGAATATTTTCAAAGGGGGATTTATAATGGGAGCTTAAAAAAGAATGTGGACGAGCAACAATCGAATCGTCAATGAAGAAAAGTGACGACTGAAACGATATCTCGCCACCATCATTATACCTCATGCTCTCGACTGATGATACGAGAATCAAGATCTCGTCCCCTTCATGAATTACGAGCAGAGGCGAAGAAAAAAAAAACAGGAAAAAAAATAGATTAAAAAATCAGTCGGCTTCCGCTTTCTTCTTGTTTGATTTGCACTAGAGGGGCGTAGCAACAGCAGCGGGGATGTGCTGGGGAGCAAGCAATCTAGGGGTTATATATATAGATTGGGGGCGAAAACCCTAAGCGGAGACATTTACTGCATTGCCCTCACTAACAAATTATGCACTAGGGGCCCCCTAGGGTTGCCTAATCAAACATTCAATGAATGCATCGGGCTATTGGTGGGTATTGTGCCGTGGGTCATGTTATATCCATAAGGAGGCCGAAAATCCATCAGTCATTACACATTGGGTTTGAAATTAAGAACTATTTCAAACGTATTTTTTGGGAATTTTTTTAAAATAAAATATAAAGATAATTTTGTAATTTTAAAATAAAACGTGTGATCCAATGTATAATCCTAGTTATTTTAACCTACAAGTGTTTAATGAGAACCCGTGGGCCGAATCCGATTGAGATGAGGGTCAATTGGAACTTAGTTTGGAGGTTGTGTATCCCTCCAAAAATTTGCAATTTCATTTGGAGAGCTCTATCAGCTTGTTTTCCAACTATGATCGCCCTACGTCGTCGAAGAGTCGTAGTTTCGAAATGGTGCCCGATGTGTCATAATGAGCAGGAGAACGACTTTCATATACTTCTCTTGCCCGTCAGCCCGTAATGTATGGTGTCTCACACCTCTTGGGAGTCATTTTGGGTTTGAGGGGTCATTAGTAGGGTGGTGGAACAGAATAACCACCAACTTTGATACCCCTGAAATCGAGCTTGCGGCAATAGTAATGTGGAGTTTATGACAAAATAGAAATGAGGTGGTATGGAATTCTGGAGGTAAACCTGCAACCATTGTACTTCAAGCTGCTTTGGATATCTGTTCTCAATGGAAACCAGCTCACAATTTGAATCAGAACCAGCAGGCATCCACCAACAAAAATCGTCTCGCTTGTTGGAAAACTCCAATGGTAAATCAATTGAAATGTAATGTTGATGCGGCACTTTTTGTAGATGATGGCACAACAGGTTATGGTTGTATAATCAGAGATAATCTTGGCTTTGTGGTGGCAGCGATTCATGGTAGAGAATACCCGATATTACTAACCCTTCAATAACAGAAGCGCTGGGTATTAGGAAAGCATTGAGCTGGATTAAGGAGTTGAATTTATCGTCAATTATTGTTGAATCCGATGCGCTTTTGATCGTTGAAGCTCTAAACTGTACGATACCGGATTCCTCCTCGATTGGTCTCATATTAGAAGATTGTAAAATCCTTGCTCAGGAAAAAATATCCAATCTATCTCGTTTGCTTTTGTTCGCAGATAAGCGAACCATGCTGCTCACGCTTTAGCGAGAAAAGCTGGTTCTTTGTCTGATCTTGTAGGCCGAGTGGTTCCTCCGCCTTCTGTAATTTATGATGTAATTCTCACTGATTTGATTTAATATATTTTGTTTATGTTTAAAAAAAAAAAAAAGTGACGGTGTATTTTAGTTTCAACAAAAAAAGGTGAGAGTATATTTTAATCCTACCACCGAAAATAAGATAAAAAGATCATAGGAAAATATCAATAATAAAAAATTAAATATTCAACATGTGTATACATTGGCCACATGTATTACGCAAAGAATGCCAAAAATAAGCGAACAAGTTCAAGTGTTCAACTTGGTTAATTCTGACCATCAGTCCCGATATGAAATACATATTTAATACATTTTTAGATATGAACTCTTTAGATGTCACGAATTTTCCGTTCAATTTATTGACATATTGCATATGCAATCGCGAGGTTTCCGGTGAATGCACTGCTGCATCATAAAAACCCATGTAAAATTAACCCAGTACATATCAGTGGCGAAGCTGCAAAATTGAAGTCAACATTCCAAATGCTTTAAAATCTCATCAAATTCTTCAAATTTACGGAAACATGAATATATTTAAAACAAGAAAACAACAACCCTTTTTTTCGAGAATCTCAATATATATCGAGAATCTCAAGAATGGAGCGATTACAGAGGGGACAAGTGCCTCGATTGAGCCACAACTCCCTGGAACACACTCTGCAGAAAGTGTGTCCACATGGTATGAAAGCTGCACCCTTCTTCCTTCCCATGCACACGCAGCACACCCGATCGCACCCTCCCCCGTCTCCTTCGTCCTTTCTCCCTTCATCACGACCGTCCGTTTCCTCCAGCAATCGCATCAGCGACATTCTTGGCGGGGTTCCGCTGTTCGGGCTCGGGCTCTGATCGTGGTCTGATTCTTGCGCAGCCCGGAACTGACGCTCAGCTGCCAATGCTGCCGCCAGATTCATACTGGGGCTGTTCTCCGGCGGAGATTGGGTGGCGCTGCTGGGATCGGTTGTCTCTGGGTTTATGGGACCATCTTGATCTTGTTCGTCATCCATGGTAGTCGGGCCGAGGCCCCAGGTGACTCCGCCGCAACAGCTCAAGCCGTTGAAACCCAGCCGTTCTTTCAAACTCTTCTTCCTCCTCATCGTACGATCGACTCCCTCCATCCTCTCTCTGCACAGCTCCAGTATCGTTCTCGCCCCTCTCTGTATCTCTATCCTCGCCTGCAACCCAAACCCAAATATTTCAATTCTTTCACCCATCGATTGATCACGTTCAAAAACGAAACCCACCCGGAAAAAAAAACAAAAAAACAAAATCATACAACAAACAATATCCTTTGTTTCGTTCGTGAGTTAATTTGTGCAGTTAATAAATGCATACAGACGAAGGTGGTGAATTGAGATACATATATATATATATATATACAATTACCTATAACATAGAGTAAGATCGATTAATCAAAGCGTCAAAAATCACGTGAAGAATGAATATTTTCAGCTTTAATTTCAAGAATGGTGAGACATGACCGCCATTAACGCAACCACCACCTCCAGGCAAAACAAAGAAAATGATCAAACAGAGAATGTGAGGATAAATACAATGATCGTGGTCCAGAGTAATCGGGTTTTAATTTCTTGAACGATCCGAAAGTCAATAATTAATGGATCCGTCGTCAGAGCTTGCGGGCGAATAATTTAATTGTAGATTTGGTTGAACAGGTAATTACAGACAAAATACAAAGTAGAATTAACCAACGAACAAAGCGTGCGTGGGGCTTCTTTTCTTGTGACTAAACTTCTAACTTCTCTCTCTTTTACTTGTTTTTATCCTCAAAACATGGAATATCCTTTTCTCAACTATTTAATTATCTTTTGATAAAGAGTAGTGATTAGGCATATACCTAAAACTTGTAATTTTTAAAACAAAATTTGATGCAAATGTAATAATAGTATTCGTTAGCTTGTGAGTGGTGAATGATAAAATAATCATTGATTGTATAACTCACACTTAAGTACTCTTAATTTCATATACATAAATTATCTTATACATATTTTTTTATCACTCATATTATATATTCATATCTTTTGCTTGTAATAGCTAATAAAAATAAAATAAATTGTTGACTAGTATGGTAGATAATAAATATTCTATGAGTGAGAGGGGCGGGGCTCTCTAAACCTCAAGTAATGGCACTTGTAATGTTTCTCGCAAATGCCGCCGGACTCACTAAAGTCAAAACTATTGGATTCAGCCTCTCTGCCCGCGTGGCATTGATTTTGACTTCCCCATACGCTAATGTTTTTTTTTCTTTTTATTAATTAAAATTTATTTATATAAAACAAAGATGGAATAAGTAATGAAGTAACAGTGAAATGGAAAATTTCATAGAAACATATTTAATCGCGTGAAATCATTGTTAAATTATTAATTAAACAAATAAATAGATTATAATGGCCCAGGGTGTAAAGAAATAATTTAATTTATACCACGTACACCATCAATGGATATAAATACAATTCTAAAATGTTCCAATGTTGTTTCTATCACTTTTTGTTATTTTTTGGATATATATATATCCATTTGTTAATTAAAAACAAACGAAAGAATAAACTCCACACGGTGTTCGACGTGGTCAAATTACAACTACATATGATGGTTGAACTTTATCAGATGTTGATTTATTTATATATATATTTCTTTTAAATATAATTTCTATTTACGTTTTGTAGCATTGGTCCAACATGAATCCATGAAAAACATTAAAAAACAGCACGCTTCTAGACTCTAGTTGATTATATCAATGATGTTAAATTTTGATTGTCATTTTCTCTTAAAAAATATATATTTTGATGAAAGTTAATTACCATGAAGTGTTGCTATAATAATATTTCAATAATTGTTTTAAAAAAAATTATTTGTTTTAATGTTTTATTAAAAATAATTCACAATTTTGGACACAAAATGTAACATAACATGATAATTATTTGTTGTTAAATAAACGTATAAGAGTTAAATCATGGTTGATTTTTAAAGTGAGACATATGTCTATAAGATGCATCATTTCTCCATGTTGGGCCCAGTTCTCATTCGCTTAGATGTTTAAGCTTTATATAATATAGTATTTGGGCTTTTCACTCATGATGCTGCTGTTATATGGGCACTTTTGTTGGATAATTTCCATTTATAAAATACTGGGTATTTGTATGTGTTCTAACCTCTACATCGCCAAAAAAAAAAAAGATAAAATACATAAATAAATAAACACAATTTATTTGGTTTTGAACAATTTTTTCTTCTTGTTTTTTTTTTTTGTTTTCTTGGTTTGAAACTTGTTTTTAATCGATTCTCGAGTTCGGTTATTGTTAGGAATCAATCCAAAATTTGGTTATCGAGAATTCACCAGGCAAACGAAACACACAGATAAGAACAATAATCCCAGAAAGCAGATAAAATCAACGCACACAAATCAATCAACCAAATCACGTGAAAGCAATTAAACGACGCAAGTATTTACGTGGTTCGGCAATGAATTTGCCTACGTCCACGGGAGAGCAACACAACACTTTTATTAATCACCAACAGAACAACCCAAGCTCAAGAACAGAGCTTATTATAGAGATGGACTCAGACAAACTATCAAGCTAGATACAGACACGATTCAAGCTATTGATACTTGAATCTTCCCGTCACAATCTACGCTTAGTTTTCTCCTTCGAAATCTCTCCTTCTTCTCTCACAATATATTCTGAAGAATTTGATTTTCTGTTATTCTCGTTGCGGCCAGCTTCCATCTGCTTATATAGAGAATTAAACCGACTTTCATCTTGGGCTTTAGGTCAACAGTAACTTACGACCCAAATATAAAGTCAACCTGGTCCAACCCGATAAGCCTTCATTCATCAGTGTGATCTGCCCTCGTATTTCGATCTGCATCGATCTGCCTGCAAGCTTCCAGCTTTACGAAAACTTCATCTGACTTCTAACCAAGTCACAATACTCGAGCAATCTATATGCATGAACTCATCCGAAGACTCATCTGACCATCACATCGATCTGATCCCAGTATACGATCTGGGCCATGAACTCATCTGAACACCGAGCTCATCTGATCTGTACTATTCGATCCGATCTCTTCTCTATTCCCATTCAATATGATAGAAGCATACTTCAACAATCTCCACCTTGATTCTTTCAGGTTGAATGCTGCTCTCCATCCTAGCCTCCTTGGCTAATTTCCAATCACCGCATTAACTAAGTCTAAACATTTCTTGAACTTAGCATACAGCAGTGACTTCGTCATAGCATCTGCAGGGTTTTCTTCTGATGCTATCTTCACAAGGATCACATCTCCTTTTTCAATCACATCTCTCACAAAATGCATCTTCACATCTATGTGTTTTAGTCGTTCATGATAGACTTGGTGTTTCGTCAAGTGTATTGCACTTTGATTATCACAATGTACTACAACTTGATCTTGTTTTACACCCAACTCCGCTATCATTCCTTTTAACCACAATCCTTCTTTTATGGCCTCAGTAACAGCTATGAATTCTGCCTCAGTGGTAGAAAGGGCAACCACTGACTGTAAATTTGACTTCCAGGTGATCGCTGTGCCATAAAAGGTGAACACATAACCAGTCAATGACTTTCTCGTGTCTAAGTTCCCAGCAAAATCTGAATCCACATATCCAACTGCCGGATCAATCCCATCTTGCTGTTTTTCAAACTTCAACCCCAACCCAGTCGTGTTTATGAGATATCGGAGAATCCACTTAAGAGCTTCCCAATGATATGTTCCCGGATTAGCCATAAATCTCGACACAACACTGATTGCGTATGCCAGATCAGGCCTACTGCACATCATTCCATATATGAGACTCCCCACTCCACTAGCATATGAAATACCAGCCATCTTCATCTTGTCTTCCTCACATTCAGGTGACTGATTCGCAGATAGCTTCAAATGTTGTCCCAGAGGGGTCAAGACAGATTTTGCTTGATTCATATTATACCGCAGAACAACCTTCTTCAAATAGTTCTTCTGACTCAGATGAATCTCCCGCCTTTTCCTGTTTCTCACTATGTCCATGCCCAGAATTCTCTTCGCTTCACCCAGAGCTTTTATCTCAAACTCTGTGTTGAGCTGTTGTTTCAAGGATAATATCTCTGTCCTACTTTTACTTGCAATCAATATATCATCAACGTAAATCAGTAGGTACAAGATGACCTGCCTTTCATCCTTCTTCAGATAGACACATCTATCATATTGGCTTCTCACAAAACCAATATCAATCATGAACTCATCAAACCTCTTGTTCCACTGCCTCGGACTCTGCTTCAGCCCATACAATGATTTTCTCAATAAGCAGACCTTGTTCTGGGTTTTCTGATGTATGAAGCCCTTTGGTTGTTCCATATAAATGGTTTCTTCCAGGTCACCGTGTAGAAACACAATTTTCACATCCATCTGCTCAAGCTCCAAATCGAGCTGGTTCACCAGTGCTAACATAATCCGGATGGAACAATGTTTGACCACTGGAGAATAGACCTCATTAAAATCTATCCCTTCTACTTGACCAAAACCCTTTGCAACCAATCTTGCTTTATACTTGATCTGATCTGTACCAGGAGTTCCTTCCTTCTGTTTATAGATTCACTTGCATCCCAATGTCTTTTGATGCTTCGGTCTGTCTATTAGCTTCCAGGTTTGATTCTTCTCAAGTGAGTTCATCTCTTCATTCATAGCTTTAATCCACTTGTTTTTCTGTTTACTCGCCATAGCTTCATCATAAGTATTTGGCTCTGAATGCTCCACCTCCTCAGCTACTGTAAGTGCATACCAAGCTAGATCAGCTTCACCAAACCTCTTAGGAGCTCTGATCTCCCTTCTGGTTCTGTCCCTTGCAAGATTGTAAGTACTCAAATCCTCTGTTTGATCTCTTGCTGTCACAATCTCATCTTGCATCTCTTCTGACCCTTCATCTGGCACAGAAGACTCCACCTCAATCGGTATTTTATCATTCACACTGATCTGACTGTCCTTTCCATCTGTATTCATTTTATATCCCAGTTTGGATTCATCAAACTTCACATCCCTGGTGTTGAAGCACTTTGGACCTCTTGATTCTAGGTTCCAAACCTTATAACCCTTCACACCATCCGGATACCCAATGAATATACATCTGACTGCCCTTTCTTCAACTTGTCCTGTTTCAGATGAGCATATGCAAGACATCTGAATACCCTCAAGTTTGAGTAGTCTGCAGGTGTTCCACTCCACTTTTCCATTGGTGTCTTGAAACCAATCGCACTGGATGGACACCTATTGACCAAATAGCACGCAGTAGATAATGCTTCTCCCCACAAGGACTTAGGAAAAGAAGCATTGATCAACATACATCTGACCCTTTCCAGAAGAGTTCTGTTCATTTTCTCTGCCAGGCCATTTTGCTGTGGCGTTCCTGCCACTATTCTGTGTCTGGTAATGCCTTTCTCCTTGCATATCTTGACAAACTTATCTGATAAGTATTCCAGCCCATTATCTGTTCTCAGGTGTTTAACTCTTCGATCACTCTTGTTCTCAACTGCCAGCAGCCATTCTCTAAACTTGTCATATGCTTCATCCTTAGTCTTTAAGATGAATATCCATACTCTCCTTGAGTAATCATCTATCAAAGACATGAAGTATCTGCCTCCACCATGAGATTCTGTCCGAGAAGGACCCCATAGATCTGAATGAATGTAGGCCAATGGTTGCTCAGTTGTGTGACTTCCTTGACCAAACGATACTCTTTTTGATTTCCCAAGAGCACAACTATCACACAGCTCAAGTGATTCGATCTTATCTCCACCTAACAGACCCTGTTTAGACAGCTCATGTAATCCCTTCTCACTTACATGTCCAAGCCTCAGATGCCATAGCTTGGTTTTGTCTTGCTGTTTCTGAATACTTGTTGTACTTCCAATAACCGTTTCACCTTGTAGTGCATACAAGAGGTTCCTCTTGACAGTCTTCATAACTACCAGAGATTCTTTAGACACTGAGATACTGTCTGCTCCTGATTTGAATGAATATCCCTAAGCATCAAGTGTTCCCAATGATATCAAGTTTCTCTTCAACTCGGGCACATACCTCACCTTGGTGAGTACTCTGTCGATCCCATCATGCATCTTTATTCTGATATTTTCAGAGCCCTTTATTCTGCATGATTGATTATTCCCCAACAGTACCATGCCCTGATCCGATTCCTCCAATTTTTCAAACCAAGATCTTATAGGACACATGTGAAAGGAGCATCCTAAATCCAGTATCCACTCGTGGTTTTGATCACCTTTAGAAACCACCAATACTTCTGCTGAGTCATATCCATCTGTATCTACGGCCAGAGTACCATCTTCTTTGGGTTTTTCTTGCTGCTTTCCTTTCCTTTCCGGACAATCTCTTCGCAGATGTCCAACCTTCTGACAAGCATTGCACTTCATATTACCCAAGTTTTTGTTCTGGTATCTTCCTTGACTCTTTGATCTGGACTTTGGCCTATATTTCTCACTGGATGTCCTCTTATCTAGGGGTGTTCATTCGGGCGGTTTGGACCGAACCGAACCGAAATTTCGGTTAAACCGAAATTTCGGTTCTCCGAAAAGCCAAACCGAAAACCGAACCGAACTGGGCGGTTCGGTTCGGTTTTTAACCGAAATTATTTCGGTTTTTCGGTTCGATTTTTCGGTCTTTCGGTTTTTTTTTTTTAAAAAAAATTTTCAACTTTTTTTTTTCTTTCTAAAAATCGGTTTTTGTGAAAAAAATGTTAAAATAATTTTTTTTAAAAAAAAACTAAATATTTTTAGTTATTCGAATAATTTTTTGGAAAAAATTAATGGTTAAATCAAATATTTGTGATTTAATACTTCGAAAAATATATTTGAAAATAACTGCATTTAAAACAAAAAAAATTGCTAAAGTTTTTAATTTCAATAATAATAATTTTTGAATTTATAAAAATAATGTAATATATAATGCAAATATGTGTATATATAATATAATAAAATAACTTCATTAATTTTTAATTATTTCTATTTCAAAAATCAATATTTTTTAAAATCACTAAATCAATACATTTTTCAAGTTGAATCCACAATTCAAGTATGTTTGAATAATTAGATAACTAATTAAACCAATTATGTTTTTTTTTAAAAAGAACGAAAGATGACTTTTGTTATTTCAGTTTTTCAATAAAATTAATTTTATGGGCACACAATATTGATGTACATATTAATTGATTGATAAAAAAATTCAAATTCAAATTCAAAAAAAAAAAAGCAAAAAAAAAAAAATGGTTTTTCGGTTCGGTTCGGTTAACCGCGAAAAAAAACCGAACCAAACCGAAAAACCAAAAATCCGGAAATTCGAAAACCGAAAACCAAACCAAATTTTCGGTTCGGTTTTCGGTTCGAACCGAATTTTCGGTTTCGGTTCGGATCGGGCGGTTATCCGAACCGTGAACACCCCTACTCTTATCACTTCTGCCCCTCGCCGTAAGACCTTCTCCATGTGATTCAGTATTTGTGTTTGATTTTCTCTGAAGTTTCTTGGATTGAATAACAGACATAACTTCTTCCAAGGTTATTGTTTGTTCTCTTCCATATAGCAAAGCATCTCTGAAATTTTCATATGCTTTTGGAAGAGCATTCAGAAGTATCAAAGCCCGATCTTCATCCTCAAGCTTTACTTCAATATTCTCCAAGTCATCCAATATCTTGGTGAATTCTTCGATCTGGTCTTCAAGGTTATTTTCATCCTTGATCACAAAGGAATACAATCTCTGTTTCATGTACAGACGGTTAGCCACAGATTTTGTCATGTATATATTTTCAAGTTTAAGCCACACAGCCGCTGCAGATTCTTCTCTGGCCACCTCCCGAAGAGGTCTATCACCCAGATAGAGAATAATTGCACTGTGTGCTTTCTCGAGCAATTCATCCTTGTTTTTTATCTCATCGGACATCTCCTCCTTCTTCTTAAGAGCTTCCACCAATCCTTGTTGTATCAGGATTGCACGCATCTTAATCCTCCAGAGCGAGAAATCATTCTTGCACGTAAACTTCTCAATATCAAACTTCATTGATCCCACCATCTTTGCTTAGTTTCCCACAGACGGCGCCACTTGTTAGAAATCAATCCGAAATTTGGTTATCGAGAATTCACCAGGCAAACGAAACATACAGATAAGAACAATAATCCCAGAAAGCAGATAAAACCAACGCACACAGATCAATCAACCAACTCACGCGAAAACGATTAAACGACGCAAGTATTTACGTGGTTCGGCAATGAATTTGCCTACGTCCACAGGAGAGCAACACAACACATTTATTAATCACCAACAGAACAACCCAAGCTCAAGAACTGAGCTTATTACAGAGATGGACTCAGACAAACTATCAAGCTAGATATTGTAAGGACTCGGGCACTAATACCTAAAATCATAATGATTAATCCAAGATCAAGAATTAACACCAAGCAATGAAGCAAGCAAAGGCTAATTTTTTTTTTTTTTTTTAAACCCATGGTGGCTCGCTCGAGCGAGCCTCACCTCTCGCTCGAGCGAGAGCCACTCGGGATGTCACACCCATGGCTCGCTCGAGCGAGCTGTACTCTGCCCGGCCTGCTGAAAATCTGCTCTTGAGCTGTTCTAGGTTGGTTTATTCAAGTCTATCCATCTACAAATACCAAATATGATATATAATGAAGACTTACACGAAACATTGATGATATATAGATCTAAATCTCAATTGTTTACAACAACTCATAAATACAAAAGAGATGTCATCTTATCTAAGTTCACCATATCATAAGATGCTACAACAAGTAGAGTTCCAACTCTTCACATAAACAATCTCAATTTTACATGTAGAACCTACAAAAAGTAACTCAACTAGATTTCAAGGTAGCAACATCATATACATCTAGATTAAAAGCTAGTCTCAAGCTTTAATACAAACATCAAAACATGAAAAGATAATAAAATCTCAACCAATGTTTCAACAACTCAATTCAACATTGGAATCCAAATCTAACATATTTGACAAAACATAAACTTCTTCTAACACCCGAGTCTCCACTCTAATCTCTCAATCTCTCGCTTTCCTGTCAAGTCCGACTCGCTTACTCTTCAACCTGATGCAATGCACACATACAAGCAAAACAACAACCGGATAACTCCGGTGAGAATAAATCTCAGTACGAAAGACATCTATATAAATCAAGTAGATATAACTCAACAAATAAATCTACTATCACAATCATCATTTCCTTATACCCTTACTTGTCGAATATAATTCAAAGAAAATTCATTCAGAACATAAAGACTCAAAGACAAGTCGAGGGTTCAAGGATTCAAGTCTCACAGAATCGATATTTTCAAAAATCATTTCGTTGGGATCCTGGGAATATAATAAGGCCACAAATCAAGCCTCCCACCTACACTCCCGCTCGAGGTGGTAACAATCTCGTATTCCCTGGACTGTGAACACTATACTGAGAACCGTGGTAAAAAGAAATCAAGTCAGATCTCTAGCCTCTCATATACAAGTTCACCACGTCCAATATTTTCTTTTCGATTCTGTTTTCAAGGTTTCGAAAGAATTGTGGCTCAAGAGGTTTACTATCAACTCTAAAATCAATCTACCACAACTCAACAAGCATATTATGTTTGAATCAAACAACTCATATTTCAAACAAATCAACAAAGTCAAGTAATTCATTTAAATCATAAAAGATTAAGTAAAACAACTAATCATGCATGTATGTGATTTAATAAACTTGAAAATCACCACGTTCTCGAGTTATTCTACCTGTCGAGATTAATGTCGAATCATACCTTTCTTCTCTTGTTCTAAACTTCTCAAACTCTTGCAAATTCTGATAACACAAGCTTCTTCAAAATTCTGCTCACTTCAATTCTTGTTCATTCTTCTTTGTTAGTCCAAAAATGTTCTTGGATACAATCTTGATCCCATCTGTCTTAACTCGAGCTCGTTAACTCGAACACGATATCTTTAAATTCAATTCTGAAAATGAAGTATGTTACAACTCAACATTAGCTTCCCAAACTCATTTTAACTCATCAAAGTTTAATCAACTTCAAGACTTGTCAATAACCAAAAATCCAATCGACGACGAACCAATTCGAAACCGATGATTCTAATAGTTTAAACATCAACCAAACATTGATATCAAACTCATATCACTATCATTCCATCACTTCAATTTCGAAATCAACACCCCAATTTTTCAGAAATTCATCAAACTAAAATCGACGGCGTAACGGCTCGAATTCGGTAATTCCAAAAGCATAAACACCATCAATACTATACTTCAAACCCATTTCCATACTCATTCCAATCTAATATACACGAAATCAGTAGCATCAAATTTCCAAAAATTCAGAAAATATTCGATAAATGAAAAACATGTCTAAACGACGATCTTTTTGCGAACCGTCTTAAATATACTATCGTCGTATATACTAGAACACGTTTATACAATCAAATCTTAATTCTAACAACATCTAAAAATTAAAACATGGTAGAATTTAGCCAAACTTACGTCAAAGTGTAGCACTCGAAGCCGTGATCGCGAATATACGATCAATTTGAAATTTTACCGGCCGGATCGAATTCTATTAATTTTGGAAGACAAGAACCGACCATGGTTCTTCTTTTCTCCTCTCTCTCGGTCTTGGCTATAAATTCTGATGAAATACATGCAATTACATAGGGATCTACACGTGTGATCCCCACTTGCAAGTGCTATTTGCACTTTGACCCCTAAACTTTTGGACAATTGCAAATCAGTCCCCGGACAAGCGATTTAATTCAATTTCAATTTTAAATAATTTAAGAATAAAATAATTTAACTCTAAACTCCAAATATTCTCAAATTAAATATTCTTGGATTAAAATCGTATTTTAGTCCTTGAACTTCTCAATATTTGCAAATTGGTCCCTGCTCGAGTTTCTTCTTCAAATTAAATCATCTTTAATTCCAAAACTCGGAATTTAAATCTTAATCTCATAAATATTCAGTTAGAATATTTATTCTCTTAATTTAAGAATCTCGAAATTTAATTCCCAAATATCCGTAAATTCTCAAATTAAATATTTTTGGCTCGAAAATTACATCTCTAACTTCCATAATTTCCAAATTGAATATTTTCCAAATACGAAATTTAAATCTCTAATTCCGTAATTAATATTCATATTTTCAGGGCCTTACAATTCCTTCCTTCTAAGGAATGATTTCGTCCTCGAAATCGCATTCAATCGTACTACTGAATCTCGTAGACTGTAAAACTGATTGAAGTAATTCTTACTTCAATTCTAAGAGCTTAGATATCTTTTCTAATATATTATCTTCTTCTTTCTTTCTGATCAAAATCTGTATCGATTATTCATCAAATCATAATGAAATTTCTTTCTGAATCAGATATTGCTCCGGAGAGAACATTTCTCACTGAACATTTGTTCAAGCTTCAAACTCTGACTCCATCTAATCTGCTATGTTCAAATTCGGTACGAATCAATCTTCATATTCTCTGTCTTTTATTAAGCCATATCTGATCTGATCACGGATACTGTTGCAATACCGAATCATCACAAAGAAAATTCTGCTTTTCTTCTCATTTCTTAATCAAAAACACGATATTTATATCAATCGAGTAACTGTTACAGGAATTGCAATAAGCAAGTGGCAAAATCTATCAGTTAGTATCGAATCAGATACTATAGTTCTGAGCATCTTCTCAAATCTGGATAGTCACCTCAGACAATCCATCAATCAAAGGGTGGCATAAAGCAATCAAACACTCAGAACTTCTGAAAATCGATGCCACAATCTACCAACTAAATTTCAAATCTCTATCTCGACAATAAATTTCAACAATTTCCTGTAATTTCATCATATCACTAACTTCTTAACAGCTAGCAACTCATATTGATATAACAGCTAATACAGCATATTCTTGAATCAGACGAATCTATTTCAATACAAATCGCAAAGTCATGATGATTTGAGTAATTTCGAACTAAAAGTTGTCGAAAAATTATTCTTGTTTCGACATTAGAGTTGCTAAACTGATTCATAGATCACTCAGTCTCTTCTTTTCTGCTTCTAATACTGGAAACATAGATATTAGAAATTCAATTCTGTCATATTGTCTTCCATTTTCTGTTATTAATACTGATTTTCAAGTAATTCATACAACATTTCCAAACAACTGAATGGATATATAATCTGTTGTAGTGTGCCTCTTCCAGAATGTGATATCTCATGTCTAGATTATCTGGCACAATCAAACGAATATTCATCTCAAAGTCCAGTATCTCTGATCTGCTATCTTGTCTCATATCTCAAGTTCAAAACAAAGTCTTTAATCAGTTGATCAAGAATTCTTCTAATTTTCTTCTTTCTATTTTTCAAGTTCTGGAAAAATCATACAATCAATCTAAAACTCTTACTGATACTCTGAATCAAACTTTCTATCAGTTACGAGCCAACAACATCAAAATATACTGAATACATATATCAATTGATCAACAACTCTTGAAATTTATAATAAAAAAAACTCACTCAAGTCAAGGTCATCCAAAGAACAAATATTCTGAATGAAAAAATCTGCTAAGTGAAAACAACTCACTTGAATCTCGACTTTAAGCGAGTGAATAAAATAAGACTCTATCAAGGAATAAGAGCCAATCAAAATCAATCGAGGTCGAATACAAAACCTCATAATCGATATCAAGAAATTCAAGAGTCATGATCCTATGATATAATAGATTCAGCAACATCAAAGAGAAGGCTCAACTGTAACTGATTTTCATAATTATCTTATCAGATCTCTAAATTCTTCCCAAATAATCATGATTGATCCATAAACTTATTCAATACCCAAAATAAAGCGGAACCTGAATTTGGGAACTCGTACTATATTTCAAGTAACACAATCAACTTCAATTCAATCTGATTTATTTCAAACTATAATTCAGCTTTTCAGATTCAATTTGCTGATATCATCTTTTATAGCCGTTCACCCAGATTAGTACATAGCACTACTTCAGATAAAGGTTCGACATACAGTTAATGTAACATAATAAATTATGCAACTATATCTGTATGCAATGCACCCAGATTCATCAGTATGCAGACAATTTCTTAAAGCTCAAATGTACATGTAGCGTCATCATCTGGTGCATCTTGAATCGAGGTATCTGTAGATGCTTGTTGCCTAAGAGCTGGATCTTTATTCAGGTTTCTCCTTGTTCCCCATGGATTAGGACACACTCTCGAAAAATGTCCCACTTGATAGCAACGATGACATTTCCCTAAAGTTCCTCGACATTCATCGCTAGCATGTTTTCCTCCACAGTGAGTACAATATTCACCGGCATATTCTGCTTTCCGACCCAGACCAAGTTGCTTCGATCTGCTAGAGCTATAAGAGCTACTCCCAGACGTCTTGAACTGTTGCCTCAAATGCTTTAACCGCTCTTCACTTCCACTAGCACTACCTCCTGCCTCATATCTTCTCTGTGATGCCAAATGTGACTGAAAATGCGGTTGTTCGAAATGCTGAGGCACAATTGAACTTTCTTTCTGTCTCATAAAACCGGTTTCAGCTCTTTTAGCCCTGTCAATAGCGTCTGCCAATCTATTCGGTCGCCCAACATCTATCTATGCATAAATTTCAGGATTCAGTCCATTGATAAACAAATTCGTTTGGACTTCTTCATCCTGAATCACGTGAGGAACAAATCAGAGCAAGCTGGAGAATTTAGCAACATACCCGTCGATAGTCATATTTCCTTGCTGCAAGTTAACAAATTCTCCTGCTCTATCTTCTCTATAAGATTTCGGAAGAAATCGTTGACAAAAATTCAGTCTTAAATATATGCCAAGAAATTACTATACCTCTGTTTTCCAGACATTGTTTCGTCGCAAACCACCAACTTCTTGCTAAATCTTGCAGTTGGTATACAACCAGCTTGATTCTTCATTCATCAGAGTATTCTAAAGATTCAAACAATTGATCAAGCTCTTCTAACCAACCTTCACAAGCACTGGTATCTTCTGTACCTTTCAAAGTTGGCGGATTATACGTCTGAAATCGTTCAAATAGCACCTCCATCGGTGTGAGTGTAGCTTCCATCGATTCTGATAGCTTACTACAATACTGATCTGTTCAGTCGAAGGTAATTACTTCACTTGCGGAGCACTGTTCGATTCAATCAGGGGTGCTTACATCACCCAAAGAACCTGACTTACTTTAAAATAAGATCCATAAGCAACACAGAGATTATACTATTCAAATCATTAAAATACATATAATCTCATGCTTTGCCATATAACACATGCTTACATTTCTTCATGCTATTCAAAGAAACATATTTACAAGGAATTCAAAAATTCATGTGAATTCACATAATCAGGTAAACATGTAAGAATATAAGCATGTATTCAAATAATTTCTCCAAGAAGTAAATCACACACACATACATTTTATCAATTTCAGTAAAGCATCAATCAAGCCGACTCGATCTACCCCGCTCAACTTGTAACTCATTCCAAGAACTTACGCTCTGATACCACCTGTTGTGATGACTTGGGCACTAATCCCTCAAATCATAATGATTAATCCAAGATCAAGAATTAACACCAAGCAATGAAGCAAGCAAAGGCTAAATTTTTTTTTTTTTAAACCCATGGTGGCTCGCTTGAGCGAGCCTCACCTCTCGCTCGAGCGAGAGCCACTCGGGATGTCACACCCATGGCTCGCTCGAGCGAGCTGTACTCTGCCCGGCCTGCTGAAAATCTGCTCTTGAGCTGTTCTAGGTTGGTTTATTCAAGTCTATCCATCTACAAATACCAAATATGATATATAATGAAGACTTACACGAAACATTGCTGATATATAGATCTAAATCTCAATTGTTTACAACAACTCATAAATACAAAAGAGATGTCATCTTATCTAAGTTCACCATGTCATAAGATGCTACAATAAGTAGAGTTCCAACTCTTCACATAAACAATCTCAATTTTACATGTAGAACCTACAAAAAGTAACTCAACTAGATTTCAAGGTAGCAACATCATATACATCTAGATTAAAAGCTAGTTTCAAGCTTTAATACAAACATCAAAACATGAAAAGATAATAAAATCTCAACCAATGTTTCAACAACTCAACATTGGAATCCAAATCTAACATATTTGACAAAACATAAACTTCTTCTAACACCCGAGTCTCCACTCTAATCTCTCAATCTCTCGCTTCCCTATCAAGTCCGACTCGCTTAATCTTCAACCTGATAGAATGCACACATACAAGCAAAACAACAGCCAGATAACTCCGGTGAGAATAAATCTCAGTATGAAAGACATCTATATAAATCAAGTAGATATAACTCAACAAGTAAATCTACTATCACAATCATCATTTCCTTATACCCTTACTTGTCGAATATAATTCAAAGAAAATTCATTCAGAACATAAAGACTCAAAGACAAGTCGAGGGTTCAAGGATTCAAGTCTCACAGAATCGATATTTTCAAAAATCATTTCGTTGGGATCCCGGGAATATAATAAGGCCACAAATCAAGCCTCCCACCTACACTCCCGCTCGAGGTGGTAACAATCTCGTATTCCCTGGACTGTGAACACTATACTGAGAACCGTGGCAAAAAGAAATCAAGTCAGATCTCTAGCCTCTCATATACAAGTTCACCACGTCCAATATTTTCTTTTCGGTTCTGTTTTCAAGGTTTCGAAAGAATTGTGGCTCAAGAGGTTTACTATCAACTCTAAAATCAATCTATCACAACTCAACAAGCATATTATGTTTGAATCAAACAACTCATATATCAAACAAATCAACAAAGTCAAGTAATTCATTTAAATCATAAAAGATTAAGTAAAACAACTAATCATGCATGTATGTGATTTAATAAACTCGAAAACCACCACGTTCTCGAGTTATTATACCTGTCGAGATTAATGTCGAATCATACCTTTCTTCTCTTGTTCTAAACTTCTCAAACTCTTGCAAATTCTGATCACACAAGCTTCTTCAAAATTCTGCTCACTTCAATTCTTGTTCATTCTTCTTTGTTAGTCCAAAAATGTTCTTGGATACAATCTTGATTTCATCTGTCTTAACTCGAGCTCGTTAACTCGAACATGATATCTTTAAATTCAATTCTGAAAATGAAGTATGTTACAACTCAACATTAGCTTCCCAAACTCATTTCAACTCATCAAAGTTTAATCAACTTCAAGACTTGTCAATAACCAAAAATCCAATCGACGACGAACCAATTCGAAACCGATGATTCTAATAGTTTAAACATCAACCAAACATTGATATCTAACTCATATTACTATCATTCCATCACTACAATTTCGAAATCAACACCCTAATTTTTCAAAAATTCATCAAACTAAAATCGACGGCGTAACGGCTCGAATTCGGTAATTCCAAAAGCAAACACCATCAATACTATACTTCAAACCCATTTCCATACTCATTCCAATCTAATATACACGAAATCAGTAGCATCAAATTTCCAGAAATTCAGAAAATATTCGATAAATGAAAAACATGTCTAAACGACGATCTTTTTGCGAACCGTCTTAAATATACTATCGTCGTATATACTAGAACACGTTTATACAATCAAATCTTAATTCTAACAACATCTCAAAATTAAAACATGGTAGAATTTAGCCAAACTTACGTCAAAGTGTAGCACTCGAAGCCGTGATCGCGAATATACGATCAATTTGAAATTCTACAGGCCGGATCGAATTCTATTAATTTTGGAAGACAAGAACCGACCATGGTTCTTCTTTTCTCCTCTCTCTCGGTCTTGGCTGTAAATTCTGATGAAATACTTGCAATTACATAGGTATCTACACATGTGATCCCCACTTGCAAGTGCTATTTGCACTTTGACCCCTAAACTTTTGGACAATTGCAAATCAGTCCCCGGACATGCGATTTAATTCAATTTCAATCCTAAATAATTTAAGAATAATATAATTTAACTCTAAACTCCAAATATTCTCAAATTAAATATTCTCGGATTAAAATCGCATTTTAGTCCTTGAACTTCTTAATATTTGCAAATTGGTCCCTGCTCGAGTTTCTTCTTCAAATTAAATCCTCTTTAATTCCAAAACTCGGAATTTAAATCTTAATCTCATAAATATTCAATTAGAATATTTATTCTCTTAATTTAAGAATCCCGGAATTTAATTCCCAAATATCCGTAAATTCTCAAATTAAATATTTTCGGCTCGAAAATTACATCTCTAACTTCCATAATTTCCAAATTGAATATTTTCCAAATACAAAATTTAAATCTCTAATTCCGTAATTAATATTCATATTTGCAGGGTCTTACAGATACAGACACGATTCAAGCTATTGATACTTGAATCTTCCCGTCACAATCTACGCTTAGTTTTCTCCTCCGAAATCTCTCTTTCTTCTCTCACAATATATTCTGAAGAATTTGATTTTCTGTTATTCTCGTTGCGGCCAGCTTCCATCTGCTTATATAGAAAATTAGACCGACTTTCATCTTGGGCTTTAGGTCAACAGTAACTTACGACCCAAATATAAAGTCAACCTGATCCAGCCCGATAAGCCTTCATTCATCAGTCTGATCTGCCCTCGTATTTCGATCTGCATCGATCTGCCTGCAAGCTTCTAGCTTTACGGAAATTTCATCTGACTTCTAACCAAGTCACAATACTCGAGCAATCTATCTGCATGAACTCATCCGAAGACTAATCTGACCATCACATCGATCTGATCCCAGTATACGATCTGGGCCATGAACTCATCTGAACACCGAGCTCATCTGATCTGTACTATTCGATCCGATCTCTTCTTTATTCTCATTCAATATGATAGAAGCATACTTCAACAGTTATATTTGCCATTTGAATGCCTGTATTAAATCAAATCTTATTGCTCTCTCGTAAAATCGTATATCATTTAGCACGGTCGATTCGGTGTAAAGTGAAAAATAACTTGAAATGAAAATAATAATTTTTCATGAGTCATATCGGATATGAGATTCATGAGTTGAGAGATCACTAGTAGAGGTTTTTGTTTTTATAAACACTTGTACATATTTTTTTTTAATTAATGTAAATATCTATTTGGGGTACTATTAATTTTGGTACTTTTCTTCATCTAACATTTATACATTTTTTAAAACAACATTTAAAAGAAAAGAGAACCCACAACCACTACTTTCGATGTGTACTGGTAAACTCCTGGATTAACATAATAGTCTATAAATCAGGTTAGTTAGATAAATGGTACTGATCAAATCGTATGCAACAGACTAATCTAAAAAGTATCAGCAGATAATTCAAACACGAACACTGACCAAATGATTACCTAATCCACGGACTTAACAAGCCATTACAAGCCGTATTTATACCTTTTGTATCAACAATTATTGGTCATTATATTTTATTTATCTATCTATTACTATAGACACTTTTTCTTTTTCTTTTTTTTTTGTTTCCCATTTTTTTGGTTTGTTTTAAATTTCTCGTGGATTCCTTTTTTTTTTTAATGTTGTTTTTTTTGTATCATGTGTTTTTTGTGCACAATCAACCCTATTTGTAATGATATTTACCATTTGATCTATCAAATTTTTATTGCAGTATGAACCTTCATTATTTTGATAATTATGAAGTTATCTTTATTTTAATATAAATATAAAAACAATTAAAAAAATATTATACATGCACGCTGCGTGTGCATCGGGAAACTAGTCATTTTAAATTTATGTGTCGTGTAATGTGTTGTAAAAATACATATACATATATATATATACATATATATATATATATATAGTCAAGCAAGTCTTCCAAAAACCGAAACTTCAAATTTTCCCGCTCAAAATATTTACTTCAAATAGATTATGCATCTATGTAAATTTAAAAAAAAAATAAAATAAAACATATAATTTAAATATTTCAAAAATAGATGTGTAAGAGCATGGGTTAGTCTATGCTATACCGGGAGTGCTTCTCCCCCTATTTCAATATCATTAGATCACATGAGACCGAAATATTTTTATGGAAATTGACATATGTCTTGATAATCCAATGGTTGATATTTGACCGCATCATGAGAGGAGAAGTACTCCAAGTGTAGCATAGAATAATCCGTAACTTGTGTGACAGCTTAGCTGGCGCACCACGTGCCTTTCTTTTCCTTTTTTTTTTAAAAAAAACAAAAATTGGGCCCAATTTACGTATCGTCTTCTTCCGTAAACCTTTTCCCATGCTCCCTCAATTAAAAACGTTGTCACAGAACCCTTTCCCACTTCCCAGGAAACACGCAGCCGCAAGCCTGATTAAGGCTTCCGTAAGGCCCTCCCCTCCCAACCCCATCCCCACCCCGCTAGGATGAGCAGAGACATCTCCGAAGCCCAGCTGCAAGCCTGCAACATCATCGTAGCTGAGGAAGCACGAGGGTTTCCGCGGAGATATCTCCTCGGGTTCTTTTTCTCCTCCAATTGCGTTAGATGAAAAGGGGAATGTGTTTTTTTTTATTTTAACAAAAAAAAAAATGAAGCTACAACCCGGGCTCTAGCAGATCGGCGTGGGGCGGAAATGGATCCGCCCGGGCTCTAGCAGATCGTAGGGTGGTCGGTCCGTGGGTGGCGGTGATAGCAATGCTGCGGTGGTGGGGTCGCACCTTTCTTTTTTTTTTTTTACCGGGTCGCAAATGTGTTTTTTTAGTGATTTGGGGTGGTGATGGGGTCGGACGGGGGTGGTTGGGCGTGTGGTGGTTGGTCAGTGGATGGGCTTGAGCCGGTGGCGGAGAACGACAGAGGAGGTGGAGGAAGGTGGAGAAGGAGATGCGGCAGCTTCTGTAAGAAGATGAAGAAGACGAAGCTCACAAATTGAGCTTTATTTTTTACTTTTTTTAAGAAAAAAAGAAAAATGATATGAGCGCCAGCTGGCTGCCAGCTCAGTTGGCGTGCAGGGGAACATCACTCATCAAGGACTTTGTTCCCCTGCACATAGTGTGCGGGGCGAACTTTTGCGCCAGCTTAGCTGGCTCACCACGTGCCTTTCTTTTATTTTATTTTTTAAATCAAAAATTGGGCCCAATTTACGTATCGTCTTCTTTCGTAAACCTTTTCTCATGCTCCCTCAATTAAAAATGTTGTCTCAGAATCCTTTACCACTTCCCAGGAAACCCGCCGCCGCCAGCCTGACCAAGGCTTCTGTAAGGCCCTCTCCTCCCCTCCCAACCCCATCCCCACCCCGCTAGGATGAGCAGAGACATCTCCGAAGCCCAGCTGCAAGCCTGCAACATCATCGTAGCTGATGAAGCACGAGGGTTTCTGTAACGCCCAGAAATTCGGCACGTAAATCCGCATGCATAACTAGGGATTTAATAATTTTAAAATAATGTGAAAATGTGTCAAATTGTTTTTATGAGTGATTATTTAAATTGTATGATTTATTAGCATGTTTTAAATATTTGTTCGGCATTTAAATAGGTATGATGTGATTTATGAATTTATCTTAGAAAGTTTATTTTATGATTTGCGTAGGCGGGACCGTGGACGGACGAAATATTACTTTTACACCCAAAATATTTTATGATATTTTTAGTAGCCTTAAAATATTATTTTATGGTATAATATGAAGAAAATTAAGGTATTTAGATATATATTTAATTATATGCTAGTTTTTACCCAAAATAAGTCATTTTAATGACTTTTATTAAGCTTTAAAAATCCAATTATTTATAATTTCGGGATTTACTTAGTTTTAGCAAATTAGAATTTATTTTAAAAGTTTAAAAATTTGAGTATTTAATTATCCTAATTATCTATTTATTTATTTAAACCTATATTATCTTAAAAATCTACCCTAATCCTCCTACCTCCATTCACGTTTTCTTACTAGCCGCCTCCTCAATCTTCTCCCACTCCCTTCATCGTTCCTTCAACAGAAAACCCACCCCATAGCCGATCGTTAAAAGTTTTTGGAGTTTTTGAAAGATTCGTTCGTCCCGGCGAGCCCGATACGCGTCGTTTACGTCGTTTCGTCCAAATAATTCTCAAGGCACGTTTCGATTCCCTTCTTGAACACCATTTAGATCATATTACAAAGTTTTTATGCATGAATGATCTGATAGTGCATGTGTATGTGAATTGAAATGAAAATACTCAAGCTCATGCCTGAATTCACGTTTTTACACTTTTTGGCTTGGTTTGATTCATGTTTCTGGCCATGGAGAGTTCGAGCCTGCTGTCCTATGTTTCATGGGTCTAGGAGGGTCCCTTAGGGTCACTTTGGCTAGGTGGTTCATGGCTGGAAGGGCTGGAGCCGTCCTGGAGTCGGCCGTGACAGCAGCTACGCGCGGCAGTGCATCTGTTGGGTTGTGGGGGCTTGGCCGAGCCATGCATGGGCTTGGCTCGAGCCAGGCCTGGTCTTGGTGATGCCCTGGGACCCTGGGGTGGTCCAGTTGTCGGACCTCCGGCCATGGGTGGCCGGAGTTGGTCGGAAATGGCTTGAGATTAAGGGCTGCTCCAGGGGGGGGGGGCGCAGGGCTGAGGAGAGAAAAAGCCAGCCATGGCCGAGCCATGCACTGCATGGTTCGAACCATGGCTGGACCAGGAAGGACCCACAGGACCCTGGGGTGGTCCTGTGGGCGGAGCTCCGGCCAGGGGTGGCCGGAGTTGGGCTGTAGCAAAGGAGATAAGGGACATGGCCGTGAGGTGCTAGGGGGGGAGATGGGGAGAGGACGTACAGAGAAGCTTTTGGGTTTAGCCGGGCCGGGTTTTGGGTCCGGTTCGGGTCTAAATTGATGGGTCAAATAATTTTAGTCCGGGTCTAGATTTTTATTATTTAGGCTCGGGTGTTTTTATTTTAATTAAATAAGAGATCAATTAACAATTAATGGGTTGGGCTTGATTAAATTAATTAATTAGACTAATTTAATGGGCTTTAATAATTATGGAAGTGAGCCCACTAATTTGTCATGGGCCGTGTGATCCATGAGAATCATTGGGCCAAGTGGAGTCGGGTTTAAGAAATTTTATCGGTCTAATTTATAATTAATGGGTAAACAATGCTTTGATTAATTAAATTTAAGTTAATTAGTTAATGGGCTTAAATTATATTTTAAGTGAGCCCATTAGTTTCTCTTGGGCTTGAGGGCCCAAGAAGCTTAATGGGCCAGGTCAGGTTGGACTTTTGGATTTTTGGGCCAGTCTAAGAATTTTTGAGTTTAAGTCTAGTGGTCAGCAGCTCGAACAAGTCCTTGGAAAAATAAATGTCCGTAAATATATATTTAATTCATGTATGCATTTTTATTAGATATATAAGTATTATTTTTAATAAAATAAATTAAATATATATTTTACGGGCGAATTTTCATGAAAATAAAGAAATATATGAGAATTTTTATGTGCATGCATCATTAAGAATTTTTATGATAAGTTTAATTGCATGTTAAGAAAAATATATTTTCTTTATGGAAGTTGAAGTGAAGGTGGAAAGTGATGTGGTTGGAGGCCGGGATACCTGGGCCCGGTGACCTTCCTAATGATGTATAAGTATGATGAGCTTATGGATCCAGCTGAGAGGGCTGGTGAAGTAGCAGCACAGAGGTGGAAATCCCACCGCCGCGTACGTTGGTTTATAGATTGATCAATCGATTAGTATGATGCCACCGACATGGATACGACCTGTTGAGAACTAGGAAAAATATGATAAGTTAATTTATGATATTTATGATGATACATGTTATAGTATGATGATTAAATAGTATGATTGTATTTCATGTTTATATTCATAATATTTTAAGAGCATGCACGTATAATTATTATTCACGTATTTTATATGATGTGTGCTTGTGTGTGGTTTCATTTTGTTAAATAAGGATAGAACGTGCTGAGCCTTTAGGATCACTAGATTTAAATGGTGCAGGTGAGCAGAATAATAATGAAGTTAATGTGTTCCCGACTGGCGGCGAGGGCGTATGAGTATCCAGGCGGCTAGTACCCGTGACCAACGCTCAATTATGAATTTTATGTTGAAACTAGAACATTTATTTCCGCATATGTTTTACTATTAGATTTTTAGTATTTATTTTATAAGCTTGCATGGATTTTTGTTAAGGAAACATTATTTAGGAATTTTATTATGACAATCTTATGGATTATTATTTAGTAATTATTGTTAGGTATTTATTTGCATGCACGTACTTTCGTTATTATTTATGTTTAATGTGTAAATTTATATTAAATTAAGTAAAGTTATTTTTAAGTATTATATATATATGTATGGGCATATATATATATATTTATATTCATTATTTTATTATCAGAGAGTTAAAAAAAAAAAAAAAATTTCACTAGAAGTTCTAGGATGTTTCAGTTTCCGTGGAGATATCTCCTCAGGTTCTTTTTCTCCTCCAATTGCGGTAGATGAAAAGGGGAATGTGTTTTTTTTTTTTATTTTAACAAAAAAAAATTAAGCTACGATGTAAGGACCCGATTTTACTATGTTAATTAATTTGTGTGTTAAAAATATGTATTTATAAATATCGGGGTATAGACGATATTAAAATGCATATTTTATTTATCGAGCACACATGAGTTGAAATAACTCGAACCGGGTCAAGATTTAACCCCGAATGAATAAAATAAGACACACATTAAGCGAATACATATAATATGGAAATACATATGCTGATATATGAGATATACGATTCTCTCTCCTCAAACCCATCTTCTCCACCGCTTCTCTCGTCTGTTTCTTTTTCTTTTCATTTCAAAATTTTCCTATCGCTTCAAATCTTCGTATCTTTGCCGTCGTTAATCGATTTTCGAAAATAAATATAGTCCCGGAATCCTCGCTACGTAAGCTTTCTTTTGATACCAATTTCGTAAGGTTTCGTCGCTGTCTCAAAAACTCGACTTCAACAGCCGCCGTCCAGCCGCCGCCGTTTGCCACCGTCGATCGTCGCCGGAGTTTAGGGGTAGGTTGTGTTTAACCCTTTAATTCCAAGCTTTGAGGTTATTTTCAGTAGCTAGGGTTTCAAATATTGGGAATATTGATTCAATTGACTTCCGATAATTGATATTGATTTATTATTGGTTGTAGGTATTATATCGGAGTCGATTGAAGGTATTGGCTATTTTTCAGAAATTATTGGGGATTAATTTCGAATTTCCAGATTTTTAATATTGGGAATTTTTGAATTTTAGTGTTGATTATTCATTAATAGAGTGTTTAGATGCTCTAAAAAATATAAATGCGAATTTTCGAAATTTGTAGGAATTTTCGAAAAAATTCAGATTGTTCTAATTTTAGTATTTCGACGTTTTAGAGTCGTATATTCGATATTTGGTCATTGATATGATGATTTAATATGAAATATGGATATTTGGAAATGTTAGTTTGATTTTTAGATTTAGTTTTAATAATTTTTAGATTTGTAAATGGAAATAGGAATTGATGTGAAATAAATGGTTTTTCATAGGATTGGACTATTCGGGAAATACTTGAGATATTTTCATTGGTAAATTAAGTGTTGGTTGAGTTACGTATGAGCTATTTATATTACGACGCCTATAATGGCATGTAATGATATTCAGTATTTTGTAATGAGTGATAACGTGTTTTATGTGCTTATGTGAATTATATGATTGCATTCACTCATTTACATTGATTGTTAATGTGCAGAATTGAGAATAATCCTTCTTTTCTTGTAATAAAATAAAATAAATTCAAATATCTTTTTATTGGAATTATTAAGGGATATTCGTCAAATAAGCATGTTAACAATTCTACATAGCACGTTGAGCCTTGACTCCTTTGATTGCTATTGATATTGATCTCTTGAGATATATTGAGTCATCATGGAGCGAGTGACATTGTTTAGTGCACTCCTGAGATAGCATGAGGCATGGACAGATAGCTCTTGTCGCCCTCCGATGCTACGTACGACACTCCTGATGATAGCATGAGGCTGGACGGGTCGCTCCTGTCACCCTCCGATGCTACGTGTATGGATTAGCAGTGATGTTTCGAGGTCTGCTGCGTTCCTGGCATGGGTGGCCACTGAGATTATTGTGATACGATTATTTGGACTCCATTTGGTATCCCTTATTCCATTGATACCTGTCACGCATTACATTACATTTCATTGCATTGTACTTGAGTTTATTCATGTCAGTTATATTTGTCGTGATTTTTCTAGTTCTTCGTACTGGGGTCTGACCCCTGTTTTCTTTTTATGCTGTGGTTGTTCATGATTCCATAGCAGGTTATCCAGGGGGATTTGACGCATCTGGTGGAGCGTCATCTAGTGGTACCCAGTGAGACGAGCGTGGAGTCGAATTCCCAAATATATGTATATATCAGTTTAGCGAGTTTTATATTTACCGGGGTGATGCCCTGTGTATCTGTATCGATACTTTTTGACTTTGTTTTGGATTGTTATTTGTGTGATCGAGCCTTGCCGGCTCTGCATGCGTTTAGTCCTGGCCAGTGCGGCTATAGGTGTGTAAATTGGTGTTGTGTCTCTATTTTCGAGTATTTATTGCTGGTTGTGTTGTACAGTTTTTTGGGATGTACTATTTACGAATAGGTCATGCCGAATTTTCTGTAGGCCAAAAACGCAAATTTTTAACTCGTTTTCGATGTTTACATTAATTAATCCTGGTTGTTTGATCATTAAATATTAAATCAGGACACAGGCCCTTTCATAGGACCCGGGCTCTAGCAGATCGGCGTGGGGCAGAAATGGATCGGCCCGGGCTCTAGCAGATCGTAGGGTGGTCGGTCCGTGGGTGGCGGTGATAGCAGTGCCGCAGTGGTGGGGTCGCACCTTTCTCTTTTTTTTTTCTGCCCGGGTCGCATTTGTGTTTTTTTAGTGATTTGGGGTGGTGATGGGGTCGGACGGGGGTGGTTGGGCGTGTGGTGGTCGGTCATTGGATGGGCTTGAGCCGGTGGCGGAGAACGACAGAGGAGGTGGAGGAAGGTGGAGAAGGAGATGCGGCAGCTTCTGTAAGAAGATGAAGAAGACGAAGCTCGCAAATTGGGCTTTATTATTTTTTTAAAAAAAAAGAAAAATGATGTGGGCGCCAGCTGGCTGCCAGCTCAGTTGGCGCCCCAATTTCTCCTGCACCCAAGGGTGCAGAGGAAAATCACTTTATATTAGGGGTGGCAAAAATTCCCAAAATCTCGACCCTTCCCGAATCCCATCTCATTCCAGTCCCGAAAAAATCCCAATCCGAAATTTTTCCGACCCGAACTTTCGGGATTTTTCCCATCCCGATTAATATCGGGAGCGGGATCGGGAATAAAACCTAATTTCGACGGGATTCCCAACCCGTTTCGAAATAATATAATAATATATTTTATTAATAACTTTATTAATATAATAAGCTAAATATTATTAGGTTTCAACTCATATAACACTTAATTGTGGACTTTAATTCGCATAATTTTTATTGTTGAGACGATCAAATTGTAAAATCACGAAATGTCATTTTATTTTTGTGTATTTTTTTAAAAAATTAAATTAATAATTTAATTAATTCATATTTATAATTATCTAATTAGATCAAATATGTAGAACAAGACTCAAGAGATTAATTTGACAATCTATTTAACAAAATTTATTTAGTAATTGTATCCGAACATTTTATTAATAATTATCCGATACATTTTTTCTCTTCACAAAACTTTGAAACATTATCCGGAATATTTTAATATTATATTTTTTAAGTTGAATATTTATTTTTATTTATAAATATAAGTTTCTAAATAGTATATTTAATAAAATTATCATTTTTTTTTATTTTTTGAACAAAATCTTGAACATGAAAAAAAAATTCGGGATTTTCTCTCCCTACCTGTGGGGACCCGGGTTGCTAATCTTATCTTAGGGCAATCTATTATAATTAACAATTAAACAAGTACTTAAAAGAATTAAAGAAACAAGAGCTAATAAAAAAAAAAAAAATTAAAGAAGGGTCTCGCTCGATCGGTGAAACTTAGCCGATCGAGCGAGCTCAAATGCTCAAACGCTCTGTTTCAGAATTCAAGGCCTCGCTCGATCGGTGAATTTCTACCGATCGAGCGAGCAACAAATCTTGCTCTTCTGTTTAGTACAATAATGGCCTCGCTCGATCGGTGCATTTCGACCGATCGAGCGAGCCTAAAATGCAGAAACTTTTGCTGCAAAAATTCTGCTGTCAAAACTTGAAAACAAATCACATAAACTGATATACATGATACAAAATTAAATACATGCCATCTTATAACCTCTTACAAGCTTCTAAACATCATATACATAAACTAGCATGTGTTCAAACCACAATATACAAAGTTCTTGTATCCTTTCTAGCATGGTTTAACAACTCAAAATACATGTCTTGCTACTAAAACTCGTGTCCTCACTTGCTATGCTTCTATCTTGAGCTATCCTTGTCTTTTCTGACTAGCTCCTGTCCCACCAATTGCCATGCACACATACAAAACAAAGCAATAGCTGGATAACTCCGGTGAAAATAAAATCCCAGTATAAACAACATAACATGAAATAAAGATAGCATCTCATCTAATGCTATAACATACATGCAATGCATGTTTAAAGAATAGGCTATCAAAACTGCTATCAAAGGCTTGGTTCTTTGGGATCCCGAGGAATATAATAACTATCAAACCACCGACACTCCCAATCGAGGCGGCATCAAGTATTTTAATCCTCTGACTTTGGTGCAATTATAGAGAGTCTTCTGGCTCTGAAAGCGAAGGCTGCAATCCATGTCACTCAACTACAATCCGCCAAATGTCATATGCACTCTAGGCTTTGAACTCTCTGTGCTTATTAGGCTGGAGTTCAAGATGAATGCAACATATACTGTATGCATTAAAGCTATAAAACATCTTGAACAACTAATCATATAAGCTAGCAAAGCAAGTAAAACATCTAATCACATAAAACATATAAACAATTAAGTATATGATTAACAAGGGAATACTCGAAACGATAACTATTTTGAGTGTTCTATCCCATCTGGATTAGCTGTCATTTATACCTTTCAATAACACGTCTGAAAGTACTTCAAGTCTGCAAAGACATCAATGATAAAGCATATCAAACGGTTGCTCAAGTTCTCAACTCAAACTCAAATACAATACTATCAAACCTTGCTTCAACTTCTTCTCGTTGCGACTCGGCACTCTCGATTCATAAATCTTCGATTGAAAGCTGAGAAATAACATGTCAAAGAGCTAATAAGATCAGATGCAACTCAAACCATGCTTCTTTGAATCAAGAATATCAAAGTCTTGACATTTTACGAATCGACGGCGTAACGGCTACAAACCGGCAATCCAAACAATATCCAAAACAAGATATCAATCCCAACAACTCATTATATCAACTCAATCCCATCAAAAACATCATATTCAGATAAGGTAGGGTTCAAATTTAGCTTGCTAAAATCATATAAAATCCGAACGATAGTCTTTTCTGAACCGTCTGCGAATACACGATCGGTACAGCTGATATACGCATATATCTTACAATCATAAATTTCCATCTTCAACATAAAAATAAAATCTGAGAAAAGTGAATGAAACTTGTACCAAATCGAAGGTCTCGGAGCGGTGATCGCAGATATATATTTATCTGGAATTTCTGACAACCGGAGCGCGAGTTATCGAAGCTTTTACGGGATGAAAATGGTGTCTTGGGGGTTTCAGCCGTTTTCTGACTCTTCTTCTTTTCCTTTGCTGATAACACACGTTGGAATCAGATATATTAAAGGTAAGTTGAGATATATATTAGCCAAATTGCAGTTTAGTCCCTGAACTTTTGGCTAATTGCAATTCAGTCACCAGAAAAGCGATTTAATTCAATTTCAATCCTTTTCAATTTAAGAATATTAGAATTTAATTCTAAACTCTAAATATTCCCAAATTAAATATTCTCGAATTAAAATTAAATAATACCGGGCCTTACATTTCTCCCCCACTAAGACATGAGTTCGTCCTCGAAATCATAAGCAAGCTGTATAGACAATCTGTATACACATAAGAGAATGAAATAACATAAAGCAGAATAAGAACTCACATCAATGAAACAACTCTGGAAATCTCTGTCTCATGTCTGACTCAGTCTCCCAAGTCGCTTCTTCGATGCCATGTCGACTCCACTGAACTTTGACTAGCTAAATTGTCTTGTTTCTGAGCTATTTGTCTTTGCGATCAAGAATCTGAATCGGTTGCTCAAAATAACTGAGAGTCTCGTCAAGTTCAGCTTCATCAGGCTGAAGAATATGGGAAGAATCAGGCTGATACTTCCGCAGCATAGAGACATGGAATACGTCATGAATACCAGACAAAGATGGAGGAAGAGCGAGTCGATAAGAAAGATCGCCTATCTTCTCGATAATCTCGTACGGACCAATAAAACGTGGAGATAACTTTCCTCTCTTGTCAAATCTGACTGTACCTCTAAACGGGGAAATCTTCAAGAAAACTCTGTCTCCCTGATTAAAAGATAGAGGTCGTCGTCTGATATTTGCATATTTGGCTTGTCTGTCTTGAGCTGTTTTCATTCTTTTCTGTATAAGCTTTACTTTCTCTGTCATTTATCGGATCATATCTGGCCCAACATCTGGTACGTCTGAGATATCATCCCAATAAAACGGTGATCTGCATTTCTTTCCGTACAATGCTTCAAAAGGAGTCATCTCAATGCTAGTCTTATAGCTGTTATTATAAGAGAATTCTGCAAGTGGCAATGAATCTTGCCAACTAGTACCAAAATCTAGTACTACAGCTCGTAACATATCCTCAAGTGTCTTGATAGTCCGCTCTGACTGTCCGTCTGTTTGAGGATGATATGATGTACTCAAATGCAATTGAGTACCAAGAGCTTGTTGCAAGCTATGCCAAAAGTATGATGTAAATCTAGGGTCTCGATCTGAAACAATAGATTTAGGCACACTATGTAATCTTACCACTTCTCTGACGTAGATTTCTGTCATCTGATCATGTCTGTACGTCATTCTGTACAGAATAAAACATGCTGATTTCGTCAAACGATCAATAATCACCCAAATGGCATCATACCCTCTGGATGAACGTGGTAGCTGTGTAACGAAATCCATGGAAATGTGATCCCATTTCCATTCTGGAACTGATAGACTCTGTAATAGACCATCTGGTTTCTTTCTTTCAGCTTTTACCTGTTGGCAATTCAAGCATTTAGACACAAAATCTGTGACATTTGCTTTCATCTGTTTCCATCAATACTGTGTCTTCAGATCATTATACATTTTCCTGCCACCAGGATGAATACTGAATCGACTGCTGTCAGCCTCTTTCAATATCTGCTATTTCAAAGCTGAAATATCTGGAACAACAAGTATGTTATTCACATATAAAACATCATTAGCACTGACCTGATATTCAGATTTATGTCCAGATCTGACCATAGCAATAGAATTCTGAATATTCTGATCCTCTTTCTGTGCTTCTTTGATTCGTATCAAAAGTTCTGGCTCAGCTCGTATAGCACAAACACTGATAGGTTGCATATCTGTTTCAAATATTAATCCAGAAATACAACAATCTTCCACCAATTGAGATACACCTATCGTAGATAAGGATAATGAACATACCTTTCTACTCAAGGCGTCTGCAGCTGCATTAGATTTTTTTGGATAATATTTAATCTCGCAATCGAAGTCTTTCAATAAATCAAGCCATCTACGCTGTCTCATATTCAATTCTGATTGCAAAAACAGATATTTCAAACTTTTGTGATCCGAAAAGATTTCAAACTTCTCACCATAAAGATAATGTCGCCATATCTTCAATGCAAAGACAATAGCGGCAAGTTCCAAATCATGGATAGGATATCGAGTCTCGTGTGGCTTTAACTGTCTCGAAGCATAAGCGATAACATGACCCCCCCTGCATAAGCACACAACCCAGACCCTTGTGAGAAGCATCACAATATACTACAAAATCACCCGTACCTGATGGAATCGTCAATACAGGTGCACTGGTAAGCCTCTTCTTCAACTCCAAGAAACTAGTTTCACAGGCTTCAGTCCAGACATACGGCTTATTTTTCTGAGTCAATTGCGTAATAGGCTTCGCAATGCTGGAGAAATCTCTGATAAAGCGTCGATAATAACCTGCCAAACCCATAAAACTCCGGATTTTTGGTACTGATGTAGGTCTAGGCCAATTCAAAACAGCCTCGACCTTGCTTGGATCCACTGAAATCCCATCATCTGAAATAATATGCCCAAGAAATACAACTTTCTGCAACCAAAATTCACATTTCGATAACTTGGCATATAATTTCTCATTTCTCAAAGTCTGTAAAATAATTCTGAGATGTTCAACGTGATCATCCACAGTCTTGGAATAAATCAAGATATCATCGATAAAAATAATGACAAAGTCATCCAAATATTTTTGAAATACCCGATTCATCAATCCCATAAATACTGCAGGAGCATTGGTTAAACCAAAAGGCATGACGATGAATTCATAATGTCCATACCTTGTTCTAAAAGCAGTTTTTGGAATATCTTCATCTCGTACTCTCAGCTGATGATATCCAGATCGCAAATCAATCTTAGAATAGATAGCTGAACCCTGTAGCTGATCAAACAAATCATCTATTCTAGGCAGTGGATATTTATTCTTGATGGTTACCTTGTTCAATTGACGATAATCGATACATAAGCGCATGGAACCATCTTTCTTTCGTACAAATAGTACCGGAGCGCCCCAAGGTGAAACACTCGGTCTAATGTACCCCTTGGCTAACAAATCTTCCAATTGATCCTTCAAATCCTTCAATTCAATAGGTGTCATTCTGTAAGGAGCTTTGGATATTGGTTGTGTATCTAGCATTAAATCAATACTGAAATCTATCTCTCGGACTTGAGGTAAACCAGGAATTTCATCAGGAAATACATCCGCAAATTCATTCACAACTGGAATATCTGTTACTGCTGGACTGGATTTCAACACATCAATTGCATAAATCAGAAATCCTTCCGCCCCTTTCTGCAATAAACGGGTCATAGATAACACAGATATCAAAGGGATCTTGGCTCGAGAACCCTTACAGTAGAATTTCCATTCTGATGCCATTTCTGGTCTAAATCTGACCACTTTCTGAAAACAATCCACAATCGCCCTGTACTTGGTTAATATGTCTATACCGACAATACAATCAAAATCTGATAATCCAAGTACTATACAGTCGATATCAATCACATTTCCGTCATATTGCAAAGCACAGTTTCGAATCATTCGAACAGATATAATACCTTCACCCAAAGGTGAAGAAATAGAAACAACAGTAGGCAATGACTCAGAAGATAAAGCATGCATCATAACAAATTTTTCAGAGATGAATGTATGAGATGCACCTGTATCTATCAAAACATAGACAGGATAACCATAAATAGAGCAGTTACCTGCTATGACATCGTCAGGTGACGCCTGTGCCTGTTCCTCAGTAAGTACAAAACTCGAGCCTGTTGTCTAGGAGGTTGAGTCACAGTCTGGCTTCCTCCTGCTCTAATCTGTTGCTGAGGCTGGAATGAATGCACTGATTGTCTTTCTGCTTGAGGTGCTGGTCAAGAAGAACTTTCACCCACAGCTCGTTGAGGACTTACTTTGGCATAGTGAATCTCATACAATATCAAACAATCAAACAGACTCAATCTACCCCGCTCATCAACTTCTATCTCATTCCAGAAACTTATGCTCTGATACCACCTATTGTGGGGACTCGGGTTGCTAATCATATCTTAGGGCAATCTTGTAATTAACAATTAAACAAGTACTTAAAAGAATTAAAGAAACAAGAGCTAATAAAAAAAAAAATTTTAAAGAAGGGTCTCGCTCGATCGGTGAAACTTAGCCAATCGAGCGAGCTCAAATGCTCAAATGATCTGTTTCAAAATTCAAGGCCTCGCTCGATCGGTGAATTTCTACCGATCGAGCGAGCAACAAATCTTGCTCCTCTATTTAGTACAATAATGGCCTCGCTCGCGACCGATCGAGCGAGCCTAAAATGCAGAAACTTTTGCTGCTAAAATTCTGCTGTCAAAACTTGAAAACAAATCACATAAACTGATATACATGATACAAAATTAAATACATGTCATCTTATAACCTCTTACAAGCTTCTAAACATCATATACATAAACTAGCATGTGTTCAAACCACAATATACAAAGTTCTTGTATCCTTTCTAGCATGGTTTAACAACTCAAAATACATGTCTTGCTACTAAAACCCGTGTCCTCACTTGCTATGCTTCTATCTTGAGCTATCCTTGTCTTTTCTGACTAGCTCCTGCCCCACCTATTGCCATGCACACATACAAAACAAAGCAATAGCCGGATAACTCCGGTGAGAATAAAATCCCAGTATAAACAACATAACATGAAATAAAGATAGCATCTCATCTAATGCTATAACATACATGCAATGCATGTTTAAAGAATAGGCTATCAAAACTGCTATCAAAGGCTTGGTTCTTTGGGATCCCGAGGAATAAAATAACTATCAAACCACCGACACTCCCAATCGAGGTGGCATCAAGTATTTTAATCCTCTGACTTTGGTGCAATTATAGAGAGTCTTCTGGCTCTGAAAGCGAAGGCTGCAATCCATGCCACTCAACTACAATCCGCCAAACGTTATATGCACTCTAGGCTTTGAACCCTCTGTGCTTATTAGGCTGGAGTTCAAGATGAATGCAACATATACTGTATGCATTAAAGCTATAAAACATCTTGAACAACTAATCATATAAGCAAGCAAAGCAAGTAAAACATCTAATCACATAAAACATATAAACAATTAAGTATGTGATTAACAAGGGAATACTCGAAACGATAGCTATTTCGAGTGTTCTATCCCATCTGGATTAGCTGTCATTTATACCTTTCAATAACACTTCTGAAAGTACTTCAAGTCTGCAAAGACATCAATGATAAAGCATATCAAACGGTTGCTCAAGTTCTCAACTCAAACTCAAATACAATGCTAGCAAACCTTGCTTCAACTTCTTCTCGTTGCGACTCGGCACTCTCGATTCGTAAATCTTCGATTGAAAGCTGAGAAATAACATGTCAAAGAGCTAACAAGATCAGATGCAACTCAAACCATGCTTCTTTGAATCAAGAATATCAAAGTCTTGACATTTTACGAATCGACGGCGTAACGGCTACAAACCGGCAATCCAAACAATATCCAAAACAAGATATCAATCCCAACAACTCATTATATCAACTCAATCCCATCAAAAACATCATATTCAGATAAGGTAGGGTTCTAATTTAGCTTGCTAAAATCATATAAAATCCGAACGATAGTCTTTTCTGAACCGTCTGCGAATACACGATCGGTACAGCTGATATACGCATATATCTTACAATCATAAATTTCCATCTTCAACATAAAAATAAAATCTGAGAAAAGTGAATGAAACTTGTACCAAATCGAAGGTCTCGAAGCGGTGATCGCATATATATATTTATCTGAAATTTCTGACAACCGAAGCGCGAGTTATCGAAGCTTTTACGGGATGAAAATGGTGTCTTGGGGGTTTCAGCCGTTTTCTGACTCTTCTTCCTTTCCTTTGCTGATAACACACGTTGGAATCAGATATATTAAAGGTAAGTTGAGATATATATTAGCCAAATTGCAGTTTAGTCCCTGAACTTTTGGCTAATTGCAATTCAGTCCCCGAAAAAGTGATTTAATTCAATTTCAATCCTTTTCAATTTAAGAATATTAGAATTTAATTCTAAACTCTAAATATTCCCAAATTAAATATTCTCGAATTAAAATTAAATAATATCGGGCCTTACACTACCCGTCGGGATCCCGAACATTCGGGATCCCGAATAGTCGGGTCCCGAAATGTTTCGAGTACGGGATCGGGAGAAAAAAAGTTTCCCGATTCTTTTCAGGACGGGAGTTGAGTTGGGGGTTTACGGAACAGGTTCCAACCCTATTCCACCCCTACTCTATATATCAAATAGATTATGCATGCATCTATGTAAATTTAAAAATTTAAAAATAAAACATATAATTTAAATATTCAAAACATGGATGTGTAAGAGCATCATTTTTACAACTCTTCGATTTTTGGTGACATCCACTAACATTTATATATATATATATATATATATATATATATATATATATAATAAACAAAAAATATACTAAAGAAATAAAAATGACATTTTTTCGCCTAAAACAAATTACTTTAAATAATATTATTAATAAAATTTTAAAAACTGAACAAATTTACATTATTATATCTCATACTTGCCTCTTCGATTTCTTTTAATTTGTCTTACTAAAAAACTTATAAATTATGGGATGCTTTTTGAATAGTATTATCAAAAAACATAAAAAAATAACTAAAAAATACATAATTTATTTATTTTTACTATATCTATTAATCTACACATATATATATATATATATATATATATATATCTCTATATATATATAAACAAAAAAAAAATACTAAAAAAACTATGTTTTCCGTCTAAAGTTTATTTCCAAAAGTATTTAGATATATTGTATAAATACAAATAAAAATATGATTTAATTTAAACTTATAGATAAATATAATATTGAAAATTCAAAAAACGATAGATTATTTTATCCAAAAATTTAAAAAATAGATACAAATACGAATGAATTTTAAAGAAAATTTTAAATAGTTTTGTATGTTATCAAAAAAAATACGATTGAATTTCCAATATTTCACATTCAAACTCAATCTTATTAATTTAGTTTTATTTTAATTATTTATTACTAATTTTTAGTACTAATAATAAGTAATAACATAAAAACAAACTCTTGTGCATCAGAATGTAATGCTAGTTTATTTTAATAATTAGATTAGATTAGATTAGATTAGATTTTGAATTGAATACACAAATATATCCGAGCAACGCCAGCCAAGTTCCTTTAGCCCTCTTTGCAAGAAAGAGAATCGTATCTGTCTCTTCGATTCTCATCTATATATTATACGATCTCATTAATTTGCTTAGCAAATCTGAAGCAGAAGAAAGCAAGATTTGCCAAATTCTGCAGCCTCGAGAATCTATCGACATGTCTTCTTCGCGTGACAAGAAACCCTCAAGTAGCCGGGCCGGTGGTATCCGAACCCTCTCCGATTTGAACCGCTCCGCCGCCCATGATTCCGACAGCGATTCCGATGCACCCCAGGAGTATTACACTGGCGGTGAAAAGAGGTTGCTTTTAGCTTGCCCAATTTCTCATCTGAACACAAAACCCTAGACTAATGTTACTTGTATACGCATGATATGATTTCTTTGTTGGTTTTATTTTAAAAAAATTGGGTTTTATTTGAAACGGATTAGATTAGGTCGGGCACTTTCGGCAATTCGATCATTCCATGTTATTATCGTTACTGAGTTCTAGGGTTGATCATCTGATATCACAATCTCGATTTAGTATGGCTTTCTTGTCATTAGAATCATAATTTGTTAGTTTTTTTTTTCCAAGAATAGAAAAAAGGAATCATAATTTGTTGCGACTTAGGGTTGTGGGTGATGATGGACTAGACGAAGTTCTGGTATAGCTTAGGATGATGACATGCACACTTCTCTTCTCCGTTTTGGGTCTTTTTGGCTTTTGGTACTGCTGTATTATTGATTGATCTACTATGTATCGGTGCAAAACACAATCTTCAAGGTTCATACTTTTTCATGCTTATGTTATACACACACACAAAGTCATTCTGTGCTGAGCGGAACTGCTCATTTTCTCTGGCACTCAACATGTGGCCTTTGTGCATATTTGTTTGCCCTTCTATTGTGTTTGGGATTTTTTGTGGGAAGAACACATTGAAACTCTCAGTTATCAGCGAAGAGAGGAATTATAAAGATTAGCCGGCAGTCTTGATGTTATTTTTCATAGCTATATGCTTGAATATTCTGATTGCCAGAGTTGCAAGGTGGCACAGTTTTGTTCGAATTTTCTGATTTTCCATCATTTTCTTGTTTCCACTTTTCTGGCACAGCTTCATGGTTTTTATTCGGCAGGAAGTTTTTTCTTCTGATATCTAATGCGTGATTGATCATCTGACTCGATTATCCTTTTACCTTACAGTGGTATGCTTGTCCAAGATCCATCGAAAGGCCATGACGTGGACTCAATATTTGACCAAGCTAGGCAGGTGGGTGCAGTGCCGGGTTCCTTGGAAAATCTTCAGCCTTCTTCAAGTTCAAGAAGCTTTACTGGGACAGGACGATCTCTCTCAGGCGAAACTGTTCAGGCTGGGCCTCAGCAGCCAGAGTCAGTTGTTCACAACATTGTTTTCTGGAGAAATGGTTTCACCGTTGATGATGGCCCTTTGAGGAGGTTGAATGACCCTCAAAATGCTCCTTTTCTGGAGGTAACAAGAAATGTAAATAAAAAATGGTTTTTCAATTTTCATGTAAAAGAATTAGATCAAAAGAGGAAAATTTTGAGGTATAATATTTGTTTTGTCTCTGCATCCTCCTTTTCTTCCATACCTTTTCACAAATACGTCTTCAGATTTTTTTGTCCCCTCTTCATTGAATATAGAATAGGCAACCATGAATCCACTCAATTCTTGATGTTTATGTTTGGAAGTTGATGGCCTATTGTTGGTTTTGACGATGTCCAAGTGATTCGATGTTGCAGAGTATCAGAAAATCTGAGTGCCCTAAAGAGCTGGAACCTGCTGACAGGAGATCCTCTGTTCATGTTAACCTCATAAGGAGGGAAGAGAACTGCCCCGTGAGTCCAAACTTGACTCGTTTTTGTGTTCCGTTGGCTCCAATACTCTTTTTTATCAACAAGAATGAGTTGCGCGTCTATTTTTCTTTAAGAAAGATTTGTCACTTGTTGTTGATTTAAATTTAGGTGCAAGGAAGAAAGTAAAATAATCAAAGGCCTTGTGATATAATGAAAAAATTAGTAAAATTGTATAACCTGAATCACAAGATGTTCTTGGTTCACTGTCATCTGGAGAATACAATTTCAAGGATTGCTGACCCTCTCCTTCTTTTGTTTGCTATGGTGCAAATCCTGGTAGCCCATCATTTTTTAGTAGGCAAATGCTCAAGTTTTTATGTATTCAGTTATTGCTTATATGAAAGCTTCTTCAGAATAGAAACTTTTACCCGACTCTGTTTGATCTTGGTTCATTACATTTAGAAAAAAACTCCATGTCTACTACCAAACAAAACTTCACTTCAGAACTCTTAGTGGTCTAATTGAACATGAATGAGTTTGCTTTTCCGATTACTGTCCTACTCCTGTTGCATTTGTATGATGTTTCTACACCCTAAAATGCAAATGCATCCGTTCCTCAGAAAGCTAATAAATTGAGGTGGAGTTGTGACAGTTAAGAAGTGGATTCATCAAGTTGAGGATGTAATAAGATGTGAAGACAAAATACAGAACTTAATTCAAGGAAAACACACTTGTCTTTTCATCACCTTGGCCTCAAAGGTGTTTCACTTCAAACTTTGTATTCTTTCTTGAAGCAGAAGCATCATAAGTTCAAATATTTGTGATTGCAGTGTGATGATGTGCATGTAACAACACTCCTTGGAGAAAAGTTGTATAACATTTCTTTTGGTACTTGTAGGAAATAGAGGCACCCCGTGTACCATTTCTAGGTGTCGGAAGAACTCTAGGTAGTAGCTCTGCTACTGAACCAGTTCCTGAGACAACTAGACCTGCTACCCTCCATGGTGCTCCGTCCCCTTCAGCGGGACTTGTGGTGGATAGATCTCAACCATCCACTGCAATTCAACTTAGGCTTGCTGACGGAACCCGTATGGTTGCACACTTCAATCACCACCACACAATAGCTGATATCCGATCCTTTATTGATGCATCTAGGACAGGAGGATCCAGAACATATCAGTTGCAGAGTGTTGGATTTCCTCCGAATATCCTCAGTGATCACTCCCAGACGATTGAACAAGCAGGGTTGTTGAATTCGGTCGTTATTCAGAAATTCTGAATAGCTATTCGAATTCAGTTGTGCCTCTCTCATCTGAAAACTAATGCAAAGATACTTTTAAATATACTGTTCAAATTAAGGTCAGGACTTCGAGTCACCAGGAGGAGCCACACTGTTTCTGGATTTGCATTTGCGCTAATCACTCTGCCATTTTCTTGAACCTGTGTTATTGATATTCTCTGTACAATTTTTATATTTCCAGCGAAGTTATGGTGAAAGTCTTCTACATTATTAACTATTTCCTTATCCTTTCTTGCTGCGAAGACAGGAAGTGTGATGCTTTTGGAATGGGATTAATGTTTTATGATTTTGTCCTTTTTTTCTTTTATGGGTTTGTTATTCTATCTGATTAAATGTTACTTTTAATAATTGTTTTAAGAAGTTAGGATTATTAACCATCAAAGGCGGCCTTCATAATTGTTTTAAGAAGTTAGGATTATTAACCATCAAAGGCGGCCAAGGGCGTAACCAGGATCTCGGCTTTGAGAGGTTTTAAATTTTAAATTGGAATTTGAATTTTATCCGTCTACGCATGTTCATGTATTGCAATATTCTTCATAATAAAATTAATTAAATAACTAATGAGCTGAAATGATCCACCCTGAGCTAGGCCGATACAAGGTCGATCACATCAAGTGCGGATAAAACAATTAAGCCGTGACGTTTTACATGTAGTTTCAAGTTAATTTTTTAATTTGATAACTTTAAGTGCGATGTGTAATCTAATGTGAAAGTCAATATGTGTACGTGGTATTTTTTAAAATTGGGTTAGTCTAATAAAAGAATATCTACGATTTATTTGTACATTTTGTTTTTCTAATTTCACATATTTAAGTATTGTTTCGTCAATTGATTGACTTGATATTATTAAAATTAAATGTTTTTGCTCTAAATTTTTGCAGAATTTAAATTTAACATTGACGCTTCGTCGCGCTTCTAAGAAGATGCTTTAATTTTAATATCTCAAAATTTTGACACTGGAGCTGACTAAGAACATGTTGAATATCAAAGCGATTAGCAAGGCATCTAATCTGGGTGATAGTTTTTCTCCACTCAAATTGGCATAAATCAGAGGAAAAAAGATGGCATGTCGGCCAAAAGAGATACTGATCTCAATTCCTTGAAGATTTTTTTTTATTTTCTTGAAGCTATGGAGGGTTCGATCGACAAGGGCCCCTCCCATTTATGCTAATCATCGATCGACAAAAGAATATTTTGCTTATATCGAGAGAGAGAAGCCAAACACCACCTTACAAGCTAGTGGAGTTTTTGTCTTTTGGGAGTCTTGTCATGCAAAAAGCACACAATAGACCAATGCCCCTTTTCTTAATTGCATAGTCCCGTATGCTACACAATATGCAAATGCCAAAACATCATGCCAAGATGCAATGCAACCACACCAATTACTTTTCCGCCCATTTTAATTTTATTTCTCTTTATCAATAATGAAAATTCATCCATCATCTTTCATAAACTCTGAAAAAGTAATTTCAATCTAGCTAGGAGAACTATGTATATGGTTTCTTTAGAAATGAGCACGGCTTATCAGGTGACGTCTTGTACATCCAATAAATGGATACTACCTCGAATGGTGTTTACATAGATGCTTACGACGTTATTATATCAAGATTCAAGATATATATCTCTCTATGTGCACGCGAGTCATGAGTTGGTAAATACATGAAGAATTTGGTTTGCTTTCAATTTGTACATGATGACTTTAGCTTAACTTTTTATTCAACTCAATAAAAGGGCAATCAGATGGTTCTGCTATTTCTCAGTAAATATGAAACATTGATAAGCAGGACTGAGCCACCAACTATATTACATCTCCAGTAAAATATCTCTTCAACTTATTGTTTTGTACTTCAGAAGAATGTCTGTTCGATATATGTATATATAACACAGTTGTAAAAAGGGATTGATAAAAGAATGATTTTTATGGGCCAATCACATGACCAATAACCATAATGTATGTAATAATTAAACCACATGAAGCTTTTAATATTTACTATCATCATCATTGAAATAAGTGTCCATATATGTATATATAAATTAATTCCCTATAAATCAACTTTTGTTTATATTGGGGCCCTTTATAATAATTATATACTATATAATACCTCATACCTGTATATTATATGTTTCCACCTATCGAGCATGCATCATCCTATTGGAAAGGGTTTTGGCTTTCTCATAATCTCGATAAAAGTGTAGATTTTCCTTGTTAATTTAACTCAAAAGTTTGCTAATTAATACGTATCGAGTACTAATTGTGGTTTACCTAATTGACGGCTTCATTTATTCTGATTATATATATATAATTATTAAAAAAATACAAGAATTTGGATCTCCATTAATTCATGATATAACATCGAAACAGACAAAACATCGATCTTACTGGGTGAGACTCTATGCTTCACCTGGTGGAGCTAAGCCCTTGGATCAAGGGAGGACCCACATGATAACATGTGGGTCTCACATGTTTTCATGTGAGCCCTATTGATCCAAGGGCTATGCTGCACCTCGAGAAGAACTCCAGGTACGTGCAACATAGTCTCACCCGATCTTATTATATCTTTTCAAATATAATTAGTCCAATCTACTTTTTTGTATAAATGAAAATTATCTATGCTATGTAATTGCCAAATCACAATGAAGAACTGTTGAAGAAAATCGAAAATAATATAAAAAATTTTGAAGAACTCGAAGATACGTTTTATAATGTTATCTTTAAGAGATGTTTCTGGATTATAAGAAAATCTCTCACAGGATACAATGAAAAAAATAATCGAAAAAGACATATCTTTGAATCTGATGATGCGACATATATATAGAATTTTATAGACGATTCAGAACAGTTGTATCTTTTCTGAATTGGCATGCATCCGTTCATGAACCAAGGCGTCCACTCGCAAACGGACACAAGTTTTCTGAAGATCATTGTTCGTGCAATCAAATCTCTGAAAATATGAAATTTCATCTGAAAATATTCTAACAAGAACTAATTAAGTGTTTATCAAAATCTTTAATTAAATGTAAATGAATTTATTTTTAGCTACGTATACTGAAATTATGTATAATTGCATAAATTTTGATTGCAAAATCTACTTTTAATTAGGTGTGGCATACATGCATTGCATGTATATAGGCTCTGTTTTAAGGTGATTTCTTTTATTTTCTCAATATATTTGTTGCTGTAATATAATAGTGGCGCAGAGGCAAACTGCGATGGACGTGACACAAAGCAAAATACAAAGTCACAACAAAAACTTTATTGGAAATTTGGAATAAACCCTAGCTACCTAGCTTTCCCTATATCTGATTACGTACAAATAATATGCCCTATATTTTATTTATTTGTTTATATGTGAGTATATTATATATATATATATGTATATATTTATAGACACACATAAGTAGCTGTAAGTTATACACTTTTTAATTCAATTTTTATATAATAATAATTAATAATAAATGTAACATGTATATGTGCGTCTTCAGGTGACGTATATCTAATCCAACCTTATAAAAATCGACTTTAAATAATAAAAAATCTAAGTGCGTAATAATGATGAAACTGAGCGCTGATGCTAACTCTGCCTAAACTTTGTCACTACACAGTTAAAATTCGTAATGCAATCGATTGGGTTATCAAGAACTGACAAACATTTTATAGCAATTTTTCTAAATTTAATTTCATGGCGAATTTCGATCCACGTCTTTGAATAAATTGATCGAAGAAATTTATACGTGAGTTTAGTTTTCAAAATTACATTTAATTTTTGAAATACTTTAAAATATAAAGTTATTTAAAATATATTTTAAACTGAAATATAATTTTTTTTTGAGATATACTGAAATATAATTATGTTAACTAAATTAAAAATTTGCAAGATTTTATTCAAAAAAAAGTTTGCCTTGTCGAACCTCGTAGACATATATCTTACTATATTATTAATGAAAAACATCACTTAGTAACGAAATTAAAATTAATTTGGTAAAATCAAAAACGAAATATTTAAATACTCTTCAAAAATAAAAAATAAAAACAAAATCTTTATCTCTATTTTAAACTTCAATATTTGTCCATGATTTTCTTATTTTTGTGCTTTCATTTTATTTTCAAATTTAAATTTATTTGAACAAAAATATAATATATGTACACAATAAATAATATTCATATTTTAATTACACATGCAACACATGTGGAGGCGCGACTAATATATATATATATATATATATATATATATATATATATATACCTGTTAATTAAAAACAATAGTTGGATTGAGTTCCTTCATCAACCGATGAACAAGGTTTTGTAGATTTTATAAATGTTTATATGCTGAAAATATATCGCTTGACCCGTGATGTGCTTGTGCAATCAACGACGGATCCAAGATTTAATAGATAGATAAGAAAAGTATGAAATTAGATAAATGATTTTTTTGTCGCTATTTTTGTCATTATTTTTAAATTATGAAAAAAAACACATGTTATTTATATCTATTTGACATTTACCTCTCTTAAACGTTGTAACTTTTATATTTGATAAGGATCAAATATACTAAATACTGAAAAAGTGATAATACAAAAATCCCGAGAGAAAAAACACACTATGTAGAACCATGTATGGATTTAATTTTCAGCATAAACATAAAAAACGTTGATATGTAGCTAGCTGTTGACACATTGATGGAAAAAGTCGAAAAGAGATTCCTCGACTCGATGTAATAAGTTTAAAATTAATTGGAGAGTAGTTAGACATTTGGACTGCCCCACAAACTCTCAGTTGTAGTATGTGTTTTCATCATTTCTCGCAGAAAAATTATCGCTTCTTTGGACTCTTTATTATTTAATTATTAAAAATATTTCTTGTTTTTCTAGAAGTTCGAGTTGATACTATAGATAATATATGTTCAATTTCACCTATGAGGCATTTTAAATATGTGGATACATTATACCGAGACTATTGAAAATAATTTTATATGTGATATGGACCATTGAGTAATCTATAGTATCTATATTATTATGAGTGAATTGTCCTAAAATTCTTAATAGTTTTCCTAACTTTATTATAACTCCCTAGTCAAAAGATTATTTACTATAACTTTTTAGGACCATTAAATTTGAATATTTGAATATTTAATTCTTGTACTGGATTTATGCTAATCTATGCTTGAAATCTATAGGTTTTATGCTTAAAATTTAAAGGTTTTATGCTAGAATCTGGAGATTTTGTGCTCATTTGCAGTATAAAGAATTATCCGCAAAATGGTATCAGAGCTTTAGGTGAATTATTCAGACGTAATATTATTCGTTAATTCATGATTTTCTTTGTTGAGGAGAAGATTTTTACAAAAGATGACTTCAAACGAAGGTTTGAATCAAGAAGATTTTATTCATATGAAATCCTATAAACAAGTTAATCTATTCACAATAGATTACTTACAACAGGTTGTGATTAATGCTCTTAATTTTGAAGAGATAAAGAAAAATGATTTCTAACTCTCATTTTTTAGAGATTACCCTAGATTCCTCTAAACTCTCCGGAGATCTTAGAGAAATTCAAAAGACGGTACAATATTACAGCAATCAGCTGTAAGAAATACCTCGGCAAATTGATGAAATCCTTAAGAAACAAGAAGAAATTCTTGAGACTCTAAAGGATCTTCAAAATAAAATCATAAATCTAGAACACACTTCGGGTTCTAGAAAAGGAAATACAGGAAGAATGTTACCACTCTCATTTGGTACCGAACCTTTGTTACATCAGAAAGGTAAAACCAAAATGGTTCAAAAACCTTTAAACAATGATAAAATGATGATTAATCTTATAAAAGCAGTATCAGAAAAAAAAACACTATCTGACGACTACTTTAGAAAGATTAAATCTCGAGGATCTACAAGATCTTGCGGATTCTTTTGCGAATCTCAAAGTAGTAGATCTAAAAATGAATTCCCCTGAGGGTGAACAACCCATAGGGAATCCCCCAAAATATGTGTTTAAAACAGAAGAACCGCATAGTGAGTTCCAGGTTGGAGAAAATTCACGTACATCCAGCAGGAACCAGATCAAGAAGGAGTAAAATCTCACTCCATCAAACTCCTTACGTAAAAACTGTTTTAGATCCAATACATCCTTACGGGGTTATGTTAAACCTTGATGTTTTGGACTTAAAAAACAGAGAAGATCTTATAGATGATTGGACGTCAACTATGAGAATAGCATCAGGGACATTAGATCTCAATAAAGAAGGATTCATTAAACTTTTAAAAATGAGTCTAATGGGATCTGTTAAGATCGCATGGGAGATGACTATGCCAGAAACTAAAGAATCAATCCTAGCAGGAGAATCCCTCAGGGAGATTGGAAAAAGAAGGGCCAATTTAAAGCACAATTCATAGGGGTAGACTATTTCAATAATCAAGATACTGAGAAAAAGAGAAGATATACTCAAACTCTTTATAGCCTCGAGTTACATGATATATGTTTAGTTGATGAATACATTATGTTATTCACTAAATATAGATAGAATTCGGGAGTCGAGGAAAATATAGCTATTCAGCTATTTTTCGCAAAAATGCCAAGTCCCTGGAGAGAAATGTTGATCAAAGAATATGTTCCAGGTAATCTTGATATATTGGCAAGACGTGCCTCCTTTTTGAAAGGAAAATTAGCAGAATGGTGTCATATGGCAGCATTACAGAAGAACTACAAGAAAATAAGGGGTATAGATAAGCGTACACCTTTGTGTTGTAGAGAAAATGATCTTCCAACGATCATTGGAAAGAGATCACAAGGATTTAAAAGAAAGAAATTCAGAAATAATCTCTATAATAAAAGAATGAAAAGTTCTTGAAACATTTTGGTCCAAACAAAAGGCCAGATCCTATAGATCGGGTAGAAGAAGTGGACCTACAAGAACATCCCTAACAACATGTTGGAAAACTGTGTTCAGATCAATTAGAATTGATACCCGGTGCAGCGGGCTGCCCGAGATTGGGCAGCGACGATCGCTGCCCTGGGCAGCGCCGTGCACTGCCCTGGGCAGCGATCACATCGCTGCCCGTGTTTTGCCCGTCAAAATTTTGATTTTAAAAAAATTTGTTTTGTTTCAAAAACCGAGGCTTAAAAATTTTGTACAATCGATTAATTTAATCGTTTGATCTGAGTAACCTGTCTCTGATACCACTGTTGGAAAACTGTGTTCAGATCAATTAGAATTGATACCCGGTGCAGCGGAAGTTTAAAAATTTTATTTTTCTAATATGGAACGATTCCATATCTGGGTATCAAAACCTTTTACGATTAAATTTATTCAAGTAAAATAAATAATCACAATTAAATATTTTACCTTGTCAAGCAAAGGCTTGATTGTGGACTCCAACAGAATTTAATCTGCTTTTCTTGTAAATCCCGGGAACTGATGGCGTCGCGATCTTTCTCCGGAATTAGGTCCACGAATGAAAAACAGAAACCCTCTGATTGACTGCACTAGAAATCAATCAGAAGTTTGCGTAAAGAATAAACATATATGATCTGTTAATTCAGAATTATAATTTTTCACAAAAATCACAAGACTGAATTTTCTCCGAAAAGGGACAGAAGATTTCGAAAATCCTCTTGAAATATTTTGTAGTGTATTCGAAAATTCTAATAATGAATTGCATGTAATTTTCGAACAGTGCACATATATTTATAGATAATTTCTAGACTAGATTAAGTTATAATTGTATCAGGACTTCAACTCCTTAAAGCCCACAATCCATAACTTAAGCCCAATAAGCCAAGCCTGTTGTTATAGAAATTAATATAAAATTCATCGTGACTCCGATTGATAAACTGATTTTACCAATGTGCACAGAAACCATTTCTGCATCTTTTAAAGTCAAGATAATTTTTCTGAATCCGAATTCAGTGATTTCCAAAAATGTTCATCCCTATGTCATTTTAGGAAATCACACTCCCTTTAGTTAAGAAGTCCAACTTCTCTTTCATTAAATTTAACTCTTTAAATTTAACTATCTCTACGGGGTTTTAGTAATCCATTACTTGTGTAACCCTCAATGGTTCAGAAATACAGCTAGCCGTGGGCTCACAACTCCTTGTGACTCGGAACAACAATTTCCGACTTACCCATCGAATCATGGTAAGAGCGCCTAGAAACATCGCCCCATGATTCCCTAGGTATTACTGATAGTGCCTGTAAGAACCAGTAGATTTTGGTTAGCGTACAGTACGGTCCCTTCATCCATATATCCCGATCGAATCAACAACCATTGGTGCATCGAGAGTCGTTCGAGATTCGATAACTATGCATAACATCTTGGAGATCAAATAGTGACATCGCATGTGTTACTAGGAAAACCCATTAACCTAAAACACATCATGTACTCTGGCCAGAGATTCGTCACACTAATATGTCCTTAGATCGCATAGGATATCCACACTCGCAAGTATGTGGTGAATCCTTGACAACAAAGCATCGACTCCTATATGTGTCGTAACTGTACCCAATCCCGACACCTGATGACCCCAATAGAGTCGGTAAACGAGTCAAAGTACAGTACTAGCATATAGAGTCTCAATGATGTTTCAAGTAATAAGGACTAATGGTGTACAACTAAAACCGCGGACTTTATCCACTCGATAAGTGATAACCACTTGGAAAGTCCGAATAGGGTAGTTCGATCATTCATCATATGAATATCCATTTGCATGCTTTGAACATCTCTATGTTCCATACCAATGAAACGTGGTACTCGGCATCGCAAATGCTAGTCTCAATCTCGAGCGATCCTTATCCTTATTTGTGGATGGCTCAATTGACTAGGAACAGTTTAGAATATACAGTGACTATAAGATGTGTTTCATGATAGCCATCCCCATGTGCTACCACATCTTACATACACTATAGTATATTCAAGGTCTTTATCAAAACAACAATAGTATATCATAATATAACAATATGAAGAAAGATAAAGTCAATGCCATTATAAAAGTGTAAATTATATTAAACAAAAGATTGTTTTACATAGAGTCATAAAAGCCCTTACCCACAAGTTGGCTAACCGGGCACCCACTATTTCACAATAGGCTCATCACAAAGCAGGAAAAGAACACCATCAAGAAGAACTTTCAGAAGAACTCATACAAGAGCAAGTGAAAGTTTCAAGGATTGCAACTGCTGGACATGTGGAGCAAGAGGACATATATCTACAAATTGTCCAGAAAATGAGAAAAAAGGAGTTAAACTCTTTGAAGCAACACCAGATATGGATGATGCGGTCTTCTTTCAAGATCTAGTTCAAGTATATCAATTTGAGGATATCCCCTCAGATGAAAGCATATACGAATAAGAGATATTGTTTAGTCAATAAGTTTCTGAGAATGAATCAGAATCAGAGTAAAGAGGAAGTGTTTCGGAATAAAACACATGAAAGTTTGGCTGGGTTCTTTAGTCAAACCACGATATCTCATAATATGGTCCAAAGGATTATGAGAGAAAATCCAACATTAGAAAAGTATCAAGGATTTTTGGCAGGACAAGTTGAAAGAGTCTTAGGAAACCTAGGGCTAAGACAAAGAAGACATAATTTGATTTATAAGGTATCCAGAAGGGAAATGGCAATCTCTATGGAATTAACCAGTAATCAAATTGAGATGCAGTTAATTCCCTTTAAAGAAATTCGAGAGGAATTACAGAAATTAAAAGCAGAAGTAGCAAAGACAATGTATTGGATTCATATTGGAGCAATCCAGATTATGATCAAAGCTACTTTTAAAGAGGCAATAGATTCACCCATAGATATCGTAGTATGCGATAAAATAATGGAGAATATACAAGATGCAGTTCTAGGAACTATCTCGGGAAATTTGTGTGCAGGAAAAATTGTGGGAGTTATTTATCCAAGAATAGCCTACAATTTAGCTGATAGAGATTTTAGTCGAGCCTTGACGTTGCATCAAAACTTCAAGGAAAAAAGACTAATGAAGGAAGGTAATAGGTCATATTCTATTACGTATCAAATTTCATATGCTCTTTCTAATACTCATCATTCTGAATTATTTATTAGAAATAAGTTCATTGAAATTTCAGAGATCTTTGGGAAAGTTGCTCAAGCAATATACCCGGAAAGAATCGAGTTTCCTTTAATTCAGAAAACAGACATTCAAATTCAAGACAGACCGGTTCTATACAGAGACCTTAAAATATAACCCCTAACTTTATCTTTCCAAGGAGACAGAATGACAAGCAGGAGATGAGACAAATCTCCTATACAAGAAATTCCACCAAAAAAAAAAGAGTTTTATAATAGAAAAACTTAGATCTCCAGAAGGATGGAAAGAAGTGAAAATAGTATTCGAAATTACAAGTCATCGGAACCAATTCCCTTGTAACTCGATTTACTATTTGGAACAACAGGAAAAAGAAACTTACCAAGGAGTGATAAATATTGGAGAATTGGAAGTTCAAATCTGGGGAATTCCAGGAAAAGAAATAGATCAGCTTATTCTTGGTCTAGAATTTCTGGAGGACCATAAACCATGAAAACACCTTGAAAAGGGAATAGAGTTCATGACAAAAAAAAAGACTTGGAGGATTCAATAAAAATTCTACGAAATGGAAAACCAAGAGAATTGGATAAGGGACAATCCCTTAATCAGATTCGAAAACTCTATTCACAAACAGAGGAATAAGCAACTGCTGAAATTAGTAAGTCATGAACATGATTTACTAGAACGCATTGAAGAAGTAGAAAGGTAAATAGTCTTAAGCGGATTACTGAATTACAACACAGTCTGTTAAAAATGGCGGGGCCATTTATTAATCACTTTAAAAAATGACAACAAGTCCTTTCTCCATATACATTTCGATAGGGATGTTGTATGAACAATATAAGGCTGAGTACTTTGTAGCTTATATTGACTGGGGAGCAGGAATTTGTACAGCAAAAAGAGGAGTTTTTCCTGAAGAATGTGAAGAAGAATTGCCAAAAATTGCTGGACGATATTTTTCTCGAAGAATTTTAATTCTTTGCAAAGGAATAAAACAAGCAGATATCCTTATGGGAGGTGCAGGTCAAACACCTTGGTACAAGGTAAAAACACCACCAATCTATTTCCATGATACAGGAGCTGATATTATGTTAGGAAATAACTTCTTACAAATGTTTAAGAAGTACACGCAAGACAATGAGTCAAGAAAACTTATGTTCACTACAATTTGTGATCATAAAATTATCGTTCAAAGACTCAAGGTTGCTTTTTATCGACAATTGCCGATAATATTTCGCAGCCAGCGTGGTGATAAAGAACAACTTTTTCACCCAAAAATGAAAGATCCAAGAAGGTTTGGAGAAACCATATTGAAAATAACAACAGAACAAGAACTCCAAACAGAGGATATGGAGCTTCTCAAGGTTACTCTAAATCACAGAGATATAGAGTTAGAAAATAAGGTATCCCTTGAAGATGTCAAAAAGAGGCTCAAAGAAAGTTACAACGAGCATCCTTTGGCATGATGGGATAGAAATCAACTCAAAGCCAGTCTTACTCTAAAGGAAGGCAAAGAGTATGAATTCGTCAGATATAAGTCTATCCCGATGAACATAACAAATCAAAAGGATATGAGAATGATTATCAAGGAACATTTAGACCTTGGTTTAATCAAAGAAAGAGTTTCACCATATAGCAGCCCAGGTTTTCTGGTTAGAAATCATGGTGAAATAAAAAGAAGAAAACCCAGGCTAGTTATTAACTACCAAGGTATTAATAAAATCCTGGAGTTTGATGGGTATTTCATACCAAGTAGAGAACACCTAATTAGCTGTGTATGAAATGCTAGAGTGTTCTCAAATTTTGATTGTAAGTTTGAATTTTACCAGATTCGAATGGAAGAAGGCAGTAAGAAATTCACAGTCTTCTCTACTCCACAAGGACACTATATTTGGAAAGTTATGCCTATGGGATTGGCTAATGCACCCCAGATATTTCAAAGAAATATGGATAACATTTTTAAAGATTATTTCAACTTTATGTTTGTTTATATTGATGATATTCTGATAGCATCAAAAAACATAGACGAACACGTTAAACACTTAGAGATTTTCTCTAAAATTTGTAAACAAGGACTGGTCTTATCTGAAAAGAAAGTAGTCATAGCAACAAGGAAAATTGAATTCCTTGGTATTGAGATTGATGAAACTGGAATAATTCTGCAACCCCATATTGTGGAAAAGGTAAAGAATTTTTCAGATACACTCAAAGACGTAAAACAACTCCAGAGTTTTCTTGGAGTAGTTAATTTTGCAGGGATGCTCATTAACAACCTAGCAATGTACAGAAAGGTATTCAGTCCTTTGTTAAAAAAGGATGCTAGGTTTATATGGACCGATGACCATACTAAAGAGGTAAACCAATTAAAAGAGATATGTAAGAATCTCCAAAAAATGGCTATACCCGTAGATGAAGATGATCTGGTATTATTCACGGATGCCAGTGACGATTGGTGGACAGCAGTCCTTACCAAGATCACTCCAGATGGGGAAATACCATGCAGATACTGTAGTCTGTAGCGGTGTTTTTTCAGAATCAGAGGCCATCAGATGACATATCAACGAAAAGGAATTTTATGCAGTTAAAAGGGCTTTTGAAAAATGGCCATTATTTTTACTTGCTAAAAAATTCACTCTGAAGGTTGATAACACCCAGGTAAAAGCTTTTCTAAGAAATAAAATTGAATCTAAACCTGAAAAAATTAAGATGGCAAGCATTATGTCAAAATTATATTTTTGATATTGTTATTATTAAATCTCATGAAAATATTCTTGCAGATTTTTTAACAAGAGATGGAAGCCAGTGACGTGGATTCCATCATGAAAATGCAGAGGCATATCAGGGAACACCTTGGGTTGCTTCAAACCGAGTTCAACCAGTTAGCCATTAATGCTGAAATGGTCGGCAGGTTACAACAAGCTGATCGGATTAAAGTATCTAATTGAATTACAGGATGTATGCAAGCTCAAACACAACTATGGGCTGCTATTCAAGGGCCAATTGTGAAGGCTATAGAGAAACCATTGGTTTCTCATAAACAAGATATGATAAAACCATTGGTTTTACAAAAACAAGAATTACAACTACCGGTTGGGAAACAAGATGTTGAGGAAGCTAAAACTCAAGAAACAAGTGCTAATCTATCATCAGCTTTTGATGATCAAGATGAAGCAACAATTGATGAGGATTCTTCATCAAGTCAACCCTCCGCCTCTGGGGTAAAAAAAAAAGAGATCAATCTTAGACCCAACACTGACAAGGGCAAAGATCGATACTAAACAAGCTATTATTTCTCCATTTCAGGTTTATCAACAAAGGTGGGAGAAATTAAGTACAAGAAGTGAAATTAACCCTAACACTTGTAGGGTTGATGTGGCAGGAATATATCCAAGGGTTTGGCTAAAAAACAATGTCAATCCTAAGGATGTAAAGCTCTGGTATGAATTTGGAGCCTTGGCCTCAGTTTATACAACGTCACCAAGCTTTTCGGAGATATCACAGTTACCGAAATGGATTCAGAAGCAATCCAAGAAACATGGGCAAATAACGACCATTTGTCCAGAGAAGATGTAACATCCGGTATTTTCAGTACGTAAATCCGCATGCATAATTAGGAATTTAATTAATTTAAAATTTTAGATTTATGGGTTAAATAATTATGTGAATTATCTGTGCTTATTTAAATGATTTTTTTTAAGTATTTAACCCATAAATAGAGATTTTCCTAATTTATGATATTGTATTATTTTATCGCGTTGACGAGACCGTGGACGGACGAGATGACAACTTTCTACCCAAATTATTTTATGAGTCTTTTAGGAGCCCGAAAATATTATTTTGAGTTTTATTTCCTCAAAATTATCAGTATTTAATTTTATATAATTTTAGGAGTCCATTTTTACCCAAATTAAGCCAAAATAATGACTTTTAATTATCTTTAAAATTCCCTTAATATAATATTTCGGGATTTTTATGTTTATTATGATATCTATTATTTTTTTTTAAAGCCTAGATATATTTTTATTTATGTCATTATCTTGAAAGTTATTCCCTATCTACCCCAAGGCCCACCCTCACACGCTCAAATCACTTCTCCCTCACCCTAGCCGTCTCCCTCACCTCTCCATTCTTTTCCATCAACAGCAACATCAAGGAGGAAGCCATAGACCTTTATTTTTGAAGCTTTTACGAAGGTTGCTCGTCGTAGTCGTCCGGAATCGTCTTCACGTTCTTCCCATCTACTTTCTATGATTTAAAGGCATGTTTTTCTTCCCTTTTTAAGCACCATATCAATATGTATTATGTAGGTGTTGTGTACGTGTCGAAATCCTCAAATATTTTCAGATTTTAAATGGTATCGTTTGATGTTTGCACCTTGTTTATGTGTTTTGTCATCATCTCACATTTTTTATTTAGCATGGGTGTGCATGGCTGCTCGGCCAAGACTCATGGGTGTCCTAGGGTCCCTAGACTTGGGCTAGTTGATCGGTTAAGGTTGGAGAAGGGCTGGAACGAAGCAAATCGAATTCTGTCATGGGTGGCTCGCGCAGGTTCGGTTCGCGCAGGTTTTGGGGCTGTGGGAGAATGCTTTGTTATCCCTCCTCAGGCCATGGTTTAGAGTGAGGCTTGAAGGGTTAGAACCCCCTTGATGTTGGATAAGATTGAGAAGTGGTTTCACAAAAAAATATGGTTGGAGTAGGGAGAACGATCGAATTTACGGCAGCCGCTCAGGGCTGGGCGCGAGCTGGGGGACAGCCTGTTGCAAGGCTTCGTTCTCCTTCCTCGGACCACGGTTTGGGCTGTTTCTTGGCTTGATGGAAACTTCTAGATGTGTGCTAGATCCTAGGTGTGGTTCTCCGGCCTGTGGGTGGCCGGAGCAGGGCGGCCGCCGGTGTTCTTTGCAGCTGCTCGCGGCCAAGGGCTGTGCAAGAGGGGGGAAACGGGTTTTGGGTTTCAAGGTGGGTCCGAGTCGAGTCATAGGTTTGGGTCGGGGTCAGTAAGTCATGGGTCATGTTAGTTGGGTCCGAGTTCGGGTTAAGTTAGTAGGGCTCGGGTATTTTTATTTTTAAGTTTTAAGTTTAATTAAGGGTTAAATGGGCTTAATTAAATCTCAAAATTTGATTGGGCTCCATTTAATTATTTGGGTTGAATTTAATTGTTATTGGGTTTAATTAAATTAAATTAAGTTAGCCCAATAATTTTATCGGCTTGGGAGCCCATGGAAGTTATTGGGCCAGTTTTTGGGCTTTTGGGCCCATTGAGCCAGAATAGGTTGTTATTGGGCCAGTAATGCATTAATGGGCTTGAATAAATTAATTGAGCTTAGAAATGTATTTTTGGGCTTAAGTATGTTAATGGGCCAGTCTCAGTGTTAATGGGCCAGAATTTAAGAAAAACGGCTTGAGTGTTAAGGCCAGCAGTTCAGTACAAACCATGAGAAATTGCATGTGTCCTAATTATATATTTAATTATTTTATGCATGAAAGTTATTTTAGTATTTATATGTTAGTATAAAAATTAAATTAAATATATATATGAAGAACACACATTTTTATTTAAGTACATGCATTCATGAAATAATTTTATGGCATGATTTTATGTTTAAGGTTGAGCAAGAAAATAATTTTATGTTGGAAGTTGATGTAGTGTGACAATTTAAGGGGGACAAGTCCCCACATGTTAAGGGCAGTTTACTGTCAATTTCAGGGTAGTTTACTACCAATTTTCAGGGTGATTCGTCACCGCCACGTACGTTGGTTTAAGAGACTGATCAGTCGAACTATGTCAGTTAAGGTTACACTATGGATACAACCATGCGATGTTAGAAAAATGTATGCTCAACAATATTTCAGTATGTATTATATGATTATAGTTAAGATCAGTTTTTAAGCAAGATGTTATGATTCATGATTTTTAGCATGCTCATTCATGTGTATGTTATGTATTAGTATTCCAGTGATTTAAATTATTTTAAACCCTTGTTATGTTAGCATATTGGGCCTCTAGGCTCACTACACTTATATGATGCAAGTGAGTACGTAGAGAAAGTTGTAGTTCCTATCGGTGGTGAGGACGTATGAGCGGACAGACAGTGATCCCCCGTGACCGTCGGCTGAGTCCTTATGAACATTTTAAGAATGTTAAACTCTTTTTCTTATTTTTTCTTTTATGTCTTTTCAGTGATGAATTTTAGTACTACTTTTATTAAATAATAATTTTATTGCGTGCAAACTTTTAAGTGGATTGTTTGACAGTATTTTATTTAAGTTTGACTCAGATATTTAAGTAAAAATGTTGCATTTTATTTATGTTATTTCTAAATCTATTTATTTTGTGCATATATGTATGGGCATGTATGTACATTTATTTTACTTAGTATTATTTTAAAAAAAAAAAAATTTCCGCATATATTATTTTAGAATGTTTGGGTCGTTTCAGAAGATGTGCTTGAGTTATACTTTTTCAGCGCAGCTCCAGAACCAACAGTGAAAGGATCACACGAACCCTTTCATTTCATCAAGCTAAGGAGACCTGATATAAATAGTCACAAATTTATCAAGGATCCTAAAAATGAATAAATACCCTTAGTGTCCACTTTCGGGGAAAATGAGATCTCAACCAGAAGGGCATGGGGTATTTGGGTCTGTCTTACTGAGATGGAAAAAGTCAAGTTTCCATTTAAATTTTATCAGAATTCTGTGAATGGATCGTTCCTGTTAAACACAATGACAGGAAAAACTACATCCTTTGCGGAATAACTCTTTGAAAAGAAAAGAAATCTTTTGTAGAACAACAAGCTGTCGGGGAGTAAAGAAACTCGCCGAAAATTTTGTAACATGACTCATATTGGACGATGGTCAGAGAATATCTGCCCAGAATGCCCAAATCAGAAGGAGCCAGAATTTGGAAAAACCTTTAGACCCCGAACGGATCGAAAGGATTTCTCCGAGACAAGAAAAGGTGGACAAGGACCACTGAAGATGCGTTTTCATAGGGGCCAACTTCAAAAACAAAAGATGGCCCGACAACAATAAAGCAGACATGTGAGGAGAAAAAAGTCAAAAGAAAGTGGCAGACATGTGATACCTCCACTAGTAAAAGTTGCCATCAATAATGACATAAAGAATACAAGAGAGCTGTCTCCTCCACTAGTAAAAGATGTCATCAATAATGACATAAAGAAATACAAGACAGATGTAAGATTCCTTGAAGTTTCTCGGTGAAACGAGTGGAACCTCAGCTATAAATACAAGCGTTCAAGGAAGCTGAAGATATCGATCATTTCCTTCAGTTTTCTTACAAATAAATTGTTGTAATATTTCTCTTTCTATTGTATTAAGTTTTCTTTCATGTATTTCAAGAACAAAGCTACTATAAGTAGCTAAACAAGTTGTCTTCTCCTCTTCAAATGAGTTGATTTATGTAATAATATTATGTCTGAATAATTTCTTTAAAGCCTCTTGTTCTTTCATGCTCATATTTTATATAATTAAATTTATATACCATACGCCTTAAGGTAGAAAACGAATTAAGGCTGTGCTGGGTGTCGTTGAAGGAGCTTGTGCAGAAACCATTTGTTGCGACTGCGTGGTTGGAGTGTGAGGAGCACTTCGTAAAACTCGGCAGGTATGACCCGACGACATTTTGGTCAAAGAGGTATTTTAATTTAATTAATCTTACGGAAGCATGTTGGACCCTAATTCGGAGTATATCGGTTGGAAACCTTGCGTAACTGATAGTCTTGCATGGCCGGGACTGGTTCGATAGGTTAACAATGTCACGCACAAAGGATTAGTTGCTAATTAATATTTAATTCAAAAATGGGGACCACTAGGGAGTTGAAATAAAGAAAATTGTGGTTAGGGAGTTAAGATAAAGTTTGAAGGGTTGGCAGAGATTTTTAAATCATTTACCCTATTATTATTATATATATTATAAAACATTATACCTCATAGTAACTATTTTTGGTGTTAATATTATCCACTTTTCAAGTTTTTTAAAATTATTTAAATATTTTTTAAATTCATATCTATACTTCTAATTTTTTTAATTGTAATATCATTCTTAATAAAAATAATAATTTTAAAATTCATTAATTCGACAGTTACAAAAATTATCATGTTTAAATAATTATTCTAACTGTACACGCATACAACGCGTGTAGAGAAAAATTAATGATGAATAAACAATAACATTTACTTTTGTTTGATTAATTTTGAGATTGAAATTATGATTCAGTGATGAATTACAATTTCGTCATCCGCCTATATATTTTTTTATGATTAAACTTGATAAATTGAGTAAAAATATATTTTTAATATGAGTATAAAAATAGAAGAAATTGGGATAGAGTTGAATGAATCAACGAAGGGTAGATTAAGATTTCTCTAAAAAATTTCCTCAAACATCATCTCTTGATAGTTTATACATTATGAAATCAACGATGAGAAATCATCTAAAATCAGTAGTAAATTACGGGCCGATAGATTCGAGTAGAATTGCTTTTTGACAAGTAAACAATTGATGAGATTGGATGAAAAAACTTATCACATGATTATCAACCTAAAGTAAACACATCTTCAAAACTCTCACGAAACAATATTTTTCCTTGAATCAATATTGGGAGAAATATTTTCAACCGACTCGATCCAACTTAATTTTAAAAAAAAAAATATTTTTATGTCCAAAAGAAATTTTTCACTGTAATTATGAATCAGATCAACTCATTCCAGAAATATAAATTCATTAGACGTCTCATAGGAAATCTATTCATAAAATATTTGTAGTTGAACTCAAATTTAAGAATTTATTTGATAAATACTATTGAATTAAAATTGTATTTGATATATATAATTCTAGGAAAATTGTAATTTTTGTTCTCTATGGTTTTTTTTTCATTTAACGTCCTGTCACGATTAGGTTTTACTTATATTTCAATTTTTTTTAATTGTAGTTATTTTTTTTATCGAAGTGTTGATGTTACTATTGTACATATATACATCACTTTAGCGTTACGTCTAAAAACTAACTAATTACTTTTTAATTAAAACTAAAATTTTACGATAGTGATGAATAAAATCACAAAAGATAAAATAATAAGACCAAAATTGTAGTTAATTTAATGAAGCATTGAAAAATTATCACAATAGCATACCATACTATCATTGGGAAATATTGAAAAATCAAACCAACGGCAAAAATTATAGTGGAGGTGAGAAAAAATATTAAAATTTTTTTTTTGAAAACGACGCATATATTGTTTTATGGATACGGGCAATTTGAGTTCCAAAATGAAACCAAACAAAGTGCATTATTGTTTTGTCAACTTCCAAATCAAAAAAGCCTTTTGTATATTTGCATTTTGCATCGGCCAGACAAATGGACATCACTGTATTTTCTTTTATTTTTTTTAAAAAAATTTATTTGTAGTTTTAAATGGAATCACTTTATTTCGTGCAATACATTTTTGTCTACTCATCGTTTGGAGAGTAAATGAGACGACGAATCATGCAATAATAAATTGAAAGTTAATGATATTATATATTTTTAAAATTATTCTAATTATTGTTGAGACTATAACATTATATCTTTATCATACGAACACATTTTTATATAAAAAATTAGTGTTCTAAAAAGCTTGTTTAAGCGACGCTGAATCTCACTTAAATTTTAATACGCTTAACCTCGATTAAGCGACCGCTTTTTAAGACAAAAAATTTCATTTATTTTTTAAAATGAAAACATTTTTATAAATATATATTTATAGTTTAGAACATGAATTATCTATTTAATCATATATTTATGGTTAATCTAACATTTTATTTAATGTATGTCTTAAAATAATTAAAATTATAGTAAAAATTAAAAACGTTTTTTTACGCTTAAACTCGTTCTAAGCTTGAAAATTTTGAAGCTTGACCTCTACGCTTCGACACGCTTCATACTTTTTAAAATCTTGATAAAAAAATATGTCCAAAATAGGTATTAAAGCCTTTTGTATTATTTTCGTTAGTAATTTATGCATGTGAAATTTCGCCCTCGTAAATAATTTATATTACATCAAAAAATAAATAAATATTTTTTTAGATTTTTAAATTTAAAAAATAAAGTTAAAAGATGACAATTATAAGTATCAAAAAATAAATAAATTTTATTGAGATATAAAAGAAGATATATTAGTGTCCATCAAAATTCAAAATTTGACCAATGTGATTAATAATTAAGAATGATTCATGCATTATTACATAGTATATTATATCATGTTGCCTTTGGTACCCATGGCAGTCAAAAGGCAAGAGTGGCTAAAATTCATTGTATATGTCGTCTGAGTATAAATTTTATAAAATTTTTTGGTGATATTGTCTTACGAATTAATTTTATGATATAAATTTTTTACTCACTTGACCCATAGAAATTATTTTCTATGCCAAACATATTATATTTCACTTTATATATGAGTCAATCGACGAATCTAACCTAATGAATAAAATATCCAAATATAGAATTAATTATACTTTGTTTTTCCACTTTATCATTTTTGTTAACTAAAGTGTTCTCGTCCAAATACAGCACAATAAAAACATGTTAAATCGCAATGGATCTCATTTTCCTCCAAAATCAAAAAGACAAAGTGCTACTACAACATCAAGTATATATATCAAGTACTGTGGTGCGCAGATTCATTTATCAATGTCTCTTGTTAAGGATTTTAGAAGCTTCTGTACATTATTACTCAATCTTGCACCTTATTTGGTGCTCATGTTTCGGCTAAAAGGAAGATGCATGACGTTCTGTATCCAAAACAAATTAACAGGCAAACTATCCAGATGACATAATATGCAAAGACGATTAATCAATCAATGTCTAATTGCTAGATATGAGTTAGATATTATATGAATATATGTTAATTATCCATGTATATCCGATACAATGAAATTAAAATTTAGGTAGAAAAAGATGTAAAATGAGATGTAGGCAAAATGTAGGCAAGAATAAATATAATTAGTGAGTGGAGAAATAAATATATAGCTCAAATACGAGATGATTGATTTATGTATATCAGCTGAATAGCAGAGGAATGGTGATTTCTTGCCCCGGAAACCAAACCCTACTTCTCCTCTCCCTTATCATCTGTCACTACAAATACAAACACTCAAATTACACCTTGATTTGATCTTTCATCTCCCCACTATTTTTAACCTTTGTCCCCTTAGCTTCTCTATAACATAAGCAACAAAGCTTTGCTTCACACTCTCTCTTTCTCTCTCTAGTTTGCCAGTAATGGCAGTGGCTCAGTGTCAGTGCAAGAAAAAGAGGGCGAGAGTTTTCATTGGGAAGGTAAAAGCTTTTGCTCGATAACCCTCTAAAATAAATACACTCAATCTTGCCCCTTCCATGAACACACACACAGTGGTGTCTCTTTCTCCCCTGCAAAGCACAGCGTGCACTCTGCAAAAACACTCTCTCTCTCTCTCCAATATTCATCAGTGAGTTCCTTTCTTTAACTCATTTTGTTGTGTCTGTGCAGAAGCAGCAGAAGAAGGGAGATTTTAATGCTTGTGTTTGTGTGTGTGTAAATTAAAGAACCAGAAGGAAACATAAAACGCGAAAAACCCATTTCCAAAGGATAAAGATAACCTGGGCAGGCTACTTTCTCAGACCCATATCCAAAACCCAAAGATTTTGAAAACCCACCCCACCCCACCCCTTCATCCACTGATCACTGCAGACTCTACTAACACACTGTTTGGGATTTTATGTAAAAAAGCTGAAACCTTTAGCATAAAACTCGGGAGGAAATTGCGTGAGATATAACACAAAAGATGGCTTGATGAACTAGATATAAAATCTTGGTGGAGGGTTTCCTGCAGGAGTACTGGAAATAGAGAGAAAAAAAAATGGAAGCTGGCGGTGGCGGTGGCGGTGGCGGTGGCGGTGGCGGCAGTAGTTTGATGGGTTTTGGAGAAAACAGTCATGGACTGAGTCCTATGTTAATGATGCCTCCAACAGTAGACATCAACATTAATAACCTATTTCTTCCTCCCGCTAATCACCAAGATCTCATTAATCGACAAGGAGGCTTAGCTGTAGATGTTAGTTCGTCTATGATGCTCGGGGAACATCATAACAACAGCAACAATATGAGTACAAGCACTGGCTATTATTTAATGGAGAATACTAATGATGGCTCTGTGAAGGCCAAGATCATGGCACATCCTTACTACCACCGCCTCCTGGCTGCCTATGTTAACTGTCAAAAGGTATACTATAGATAATTTACTCTTGTTTTTTTTTTTAAAAAAAAAAACATGAATCTTGAAATTTGAAACCAGAAAGAACCCTTTTGTAAAAAAGTGAGCTTTTCACTGGAACTGACTGTTGATATATATATATATACCAGATCGGAGCTCCGCCGGAAGTGGTGGCGAGACTGGAAGAAGCCTGCGCATCCGCGGCTGCGCTGGGGAGACAAGGCACAAGCTGCGTGGGGGAAGATCCGGCGCTGGACCAATTCATGGAGGCCTACTGTGAAATGCTGGCCAAGTATGAGCAAGAACTGTCGAAACCCTTCAAGGAAGCTATGCTTTTTCTCTCAAGAATCGAGTGCCAGTTCAAATCTCTCTCTCTATCTCCTATGGATTCTGGTTATAGATCAAAACCCTTATCTCTCCCTTCTCCACCCCTTTTTATCTTCTAGTTTCATCGATCCTTTGGAAGCATTGCATTTATTCTTTGATAGATTTCACTGTTAATATGAGGTAGATTACTGCTTCGTTTTGTGTTTTATGTAACAATAAATGCCTGCATGTGCATGATTCCTAGGAAATGAACACTTCGATTTACTATACCAAGAGTGTTTAGTTTCCTTCATGTAACAGTTGCTTGATCAGTGAATTTAATCGCTGTTTCTCTTTTGCCATTTATTAATGACTGACCCACGTTTTCTTTTTTTATTATCTGTTCATTCCAAATATGTAAAGCTTGTTTTGTTTATATATCATTGGAAAAATCAATTATACGAATAGTATTTTATCTTTGTTTAATAAGTATTATAATCATATATAAATGTTGCTAGAAGTAGCCAATGAGTATGATCATGAAGGCATCTTAGTAAGAAAAAAAAAAAGAGAAAAAGAAACAAATACTACTAATTTCAGACACATGCCTGTATATTTGAGATAAATGAAAAATAAAATGGAAGCTTCATATTTGAGATGCAGGTAGTAACTAGTTTTCCTCTTCTATATATATGTTTCAATTGGTTATTAATTCTTTCTATAATTTTTGGTGCAAGGGATGTGTGCTTGTATTTGCAGATAAATTGAAAGTTGATCTATGTTATTATTTTTTAGTATGAAAACTCTTTGGCGGTCCTCAATCTGCTAAATTCTGCTTAGTTAGCTGATGAAAGATTGAGTCGGCTGTACTTGAACATGGAAGTATTCTCTTGCATGAACCTTTAAAGTCTTTCATCATGTCCACTGATCAAGTCATAGGAGCATGCTTATTGCTTCTCGGTCGGGATGAAATCGACTGGAATAAGATGGTTATTGCTTTCTCATTAGGCATGATCACAATATATGAATTAACTAACCTTGTGTTGTGACAATTTAAACAAGCAATGATTCAATGTTTCCTGTTGCGTTGATTGTCTAGTGGGGACTATTAGACATGAAGTTTATGCCATAAATTTCATGAGGTGTTCTTAACCGTAATATCCCAATTTTCTGTCACCGTAAAACAATTGCGTGCGCGTGGTGGCCTATTTCGTGGAGTGGATTTCATGTACTTATGAATTTAAATCTCATTCATGTATGCATCATTAGCTCCTAATATTCCTATATTCCCGAACAATTTTTCAGTCGATTGGTATATTTTGTATCCACATCCATAATTTTACTTATTTGGGGCAGTATAACTTGACATTGATTGATCATGGTGTATGATTAAAAGGTTCAAGCTTTAGAGCTAAATCCCTTTTTGGAAACTTTATGCGTGAAAAACAGACTTTGAACCAAAGCCTTTTTATCCTTGCACGGGTTGCATTTTTAACCTGATGTACATTTGCTAGTCCACATATATCTTGAAGAAAGAGAGTATGTCTATCTGCATACAATTGTGGGAGATCATTTATTTTTCATGCTCCTCATTAATTGGATAGTGCTTGAAACACTTTTCAGGCACAAGCCTGTGTTGCATATGCTGTCTATATTAATTTCACAATGTTAATGACTTTATTGTTTGTACTCGACTGCTAAGTGAAGGACAACTCTATATGATGGATACTTTGACTCGGTGATTCTCTTGCAGCTTGTGGCGAAGCAATGGACAGAAATGGTTCCTCGGAGGAAGACTTGGATGCGAACACCAGCACAATTGACCCTCTAGCAGAAGATCATGAACTGAAAGGTCAATTGTTGCGTAAATACAGTGGATACTTGGGGAACCTGAAGCAAGAATTCATGAAGAAAAGAAAGAAAGGAAAGCTGCCTAAAGAAGCCCGGCAACAGTTACTCGACTGGTGGAGCAGGCATTACAAATGGCCATATCCATCGGTATGTATCCATATTCTTTAATCATGTTAGTCGATTTACCCTAATCTCTAAAAAAAAGTTCAAAAATTTCGATGTTTTGAGCTTGGAACTACATGAAATTGCCTTCAATCACATTGCATTTCACATCTGTTTAGTGGAGATCGAGGAGGTTTGATAATCACGACCACTTTAAATCATATAGCAGCATTCTTGTTCTGTATGCTACCAGGAAGCACAGAAGCTGGCGCTTGCTGAATCGACGGGCCTGGATCAGAAGCAGATAAACAACTGGTTTATTAACCAAAGGAAGCGACACTGGAAACCATCCGAAGACATGCAGTTCGTCGTAATGGATGCGATGCATCCACATTTTTACATGGACAATGTCTTGGGCAATCCCTTTCCGACCGACATGTCGGCTACGTTCCTCTGAGAATTGCTACAAGTCTAAGAGAGGATTTTATAATATTGTAAGTATGGTGAACAATGAACCTTTGAATGTAATTTTGGTGGTATATAACTTGTATATGCCCGTGGTGTTATCTATTAGTGTTTGCTTTTGGACACTGTGTGCTTGAATTTACTCTCATCTCTCTTCGTGTTTAATTTATCTGATTTTGACGACTTGTACTTGTGCTATTATAATTTATTTACCATGATTTTTCTTATTATATTGGAGATACTTTACACGAATGAATAATATCGACAATTGATATATTTAAGTTTGACACTATTTTTATGAATTAGTTTTTAGTGCCAATTTAAATAAACTTTTTGTTTAATTTATTAAAAAAACATTATTTTTTAACATCCAGTTAATGTATTTAAGAAGGAATCTACTCTATATATAAATTTTTTATTCACAACTTTTATGAGACTGCGTTTCCTTCAAAAGAATTCTACTTTTTAGATAAAATTTTTATTCACAAAATTGAAAATTTTATGATTATTAAAAATAATAGTTGTGTCTCTACATTTCATTCAGAAGAATTTTATTCACAAATTTTATGATTGTTTTCTTTTTTTTTTGCTCTTCAAAAAAAAATTAAAATCGGTAGTTGTGTTTCTAATTTCCTTAAAATGGGTGGTTGTGACTCAACTCCTCTCTGGATATTTTAACACTTGTTATCATCAAAATTTTAATTTTCTTTTGGAAAATATAATTTTTTGTTTTTATATGTTTGTTTTGAAAGAGTGGGTGCCAAGTGAGCCAACTTGTGGCTATGGGCTTTGATGACTCTTTGTAAAAACAATCTTTTGTTTAATGTAATTTACACTTTTATTAATGGCAATGACTTTATATTACTTCATATTGTTATATTGTGATATACTATTGTTGTTTTGATAAAGACCTTGAATATACCATAGTGTATGTAAGATGTGGTAGAACATGGAGATGTCTATCATGAAATACATCTTATAGTCACTGTATATTCTAAACTGTTCCTAGTCGATTGAGCCGTCCGATAATAAGGATAAGGATCGCTCGAGTTTGAGACTAGCATTTGCGATGCGGAGTACCACGTTTCATTGGTAGGGAACATAGAGATGTTCGAAGCATGCAAATGGATATTCATAGGATGAATAATCGAACTACCCTATCCGGACTTTCCAAGTGGTTATCACTTATCGAGTGAATAAAGTCCGCGGTTTTGGTTGTACACCATTAGTCCTTACGACTTGAAACATCATGGAGACTCTATATGCTAGTGCTGTGCTTTGACTCGTTTACCGACTCTATGGGGGTCATCAGGTGTCGGGATTGGGTACAGCTACGACACATATAGGAGTCGATGCATTGTTGTCAAGGATTCACCACATACTTGCGAGTGTGGATATCCTATGCGATCTGAGGAGATATTAGTGTGACAAATCTCTGGCCAGAGTACTTGATGTGATTTAAGAAATGGTTTCTTAGTAGCACATGCGATGTCACTAATTTGATCTTCAAGATGTATTGCATAGTTATCGAATCTTGAGCGACTCTCGATATACCAATGGTTGTTGATTCGATCGGGATATTTGGATGAAGGGACCGTACTGTACGCTAACCAAAATCTACTGGTTCTTGTAGGCACTATCAGTGATACCTAGGGAATCATGGGGCGATGTTGCTAGGCGCTTTACCATGATTCGTTGGGCAAGTCGGAAAGTGTTGTTCCGAGTCACAAGGAGTTGTGAGCCCACGACTAGCTGTATCCCTGAACCATTGAGGGTCACACAGTGTAATGGAGTTTTAATCCCCGTTGAGATAGTTAAATTTAAAGAGTTAAATTTAATGAATAAAGAAGTTGGACTTCTTAATTAAGAGTAAGGGAGTAGGATTTCCTAAAATGACATAGGGATGGGCATTTTTGGAAACCACTGAATTCGGATTCAGGAAAATTTATTTTGACTTTAAAATGTGCAGAAATGGTTTCTGTGCACATTGGTGAAATCGGTTCATCAATCGGAGTCACGATGAATTTTATATTAATTTCTGAACGTGCGGGCTTTGCTTGTCGGGCCCTAACTTATGACTAATGAGCCCTAAGGTGTTAGTGGCCTGCATTATAAATAAGTTATTGCAGTACAGAAATTAGACATAATAGGTCATTATTGAGAGACAGAAAAATCGAAAAAAACCCTAGCCTCTCTTTCTCTCATTCGGCCGACCCCTCCCCCTCTGCCCGAGAAATTCCGGTCTGTGATTTTTGAATTGCAGTCAGGAATAACGAATCAGATTCGTTTAATCTCTTCGCAGAAAAACTTCTGATAGATTTTCTAGTGCAATCTGTCAGAGGGATTTAAACCTCATTCGTGGACCTGATTGAAGGAGTTCATCGGTTCCAGGGAGAGACAAAAAGAGCAGATTAATTCTGTTGGTGTCAATAATCTCGCTTCGAGATTGAAGGTAAAATTTAATTAATTGTTATTTGAATTTTACACACACAATAATTTAATCGTTGAATGGTTGATACCCACACCATGGAATTGTTCCATGATAAAATTTTTAAACTTCCGCTGCACCGGGTATCAATCGTGATTGATCTGAACGCCAGTTTTCCAACAGTGGTATCAGAGCCAGGTTGCTCAGATCAAACGATTAAATTAATCGATTGTACAAAATTTTTGAATCTCGGTTTTTGGAAAACAAAATAAATATTTTTAAATAAAAAAAAAAAAATTTTTTCGGGGCAAAACCCGGGCAGCGATTGGATCGCTGCCCGGTGGGGCAGCAATTGTTGCTGCCCCGCCGCCCAGGACGGCGACCGTCGCCGCCCAGGGCGGCGCACGGCGCCGCCCAGCGCAGCGCTCGGCGCTGCCCAGGGCGGCGCACAGCGCCGCCCAGGGGCGGCGTTCGGCGCCGCCAGGGCAGCGAGAGTGCTGCCCTAAGGGGGCAGCCGGGCTGCCCCCGGCCCGCGCCCCGGGTGCGGGCCGGCCCGGGAGTGTCCCGGGCGGCCCGCGGGAAAAATTTTATTTTTATTTAAAAATTAATTTTAATGTGTTAAAATTTTATTTTTGGTCCGGTCAAAAATTGTTTTTGATTGGTTCACGAGATTTCGGATCGAATTGTTCGAGTCCGTAAATTTTAAAATTGATTTTTGGATAAATTTGAATTTTTTGGAAAATTTTAATATTTTATCCTTAAATTGAATTTTGAAATCAATTATTTTTGGTACAATTGATGATAAGATATGATCTTATGATATATTAAGTAAAATATGATTTTATCTGTAAAATTGGATTTTATAGATGAAATATGATTTTATTTGATATAGAGATAAAATATGATTTTATATGTAAAATGAGATTTTATATATAAAATATGATTTTATCTTGTTTAAATTTGAATTGCCACTGCATGTTATCCAATAAATTAATTTTGAATTAAATGTTATTGGATAAGGATGATCGATTGCCATGACCAATTTTGTAGGTGTATGTTAGGAATTTACATTTTGTTTTTATTGTTGTTGGTTTTATTAATGGGTCTGGTTTATGGCCCGATATGAATGTCATATGTAATAAAAGTGGGCTTGGTTTATAGCCCGTTCCCACCCCTAAAAATGTATCCCCTACTTGTCATTGTTATTTATTGTAAATACATTAGATTTAGTGGGAGATCAAGATTTGAAAACGGTGGGCCCAGCAGACAATAAAGACTGAAGAAATGTAAATTGGAAGCACATGTAATAGGATTGCATTGCATACTGCATATTACCTAGGATTGGACTAAGACCCGTGATTGGCAACCACGGGTCAATTAGAAATGGAATCGATCATCCTATATAATATTTGATATTATGATTGTATGCATGTTTAGACATAATTGCGTGAATCCGGCAAGCATGCAATAAATTAAAATATGATGAGACAAATATTTTTATAATTAAAAATCCCTCATTTTAAATATGATTTAAAATTGATATCAAGATAAATAAAGGAAATTTAAATTTGTTTTAAATGTTCCTACCTTCCATCAACGGTCAATGTATGTGATGCTACCCGCGGATACGGTCCGGCTCATATTATTGGGGGGGCCCGTCCGTCGGAAAGCTGTACATTGGATCGACAAATGTTGTAAGTTGGGTGGAACTCCCATGGGATCGGCTCATATTATTGGGGGATCCACATGGCGACCGTCCATCACAACTTAATATTGATGGGTCATCTTGACATGTCACTTTAAACGGCGTCATATTATTGGGCCCTTATTGGACATGAGGTAAACACATGGGGGTTGCTTTGGAAGCAATTGGGCTCTACCTCTTGAGAATTATGGTTGGCTGATATTATTCGGGACCATAAGTTTGTCAATTGGACTCCATGTTCTCACTAAGGAAAAAGTTTCCCGTTTTCACCAGAGGGTGGTGAAATCGTTAAAATAGTGGGAGTGAAATTCATAAAATTAAATTCGCTTATTTTATGTCTTAGTAAATTATTTAAACAATCATTGATATATGTCTGTTTTTCTTTTCAGTATTTCATACGATGAATTCGCGTAATCCTTTATTCTCGATCCTCGAACAAAACAAGTTGACTGGCGCCAACTATACGGAATGGTTCCGGAAGTTGAAGATTGTCTTAACTTCGGAGAAAATGCTCTACGTGTTAGAGAAAGCACCTCCGAAGGAAGCACCAGCTGATGTAAGTCCGGAGGAATTGGCCAAGCTTGATGCATGGTGGGACCATGACATCAAGACCAAATGCTATATGCAAGCCTCGATGTCTGATGAACTCCAGAGGCGATTTGAGGACACGGTGAATGCTGCTGACATTCACGCGCAACTCAAGGAACTTTTTGGGGCTCAGTCGAGGGCTGAAAGGTTCGCAACTGTTAAGGAGTTGATGACGTGCCGCATGCGTGAAGGGACTTCGGTCCGTGATCATGGGGTACGAATGATTTGGCTCATACAAAAGTTGGCGACCCTTGATTTGGTGTTGGAGCATGAACTCAATGTGGATTTACTGCTTCTGTCTCTTCCTTCTTCATTTGATGGATTTGTGGTAAATTTTAATATGAACAAGATAGAGGCCACCCTTGAAGAGATGGTCAATATGCTCGTTACATATGAATCCACACTTAAGAAGGATAAGCCCGTTTTCTTGGTGGGCTCCTCATCTTCTGCTAAAAAGGGGCCAAGTATGAAGGGCAAGAAACGTTCTGCCCCACCCAAGAAAATCGAGCCCGAGAAGAAGCAAAAGACAAAGGCTTCAAACAATGGAAAATCCAAGGATGTTTGCCATTACTGCAAGAAGCCGGGACATTGGAAGCGTAACTGCAAGGAATATCTTGAGCAGTTGCGAACTGCAAAGGGTATGTTCTATATTGAAATTAACGTTTCGCTTAACACTACTTCTTGGGTATTGGATACCGGATGTGGATCTCACATTTGCAATGATTTGCAGGTGATGACAAGAAGTCGGAGGCTTAGAATGGGTGAGACCCAGCTGAGGCTCGGAAATGGTTCCAGAGTTGAAGCTACAGCCGTAGGAGACGTTTGTTTAATTTTGCAGAACGGTTTTAAGTTATTATTAAGAGATGTTTTATTTGTTCCGGATTTAATTAAAAACATTATTTCTGTTTCTATGCTAGATAGAGATGGTTATTCTTGCAATTTTGTGAATGGGATTTGCAATATTTACAAGAATGAATGTTTGATTGGAAATGGACAACTTGAAAACGATCTATACAACTTAAAACTAAAAGACGTTCCAATTAATTATTTTGATAAACCGGCTACAACAAACAAAAGGAAAATCGATAGTCAAAACCCGGCAAACCTTTGGCACGCTAGGCTAGGTCATATTTCCTCAAGGAGGATGAACAAGCTAGTGGGAGAGGGCATGTTTGATATGTCTGATATTAACTCTCTACCTACTTGTGAATCCTGCCTAAAAGGAAAAATGACTAAATCTCCTTTTAAGGGGAAACCTGAGCGTAGTCAGAATCTGTTGGATTTGATCCATACAGATGTTTGTGGTCCATTTAGAATAGGGACTCAACATGGCCACACCTACTTCATTACCTTTACTGATGATTATTCAAGGTATGGGTATTTATATTTAATGAAATATAAGTCTGAAGCATTTGAAAAGTTCAAAGAATTCAAGGCTGAAGTAGAAAACAAGCTAGGTAAAAGTATTAAAGCACTTCGATCGGATCGAGGTGGAGAATACTTGAGTACCGAGTTTTTGGACTATCTGAAAGAGAATGGGATTCTCTCTCAGTGGACTCCTCCTATGACACCACAGCTTAATGGTGTATCGGAGCGTCGTAATCGAACTTTGTTGGACATGGTTCGATCTATGATGAGCTTCACTGAGCTTCCACCTTCGTTTTGGGGCTATGCGCTTGAAACGGCGGTATTGTTGTTGAACAACGTCCACACTAAAGCAGTGGACAAAACACCATACGAGTTATGGAATGGCAAAGCTCCTAAGTATTCGTACTTGAGGATTTGGGGATGTCCTGCTTACGTGAAGCAGACAGTGGGAGACAAGTTGGATAGTCGATCCAGCTTATGTTATTTTGTGGGGTATCCGAAAAATTCAATCGGATATTATTTCTATTATCCTGCTGAAACAAAGGTGTTTGTTTCTAGGAATGCCACCTTCTTGGAGAAGGAGTTCTTATTGGTTAAGAAAGGCGAGATGATGGAACTCGAAGAGGTTCGAGAAGAACCCGAAATACAAAATAACGATCCTACACCTCAGGAACCATTGCTGGACACGCCTGAACCTAGAAGATCCGAGAGGACTTCTAGACCTCCTATTCGATATGGTCTTCTTCTTGAAGGGGATCAAGATGAACCCGACATTGGATGTGATCCAAGAAACTTCAAGGAAGCAATTTCTGATGCGGATTCGAATTTATGGCTTGAAGCTATGCAGTCAGAATTGGATTCGATGCATACAAACCAAGTTTGGTCTTTGGTAGATCCTCCCGATGGAATTGTTCCAATAGGGTGTAAATGGATCTACAAAAGAAAGCTTGGGCCTGATGGTAAGGTATTGACCTACAAGGCGCGATTGGTGGCGAAAGGTTATACTCAAAGGCAAGGAGTTGACTATGATGAAACCTTTTCACCAGTTGCTATGTTCAAGTCCATAAGAATCCTTATTGCCATAGCTGCATGGTATGACTATGAGATATGACAAATGGATGTGAAGACTGCTTTTCTTAATGGAGACATTAAGGAGGAAATCTATATGAAGCAGCCTGAAGGGTTCACATCCATGGGAAGCGAGCATAAGGTATGCAAGCTTCAGAGATCAATTTATGGTCTAAAACAAGCATCAAGAAGTTGGAACCAGAAATTTGATGAAACAATAAAAGATTTTGGTTTCATCAAGAACCCGGAGGAACCTTGCGTGTACAAGAAAGTAGTTAAGGATGCGGTGACATTCTTAGTACTTTATGTTGACGACATCCTACTCATTGGGAATGACGTAGGGATGTTGCAGTCAACAAAGATATGGTTATCAGGTAGATTCTCGATGAAGGATTTGGGTGAGGCATCCTACATTCTTGGGATACAGATCTATAGAGATAGATCTAAGAGAATGATAGGACTCACACAATCAACCTACATCGACACCATATTGAAACGGTTTTCAATGGATGGGTCCAAGAGAGGACATCTACCCATGTGTCATGGAGTTTCTCTATCCAAGTCTATGTGTCCCAAGACTGATGCAGAGATAGAGAATATGACACATGTACCATATGCGTCAGCTATAGGTAGTATCATGTATGGGATGATATCTACTAGACCGGATGTAGCATTTGCTCTAAGTGTCACGAGCAGATATCAGTCTAATCCTGGTCAAATGCATTGGAAAGCCGTGAAGGACATTCTTAAGTACTTGCGAAGGACTAAGAATATGTTCATGGTTTATGGAGGACGAGAACTCAAATTGGAAGGCTATACCGACTCTAGCTTCCAAAGTGACGTGGATGACTCGAAGTCAACCTCTGGATTTGTATTCATGCTCAATGGCGGTGCTGTCTCTTGGAAGAGTTCCAAGCAGGACACCACAGCGGATTCCACCACTGAGGCTGAATACATTGCAGCATCAGCTGCTGCTAAAGAGGCCGTTTGGATGAGGAATTTCGTCCAAGAGTTGGGCGTCATTCCTGAATTTGTTGGTCCAGTCCCGGTGTACTGCGACAACACGGGTGCCGTTGCTCAAGCAAAGGAACCAAGGTCTCATCAAAGATCCAAACACGTACTGAGGAAATACCACATCATCCGGGAGATTGTGGAAAGAGGAGACATCACTGTCGAACGAGTGGCCTCTGCAGACAATATCGCTGATCCGCTTACTAAGCCCTTGCCAGGACCATTGTTTGACAAACATCGCGAAGCAATGGGTCTACGTAGTATGACTAGTTGGCTATAGGGCAAGTGGGAGATTGAAAGAGTGGGTGCCCAGTGAGCCAACTTGTGGCTATGGGCTTTGATGACTCTTTGTAAAAACAATCTTTTGTTTAATGTAATTTACACTTTTATTAATGGCAATGACTTTATATTACTTCATATTGTTATATTGTGATATACTATTGTTGTTTTGATAAAGACCTTGAATATACCATAGTGTATGTAAGATGTGGTAGAACATGGATATGTCTATCATGAAATACATCTTATAGTCACTGTATATTCTAAACTGTTCCTAGTCGATTGAGCCGTCCGATAATAAGGATAAGGATCGCTCGAGTTTGAGACTAGCATTTGCGATGCGGAGTACCACGTTTCATTGGTAGGGAACATAGAGATGTTCGAAGCATGCAAATGGATATTCATAGGATGAATAATCGAACTACCCTATCCGGACTTTCCAAGTGGTTATCACTTATCGAGTGGATAAAGTCCGCGGTTTTGGTTGTACACCATTAGTCCTTACGACTTGAAACATCATGGAGACTCTATATGCTAGTGCTGTGCTTTGACTCGTTTACCGACTCTATGGGGGTCATCAGGTGTCGGGATTGGGTACAGCTACGACACATATAGGAGTCGATGCATTGTTGTCAAGGATTCACCACATACTTGCGAGTGTGGATATCCTATGCGATCTGAGGAGATATTAGTGTGACAAATCTCTGGCCAGAGTACTTGATGTGATTTAAGAAATGGTTTCTTAGTAGCACATGCGATGTCACTAATTTGATCTTCAAGATGTATTGCATAGTTATCGAATCTTGAGCGACTCTCGATATACCAATGGTTGTTGATTCGATCGGGATATTTGGATGAAGGGACCGTACTGTACGCTAACCAAAATCTACTGGTTCTTGTAGGCACTATCAGTGATACCTAGGGAATCATGGGGCGATGTTGCTAGGCGCTTTACCATGATTCGTTGGGCAAGTCGGAAAGTGTTGTTCCGAGTCACAAGGAGTTGTGAGCCCACGGCTAGCTGTATCCCTGAACCATTGAGGGTCACACAGTGTAATGGAGTTTTAATCCCCGTTGAGATAGTTAAATTTAAAGAGTTAAATTTAATGAATAAAGAAGTTGGACTTCTTAATTAAGAGTAAGGGAGTAGGATTTCATAAAATGACATAGGGATGGGCATTTTTGGAAACCACTGAATTCGGATTCAGGAAAATTTATTTTGACTTTAAAATGTGCAGAAATGGTTTCTGTGCACATTGGTGAAATCGGTTCATCAATCGGAGTCACGATGAATTTTATATTAATTTCTGAACGTGCGGGCTTTGCTTGTCGGGCCCTAACTTATGACTAATGGGCCCTAAGGTGTTAGTGGCCTGCATTATAAATAAGTTATTGCAGTACAGAAATTAGACATAATAGGTCATTATTGAGAGACAGAAAAATCGAAAAAAACCCTAGCCTCTCTTTCTCTCATTCGGCCGACCCCTCCCCCTCTGCCCGAGAAATTCCGGTCTGTGATTTTTGAATTGCAGTCAGGAATAACGAATCAGATTCGTTTAATCTCTTCGCAGAAAAACTTCTGATAGATTTTCTAGTGCAATCTGTCAGAGGGATTTAAACCTCATTCGTGGACCTGATTGAAGGAGTTCATCGGTTCCAGGGAGAGACAACAAGAGCAGATTAATTCTGTTGGTGTCAATAATCTCGCTTCGAGATTGAAGGTAAAATTTAATTAATTGTTATTTGAATTTTACACACACAATAATTTAATCGTTGAATGGTTGATACCCACACCATGGAATTGTTCCATGATAAAATTTTTAAACTTCCGCTGCACCGGGTATCAACCGTGATTGATCTGAACGCCAGTTTTCCAACATGTTTCTTTATAATTTTGATATTTTATCTAATAAAATTTTAGTTATATTATGTTATCTGGTTTTTTTTTTTGAGACAATTTTAGTCTCTTTTTTGAGTTGGCGCTTATATAAAAAGCATCCCGATAGATGTGACGTTGATATATATAGTATCATGTTATTCATGTCAGCATTCACAATGAAAAAACTAAAATCACCAAAATTTTAAAAAAAATCACACGACTAATAAAATCAAATGACAATTATAAAACCAAAAATGCAATTTTTGTTTGTTACTTGGATGGTAAAAGGAAAAAAAAAAGAATATTATATAATTATTAATTACATCACCGTAACATCACCACAAAACCCTAATATGGTCTCCACACGGTTTGTTCATGCTACCCTGCGGGCAACGTGTAACTCCATGATAGGTCAAAATCAGTGGGTCCCACGTAGAACCCACTGATTTTGACCAATCATGATCCGCCATGCCACCCCCAGGACACTATCCTGGGGTAGCATCGACGTTTCCCTCTCAATTCTCCCTTAAAGATCTTAGTGATTTCTCATTTTTCTTGGGCATAAATATTAAGAGATTCTCTCATTCTTCTTCATTTTTTTCTCAACTCAGGAGATGCTTCATAAAACAAAGATGTTTGAAGCACATTCCCTGCCAACACCTATGCCTACGGGTGCCAAAACCCTACCAATTGAATTAGACGTGTTTGAAGCACATTCCTTGAACGGGAACGGCAGCTGCCGCAACAAAGTTAGGGGTGAAAATGTTGATTAATATAACGCTGTTTTTCTTTAAAATATCGTCGATTTCGCGAACGTCGCAGAACGAAACGACGATTTCACAAATTTTGCCGCTATCGCGGAACGTTTTAGATAATTTTTGGAATTAAAATTTTAGCAAATTATATAATTATTTCTATTTTTATTATAAACATATCCAGCGACAATAACCGCGACCATTCCGTGAAATTCCAATAAAATTGGAATGACAGCCTCCGCGATCGCATCTGTGAACCATGATCTCGCCTATTTGATTTTTCTGGCTCCGTCCCTGCTTGTAACCTACGCAGGGCATTAAGGTCGGTGGGCAATCGGATCGGGTAGTTCGGGTTTCGACCCAACCCAAATCCGATTGAGTGCAAAAATCGGGTAAGTCGGGTTTTTAATCGGGTTCGGGTATTAACCGAACCCGATTAATATTTAGTCAGAACGGTTTCGGGTAGTAAAATGCTACCTGAAATACCTGATCGGGTACCCGACTATCCGAATATTATTACTTTATTTTAAAAATAGAAAAGTTATATGGACTATTGGTTTGGATTTTTTATGGATAAACTCATTATTTTTGGTATAGAAAAATCATAAATCCTATAGCACACTATCCTGAATATGTTGTATGCATGATTCATAAAAAAAAATGACGAGCAACAAGGATAATTAAAGAGATTATGCTTAAAAAACATAGATTTACATTAATACAAAACACCAACATTTTTAATGATTTAGTTAATTAATAGATTTTCAGATGCTTATAGGTTGCCTACACAAAATGGGACAGAAAGTTGAAGTACCAACAATCCATGTTCAAGATTTACAAACTTTTAACCATGACAGAATGAGAAAAGCATGCTACGGTTCATAATACAATATATCAATTAGTTAAAAAATTTTGCATAGCAAAAAATGCCATTATAATTCTTATCTGATGTCCATACCAAAATATGCGCCCAGTTACTGTAAATTACGACATTTTTTTTTTCCATGCGCACATGTTCTGATCACAAATACCACCATGACTATCATCCAAGCCTTACTCTCAAATAGTTGGGTTGACCACATCAAATGCGTAAAAGACCATCAATTTGTTTTTTGTATCCATTTTTTTTAAAAAGCAAGAAACCCAAATCCGAACCGACTTAATCGGATACTTATAAAACACTACCCGACCAATTGGGTATCCGATCTGAACTACCCGAAACCCAAACTACCCCACCTGTGCCCACCCCTAGTAAAAGGGACCAAATTTCGTAAATGAGAACGAGAATTCATGACTCAATCCTAGTGGCAGTTTCAGCATCCTCTAAGGTGGTTTTCTAATCTAAAGGGCTGGCTTTACAGAGCAGCCCACCTATTGGATCCTGCCTCAACCTGTGCGAGGTTAGAGGAGAGTTTGTCAATCAATAGTGTTGTCAATGTGGCCACTGACCACATGGTGTTCCGATTCATTCGGACCCCGACCTTTTTGCTTCTGGGTCGATTGGATTTAATAAACCTATTGGGTCCAATTAAAATGGCCCAAAATTGCGGACTAATACCCAGAAAGAAGCTCAAGTGAGAAAAGCATACCCTTTTCTAGAAATTGAGGCTAAATGGCAGCTATACTCGGAGGAGAACAAGACTTTTCGGACGCCTGATGAGATTGATACCTCCAAGCCTAAATTCTTTGTTTGTTTTCTGGTTTCTTTTGTTTGGTATCATATTGTATGTCCTCGAGATATTTCTCTGTCCAAACCCCTTTGTCATTCACTTAGTTCTCGTTTGGATTTGGTAAACTTTTTTTTAAAAAAATGTTTTTTTAAGCTATAATTTTTGGCTTTTGAAAAAGCTCTAATTTTGACTTAAAAAATATTTTTTAAGCATTTATTTTGCCATTCAAACGCTTTATTAACTAAAAAAACACATTTTTTTTAAAAAAAAATGCTTTTCTAGTCTAGCTTCTCAAACCAAACGGGGTCTTAATATCTTGTTTTTTTACTCTATAAATGCTTGAACAACAGTTTCTCGTCATCCTCATCTTGATCACATAAGATCACCACAGAGCCTAATATGTTTCTCACGCGGTCTGCATCACATTTTTTTTCTTCCAACAAGTGATTTTTCCCACATCATGAAGGCAAATAATTCTTTTGTTCTTAATAAACCAGTTTGACCGTATGTTAGAATGCCGGGCGTAAAAACACCATTTAATATCATTACATGTTTAATCCCATAAGGCATCCCCCTCTAGCAGTGTACCGTATGGGCTGTCTTGACAGAGCAGCAGCTGCCTGTTGGGGTGTGTCAGGCTGAAAAGTTAGCGATGGTGTTCTGAATCATTCGGACCCCGACCTTTTTGCTGCTGGGCTGATTAGATTTAAACCTATTGGGTCGAATTAACTGGCCCATCGAAACTATCTATAAATATCTGTTTTTTTCTTATTCCTTCACCCCACACTTCCAATCCTCATTTCTCGCAGTTAGTTCACTGGAGACCTCGCCAAATGCTCATACAAATACAACCAGCTCCACGGATTCTGTTCTTGGCACCGCCACCTTCGGATTCCCTCCTACGCAGCCGACCGTTATTTCTGCAGTACCGCCGTTATTGCATAGATTCTTGCAGGCTCCGACCATCCAATTGCGTTGGTAATGGTGGTACAAGTGTTCATGGGCTAGTACAAGAAGAAGTTGAGGAAACTAATACCCAGAAAGAAGCTCAAGTGAGAAAAGCATACCCTTTTCTAGAAATTGAGGCTAAATGGCAGCTATATTGGGAGGAGAACAAAACTTTTCGGACGCCTGATGAGATTGATACCTCCAAGCCTAAATTCTATGTTCTCGACATGTTCCCTTATCCGAGGTCACAGTCTTCCACTTTCTTGCATTTTCGGTTTTGTGTTGTTTCGGAAATTTCACGAGCTTTGTTTGTTTCCTGTTTTCTTTTGTTTGGTATCATACTGTATGTCCTCGAGATATTTCTCTGTCCAAACCCCTTGTCATTAACTTAATATCTTGTTTTTTAACTCTATAAATGCTTGAACAACAGTTTCTCGTCATCCTCATCTTGATCACATATTGGTGTTTTCATTTAAAAATTCATCATTTTTTCAGTGGGGCTGGTTTACATGTGGGCCACCCTCTTGGATATACTGCTACTGATATCCTTGCAAGACTTAAACGGATGCAGGGTTTCAATGTGTTGCATCCAATGGGTTGGGATGCATTCGGTTTACCCGCTGAGCAATATGCCATTGAGGTATTTTTTTCCTTCCTGAACATACTTTCTTAGTTGTTTGCTATTAAATTATATCCTTTCCTTTTTAATATTTTAAATGCACTTATGACAGACAGGGACGCACCCAAAATTCACGACACTGAAAAATGTTGATCGATTCCGCTCCCAGGTTACTACCGTTATATCTGATTTATGAAACTTCATTTATGAAACTTGATGTGGTACATATTCTCCAAGGTCTTCAATGTGTGCTGTGTTTCTAGATCATGCAAACATGAGTGATTCATGCTGCTTAATGCCGTTTATCTTGTTTGCTGAGCTAGTGGAGAAAGACCGGATATCTTGTCTTGTAGTGTATTTTTTTGTTGATTCAAGTGCTAATGCAGTAATTTCTGAGATTCTTTGTGGTATTGACTGACCTAGAAAGCAGTGATACAATCCATATCCTCCATGCCAATTGCAACTCTCATGTAAAACTGATTTTATATTCAGACTTAGAATGATTTGAAAACAACATTTTCTTATTCAAAAATTGAAAAAGGTATGACTACAAGACTCGAGGAGAAGTGAAGATTTCATGAGAGGTTTAATTCTTTTTTACTGACTCGTTTTTATTTCAGCTCAAATTGTTAGGCTTCTCATATGACTGGGATCGGGAAATTTCCACCGCAGAGCCCGAATATTATAAATGGACACAGTGGATATTTTTGCAGCTTTTGAAGAGAGGATTGGCATATCAGGTATCAATCTTGTCAAATATTTTGATTTCATCTCGTACAAGATGTGTGGTTTTTATGTTAAACATGTTATGTAGGCTGAAGTTCCTGTCAACTGGTGCCCTGCACTTGGCACTGTACTGGCAAATGAAGAAGTGGTGGATGGTGTAAGTGAGCGTGGTGGTCACCCTGTAATAAGAAAAGTATGTTTTTTTTTCCTTTTCAATTTTTTTCAATTTTATTCTATAATTATGCTGTGTTCTCTTGCAGCATTCTACATTCAACTTTTGCTTTTTCTTCTTTTCATTTGTTAGATGGTTTTATGATTTTACAGTTTGTTTATTACCAAGCAGCCTATGCGGCAATGGATGCTGAAGATCACTGCGTATGCTGACCGCCTTCTTGAAGATTTAGATGATCTTGACTGGCCAGAAAGTGTTAAGGAAATGCAGAGGAACTGGATTGGGAGATCAGAAGGAGCAGAGCTACAATTTCATGTTCTTGATGATAGACCCGAAAGAGATCTTAAAATCACTGTTTATACAACGAGGCCTGACACGATATTTGGGGCGACGTATATCCTCTAATTCATGTCATTTCAAAAGTTTCTTGTGGGACTTACAATGTTTCTAATTGCATTTGTCTTACATTGAAGCTACTTAGTCCTCGCACCAGAACACGTGCTGTTCTCCTCCATTGTATCCAATGCCAAAAGCCAAGATGTATGCCTTTTATTTTTTATTTTCTAGGCGTAGTTCAATGTTTGTGGCATTTCAAAAAAATAATAATCATGACAACAGGTGGAAGAATACATTGAAATGGCCTCTAGAAAGAGTGATCTCGAAAGGACTGCGCTCCAAAAGGAAAAGACCGGGGTCTTCACTGGTTGCTATGCAAGAAATCCAGTTAGTGGCGAGGCTATTCCAATTTGGGTTGCGGATTATGTTTTGGGAAGGTATCCACATTGTTTCTGAAATCTGAGGTGCTCAAGTGACATGTACCGTTTAATTTTTGCAATCCTTGATGAGAATCTACTTCTGTCATCAAGCAGCAAGGAGCTGGAGAATTCTTTCTTGTAAATTAAATGTGTTTTTTCGAATTTGCCTCTATTGATAATTCTGTAGGAAATTATCAAATAATTTTGCAATAAATATACAATGTTTAAAAAATATAATTTTTTTACATGTACATGATCTATGTATGTGTTTGATTAACTAGTTTGTTAATTTTGTGATGATGTGCAAATTTTTGGAGCAGCTATGGCACAGGAGCAATAATGGCTGTACCTGCGCATGATGCACGTGACCAAGAGTTTGCTCTGAAGTACAAGCTTCCAATATATGAGGTAGTGACACCGGGTAACAGCAGTTTCAGTTACATAGAAAAGGCTTACACTGGTGAAGGTACTATCGTAAATTCATCAAGTTCAACGTCAGGGCTTAACATTAATGGTCTAAATAGCAAAGATGCTTCTTCTAGAGTCATTGAGTGGCTTGAAATGACTGGAAATGGGATGAAAAAGGTCAGTCTTTTTTCTTTGTATGGTAGGACTTTTGTTTGGCAATGTCGTCTTTTTCGTAGTTTATATTATTCATTTCTTTTTGTCCAGTAACCAAAATCCATGCTTTTAACAATTTTATGTGCTTTAGGTTAATTATAAGTTAAGGGACTGGCTTTTTGCCAGGCAACGTTATTGGGGAGAGCCTATCCCAGTAATTTTCCCAGATGATACTGGTGAAGTCAAACCTATATCCGAAGCTGAGCTACCTCTTACCCTTCCTGAGTTGGATGATTTTACTCCTACTGGAACAGGGGAGCCACCACTCACAAAGGCTCTCTCTTGGGTATGCTATCTCTTTCTATGACTTTGTGCCAATCAAGTTTGTGGACCGAACAATTCGTATGTTCACTATTTGGTTACTAATTTTGTTTTGTCATTAAGATCACTTGCTACATGACCGCCTAAGAGTTATGAATGAATTTGAGTTTTCTTATTTCAGTCAACTCCTAAAATTTAAACAAAAATTTCATCACTATGTTCTGTAACTTCCTTTCCCCTTTGTGTTTTCTTTATGAAGTAATTGCCTGTGCCTGTTGGTGGATGTGACCCATGTCAGGTAAAAACAATCGATCCTACCTCTGGCAGGCCTGCTCAACGAGAAACAAACACAATGCCGCAGTGGGCTGGCTCTTGCTGGTACATCTTTTTTCCATATATTAAATTCATCTCTCTCTGGGTCCTTTTTTAAATGATGTAAAAAATACTACCAATGACCAATAAATCTGTCATGGACAGTTTGCTGAGATCTAGAGGGTTGGGACAAGACAATTAAATACAAAATACGCAAAAAGTTTAAAAAGCCTCTTTTATTAAAATTTTACACTAGGATGGTCCTTAGTGAAGGCAACTTGCTTGGGCAAGAGGACAATTATACTCTGTTGGGAAATTTTTCTTGCTCCAGGGCCATTATCCTTGAGAGGGTTGATCATTATCTTGTAAAAACTTTGATGTTCTAATCAAGTTGCATTTTTACAGTGTTATTCAGATATTAATCTTTTGTGATTCGGTTCTTAATTTAAAACTCTGGCTGGCTCTGTTTTCCTATTGGAATCTTTATTTATCAATTTTTTGATGTCCAGGTACTATCTGAGGTTTATGGATCCTTCAAATTCCCAGGCATTGGTGGACAAGGAAAAAGAAAAGTAAATTTAACCTCTAGTTTTATTCATCTTTGAAGATTTACCTTGGGTAGCATTGTTTTTCCATTTGATGCTAGGATCTATTATGCTAGTCATAGAATCTATTCACATGCAGGTATTGGAGCCCTGTTGATGTGTATGTTGGTGGTGCTGAGCATGCTGTTCTTCACTTGCTTTATTCTAGATTCTGGCACAAGGTTTGTATTCGAAATTAGGCTCGATTCATATGTACCGATCCTTGTTACTTGTTGTTTTGTGTCTCTTTGAGTTTTATTTCAAATGTACTTTTGTTTTTTTTTTTTCCTATTTGCTTTGTGACATAATGTGGGATACTTTTGCCACAGGTTCTCTTTGATATCGGTGTTGTGTCAACGAAGGAACCTTTTAAATGTGTCATAAACCAGGGAATAATACTCGGTGAAGTGAGTTTAGGTTGCTAAAATCCTGAATGATGCATGTTCGCCAATATAAATTTTTATTGGCTTTACTTGCAGGTCCAATATATGGCATTTAAGGATCCTGATGGGAATTTGGTATCCGCAGACTTGGTCGACCCAATGAGTAAATTCAGTCAAGAAAGCATAACTGAGGACCAGGCATGCCCTTTTGGGATTTCATATTTGTCAGATATCTACATATTTTTCGTCTCATTGACTCATCGTGTTCCAAAATTAAACTTTGTGCGTTGTTAAATTTTAATGACGGGATGCAATTCATCATTCGGTAAAGTTTTCATATTCTTCCGATACAGATTGTAAAGTCTGGTGATTCTTTTGTGCTGAAAGGCAATCCTGGTATCCGCGTAATTGCCCGTGCTTACAAGATGAGTAAAAGTAGGGGAAATGTCATTAATCCTGATGATGTCGTTTCTGAGTATGGTGCAGATTCTCTTCGATTATATGAAATGTTCATGGGTCCATTTAGGTATGCGTTTTTTTTCCTTTGTAATATCTTTTTTTTTTTAACGAAATTATCTTCTGACCCTCTCACTAACTTTTCGTGTTTGCACTTCCAGAGACTCGAAAACATGGAGTACTAGTGGTATCGAAGGTGTTCACCGTTTTCTGGCCAGAGTTTGGAGATTGATTGTTGGTTCACCATCCCCTGATGGAAAATTCAGAGATGGAACAGTTGTTTTTGTTGAGGAACCTACTGTTGAACAACTTAGTGTTCTTCATAGATGTATCAGTAAGGTAATAGTTTCCAGATTATTTAGCTTCTGTTTTCTGTTGATATTCACCTTTGAAATTCGTATTTTGACTGTGATGCCTTCAAGCCAAAAAAATTATTAGATGTAAAATAGAAGTGTTTGATAAGTAGATATATATTATGCGATCAGCTTTCAGGAATAATGAAAATTTAACATACGCATTGCCTCGCCCACCTTAAATGAGCTTGAAAGTACCAAGCTTCTTTAATTATTAAATTTCTGATTTATGAGTGGAAATTTGAATTTATTCTTTTGAATTATTAATGTTTTTTTGGTTGCGAAAGGTAACTGAAGAAATTGAAGGAACACGTTTCAATACTGGAATTTCTGCTATGATGGAATTCACTAACGCGGCATATAAGGTCTCTTTCCACCCCCACCACACGCTAACACACAAATGTTTTTCCCAGTTTAGGTTTTATTTAATTTTATTTATTTTGATTTCTCTTATTTGGAAATCATCTATACTTGCGCATTTGACTCTTCATTGATTGAGTGTGTTACGGAACTGTAGCTTTTCCATAGAAAAATGAGGAACGGCCTTGGTTCCCTGAAGGGTTTTAATTGGAGGAAATCTGGGACTGAATATGTGTCCAACTTTGCTCAAACATTATCATATCGAGCTAGTTCAGCTAATTTGATTGTCGCTGTAAATTGGTCAAGAATTTTCACAGTTTTCTTTTTCTTGTTTTAGTGGGACAAACTACCAAGATCCATTGTGGAAGATTTTGTTTTGTTGCTTTCACCGTATGCACCACACATTGCTGAGGAGCTGTGGTACCGTCTCGGACACTCAAGTTCACTGGCTTACGAGCCTTTCCCCAAGGTATTACTTGTGGTAACAGGTCTCCATTTGAATCTTGCTAGAGGTTCAACACGAAGCGGCTTTATTACCAGATTGATAAGGCTCTGTTTGTGTCAACTACTTTCTACCTGTCTTTCTTATTCGCGAATTTGAAAGTTCATTCCCTCAAATAAGTTAATTTGCGAGGTGGTTTAAGTATCTGGATCATGCTTTGGGTTGAATGCTTGACATTACATAAATAAAGTTAGAAGTATGTACGCTGTTAAAGCAGCGAGCGATGATATAACTGTATATTCTTATCCGTGATTATCACTTGGTAATAATGGCAGGTGAATGCTGCTTTCTTGAAGGAGTCAACTGTGGTGCTACCTGTACAGATAAACGGTAAGACCAGAGGAACCATAGAGGTTGAAGAAACTTGCACAGAAGAAGATGCCTTTAAACTTGCTTCATTGGATTCAAAACTGTCCAAGTTTCTGTCTGGGAAAACGATCAAAAAGACAATCTATGTTCCGAACAAGATTTTGAACGTTATTTTGGCTCCTGAAGGCGCCAAGGTGGCTCGATGATGGTCAATTTTGAAGCTGCTGCCTGCTGTAGATCATCAAATTTCATCAATGATCATGCCAATTTCACATCCGTCGAGTTTTAACCGTGGGTAGGTAACACTCAGACGGTTCGCAATTAATCGATGTGTTAGATATTTCTGTTCATTAATAGTTGATGTTGCTGTCAAAATAATAAATAAAAATTAAAAAATAGTTGATGTTGTAAGTTAGTTTTGATCTCTACCATTGTATCTAAAGCCTAAAGGTGTAAGCAAGCTGAAGCATTATATAATTTGATTCGAATTTCGTCATGGTCGAGTGGAAGCAGCATCACTTATCTCAGGTTTCAACTCCTTGCTCTGTAACTTTAAAATTTTAATGTTACTGAAATGATTTTTTGCACTAATTTGTTTCCATAAATTACATGTAAAGGGCAAATCAAACGTTTCAGATCGAAACTCAAAAAATGTGGATCAATAACTTTAAATATGCAGACGCTGGAAACTATGAGCATGGCAACCATTTTATGCATAGCTTAGGATGAAGATGCAACACCAAGTTAGCCCTGCAAATGGGACATGTAAATTTGCATCTATCCATCCATTTCTCAATGCATTCCACGTGAAACAAGTGCCCGCAATTAGGCAACCTGTTCACCAAATCTTGGCCCTCGAAATCCATCAAACAAATCGAGCATGTCTCTTCACCTCCCCCGTTCTCATCGCGCAACACCGCCAAGTCGCAAACTCTCGAAACTGGAAGATCCAGCTCGCACTGGAAACTGGTGCTCTCTGGGTATCGGTGTGGATGGAAAATGAAGGCGAGCAATGCCGAAAATGCTTGTGTGATGTGGAGAAATGGGATGTACATGCAAGTGTAGAGGATCAATGCAAGTGTTGAAATGGGGGTTTCTGCATAGAGACAGATCATGTTTCTGTGCGTACGTGAAATGTGTTGTGTTTTTCTTGTTCTTTGAGAAGAGAAGCGATGACGAGTGTAGAGAAAGGAAGGCTGGCCTTGGCTTTATATGCGCAAGGAAAGTCAACTGCTAGCTATTTCTTGAAGTTTTAAAATATCTTCCGATGATACAAACAAAATCTTCATATCTTGGTGGTTTTGCATGCGATCTTTAAAATTGGATTCCCAATTAACAGATACGTGATTCGCATTTTGTTATATAATATAAAGCAAAAACTTTTGTGAAATGGAGTTTTTACGGAAATTTCGATCCTATCCATGAGATATTACCCATGGGTGATGTGGGGTGCTGTGATTGGTTTAAATTATGTGGATCTCACGTGATTGATGTGGGCCCCATATGATTGGACCAATTAAATACTTCCACACCACTCATGGAGTAACAGGGTCGAAGTTATCCAGTTTTTACTCAAATATTATTTTTATGTTAATAGTATTTGTTTTCACCATGGTTTGATTCGAGATCGTCTAGCTAGAAAACTAGCGATTTGGTTTTTGTCACTTGTGAGTTTTTCAGTGCGATTTTATTTCTCTCTAATGTGACAGTGGCCTCGTTTTTTTTAAAACAAATTGCTAAGAAAAAAAATAAAAATTTTATAGATTAAGACTGAAATTAGAATATATAAAAATGAATTTCTATCTTGACGAACAAGGTGTCACGAAAAAGGTAGTAAAAATTATTGAATTGGATGAAAGGTTGCTCAAATTAGTATTGTAAACGGCTACCGATGACGAATACCAATAATTAATGTTTCATAATTAATTTGCTTTCTTTGGAACTTGAATCTAACTGTGTAGGTTCCTAGCTAGACTAGAATCAATCGATATTTAAAGTATATCCTAACCCAAAAATAATAATAATATATATAAATAATTAACCAAAGCAAATCAATGGTTGGTGGAAGGTTTTGGCTAGGTTCTTACATTAACCAATCCAGATAATCAAAAATGATAATCAAAAATGATTTTTTAGAAGCTTTCTTAAAAAACTACTACAATATCATGAAGTTATGTCTAAAAATAAATATTTTTTCTCACAAAAAATTTCCTGTTAATCTCACGTATATCGATGATGCGTACATCATTAGATGTACGCTTAAAACAATATATTAAAGATGACATAATCTATTTATGGTAATCAATAATAAAAACCAATTAAGGGTTTGTTTATGTGTACTTTGATTTGATTTCGATATTATGGATGTGATTGTGCAACGTATAGTGCGATTAGTGGGAAATCAAGAGAGATGTGAATCATAATAGAGGACTGTGCCCCTACCATGTAATTTAAGTAATAATATCTCATTGATTTAACTACCACGTGACTCAACACGATTTGCGGAGCCGCTCAAATTATTTGAAATCATATGGATTCTGTCCGGATATTGTAATCAAATGCCCCACCCCTATCAACTCTAGAAATACACATTTTCATCATTTGAAATATAAAATAAACATTCATAATAAATGAATTCCAGATATTTTAGTAGCTAGGTGCATCTTGGGTTAGACAAGTAAATTGTACTGAGCAAATTCTGTGTGATAGATTTTCCTGATAAAATATTGATATGGAATCATATTTATGAACATTGATCAAACGTTCACATACGTCGCCAATTCAAACATCCATCGAAGATATATTTTCATTGTTAATGGAAATAACATTCATTGGTATTGCTCCACAGCTAAATTCGTATTGCTTTTCGACACTTTCATTTTATTTCGACACGTGTGCACGGTTTTTAGGGATTATTCTATGCTACACCTGGAGTACTTCTCATCCCATGATGTGGTCAAATATCAACCATTGGATCATCAACACACATGTCAATTTTCATTAAACAATATGGGTCCCACGTTATCTAATGGTATTGAAATAGGGAGAGAAACACTCTCGATGTAGCATACACTAACCCGGTTTTTAGACTATATAAGAGGCCCCATTTCTCTTTCAATTTATTTTGCCACTAACTACAAACTGAGGGTGGTTAAAAAAAAAAAACTACAAACTGAGGCCCATAGGTCGTCCCAACATCGCATTGGAAGCCCGCCTATATATAATTGGGCCAGCATGTACGTTTAAGTTTTCGTAGTAAAAGCCCACAATTTTTTTTTAGCATCATTTATTGTTTTTGTTAACAAAATTACAATTTGAAATCTATGCACAAAATTTTGAAAAATTTATCATACGATATTTAGGGAGTGTTTGCAATAGATTGTTCTTTTGTAGAAGTAATTAATTTATAGATTATAAAAAAATTAAGAAAAATCAAAAGTTGGTAGTGTTTGGAAACAAATGTGAAAATCTAAAAATCAAAGTTTGGTAGTGTTTGATAAATAAGTGATTAAAGTGATTTTAACAAGGACCTTTTTATTAGAATCACTTTTGGAGAATCACAATCACCACATGACTAGCTTTTGGATTTCAATTAACTTAAGCATAAGCTAACACATAATCTAGGTTTAAGAAACACACAAAAATGATTTTTTAAGTCAAAAGCTAACAATCACTTTTTTTTAGTGATTGCAAACACTCCCTTAATTATTCGTTTTGTCTTCAATGAAAATGTAAACCCAAAATATGGCATTGAATCGAAAATTGAACAATAAGCGGAAGTAAAAACATAAATAAGCCAATTGAGAAATGTCATTTCACAAATTTTTTTCTTATTAAATAAGTAATAAAGATAAAGTCTCTTACTTAAAGAGTGTTTGCAATCATTAAAAAAAGTGATTGTTATCTTTTGACTTAAAAAAATTATTTTTGTGTGTTTTTTAAACCTAGATTATGTGTTAGCTTATGCTTAACTTAATTGAAATTCAAAAGCTAGTCATGTGATGATTATGATTTTTCAAAAGTGATTCTAAGAAGAAGGTCATTGTTAAAATCACTTTAATCACTTATTTATCAAACACTACCTAACTTTGATTTTTAGATTTTCACATATGTTTCCAAACACTACCAACTTTTGATTTTTCTTAACTTTTTTATAATCTATAAATTAATCACTTCTACAAAAGCACAATCTATTGCAAACACTCCCTTATAAGTGTCAGATTTCACTTTAACCTTACAATCCATTCACTTTACCATCGGTATTAACCCCTAATCAATCCAGTAAGCACAATTATATTTCAAGAGTGTTAAAAGGTAACAATTAAAACATGTAGTACGTAATTTGATTAACTTAATTTAATTCTAAAAAAATCTGTTAACTAAGGGAGTGTTTGCAATAGATTGTGTTTTTGTAGAAGTGATTATTTTATAGATTATAAAAAAGTTAAGAAAAATCAAAAGTTGATAGTGTTTGGAAACAAATGTGAAAATTTAAAAATCAAAGTTGAGTAGTGTTTGATAAATAAGTGATTAGAGTGATTTTAACAATGACCTTCTTATTAGAATCACTTTTGAAGAATCATAATCACCACATCACTAACTTTTGGATTTCAATTAAGTTAAGCATAAGCTAACACATAATCTAGGTTTAAGAAACACACAAAAATGATTTTTTAAGCCAAAAGCTAACAATCACTTTTTTTTAGTAATTGCAAACACTTCCTAAATATCGAAATTTAAAAAATATACATCCAAAAGCATATCACTTAGCATGATTACCATAACCATTTAGTAATTCCTACCTATTTATACTTACACTATTGCCTGTTTCTTGCTCAAATCAAGCCTAGAGCTCAATGATCATGCCAACTTTCTTTGCAATGTCATGCATGGCCATCACAAGCAAACCTTAATTCCAACAAATACAACACCTGGCAAATGGCAATTATTATAAGGTGCTTGCATTACCATATATAGAGAATGTGAGACATGTTATAATTCATGGCCATAGGGTTTCGCTGCATGATTGCAATTAATTTGCAAACCCGGCCCACCCGGTAAGATCCGGATCCACTGAATCAACTTCGGGGGTTTTTTTTTTTTTTGGTAGTGTCTACATATTGATGAAGTACTTGAAATTATCATATTTAATTCGGTTACTTCAATCCTATCTCATGGGCATTATCCTATGGGGTAGGTGGAACTCTTTCATTGATCCAAATCATGGGGACCCCATATCAATCATGTGGGGCCCACATAATTTGATCAATCATGTGCTTTCACCTATTACATGGGGTAAAACTCATGGGGTAAAATAAAATTTTCCATTTAATTCATATTGTCATATTATTGAAAGATCTAGAAAAATTACGGATAGTTCGGTAGAAGATCCCAGAGATCTTGTGAACAGTATTGCGTGGCAAATTCAAACAATGTTTCGATCCAAAATGCAACCTGAATGATTCGATTTTCATATGTGCAATGTGTACAGACATATTATATATATATATATATATATATATATATATATAAAACATTGGAATCACTATTTAAGATCACGCAATTTATTTGAAAAATTAACATGTACTGTTTATTTAAATATATAGATCATCAAGTAAAATATTCACTCACAAAACTGGTTAGATGTAGAGATTACATCAAACGTACGTAATTAATTTGAGTTGATATCTATTAATTATTTTTCATTAATTGTTGTTCTAGAAGAAATTCGATTGAATCATGAAAGTCGATTAATTTTTTTAATTTTTTTTCTCCAGCGCGTGAAACGTATCTTCTTCATTCACTCTTTATTAATCATGTCAACTTATCCCACGTATTTCTGAAGGAGAAATTTACGACCGATTACTTATTATTTTTGGATTTTAAGCGTAATTAAATTATATTTAAAGTTTAAACATTGAAGAGGATTATTGACACGAGAAATTGTGGCATTTCATATCCGGATCTTAGGGTTTTTCTATGTTACACTTCGAGTATTTATCATGATCATATGACAAATAAAATTTATTTATTAAAAGAACTAATATTATGATGTATATTTATATTAGTCGTCGGAGGGCACACATAATTAATACTAGTAATTGAGTCACACCCGATGTGTGCGCGACAAATACATGAATATTTATGTATAGACATGAGAACAGCCCTCTCCACATAATTCGGAAGGAAATGAAGCGAATTAAAAAGGGGATAAAAAAAAGTGTAAATTGGAAATGATAGAAAGAACATGTATGGGTAGGACATTGGGTTAGTGGATGAGTATTTTTGGATTAAAAAGAATCAGACTAAAACATCATTCAGTTTGTATGTGGTGTTTAAACTTAATAAATAGTAATAGATGTATTAAATATTTTTCAAATATTGATAAATTTAAAATTAAATAAAATTATACAACCTTATTCAAATTGGACAAAGATCGAGATGTTTACAATAATATAGATATAGAATATGAAATTTTAAATTAGAATAATATATATAAATACACTTCGATTTGTTTTTTTAATATGTTGATTGTAATTAATTAATTGATATGCGATAGTGAAGATAAAGGGCTTGGTAAAGCGAATTAAATTCAAGTCAACGATTTCTTCAGTCTTCAAGATGATCAGTCGTTCTCACGTGGAGCGAAGGGAGTTAATAAGAAAATTGATGGATTGATTATAATGCCAATGATTCGACTTTACTTGTACATATATTAATCCATATATATGGTAATATTTTTCTTAATTGTTTGACGCATTAATTAAGGCTTCAAATTATTATATATTTTATGTGTGTGCTTAATTTACTTTATGATTTTTAATTTGTTTGATTACGATATTTAATTTAATTTCCTTTTGGAAATGAAATTAAACACTGACGTACGGGAAGTGGTTAACATGTGAATGTAATTAACTTTGATATCTATCTTATAAAATTAACACATATATCCTTTCAAAAAATAAAATAAAATTAACACATTTGATTTTCTCATAAGAGTTCATTATCATTAAGTTATTCATTATATTCTCCGTTTCTATATATAGCATAATCTTACGATCACACAAAAAAAAACCCATAAAAATTCATGTATAACGGTTTTATAGGTAAATTTTATGAGATTATTTTTCTGATTGAGTCACTTTTGATATAGTATTATTTTTTATACAAAAATAATTGTTAATATTGTAAATATGAGCAAAATTTACCGTCTCATGAATAAAAATTCGTAAAACCGTCTCATAAAAACTTTATCTACATAGCTTCAAAGTAAATGGCCTTGACACATTTATAAATAAAAAAATTGTTCATTTACAATGATTTGTTGGGTTAATTAATGAGGATTTTGAAATTTAAATAAGTCCTTTTAAACTTCGTGGAAATTTCTTGACTAGATTAATAAACATTTAGCTTGGAGTCTTTTGTGTGAAGAAAACGGTCCACGTAATTAATTAATCTGCACAAGTTAGAACAACTTAGAAGGACCGGAAAATAAATTCCTTCTAAATTTTTTGTTTCGAGTTGTGTTTTAATATAAGTTTATATATGGACACACATTGCTGGCTGCCAGGGGCGGAGCCAGAATCACGTAAGAGGGGGGGGCCAACGAAGAAGAACTGAAAGCGTAAACGTTATATATTTTTGATTTTTTTTATAAAAAAAATAGAGATATTATTAGAAATCAAAAAAAAAAAAACAAGAGAGGGGGAGTAAGCTCAAACCTCTCTCAAGATCTAAACAATTAAATAAGTTTCGAGTGAGTTCTAATATAAGAAAGTTGTCGAACATGATCAAAATACTCAAATTGGATTTTTAATTGCAACATCTCATGTTCTGCAAAGTTTTTTAGATAAAACATAGTAGATAAAGCGAGATTCATTGCATTCAATTTTCTGCTAGTTTATTTAACAATATCTATTATATCTTTATCAATTAAATTACATTATGATTCATGAATATAGTAAAAGTACGTTGTTATCCACAAATATTTTCGACCAATTATTCAACATATAGAAATAGTCAAATAAAAATAATCAAAAACGCAAAAATTAGCAATGCTAATTTTATTTTTTACAATAAATTTTAGTATTTCTAACATTGATATCGAATGTGTTGTCTCATAATTAAATGAAACAAAGATTTAAAATAAGAAAAAAATAAATAGAAGAATTAAGAAATATATGCTCTCAAGAAACCAAAACCTAATTTTTTGAGAAAAAAATGATTTAAAATACACGATATGAAAAAAAAAAATACATAAAAAAAACTGAAATCATTTACGAAATGCCCTTAAATCTTTTTTTAAAGCAAAATAACCTTAAATCTTAATCGAGTGTTGTGTGTCACTGTGTTGGTCGTCCACTCGAAAGAGTCGAATAGAAAAAATAAATCAAATATCCCTTAAAAAAAATAGTTTGATCGTCACTTAAAATAAATTACTATATTTTATTTGAGAAGCCAATTTATTATATATTTAAAAAAATGGGGCACAACCCATTAAAATTTATTATAAAAAATATCAAACAAAACCAATATATATATATATATATATATATATATATATATATATATATATATACTATTTTTTTTTTGGGGGGGGCCTAAGGGACTATGTGCCTCCGCCCCTGCTGGCTGCATACATACGTTTAGTAACGATAAAAAAAAAAAAAAACAAGTTGGTAGAGTTTTCAGGTGAACACTTAAATAATTATCAAATATCAATAATTTGATTCTTTCTACATGTTCTTAGGTAATCTCTTGCAGTTTGATCTACTTAGATAACATGATTTTTAAGATATTGCGTTAATTCGAAAATTCACTGAGTACACATTAAAAGATAACGATTACAACCGTAAAAAAAAAGATAATGCTATAAATTTCATCGTCATAAAATAAAATAAAATAAAAATAAAATATGAGTGTAGTAATCACTTATAAAATAAAATATTTCGTAAATTAAGTTCCATTGTATTATATCATGTTCAAATATTTCCCTTGCATATGCTTTAAAAAATAAAGAAATAAAAACCTTGAACATGGACAAAAAACAATGTTGAGTTATTTCTTATCATGTTTGGTTTGAGTGATAGGATAATTAATACATAGATAAGTAATATAATGTAAATTAAAAATAATTAAGAAAAAATAGTTAATACATTATTTGATTTGATGATAGATTATAATTTATTTGATTTAATTGATATAAACTTAATAATTAATAAATATATAAATAATATGACGAAAATAACGCGAAATTAATTGGGATAAGTTATATATATTAATAATACATCAAACCAAACAATAAGACAACTTAGAGATGATCTCTTGCATCTTGATATGCTCAATCCTAAATTATAAAACAAACCCACAAAACTATCAAATTGTAAACAGAGACATATCATATTAAAAGCAAATATTTTTAAATGTTCAACTCTAAATTACGAACAAACCCACAAAACTATAAATTTACAAAAAAAAAAGGAAAAAAAAAAAGAAAGAAAAAGACATATCATATTAAAATTATATATTATTAAAAAAATTAATATTGTATTATATGAAAACAAAACATTATATTTATATTTTACATTATACACACAATGTATATGTATTGTCGCTATTTAAATAGTATTATGGTACACATATGCATTACATTATAAGATGATAATATATATATATATATATATATATATATATATATATATATATATATATATATATATCTGTGTGTGTGTGTGTGTGTGTTACGTGTTAATTTTTTTTATGTATAATATATTTTTTATTATAATTCAGTAATTAAGTTAACAAAATTTATATTTATAATAGATAAATGAATTAGAAAGTGATTCATCATATGCATCAAACTTAGTTGAGAAAAATACGAGGAAAAATTATTACAGGTATATGTAGAAATATTAATAAATATATGTGAAGAGAAATACATATCAAACATCATATGGGTGCAAAATTTATAAAACGGAAAAAAGATTTGGTTGACAATCAACCCATACCCAAAAAAAAAAAATCTAATACTCACAAATGTTATATACATATATATATGTGTGTATATTAATTTTTATTATAATTTTTTAATCATGTGAAATTTATTTAATTTGAATAAAACGCATAACTATTTATAACTGTGACGACACGGTTCTAAATCTCTCAATCAACAAATAATCTATGAAACATACATTAAGGCTAAGAATCAAAGCCTCAAAGAAAAGAATTTTTTTTTTTTTAAATAGTGACCTGCGCGCGCGCGGGGTTCGTCCCTCGCGCGTGCGCAGTTCAATGGGACAGAGCCCCCTTGGGCTTGGCCCACGCGCGCGAGCAAGGGCTCGCCCGTGCGCAGGCCAAAAGGCCAGAAATCTGCTGCACACACAGTTGCTGTCAAATAATGTCCATGCTTCATTATATCAGCTCAACTCATTGCAAGAAACATTATTCAAGTTCCAAAAAGCATGAAACAAGGTAAGTGAAGTCATTAATAAGATAATAACATATCCTTCAATACATCAAGTCTAGAGTAAACACATAAATATCAAATGTGATTACAAGTTCAAGTCTAAACTAAACAATTCCAACTCTTGTTCTTAGCATAACTTGAAAGCAACAACACATCTAAACCGGATCATCATACTAATCTCTTAAGTCTCGACTCATCAAGCCCGTCTTTGCCCTGTTCCTGAACCACCTGTTGTCATGCACACATACAAACACGACAACAGCCGGATAACTCCGGTGAAAAATATATTTCTCAGTAAAAGCAATTAACATGCAAATCAAGTTATATATCAAATTCATGATATAAATAAAAGACAATGCATGATTAAAAATAGGCTTCTCTCAAGAAATCTCTCATTTCGTCGGTTGGGATCCCGAGAAGAAAATATCATAACTAAACCACCGACTCTCCCGATCAAGGTGGGGCTACTTATCTTGCTTCTCTAGACTTTGAAGCCACCATACATGTAAATCAGACGCTAGGCTATCTCAACCACCCAGGCCATACACATATAGTTCCTCAAATCGTCTATTCGAACGTTTCCGTTCATTTCAAAATCAAAGAACAAGTCTCACAAGATGAATACAACATATAACATCGATATAGAATTCATTCACATCATAGCCTCATTCAAGAATTCATATAAAAACAAGTAATCAAATAAGTATGTGATTTAGGGAACTCGATACAAACCATCTCGAGTTTTAATCCCATTCAAGTAGTAGTCCACTTTTACCTTCATATTTCTTCTGTTCTGAATTCTTCAAATCTGAGATACAACCTCAAAACATTCACATCAAGCTTCGTTCAATTCATTCATTTCAGAATCGAGTCAAATTCATCAATATATCTTCATTCAAGCCATTTCAAACTTCCACTTCTTCTTCTTCGGTTCTCATTCGGAGTTATGCGTCGTTAATCTTCAAAACAAGTCTGAAACTGAGAAATAAAAATGTTATATCAACGATAACATTTCAAAGAACATCTCATCTCAATAACATCTTAGTTCAGTCATTGGTTATCAAAAATGGCTTCAAAACATCAATCGACGGCGTAGCGATTCAAACTCGGTAACCGACGAAATATCGATATCATTCAAACTTTATATACACTCATGTATATATATCAAACCAACAATATATCTAAATGATTCAACTAAAATCATTGTCATTTTAGCATCATAATCTCGAACTCAACAGCATCATACTCTCAGAATTCATAAACCGCAAAACCAACGGCGTAATGGCTCAAATTCGATACCCGAACAATGTCTCAATCCTTTCAAACTCTTTTACATATTAAACCAGCCAACATATATCATAAATCAGCCATATTAGAAGGATGAGAGTTCGAACCATAGCTGGAAATTCACATCTCATGCAAACAATAGTTGTTCGTCTATTCGGTTTCGATATCGGAACATATACAAGTTGAAGAACATGATTATATATCAACATACTAATTTCTGTAATATTTCGATCCATAAACATACATGAAGTACTCAAAAACTTACATCAATTCGAAGGCCTCGTTTCAAGGATTCCAGAACACTTTTCGGAATCGAAATCGGACGACCGGCGCAAAAGTTACGGCATTTTGAAAATCGTCGAAGCAACAAAGATGGAGGGATCGGCTCCCCTGTTCTTGGCTCTCAAACTTTTCTGAATGAAATATGAGTGATACACGTATTCATGCTGATAATTATAATTAAAATCGTATATGTATTGCTTAATTGCAATTTAGTCCCTCAAGTCTCCATTAATTGCAATTCAGTCATCGGCCTTCGTTTTAATTCAATTTCAATCCTAAATAATTTAAAAATATTAGAATTTAAATCAAAACTCTAAATATTCCCAAATTAAATATTCTCGAATTAAATTTAAATAAATTCGGATTAATCAAATAATCCCGGCCTTTTGCATTTTAGCCCTTCAACTTTGATATTTGCAAATCAGTCCCTTATCGAGTTGTATCTTCAAAATTAATCTTCTTTAATTTCCGAAACATGGAATTTAATCTTGAATTCCATAAATATTCAAATCGAATATTTATTCTTTTAATTTAAGAATTATCAGAATTTAATTCTCAAAATTCGTAAATTCTCAAATTAAGTATTTTCGGCTCGAAAATTAAATCTATCATTTCCATAACTTCTCAAATCAATATTAGCCCATAATATGAAATTTAATTCTCAAATCCCATAATTAATAATTTAATATTTTCGGGCCTTACAATTCCTCCCCTCTAAAAAATGATTTCGTCCTCGAAATCGTAGTCAAATCAAGTATCAAGTCTGATAGACTGGATGATTATTTGAAGTTATTCTTACCTCAATCATATAACTCTGAACTTCGTATCTCATCACTTCATTTCTTATAAGATCCTTTCTTCGGATATGCTTCTATTCTCTTTGGTATCTATTCAGTTGTACTTTCAGTCATTGAAAAGAATTCGTTCTGAGCTGCTTCTTTCTTCAATTAAAGATTTGTCGACTAATCGACTTAACTCAGAATCTTTTCGATATCTATTTCATCTAATTAAAGTACATAGGAAGAATCTACTGATACTTCCTTCACTTATATACATGGAACAATTCAAATTCATTGAACAATTCGGATTCATTGTATCAAGCTGAAAAGAATAAATCTTTTCCATCGTCAATTCTATCTGACATCTCATTCAATGAAGTTCAGTATTTGTGTCGTCTTGTTTCTTTCTGAATATCATTCGATGTTCTAGATAGAACATATATCAAGTCTAAGCTGTCATTCAATTCAGTGCTTCAAGATCAATAGTCAACTTCATATTCTGAATCTGCAAATTAAACTCTGCTTTTTCTCTATTCTGAATTGAATGATGTTTCAATAATAACTTTTCCGCTTAACAAATCAGTTTCAGCTTTAAAAGTTTTATCTATCATTCAATTACGAATTCTGGTTTTTCTTCTCTGTTTTTATTTCATACAGATTCATCTTCAAAATCTTTGTGTGTCTCAAATCAAATCTGATCTAATATCATCAATTCATGTCTGATATGATATTATATACTTCAATAGTAACATTTCAACACAAAGAAATCGGATTTTCTTTCATCATATCCTCATAGCATTATCTCAAAATCGGCTCAATAGCTGTTACAGGAATTATAATCATCAAGTGGCAACACATCAAGTCAAGTAATACCGAATCAGGTATTAAAGTTCTGAGAATATTCTCAAAATCTGGAAAATCAACTCAGATAATCCATAAATCGAAGAATGATATAATGCAATCACCTATAACCAACTCTCAGAACATCAGTCAATCAATCGATGCCACATTCTGTCAAATAAATCTAAAGTCTTAATCCTGACAATAAATTTTCATCATTCCTGTAATTTATCATATTTCTATCTTCTTCACAGCTATCTAGTCATATATGTATCATATCTTATACAGCGTATTCTCAAAATTCTGATTAGTCTATTCAGACTATCTATTAATCAAAGTATAATATGCTGCATTCACAGATTTCAAAGTATTCAGATTGGTTGATAATCGGTTATCACATCAGGTGAAGTTCATTCGCGAAATTCGATTCATCTTCTCTGACTATTCTTTCAATTCAAGGATAATATGTTGTACCTTTACCTCAAAAAGTACTCAAAGTCTTCTGATCATCTGTATTACAATTTAATAGTAAACCCAATGTTTCAATCTGAAACATTATTTCGTGGCTTACTGTTCATCTTACAACGAATGTAATCACAATTCAGTGATTTGATCATAGAGACAGATCATCGTATACAGTAATTGCAATCAATCTGTTCATAACTATCACCTGTTTACCTCATATAAACTGCTTCATCTTGATAGTTTCACAAAATGCTCTTTCAAATCATGATCTCATAACAATTCTGAAGTTTCTAAAATGTCACTAAACTAATCTAGTCAATGATTCTCAACTTCATCAGAAACTCTCTGTACGTTTAACTTCAAAAACGTACTAATTCTGTTACTTCTATTTGCTTTATCTTCTGATAAAACAATTATCGAATGAATATTAAATTCATTATTGTGCAATACTTCAAATTCTGATATCTCTGTTCGAAAATATCAGGAAAAATCAAATAATCAATCATAAGAGAATTCACTCATTCGGATCTGAGGCTTCAATTCATATCTTAATCTGGCATTCTTTACTGAATTCTCATCACTTCAGTTTATTTTCTGTGTTTCTTTCATCATCTGAACAGTTCTGTCTTATTTCAAATCAAAAATCATTCTGATTGGTGATATATTCGTTTGAATATTCAAACCAAAATACACAGAAATCTGAAATCAATTCATCGGATGACTATTTCATTACTCATTTCTATCTCTAAATATCGACAATACATATCATGTAACCCAAAAATCATGGATCATATTCAAATTCTTCTATCAGTTCAGAGCCAACAATCTTAAAATACGCTGAAATATCATCAAAGGATCAATAATTCTCAAAATCAAAAGAAATAAATCAAGATTGAGAAAATCCCTCAATCAAGGTCATCCAAAATCAAATCTTCTGGATAACAAACTCTGCAAAGTAAAACAACTCACTTGCATCACATAACTCAGAATGAGTTAATCACTCAGGTTCTATGAACAAAACAAGGAGAGCCACTCGAAATCAAACATTTCAAGAATTATATGTCCAATTGATGTATTCGATTCAGCATAATCAAAGAAAAGACTCATCTGTAACTGATTTTCATATCATCATATATCTTCTAAACCTCAAAATTAATATTCAGTTCATAATCTCATCAAGTCGGTAATTCATAAATTCATCAATTCATCAATTCACTATTGAATTCCAGCTCACAACTTAAACTACAGTCAAAAATCTTACTGGAACATATCTGTAATCTCTATGCATTGGCATATCTATCAATGTTGATTTAGATCTTAAACATATCTAGTGCATCGAATATACTGATTTCGGAATATTTCTGTAATCAAGCATCATATATCAAACCGAAATCATAGAATCTTAATTCGAGATTCTATATCATATCATCATATTCATATACACATCACGTTCTTGTTGATCTAATTTTATCGTTTCTTCTATTCATCAATTCTATTTCAGTTCTCCTTTGATCAGACTATTCATACTTCTCCTCAATACTCGAGTTCTGACCAAGAACCAATTCTTCTTCATTTTCACGGAATACATGCTTCCAATCAACTCAGATATTCAGGTAAACATGTACTTCGTAAAGCATAAAACATACTGATTGGTTAAATCACAAAATCAAGTGATTCAATCATCTGAAACTATCACTAATCAGTACTTGGTTATAATCTCATAATCTATCATGCATCGTAACCAAATATTTCCCATATGAACAACATCATGTTCAATTTCATTTCATTGAAGCAATAGTTTCATTCTTCAACTCAATTCACAAATTCTCTTTTCTGACACAGAGGTTAAAATATAACACAGCTTTCAGCTATTATATATCTCTTCCATGTCTACAATTTCATTCTCCTAACTCATCATTCAGCTTCAATTCTCTTAGACAGGGCTATGTCTTTCAGAAAATGTTTCAATTATCAACATTTATTCAGACATATTCTTAGAATTCAAGCCATTATATAATTCACTCAATCTTGAGCTTTCTTATTATCATCTACAATTCAGAGAATTCTAGTAGGCTTGAAAATTCTAATAAGGCATTCCTCAAATTCAAAATATTCAGCTTCTACAGGGTAGATTTTTCTTTCTCATCAATTCTATTTGTTGTGGCAAAGAATAATAAACAAAATTATGTTCTAAGCACTTACCAACAATCAATATACCTCTGTTCTGTCGGAATTTCCTCATCAAAATCTATCAGCTGGTTGCTAGGTTTTGAAGTTGGTATTCAATCAATCTGATCCGATATTCATCTGAATCTTTCCGATATTTGAACAACTGGTCAAGTTCTTCGAGCCAACTGTTACCTACAACATCATCTATTCATTTGCTGATATTCTGTTCTATTCAATCAAAGATACTTCATTCAGCTGAGCAATACCGTTCTATTCCGTTCAGTCTGACCATACCATTCTGTCAATCTAGGGTGCTTACATCACCCAAATAATACTATTCTCTTCGATTCTGGGTGCTTACATCACCCGGGGGAAATCTTATAACAAAACAGTATGAAATTCAAAAATTTACAAATCAGTAAATCAGGCAGTTGAATTTTAAAGATAGATCATGCTCACATGCAATTTATCAAATCATTGAATCATCAAATCGAGTAATGCATAATCATGCAACACTAAAAATGCATGTGACTCAATCTACCCCGCTCAGCTTCTATCTCAGTCCAAGAACTTACGCTCTGATACCAGCTGTTATGACGACCCGGTTCTAAATCTCTCAATCAACAAATAATCTATGAAACATACATTAAGGCCAAAAATCAAAGCCTCAAAGAAAAGAATTTTTTTTTTTAAAAAAAAAAAATAGTGACCTGCGCACGCGCGGGGTTCGTCCCTCGCGCGTGCGCAGTTCAATGGGGCAGAGCCCCCTTGGGCTTGGTCTGCGCGCGCGCGAGCAAGGGCTCGCCCGTGCACAGGCCAAAAGGCCAGAAATCTGCTGCACACACAGTTGCTGTCAAATAATGTCCATGCTTCATTATATCAGCTCAACTCATTGCAAGAAACATATTCAAGTTCCAAAAAGCATGAAACAAGGTAAGTGAAGTCATTAGTAAGATAATAACATATCCTTCAATACATCATGTCTAGAGTAAACACATAAATATCAAATGTGATTACAAGTTCAAGTCTAAACTAAACAATTCCAACTCTTGTTCTTAGCATAACTTGACAGCAACAACACATCTAAACCGGATCATCACACTAATCTCTTAAGTCTCGACTCATCAAGCCCGTCTTTGCCCTGTTCCTGAACCACCTGTTGTCATGCACACATACAAATACGACAACAGCCGGATAACTCCGGTGAGAAATATATTTCCCAGTAAAAGCAACTAACATGCAAATCAAGTTATATATCAAATTCATGATATAAATAAAAAATAATGCATGATTAAAAATAGGCTTCTCTCAAGAAATCTCTCATTTCGTCGGTTGGGATCCCGAGAAGAAGATATCATAACTAAACCACCGACTCTCCCGATCGAGGTGGGGCTACTTATCTTGCTTCTCTAGACTTTGAAGCCACAATACATGTAAATCAGATGCTAGGCTATCTCAACCACCCAGGCCATACACATATAGTTTCTCAAATCGTCTATTCGAACGTTTTCGTTCATTTCAAAATCAAAGAACAAGTCTCACAAGATGAATGCAACATATAACATCGATATAGCATTCATTCACATCATAGCCTCATTCAAGAATTCATATAAAAACAAGTAATCAGATAAGTATGTGATTTAGGGAACTCGATACAAACCATCTCGAGTTTTAATCTCATTCAAGTAGTAGTCCACTTTTACCTTCATATTTCTTATGTTCTGAATTCTTCAAATCTGATATACAACCTCAAAACATTCACATCAAGTTTCGTTCAATTCATTCATTTTAGAATCGAGTCAAATTTATCAATATATCTTCATTCAAGCCATTTCAAACTTCCACTTCTTCTTCGGTTCTCATTCGGAGTTATGCGTCGTTAATCTTCAAAACAAGTCTGAAACTGAGAAATAAAAATGCTATATCATCGATAACATTTCAAAGAACATCTCATCTCAATAACATCTTAGTTCAGTCATTGGTTATCAAAAATGGCTTCAAAACTTCAATCGACGGCGTAGCGATTCAAACTCGGTAACCGACGAAATATCGATATCATTCAAACTTTATATACACTCATGTATATATATCAAATCAACAATATATCTAACTGATTCAACTAAAATCATTGTCATTTCAGCATCATAATCTCGAACTCAACAGCATCATATTCTCAGAATTCATAAACCGCAAAACCAACGGCGTAATGGCTCAAATTCGATACCCGAACAATGTCTCAATCCTTTCAAACTCTTTTACATATTAAACCAGCCAACATATATCATAAATCAGCCATATTAGAAGGATGAGAGTTCGAACCATAAGCTGGAAATTCACATCTCATGCAAACAATAGTTGTTCATCTATTCGATTTCGATATCGGAACATATACAAGTTGAAGAACATGATTATATATCAACATACTGATTTATGTAATATTTTGATCCATAAACATACATGAAGTACTCAGAAACTTACATCAATTCGAAGGTCTCGTTGCAAGGATTCGAGAACACTTTTCGAAATTGAAATCGGACGACCGACGCAAAAGTTACGGCATTTTGAAAATCGTCGAAGCAACAAAGATGGAGGGATCGGCTCCCCTGTTCTTGGCTCTCAAACTTTTCTGAATGAAATATGAGTGATACACGTATTCATGCTGATAATTATAATTAAAATCGGATATGTATTGCTTAATTGCAATTTAGTCCCTCAAGTCTCCATTAATTGCAATTCAGTCTTCGGCTTTCGTTTTAATTCAATTTCAATCCTAAATAATTTAAGAATATTAAAATTTAAATCAAAACTCTAAATATTCTCAAATTAAATATTCTCGGATTAAAATTAAATAAATTCGGATTAATCAAATAATCCCGGCCTTTTGCATTTTAGCCCTTCAACTTCGATATTTGCAAATCAGTCCCTTATCGAGTTGTATCTTCAAAATTAATCTTCTTTAATTTCCGAAACATGGAATTTAATCTTGAATTCCATAAATATTCAAATCGAATATTTATTATTTTTATTTAAGAATTCTCAGAATTTAATTCTCAAAATTCGTAAATTCTCAAATTAAGTATTTTCGGCTCGGAAATTAAATCTATCATTTCCATAACTTCTCAAATCAATATTAGCCCATAATATGAAATTTAATTCTCAAATCTCATAATTAATAATTTAATATTTTCGGGCCTTACAATAACTACGTTAAAAATTAAATAATTTGTATATATTGTTTTATTTGTTGATTGAGATATCTATTACTATTATTATGCAAGAGACCCTTAGTTGGTTTCTTGGTATGCCAAAATATTAAAATATATTTAAAACACACACACACACACACACTAAAACTGTTTCTTTCCACTATCTCTATCTCTATTTCTTTTCTTTTTTATTTAATTATTTCTATTTAATATATAATATAATCATTTTATTTATTTATTTTCTTAACAAAAAAATTATTTTTATTGCTATAAATTTATTAGATTTTTTTTATTGAAATTAAGTATAAAAAAAACTTTCGTCACACACATCATGTGTGCAAATATGCTAATATAGATAGTGAAGGGAGAAAATTATAGTTAATAAAAACGGTAGGTTCACCAACACGTCATTAAGGGATTTAATTTTAATTTTAATTGTAACATATATATATATATATAGAATTTTTTTATGGTGCCCAACACTATATGCCTATTTCATGCCCACCATGTACAATAGATGAGTTGACCGGTACAATAGATGAGTTGACTGATACATGATGGGCATGAAGTGGTCATATAGTATTGGGCACCATAAAAGAACTATATATATATATATATATATATAAACATGTTAGCGTTCAGATAAAATAAGGAAAAGTCGGAAGGAAAATTGAAAATATATATCACTTTGTATCTTCAAGTAGAAAAATGCCGAAAAAAAAAGAAGAAAAGATAAGGATGATTCACCACAATATACATTTGTATAATTGTATCATTAGAAAAAATCAAAGATAATGCTGTCACGACGTTGATTATTTAAAATTTTAAGTCAATAAAAAACATATTACCAAATGATAATTAAAAAAAATTCACTATTCATGAAAACTTATTTATTTACAATATCATTATCGCCATTGGAAAACGCGTGTCTCGATTTCAAAGTCAGTGCATCTCAATTTCAACTCAAGAAACCACTTGTAGCTAGGTGACTTCACGCCATCCAATTAGCAAGAAATTTTAAATTATATAATCTGATTTAAGTAAATTTAAAAAAAAAGGGTGAGCCCCACCCCAAGGACCCCACACAGAGCCGCCCCAAGTCTCGCGTGAAGGGAGGTAAATCAGGGTTATGCTTGGCCAGGTAAGTACCCAGGGAGAGGAAGGCTCGCAAGCGCGATAAACAAGGCCAAATACACCTTTTACGGGATTCGAACACTCGTCACCTTATTTTTTACCAAGGCCTTTGTCAGTCCAGCTATGCCCCGGGGGCGATTTAAGTAAATTTAGAAATATAAAGGATACCCATTCTATTTTATTTCATATATATAATTATACAGCATAATATAATTATATATGATCGATATGAAACAAAATAAAATATTTTATTAATTGGGACAATATTTTTTATTATCTTAATCATATCGTGTAATCAAAGTTTGTGATGTAGGCATGTAGAATCAAATAATGTCTATTTCGATGTATGAATTAATTATTGGGAAAACTACAAATTTGGTCATGTATGTTTGTCACTTTGCGATTTTGGTTTTTTATGTTTTAATATTTCAATTTTAGTCCTGCATGTTCCGATTTTTGGTCATTTCGGTCCTTTTTATTAAAAAATGCTTACGTGACACTGTACACGTCAGCTCCACATCAACACTGAATTGGTGTCACGTCAGCGCTACGTCGAAAAAAAGACTAAAATTGCCATAAAAATAAAGATAGCGGACTAAAACTGAAATCTAAAAATATAAAGGACTGAAATCGCAAAGTAACAAATATACCAGATCAAAAAAAACAATTTTCTCTTAATTATTTGTACCAATAGGACATGACTTCTATTGGGGATGCTGTTGTTTAATTTGCGAGACTGTAATATAGACTATATATTTTTTTATTACTGTTTTTTCGACTCAGAATATCCAACATAATTTTTTATACGCTAGTTATATATCAATGCCAAATTGAAAAAAAATGATTAAAATTGTTTTTAAAAAAACAAAGATAAACAACATATTAAAATTGAAAGTCGACAATATAGAAAATCAAAACCGCAAATAAATTTATATATATAAGACCTAAAAAGTTATTGTCCCAAAAATAAACAGATTCTTCAATTTCATTAATGATATTTTCTTTTTTCTACGTCATGGAGGAAGTCTACGTAAATCATAGTCAACTCTCAGTTTTGTCTTCATTAACGACATTTTTGTTCTTTCTTTACTTTGGATTGAAAATTGCGCCGTTTTGTTGACTTTATTCCTCTGGATTTGCTTTCATCGAGCAGGAAAGATCCAACTAATTTTAATGGACAAACACGGTTGATTTCAACTAATTAAATAATTTTTTTAACGTTTTGGTTTTATTTGCGGGAAGAAAATAAGAAAATTGTAAAAATAAATAAATAAGATTTAGAATATTTGTGTGAATATTGATTTTGACACTCTGAATTTAAGTTAATTACATTTATCTCGAAATTAAAAATTCGTCAATTGTAAACTTGGCATATAATTATCACTACAATAAATACATGCACACACACACACACATATATATATATATCCAAAATAAATATATTTGTTAAGCGCATCAGGCTTCAAAAATAGCGGCCACAAACAAATCGAATTAAAAGCATCTCAAGAAATAAAAGCATTCTAATGTGGACAATTAATTTCTGGTTTTCATCCACCGTGTTGAAAAAATTGGATAATTTCGAATCACGCTTGTACCTTTTTTTTTCTTACAACTTGAACCTAGAGATTTGATTTTAACGTTTTTGGATATAAAGGTTTTCAGGCTTTTAATGATATTTTATTGAATTTTTACAAAAATAGCTCTTAAAATTCAAACTAGAAAATATTAATTGCTTCTATTTCAATGTTTTTTGCGGTTAAGTCGATGCCACCGGCGGATTTTGATTGGTTAAAATCAGTGGACTCCACATAAAACCCACTGATTTTAACCAATCATGGGGTTACACGTCGCCCGCAGGGTATCGCCCACAGGGTAGTACTCTGCGGGTGGCATGAACAAAACCGTTTTTTGCACAAAAGGTTTGATAGTAAGTCTCATGCGATACGGGTCGAGGTGATTGATACATGCAATAAAAAAAATGTTTCTTCATAAGTTATGTTGAGTCAAAAACCTGTCTCACAAAATTGATTCGTTTGACGATTTAGACCAACTCATGACTAAAAAAACCCTGTCAAACGATATCAAATATTGAACACTATTAAATCAATAAAAAAAATCAACAAACTAAAATATACGACATAGAAACAGATAATCCCCGGCCACCCCACTAGTTATAAAGACAACGATATATATAAACTTGAAATCCACAATATCATGTTTACTTTCATGACTTGTATGAACGATCCGGTTGAAATTGATTTTATAATATGAATAAAAAAATCTAAAATAATAAAGTTTTTTTTTTTACAATTAAAATAATAAAGTTGATGTACGTAAATATACCTATTTAAAAATTGGGAACACGACCACATATATATAAATACAAAATTGGTAAATACATATAAAGGGCGTGAGATGGGGTCACAAATCACAATGTTGGCCTTGAGTGGCGAAATAATTCCATATAAGTTGGAAAAGTAATATTTGATGGTGGACGCCAATGGGACAAAGTGTTACATGCGTCCATTGACTACATTTACTCCTGATTTCTATTTTTGACAGATAAGTTATTTTATGGGTTAATTGTCAATCACTCTTTAAACCACTTTAAAACTTATTTATAAATCCCTATATAAATAAAACTTACTTTCAACTCTCTGGAGAGAGAAATTTTTGTTTTTAAATACCAATTTTACCCTTATCTTTAAAAAAAAAATGAGAGAATGGATAATAAAAACAAAACTAATCCAAATAGTATATATATAAAAATTCAAATTAAAATCAAAGAACATAAACCATATCATATACATGCTTATGTTGATACATGAGCAAGTATGTGTTTAGGAAGCAAGCATATACTTCCAAATCATTATTGGAAGAAATATGATAAAGGATTAAAAGTTCGAATAGGAGATGGATCAATAATCATGTTTAATACAGTAGCAAAAAAATTAAAAATAGAAATAGAAGAAACAAAATTTGTAATACCCATTATATATCAAATAGAATCAGGAATTGACATTATAATAGGAAATAACTTTTTAAGAGAATATCTTCCCTTTACACAATTTGAAGATCACATAACTTTAAACAAAGGATCATCAATGATTTATATTCCCAAAATACGAACAACATTTCGCGTAGGAAATGAAGGATTTACAAAGAATTTTCATAAACGAAATACAAATCCAATAGAACTAAAAATAAAAAATATTTTAACGATTAATCCTGAAAAAAAATCATGAGGAAATTTCATGATATATGTTCTGAAAATTCTCAGGACAAAATTAAGAAAAGAAAACAATTCATTGCTTCAATAAAACTCAAAGACCCTACTATCACAATCCGTGAAGCACCAAGAAGATGTAACATGGATGATGTAAAAATATTTGAAAAAGAAGTTCAAGTATTATTAAAACTTAAGATAATCATCCCTAGTAAAAGTCCACACTCTTCACCAGTCTTTTATGTCAGTAAGAAAGATACTGATAAGAAAAGAATGGTAATTGATTATCGAAAGATGAATAAAGCAACAATTATGGATGGATATTATATCCCAAATAAGAATGATTTACTATCTTATATAGGAGAAATGAAATATTTTTTCAGTTTAGATTGTAAATTAGGATTCTGGAAAATTCAACTAGAACCACAAACACAATTACTTACAGCATTCAGTTGTCCAAAAGGACAGTATCAATGGACTGTATTACCTTTCGGACTTAAACAAGCACCAGGTATCTTTCAAAGATATATGGATGAATCTTTTAAATCATATATAGATTTTTGTTGTGTTTATATAGATGACATATTAATTTATTCAAAAACACTAGATCAACATTATAAAGATCTCATGACAGTTTTAGATATTTGTCATAAAGATGGAATTATACTTTCTGAAAAGAAAGCACAATTATTCAAAACAAAAATAAATTATTTAGGATTACAAATAGAGGATGGAAAACATTGTTTACAACCGCATATACTTAAGAAAATTCATGATTTTCCTAGTGAAATCAAGGATAAAGATCAATTAAGAAGATGTTTAGGATTATTAACTTATTCTGGAAATTACATTAAGAAACTTGCAGAAATCAGAAAACCTCTTCAGGTAAAACTTAAATAGGACTATAAGTGGAAATAGTCGAAAGAAGATACTAATTACATAGACACTATTAAAAAGAAAATAATTAGTAATCTTCCTGAATTATATTTTCCTTCAAATAAAGATATAATAATAATTGAAACAGACGCTTCAGATGAATACTGGGGAGCATGTTTAAAAGCTTATACTGGAGAAAGAAATTTAGAAGAACTTGCTAAAACAACTACTAGAAATAATGAAGAATTATGCAACTATACATCAGGAACTTTTCAAGGTGCACAATTAAATTATCATTCGAATGAAAAAGAATTATTAGCTTTAATATTCACAATTAGAACTTATGAAATTTATCTTATTTCTAAACCGTTTTTAGTAAGAACATATAATATGAATTTAACATATTTCAAAACAAGGAAAATATCAAGAAATGCAGGGAGAAATGCAGCAAGACTAATTAGATGGCAATTGGAATTGAACCATTATCAGTTCGAGATCCAACATGTCAAAGGAACGGATAATTCATTACCCGACGCATTAACCAGAGAACTTCATCCAAACTATACTATCCGTAGTAACGGAATAACAAAGGAGATCCTAAGTGATCCAAAAAATGACTGTGAGTCATCCGAACATGCCTCAGAAAGCATGGGGAATATAAATTGATGAAATGAGATTTATATTCAGAAACATGAATTATTTTATGACTTTCAGTCATCCGAACATGCCTCAGAAAGCATGGGGAATATAAATTAATGAAATGAGATTTATATTCAAAAACATAAATTACTCTTTGAGTAAAATAATCAATTTAAGATTGATTCAATTCTTGCAAAAAAATTTATAAATGCAATGATACGCATAATAAAACTATCCGAATTACTCACGAAAAGAGTTATTTTACTAACCATTATATATATAAATATGTTTTCTTGTGCAGAGTATAATCAAGATGGAGCAACTAAGTCAATTAAAGGAACAATTGATTGAATTGCAGGAAGAAATTCAAATTCTTCAACTAAAAGAAAGGAATTTGAGTAGAAAAATTCAAAGGACAGAAGAAAAGATGATAACTTCATCATCATCATCCTCACCAAGAACACCAATCAAAATGGCAACTCCATTTGACAAAATAATGGAGATAAAAGAAAAACAGTCAGTGGTCACAGCCAACACTGACAAAGAAAAAGAAAAGAAAAAAGAACCGGTGGACACAGCCATCACCGAGAAAAATAAAAAAGAAGAAAAGACGTTTAAAAGTGCCCTTGAAAAGAAAGAAAGAAAGATGGTCAATCTGCGACCACAAAAACCAATTTTTGAAAAAACAAATTTTTCAAAAAAACTCAAGACTGAATTTTTTGAAACACTAAACTATTTGAGAATAGCCAAACCATCTGCAGAATCTTGGCTACAAACTTGTGACACACAGAACATATCAAGAGCAAGAACACTGCAAGGTGCTCCAGCGCATGAAGTCGCAAGATTCTTTTCAAAAGGATTATTAAGTGGATTGGAAGTCAGTCCCAACAATCAAGAAATCGAACTATTTCCATATCAGTTGAGAAATAGTATCATCCAGTTTAAGAAAGCAGTCTTTAAGGACGATCCAGTATTAACATTGAGTATTCACTCAACCCTTCCAGATTGGGATGATAACAAATTCTATCAATCAATGGTATATATTCAATGTCGAAAACAAAAAGACAAGTTCTTATTCGAAGGATCAAATGAAGAGAAACCAGTAATGGATATCTCAACACTTCCTGAGATAAGAATAAAGACATTGATTGATATGATCTCAAAGACAGGAAAGATTGATGAAAACTCAAAGGTTAAAATAAATTTTGCAACCAGTAAAATTTTATTAACCACTGGACACAAGGAGACAATCCAAAAGAAAGAACAAGCCATATTAGCTCAATTCGAAGCTCCAATCTATGAAGCAAGAGTTGACATGACCCGAAAAACCCAACAAATGTTATGTCAAAGACTAAGAACAATGATTTTCACTCACAAATATGGACATTTCCAACCCATTCAGACAGAAGAAGCAGATGTCAAAGAGGACAAACCAGCTGTCAAAGAAGACAAACCAATAAAGAAATGGTCCGAATGCACCAGTGATTCAGAGAGTGACACAATGTAAAAACAAATGAAATCGTGGACCACACCACATGTTAAAGGCATCCACTCAGATGTAAAATGAGTTGTTTCCATTATGTAGTGTTGGGTGTCCCCCTCTTTTCTTTTATTTTTAATTATGTATGCGTTTTTCCACGCCTATAAAAGGAGATGTTTTGTGCTGTAAAAGGAGGAGTGAAGTTTGAGTATCTCTCTCTTCTTAAAGTTTCTTACAATCTGGTTCATACAAGACGCATGAAAACTATCAGAAACTAAGAAACATAAAATCAGAAACAAAATAAGCCTTATGGCTAATAACTAAACAAGCAGGGCGTAAGGAGGATAAGGTTGGAAACCAATCATTGAATATTCATGGTTAAGAGTAAACTTGGAGATCCATAGAGCAAGTACCAGTTGATCAAGTGATCGTTAAGGGAAAGCAAGGATTTGGCCTCTGCTCAAAACCAAGATTCATTCAAACAAGGTAACCTTCCTAAACCTCCTGCAGCCCTTAATTCAAAGAAATAGTCAAAATACATTAATCATGTCATCATCCTTTATAAGAAATGGAAGATTAATAATAAAAAACTGGTTTGAAATAGAAGATGATCATGAATATGATACATTTCGTGAATATCGTTTAAATACTTCTGATTTAACCATATTTGAATCAATTTATCAACTAAAATTTGTATTAATAATCCATGAATGAAACCAAACTAATATGAAAACATTTATCTGTTATAAATGAATCAGATCTGTAAATCCATGAATAAAAAATTCATAAGAATTTGAAAAATTTCGCAACCTGTATCAGAGCTTAAATAAAGCAGATTATTAATGCCTGGATTAACTTTAAATATTGAGATTAAAAATTTATTTGATAAAATAATCTTACTAAAATATTTACGTCAAATAGATCAATTATGGAATAAAATAAAAGATCTCCAAACCTTTTATTTCAAAAATCATAAAAAAGAACATTTTTCAAGCAACTGAAAAATGATAATTCAAATTTCTGAAAACGATGAAATTGAAGACATAACAATATGTTATGAATAAGAACAAACTTTGTTATCGAAATCCGATCAACAAAAACAAAATAATAAAAGTAACAATTTTTACTAAATGGAAAATGTATGAAAATACAAAAATGAATATCTTTAATTTATATTCTCAAAATATAAATTTTGATATAGAAAATTGTGAAAACAATTTGAAACATCTTAAAAATTGTCAATCTTCAATTGATAGTTTCGAAGATTTTTAGAATTCATTAGAACAGATAGATTCAACAAAAAGGCTTTTAATAGCCTTAAGAAAATTAAGAAGTTCTATCATCTGTTAAAATTACAGAAGTAACAATTTCAAATCAAAACAACCTGGTCGATGAATCTGAAGAATCTGAAGAAAACCAAGAGTATAATTTGAATATTATATTCAATCAAAGTAAGTTTGCTGAAATACAGAAAACATGGTTTTCTAATTCAAAAACAAATCTAATAGACCAACCAAGAATACTAAGTAAGATTTCAAATTTTATTAATTCCAAAAAAAATTTAATTTATTATTCGATTCGTACAAAAGAACGATCTTGTAAAATAAATAACGAATCAAGGTCTAATACTCTGAAGTTATTAACAACTCAAGATATTAATATCATCATGGCAAAAGCCAGTGAAAAAGAACGATCTGAACTGAAATATGTTCATATCGGAGGAATTGAAATAATAATATCAGCTTACTACCGAGAAGGAATAGATACACCAATTGAAATAACAGTTCGTGACAAAAGAATACGTAATTTCGAGGATTCTATCCTTGGAAAAATTGAAGAAAATTTATGTTACAAAAAGATGAAATTTTATATTTATCCACAATACAATATATCTCTTTTTGATAAAAACATAAATGACGTTTTAACATTAGATTATTACTTTTATAGAATTAATCTCATGTTAACAGGAAACCATCCGATCAATATAAACTATGTTGTCGGTTTAGCAATAAGTAATAATTCTCAAACAGGAATAATTTCAACAAAACCAACTATTTCTGTTGAAAGAATGTTTAAAAATATTACAAGAATTGAACACCCTCGAAAAGCATTTATTGAAGAAATAAATTCCTATAAAAGATGGAGTTCAGATGACCTCCAAATCACAAAACAGTCTGTACCAAGAAGATCATTATCATTTGCTAGAAATGATGAAGATATTCTTGATAAGATTGGAACCATGAATCAAAATATTATTAAAATTAAACAAGCTATTGTTAATGAGTCAACCTCATCGCAATGACGTCCTTAATAAAATTAGAAAAAGATCTAGGAGATTTAGAAAATAATATTAATAAGATCAATCTATCAATACAAGAATTAGAGAAGAATTTCAAAGAATATATTGATTTAGTAACGACTAGATTAATAATTGAACAAGAAAGACATAGTAATGAAATATTAAACTATCTTAAGGAAGTTCTTCCAATAGATAAAGGAAAAAGAAAAATGGAAGAAGAACCACCATTCAAAATTGAATCATGGTATAGAAATCCCCTTAGTTATGGCAAACATAAGTATGGAGATGTTTAGTGAAACCGACTCATCTGATTTTGAACAAATAGGAGTAAATACAGAAGAATTATATCATTCACATCAGGACTCAAAACAATACAGAGATATGAATATTTCAGAATCTGAATCTGAAGATGATTCTAGACCACGATTAAATCTACGAACGAATGTAGAAGGTAGTGGTGGAAGAGATGATGAAAAATTTAAATATAACAGAGACCAATACTCTGGATCTTATAAAGATGTTAGAGATATTCTTAGAGAATCAAAAATATCAGGATTTGTAAAACAGAATATCTTAGATTTAGGTTGTTCAACAGCCAAAGAAAAAAAAATCAAAGATAGATCATTGGGCAAATGAACTATCAGTACAAATTCAATTAACACCATTATTAGACAAAAGTGAGAATATTCAAGTTTTAACTCATGGGATGATAAAAGTGACAATGGTAGGAGCAGTAAGAACTTGGGCTGAAAACCTAGTAATTACTAATCTACCACAAGGAATGACAGGACATCGATATTTCGAACTATTTGTTGATGTCTTGTACCAAGAATTTTTAGGAGTTTCTAATAATGATGCTAATTTGGTAGCTAAGAATATAGAACAAAATAGAGCAATCTTTATATTAGATAATATTAAATTATGCAATTTATGTTACTTAGAAGAATTTATTTGTGATTATGAAACAAACTATTATCAATTAATAGATGCTGATAAAAATGAACATTATAAACTAAGTATCTTTAATAAGATACCTAATATACCTATACACAGTAAAGATGAATTCTTAACTAGTCCTTATGCTAAAACTTTAGGAGGAGCTATTAAATTCATCAAAGACATAATAACAAAGAAATGTCATGAAGTAACACTAAATAAAAGAATCTCTAAATCCTACAAACAAAATAATAAACTTTGTTGTGACAAAATGAAATTCACAGTAAAAGAATACGGTTGCAAAACAAACATGTCACACAAATATTTAAACGACAGAAACAGAATAAATTTAATAAACCTTATAAATCTTTTAATAAAAAATTTATTCCCTATAAAAAAAAGAAATTTAAAAAGAATTTCTTCAGAAAACCTTATAAAAAAAAAATTTTATAAAAAGTTTGATAACAAAAAACCACCTTGCCCAAAGGGTAAAGGAAAAAATTGCACATGTTTGTTGTGCAACGAAGAAGGACATTATGTAAATGAATGTCCAAAACGAAACGAAAAGAAAAATAAAATTAAACTTCTTGAAGAAATATATACTATTAGATTCTATCCCGTAGAAACAATTGAATTTTCATCCGACGATGAAAATATTTATTATCTTGATGAATCAAGTGAATCAGATTTTGAATCCGATTCCACATTTGATAATTCAAGAAATAATAATGATTAAAATAACGACAAATGCATTTTTGGAAAGACAAATATAGGGAGTAAATTGAAAGTTATGTTTGATTTAGAGAGTTATCTACAAGTTGCCCTTATTTTATCGTGTTGTTCCATTAAATTGATAAGAATAACAAACTGCTGGCCACCTATCTTTTCAAATTAGACGGGATTTTTTTTTTATGTATATATAAAGTGGCCTAATGTATAATATAATAATATGTTAAAAATTGGTTTTAGTCCAATAACTCGACTTGTATTGCATTTTTTGTTCTTATTTTTCGCCACAGTACTGATATAGTGCGAACATATCAGAATATTTATTGTCATATCGATGCTTTGTTGAAAAATAGGCTACTAATGCAAAAAAATTAAGAAATAAGAATATTGAGTATTAGACGGTCAAAATAGACTAATTAATAATGCAAATATTAATCTCTACAAATTTATCAACGTTGAAATATTTTTTTTATAGCGCAGAGATATTAAACTTTCATTAAATGTGTTCAGATTTTACCTGATTTAATTATTAATTAATTCAATACAATTTCCAGCTATAAACTAAAGTATATAATGATTATATATATATATATATATATATATATATATATATATTCTGTAAGACGGTCGCATGAGTCAATTTTGAGATGTCTCTTATTTGGATATCACTAATGAAAAAAGATTTCATGCAAAATAAAAAAATAATTTTTATTGTAAATATGAGCAAAATTGACCTGTCTCATGGATTAAGATCTATGACTGTCTCACAAGAGACTTACACTATTTTAATTTGGTTTAGTTGGAGGCTGGAAAATATTTGATTCTTTTTTCTCCCGAAGAAAATTAATTAAAAATGGACTATTCAATATTGTTGTGATAATGAAACGAGTTATGACTTATGACTTTGGACTACCGTTGAAGATTTTTATATGAAGAATTTTATGTTTCAATTGCCATTTTAAATAATTTAATGCACGTATGTCATCGTGCGTTATATTATAAGATTTATGGAAAATTAAGTTTTTATATCCCAAAATTTTGTTTAATTCATTTATCAATTTATTTTAATCTTGAATATAATAATAAATAAATAAATGCAGCAAAGCGGCAACTAGCAAGGGACTCGTACGTAGAAGAATCATATATATGTATTATATTATAAACAGTGTTCGAAAATACTTTAAGGTTGTGTTTAGATTGAAATGAATTTCGATTATAATTTTAGTGTTAGCCATGAAACATAAAAAAATCTTAAATTCATAGCTTAATTATTTACACATTACTTAGATGGATTTAAAAAAATTATAAATCACTACTTTATTGGATGAACTTAAAATTCATCCTAACTATCATGAATTATCATATAAACATAAAAGAAGTAGATTTGATATTTGTGGTGCTATTTCTCTAAACAACAAAATTGCATTTGAAATCCATTGATTTGAAATACTTCCATCCAAGCGGAGCCTAAAATTTTGATTCACGGCTTTTCTTTAATTACATTTTAAAACACTACCTAGATATAAATGCCGTGCAGGAAAATAAATTGGATTTCTATCAGCTTTTATTTATTTATTATTATTTTTGTTAAGGATTTCTATCAGCTTATATTCCACCTATGAATGGAAAAATTTGTAAAGGCCACAAAATTACGGCCTGATCTAAAGTCGAAGACTTGAAAGTCTACCTACAGACGCATGCAGTCCCGTGCATGCATGGCTTCCGCCCCTAATCTCTCAAACCCTTTCCTACCTACACCTATACGTACCCCACGCTCTTATATATATATGTACCCCCACCTAGCCAGTTTCCCAATGGCAATGGGCTGGAATCCGGCCTTATATTAAAACCGTCCCAACTTGGTCAAATGGGTCATATGACCAGCGTCGTAAACCCAGTCAACAGGTCTAGAAACTGTTCTGGAGCAGGTCGCAGTGGCGGAGCCTCATTCATTGCCACCCCGGCTTTAACCCCGGTGGCACAATTTTTAAAAAAAATTATATATATATATATATATATAAATATATATATTAATTTTGAAAAATTTTGGAATAATTTGATATTAGCGGGGTAGTTAATTCAAAATATTAAAAGATTCAAAAGATAAAAATTATAACTTAAGTAGATTGAAATTTTTGGCTTCGCGCTATTGGCAGGTCGTGAGTTTTAATGGAGCCGTCCCGCTATATATATAACTAATAATATATTTATATTTTACGATATATTAAGGTAGTGTTTGAAAATATTTTTTTTTTTTTAAAAAAAGAACTTTGTAATTTCATAATCAATTTTTTTAAGCATTTGCAAGCACTGCTTAAATAATTATTGACCTAATCTTAATTTTAATTCACAATTTTTGGTCTCTTATAGTTTGCTGTTAAGTTATTATTTAAATGTTATAGCTTGGATTTAATTTTGATTAATATATTAATTTTTTGATTATATTTTTACTAGAATTAAAAATGTATTTAATGTGTAACGTGTTTTCCTGTGGGAATTATTTAAGTAAATAACTTTTTTATTTGACCATGATTTTGAAATATAGCCTTCTCATTTTGCAAATTTTTTTTCAAAAAAGCTTATAAATCAAAAAATTTGTTTGACAAAGGTCATTTTTTAAATTATCCTTGTGTTTGTGGGTCTAATCCGGCTCGCTGGTCTAGGTTCATTTTTTTCTTGGCGAGGCCGGTCTTGAAAATGGCCATATAGGTAATGGATCTGTCTCATTTTCATCACTAGCTAGTTTCCTATTTTTTTATTCGCATTCGATGAATCAAAGCACCTTCGGTGCTTAATTAAGTTATTTATTTATTAAAAGAAAGCAAAGAGGTCAACAATTCATTAAAAATGCAGAACTGTGTTGTAAACACATCATTAATCATAAAATCAACTAGGGATCATTTTTAGCAATTTTTTGAAAACAATATTTTTTTTTCTTTTTTTCTTTTTAAAGCCAATGGGATTTCTCAAACCCAACCAAACCGAACAACTTACAATTACATTGAGTGACTGAGTCTAAATTTGTGGAGTAATAATTTGTGCATAAAATTAAACTTCTTATAATACGATCTCACGATTCAATTTTGTTAGATGAAATTTCGATTGAACCCGACACACGAAAAATTATTACGTTAACAATCATGAATCGGATCAACTCATCTCACATATATAGATCCATAAGACAGTCTTACAATAAACTTACTCGAATTAGTGAATCAATTTACCCGTAGTTTCTTTGCAGTTTTTTCATTTATCAGGATAATTAATGGTAGCTAGCTAGGTCGTCTATGGATAATGTTGGGATCAACAAAAATGTCATCAGAATTAATTGTTCAAATTAATGTCATTCATTCATGGCTAATCAGTCAACACATGGAAATTTTATACAACAAATTAAATTAATCTATTTTGTTCCATACATATCAAAACATATCGAACTCAAAAGTTAAAAAATTATATAGTAATTCTTGGTCCTGCAAAATTTTAAATATGAATTATGCCAGTAATCGATCAATTTATAAGTTTCTTCTAGAACAAGTCTAGTATTGATACAAAAAATTCTGGGCCAAAACGCGTACAAAAATACCATGTATTCATAAGATATTGATACAAAAAATTCTGGGCCAAAAGGCGTACAAAAATACCATGTATTCATAAGAAGACTGGCACTATATATACATACATACTGCGTACGAATACGATAAATCAATTTGAAACATTCTACGTATTGAGACCCAGCGAAATCGTGGCTGGGGTCTGTAGCGCTGCACCAGATCTGACCGTCAAATGGGTTGACTTTGCCCCAACCTTTTTCTTCTCGATCACGTGGAACCCGCCGCATAGCTTGGGCCTGTGCTATTTTTTTTTTAAATTTTTTTTATAAATTATTATAAGGCTCCTCCGATCCCAAGCTGATTACCAACCAAACCCGTTATCCGAGTCAACTTCGTTGTTGACCGAAATTGGACGAAACGACCCCCCCTTCCTTCCTTCCTTCCTTCCACTCGCTTGTTTGATATTTTTTTTTTCTCCAAGTCTTACTTGTGGGCCTTGCTAGCTGCTATATTCCTAGAAATTTTTTCTTCTTCTTGAGGAGGTGGTGTATTTTATTATATAATTAGTTCTCAATGTTGGATGATCGTATTCCTTGCGATTTAATCGAGTTTGGACTACCACATACTTGGATGCATATGCATATAATACAATAGTGAAAATGATTTTTTTTCGTCCATTGATTCTCTTGTTTTCGAGTTTCGGTCAACTGAGTTTTTGAAGTTTGGTTTCATTTCACTGATTTTAACATAATTCTTCGGAGTACTGATGTGACACCAAATAATGAGTTATGTCACGTTGATTGAACCAAAATAACAAAACATTAAAAGTTACCGTACAAAAACAAAATTTTGAAAAATTAATGGATCAAAACTCAAAATGAGTCAATTTTTTTTTTGAATCAAAATCAGTCAAGTTTATAAGAATTATTTTCCTCATATATATATAATAACATACACAAAACTCGTGTGAGATGTTTTGGATCGTAAATTTCGTGAAATAGATCTCTGACCGATTCAGCAAAGACCTCCTCTATAATATATTGGCGTTGAATCAAGAGATTTAAACAAATAAACCGAGAAATTTTACGCAAAAGTGTGAAACCAGTTTGCATTTGTACGTTTAAGAGAAGAAAAAACATCGATGAATCATGCGCCCACTTTCCTGTTTTATTTATATATAGTTGATGGAGTGAATGCTCGAGAATGAAGCATGCGGGAGCAATGAGCATTCCAAAGTTGGACTCGAACCCTCTTTGACGCACCATCTTACGCACGTAGCTCTTTTTTTTTTTTTTTTTTTTACCAAACCACCTTAATTCGGTTTTCTCAATTGCATTAAACGTCATATCAAACTTCAAATTCTTGTCATGACCTCTCGATAACCCTTTCTATCGGCTCTTTATATAGACTCGTTCGTTGCACTTGTGAACGCCTTCTTAGACTGTTTGTATTCTGCAGCTACCGCTTCATTCAATTCCTTTTCTTAATTTTCAAGAAATCCCAAATAGAATTTTCCCTTTGTTTCTTTGTCTTCTCCGCTTCTTGAATTTATATTTATGGGGAAAGGATGGGGTCTTACCATCGAAAATCCTGACCCAACAGCGTTTTTCGATCATCGGAAGGCCGGTTTGATCATGTTTCCTGTCAATTCAAGTTGTAAGGAAGAACAAGCAGCCACGTCTTCGTCCGGTGGGGATCATCAGCGGTTGGCTTTGGGTGAATTAGACTTCTTCTCTGAGAAGACAAGGCCGCCGGTTAACGACGATTGCGGTGCTTTTGCGAACAAGGAAGATTCAAGTTTGGACGTGAATGTAATTAAGCGTTAATCATACGTTCAATTACTGTAACTCAATGATTGATTACTTCTTGACTATAGCTTATAACTCTTTGTAATATTTTATTTTATTTATATTTATTTTGATGTAGACTGGTCTGCAACTTGTGACTGGAAAAACTGGAAGTGATCAATCTACGGTGGATGATGGGATATGTTTTGATCCAGAAGAAAAACGACGAGTCAAATATGAGGTGATTGATAGATCAAGTATATATATATGGAACTGTTACATTGCTAAATTCTTTTATTAATTTTTATAAGATTATTTGGTTATTAATTAGGTAGCTCAGCTTCACGTCGAGCTTGAAAGAATGAACGCTGAAAATCAGAGGTTACGAGGGATGCTTACTCAAATCAGCAACAGTTACACCGGCCTGCAGATGCATCTTGCTGAGTTGATGCAACACCAGCGAAATTCGACGACTCCGAGCTCACAAGAACACGCACACGAGGTACTTAATTGACTTATAATCAATCTGCATGCATGTCCTATTAATCCTTTAAGATTTATGTCTGTTAATGGTTTCTTTTGTTGGTTGTATTAATATCAGACAGAAGAGAAGAAACAAGAAAATGGAGGGTTGGCGATGGCTGCTAGACAGTTCCCGGATTTGCAGTCACCTGGTGCCGTCAACAAATTAGAGAGTGATCGATATTCTAACTCAACATCAGAGGAAAAATCTCAGTCGGGATCCCCGCGAGTCTCGGAACTATTGCCGAGGTGTACTAAGAGGATTAATGGCCGGGATCAGGAGAGCCCGGAATTGGAAGACTGCTGGGCTCCCAACAAGGTTCCAAAGTTGGGTCCCACGAAGCGTGATCAGTCCAATGAGGCCACCATGAGGAAAGCTCGCGTCTCAGTTCGAGCACGATCCGAAGCTCCCATGGTACGTACGTACGTAGCTAGCAATGGTTGACTTAAGTTGTTGCTTTTTGGACTAAAACGATTTCATATGATTATTTTGTGATAGATTCCAGATGGATGTCAATGGAGAAAGTACGGGCAGAAGATGGCTAAGGGGAATCCATGTCCACGAGCATATTATAGGTGCACCATGGCAGTCGGATGTCCAGTTCGCAAACAAGTATGTTACTGTATAATTTCAATGAAGTTTCCAATTATGTTTTGTCAAAGTTTTCAACTTTATTTTGTTGAAGATTACATTATATTTTTTGTGCAAGTTCTTATGCGTAAGAGTCAAATTTGATTGAACTGCATGCTATTTATTAATTAATATAACCCATTTAATTGAATTGATTAAATTTATCATTCAAAACTTGAGCTAACATTTAGTTTCATGCCTGGGAAAGTACAGGTCCAGAGGTGCGCAGCAGACCAAACAATCTTGGTCACAACCTACGAGGGAACACACAACCACCCACTGCCACCCACAGCCTTGGCCATGGCCTCCACCACATCGGCGGCGGCGGACATGCTTCTTTCAGGCTCCATGCCAAGCTCCGACGTGTTGATGAACCCGAGTTTTCTAGCAAGAAACATGGTTCCATGCTCGTCGAATATGGCTACAATCTCCGCGTCAGCTCCATTTCCAACAATCACACTTGACCTCACACAATCTCCAAACTCGATGCAATTGCAAAGAGTACCACAAGCGCCATTCCAGGTCCCGTTTCCGATTCCTCCCGGACATCGAAACATCGCCGCCATGTCGACGCCAACGATGTTAGGCCAAGTCATGTACAATGATCGGTCCAAGTTTTCGGGTCTCCAAATGTCCAAGGACAGTAGTACTGCATCGCTTCAGCATCCGGTACTGGCCGGGAATCACCCATTATTTGAGGACACCCTCAACGCCACAACGGCGGCAATCGCAGCTGATCCCAACTTCACCACCGCTCTTGCTGCCGCCATCTCCTCCATCATCGGTGGAACAAATAACTCCAAAGGCAACGCAAATACCACCGCCAGCCACAAAACAAGCACTTAATTACATGGAAAATAATCAATTTTTTCCCCAAGTTTATATGTTACTCATATCACATTTTTCCAAGCTTTTTATTGTACCATGATCAGGTTTCATTTGTTCATATATATTACTGTTGCATTGATGTATAAAAAGGGGAAAGAGGTCATATTTTCTTTTCACTTGTCGATGTTCTTTCTTTCTTTGAACATCTTCGATCTGATGATCTGTAAATTATAAGAGGACCAGTTGTGAAAAGTATATTTTGATTTGATAATGGAAGTCTACAAGTCCGGCGTTTATTTGGTTTGACCCGTTATTTTCTTCCTTTGGAATTTGGATAAAACTTATAAATTAAATCATAGACAGCTTTCAGCAGACTTCGTTGCAACTTTATCGTTGATTTCTGCAACCAATAATTAATGTCAGACAATTATTATCGTAGTTTAGACTATGGCTGCACGCGGGTTATACGCGTGTGTGACTTCGGTCCGTTAATAACTCGTTTAACAAGTTTGACTCAGTTGTGTATTGATATCATGCAAAGTATTTTTTTTCTTTTTTGTTTTGTTTTACAAGAAGACAATCTAAAATTTGTTATTTGTGTTCATATTTAAATAAATAGTTTGGTCTTTCAAAAAATTTCACGTAGTCCTGTATAAAGATTTGAGAGACATATTGGAAAGGCAAAATGAAATTAGTCAAGAGATGAATAAAGATTGAGCCGCCAGTCTATAGTCTATACACGACTCTAAAATTTGAAAAATTATTGCAATTAATCCAAACAAACAAACAAAATACAAAATTAGTTGCGTGGGCTAAACTAGATGGGCGTGAAGCAAGCGTGTTCTAAATTTGATGGACTTGGCCCAATAGAGTGTTCTAAATTTGATGGACTTGGCCCAATGGACTGTTTAATCAAATAAATTGGACATAACCCAACCAATGGTATAAAAAACAAAACAAAACTCCAAGACAGATATTTGATCTGAAAACTTGTCTTTTTCCTTTTTTCTTTTTTTTTTTTTTTCTTTTTGATTGCGCTAAAATTTGTGATTTTGAAAATTATGTTATTATTTATAACTTGAAAATGTATGTGTTTATCTTCTTAAAATTAAAATTTGTATGTTTACGTTTTTATCTAATCTATTAATTGATTTGATATAATTAAAATTTTAAAAAATTGTCACACTTAATTTCGCATTAAATCTACTTTTATGATGTTTCATTATGTTCCACGCTTTTAAAATTTTTGATTGATTGATTGAATTTGAATTTACAACGTAATTGATTTAAGAGTTGAATACATTCACACCTCCTTTTTTCATTTTAAAATATCGTATCAATAATTCAATATACAAATGGGTGAGGAACTATGTAGAATGACTTCGAGTTCATGATGACCTTTTAAATAAACTTGAAACAGGATATAAATTAATGGGCATTTTCCCTAATGCGAAATATACAAACGTATGAGATTCATTCAAATATAATTTAATATATATGTTGCTTAGCTTCGAAGAAAACTCATTCATGTTGTTCCATTCCATCTGCATTGACTTTTTGACAAAACAAAGAATAAAGCAAATCATTCACTAGAGACAAATCCAAGCATTTTTTTTAATTTATTTTTTGGTTATGTTATATTCGATTGAATAGGAGATTAAAGAGAGTGATATTATCTAAATTGTTTAAGAAAAAATAATAGTAGTAATAATAAAAAAAACAAAAATTATAAAAACAGATTTGTTGTTTTTCGTGTCACGGAAAACTATTATTTGAGAAAAATTATTAATTTTTATCTTAAAAATATTTTTTTAATCACATATATGATTAGATCAACCTATCTCAAAATTATAAAATCGTCTCAAAATAATTTATATCCAATCGCGTTACACATTCTTCACGTATCGAACCAAATCATAGCTTACATTATACATAGAAAATGATTTTGCTTTATTATATTTGTTGGATAAATACAAATTTACAAAAAATTCTGATTTTTTTATTTTTATAATATAATGATTATAATTATAATATATAATAATATAATAATGTCTTATCACCACCTCTCGCACTCTCGTGTTCGGTGTTACTCCGTTCTTATCAGTTAGTTAAATATTTTATGTTATATATCCGACGGTATAGATGGCGAAGACTTTGATAATCCAACGGGTGGAATTTCCCCAAAAACAGTAGCTGAAGCCTGAACGGTGGGTTCCTCCTATTTATACACGCAACGCTTTTGCACCTCGTATTCATGTTCCCTTGTCATTTAAATTTCTTTTTCTGGTTCTACGTTGTCTGGTGAGGCCTGCATTTCGCCGATCATTCATTTTACTTGTTCGCAGTTCGGTATGTTGATGAATTTCTAGCTTCTTTTTTTTTTTTTTTTGTGTAGGAGGCATCATCGAGAAAGGTAGGCGAGATTTTAGGGTTCCAGGTTTTGTTTGGAAAATGGCGTTGTCTAGTTTGCTATCAATTTGGTTTCGACTTGATTTTCTTGATTTTTATGCTGGTTCATGTTATTGTTATTTATTATTTATGGGTTTATGATTGTTTTAATTGATGATTTGGAATCGTGTCTTAGTTGTCTCTGTTTCCTTTGTCTTTTAACAATATGCTATTCTTTTCTTACTTGATCGGTTTTATTAGAGGTTCTGATAGGTATTTTTGTTAAAAGAAATGTGCTGTGATTGTATGGAGTTTGAGGTGAATTGATAATTTTCCTGTAAATTGTGTTTTCGTTTTGTGAAATGTAGGCTTTAACCTGTCTAAAATCTGTTGGATAATTGAATATATGATTAATTAGTCACTTTGGTGGGATTTGTTATAAAAAATTAGAGTAGGATTTTTTAATTAGTGGTAGAGTATAAGTTGTCTGAGAATAGAAATCGTCAGTTTGATGTTGATAACATTACAATCATGCGGGCTATTTTGTTTGATTCTTTGAGTCTTCGATGGCTAATGATGAAATTGATGTACCCATTGTGGGTATGTAATAGAATTCTATTTTGATTTGATGATGATGTAGGTCGAAATGGGAACGAGACTTAAAGCTCTAGCCTTCACCTTGTTGCTTTCGAGCTTCTTGTTCACCCTTGCCGTTTCTGCATCAAATGATGGGTTGGTCAGAATTGGACTGAAGAAGCTGAAGGTGGATCAAAACAATAGGCTTGCTACTCATCTTGAGTCCAAAGAAGGGGAGGAACTGAAAGCTTCGATAAGGAAGTACAATTTCCGAGCTAGGCTCAGGGATAGTGCAGACACTGACATTGTAGGATTGAAGAACTACTTGGATGCTCAGTACTTCGGAGAGATTGGAATTGGCACTCCTCCACAGAAATTCACTGTGATTTTCGATACTGGTAGCTCTAATCTGTGGGTGCCATCCTCAAAATGCTATTTTTCTGTAAGTCTGGACTCCGGAACCTTTGTCTAGGTTATGTGAGAAAAAGTGGGTCACTATCGGCCGTTTTTATCAGTGAGTAGAGATGGAACAATATTTGAAAATTGACATATTTTGGTGCAGGTTGCATGTTACTTCCATGCCAAGTACAAGGCAGGACAGTCGAGTTCTTACAAAAAGAATGGTTTGTTGTTTATTTCCTTAATTCTCTCAGTTTATTTCCATGTCCATATTCTGTTTCTACGCATGAGCTGAATCGTATTCTCTTTTAAGTTAGGCTAAAGATATTTATTTATTAC